>NC_135900.1:59608808-60830632 GCF_964194155.1 Cetorhinus maximus
TACCTGTCCAAGTGTTCTACACAGTGCTATTCGAGTTGGTGCAGCATTTCTAGTGGAAGGCTGCTGACCTTCGGCAGAGGTGATGGCAGGCTAATGACCTGGGAAGACAACCTTGAGCAGCTCTGGGCCTAGAAGGGGCTGTGGACTGCCCACCTCGACACAGGTGGCAGCAATCTGGGTTGGCTATCTGACAGGCAACAGAAAGGGCACTGGCAGGAGTGGGAGGGCGAATGCTGTCTTCTTTAGAGGATAGCAAGTTCATGTTCCATGGAACCACTGCTAATTGCCTATGTCGACGCCTCAGCAATTCAAGTAGGTTTTTGGAGGGCAGACTGCTGGAGCGCTGTGACACCTTGCAAGCCCCCTTTTGCACAACGTCATTCACAGCCATGATGGCAGCACTCTGAGCTTTCACTGCAGCACTCAGGCAGTGGGTGGTGACTGCCTGTGTTGCAAAGAAACCGGCGATATCGGCCATCATGCGCTGCATTAAGATTGGGGCCATGAGTGTATGGAAGTGGCCATCACTTCCATGCTCTATGGGCTTCAAGCTCTGCGCAAAGTCCTGTGCCAAGTTGATGCTTGACTCCTTCATTGCTCCTTCACATTGACCACAAGCTGTCTGGCGGTCTTCCTAGTGCACTAAGTATTTTATTGTGTATAGTCGTAAGCCTTCTTTAGACTGCCTGAAAGAAGTCAGCAGCTGAAGCCTCTGCAGCAGAACTCCTGTGCAACCTCACCTTCTGGCAAATTAATACCTGTGCAATCCTGTCCATGTCCTGGCTGTAGACCCTCATGCCTGGTGCCCCACCACGTGCAGAGTCTACCTCTATGCCATCATCTATATTATGCACAGTGGCAGTATCTGAGCTGGTGGCTGTGGTTATGAAATCGAGTGAAGGTTCATCTTCATCATCACTGTCTCCGTGTTGTTCCTCCATTGCCTGATTAGGTTGTACTTCTTGGGTGCCTGAAATGAAATGAGAATGCCACAAAGGTAAGGCTGTAATGTGGGGAGTGGTGGAAAACTAAGATGTACATACTTACACTAACTGTAGCTTGTGAATCAGCAGAGCATTTGGGATGAAGGGGAGGTGAGGTGTGCGAAAGACGATTAGATATGAGAATATAACCATCTCCCATTGACATACAATGGCATTACCATCACTGAATCCCCACTATCAACATCCTGGGGGTTACCATTGACCATAAACTGAACTGGACCAGCCATATAAATACTGTGGCTACAAGATCAGGTCAGAGGCTAGGAATCCTGCAGCGAGTAACTCACCTCCTGACTCCCCTAAGCCTGTCAACTATCTATAAGGCACAAGTCAAGAGTGTGATGGAATACTCTCCACTTGCCTGGATGAATGCAGCTCCCACAACACTCAAGAAGGTTGACACCATCCAGTAAAAAGCAGCCCACTTGATTGGCACCCCATCCACAAACATTCACTCCCTCCACCACCGATACACAGTAGCAATAGTGTGTACCGTCTTCAAGATGCACTGCAGCAACTCACCAGGACTCCTTTGATAGCACCTTCCAAACTCATGACCACTACCACATTGAAGGACAAGAGCAACAAAGGCATAGGAACACCATGACCTGCAAGTTCCCCTCCAAGTCACTCAACAGCCTGACTTGGAATTATATCGCCGTTCCTTCACTGTAGCTGGGTGAAAATCCTGGAACTCCCTTCCTAACAGCACTGTGGGTGTACCTACACCATATGGACTGCAGCGGTTCAAGAGCACAGTTCACTACCACCTTCTGAAGGGCAATTAGGGAAGGGCAATAAATGCTGGCCTAGCCAGCAACATCCACATCCTATGAAAGAATAATAAAAAACAAGATCCACTCATCATCTCTGATGGGGAATGGCAGTCCCAATGGTGGCCAATACTATGCCTCTGTGGGATTAGGACATGAAGGTGTGCCTGACCCCCTCTGCTTTGCGTCTGCTTCCTCTGGTTGTGTGCCACCTTGCCCTGTAAGTGAGAGGACAGTGCTTTAGTGAGTGTCTTGCAAACTGTTTCGGTTATGTGGCTATCATGGTTCAATAGCTGTCAATGTGGGTGAGCTCTGAGATGTCAGGTATGGGTTGCAGCAGTACTAAATGTGAAAATGGGTCATTTGAATGTCAGGTGTGAGTCTTGATTAATGGAGTTTGCTGGTAAGTGTGTGACGCTGGTGTAGTGAATTGAGCAATTCTTGAGGCTAGTGGTGCAGTGTATGAGATATGGACTTGGAAAATGCATTCACTGACCTTGACCACACATGTGAAGTCATTGAACTTTCTTGTGGCACTGCATTCAGGTTTGCAGGGCTTGACTCCTGGCAGTGACCACCGCAGCTGCCTACTCCTACTGCCTTCTGACCAAATGCCTAGAGGGTTTCCTGATGCCCTGTAAATACAGGACATCCCTTCACTTTTCTACCTCTTTCACCAAGGCCTCCAACACAGCATCTGAAATACTTAGGATCTGCTTTCTCCATGTTGTGCTATTATTTAATGTTTCTCAGGCCAGAGTCACTTCCTGAAAGACTGCCAGCATCTGCTGCAGCCACAATGAACCTCCTCTTTAGGGAGTACAAGGTATATATATATATAGCTTTAAGTGGCGCTAGCCACTCATGAATGGCAGGCTAAGGCTGGCTCGATACTGAAATGTTTGAAATGAGCAGGCAGCATGAAGTTGGTATGCAGCCTGCGCTGCAATCAGTGGGACTGAGTTAATCGCACACCCGATCATCACCCTCGTTCTAGGATGCCATTGATCCCCACTGGCTTTGGTTTCACTTCATACTGCACTGTTGATGGAAGGTATGCAATATACACCCACATGTGGTAAATGTTGCTGAAAATACAGCTTATACTCCAAAAACAAAGAGATTGAGAAACTGAAATATACCAACTAGAGTAAACAACATTGGTCCACTGCATCAAACAATGCTGATTAGAAAGCACATGGGATTAATGCGAGCTATCAAAATGGTAACAGTTGAAGGGTTATTCCTAAATTATGTGATTTAACAATAACTATTTTACTTTCCTAGAATTAATGCCTCACATAAAATGTGCCCCACCATTATATCTTTAATCCATAAAATGTTTGCAATTATGCCAGTTGACAGATTCCCCCCACAATTAATTTCAACTTGAATGAGCGTACTAGCTATTTGCTGCCTTTTCAAGCTAATCTCAATATGGTTCTTGGGAGGAAGAAAGTCATAGTGAAATAAACCTTGTAAAAATTAAAACTTGATTGTAGTAGAGGCCAGGAAAAGCATTCAACCTAATACAACTGGCTTCATCAGTTCTGATGAAAGGTTAACTCTGTTTCTTTCCTCACAGGTGCTGCCAATCCAGTTGAGTATTTCCAGCTTTTTCTGTTTTTATACCAATTAATTCTCACTTTGCTGTACCATGCTGTCGGTTGCCGTGAGTTACCTAACAATATCTTCTGTTCCCTCTCCTGTAGCTTACAATCATTTAGTTCATATTCCCACTACATATTTGCCTCCCTACTTCTTATTACTTTTTATTAGCCTATATTAAATGCTAACTCAACCCACCTTTCCAACCTACCCAGCTATACGGGAAAGGTAGCATGATGATGATGGTTGTCCTTTCGAGTTTGAAGAAGATGATCGATGTGCAGACTCAATAATGATGAACATGGAAATGGTTATGCAGTCCAAGCCTGGATGCACAGAGTCGGAAACAGTTGCGGCATTGGAACTCGTGTTGTGACATGGACAGCTGCTGCTCTAAGGCATTGCTCACGGGCAGGAATAACATGGTGATGTCAATCCTTTACAAAGGTGACAGAAGCTCTATGGATAAGGGCTTTCCGGCGATTTCCTTCTTGCTTCTTCCAGCTCACTAGGCTTGATGCCTCACCACTTCAGATTTCCCTTAAGCATGTCCTTGTAGAAATTGCATGGTTGACCTTGGTTTCTTTCGCCAGGTGCTAGGTCTCCATACAGCAGCTGTCTCGAAACGCGATGGTCCTCCATTCTAGTTACATGCCCTGCCCAGCACAGTTGGGCTCTCGGGAGCATTGCCTCAATACTTGTTGTCTAGGCTCAGTCTAATATTTTGAGGTTTGTGATCGAGGTGAGTGGATGCTGAGGATGGAGTGAAGAGTAGGCATGTGAAATTGTTCCAACTGCCTTATGTGCTTGTAGTATAAAGTCCAGGGGCAGAATTTTCTGCTTGACATGCGAGGGACGGGCCCCGCGTGTCAGTGCATAAAATGATGCATGGTGACGTCGGGCGGGCGTCCCAATGTCACCGCGCGCCATCGCGATGTTTTGCTGAGCGGGCGCACGATGAAGTTTGTCATGCGCCCGCCATTAATTAAAGGGCCAGTTAAGGCCCTGAATTCATCAATCGATGGTGATTTTCAGGCGCCCGTGTGATCTTCGGGTTGGCGCACGGGTGCAATGGGCAGGCGGGTAAGAGACTTTTTAATAAAATTCATCCACGGGCGGGGATAAGAGGGCTCAGTGGGGTTGTCAATCTGGTCTGTGAAGTATTTATTGCAGGAAGTTTTTTAAACTTGCCTGTGTGATCTGTTCAGAATGAATTTTAGCAGCTTTCTGTGTACTTTGAACCTTCAGCTCAGCACTCTACAGTCAGGAATCTTTAGCGGACCTGCAGCTTTCCGGAGGCCTCCCCTTAGCCTGGGCATGGGTTCTGACATGTCCACTGGCGGCACCTCCTCTGAGGAGGAAGCGAGGGCTAGAAAAAGGAGGCCAGGTGTGCACAATCAGCCTCCAGGGGAGCCACCTTTGGGTGTCCAGGCACAGGCACAAGGGGCGCAGGGTCAAGAGGTTGTCCAAGGTGGAAGGGGCCACAGAAGACGCCACTATCCTGCTGCCAGGGTATACAGGCGGAGAAGCAGCTACCTCAATATGTCTGAGGTGTAGTGCCGAAGGAGGCTCCGACTGTTAAGGGAGACAGTCATCTATATCTGTCAGATGGTTGGCCCTGAGATCTCTCCTAACTGTGTGGGCGGACACCCCATGCCAGTGGCTGTGAAGGTCACAGTTGCCCTCAACTGTGGCTCAACCCTCTGGCTCCTTCCAAGGCCCGGTGAGTGATCTTTGTGGCGTCTCCCAATCAGCTGTCCACACTTGTGTCAAGCAGGTTACAGACGCTCTGTTCAGACGTGCATTGACCTTCATCCACTACAGTTGGGACCAGGCAAGCCAGACACAGTGAGCCAGAGGCTTCGCGGCCATTGCTGACTTCCCCCGTGTCCAGGGTGCTATAGACTGTACACATGTGGCCATCAAGGCGCCAGCAGGTGAGCCCGGTGCCTTCGTCAACAGAAAGGGCTTCCACTCCATGAACGTGCAGATAGTGTGTGACCACAGGATGCTGATTCTACAAGTCTGTGCAAGGTACCCAGGCAGCTCCCACGACGCCTACATCCTCAGACACTCCCAGGTGCCAGGGCTCTTCAGTGCTCCAGCCCGACTGGATGGTTGGCTGCTGGGTGACAAGGGCTGTCCCCTGTGAAGGTGGCTCATGACACCTCCTCCGCCATCCAAGAACAGATGCTGAGGAGCGCTACAATAGAGCCACGGCACCACAAGGACTGTGGTGGAGAGAGCCATTGGCCTTCTCAAGATGTACTTCCGATGCCTGGACCGCTCAGGGGGCGCATTCCAGTACCCACCCCCCAGATCATGTCTCTGTGATAGTGGTAGCATGCTGCGCTCTCCACAATCTTGCGCTGGAAAGGGGGGATGCAGTGGACGATGAAGACGTTAACGCAGTGGATGAGGCTGCACACGATGACTCCAGCACTGATTCTGAAGATGAGGAAGCACAGGGGAATGATGAGGGGCTAAACGCTGACCCAGGACTACACCAAGGAGGTAGGGATACCCGTGAGACTTTAATCCAACGAACCTTCAGCTAGCTCCACACAAATGGATCAGCAGGACCAGCCTTGCCTGGCTCATCCATACTCGGCACCTAACTGCTAAATCTGCCAGGTCATCAGTTGCAACTAAGGGCTTTGGACATAAACTTCAATGTCAAAACAAACACTCATGACATTCATCTTAAACATACAAATGCAGAACAAAGGAGCCACCCTCAGCCTGGTAAGACATCTGATTTTTATTTTAACCATCAGAAGTTCTCACAAATCCAAAACAAAACGTTAATCAAGCAGAAAAAAATTATAAGTACCTAATCTCGGGCCAACACAAAAGCACCAGTGAGAAACCCGTGGTGTGCCTAAGGTGCCTGATGCTTTCGCTTACGGGTGCTACGTCTTGGTGCTGCCCCATCACTTGGGAGTGGCATCTGAGACAGCCTGCTGACTGCTGTCCTGTTGGCCTCGATGACCTTGGCGGACGTCCTCTGGCCCGTGGAGCCTGTGCTGGCCCCGCCTGGGAGGGAGTGGCCAGTTCCACAGCTGGCATCTCCCCAGTCGTCGCAGCTTCACCGGATGAAGCGGTCACTGGGAGAGGGGTGGAGGAGCTGGTGACCTCATCCGGAGCGCCCTGAGAGGAGCCTGCAGGTATGACAGGCAGCTCCTTTGCCGACGTGAGGTCGCCTCAGACCTCCCTGCTCACCGTGGATGGATGGGCAATGAGCTGGGAAACTTGAAGCCCACACCATCTCCCACATTGGCACTGACCAGCTGTGGCCACTGGCGCTGTGAGGGCTTGCAGGTCTAAGCGTAACCCCAGGAGAAGCTGCTTGTTCTCTTGGAGGACTCTCTCCATGAAAGTCGCCACTCTCTCCATGGAGGAAGCATGACGCTCTGTCCTGAGGCTCATTGCATCACTGATGCTCCGCGTGGACTCCTCCACCATCGACACCAAGCAAAGCGCAGCCTCATGTATCACTCCCAGATGCTCCTGCACACCCGGCCGCATTTCCTGCAGCTGCTGCGTTGCGGACGACTCCAGAGGCACATCATCAGGCACCGACTCAACATTTGCCTGGACCCCTGCAGTCCTCCGGCTGCTAGCGCCATCGGCACTCTGTCTCTGCCAGCTCCTCCAGCGATTGTGAAGTGCCCTCTCCACTGTGCCCCGGGACACTAGCCGATGTAACAATTCCCACTGAGGTGCTAGTATCTGCGCTGGTGCCTGCCCCACAAAAATAGTGTGACGCAGGTGACAGTTCAGGCCTCTCAGGTGTGAGAGGGGGTATCTGCACTTCCTCCCGGTGGCCATGCTCTGAAATTAACAACAAGGACAGTGGATCAGTTAGCGTGTATACAGTGACACACTTCATCCCTTTCCCCCTGGCTCATTATGCGCTCAACCTTCCAGAACCTATGGACATGAATATTGGTGGGGTGGTAAATAGTAAGGAGGATACCCTAACATTACAGGCGGATACAGACGGGCTGGTCAGATGGCCTAAGGAATGCCAAATGCAATGTTATGTGGAAAAGTGTGAGGTGATGCACTTGGGCAGGACAAACAAGGCACGGGAACACACGATGAAGGATAGGACCGTGGAAAGTAAGGAGGATCAGAGGGACCTTGCTGTGCATGTCGACAGGCCCGTTAAGGTAGCGCGACAGATACATAAGGTGTTTAAGACGGTAAATGCCATACTTGCCTTATTAGCTGAGGAATAGAATATAGGAACAGGGAGGTAAAGTTCCAAGTGCAGAAAACTCTGCCTAGGCCACAGCTATAGTTCTGCATACAGTTGTGAAATGCGCTTCCCAGGAAGGATGTGATTGGAGTGGAGAGAGTGCAGAGGTCATTGACTAGGATGCTGGCTGGGCTGGAAAGTTTGATTCATGAGGACAGATAGCATAGACTGGGGTAATGTCCCCTGGAGCAGAGGAGATGAGGGGTGACATTATTGAGGTTTATAAAATTATGAGGGGCATAGATAGGGTCAACAGAAAGGAACTTTTCCCCGGAGGAATGAGGAAACAAGGCAAGGTTACAGTGATCATGGGGGATTTCAATATGCAGGTAGACTGGGAAAATCAGGTTGGTAGTGGATCCCAAGAAAAGGAATTTGTGGAATGTCTACGAGATGGCTTTTTGGAGTAGCTTGTGTTGGAGCCCACTAGGGAACAGGCAATTCTAGACTTAGTGATGTGTAATGAGGCAGATTTGATAAGGGAGCTTAAGGTGAAGGAACCCTTAGGAGGAAGTGACCATAATATGATAGAATTTACCCTGCAATTTGAGAGGAAAAAGCTGGAATCAGATGTAACGGTATTACAGTTGAATAAAGGCAACTACAGAGGCATGAGGGAGGAGCTGGCCAGAATTGACTGGGAGATGAGCCTAGCAGGAAAGACAGTGGAACAGCAATGGCAGGAGTTTCTGGGAGTAATTTGGGAGACACAGCAAAAATTCATCCCTAGGAAGAAGAAGCATACAAAAGGGAGGATGAGGCAACCATGGCTGACAAGGGAAGTCAGGGACAGCAGAAAAGCTAAAGAGAAAGCTTACAATGCGGCGAAGAGCAGTGGGAAACCAGGGGATTGGGAAGCCTACAAAGACCAACAGAGGACAACTAAAAAAGAAATAAGGAGGGAGAAGATTAAATATGAGGGTAAACTAGCCAGTAATATAAAAGAAGATTGCAAGAGTTTTTTTAGATATATAAAGGGTAAGAGAGAGGCAAAAGTGGACATTGGGCCACTGGAAAATGACGCTGCAGAAGTAGTAGTGGGGAACAAAGAAATGGCGGAGGAACTGAATAGGTACTTTGCGTCAGTCTTCACAGTGGAAGACACGAGTGACATCTCCAAAGTTCAAGAGAGTCGGGGGGCAGAGGTGAGTATGGTGGCCATTACCAAGGAGAAGGTGCTAGGAAAACTGAAAGGTCTGAAGGTGGATAAATCACCTGGACCAGATGGATTACACCCCAGAGTTCTGAAGGAGATAGCTGAAGAGATAGTGGAGGCGTTAGTGGCGATCTTTCAGGAATCACTGGAGTCAGGGAGGGTCCCAGAGAACTGGAAAATCGCTAATGTAACCCCTCTGTTTAAGAAGGGAGTGAGGCAAAAGACGGGAAATTACAGGCCGATTAGCCTGACCTCGGTCAGATTTTAGAGTCCATTATTAAGGATGAGATTTCAGAATACTTGGAAGTGCATGGTAAAATCGGGCAAAGTCAGCATGGTTTCATCAAGGGGAGGTCATGCCTGACAAATCTGTTAGAATCCTTTGAGGAGGTAACGAGTAGATTAGACAAAGGAGAGCCAATGGATGTTATCTACTTGGACTTCCAGAAGGCCTTTGACAAGGTGCCGCACAGGAGGCTGCTCAGTAAGATAAGAGCCCATGGTGTTAGAGGCAAGGTACTCGCATGGATAGAAGATTGGCTGTCTGGCAGGAGGCAGAGAGTGGGGATAAGGGGGTCCTTCTCAGGATGGCGGCCGGTGACTAGTGGAGTTCCGCAGGGGTCAGTGTTGGGACCACAACTTTCACTTTATACATTAATGATCTAGATGAAGGAACTGAGGGCATCCTGGCTAAGTTTGGAGATGATACAAAGATAGGTGGAGGGACAGGTAGTATTGAGGAGGCGGGGAGGCTGCAGAAGGATTTGGACAGGTTAGGAGAATGGGCAAAGAAATGGCAGATGGAATACAACGTGGGGAAGTGTGAGGTCATGCACTTTGGTAGGAAGAATAGAGGCATAGACTATTTTCTAAATGGGGAGAGAATTCAGAAATCTGGAGTGCAAAGGGACTTGGGAGTCCTAGTCCAGGATTCTCTTAAGGTTAACTTGCAGGTTGAGTCGGTAGTTAGGAAGGCAAATGCAATGTTGGCATTTATTTCGAGAGGACTAGAATATAAAAGCAGGGATGTGCTGCTGAGGCTTTATAAGGCTCTGGTCAGACCATATTTAGAATATTGTGAGCAATTTTGGGCCCCGTATCTCAGGAAGGATGGGCTGGCCCTGGAGAGGGTCAAGAGGAGGTTCACGAGAATGATCCCAGGAATGAAAGGCTTAACATATGAGGAACGTTTGAGGACTCTGGGTTGATACTCGATGGAGTTTAGAAGGATGAGCGGGGATCTGATTGAAGCTTACAGAATACTGAAAGGCCTGGATAGAGTGGACGTGGGGAAGATGTTTCCATTAGTAGGAGAGATTAGGACCCGAGGGCGCAGCCTCAGAGTAAAGGGAAGACCTTTTAGAACAGAGATGAGGAGAAACTTCTTTAGCCAGAGAGTGGTGAATCTATGGAATTCATTGCCACAAAAGGCTGTGGAGGCCAGGTCATTGAGTGTATTTAAGACCGAGATAGATAGGTTCTTGATTGGTAAGGGGATCAAAGGTTACGGGGAGAAGGCGGGAGAATGGGGTTGAGAAACTTATCAGCCATGATTGAATGGCGGAGCAGACTTGATGGGCCCAATGGCCTAATTTCTTCTCCTATGTCTTATGGTCTATGGTCTTATGTGTAGTTGCGATGCCATGGCATACAAGGTCATAGGGATAGTGCTGGGAAATGGGATCAGGAGACTTTGGAAGGTGTTTGACCCGCGCATCCTTGAAGGGCCGAAGGATCTTTCTCCAAGATCCACACCCCTGACTCTATCACTCTGTGACCAAGCAATGTTGCAACAATAACAAATCAAGCAATCATCGGTGCTATGAATGTTGGGAGGACAGAGCGGATCTCACTGTTGGCCTCAAATACCTGGCCGCTCCACCCCAACCTCCCCGACACCAGTTGACCTGGGCGCATGCCGCCTCTCAAGCTCCAGGGCCTCCTGTTCAAAGCGGCTTAACATCATGAGGTGAGCCTGGCCGCCTCCAGTCCTCGAACGCTCAGACACATTGTGAGCATTCTTGTCCTGAAAAACAGAACACCATTCATTGTGGCAATTTGCACATGGACTCTGCACGCGCACACCGCACCCCAACCACAGTGGCCCATATCAGGCCTCCGGTGCCTCCTCTCCCTGCCACTGCTGATCAATCACACAAAGCTAGTACACCTGCTCCCAACCCCCCATAATGGCCATCTTGGACACATTCTGCATCTATCACTTTAGGAACCACACAGTCTTTGCTCCCATAGCAAGGAGGCACAACTACATGCAGCGTAGAGGGCAGTAGATGGCTCTTGGCCATGACACCTTGAGGCTCCCCTTCCACAATCTCATCACCATGAATAGGACATGTGTTGGAATTCTGAGTATGTGCCTAGCTGCATCCCCTGCAGGTTGCCCCCAGACTGGTCATGTGCGACTAAGAGCAACACATGGTGCGGGGGAGAACCCATCTCCTCATGAACCACTCAGGCTGATCTAAGCATGGGCACTATCTTCTTGCCCACCCAGCAAACGAGAAATGCCCAACATGATTCAATGCAGTCACGACAGTAAGACTTGGGGGGGTGGCCTCAAAGGCTAAGGCTACCTGCTGGGTTAAATGTCCAACACCAACATGGTACTCACCTTTCCAGAGTGAAGCAAATCATTGAAGCGCTTACGGCACTGGATCCAGGTGCGCCGCACCACGTTGCGGGAGCTCACCACCTCGGCCAATTCCTCCCAGGCACGTTTGGTTATGTGGGGGAGCCTCCTCCTCCCATCCTGGGGGACCAACACCTCCTGCCGTGCTGCCACCTCCTCACTGGCCTACCCTGCAGCCTGCCCTGCTCCTGGGCCACACCCTGCAGTCTGCCCTGCTCCTGGGCCACACCCTGCAGCCTGCCCTGCTCCTGTGACAGACCCTGCAGCTGGCCCTGCTCCTGTGGCAGACCCTGCAGCTGGCCCTGCTCCTGGGGCAGACCCTGCAGCTGGCCCTGCTCCTGTGGCAGACCCTGCAGCTGGCCCTGCTCCTGTGGCAGACCCTGCAGCTGGCCCTGCTCCTGGGGCAGACCCTGCAGCTGGCCCTGCTCCTGTGGCAGACCCTGCAGCTGGCCCTGCTCCTGGGGCAGACCCTGCAGCCTGCCCTGCTCCTGGGGCAGACCCTGCAGCCTGCCCTGCTCCTGGGGCAGACCCTGCAGCCTGCCCTGCTCCTGGGGCAGACCCTGCAGCCTGCCCTGCTCCTGGGGCAGACCCTGCAGCCTGCCCTGCTCCTGGGGCAGACCCTGCAGTCTGCCCTGCTCCTGGGGCAGACCCTGCAGCCTGCCCTGCTCCTGGCACAGACCCTGCAGCCTGCCCTGCTCCTGGGCCACACCCTGCAGCCTGCCCTGCTTCTCTGCCCTTCCCTCCAGCGTGCCCTGCTCAGCTTCCCCCCTGCGTTGTGACCTGGAAGTGGCCATTGTGAGCAGCCTACAGGAGGCTGCCAGGCCATCCTTTAAACAGGCTGCCAGGTCGCCATTGGACCCGGCGGCCTGTGCACGCCCGCTGCAGCCCGCACACTCTCACTATTCACGAGCGTCGGCAAATGTGCTGGGTGGGCCTTAATTGGCCTGCCCGCGCTAAATGGCGATGCGGACCTGATCACGGGCACTGATCAGGACCGCACCCACCTGCGGCCGCTCCAGCTCTGCCCGCCCGACAGGCAGAAAATTCTGCTCCAGGACTCACAGCCATAGAGGAGGGAAGTAATGGCAAGAGCATTGTACATCTTGATCTTTGTGGACAGTCTAATACTGTGGTGGTTACTACTCTGGTGCAAAGTCTTCCGAGTGCTTAGGTGATAATCATTATCAAGCGAACCATCATTGGAGATAATGGTTCCAAGGCATTTGAAGCTATTAACATTCTTCAGCTTTGTAAGATGGAGATGTCTGGTTGAACAATGCTGGAATTTGGCAAGGGCTAGTATAGAACCTCAGTCTTTCCAAGACTGATGGTCAACACAAACAGCTTTGACACCTCTGAAAATCTGTCAACCATGATCTGCAAATCTCTTGATTAGTGAACCATTTACGCACAATTATCGGCGAAAAGGACTCCCTGGATGAGTTTCTCAGAAGTTTTTGGGTTTTGCCCTGTGACGTCGTAGATCAAAGAGCTGCCAGGATGATATCGGAGATACACTTCCTCTTCGAGATCCTTGACAGCACGGCTAAGGACACAAGTAAAGAACAGGTTAAAGTGGACTGGTGCTAGAACGCAGCCCTGCTTCACTCTGTTCAAGATATCAAAGGGAGCTGATGATCCACCATTTCGAAAACCTGGCACGTCATTCTGTTGTGGAATGTTGTATGAGCTTGATGGATTGTTTTGGGCAGTCATGCTGTTCCAGGATTGTCCAGAGGGTCTCCCTATTGACTGTATTAAAAGCCTTTGCGAGCTCAATGAAAATGAAGTAAAGGGTCATGTTCTGCCTCAGGCATTTTTGTTGGGTTTGTCTTATAGTGAATGTTATATCCACTGTGCTGCAACCTGGTCACAGTGAACACCATATCCATTGTGCTGTGGCCTGGTCACAGTGAACGTCACATCCATTGTGCTGCGACCTGGTCACAGTGAACATCATATCCACTGTGCTGCGACCTGGTCACACTGAACGTCATATCCACTGTGCTGCGACCTGGTCACACTGAACGTCATATCCACTGTGCTGTGGCCTGGTCACAGTGAACGTCACATCCACTGTGCTGCGACCTGGTCACAGTAAACGTCACATCCACTGTGCTGCGACCTGGTCACAGTAAACGTCACATCCACTGTGCTGCAACCTGGTCACAGTGAACATCATATCCATTGTGCTGCGACCTGGTCACAGTGAACGTCACATCCACTGTGCTGCGACCTGGTCACAGTAAACGTCACATCCACTGTGCTGCGACCTGGTCACAGTAAACGTCACATCCACTGTGCTGCGACCTGGTCACAGTGAACGTCACATCCACTGTGCTGCGACCTGGTCACAGTGAACGTCATATCCATTGTGCTGCGACCTGGTCACAGTGAACGTCACATCCACTGTGCTGCGACCTGGTCACAGTGAACATCATATCCACTGTGCTGCGACCTGGTCACATTGAGCGTAATATCCACTGTGCTGCGACCTGGTCACAGTAAACGTCACATCCACTGTGCTGCAACCTGGTCACAGTGAACATCATATCCATTGTGCTGCGACCTGGTCACAGTGAACGTCATATCCATTGTGCTGCGACCTGGTCACAGTGAACGTCACATCCACTGTGCTGCGACCTGGTCACAGTGAACATCATATCCACTGTGCTGCGACCTGGTCACATTGAGCGTAATATCCACTGTGCTGCGACCTGGTCACAGTGAACGTCATATCCAGTGTGCTGCGACCTGGTCACAATGAGCGTCATATCCCTGTGCTGCGACCTGGTCACAGTGAACGTCATATCCACTGTGCTGTGACCTGGTCACAGTGAACGTCATATCCACTGTGCTGCGACCTGGTCACAGTGAACGTCACATCCACTGTGCTGCGACCTGGTCACTGTGAACGTCATATCCACTGTGCTGCGACCTGGTCACAGTGAACCTCATGTCCACTGTGCTGCGACCTGGTCACAGTGAACCTCATATCCACTGTGCTGCGACCTGGTCACAGTGAACGTCATATCCACTGTGCTGCAACCTGGTCACAGTGAACATCATATCCACTGTGCTGCGACCTGGTCACAGTGAACATCATATCCACTGTGCTGCGACCTGGTCACAGTGAACCTCATATCCACTGTGCTGTAACCTGGTCACAGTGAATGTCATATCCACTGTGCTGCGACCTGGTCACAGTGAACGTCATATCCACTGTGCTGCGACCTGGTCACAGTGAGCGTCATATCCACTGTGCTGCGACCTGGTCACAGTGAACGTCATATCCACTGTGCTGCGACCTGGTCACAGTGAACGTCATATCCACTGTGCTGCGACCTGGTCACAGTGAACGTCATATCCACTGTGCTGCGACCTGGTCACAGTGAACATCACTTCCATTGTGCTGCGACCCGGTCACAGTGAACATCACATCCACTGTGCTGCGACCTGGTCACTGTGAACGTCATATCCACTGTGCTGCAACCTGGTCACAGTGAGCGTCATATCCACTGTGCTGCGACCTGGTCACAGTGAACGTCATATCCACTGTGCTGCGACCTGGTCACAGTGAACGTCATATCCACTGTGCTGCGACCTGGTCACAGTGAACGTCATATCCACTGTGCTGCGACCTGGTCATAGTGAACATCACTTCCATTGTGCTGCGACCTGGTCACAGTGAACATCACATCCACTGTGCTGCGACCTGGTCACTGTGAACGTCATATCCACTGTGCTGCGACCTGGTCACAGTGAGCGTCATATCCACTGTGCTGCGACCTGGTCACAGTGAATATCACGTCCAATGTGCTATGGCCTGGTCACAGTGAGCGTCATATCCACTGTGCTGCGACCTGGTCACTGTGAACGTCATATCCACTGTGCTGCGACCTGGTCACAGTGAATGTCATATCCACTGTGCTGCGACCTGGTCACACTGAACGTCATATCCACTGTGCTGCGACCTGGTCACAGTGAACGTCATATCCACTGTGCTGCAACCTGGTCACAGTGAACGTCATATCCACTGTGCTGCGACCTGGTCACAGTGAACGTCATATCCACTGTGCTGCGACCTGGTCACAGTGAACATCACTTCCATTGTGCTGCGACCTGGTCACAGTGAACATCACATCCACTGTGCTGCGACCTGGTCACTGTGAACGTCATATCCACTGTGCTGCGACCTGGTCACAGTGAGCGTCATATCCACTGTGCTGCGACCTGTTCGCAGTGAACGTCATATCCACTGTGCTGCGACCTGGACACAGTGAACCTCATGTCCACTGTGCTGCGACCTGGTCACAGTGAGCGTCATATCCACTGTGCTGCTACCTGGTCGCAGTGAACGTCATATCCACTGTGCTGCGACCTGGTCACAGTGAACATCACATCCACTGTGCTGCGACCTGGTCACAGTGAAAGTCATATCCACTGTGCTGCGACCTGGTCACAGTGAATGTCATATCCACTGTGCTGCGACCTGGTCACAGTGAACCTCATATCCACTGTGCTGCGACCTGTTCACAGTGAATGTCATATCCACTGTGCTGCGACCTGGTCACAGTGAATGTCATATCCACTGTGCTGCGACCTGGTCACAGTGAACATCATATCCACTGTGCTGCGACCTGGTCACAGTGAATGTCATATCCACTGTGCTGCGACCTGGTCACAGTGAATGTCATATCCACTGTGCTGCGACCTGTTCACAGTGAACGTCATATCCACTGTGCTGCGACCTGGTCACAGTGAACGTCATATCCACTGTGCTGTGACCTGGTCACAGTGAACGTCATATCCACTGTGCTGCGACCTGGTCACAGTGAACGTCATATCCACTGTGCTGCGACCTGTTCACAGTGAACGTCATATCCACTGTGCTGCGACCTGGTCACAGTGAGCGTCATATCCACTGTGCTGCGACCTGTTCACAGTGAACGTCATATCCACTGTGCTGCGACCTGGTCACAGTGAATGTCATATCCACTGTGCTGCGACCTGATCACAGTGAACATCATATCCACTGTGCTGCGACCTGGTCACAGTGAATGTCATATCCACTGTGCTGCGACCTGGTCACAGTGAATGTCATATCCACTGTGCTGCGACCTGGTCACAGTGAGCGTCATATCCATTGTGCTGCGACCTGTTCACAGTGAACGTCATATCCACTGTGCTGCGACCTGGTCACTGTGAACGTCATATCCACTGTGCTGCGACCTGGTCACAGTGAGCGTCATATCCACTGTGCTGCGACCTGTTCGCAGTGAACGTCATATCCACTGTGCTGCGACCTGGACACAGTGAACCTCATGTCCACTGTGCTGCGACCTGGTCACAGTGAGCGTCATATCCACTGTGCTGCGACCTGGTCGCAGTGAACGTCATATCCACTGTGCTGCGACCTGGTCACAGTGAACATCACATCCACTGTGCTGCGACCTGGTCACAGTGAAAGTCATATCCACTGTGCTGCGACCTGGTCACAGTGAATGTCATATCCACTGTGCTGCGACCTGGTCACAGTGAACCTCATATCCACTGTGCTGCGACCTGTTCACAGTGAATGTCATATCCACTGTGCTGCGACCTGGTCACAGTGAATGTCATATCCACTGTGCTGCGACCTGGTCACAGTGAATGTCATATCCACTGTGCTGCGACCTGGTCACAGTGAACATCATATCCACTGTGCTGCGACCTGGTCACAGTGAATGTCATATCCACTGTGCTGCGACCTGGTCACAGTGAAAGTCATATCCACTGTGCTGCCACCTGGTCACAGTGAACGTCACATCCACTGTGCTGCGACCTGGTCACTGTGAACGTCATATCCACTGTGCTGCGACCTGGTCAGGGTGAACGTCATATCCACTGTGCTGCAACCTGGTCACAATGAGCGTCATATCCACTGTGCTGTGACCTGGTCACAGTGAACATCACATCCACTGTGCTGCGACCTGGTCACAGTGAACATCACATCCACTGTGCTGCGCCCTGGTCACAGTGAACATCATATCCACTGTGCTGCGACCTGGTCACTGTGAACGTCATATCCACTGTGCTGCGACCTGGTCACAGAGAGCGTCATATCCACTGTGCTGCGACCTGGTCACAGTGAAAGTCATATCCACTGTGCTGCCACCTGGTCACAGTGAACGTCACATCCACTGTGCTGCGACCTGGTCACTGTGAACGTCATATCCACTGTGCTGCGACCTGTTCACAGTGAGCGTCATGTCCACTGTGCTGCGACCTGTTCACAGTGAACGTCATATCCACTGTGCTGCGACCTGGTCACAGTGAACCTCATGTCCACTGTGCTGCAACCTGGTCACAGTGAACATCACATCCGCTGTGCTGCGACCTGGTCACAGTGAACGTCATATCCACTGTGCTGTGACCTGGTCACAGTAAACATCACATCCATTGTGCTGCGACCTGGTCACAGTGAACCTCATGTCCACTGTGCTGCGACCTGGTCACAGTGAAAGTCATATCCACTGTGCTGCGACCTGGTCACAGTGAACGTCATATCCACTGTGCTGTGACCTGGTCACTGTGAACGTCATATCCACTGTGCTGCGACCTGTTTGCAGTGAGCGTCATATCCACTGTGCTGCGACCTGTTCACAGTGAGCGTCATATCCACTGTGCTGCGACCTGTTCACAGTGAACGTCATATCCACTGTGCTGCGACCTGGTCACAGTGAGCGTCATATCCACTGTGCTGCGACCTGTTCACAGTGAACGTCATATCCACTGTGCTGCGACCTGGTCACAGTGAACATCACATCCACTGTGCTGTGACCCGGTCACAGTGAACGTCATATCCATTGAGCTGTGACCTGGTCACAGAGAGCGTCATACCCACTGTGCTGTGACCTGGTCACAGAGAGCGTCATATCCACTGTGCTGCGACCTGGTCACAGTGAGCGTCATATCCACTGTGCTGCGACCTGGTCACTGAACGTCATATCCACTGTGCTGCGACCTGTTCACAGTGTACGTCATATCCACTGTGCTGCGACCTGGTCACAGTGAACGTCATATCCACTGTGCTGCGACCTGGTCACAGTGAGCGTCATATCCACTGTGCTGCGACCTGTTCACAGTGAACGTCATATCCACTGTGCTGCGACCCGGTCACAGTGAACCTCTTGTCCACTGTGCTGCGACCTGGTCACAGTGAGCGTCATATCCACTGTGCTGCGACCTGTTCACAGTGAACGTCATATCCACTGTGCTGCGACCCGGTCACAGTGAACCTCTTGTCCACTGTGCTGCGACCTGGTCACAGTGAGCGTCATATCCACTGTGCTGTGACCTGGTCACAGTGAACGTCATATCCACTGTGCTGCGACCTGTTTACAGTGAGCGTCATATCCACTGTGCTGCGACCCGGTCACAGTGAACCTCTTGTCCACTGTGCTGTGACCTGGTCACAGTGAACGTCATATCCATTGTGCTGTGACCTGGTCACAGTGAACCTCATGTCCACTGTGCTGCGACCTGGTCACAGTGAGCATCACATCCACTGTGCTGTGACCTGGTCACAGTGAACGTCATATCCACTGTGCTGCGACCTGTTCACAGTGAACGTCATATCCACTGTGCTGCGACCCGGTCACAGTGAACCTCTTGTCCACTGTGCTGCGACCTGGTCACAGTGAGCATCACATCCACTGTGCTGTGACCTGGTCACAGTGAACGTCATATCCATTGTGCTGTGACCTGGTCACAGTGAGCGTCACATCCACTGTGCTGCGACCTGGTCACAGTGAGCGTCATATCCACTGTGCTGCGACCTGGTCACAATGAGCGTCATATCCACTGTGCTGCGACCTGGTCACAGTGAACATCATATCCACTGTGCTGCGACCTGGTCACAGTGAACATCATATCCACTGTGCTGCGACCTGGTCACAGTGAACATCATATCCACTGTGCTGCGACCTGGTCACAGTGAACATCATATCCACTGTGCTGCGACCTGGTCACAGTGAACATCATATCCACTGTGCTGCGACCTGGTCGAAAGCCACACTGAACCTCAGGTAGATTTTTTCTGCCACAATGATAAGTCTGTTCAGGATGATGCAAGCAAACATCTTTCAAGCTATTGGTGGAAGTGAGATACCCCTGTAGGTGCCACACACAGCTTTGCTGCCTCTGTTTTTGAAGAGAGCAATAATTGCAGCATTGTGCAAGTCATTTGGCATCTTTTCTTCAATCCAAATGCACAAGAGGATGTAATGGAAGACCTCTATCATGTCAGGTCCTGCTGCTTTGAAGACTTCTGCCTGGATTCCACCTTTTCCTGAAGCCTTGTTTTTGTTCATCTGCTTAATGGCTTTCTTGATCTCTTGATCAAGCTTGTCAAGGACTGGTCGCTGAGGAATCTGGCTGAGGGCTGTGGACTTGACAGTAGATGGTCTGTTCAGCTGGCAACTGAAATGTTCCACCCATCTCTCTTATTTCTGCCTGATTTTTGATCAAGGACAACCCAGCGGCGGAGGGCAATGGTGTGGAGGCAGAGCTAGAAGTTCCATATACAGAATTGATAGAACTGAAGAATTTTCTGAGTGGTGGGAGTCTACATATTGTTGTAATTCTTCAGCTTTCCTTTCCCACCATCTGTCTTGCATCACATGCAGCTCTCTCTGAACTTTGCTCTTCAGGCGTTGAAACTTGTCTCATGGTGGTAATGTTCAGTAATCCAAGGTCGATGCTACTGCTTCAGAGGCACATGTTCAAATCCCACCCTGGCAACTGGTGAAACTTAAATTAAAATTTTTAATAAATCTGGAACTAAATGGATTGTTACTCGTGACCATGAAACTATGTGATTGTCATAAAAACCCACCTGGTTTTCTAATTTCCTTAAGGGGAGAAGATCTGCCACCCTTACAGATTATATGTGACTTCAGACCCACACAACATGGTTGATTATTAACTGCCCTCTGATGTTACGGCAAATTCAAATAAGAATAAGACCAGGTGGATCACCTGGCGTTGACCTAGGCACCGGGAGCGACAACTGCACACCCAGCCCAGTTGACTCTGCAAAGTCCTCCTTATGAACATTTGGGCCAGGATTTTTCAGTCAGCGTGCAGGGGCAGGCCCGATATGCTGGTGCGTAAAATGGCGCGCGATGACATTGAGCGTGTGTCCCGGCTTCACCGCGCTGTCTTGCGATGTTTCATTCAGTGGGCACGCGCCGGAGTCAGCTGCACGTCTGCTGATATTTAAACAGCCTATTAAGGCCATTAAGGAAGTGATTAAGGTCAACTTCATGCTGCCTGTCCACCTTATGGTTGGTGGGTAGGCGAAAAGGCCAAGCAGCCTTCATGTTTTTTAGGAAACCTCATCCACGAGCAGGATATTTCCTAAAGCTTTAATGAATTAAATAAAACATTTTCCTGAAATATAAAAACACGTCCCATCTCATATGACAAAGTCACATGAGGGGACATGTTTAATTAAATTTGTAATCCATTTATTTATTTCAAAAGTGCTTCAATCTCCCTGAGGCAGCTCCGTGCCTCAAGGAGATTGAAGCGCTCTTTCACGCGCATGCGCATGCCCCCCGCCCGCACAGGTAGCGCTGAGTGCTACTGCTCGCCTCTTACGCTGGACGGACCTTACTTGGTCCGCCCGTGTAAAATGGCGGTGCGAAGCTGTTCGTGGGCGGCAGTTGGCTCCGCAGCTGCCCCCACCTGCTCCTGCCAAGCCCGCCCGATGCGGGGAAAATTCAGGTCCTGGGCACTTGTGCCAAAATTGGGAGAGTTGTCCCACAGACTAGTCCAGCAACATAGTCATATTTACCGAATCACACCTCACAGCCAATGTCCCAGTTTCCTCAAATATCAAATATCAAACCTAGGTATGCCCCGTCCCACCGGCAGGATGGGCCCAGTGGAGTTGGCGACACGGCAGTATAGAGTCGAGTGGGAGTTGCCCTGGGAGTCCTCACCATTGACTCCAACCCCATGAAATCTTAAGGGCATCAGATCAAACATGGGCAAGGAAACCCCCTGCTGATTATCACTTACCACCCACCCTCAGCTGATGAATCATTACTCCTTCATGTTGAATATCATTGGGAAGAAGCACTGAGGGTGGAAAGGGCACAGAATGCGCTCTGAGTGGGAGAACTCAATGTCTATCACTAAGAGTAGTATTACTACTGACCAGGCTGGTCGAGTCCTGAACAACATAGCAGCCAGATTCGTCTTGCCACAGATGATGAGAGAAAGATCTACTTGATCTTGTCCTCAGCAATCTACCTGTCGCAAATCCATCTGTCAATGACACATTGGTAGGAGTGAGACCACATGCCCTTATGGAAACTAAGTTCCGTCTTCACACTGAGGACACCCTCCATTGCGTTGGGTTGCAGTAGCATGCTAAATGGGTTAGATTCAGAGCAGATCTATCAGCTCATAACTAGACATTCATGAGGCATTGTGGGGCATTCAGCAGCAGCAGAATTACATTCAAAACCAATCTGTAAGCTCATATCCTGGCATATCCTGTACACTACCATCACCATCATGCCAAAGGAACAACCCCAGTTTAATGAGAAGTTCAGGAGAGCATGCCAAGAGTCACTTGGAAAATATGGATTAATTAAGAAAATGTGGATTAATTAAGGAAATATGGATTAATTAAGGAAAGCCAGTGTGCAATGGCAAATCATGTTGAGCTAACTTGCTTGTGTTTTTTGATTAGATAAGTGAGGTTAAGCTGTTGATGTGATATGAATGGACTTCCAAAAGGCATTTGATAAAGTGTCACATAACAGGCTGGTCAGCAAAGTCTGAGCTCCTGGAATAAAATGGACTGTAGCAACACTGCTGCTGAAATTGGCTGACTGAAAGGAAACAGAGAGTAGTGATGAATGGCTATTTTTCAGGCTGCTGATAGAAGCCCTGCTTTTCTTGATATATATTAATGACCTAGACTTAGGTACACATTTTGAAATTTGTGGATGGCGGAAAACTTGTAAGTATTGTGAACTGTGATTAGGATAGTGATAAACTTCTAAAAGGCAGAGAGCAACTGATGGAATAGGCAGATGAAATTTAATGCAGGGAAGTATGAAAAATTGGAATATTTGTAGAAAGAATGAGGAGAGGCAAGATAAGATAAAAGGCACAATTCTAAAGGAAGAGCAGAAGCAGAGGGAGCTGGGGGTATATGTGCACAAGTCATTGAAGATGGCAGGGCAGGTTGAGAAAGTAGTTGATAAAGCATACAGGATCCTTGGCTTCATAGAAATAGGGGCATAGAATACAAAAGCAAGGAAGTTATGATAAACCTGTATAAAACACTAGTTCAGCCTCAACTGGAGTATTGCATCTGGTTGTGGGCACCACACTTTAGGTAAGATGTGAAGGCATGAGAGGTATTTCAGGAAAGATTCAGGAGAATGGTTCCAGAGATAAGGAACTTCAGTTATTTGGATAGATTGGAGAATGTGGGGCTGTTTTCCTTGGAGAACAGAACATTTAGAGGAGATATGATAGAGGTATTCAAAATAATGAAGAGCCTGGATGGAGTAGAGGGAGAAACTGTCCCTGTTGTTGGAAAGATCGAGAACCAGAGGACACTGATTTAAGGTGAATGGCAAAAGAAGCAATGGAGACATGAGGAAAATCTTATTTACACAGTGGCTGGTTAGGATCTGGAATGTACTGTCTGAGAATGTGGTGAGGGCAAATTCAATCACGGCTTTCAAAAAGGAACTGGATAATTACCTGAAGAAAAATAATTGCAGGACCAAGGGGAAAAGGCCAATTAACGGCCAGCCAGCGTAAAACGCGTGCTGAGAGCCTCAGCGCTGCCGGGGTGGGAGTGGGAGGAGCGCGAGCGCTGAAGTTTGCGCATGCGTGGGGGTGCACTCAGTGAAAGCTCCGTGAAGGCCCACAGCTGCCTCAGGGAGCTGAAAGATTTAAGAATTAAAAATAAAGATTTGAGAAATAAGGGAAACATATCCCCACATGTGGCTCTTGCCCAACAGGGGCATTTTAAAAATGAGTTTAAAACATTTTAATTTTTTTAAATTCACTGTTGGAAACCTCATCCTGCCTGTGGATGAGGTTTCGCAAAAAATGCAAAGGCTGCTTGGCCTATTTGCCAACCCGCCAACCATAAAGTTGGGCAGGCAGTGAAAAATTCAAGTTAATTACCAGCTTAAGGGCCTTAATAGGCCCCTTAATTGTCGGTGGGCGCACTGCCAAATCTCGCCCGCCCGCTGACCAAAATATCGCGTGAGTGCATGATGACGTCGGGACGCGCGCCTGACATCATCGTGCGCTATTTCATGCTCAGGCGTGTCCGGTACACTGCCCCATGCCAAGCTGAAAATCATGGCCATGAAATTTTCCAAATCAGAAGAGCACAGCGACACCAATAGAGTGAAAGTGGAAAAAGGGAGTGGACCTGAGTATAACTGGAAAAACAAATGCGGACAATGTGCTAATGAAATTGGCCACCAGTTTCACCTTGGAAAGATTGGGTTCCATGTCTGTCTTAAGCTCTGTACAAGATTGGTGTCAGACCTTCCATTCACCTTAATAGTGACCTCAGGTTTTTTTGGCTGGCCAGCCAATGCACCAAACATTTCTGTAAGCCTCACACCTTTATCCAATGCAGTAGAACTCATGTGTGACCTCTCTCTTATGCAACCTGGTTTCTGCGCTACCCTTTCTCTCTTCCCTTGACGGAGGCTTGTTGTGCCTAGTGACTCACCACATGTAGATCCCTCCCATAGCTACTCTCTAAAGTACGTGTGGTGTCAGGATCTAAGCTTGTAGCTATGACTGTGAGAGCGGGTAGCAGTGTTTCTTTATCATCCATCTCCTCTTCATCTACCACTTCTTGGTCCTGCATCACAGCCTGGTCAGGCTGCAGTTCTTTGGTATCTGAAAGGGTGCATTGGTGCATTTGGGGGAGGAGGGGGTAACCAAAAGGTACATGTTTACAGTATCTCCATCTTGTAAATCAGAGGGGAAGGTGGTACTACCATCACCGATCCTTTTAGTTCCGCCACTGCCAACAGTCTCAGTCATGGCCTTTCCAATGACGGCCAGCACTATCTGCTCCATGGGGGTGAGGAGATATAGCTGTGCCTGTCCCTGCTGGGGATGTGCTGCTGCCTCCAGTCATGCCCCACCTTGTCCTTCAAGAGAGAGGGAAATGCATGTTTGGGCGATGTGGCTGTCATGGTTGAATAGCTGGCACTGCATGCTAGCTGTGAGATGAGGGTGTGAGGTTTGCAACAGTGCTAAGTGTGTGAGGGTGAGAAGAAGCAATGAATGTGAAACGTGAATCATGGTTGGATAGAGATTGTTGGCATGTGAGCGGGTAGAGGGGATGCATTGAGCAGTGTGTGAGGTTTGCGTTTCATTTCTAAGGATACGGCGTTAGAAAATGCATTCCCTGACCTTGACCACTCATGTGAGGTCATTGAACTTCTTTCTGCATTTCATCTAAGTCCGTAAATTGCTAGCATTGACTGTGACAGCTATCTGCTCACACTGCCTTTGCAGCGTACGCCTGGAAGGTCTCCTGCAGATAGCGGACCTCTCTCCACCTGTCCACCTCCTGTTTAAATGCTGCAAGAGGGATCCTTGGAGCAACCTGTCTGTCACGTTGCACCGTTTCTCAGTGTTTTCCCTGCTCAGGCACAGCCAGTTCCACCATCTGTTCTAGTCAAAATGCGCCTCCCTTTAAAGGGGTGCAGACTGGCTGGCTAGATTTTAGCGGTGCTATCCTCTTACAATTTTGCACTCCCTGTTCAGGGGTGCATCCACTCATGAATGGCCTTAGTACTGGCTGCATGTGACAACCATGAAAATGAGCAGACAGCATTAAATTTGCATGCTGCCTGCATCAAAAGGAAAGGACACTGTGATCTCCATGCCAGTTCTTTTGGCCTTATCAAATTTCTTGACGTATGATTCAATGTAGTATTTTGTTACCCCTCTCCCCCTTACACCATAGATACTGCTCTATTTGCAGCTACCTATCTCTATGGCGAATTTTCAGTCTGCCTCAGAAATTTGCCTCCACTTCCATGCTTTCCTAATTGCTTGTGTGGTACAAGATATTTAGATTCCTTGGGAGATTTAAATACCATACCCAAATCTAAATTCTGCTAGCGACCAGAGTCCGCTCTGTGTCCTTGAGCTACATCAGTGAATTCATTAAGCAAATCCTCTCTTCCATAAGACAATGTTAACTTTCCCTTGCTACAAATAAGTTCAACAATCCTTTTTTCAGGAAGCCTGTAATATTTATCCACAACCGATGTTCAGCTCATTGGTCTGTAGTTTCTCGCGCTGCACCTATAACCTTTTTTTAAACTTGATGCTATATTATTTCCAATTGTCAGGCACCATTCCAAATTCCAAGGATTCCCTAAAGATAGTGACAAGCATTACAATTCACTAACCACTGGTTCAGAACACATTGTATACCTTTGTTAAACATCCTCAGTCTACCACATTATTTCCATTAGTTTTTGCACTTCTTCCATTTTTTCTACCCCCTCCAATAGCAACCTGCCCCTGCCACTCCACCTTCACTAGAAATTCAACATGAGTGGCTACTGATGGTTTCCTCCATGAACACAGGAAAGAAGATAAATCCATAATCCTTAGTTGTTTGATATCATGTCACCCTTGGCTTGACCATTTTCTTTTTCAACTGCTTGCTATGTAGATATTCCCAGAAATGCATAACATTTCCATTAATATTCCCTGCTATCCTGAGGTCGTTCTCTATGTTAGCTGTCTTTATAATATTCTTAAGCTCCCTCATCTTGTTTTTAATACTTTCTTTGTCATCAATAACCTGCCTTAGTGATAGATTTTCTGATTGACATTATTTTAGGCATGAGGGTTAATGCGTTCTTTTCAAATAAGCTAATGCCAGAATTAAATTTGCTTCAATCAGAAACTGTAGACTTTTATGTAGCTCAGAATGCTTCGTAAAGCTTTTACTTTGTCTTAAGTGCCCCCTTTTCTGAAATCTAGGGTGCTGAATCTGACTGGGCAAGCCAATAAAATGGCAATTACTTGTGAGTTGGGAAGGTGCAATTTGAATAACTCCCATGTCGATTAAAAGCAGTAAAAGGACTATCACCCTTCTTGTGCTGTTATTACCTTCATGCCAACAAGAACAACTGTGCTCCTCCCCTTTTCAAAGTCCTGCAAGTGCTTGTAGTGGTCAAATAGAAATCGATTCATATTCATTAACAATTCCACCAATTCCTTAAATTCAGCCATGTATTCTTGACATGGCTGGGTTGAAGTTCTCATACAATTCCATATAATCCAGGGCAGCAGAGTCTCGCTTCACTCTTCAGAAGACTACAGAATATATTAAATACTGGATCTGAATAATGAATGAAGACATTACCAAGGGATTGTCATTCATTTTTTTTAAATAGCTTAATCTCAACAGCAGCAGGCGCAGTCCGTCCCTTTAATTATATCACATCCCTGTGATAGAGTCTGGGTCCTTTTGGAAGTCAAAGTAGCAAGTTCTAAACTTTAGACCTTCCTGAGTTTGTGCTTTGTCTGTGGCTAGGGCTCACCACTAGGCTGGTGGCTTTTTTCTGTTTAAAAAGAAACTGTTTTTGGGGAGTGATTTTCCCAGAATCTCACGTAGATCTCGCTTGACAGATAAGGCCTGATGAAGGCTCAAGGGCAAAGAAGAGACTCACAGGATAGTGGATTTGATTTCCAATCTTCAAACATGTTTAGAACAACAATAAAAAGTAAATGTATCAGAACTGAAAACTGCACTTCTCTCATCCAAAGCTTACCATTGATTTCACACTCATAGCATGGCACACAATGACATGGGAATTACAATAAATTCCTTTCAATTCAAAGTGATTTAATTGGTATTTGTTTGAGCACAATAAGAGTTAAGTTTCTTAATTAAGGTGCTTAATTTGAATTATTAGTATTTTAATTTGTTGTGCAAATATGACTAAATAATCATGAGCAGGCTGTAGTTATCAAATAGCTTTAAAATTAACTAAATTCCAGCCCTAGCCCACTTTGAGGCAGCAATGTTCAACAAGAAAGCAATATATTTTGAATTAGAACATGTTAAATTTTACAAAGACAGAGCATTATAAGTTTAATTACCGATGTTAATTTATAGTTAGCAGCAAATCATAAAGTAACTTCACCAAATTTCATGAGTACCACATGGCACTCTAATCTTTATTTACACTTTGGTACATAGAACATCCACACTATAGAAAATAGCTTTATTCAGTATAGATGGCACAGCACAGATTCACTGGAATGCTGTTCTGACATGAAGAAATACAAATACAAAGACAGCCTTACAAATGGGCCCTTTTTCATTACAGCAAAGGATATTATCCAGGGACTTGTTGGAGGTATTTAAAATTATGGCCTGAGTATTACACTTGGTGTGCAGGTCAGATTGGCGGCACTGAAAGGGTATGTAATGTCCGCTCTCACCTAACACTGGCTGCCAATAGCAACTATGCACTGGTTAGCTAATTAACAACCAGCCAGCGGGAAAGGCATTGGGTGCTGGGAGCAGTGTGGGCTCTTCCATTAAGGTTGCTGCAGACAATGGGGTTTAAAAGAGCCGCTAGTAGTGCGCAAAGATGCAGGGGAGCTCCGATTGTGTAATTCCAGTGCAGTTGCAGGACCCTGTTCAGTGATAGCCAGTCTCTGCTATCCTGCAGCACAGGCAGGACCAACTTGTTGAGGGATTTGAGGCATGGCAGCCAGAGGAAAAAGCCAAGTTAATGGCAATGCAAATGTGCGAATGTGCACGGCCCCTCATTTCTATGATAATTGCTTGCGGTCCCTCCTGCAGGCCGTCAGTGATCAACAGATACTGCTGCCAGGTGATGGTAAGAAGAAGCCTCCACATCTAACCAAGAAAGCCTGGACAGAGGTGGTGGTGATAGTGAGCAGCCATGGATTTGTGCATAAGACCTGGGTACGGTGTCAGAAGAGGGTCATTGACCTTCTCTGCTCTGTAAGGGTAAGTAAGGAAGGCACTTTGCATTTTGAATGAATGTATACTGATGTGCATTCATTTGGTGGGGCTGGAAGGTGGTCCATGAGTGGCTGTAGTTCCAAAGGAGACCTGTGCCCAGCAAGGCTGTTCAGGACCAGGTAGGATGGCAGGCACACCAAGGAGGGAAAAGTCCTGTCATGTGTTGGGCACATGGATGAGTGATGTTAGGGAGGAGCATGTACACCTCAACCATATAGAATAGGGACTCATAAATGTGCTCTTATCTTCACAGGAGAAGCGGAAGCACAATGTGCAGGAACGCAACAATACAGGCGGTGGAGTTCCAAATCTGGCAGTGCTGATACTGATGGAGGAGGACATTTTAGAGTTGGCATGCGAGCAGAGGGTGAGATCTGCTGGTCGAGGAGAGGTGGGGTTTTCTGAGGAGGGTGAGATTGAAGAGGATGCACTTTCAGTGGGGAAGGGGAAGGGTCAATGAGATATGAAAGGCTCAGGGAAGGGAATGCAAGGTTATGGTGACTGATCTTTTGTTATCCTGCATCATGATATTTGTAAGGTGTGTCATGCCCATGTATAGGATGCTGCAATAGCTACTTAGTCTGCCTCTTTAGTGCTCATGTATACTCAGTGCTGTCTTTCATCCATCTGATGGATTGTCATCATCCAGACTAAACAAGGATCCAGATCGTCCACCATTAACAGGAGGACGGATCCTCAGATGCTGCTGCGTCATATCCTCGCTCCGCACCTTGCGCCACCTCAAATACTGGCACCTCAGTGGGGTTGAGCACATCCATACAGAAGGCAGTGCGGACTGGATGCTGGATATTACAATTGCCTGAGCAGCTGTCAGAGACTGAGAGACCCCAGGACTCTGACAGCCGGAGAAATGTCAGAGACAAAGAGGATGCTGATCCTCAGGCAGTGATGAGCCTCTGGAGTTGTCCATCAGGAGGAAAATGCTGAATGTCCATCAAGAGGGATGTGGAGATCTGGCAGAGCTTCCAGGGGCTACGCGTGCCCTGGTCTGTACAATGGAGGAATCCATGTATGGCATGAGTGCTGCAGTCACTCTCTCCTCTGAATGTACGGCATCTTCCATTGAGAGATTGGCGACTCTCATGGAGAGCCAGCTCCAGCAACTCGATCAAGGGTTCCTGGGTAGTGGTAGTGACCTCAGCAGGGCATTGCCAGTGTGAGAGATGTATTAGGTGCCTGGTGTCTCTGCTAGGGTCTCGTCCACCTGTGGCGAGCAGGGAGTCCAAGCAAACCTCATGTTGGCGGATGAGCAGCAGCTCTATGCATCTGGGGACTCTTCTCAGGGTGCTCCTGAGCATCTCCTCTGCCTCTGTGCCTGTGACAGTGTTGTTCTGAAGAACTCATGATGACAGAGGGGTGTTCCGCCACTGCGCAGGACTGTCCTGCCCAGTTGGGGCCTCACAGTTTCTGACAACCAGAGGGCGACCGCCAAGGTCATCCAGGCCAATGGGGCATCTGAGTCAGCAGTCTGCCTTCAATGCAGCTGCCAGCGACAGGGGAGCACCAAGATGAAGCACTCATAAACAATTTAAGAAATTGCACTAAACAAAGAAGAGCAATCAGGGGTGAGATATTTAGTTGTGTGACTTGTGTTTTGTTGTTCCACATCACCTTACTAAATTGATATTTCATATCACATGTTCTTCTTGTGCTATGAGTGGCATGAATATTGGAGGCCTGCAACTCAATCCCAAAAAGTAATTGTAATGACGTGACTTATCAGACAGGTTTCAACCAGAAACAGATAACTGTATTACAGAGAGCATTCTAGATGCTACATGCTTGTACCAAGTCCTCGACCGGAAAGCTCTGCCCCCTAGATTACCTGCGCTTAGGGCTGATTGGTTGGAGTCTCCAAGAACGTCACATGACCCCGACAGTAGGAGAGGCTATACCCACAATTACTACATTTCCTCCCCTTTTAGTTTTTTTTACACTTTTCTATGTACAGGGAAACATTCAATATCTAACACATGTGCATATATACAATACAGGTGATTAAAGATTAAGTCTCTTGAGGTGGTTTCCGTATTCAGTTAGAGTGGCGTAGCTCTACCACTCGAGTTTCTTCCACTAAGGGGCTGTTTTAAGATGCCTGATTCCATTTAAATTCATGAATCTCTGAAGCTTTATACTGGTGAAGACTGTACTGTTATCAGAAGTGATGACTTCTGGTAGGCCATGTATACTAAAACAATGACGCAGCTTTTCAATAGTTGCGCTCGATGTCAGTGATCTGACTTCATACACATCCATCCACATAGAATGCGCATCTATGATAATAAAAACATGTTACCTAAGAATGGTCCTACCTAATCAATATGAAGTCTAACCCAGGGTTGACCAGGCCACTCCCACAGGTGCAGGGGAGCTGAAACAGGCAACTTCTGTTGTTCTGACAGTGGAGACAGTGCTTGACCATGCTTTCAATGTCACTGTCAATGCCAGACATAGCTTCACGCAAGCATTTTCATCTTTGATATGCCTGGATGTGCACTGTGAAGCTCTGTCAAGAATGGGTCTCTACCTTGGAAGGGACAACGACCAGTGATTCCCACAACAAGGTTCTATCTTGACAACTTAATTCTGTTTTTCGGGCATGGAATAGTTTCGTCTCTTCAGATACTGGTGAATTTGACCACCCTTGTAATACAAGGTCTCTGGCTTTTGACAAAATTAGATCTCTGTCCAATTTTTAATTTGCTTCACATACACAGGCAAAGAATCCAGGACAATTTCTTGTGGCACTGGAGCATGTACAATGCTCTCTGGTGATGGAAGATGTCTGAGTGCGTCAGCATTTACAATATTTAAGCCAGGATGGTGCATAAAGGTATACTCATACGCAGATAATATCAAAGCCCAACATTGTATTCTTGCTGAGGCTATTGGCGAAATGGCCTTATCTTCACTGAATAATCCCACTAATGATTTATGGTCCGACGCTACGGTGAAATGTCGTCCATGTAGGTGCTGGTGGAATTTCTTCACTCCGAATACCACTGATAAACCTTCCTTTTCTAGCTGGGAGTACCCTTCTTGGCTGTAGATAGGGTTCTTGAGACATAGCCAATTGGTCTCTCGGATACATCTTCTGTTTTCCCTTTTTCTGTTTGCCACAGTTTTGTCTCGTCCTTCATTTTGATTTCACAGTCGACTAAATTTCTCTCTGGTGAAATCTTAACTTGGTTCAGTTCGGTGGTTGAGCTAACAGTGGCTTCAATATCCACTGAGAATGGCTCTTTAAAGACAGGAGCCTCCTTACCCTAAAAGAATTTGAACAAAATGGTGCAGGAAACAATGCAGAAAGTCAAAACTTAAGCAATAAATATTAGCTCCTACCTCCGCACACTTTGCTTCTTCTGCAGCCTTATATCCCACCCTGGGTTGAGAAATTGCTCATTCTGTGGTCTACGCCTGCTTATGCAGCCCGGGCGCCAACTGTAAAACTGCACAGGTTGCATAAAACTGCAGTGCATTACCTCCTTAATTAGTTTGATTTCCCCTTTAATTGATGTCGGGCTTTCGATGTTGACTTTCGAGCATGCCTGCCTCCTGAAATATTGCAGTCTCCATCCTGACGCCATCATGATCTATTTTATGGTACGCTGGGAATATTGTGCATCTGCCCCTGTATGGTAACATTCAGGCCTGTGAAGGGATGGGACAACGTCAAGAGAAACAGATTACTTCTGGTGATTTGAGTTGTCTGGAAACAGGGAAACGTGATATAAGGTTAAATCTAAAAGGTTGAGGACAAAAAGAAGAAGCATTTAAAAAAAAATACACAGGGGCTTGTGAGGCTGAGGAATTCACTACTAGTGTTAATGATTGAAGCAGATGCCATGACAACATTTAAGAATAGGTTAGATAGGTTGTTGAAGGAAAAGGAACAGAGCAGGCACAGGCGATTGTTCATGTGAAGCCTAGACAACTGCTTGGGTTAAATGACTTGTTTCCATGTTGTAATTTATCTGTAGCTCCATGTAATCTTAAATTTGCAGCTTTACTTTAACAGAGAACACTGGGAGGATGCACATAAAAGAATACATCTCATCACACCTTTAACCTGAAATCTGGCCTTTAATCAAACTGAACCCTTTGATTATAATCATCAGTATTTGGCAGATCTGAGATGTATCATTTGAATCAACAATGCATTTAATTTTTTTCCACATGAGCTGCTATTATTGAGAATTATCTTCCAGCAAATGGCACAAAGCCAAATTACACATTTGTAGATGAGGTGACTGGAGTCAGCAATGGCTCTTTGCCTGTTGTATTTCTGTTGTGGAATAAAGATACAAGAGGACACACCGGATTTTTGAGCTGGATTCATTTCAAACAACTCTATAATCAGCTGCTAGCTGAAGGCTTGTGAAATTCTACTGAAGATGATAACAGCTCCTGAGCAGCTGCCAACAAGCTTCAGAATACTCTCCTTCCAAATCACTTCAAATGTAAGAAAAAAATCCTCAAAGAGAATTGAATGTTTAAGATGATCTTGCAGGAGTGGCAGTAGAACCACTTGGGAGAGTTAGGATACCAGTGGAAAGAGTTCAGGTTGGTCAAGTATACACTGATTGGCCCTGACATTTTATTTTCTGTTTTGTAGTTATAGTAAACAATAATTAACTGGCAACTCACCTAAGGAAAAAGAGAGATGCCTCCAGTTGGCTACTGATGCCATCAATGGTTAACGGAATGATGAAAACTTGGTTTCCCCCAATTACTCCAAAGAATGGGAAAGTAAAATTTTCCCCGTGTTGCCACATTTGCCTTGTCAGGGAGATTTATAATTCTCATAATGTTATTGGAATTTATTGTAAAATAGTGGTATATGTGTCTGTATGCGCCTGTGTGTGTGTGTGTGTGTGAAAGACTTAATTGGATTAAAGGCAGCTGGGTGGTCTTATTACTACTGAATTCAAGGCACACATCTCAAAATTTATACAAATTGCAAAACAAGTTGTGGCAGTTGTTTCAAGTTTCCCTTTGGGATTTGAACCACTCAGCACATACCATTGGCTGTGCCATAACAGCCTACAAAACAAAAGTGATCGCACCTCAAAAGTTACCAATTGTCTGTTAAGCACTTTAGGGTATCCTGTGATATGAAAGGTTCCATATAAATTCAAGTATTTCTTTCTTTAGTAGGGACATCAATGATTCTAACTTACAGACAATAGACTACAACCCAGCAGCACTTACATGTACATTTCTAAACACTTTCCCTAAATATTCTTACTCTTCCATATTAGCAGTTAAAGTATACTTGTGTTAGAGCACAGCTCATGCTACTCCTTGAATCTCCAAGCCCAAGCAGTTATTCTGAATAAATGTAGCTTTCAATCAATAGAAAATAAAATTTAGGGCTGGGATCTTTATATTCAGTGCACAAATGATTTCAATACTTCTTGATTAAAGTGAGGGACATTGAATCTTTTGTCCGGTTTTCACTTTGATGCAGCTTCAAACCTTTGTGGGTCTATTATATTACAATCAAAGGAAACTAAGAACTCATCCTGTCTGTTATCAAAATAATCTTTCAGACCAAACCAAGGAGGAGGACCCATGAATCCACCAGGGTGATTATTCATACTCTACATCCCTACAGCCCAAGCTCAATGAAGTATGCTCGCTGCTTTTGATTTCAGGAGTGTTCATATTGCTATTGTTCCAGATCATTAAGGCTAATGTTTCTCCATGGGAAATCTTCCCTTAGTATCAAAAGTAATGCCCAAAATCTGGTCAATTCTAATAAGACCAGAATCATTCTTCTTAAACCATTGAATTTGCATCCATAATGCCCACTGATGTTAAATTCCATGTTAAATGTCACCTTACTTTTTACCTTTTGCACACATTATTGAATTTCTTCCAGGAGATAGTCAGGAAAATGTACGGAAACTCAGTTCACTGCCCAAATCTGTGGAGTTGCCTACTTCTGAAGACAGGGCGGTTCAGCTGGTAGGTACAGGGAAGCTTGGTTGGGGACACAGTTTAAAGATACAAGGAATCCCATTTAAGACAGAAATGAGGAGGGATTTCTTCTCTCAGAGGGTTGTTCGTTTTTGGAATTCTCTTCCACAGAGAGCTGTGGCACATTGAATATATTCAAAGCTTTATTAGGTAGATTTTTGATTGACAAGACAGTCAAGGGTTATTGGGGCAGGCAGGAAATTGGAGTTAAGACCACAATTATTTCAACCATGATTTTTTTGAATGAAAGAACAGTTTTGATCTGCCGAATTGCCTACACCTGCTCCTATTTCTTATGAATTTATCTTATGAACTCATGACTACTTCATCAAGGGAAGCACCTCCATCCTGGAGGTATAATGTGCAAGTGCCAATCTCAGTAGCATGTGAGGTAAGAGGCTCAGTAACGGAAATGTAAGCTGGTTATTGATTAACTGCATGCCCATGTCTCTACCAATGCCATTATTGTGCAGTTAGCAGGACAATGTCAATGCTTTGGCAACCTTTTCAGCAGCATACAGAAGGCAGCCACCAGAGCAATTCAGGAATCTGAAATGTATAATAAATATCTTGATCTAGCCTGGATCTAAATTCAGAATGTTGATCCTTTGTTCAGTTAATGTGCTGTATTAACTTCAGCTACTACCTTTCATAAACTTGAGGTCAAACAAAACCCTGTTGTCCATGTTCTAACTCATACAATCACCCCTGTGTTCACTGACCATTTTTGGCTCATGGTTAAACAATGCCTCAATTTTAAAATTCTCATCCTGGATTTCAACTTCCTTCATGGCCTCACCCCTCCCAATCTCCACAAACTCCTCAAGCTCTACAAGCCAGCAAGATTATCTGTACCCCTCAAACGTTGGCCTCTTGATCACTCCCAGTGTCACATACTAATAAATATAGGAGCAGTAAGATAAGACATGGGAGGTCTTGTGGCACAGTGGGTAACATCCCTGCCTCTGAGTCAGAAGCTCTGGGTTCAAATTCCTCTCTGGCACTTGATGGCCAAGGAATATTTGTTCATAACGCGGTCAAACAGGTTGAGTATCAACTTGTAAATCTGATCAATGCGCCTATGGCAGGTGGTGAAAGTGAGTGAGTCGCTTGGTCAGCCAGAACCTGGAGAAGGCAATGGCAGACCTCTGAAGTAAATTGTCAGCTATAACCATGGTTACCAATGCCTCTTAGGGCATGGTACCTGAAGAGGGAGAGAGAGGGGGTAAGCCAGATTAATGCATGGCTGGAGAAATGGTGAGTGAGACAGTGCTTCAGATTCCTGCAGATTTGGGGTAAGAGGGAACTTGAGGTACAACCTCAAAAGTGTTGGGATAAATGTCCTTGCAGAGAAGAAAAGTAGTTCTGTGGGGATGGGTTTAAACTAATTTGGCAGGGGGATTTATTGCAGAGAAAATACAAGATGCATAGAGTACTTGGAAAGACAAATGGCATTTGAGTGAAGAGGAATTCAGGCATTGAATGGATCAGATGTGAGGCAGACTAAGGTGGGTAGAGTTCATGTGCATAAATAAGGCTGCAGCTAGAGGCACAAGTAGCCGTATGGGATGAAGTTATATTAGTGATAATGGAGACTTGGCTCAAACAAGGAGAGGAATGGGAACATAATATTCCTGTCAACAATGTATTCATGAAAGATAGGGTGGGATAAAAAGGAGGTGGTGTGGCATTATTGATCTAAAATACTGTTAAAGCACTAGAAAGGGATGATGTACTTGAGAGTTCAAATGCAGAATCTATTTGTTTGGAATTAAGGAATAATAGCTATTACACTGCTGAGTGTCCGCTATGGACCACCAATTGCTGGGAAGGAGATAACGGAGCAAATTTTCAGGAAAATTGCAGAAGGATACAAGAATGTTAGAGTTGAAATAACAGGACTTCAATTTTCCTAACATAGGCTAAATAACAGTGTAAAGGGCAAAGAGAGGAAGGAATTCCTGAAATGTGTACAAGAGAACTTTTGGATCAGCATAGTTTCAGTGTTATGATCCTGGTGCAGAGCTGTAAACCAAAAATAACCAAATTCACTGATTGATCCCAAAATAAAGAAATTACCAAGGTTTCACTTTTTGAAACTTTTACACAATGCTACAATAACATAAATTAAACATTAATTAACAGGCAATTCACAGTCAGAATGAATTATAAATTACACGTGGAAAAGCAGACATAACAAATGCTATAGCCCCGGTTTCAGCGACACAGTTCTCCTAAGCAGAATTCTAGTCCCTTTCCTTCAAGGACTTGACTGATTTTCTGTTGGCAGCAGCTTTGGCATAAAAGAGTTCCACCTGTGCAATCTTGCCTATCTGGTATAATGTTACTATAATGATATAAAGGCACCAATCACTCATAAGGGATTGTGCAAACATGTTGTGGATTAATTAATTGAGGCTAAGAAAATGGGAACATATATACATGGATAGAAAGCTTGAAGCCATCAGAGCTGCAGAGCTGTGTGTATGTGCTCTGCTTAAAAGCAAAAGTGAAACTAAAATTTGATTGCATGACACAATTCCTTTATAGTGATGTCATGGTGCAAGCCCTTAAAGACAGATTACAACATCCCCCTTTCTTTTTAAAGACATTTTCCCTTCCTTCCAAAGAAGTATAACTTTTTACAATGCATATTCATGTTTAGTTACCATCACATACGTGTATAGAACTGATAAATCTGAGTCTCTAAAGAATAAGGGTAAGCTGTTGGTATGTGCAGATATTGCAATGGTAACTTTTTTCGGGAGGTTTCTTTAATTACTCACAGTGGTCTGTTCGGTCATCAGTCTTAGGTGTTGTTCCTGGCTGCATTTGGGATCTAGTCCTCAATGCAACAGGACTGTACAGTGGTTGAAGATCTAGAATAGAACTGATTTGTCCTTGGTTACACCTCGCCTTTGTGTGTTATGACTTCGTAGGACCTTGGTTTTGAACAAATCCTTGTCACTTCAGCTGGTTGCCATGTATCTTCTATGGAATCCTTATGTGAACTTATTGCCCCAACTCTAAACTTGACAATTCTGTACCCACATTTTTATTGTGCACGTTGGTCATTTTCACTTGCAATTGTGAAAGTTGCTCTGTATTTTCTGAGAGAGTAGAATGTGTAAAAGTAGGTAAATTAGCACATGCTGGTCTGCTGAACATGAACTCTACCAATGATGGAACAATTGCACTTAAGGTTGTTGCTCCCAGATGTAACATTGCAATGTGTAGATCTTGCTTGGTCTGTCTACGTTTGGGAATTAGGGATTTCACTGTGTAGATCTCTGTTCAGCTAGGCCGTTAGATCTAGGGTAATGAGGAGAAGAAGTAGTGTGATCAATATTCCACATCTCACATATATCCTGAAATGGCTTACCAATAAATTGTGGACCATTATCCAGAATTATTTCTTGAGGCACACCAAATAAACTGAAGATAGCACTTAGATTGTGTGCATCAGTTTGCTTGACATGTTGTGCAATTGTTGGATAATGAGATACTTGGTAAAGTAGATGACAATGACGATGAAGTCAGTGCCCTGGACATGAAAGAGGTCAGATGTGATTTTGGACCAAGGATGGGTGGGAACTTCATGTGGAATCAATAGTTAGGTGTTTCTGAGATCAAGCTGCCTGGCACCTCTCTCGTGTGCAGACTGTTGGAGGCTAACTATGGCATCAGTGATGGAGTTCAGCCCTTGCAGCAGTGCAAGACCAATGTCCTGGAAGAAGGTCTCCATGGCAACTGCCATCCTACCAGTGTTGGCCTTGGTGTGTTGGCATGTCAATGCTATCACCCTAACCTGAAGGCAGATGGGCTCCTCCATTGTGCCTTGCAATCTGAGGAGTGCAGTGGACATCCCTTCCTGATGTTCCTGAGTTTGCCTTTGCAGCTCCAGCAACTGTGACATGACTGAGTCCAGAGGCTTGTCATCTGACTCAGACTCAGAAAATTTCAAGCCTCCAGCAGTCCTCCAAGTGCCAGACATCAGGGAAGTCCCTGCCGCTGCCTGCTGTGGATCAGACAGTGCGATGTGCTCACCAGATGGTGATCCTGAGCCTACTTTAAAGCTAGGTCTCACCGAGGTGGTATGTCTCTGTGCTGATAGAGAGTGTGGGTGAGCGTATGACGGCATTTCAGATTCCTCTTCTGTAGTTTCTTCAGGGCTTGATTAGAGGCCCTGGGCCATGGACTCCATCGGCTGTTTCCCAGATGTGCCTGCAGAAGCAAGGGGAGATAATTAGTGCATGGCAGTGACCTGTGAAAAAAGACACATCACTCATGGCATGGTTGTCTGATGGATGTTGCACTGCTGGATCCTCACTTGATAGATCGCCGATCTCACCAACAGCACAGGACTGGTCCAGGTCATTGCCGGCCAGTTGGATGGCTCTGTTTTCAAAGTCTGTGAGGGCCTTAATTTCAGGCATTCCTCCACCGGTCTGCAACCTCTCCCTGTTGTTGTGTGTCAGCTTGTCCTGGATGAATAGAGATGGAGAGAGTGTCAGCAGGATGCCTGCCAGACCAGATGTTAAGTATGCCTAGCCTGTGTGGGTGGTGAGTGGTCCCATGGATGGATGAAGACAATGATGGTGAGCGTGAGAGAGTGAATGTAATATCCCTTGAACTAGCAGTGAGTGAGGGCCCTGTGGATGTATGATGGGTTTGTGAGTGTATGAGTTGAGTGTGATGAGAAGAGTGACTTATCCTGGTGGAATGGAAGAGATCATTCATTCTCTTGTGGCATTGGGTGGCTGTCATCTTTTGAAGGGCATTGGCGCTGACCACTGCCTCCCAAGCCTGGTTGGTCACGCCGCTGCCCATCGTGTGACCAGGGTGAGGGTAGAGGACATCCCGGTGGAACTTCACGACATCAAGAAGGCATTCCAGTGACGCGTTGCTGAACCTGGGGCCTGCAGTCTTTTTGCCTTTTAGGGCCATGTCTTCTTCACAGCAGCCGTGGTCTGGAAGCTCTGAGATGTGTGCGCGCATGGCTGGACTTTAAACTTGGCGCCTAGCATGATCAAGCAGCGAGGTGATGGTGAACAGATGAATGAGAGCCTGCCTGGCATGGGAACGGTGTGTTTCCCGGGAATGCATAATTATTGTGGTGGGTTTGGGATGATATGGCGTGAAAACCCGCCTTCGCAGCCGACAAGTAAAACATAATTTTACCCGCCCGCTGCTGCACTTAGTGCAGTGCAAACCTGGGATGATTCCATCCAGAATTGTTACGTTTGTGATCGCATCCACTCCGATGGAAGCATTCTGGAAAAATCTGCTAGGCAAATCCAAAACATATAGCATCATGGAGCTACTCAAGGATGAACGTAAGTACTAAGTGATCCTCGCGGGTTGACGAAGCTTACAGGTACTAAGCACAACTCCAATTGTTGATGCTCTTACTAAAACAGCTGACCCTAATAAGACATGTGGAAGGTGTGGCCTTCTGCATGCACCAAGGAAATGCCCAGCTTTCCAACAATTCTGCGAGGCATGTGACAGAAAGGCCCATTGGCAGTGGCAGTGCTCTAGAGCAAAGGCTGATGCAGCTAGAAAGAGCCATGCACTGATCCAAACAGATCATACACAACAGGCAACTTCATGCAATTGTAATGACTATCAGTACCTCGTCAGAAACATATAAATGAAATGATTGACAAACCAGAAAATGAAGATGATATGCACGATGAGACAAAGAGCGGTGAACACATATTTCACACTGTCAATCTTGTGGAAAACATAGATGCCATCACTCACTTATACATGGGCATAGATCAGACGAGAAGGCTCACAAGAGAGACAATCTGTTGGCTGGGTATGAGCAATGACATTGAAATTGTCGGCAAGAAGCCGAGGCATGTCAAGATCATAAGCCAAGTCAGCAATTATTCCCCTTCTCCTCATGGAGTCAGCCTGGGGCCCTCAGGCACCCAAAGGGAGGAGGATCAGCAGGTGCACACTCCGGGGCCATCCATCCAGTTGACTCCGGGGGTGTCCAGCCCATCCAAATCCCCTCTTCCTGTGACCTCACCAGCTCCAGCTTCACAGGCCGAGGAGGGTGCCACTGCCACACAGCAGGACCCCGAAAGCAGGCCGGGGCCCTCCAAGTCATGTCCCTCCAGAGGATGCCAGCCAAGGTCATCACAGGCGGGGTGTAGCAGTCAGCAGGCTGCCCCCACCTCCGCTGTGTGTCCGGTAAGAACCAAGGCTTAGCAGCAGGGTTAAGAAAGTTAAAAAGATGTAGTCCCACAGCCTGGGCATGGGTGTTAGTCACTTGTACATACTGTTCACTATTGTCAATAAATGCCTAAGAATGTCTCCCTGCCTGTGGCTTCTTGTTCTGATGAGCAGTGTTCTTGTCACTCAGATGTGAAACCTTTCTGCACAAGATAAAGGCAGGTGTCTCAGCCCAGGGCACCTTCCCTGTGCTTTGTGCAGCTTTCAGACCAAAGTGATGGTCCAGCCTCACACTCCCTGGACACATTACTGCTGCCTGCATCTTGGTGGTGCTGGTCATTGCTGCCAGAATGTCGTGGGCAGGTGTCACAGAGTTCCCTCATTCTCTCTGTGTGCTCTCAGCACCTTTAAGGTGGGTCTGGCCTCCATCTCTTCAGCATCTGTGACCAGTGATGCTGTGCTCCTGAAGGGCTTAGCTGCTGAAGGTGGTCAAAGGATCAGATGCCTTTAAAGTTTCATGGCTGTGTGCCTATGATATGACCTTGATCACAGAGCGCAAGCGAGCTGCCCTCAGCCAGACCGGAGTCAGACATTCTCAGAGGTTATGTGAAGATCTATGCAGTGTCCTCACTGCATGTTGTCATCATCCTCCTGCGATCGAGCGACTATTAGGGCCTCCACTGCGTCTCCATGACAGGAGCATTCTCACAGAGCATATTTGCACTGCCATAAGCCAGACTGGAGTCAAACGTTTACAACTGCGATGTGAGGATCTATGGGGGCACCTCACTGCATGTCGTCATCATCCTCCAAAAATCTAACAGCTATGAAGGCCTCCCGAGCGTGCCTGCCTTGCCTGGCTAGTGCGAAGGCCTCAGTCCCATCATCGTCGCCTTCAAGGACCTTCTCACTCTCATCGTCATCGGCATCCTCTTCATTGGAGGAGACATGCAGCTCCTCCATCTCCTCCTCAGCCAGCTCCTCTCCATGTTGGAGCACCAGGCTGTAAAGGGCGCAGCAAACGACAATGATGCGTGACACCCTCTGCGGACTGTATTGCAGGGCTCCAACAGACCAGCCCAGGTACCGGGACCTCATCTTCAGCATCCCGATGGTCTGCTCAGCCAAGTTGTGAGCTGCTGCATGAGCCTCATTATAGCGTCGCTCTGCTGCAGTCTGAGGCCGCCGCACGGGTGTCATCAACCACGGCTTCTGTGGGTAGCCCTTGTCTGCAGCTGCTGTGGACCCTGGAAGACTCCAGGGATCTGTGGCTGACTGAGGATGTAAGAGTCATGCAGACTCCCTGGGAACCACCTGCAGGATGCATTTCTGGTGGTCGCACACCAGCTGCACATTCAGTGAGTGGAACCCCTTGCGGTTGATGTAGTTCACCGTGTGTTGTGACGGAGACCTGAGCATGATGCGAGTGCAGTCAATCGCACCCTGCACCTGTGGGAAACCCAAGATCTGGGCAAATCCAATTGCTCTTGCATCCTCGCTGTCCTGGTCCCGGGTGAAATGCACAAAGTTGTGTGCCCTCACAAAGATGACATCTGTGACCTTATGGGTGCATTTGTGGGTGGAGGCTTGTGATATCCCAGAGAGGTCACCTGTGGAGCCCTGAAAGGAGCCACGTTGAGTGCCACCATCACTTTTGCGGCCATTGGTAGTGGATGCCCACCATGTCTCCTTGGTGCCAAATCCTGCAGTAGTTGGCAGATGTGACTGACCAGTTCCCTAGACATACACAGTCTTCGGCGATACTGGTTCTTGGTCATCTGCAGGAATAAAAGGCAGCATCTGCAGACCCTGGGTGTCACTAGGCGCTGACCAGTGATGGCTCATGGTCATTCCTGGGCAGTGAGTGCAGGAGCCCCAGTCACCCCTTCTTCCTGAGGTTGCTATTCCTGCCTCTGTGCAGCCAGGAGTCTGTCGCTCTCTCCTCTGTCGCCTTCACTCTCTGTAGGCCACCAGGCAAATAGCTAGTTCACCGGGCTACATGATCCTGATGTAGTCCTCCTGCAGAATGAAAGAGAGTTATGGTTAAGCACGGGTGCACTAAGAATCTGACCTGGTTAAGTGTGAACACCCCTTAACGCTTCCCAGAGAACCACTTGGATAGCCAGAGATTAGTGCACTGCATGGCTGCCCAATACCGCACCTACCTACCCCCCGGTCCACCTGACCGATTCGTGGCAGATTTGCCCACTGGACTGCATGCTGTGCTCTCAGCTCAGGCGCAGGCATTCTCCTAACCTGTGCTGTAAGGCTGCACTGTTAGCTTGAACCATGGGGGAGACTGGGGGACAACATTACTGTGTACTCACCTGTGAGTTCCCCTCAAAGTGCAGCCCGCTAAGTGCACACCTTTTATGTGCTGTTGTGAAACATGTCGGCATCATTTCCCGCCAACATGGATGGACGATCCATTGCGGCGGTAGGGGGGGTGATTCTGGTGGTCTGGCCTAATAACGATATGCAGATGTATTACACTGAGGTTCCTGATGTTTGATGGCGGGAAATGCCATTGGTGGGCTGTGCAGATAATCGCGAACTGGTTTCATGCCGTTGTGAAACTGATCGTGCCATATTGTCCACTCACACCACCAAACATGTCCGATGCTGGCAGGCACGGAAAGTCCCCACCTCTGTCTGCCAATTCTGCGTTTGAAAAAAATCACAGTACGTACCCTTTTCTCTGCATCTGCTGTCTAAGTGGTCTATGGATTCTATAGGCCGTTGGCAAAATGACATGAACTCTATTCAATGAATACAGATGTTTAACTTTATTCTGAACCAGTCATCCGATGTAGTCTACATCTTTTGTGGATCCTGTAGCTCCTCTGCTGTTAATCCTGATGTGTTCAGCCTATGTAGACCTTCACTCACAATTGCTAGGTGAAATTTTATGGCTTGCTTGGCTGGTTCAGATACACCTGAATCAAGAAACCATTGCTTCTGTACTCTGTTTAAACATTTTGAATTCGGATAATAGGTCAACTGCATCCTAATTCATACCAGGGAATTCTGGGGGCATTTTGACAATATCCCTTTGACCTTCCTGCTCCTATAGTACCTGGGATGAGTGTCACTGTAGCTGCTTTTCCGCACCTTTCTGAAGCTCCACCTGTTGTGATCGCAACCTTTTCTGGCCCGATTTTTAGGAGTTTTTTTGTTTGTTTTTATTTTTTGTTTGACTCCCCCCTTGCTCCCTATCGATCTGTTCCACCCCCTGGTCACTCACCTTTCCCGACTGAGCTAACCCGGTGCTGGCTCTTTCAATGCACTGTCCCACTCACTGTACTGACAGGCTATGTGCTGCAATCTCACCACGAGGGATTCCTCTGCTTACTAGCTCTACTTGTGCACTGTCTCAACATTGTGTCTTCAAGGCTTTTCTGTGCAGTCACTGTGCTGCGATTCCACACTCTCCGATGCTGTAGCTTCATTGCAGTCTGACTAGAATGTTGAGGGTCATCTCATGCCATGTAGTATGATCGAAAACTGTTCACCCTGTCGTACCTGTAGTAAATTTTGCTGCCAGGCTGAGCACCATGCCGTTTAGAAAGAAACACTGCTGCACACCATGTCATGCTCTTGTAATGATACAAAGGCACCAATCGCTTATAAGGGATTGGGTAAACTTTTTGTGGGTTCATTTATTGAGACTAGGCACCTGGGAACATATATACATGGGCCAGAATTTTTCGCTCAGTGTGTGAGCGTGCCCCCGACACGCTCAAGTGTAAAATGACGGGCGATGACATCAGGAGAGCATCCCAACGTCATTGCGCACTCTCGTGATATTTCGGTTGGCGGGCGCGCGCGGGAGTTGGCAGTGTGCCCGCTGACAATTAAGTGGCCTATTAAGGACCTTAATCAATTAATTGATTACAATATTTCCCTGCCTGTCCAACCGTTCAGTCCAGGCGGCCTTTGCATTTTTGGCGAAACCTCATCCACGGGCGGGATGAAGTTTTGACCAGTGATTAAAAATAAAACTTTTGCACTCCTATTTAACATGTCCCTGCTCATGTGACAGGGTTACATGAGGGGGCGTTTTTATTTCTTTAATTTGAATGCTGAAAATCTTCAGCTCCCTGAGGCAGTTAATTGGCCAGCCAGTGTGAAATCGTGGCTGGGGCCCGGATGCGGGTGGCAGTCGGCTTCACCGACTGTTCCTGGGCCCGCCCGTTGTGCCCGCCCAACAGGAGCAAAATTCTGCCCATAGGTAGAAAGCTTGAAGACATCAGAGCTACAGAGATGAAGTAATTATGCACTGAGCCCACCTCTGAGCAGAAAGGCCCGAAGGCAGGCAGCGTCCAGTGACAATGCTGCCGATGTTAACTCCCTTCTTGAGGGAAAGGGTTTTGGAAGATGTAGAGTTAAATCCATGCTCAGTAAAGCACCAGAATCTCTACATGCGAATGTGCCTTAAGGTGTTGCGATGGGAAGTATCTCAGTCTTAACACACTTGATCTGCACCTTGCAGGATAATTGAACATACAATGCCTGCGAGAGAGTCATTCCGGAGGGTGGAGTGGCCCATTTGGCAGTACTGATGGTAATGGAGGATGAGGCCCTTGACATTGGCAGAGTAGCTGATAGCAGGCAGTCACCGAGGGAGAGATGGGTGTCCAGCAGAGAAAGGGTAAAGCTTAATTCTTGTCCCATTCGTGCAAGTAGTTGGAACAACTTCCTCACTTGTTTAGTCATATCCAGTAGCTCACAGTTGATGGTCAGCAAGATATCTCTTTATCTTCATTCTTTCATGGAATGTGGGCATCGCTGGCGAGGCCAGCATTTGTTCCCTAACCCTAACCCTTGAACTGAGTGGCTTGCTCGGCCATTTCAGGGGCCAGTTAAGAGTCAACCACATTGCTGTGGGTCTGGAGTCACACGTAGGCCAGACTAGGTAACGTTGGCAGATTTCCTTCCATAAAGGATGTTAGCAAACCAGATGGGTTCTTAAGACAATCGATTCATTAGGTTTTTCAATTCCAGATATTTAGTGAATTCAAATTTCACCATCTGCCATGGTGAGATTCGAGCCCTGGTCCCTGGAGCATTACCCTGGGCCTCTGGATAATCAGTCCAGTGACAATGCCACCGCACCAGACACAGCTGATGCAGCTTGTGGTGGTGCTATCATGGGCATCGTGACTACAAGGACAGGTGCCAAGGTCTTCTCATCCACTGGGGCACGCATTCGATCAGTCTGCCTCTACATCTGCTTCAGGGTCACAGCTTCCCAGGAAACTCTCTTAAAGGTAGCATCGCTTTGAGGTTCGCTTGGGTGCAGCTTGTAGCACTTTTGTTGATTGCATGTATGTTCTTGGAATGAAACAGGTAGTCTTTGGACCAGTTAACGTATGTCACGTCGTTATTATTGGGACATGGCAACAGCAGCGTGAGGTAGCGCCTGTGTGAGGAAACTGTGAATAGCTGGGCCATTTTGTGGTTAGTGGGGACATAATCCTGGACACTGGGAGACATCTATATGGCGTTGATACATTAATAGTTTATGAAAATGCTGAGAGAGGTGTCTGCATGGGAAGAGTCTATTCCGTAATCTGCCTGCCCTGGATCAGGACTTAATGGGCTTCCTGCCATCCTGATCTGTGCGTTGCCTCCTCAAGGTGAGCTCTGGGTGGCATTGCAATGCAGCCTGATGGTCCTCATCAATGTTCTACTCCTCCTCCTCCTCCCCCTCCTCCAATGAGGCAGATTGCTCTTCCCCAGGGCCCTCTTCCATTTCCAGCTCTCTATACAGGACCATCCTGTGCCAAATGCAGCAGACCCCCACAATGCCTGGCAACCTTGTTTGGACTGGAACTGTATCTTCAGGAGGCCATGGCCAGCTCAATGATGGTCCTTATGGTGAGATGACAGTGGTTGTATCACTCATGCACTTCCATTGTGGGGTTGCACACAGGGGGTCAGCGGCCATCGCTCCAAAGGATATCCCTCCCTTGTTAGCGAGGAACCATCCACGGAGGCTGGTAATATGAACAGCTGCGGCACCTGCGACTGCCTGAGAACGAATGAATCATGGCAGCTGCCAAGAATCACAGAATCGCAGTGCAGAAGAGGCCCTTCGGCCCATCGAGTCTGCACCGACACCTGAGAAACACAACCTCTGCGAGTCAGGTAGGAAACCTTGTGCATATTTGAAGGAAATGCTTCCCAGTGGTTGCACACTAGCTGAACACTGAGTTACAATGAGTGTAACTCCTTCCTGTTGATGAAAACACTGGCCGTACCGTTGGGGCCTTGATGGCCACGTGGAAGCAGTTGATCATCCCCTGCAGCTGAGGGAATCGTGCTATGGAGGCAAACACCATGCCCCCCTGCGCCTGACGGGCTGTACCTGAGGCGAATGTGCCCTCTCATTAGGGCATCTTTCACCTGAGTGATGCTGCTGTGAGCAGCTTGTGGTATCTAACACAGGTCTGCAGGCAAACCCCTGAAAAGAGTCAGGTGCTAAAAAAATTCAAGGCGACTGTCACCTTGACAGCTGCTGGAAGTTGATGTCCACCCACCTTGAGGTCCAAGGTGCTCCTTCAAGGCTGAGCACAAGTGCCATTGCAGCAGGAGCCCGCCAAAACTGGCAAGTGCAGGTAAACCCTTTGTCTTCAAATAAACGGTGACGCCATCTTGAATTTCCGCAGCTTCTTAAGCTGAACTTACATTTTAAAAGTTTTTGTACATGGATCAGAAATCCACTCTTCTAGATCAATTTGGATGTTTCCATGGCCCAGGTCAATCACATAATTGTGGACTTTGAAGAAAAAGATTCCTTATATATATGATTCCTTCAGGTCTGGATAAAAAGGCAAAAGCTGAACAAGTTAACACACTGCTTTACTTGATAGGCCTGATAGTGAATGACATTAGTGCTAGTCAAGGAATCAATGCATCACCTGCTAAACTTGAAGAAGTGCTAAAATCATTCGATATTTATTTTAACCTAAGAAGCAACAAAATCCTTGAAGGACTAAATTTAATAAGCGTATCCAGCAGCCAGGAGAACCTGTCCACTCATTCATTAATGATCTGTACAGGATGGCTGAAGGCTGTGAAAATGGAAACATAACATCTGAACTTATCAGGAACAGAATAATTGTAGGAGTAGCGGACGATGCACTCTCAAATGTGCTGCAAGTGAAGGAGGGTCTAACCCTTAAGAAACCTATCCAGATTGTCAGGTAGTCTGAACTCCATGTGCAGTACAGCTCCATTTTAAGAGCAGAAAGTAAACCATGGTACAAAGGAAACTCCACAGTCCAGTTAAACAGCACAGAAACAGGGACACTCCAGTCCAAGCGAAGCAATAGCCTAACTGACCAGTAGAGTGACCACGCCAGTGCTGTGGAGCAAAGCGAGATCAATGTCCTGCAATTTCAGCCCAATGCTTTCAATATATCAGAATTGGGCACTTCAGCAAATTGTGCAAGGCCAAAATATCTAAATGGGCAGAAGTCCCAAAGATGATTCAGGAGGTTGAGGCTACACACCAAGAGGAAACTGAGCCATGCTTCTTGAATGAGGTTGAAGATCCTGGATTTTCATATTGGATTGCAGACATTGCAGTTAATGACCATCTCACAAACTTTAAATTGGACATGGGAACACCTAGGGGTCTGTCTGGACAGAACAGTGTGCACAAACAAGAATGGAGAAAGCTCCTAGCTTAAACCCTTTATTGTATATATGTACATATGCTCTTGTAGTAAATAAATGCTTACAGTAAACCTACTTAATACCATGAAGACTTCATTAAGACCTACTGAATGATAACCAACACCTATGAAACATTTGGCACTGCCAATGCAAAAGTTTTGCTTCAACTATGGCAAATCAGTGGCAATCCGTTAGCTCCTCTTTGTTGATTCCCACTTTTATACAAAGGACTGAAAGGCTGCCATTTTAGTCAAGAACTTCCCCCTGTGTAGCTGCCTCATCTGCTTGGGTGAGATATTGACACAACATAGGGCCTGTGCACCCCTAACAAAATTGTAAAGCTGCATTAAAAGATCTCTCAAGAGCCTGATTAATCATCTTAATTGCCTCCTGGCTGCTACTGGGAGTATGGCAGTCATTCCAAAAAACTGCCTCTGGAAAATTTACAGGGAGGTGACAGTACATCGGGCAACTGACACATCATCGTCTTGTTCAAAATTGCCGGTGTATCTGCCTCCGATCCCGTCTCCACCACCATGGCAAAATTCAACTCATAGAGTACAAGACAAGTGTGTTATGCTAAACCTCTGTATATTTAAACCCATAAGAGTTTTCATTTGATGTAATGTTAATATTTATGATTATTTAAGGGTACAACTTTAAGTTAGAAAAAAGGGGAATGGTGTGGTATACCTTTAAGGGGCACATCTGAAACTACTGTACATCACCAGATAGGATGTGATGCACATGTTCATGTGATCGGCAGAAGATATGAGCGGTCCTGGAGATCAGACATGTTAACCAACTTCCCAGATGTTAGTTGTATATGGTTTCATGTCTTCAAATAAAAGAATCCACCTAATTGAGTTACCAATTCCCCTCGTGGAATTGGTATGCTTGTGTAAGGTATTTTTGTGTGCTATATCATTTTATGATTCTAGATGCAAAACATCACTGAAGTACCTCACAAAGTCTACCCCAGCACAATGTGAAAATATATCATGCAGCATGTGATTAGGTGCTACATGCATTTCTGCTGACCTACTGCAATCCATTCTTACAGGAACTTAAGGTGAGACTGGGCACAGGAACAAATTGTAATGTAGGTTTTACTGAAAAAGACAGAAAAAAAGCACATGGTAATATGATCAGTGTTGTGGTGACTGAATAGAATTGTATTCTGCAAGATTCAGTTTATATGGAAAACATCAGCAGTTGAATTTAGTAATGATATAAGGATTCAGTCAGTGCTACAAAGATAATATGGGCCAATGCAACAACTTGACATCAAAAGTGTCGTGACAATCTGATCTCTAGAGCAGAGATGTTGATCGTATAACTCACTGCAGCTGATTCCCCACTCACAGCATTCATCGTGGGTGTAGTCAATAGAATTCATATTCTCCTTATAAAGTGCCACCCAGATGCATGCTGACTGCAGCTGATGAATGCAAGTGTTCTCACAGTGATTGTAAATTACAAATTACCTTCCGCTGTTTGAGCGTCAATGACAACAGAATTAATCCAAATAAAGATTCACAATCATGGTAATGTTTGTGATATTTATGTTAATTCTGTCTAAGCACCCTTATAAACAGTTATTACCAATCCAGTTCGTTTATCTTTATAATAAAGATACACCAAGTTAGGTTTGGCATTAATTTCTTACTATCTATAGTTAGCATCTACTCAATTTATGGAAAGGAAACAAATTTAGAGGGGGCTACAATTATGTTCAAATCTGGAACAAATCCCAGTAAGGATCAAACATATGGGAACCCTTCTTCTGTGACATGTCTAAACGCACCAGTTAGCATTTATATGGACACACACATATAGACAGATTAACAACAGCAACTTGCGTTTATGTAGTGCCTTTAACATAGTAAAACATCCCAAGCCCTGCAAGCCCACAGCAAACTGTTACGAAACTATGCCCTGTTAGTTTTGAAATTGTGATTTTTCAACTTTAGCTCAATGGAACTTTTGCAATTTGAACTGAGACAGAGCGAACCACTTAAAAATGCAAGGCCACATTCCAAGGTGAAAGTGAGAAACCAATAGATCACCCGCATGGGGGTGTGAAGAGAGCAACATTTCCTATAATCCAAACCCATTGAAACTCATAACCGTCTAAGGAAGAGACATTAAAAATGCAAAGTGCTGGATATTGAAACGATGTCTGCCACAGACAGGCCTACCCAAAATCTCTTACATCTGACAAACATCCAAGAAACCAGTTAACCTAAATTGGCCACAACGTTTAAAATCACCACAAGGATAATCAAAGGACACTTTGCTAATTTTTTTTACCTTTTTTATTGGATTCTAACTCCGTTATTTCTGATAGCTGTGTGTGTATGTGTGTTTGGGCCCTCATGACTGCATGAGGGGTGAATGCTTTTGATGTTACATGTTTTTTATTATTTTTCTCGAGTTTAGGGGTTAAGAAATTTGCTCTTTCTTTGACTCAAGAAAACCTTAAATACCATTATGATTTGGAAAATGGCACATCCTCATTAAATGAAACTTAAACCTTTGTTGTGACCAACCGAGGAGTTTGAGCCAGTTCACCCCTTCTCACCTGGTCATAACAAAGCACACTCTGAAATGCAATAACCAATTATCTCTGTTATTATACAGGGCTCAATACCTCATGCCAATTAGATGAAGCTTGATACATTCTGAGCCAGAAACTTGACCAGTTTGTCACAATTACAGTCAAATGAGTACAAATACATCCTGTAAACAATTATACCCACATGAGTCATCTAATAGGATCTAGAGGAAATCTCCATTATCATTAATTACACTCATGAGTCCCTTAAGTGATCTCATTACATAACAGAACATAGAACTATAATTAATTAGGGCACCTGTAACTTAAAAGAAAAGTTAGTTTTTGCCTAGTGTTTACAGTATTCCAGTGTATACAGTTTATTGCCATCCAAACTGATAACAGATCCCTAAACTGAGGATTGAGGCTCCCAAAGGCCCACTTTACACTGCCTGGAACAAACTCCAGCCAGAGTGGTCTTTAGCCCTGTGTGATACTGTGTTGAATGACCTTAGCATAATTTACTGTGTGGTCAAAGATCTCTCTTGAATTAAAAAAAACAAGAGAAAAAGAGAAATTTTGAATGGTGGAAATATACAGGTATATAAGAAGCAAAAGGCAGATTTACATTCCATGTGTGGCTTTTTATCAGGACTGACCAGATCATCTGCATTTTTAAAAATGTGCAAATACTGATCCAAGCCTGACATGAAACAAAATAAAATGTAAAGAGATCAAATCGGTGAAATCATGAGAGTTTGAATGCACAGACGGTGGTGAAATGGTCCAGAATGAAGAGCAAGATGGTGCATGGATTTAGAATTGAGGCTAGCTATTGATTCAGAAAGTGCATCATCCATTTGAACAAAAATTTAATTTATGTACCAGATTACAATAACATGGAAAGAATTCTAGTCTGATTCTAGCTCCTAATGTGATAATCATTTTGTTTTTTCAAAGCACACTGCAAAACTCTTGGAGATTTTGCCAGCCATTCAAGCGTTTCCTTCAAAACTGAAATATCTTTGAAAGTTGTTGGGATTAAAGAGACAGAAAGGCAGCTGCACTTACAAAAATGAAGCCATCTATTGTTCCCTCGACGGCACTAACTTCTGCGAGCTTTTATTGTTAACCTGTCAATCATTACACTCAGAAATGAACCAGAAATCTTGACATACCAATTCAAGAGTATTATATCTTGGAAAACGTGCTCTTATTTTCCAGGTTTTATGAAAAATAAGGATCTTAATGGATTTTAAAATGACACTGTTGAAAAGGTCATCTGCCTGACCTCTTGGAATGGAATATTGAACAGTGCTAGAAACTTAGGGTGGAACTTTCCTAGATTTGAACTAGTAGTAGTGGGCAGGCAAAATGAAATTTTACCCGCTGGCTGTGAGGGAGGGTTTTCACGCTGTATCGTCCCAAAGCCGCCACATTATTTGTGCACTCCCGGGAAACATGCCATTTCCATTTGCCTGCCTGCCATCACCTCGCTGCTGCATCATGCGGGCGCCATATTTAAAGCCCAGCCGCGTGCGCTGACCTCTCAGTGCTTCCAGACCACGACTGCTGCGAAGTAGGCATGGCTCTAAAAGGCAAATAGACTGCAGCCCGCCGGTTCAGCGATGTGTCACTGGAATGTCTTTTGGATGCCGTGGAGTCCCGCCAGGATGTCCTCTACCCCAACTCTGGCCGAAAGATGGGTAGCAACTTCACTAATCCAGCTTGGGAGGCTTTGGCAGTGATGATCAGCGCCAATGCCCTTCAGAAGAGGACGGCCATCCAGTGCCGCAAGAGGATGAATGATCTCCTCTGTTCTGCCAGGGTAAGTCACTCTTCTCATCACTCTCAAATCACACACTCACAAACCCAGCACACATCCACAGGGCCCTCACTCATTGCCAGTTTAAGGGACATCACCATTCACTCTCTCGTATGCACCGTCATTGTCCTCATCCCGTCCAAGGGACCATTCACCACCCACACAGGCCAGGCACACTTATCATCTGGCCCAGCAGGCTTCCTGCTTACACTTTCCCATCTCTATTCATCCAGGACAAGCTGGCACACAGCAACAGGGAGAGGTCGCAGACCAGTGGCGGAAACTCCAAAATCAAGGTCCTCAAGGACTTTGAAAACAGAGCCATCCAGCTGGCTGGCCACGATCTGGACCAGTCCTGTGCTGACATTGAGGTCAGCGGTGCTCTACCAAGTGAGGATCCAGCAGTGCAATATCCTTCAGACAACCATAACGTGAGTGATGTGTCCTGTTTTTTTGAATCCTTTAAGTTATTTCCGAGGGCATCAGTGTTGATTATCCTAGTTTCTCGTAATCTCATTCGGAGTGACAATAAAGATGAATGTAAAGGGCAGTTGAGTAATCACAGAATCACAGAATTGTTACGGTGCAAAAGGAGGCCATTCGGCCCATCGTATCTGCACTGGTTCTCCAAATGAACATTATGACTTCGTGCCATTCTCCTGCTTTTTCCCCCCATACCCTCGCACATTGTTTCTATTCAAATAATCATCCAATGCCCTTTTGAATGCCTCGATTGAACCTACCTCCACCACACTTCCAGGCAGTGCACTCCAGAGCCAAACCACTCTCAGTGTGAAAAACTTTTTTCTCATGACACACTTGCGTCTTTGCAAATCACTTTAAATCTGTGCCCATCCTTTCTTGATCCTCTTATGAGCGAGAACAGTTTCTCCCTATCTACTCTATCCAGCCCCCTTACGATTTTGAACACCTCTATCAAATCTCCTCTTAGCCTTCAACTCTCTAAGGAGAACAGTCCCAACCTCTCCAATCTCTCTTCATAACTGAAGTTTTTCATCCCTGGAACCATTCTTGTAAACCTCTTCTGCACTCTCTACAATGCGTTCACATCTTTCTTATAGTGTGATGCGGTGCCCAGAACTGTACACAATACTCCAGCTGAGGTATAACTTGTGTCTTATATAAGCTCAGCATAACCTCCTTGCTCTTGTACTCTATGCCCCTATTAATAAAACTGAGGATACTGTATACTTCATTAACTGTCACATCTGCCACCTATCTGCCCATTCCACCACCTTCAATCATCTATGCACATATACAGGGAGGTCCCTCTGCTCCTGCACCCCCTTAATAGTTGTACCCCTTATTTTATATCGTCTTTCCATGTTGTTCCTACCAAAATGCATCACCTCACACTTCTCCACATTGACCTTCACCTGCCCGCTTCACCAACTTGTCTATATCCTTTTGTAGCTCTATACTGTCCTCCTCACAGTTTATAATGCTTCTAAGTTTCATATCATCCGCAAATGTTGAAATTGTCCCCTGCACACCAAGATCTGGGTCATTAATATATATCAGGAAAAGCAAGGATCCCAATACCCACCTCAAGGAACTCCACTACAAACCTTCCTTCAGCCTGAAAAATATCCATTGATCATTGCCCTCTGTCAATGCTCAGCCAATTCTGTATCCATGTTGCTACTGTCCCTTTTATTCCATGAGCTATAACTTTTCTCACAAGTCTGTTGTGTGACACAGTGTCGAATGCCTTTTGAAAGTCTGTGTACACCACATCAACAGCATTACCCTCATCAACCCTCTCTGTTACCTCTTCAAAAAAAACTCCAGCAAGTTAGTCAAATATGATTTTCCCTTTAGAAATCCATGCTGGCTCTTCCTAATTAACCCACTTTTTCCCATGTGACTACTAATTCTATCCCAAATAATTGTTTCAAGAAGCTTCCCCACCAGTGAAGTTAAACTGACTGGTCTGTAATTGCTGGGCTTATCCTTACAACCTTTTTTGAACAAGGGCACAATGTTTGCAATTCTTCAGTCCTCTGACACCTCCCCTAAGTCTAAGGAAGACTGAAAGATTATGGCCAGTGTCCCTGCAATTTTCACCCCTACACCCTTCAATATCCTTGAATGCATCTCATCTGGTTCCTGTGCCTTGCCAACTTTAAGAAGCGACAGTTTATCCAACACTTCCTCCTTATCAAGCTGAACCCTTCTAGTGACAGAGTTTCCTCCTCTGTCACCGTGGCCTGGGTAGCATCTGCTTCCTTGGTAAAGACAGATGCAAAGTATTCATTTAACACCTCAGCCATGCCCCCAGCCTCCAAGTATAAATCCCCTTTTTGGTCCCTAATCGACCCGACTCCTCCTTTTATCACCATTTTACTATTTGTGGGCTGATAGAAGACTTTGGGGTTCCCCTTTACGTTGGCTACCAGTCTTTTCTCATAATCCCTCTTTGCTTCTCTTAATTGCTTTTTCACTTCCCCCCCGAACCTTCTGTATTCCTTTTGGTTCTCAATTGTATTTTCTATCTGACACCTGTCATAAGTGCACTTCTTCTTCTTTATCTTAACTTCTATCTCCTTTTCATTCAAGGAGCCCTGGATTTGTTTGCCCTACCGTTCCCTTTTGAGGGAATATATCTTGTCTGTGACTGCACCATTTCTTCTTAGAAGGTAGCCCATTGTTCAGCTACAGTTTTCCCACCAACCTTTGGTTCCAGTCTATCTGGCCCAGTTCCATTCTTGCCCCATTGAAGTGAGCTCTCCCCCAGTTAATTATTCTTACTCTGGATCGCACATTGTCCTTTTCTACCATCATCCTAAACCTTATGATACAATGATCACTGTCTCCTAAATGTTCCTCCACTAGCACTTGATCTACTTGGCCCTCCTGATTTCCATGAACCAGGTCCAACAGTGCATCCTTTGCTAATCTGGACACATACTGCTGTAGAAAATTCTCCTGAACTCAATCTAAGAAGTCTTGTCCCTCTCTGTCTCTTACACTACCACTGTCCCAGTCTACATTTAGGTAATTATAACTACTCTGTAATGTTTGCACCTCTCTGCAAATTTCCCTACAGAATTGTTCCTCTACATCCTCCCCACTAGTTGGTGGTCTATAGACTACACCGAGCAATGTAATTGCACCCTTTTTATTCTTTAGCTCTAGCCAAATTGATTCTGACCTTGAACACTTTCGGACATCCTCTTTCTCCAGAACTGTAATGCTCTCCTTAACTAATACTGCCACCCCTCCTTCTTTTCTCCCTTTCCTATCTTTTCGAACACCTTGTACCCGGGAATATTTAACACCCAATTCTGACCTTTCTTGAGCCAGATCTCTGTTATCACCACATCATATTTCCACATGGCAATCTGCACCTGTAACTCCCCAATCTTATTTACTATACTCCATACATTCACATACATGCACAGTAACCCTGATTTAGACTTCATGACTTTCTCCCTTCCTCCAACTCCACCTATTAACTTACTATTCTCTATACTAGTGCTATCAGTCTCTCCCAGTATTTTGTGCACCTTGGTATTTATCTCTAATATTCTCTCCTGGTTCCCACACTACTGCTGAGTTGGTTTAAAGCCCTCCCAACAGCACTAGCAAAACGCTCCACAAGGAAATCAATCCCAGCCCTGTTCAGATCCAAACTGCCTGGCTTGTGCAGGTGCCATCTTCCCCAGAACCAGTCCCTGTGTCCCAGGAATCTAAAGCCCTCCCTCCTGTACCATCTTTCCAGCCAAACATTCCTCTGTCTTATTTCTGTACTCACTTGCACCTGACACTGGGAGTAATCCAGAGATTACTAGATTTGAGGTCCTGCTTGCTAGCTTTTGACCTAGCTCCCTAAATTCTGATCTCAGGACCACATCCCCCTTCCTACCTAAGTCATTGGTACCAATGTGAACCACAACCTCTGGCTGACCACCCTCTCCCAGAAGAAGGTGCTGCAGCCGTTCAGTGGCATCCTTGACCCTGTCACCAGGGAGGCAACATACCATCCTGGAGTCACACCTATGGCCATGGAAACGCCTTTCTGTTCCCCTGACTAATGAGTCCCCTAACGCTATCCCTCTTCCTTTCTTCTTTCTCCCCTCCTGTACAGCCGAGTCGCTTGTGGTGCCACAAACTTGGCTCTGACTGCGCTCCTCTGAGGAGCCAGCGCCTCACCAGCTTCCAAAACGGAACACCTATTTGGGATCCTAGGGGACTCCTGCAATACCTGCTTAGTTCTCTCGGACTGCCTGGCAGTCACCCATTCCCTTTCTGCCCCCAGGCTCCTAAGCTGAGTGTGACCACCTCTCTGAACATGCTATCCACGTAGCTCTCAGCTTCATGAATGTGCCCAAGTAACTTCAGCCACCGCTTGAGCTCTGAAACCTGGAGCTCAAGGTTCTTCAGCTGGCAGCACTTCCTGCACATGTGGTCATCTAGGACACCAGTAGCGTCCATGACTTCCCACATATTGCAGAACATTCAGCTCAATCAAGCTGCCCTGTCATGTCTTAACTTCATTTCACCTTGGTTTATTTAAATTACTTTATTATACTGGCCCAGACTTTCCCTTATTCCTGGTGTTTCTCACTTAAATCCAAGTATAGTTGCTTCTTTAAAAATAATACATTTCTAATTTACAGCAATTTAATGACTGTCCCTAACAGCAGTTTCTTACCAACCAATGAACTTTTTTTTCTCACTTTCCTTTTGAACTCAAGGCGGGCCGGTTCTGAGCAGCTGACTGGTCCCGTCACCTCACCGATTCCCAGGTAAAGGCCATAGGCCGCAAGCCTCAGTCCCGATTTATATTCTCCCGCTCCGGGTTGCTTCCTCCCAGGTCCGCTGCCTCTCTGACCCCCAGGTAAGTGGTAAAAGGACATGTTCTCCTGTAAGTGGAGCAAAAAGACTTATCATTAAATCAATGCAAAGGAAGCTTTGCTCCACAGCTGACTATGGAGTACTTGATAGAAAGGATAATGAGTATTTTCCACCACTGACTGTTCTCACCTTGATAAGCATGAATATATAAACCAAACCCATTTGACAACTATATTTAACACATTGCTTGAACCATCCATTTAAAACAATACATTATCTTGCCAAAGCCTATGATCTATGTATTTTCCAAAAAGATTTCTATGGCATACCATCTGGGGTAATGAGCAGCATTAATACTAAATTTATTTGTTTTCAGTATGTTTGCTAATGAGCTAAACACTAATTTGTGATATGAAAATAATAAAGGTAAGTGACTTGAACTCATGGAAACTGAAAGATGTGAGAAAGTGCTTGAACACACTTGATATTTTCATTTTTCAATGAATGAAGGCCACTTATCTGCTACTTACACACTGCAATGCTGTTTATCTTACCTCAGGGTTGCTTCACACTTTTCTGACAAGTTAACTGCAGCGTAAGCAGCTGAATGGGTGATAAACAGAAATGACTTCGACAGCACACTGCACAGAATACAATGGATTCAGTTGATGTGTCAGTGCTTAATGTATACTTGTGACTCTTAGGCCCATGACACTCCCATATTCCTCTCCATCTGCTAAGAAAATTAATTGGCATTGCCACAAAAAATAGTCAGATTTTGGCTGCCATCTCTTAAAATTAGGAGGCTGTGTGTTGATAGACAGTTGCTGACAGTTGAACATCATTACACCACCAGCAGCTTCTGCTGTGGCTAAATTTCTGTTTTTAGGTTAATTTCTCCTCATTCAAAGCTAAAAGGAAATTCAAAAGCTTTAGGCTAAACAGATAACACTCAACACTGGAGATTCTCATCACCATCTTTGCTGCTCTTGAAGATGTTGATACCTGGCACTTGTATGTCACAAATGTTGCTTAACGCTTATCAACCCAAACCTGAATGTTGTCCAGGTCTTGCCTCATATGGGCCTGAGCTGCCTCATTATCTGAGGAATTGCAAATGGAACTAAACACTGCGTAATCATCAGCAAACATCACTCTTTCTGACCCTATGATGGAGAGAAGATCATTGGTGAAGCAACTGAAGATGGTCGAGCATAAGACATTGTCATGAGGAACTCCTACAGAGATGTCCTGGGGCTAAGATGATTAGCCTCCAATGACCACAACCATTTTCCTTGGTGCTGGGTATGACTCCAAATAGTGGAGAGCTCCCCCCATTCCCCAATTCCCATTGACTTCAATGTTACTAGGGCTCCTTATGCCACACTTGGTCAAATGCTGCCTTAATGTCAAGGGCAGTCATTCTCGCCTCTGGAATTCAATTATTTTGTCCATGTTTGGACCAAGACTGTAATGAGATCTGGAGCCAAGTGGCCCTGAAAGAACTCAAACTAGGCATCGGTTAGCAGATTATTAGTAACTAAATGGCACTTGATGGTAATATTGATGACACCTTCAACCCTTTGCTGATGGTTGGGAACAGACTGATAGAGACAGGGCATACATGGGCATTTCCCACATTGTTGGTGAGATGCCAGTGTTGCAGCTGTGCTGGAATAGCTTGGCTAGGGCCTCAGGGCTACAAGTCTTCAGTAGTACAGCAGGGATGATGTTAGTACCCAAGGCCTTTGATGTATCCCGTGTGCTCAGCTGTTTCTTGATCTTACATGGAGTGGATCAAGTTGGCTGAAAAGTGGCACCTGTGATAGTGGGGTTCTCAGAAGGAGGCTGAGATGGATCAGCCATTCGACATTTCTGGGTAAAGGTGGTTGCAAACATTCCAGCCTTTCTCTTTTACACTCATTGTTCTGGATGGTGACGTTCATGAATCCTCCTCTTCTGTTAGCTAATTAGTTGTCCACCATCATTAATGGCTGCATGTGGCGGAACTGCAGAGTTATGATCTGATCCATTGCATGTGGGATTGCTTAGCTCTATCCACTCCATGCTGCTTCCACTGTTTAGCTTGCATGTAGCCCTATGTTATAGCTTCACCATGGCTTATCATTTCAGATATGCCTGGTGCTTCTCCTGGTCTGCTCTTCCACAGTCCCCATTGAACCATGGTTTGTTGCCTGATTTGATGGTTATGGTAGAGTGAGGGATATGCCAGGCCATGAGGTTACACATGAGATTGAACACAGTTTTGCTGCTGGCGATGGCTCACAGTGTCTCATGGATGTTCAGTTTTCCAGTATTCGAACCAATCCCATTTAGCACAGTGGTAGTGTCCTACAACAGGGATGGAGAGTGTCCTCAGTGAGAAAGTGAGACTTTGTTTCTCCAAAGACTGTGCAATGGTCACTCCTGTCAATCTAGTCATGGTAGATTGAAGAAGAGATCAAGTAGGATTTGCCTTGTGTTAGTTCTCTCAATACCTGCTGCAAGCCTAGTCTGGCAGATATGTCCTTCAGAGGATATACAATCCATGGAAGGTTTCCTCTATTGTGCTACGTGTTGTGTGGCACTATCACCATGCTAAATGGGGTACGTTCAGAACAGGAGGAACTATGTTCAACCTGATATCATGAGACTTCAGGGGGTGCAGAGTCAATATTAAGGGCTCCCAGGTGCTGTCACCTCTGTCTGTCCTGCCAATGGGACAGGCTCAGTGATGGTGATGGAAGAATCTGGGCCATTGGCTGAAAGGTATGATTCTGAGTATGACTATGCCAGGCTGTTGCTTGAAAAGTCTGTGGGACAAATCCCTGAATTTTGACACATCCCTAGATGCTAGTGAGGACAACTTTGCAGGGTCAACTGGTCTGGGTGTGCCTTAGTTGTGTCTGTATTCAATACCTATCTGCCAGGTGGTCCATTGGTTTTATTCTTCCTGTTTTTCGTAGTAGTTTGTTAACACTGAGTGGTTTGCTAGGCCATTGCGGAGGGCACATTGCAGTGGGTCTGAAGTCAAATATTTGCCAAACCAGATGCTTGGCAGTGGTTACCATAATTAATATTAATTTATTTTTATTCCAGGTTGATATAATTAACAGAAATTAAATTTCACAAATGCCTTGGTGGGATTTGAGTTTAGGCCTCTCCATTACTACCTCTATGTTACCATGTTTGGAATGTGTTGCAGAATGTACTGATTGTTACAGATAATGTAGGCGTGAAGCAAATCCACACATTAGTATTGTAAAGCCAATCAAACATGCCAATTTTATGTTTAAAAAAGTCCTGCACTGCCCTTTTAACAAAAACAGATTTGTTGATTTTCCTTCATAATTCATGACCTGCTAACAAGAACACATGAACATACTTTGAAATGCAATTTTGCCACTAATTACGGAGAAGGACGTTTTGCTTTAATTAATGAGGCACTTCCTGATCTCACAATATTTCCCAGAGCGTCTGTGTAAATGAGATCCAGACCTTAACTTGACAAACAAAAAAGACAGAGTTTGCCATTTTGGGCAGAGAGATTCATCATCAGCAAAGAATAAAGAACATAGAAAATTCAACAAATATTCTCATCACCCTGTGCAAACTATAGTATGAGGTTTGTGAGAAAGCTCAGACTTATTTACCCCTCTGAATGTTAAATTAATCTAACCAGGGTTTCTTATTTCCTAAACTGTAAAAAGGTTGATGTTTGGCAGGCTTTAGTTTAAAACAGTCACAGAGGCCAGAATTTTGACCTTGATGGGCGGGTGGGCCCCACCGGCTCGTCGGCGGGCAGGCAGCCGAACTCCACCGCCGAAACGGGGCCGGCCGCCGTTTTACGTGGGTGGGCCAATTAAGGTCACCCAGCGGGCTGCCCGACGGGAAGTGCTATGCACTTCCTGTGTGGGCGGGTGGTGGGATTCCCCATCTGTCAAAGTGCGCTCTTTCACACATGCGTACAAAAGAGCGCACTGCGCCCTGAGACTAAGTGCTATCTCAGGGAGAGCGCTGAATGTTTAAAAAACTTTAAAAATAGAGAAAAAAAAACATTATTAACTTGTCCCCCTCATGTGACACCGTCACATGAGATGGGACACGTTAATAACTATGAGTGAAACTTTATTAAACTTTTTAAAAACTGAGATGAAACCTCATCCCGCCAGTGGATGCGGTTTTATCTTTTTTCAGAAGCCCGCTTGGGCTCCTGGTCTGCCCGCCAGCCTTAAGGTTGGATGGGCAGGTCTTTCAATGAGCTTAATGATCCTGTCAATGGCCTCAATTGGCCACTGACAGGTCGGCGGGCGAACAGCTGATTTCGCTGTCTACCCGCCTTCCTGAAAATTTAAATGGGGGGTTCCTCCCAACGTCATTTTCCCGTTGGCGAGCGGGCCCCGCCCCCAAACCGCCGACGGGAAAATTCTGGCCAGAGACATTCAATGACCTGTTGGTGCAATAATGGGCAGAATTTTCAGGTCGGTGTGTGGGCGCGCGCCCAACCCGCTTGAGCATAAAATAGCGCATGATGAAAAGTGTCGGCAAGTGTCCTGACATCATCCTGTACCCGTGCGATATTTCAGTTGGCGGGCACGTGCAAAAGCTGGAAGCATGCCCGCCAACAATTAGGAGGGCAATTAAGCCCAGTAAAGTTTCAATTGTCCCCGATTTTTCGTGGTCCGTCCAACCTCATGGTTGGCAGACAGGCAAATCGGCCAGGCGGCCTTTGCATTTTTCATGAAACCTCATCCAAAGGCAGAATGAGGTTTACATTAAATTTAAAAAATAAAAATCTATGGACAGAATTTTTTATAATGTACATGTTCGGGTGACTGTGATGCTTAGTCATTTCTTTCTGATTTTAAAATCTTTATTTAATATTTTTGAAGTCTTCAGTTCCCTGAGGCAGTTCTCTGCCTTTAGGGAGCTTTCATTCTGTGCTCGCCCACCCTCCTCCCACCCCCACCCTGGCAGGACTGAGCATTTCAGCGCGCACTTCACGCTAGCTAGCCATTAATTGGCCAGCCAGCGTGAAATTGCGGTCGGGGGCTGATTGCGGTAGGCAGTCCATTCCCGAGCCGCTCCCAGGCCTGCCGATAGCGCCCGCCCACCAACCTGAAAACTCTGCTCAATATTTCAATTACTACATGGACGTGATGATAACCTTTAGATGGATTATACAAGTTGTGGTAGTAAATAGTTAGGTATCCATCAGTCACAGGAGATGGTGGACTGTGCCTGGCGTTTCTGAATTGAACATTGTCCGTTGTGGGTGTAGAGGCTGATTTGTGAGTGGCAGTCCCTTCTGCAACTGGCAGAGATGATGAGATGAATAGCATTGGTCCGAGGTTGAGGGATGTTTTCCCTTCTTCTGTGTCCTCTTTTCTGCAGCCTGGTCATTTATTTTGTCCTCTTCTTTTTCCATGTCCTAACTGCCTGTCTTCAGGCACTCCGGTCAGCAGCAAGGGCTTCCCGTGCATTGACTCCAATCTCACTCAAGCTGAGGTCTTACTTGCAGGTGTTCTTGTATCGCAGATGTGGGTGACCTGTTAGTTTCGTGCTGTTAGCAAGCTCGCCATGGAGCATGTCTTTGGGAATGTGACCACCATCCATTCAGTTCATGTGGCCCAGCCAACAGGGTCACCGCTGACGCAAGAGGGCAAACATGCTGGGGATCCCTGCACGCTGGTGTTCTCTGTCCTGCCAGGAGATGACCAACGTTTGTCTGAGACAGCTGAGGTGAAAGCTATTCAGCCGCTTTTCTTGGCTTGCATTAGTTGTCCATGCCTTGTATTGTAAAGGAAGCTGCTGAGAATACAAGCCTGGTACACATGGAGATTTGTATTTTCAATTCATTTTCTGTTGATACACACTTGACTTCTCAACTTTACCTGACACCTGTGGGGCGGGATTTTCAAGCCCCCCCCCACTGCTGGGATCGTCCAGTCCAGCTGAAAGTCAATGGACTTTTGGCAGGGCCGGTGAATCTCCCGCCACGACAGGGCCGGAGAATCTCGGCTGTGGTCTTGACATCCTGGTGCTGGTTTCGGCATCAAATCGCTGGTGATTGTCGACCTAAGGTATGTGAGGCTGTTGATGACCTCCAGAGTGAGGCTGTCGATGTTGATGGCAGGCGAAGTCTCTACGTTCTGGCCCATAACCTTAGTCTTCTCGATGCTGATTGTCAGTCCAAACTCCTTGCAGGCCCAAGAGAACTGATCGACAAGTTGTTGCAAGTGAACTTCAGTACGGGATGTCACCACAGCATCATAAACAAACAGCAGCTCATGGACTTGGTCTTAGCGTGCTTTGGTCTTGGCAGCTTGTTGTCAGCTCTGGTTGCCGAAAGCGTACAAAAGGGGCATGGAGAAGAATATGCCAAAGAAAGTTGGCACCTGATTTTACAAGCATGCGTAAATTTAGACAGCATGCTGCCACATTAAAATATATTTCAGAAACTCCTGTTCTGTATGTGCCACAAGGAAGAGAATACTAAATCATTCCTTTGTGTATTTTACTTGTTATTCTTGATGTGATTCATTACTCTCTGAACACATCAAATTTATATCTCATCCTTCATGAATTATTTTTGTATCTTCATTCTTGGCCTTATGCAGTAGTACATAATACTTCTAAGTTTATTTCATTTAAAAATTGTAGGTTCTGAAAGAAAACACTCATCACTCAATAGTGGTGTGACTGGTCCCCAGGCGAGATTTCCCCAGTTTGTTAACTTCCCGAACAGGCCCCCAATTTTGTTATGCTCCTGGGTGACAAAGAATGAGCTGGCTCCCCTTCTTTATTCAACCCCCTCGGTTGGTTGCAACAAGGTTAATTTAAAAGGCATCCCTTCGCCTGTGGACACCTTCTCCCAGTCCAAATGTATTTATTTTTAGAAGGAGCCAATATAACAAGGCTTTCTTGAGTCAAAGAAAGAGTAAGTTTATTATTAAAGGAATAGGGAAGTGTTATTGCAACTGTACAAGGCATTGGTGAGACTGCACCTGGAGTACTGTGCACAGTTTTGGTCCCCTTACTTGAGGAAGGATGTAGTTGCATTGGAGGTGGTTCAGAGGAGGTTCACTAGCTTGATTCCAGAGATGCTGGGCTTGTCTTATATGAGGAGAGATTGAGCAGGTTAGGCCTATACTCACTAGAGTTTAAAAGGATGAGAGGAGACCTAATTGAGGTATATGAGATGCTATAGGGGATAGAAAAAGCAGACGTGGAGCGGATGTTTCCCCTTGTGGGGCATTCTAGAATGAGAGGCCATAGTTTTAGACTAAGGGGTGGTAGATTTAAATCAGAGATGAGGAGGAATTACTTTTCTCAAAGGGTCGTGAATCTGTGGAATTCACTACCTCAGAGTGCAGTGGAGGCTGGGATGCTGAATAAATTTAAGAAGTAGATAGACAGATTTTTAATTAGTAACGGGTTGAAAGGTTATGGGAAGAGGGCGGGAAATTGGAGTTGAGGCCAAAATGAGATCAGCCATGATCATATTGAATGGTGGGGCAGGCTATGGGGGGCTGAATTGCCTACTCCTGCTCCTAGTTCTTACGTTCTCATGTTCTTATTAGTTACGAAAACACGAGAAGAAATAAAAACGCAACACACATGCACACAGATCAGAATTGAGGAGTTAGGAATCCAAATAAAAGTTTTTAAAAAATGAATCAGTCTTTGGCTTGTCCATGAGGCATAGATGATGGTATGTTGTGGCCATTGAGTTGGGTGATTCAGGTATAGCTGACTTTGGCTGTTGCTTTGGAGACACTTGGTTCTGCAGGATGGATGAAAGGCTGTCCTATTTCCATTAGACTGTGGCTTCTGCTGAGCTTTTGACCCCAGCAACAGAGAGAAAGAGAAAGAGAGATATTTTGCCTACAATCTGTGGGAGGGGGACTTGGGAAGGGAAATGACTGACTTGTTCTTTTGCTTGCTGTCACACACAGTCACACACCAGCACACCAACGCACTGGCTTTTTAACTGATTTTCCCCTGTGTATTCTGAAGGGGAAAAACTTTGACTCACACCCAGGGTCCACGATCTTTTCATCTCAGACCATTTACACATTCTGAGATATCAATCAATTGGAGATGGATCTTGGATATATGCTGAGATGTGCAAATCAATCTTTTGCCTGCGCAATCACAGGAGATTAAAGTTCAGTCTTTTGTATCTTTCCTTTCTCCCTTTCAAGTGTCTTTGCTTGAAGAAGGTCAGGCGTGACCTCAGGACAGGTCTGTCAGTATAATCCACATGGGATTTTCCAGAAAGTGGTCACATTACATTATCAGCCATCAGCTCAGTGAATTTCTTTTTAAAAAAACACACAGATCTTCCTTAAAAATTTTAAATTGACCATAGGTAATTGGTACCATTAGTCCGCTGCCATAACAATAGGCACTGTTGAGACAGAGAGAGATTGTGAACTGTGAGAAATTTAAAGAAATTTGCATGTTATAGTACTATGGGCAACATTTTCCCCCTGTTGGGGGGGATGTGCGGGAGTGGGAGCAGGAGGGGGCGGGCAGGATCCCAATTGACGTCCCCGGTCGGGGGTGCGCCGCCATTTTATGTGGGCGGTCCAATTAAGGCCCTCCCAACATGACCTCCGCCATGGAGCACTATGCGCTCCCTGTGCGGGCGGGGGGGAGGGGGGTGGGGGGTCCCTGAGCCAAGAGTGTGCTCTTTCGTGCACACACGCGAAAGAGCACACAGCTCTCCCTGAGGTGAAGTGCTGCCTCAGCGAGATCAGCTTAGATTTGAAACTTCAAATAAAGATGAGAAAGAAATTTCACTGCCATGTCCCCTCATGTGACACTGTCACATGAGTTGGGCCATGTCCATAACTTTTATTTTGAAATATTCTGAGATTTTTAAATCACTCATGAAACCTCATCCTAGCCATGGATGAGGCTTCATGCTTTTTGAGAGCCTCGCCTGGGCTCCCGGCCTGTCCGCCAACTTTAAGGTCAGATGGGCAGGTCCTTTAATTACATAATTGACCCTGTCAATGGCCTCAATTGAGGTATGGCTGTGCTCCCGTCTTCCTGAAAATTTAAATCGGGCGCGGTGACGTCGGGAGTTCCCCCCAATGTCACCACGCGTCATTTTACACGTCGGCGAGTGGGCCCCGCCCCTGCTCACCAAATCGTAAAATTCTGCCCACAATCCCTCTTGTCTCATTCCTATTTTCCTACTCACCTTTAATTAACTGATTAAAAAAACTCATATAATTGAAACCTTTCATTGTACAGCTTTAACATTATGTTATCCCTCATTGTTTTTTTTAATTTTCACTTTCTCATGATGTATCATGAATCAAATAAATCTTGTGGTTTCTCTTTAGGTGTGCCTCACACCATTTGCTAAGCATCTGGGGTTTTGGATTATTCAGCAGAGTAATCCACCAGTTTATGGTGTAGACCTGTGTGTTGACTTGAAGCAGTTTTCACATTGCACCAACTCACAATCTGCATCGGAATCACACTTGTGTCAAGTGATCCGAGGGCGACTTCATTCAATAGGAGTGGTGTGTGACCGACTGGCAGTGGTGCTGCTGTATAATCTATATGTTGAGGCACTGGTGTAGCAAACGTGCAGAAATAACTAAGAGATAGGAGGCAATCCTCATGCCCTGAGAGTGCTTGGAAAACAACACCTCATGGGTTATTCTAACTTGCACCATGTCCTCTTCACCCATCCTCCCTGTGCTCGCTGACTTATGTTGACTCCTGGTCTGGCAATGCTTCGATTATGAAAGCCTCATCCTTCTGTTCAAATCCCTCCATGTCCGTGCTTCTCCCTATCTATGTAACTTTTCCCAGCCCTACAATTCTCTGGACAAACCCTCCAATTCTGGACTCTTGCACACCCTAAATGTTTATTGCTTCATCAGTAGCAACTATGGGCAGGGTTTTGAGGCTGTTGGGTGGGCGTGGTGGGTGAGCCCGGGAAATGGCCCGCTGCCCACGATCGGCCCCCAACCACGATTTCATGTTGACAGGCCAATTAAGGCCCGCTCAGCGTGAAACGCAGCTCAGGCACTGGCAGGGAAGGGGAGGGGGCCTGTCAGCAGCGGGTCCAATGGTGACCTGGCAGCCGGTTTAAAAATGGCCCAGGCAGCCCCTGGAAGGCTGCCATGGAAGGACGTGTGTTCAGCGTTCCCAATGGAGTTGTGTGCGGCTGGACACCGCAGGCGGGAGGGCAGGTCGAGTGGGCACTTGGCCCCCCTCTTTTCCAACGAGTGCCTTACCATCCTCTTGGAGGAGGTGGCTGCCAGACACCCATGTCCCCAGAGATGGGAGGAAGTCACCGGCATGGGAGGAGGTGGCAGCAATGGTGAGCAGCCATGACATGGTACGGCGCACATGGGTGCAGTGCTGGAAGCACTTCAGTGACCTGCTGCAGGGCTCAGGAAGGGTGAGTACTGTGCTGACATGGATTAGTGTGCAGAGTGTTAAAGTGTGGCCGCCCCTCCATGGAGCTCAGGGGTGTTAGAGTCAGAGTGCCAACTGTCAATGACGCCGGAGTTGGCCAAGAGGGTGAGCCCTGGCTGCTTGGACTGAGTGCCTTGCGGCTCGAGGACCACAGCTTGGATATGCCCTGTGAGGTGTTCCTCAGCTGGGGTTGGCCAGGCTGCAATGGCGCTGCAGGTAGAGAGTGGACTAATCAATGCTCCTCTGTCCTTTCAGGAGAAGACAAGCCATAACCAGACAGAGAGGGCAGCAGGTTCAAGCAAGACGCCCTGGAGCTCAAAAGTCGGCATGCCCCCCCCCGTATTTCCGGGCGTGGAGAGACAGGGGGTGCCAGACGAAGGTAAGAGCGCAGTGCACAGAGGTGAGAGTTTCGGATTGTGCAACCATTCTAGTGTAGTCTCTTCATTGATGACAGCCTCAAACCTGGAGTCCCCATTGATTATTGAAAGACGATGGCACCATGATGCAGATCTTCATTGTCTCACCAGGGTGCCTGGCATGCACAGTGACAGTGTGATGACTTTAACTAATGACATGTCTTTGTTCTCCCTTTTAGGTTCACCAGCAGGACCCCAAAGGGCCACCCCTAATGCTGAAGGATCACTGAGCTTCTGTTGGACCTGTGACACACCCGCTCTCTGAAGCAGGCACCAGCGCAGGTACCAAAACCTCAGTGGGCATTAGTTCAGCGGATAGTATCTTGGTGCACATTGGTGATGGCACTTCACATTCACTTGAGGGGCAGGCGGAGGTGAAGAGTGTCCTGGGCGCTGACAGTCGGAGGACTGCTGGGGACCAGGACGATGCTCAGTCGAAGGCTGATGATGAGCCTCTGGAGGCGTCCATTAGGTGGCCGATTCTGGATGTCCAGCGAGATGTGTGGGAGGATCTGGTGGAGATCCATGAGGGTCTGCGTGCCATGGTCCCTGTTATGGAGGAGTCTATGCAAAGCATCAGCACTGCATTGACGCTCATGACCAAATGCACAGCCTCCTCCATGGAGAGAGTGGCGACTCTCATGGCGAGGCAGCTCCAGGGACAGAATCAGGGGTTCCTGGGGTTGCGCTCAGACCTGCAATCCCTCACACAGGCACTGAGCTCAGGTGATCAGTGCCAGTGTGGGAGATGGATGAGGTACCCATTATCCCAGCTTGGTGCCAGTCCACCAGTGGTGAGCAGGGAGGTCCAGAGTGACCTCACATTGGCGCACGAGCTGCTTGTTGTCTCTGTGGGCTCCTCTCAGGGAGCTCTGGATGAAAGCAGCAGCTCCTCAGCCCCTCTGCCAATGATCGTGGCATCTGATGAGGCTGCGATGACTGGGGAGATGCCAGCTGTGGCATTGGCTGCTCCCTCCTAGGCTGGGCCACCACAGGCTTTACTGGCCAGAGGACGACCACCAAGGTTATCAAGGCCAACAAGACAGCAGAGTCAGCAGGCTGTCTCTACTGCCAGTGCCAGCCAAGGGGAGAGCACCAAGATGTAGCACTCAGAAACTTAAGTTAAAGGCATCATGAGCACAAGAGGGACAGGTCACAGGTGATTTTATGTTCATTTATGTTTACTTTATCTACTCTGGTCTGGGAATGAATACCACATGTGTGCAGTCGATTGCACCCTGGATGCAGGGGAACCAAACAACTGCTGCAAAGTCTCTGGCTCACTCAGCCTGGCTGGCCTCATCCGTACAGTAAAGAATAAAGGTCAATACCGGCCCAAACAGAGCTTCTGTCACCAGCTTGACGCAACTGTGGACAGCTGATTGGGAGACTCCACACAGATACCCACTGACCCCTGGAAAGAGCCAGAGGCATAGAAATTGAGGGCCACTGTGACCCACAGAGCCCCTGGCATGGTGTGTCCACTTACAGTCGCAGCTGATCTCAGGCCCAATCATCTGTCAAATGGAGGTCCTGGTCTCCCTTGAGAGGTGGAGCCTCCTTCAGCATTGCACCTCAGACATATTGAGGTAGCTGCATCACCGCCTGTAAACCCTGGCAGCAGGATAGTGGTGCCTTCTGTGGCCCCTTCCACCTTGGACTACCTGTTGGCCCTGAGCCCCTTGTGCCAGCACCTCTCCTTCCACAGGTTTCTTCCCTGGAATCTGCTTTGGGACACCTGGCCTCCTCTCCCTTCTGCCCCCTCTTCCTTCTCAGAGGAGATGCCACCATCGGAGACCACAATCCCCATTACCAGGGTAACAGAAGGCTGCCTGATACATGGAAGGGTCCACACAGTCTGAATCCTCCGGGGCCCTTGCAGAGAGTGACCAGCAGCAAACCATCTACCAAACTCCTCACTACTCACATTGGCAATGCTGCTGACCCTTTCTATCCTGCTCGTGGATGATGTTTCTGAAAATGTCAGTTTTGCATGTGCGACGAGTGCGAAATTGCACGGGCAATGAAAAATCGCCATCGATTGGACTGTAAATGGCCTTAAGAGGCCTGTTATTTAGTGGCAGGCGTGGCTCCGGCATCCTCTCGAACCTGCTGAGTGAAATGTCGTGCGAGTGCGCGATGACGTCGGGACACTTGCCCCTCATCATCGCGCGCTATTTTACACCCACACGCACGCCCGCCCACGGGACATAACATTCTGCCCTGTGCCTTCAGCTGTCTAAGCTCCAAATCCATCCTTAAACCTCTCCACCTTTCTACCTCTCTCACATTCTTTTTCACTTCTTATAAACTCTTTGGCCACACTTTTGATCATCTGTCTTAATATCTCTTAATGTGATCCAATGTCAGGTGTTGTCTATTAACGTTCCTATGAAGCACCTTGGAGTGCTTTACTATATTAAAAACACCATATAAATGCAAATTGTTGTTGTTTGTTCAGGAAGGCAGGCCAGCAAAGCGGAGAACTGAGCCAACAATCATCGGCGTCAATACCAGCCAAAACAAAAGAGTATGCCAGTTGGAGATCTAGAGTGTGAGCTCTCTATTGGAGTATTTGCAGAACACTAACTCTCAGTGTCACACTGCTGGCTCATACAATGCCAAACCTCATAGACTTAACTTCCAAAAGCACTGGGCTGTATCGCTGGGCAAACATCTACATTTCTTGTATTGACAGGAACTAAATACCCAATCAGTTCTTTTCTAATGTTAGAGGATGTCGCCAGTATTTAGACACTGGATTAAAAGCACATGCAGATGTTCCATTTCAGCTGACCCGGTGGCAGCATCAATGGGGCATAACTTAATGCCCTCTCTTCAGTTCTCTGAAAGCAGATTTGCATGTCAGAGAAATAGCTGCAGTAAAATTTAAGAATCAGAGTCAAGGGGCCTTTTCAAAGCATTATTTGAGTTAATCTACATTCTCTTTTTTTCATTGAAAAGAGCGGTTACATTTGACACAGTCCTTGATAACAATTGCCCTTTCCACAGAAAAATTATAGTCAAATCCTCTTATCTCTTATAAAAAACGTCTTCCAGCATTCAAATTGCATGGTTCCAATAGTGGCATTTTTGAGAGGCAGTGTACATCTCTTCGTTGCACATGCACTACCTTTTGTTATTTCTCCACCCACCCCGGCCCCACCCCTCTTCCCCATATTCTCACCCTTTCCGGGCCTCACTTCATTGTGACCCCCTTCTATAGTCAGAATGAATGGTCCATTTTGGAGATTTCTTCACAAACTTGAGCAATCCTGGGAAGGAGAGCTGGGCAGAGAACATTGAATATACAACAAGTCCCCGCTTCAGTAAGTCGCTCCGATTTAACACTGTGCAGGTTTTGGGGCTGCTGTTCCTGATTTGCGTCTTCAATTTCAATTTATCGTCATTATGTGTAATTTTGAGCTGTTGTTTCATGTTTTTTCACGCCAATGTGACATTGGGTCCCATCACCTGATCTGCGCCGCTCTGAAGTGAATGCAAGGGGGAGGCATTCGATTGCACTCAAGGGAACCGCAATTTTTTTTCTAAAAACTCGGCAGAAAAGTTCTCAACAAAGAATGTCCAAACCAACAAGACTATTTTGTAAGGCAGAGGTTGAAGCCTGGCCTGCACACTTCTTTGCTGAATAGGTCCATCCCTAATTGACTCTGCAAGCTGATTTTAATTTTGCAGCCTAGCAGGTGTGCCTGCTGTGGAGCTTTACATCAGCTGAGGCAGTGAGACCATTTTAAAGCGTGTGAGAGAGATTTGCTACTGTACACAGATAAAATTGCTTTCCTTGCCTCAGGGCTTGTTTGGGTGAAAGATACGGAGTACAGCACTTATCCTTCAGGAGCCTAACTCTGCAATCTCCTGATTAATTCTGGAGAAATGAGGCAGTGAGTTCATTTTCTGAAGGCAAGGCAGAGAAATCATTTTAAAGTTGTTTGGTGGTGCAGGACTTGAGTATTGCTGAAAAAAGAGACTTTTTTTGTCAAAGCTTTTAGTTTTGCACTCATCAGGACAATTTGCAAGAATACCAAATGTAATGGGAACAACAATTTTATATTGTATGAAAGAGAGTGCTGATTGGTTGTCAGGTGGACACCAGTTAATGCTGACTGACAGTTAACTGCCAAGCATTGTTTGAAATTTAAATCACGCAGCTTGACTCTGATTGGTCAAAGCATTGCCCTGAGGAATGAACCAGTGAATGGCTGTCACTTATTTTGTTTAGCTGAAACAGGCACAATGTGTGGACATGTTCTTTCTGTTTGCAAAGAACAGGGCCCAGTGTATTAATGTATGTAGCTTCCAGTACGCGCCCAGCTGACAATCTTAAATTGGTTGTCAGCACAATTATTAGCACACTGAGGATTATTTAATAAATGATGTCCAATCATCGAATCACATCTAATGTTGGATACTTTGTTTTGAGTTTTTAATCACGGGTTGGTTGCATATGGTCTGTACCTTGTCCATTGCGAACAGCAGAAGGGACATGCTGTTTAATACGGTCTGGGGCATTTGGCCTACATACACACTGGCACTGAAATTCATATACCACATTACTGATTTGTGTGATAGGCAGAACGTCTGTTTGGCTTGATGGCAGCAACCTGTTAGTGGCGAATACCACTCATGTTGCTACTGCATAGTAGCAGCGTGAAACAGCTGGCTTCACTTGTTGCTCAAATTTTTGAGATACCTTGCGCTTCCAGGGTAAACTGAGGTAGACTGGGCATTTTTCAGGGCTGAAAATGATGGCTTTAGAGAACCCCCTGGCAGATTTCTGCTCCAAAACATGCCCCACCCCCACACCCCTCCCTGGGGTGCCCAGTCCCTCCCTGCTCCATGGCTTACCTGAATCTAGGGTCCATGCTGTCTTCTCCCCGGGGCCTGCTAGCCGTCCCAGCAACACCCACGACTGAGCTCTGTCACTGCTGGAGCTGCTGGGACTACTGGAGCTGCTGGGACTGCTGAGACTGCTGGAGCTGCTGGAGCTGCTGGGACTGCTGAGACTGCTGGAGCTGCTGGAGCTGCTGGGACTGCTGGAGCTGCTGGAGCTGCTGGGACTGCTGGGACTGCTGGAGCTGCTGGGACTGCTGGAGCTGCTGGGACTGCTGGAGCTGCTGGGACTTCTGGAGCTGCTGGGACTGCTGGAGCTGCTGGGACTGCTGGAGCTGCTGGGACTGCTGGAGCTGCTGGGACTGCTCGGACTGCTGGAGCTGCTGGAGCTGCTGGAGCTGCTGGGACTGCTGGAGCTGCTGGGACTGCTGGAGCTGCTGGGACTGCTGCAGCTGCTGGGGCTGCTGGAGCTGCTGGGACTACTGGAGCTGCTGGGACTTCTGAGACTGCTGGAGCTGCTGGGACTGCTGGGACTGCTGGAGCTGCTGGGGCTGCTGGAGCTGCTGGGACTGCTGGAGCTGCTGGGACTGCTGGAGCTGCTGGGACTGCTGCAGCTGCTGGGGCTGCTGGAGCTGCTGGGACTACTGGAGCTGCTGGGACTTCTGAGACTGCTGGAGCTGCTGGGACTGCTGGAGCTGCTGGGACTGCTGGAGCTGCTGGGGCTGCTGGGACTGCTGGAGCTGCTGGGAATGCTGGAGCTGCTGGGACTGCTGGAGCTGCTGGAATTGCTGGGACTGCTGGAGCTGCTGGGACTGCTGGAGCTGCTGGGACTGCTGGGGCTACTGAAGCTGCTGGAGCTGCTGGGGCTGCTGGAGCTGCTGGGGCTGCTGGGACTGCTGGGAATGCTAGAGCTGCTGGGACTGCTGGAGCTGCTGGGACTGCTGGAGCTGCTGGAATTGCTGGGACTGCTGGAGCTGCTGGGACTGCTGGAGCTGCTGGAATTGCTGGGACTGCTGGAGCTGCTGGAGCTGCTGGGACTGCTGGAGCTGCTGGGACTGCTGGAGCTGCTGGGATTGCTGGGACTGCTGGGATTGCTGGAGCTGCTAGGACTGCTGGAGCTGCTGGGACTGCTGGATTGCTGGAGCTGCTGGAGCTGCTGGGACTGCTGGAGCTGCTGGGACTGCTGGAGCTGCTGGGACTGCTGGAGCTGCTGGGACTGCTGCAGCTGCTGGGGCTGCTGGAGCTGCTGGGACTACTGGAGCTGCTGGGACTTCTGAGACTGCTGGAGCTGCTGGGACTGCTGGTGCTGCTGGGACTGCTGGAGCTGCTGGGACTGCTGGAGCTGCTGGGGCTGCTGGGACTGCTGGAGCTGCTGGGAATGCTGGAGCTGCTGGGACTGCTGGAGCTGCTGGAGCTGCTGGGACTGCTGGGAATGCTAGAGCTGCTGGGACTGCTGGAGCTGCTGGGACTGCTGGAGCTGCTGGAATTGCTGGGACTGCTGGAGCTGCTGGGACTGCTGGAGCTGCTGGAATTGCTGGGACTGCTGGAGCTGCTGGAGCTGCTGGGACTGCTGGAGCTGCTGGGACTGCTGGAGCTGCTGGGATTGCTGGAGCTGCTGGGACTGCTGGGATTGCTGGAGCTGCTAGGACTGCTGGAGCTGCTGGGACTGCTGGATTGCTGGAGCTGCTGGAGCTGCTGGGACTGCTGGAGCTGCTGGGACTGCTGGAGCTGCTGGGACTGCTGGAGCTGCTGGGGCTGCTGGGACTGCTGGAGCTGCTGGGGCTGCTTGAGCTGCTGGGACTGCTGGAGCTGCTGGGACTGCTGGGACTGCTGGAGCTGCTGGGACTGCTGGAGCTGCTGGGACTGCTGGAGCTGCTGGGGCTGCTGGAGCTGCTGGGACTGCTGGAGCTGCTGGGACTGCTGGAGCTGCTTGAGCTGCTGGGACTGCTGGAGCTGCTGGGACTGCTGGTGCTGCTTGAGCTGCTGGGACTGCTGGAGCTGCTGGGACTGCTGGAGCTGCTGGGATTGCTGGAGCTGCTGGAGCTGCTGGGACTGCTGGAGCTGCTGGGACTGCTGGAGCTGCTGGGACTGCTGGGATTGCTGGAGCTGCTGGCTATTCTAATTGGCTGGTAGCTCCAGGGTGGGACTTCTTCCCACCAAGGGGCGGAAGTCCCACACTTTGCTTGTTTAGGCCACCTGCAGTGTGTTATCCATGCAGGGCTGTCTTATTTAAAGTCGATCAGTTTTCCCCCATCCCCATAAAATCCAGCCCATTAAGTACCTTGTCAACTCTCAACACCCCTGTCAGCTTACTGAAGGTATATGGGAGCACTGGAAACTGGCTCACTGTCATATTTTTCCATTCTCTGACATATGCTCACCATCTTCCCTTCATTGTGCAACTAATATCCGAAACTCACTGCCTGGGGACATTTGGAATTTATATTCAGATCGCAGGTCAATGCTAATTAAAAATTAGTAGTCAAGCACAGTAATTAGTATGCTGAAACCTGGCTCTGATACCATTTTAAACTATAACTCATCATGTCGTACCAAAGAAATGAAAAATGTCAATATAAATGGCCAGTGATTTAACAGCTAGCGTACACATGAATCAATGTAATCTCATGGAATGATTTCAACTGCCGGGGGGAGGGAAGAAAGCAGTTTTCTAGATTCCACCCCTCCCTCCCCACCCCCACTTTTTGGCCTTGCCTCTCCTAAGAAGATCACACATGTCTGCTGAGGAGATAGGGATTAGGAAATATTTACTCACTTCAGGCATCATGAATACGCAGCACAGTTGATGGCCTGATGGCATTTCTCCAATTCATATGTTCAAATTAAAAGATGATATTTTGATATCATTTCACTTCCCTCTGCCAATTTTCTCGCTTCTCCTCTGGAAAGTGTTGAATTATATTGAGGATTATTTCACTTGTTTTGACTGCTCTCTAATGCCTTGCCAAGTGACAATTCTTGCTATCAACCTAGTTTTTCAGAAGGTGAGGAGTGTTATACCCCAGCCCAACCAGTCCAGACACCACCAGACTCACACTTTACATCAGGAATCATTGAAAAATAATGATGAGTGGGAAGACTTGTTGGTTTTTCCTCTCCTTAGCCCTGGGAAGTCAAATGCAATTCTAGAGCCCAGTTTGTATGGAACAGGGAACTGCTCAGTTTCAGATTACCCTAGGTAGCAGGCAGATTAACATTAAACCAACCTGTTTACACTGGGGGACACAACACCATAGCTAGCAACACAAAACGTGCCAGAACATAATTTGCACATACGCCCGGGGTAATCTTGATGTGTAGAATAAGGTGAGAAAACAACACAAAGAAGGAGTACATTTTCACAAGTACAGAAAACCAGGGTGTAAATGACAGGACTTAACAGAATTACTCTCCAAATGTGACGAAGCATGTGTTTGTGTCCCACCCAGGAACTAAAGCACTGATTTATTTCGGCGCAACTATATGGCAAACGTAGTGTTGGAGCAGAACCTAATAACAAGCTTATTTAATAAATAGAAGAGAGTTTCCAGTGGCAGTCACCATGATATGCTGGGTGACAGAGAGGCCTCTTCTTATTCCTACCTGCTCATCTCTTTCTCTTGGGAAATTCTGATGAAAGGTCATCAGACCTGAAACATTGGCAGGGTTTTCCGGTCCCGTTCCCGGAAATTCCCGTCAAAAGTCAATGGACGTTTTGCTGGGACGCTGAATTTTCCATCCCGCCTGCAACGGGTCCCACCAGAGGTGGGACCAGAAAATTCTGGCTATTAGCTCCGTTTCTTTCCACAAACGCTGCCCGGCCTCCTGAGTATTTTCTGTATTTTCTCTCTTTGTTCCATTTGTGTCTCATGTGCGGCCAAATGAACAGTCAGAAAAATCTTATGTACACAGTAATATGCAGAGTTTGCCTCTGAATCCTGCTGATGGCTCAACAAGATGCTGTGTGTGTTGGGGATATGTTAAGAATTGGGGTGTTGGGTGATGAGGAGACATTGTGATAGTTTATGGATAACAAATGACTTTATAGGTCTTCAGAGCATCAATTGGCTTTGATTTTTCACTATTCTAGTTTAGAACTGATGGCCTCAGCAGAGTGGTGTACAGCTATACCCAGTTTCATTTTACTGCCCAAAGGTGTTCAATTCCGACAAGAGAGGGGGCGGTCCTGGACTTAATTTTAGGGAATGAAGCCGGGCAAGTGGTAGAGGTATCAGTGGGGGAGCATTTTGCAGATAGTGATCATAACTCCATTAGATTCAAGGTTGTTATGGAAAAGGACAAGAATGGGCCAGAAATCAGAGTTCCAAATTAGGGGAAGGCCAATTTTAATAAGATCAGATATGATTTGGCCAGAGTGGACTGGGAGCAGCTACTTTTAGGTAAATCTGCATCAGAGCAGTGGGACTCATTGAAAAAGGAAATATGGACAGTACAGAGCCAACACATTCCAGTAAAGATAAAGGGTGGGACCAACAAATCCAGGGAACCCTGGATGTCGAAGGACATACAGGATTTGATAAAGAGAAAAAGGGAGGCTTACACCAAGGGCTCAAAACAGTGGAAGCCCTAGCAGAGTATAGAATGTGTAGGGGGGAACTTAAAAAGGAAATTAAGAGAGCAAAAAGGGGGCATGAAAAACATTGGCAGGTAAAATAAAGGAAAATCCAAAGCTACTTTACAAATACATTAAGAGTAAGAGGATAACTAGGGAAAGAGTTAGGGCCCATTAAGGACCATAGTGGTAATTTGTGTGTGGAGCCGGAAGACGTAGGTAGGGTTCTAAATGAACACTTTGTGTCGGCGTTCACAGGTGAGATGGACGACATGGGTATGGAAATCAGGCAGAAGGACTGTGATATAATTAAAGAAATTAGCATAGAAAGGGAGGAGGTTCTAAGTGGTCTGGCAGGCTTAAAAAGTAGATAAATCTCCAGGCCCGGTTGAAATGTATCCCAGGCTATTGAGTGAAGCAAGGGAGGAGATAGCAGGGGCACTGGCAATAATTTTCAATACCTCTCTCGCCACAGGAGAGGTGCCAGAGGACTGGAGGACAGCCAATGTGGTACCGTTATTCAAGAAGGAAGGAAGGGATAAACCAGGGAATGACAGGCCAGTCAATCTAAACTGGATGCCTGTGTCCAGTGGGGTTCCACAGGGATCGGTGTTGGGTCCCTTGCTGTTTGTGTTATATATAAACGATTTAGACTTGAATGTAGGAGGGTTGATCAGTAAGTTCGTGGATGACATGAAAATTGGTGGGGTGGTAAATAGTGAAGAGGATAGCCTTAGATTACAGGCGGATATAGACGGGCTGGTCAGATGGGCTGATCAGTGGCAAATGGAATTTAATCCAGATAAGTGTGTGGTAATGCACTTGGGTAGGACAAACAAGGCATGGGAATACTCGATGAATGGTAGGACCCTGGGAAGTACCGAGGATCAGAGAGACCTTGGTGTGCATGTCCACCGGTCCCTTAAAGTAGTGGGACAGGTAGATAAGGTGGTTAAGAAGGCATATGCGATACTTGCCTTTATTAGCTGAGGCATAGAATATAAGAGCAGGGAGGTCATGCTGGAACTGTATAAAACGCTGGTTAGGCCACAGCTAGAGTATTGCGTGCAGTTCTGGAATCTGCATTATAGGAAGGATGTGATTGCGCTAGAGAGAGTGCAGAGGAGATTTACCAGGATGTTGCCTGGGCTGGAGAGTTTTAGTTATGAGAAGAGATTGGATAGACTGGGGTTATTTTCCCTGGAGCAGAGGAGATTGAGGGGGGACACGATTGAGGTGTATAAAATTATGAGGGGCATAGATATGGCAGACAGGAAGGAACTTTTTCCCTTGGTGGAGGGATCAATAACCAGGGGACATAGATTTAAGGTAAGGGGCAGGAGGTTTAGAGGGGATGTGAGGAAGAATTTTTCACCCTGAGGGTGGTGGGAATCTGGAACTCACTGCCTGAAAGGGTGGTAAAGGCAGAAACTCTCTCAACATTTAAGAAGTGTTTGTATGTGTACTTGCGATGCCATGGCATACCAGGCTATGGGCCTAGTGCTGGAAAAAGGGATTAGAATAGTTAGGTACTTGTTTGACTGGCGCAGACTCGATGGGCTGAAGGGCCTTTTTCTGTGTGTAGACCTCTATGACTCTTAGTGGAATTGCTTCAGGTCATCAGCACAAATAATTTGAAAGTGTCCTTGTTCCATTGACATACACTGACATACTGAGTGAAACAAAACTCCACTCATCATCACTGATTGTTGGCACACACACAGGGGGCAATTTTCCCTGGATACTTCTTAAGCTGAAACACAGGCTTAGCTCACTTTTAGCACAAGGCACAACTTAGTAAAGGAGTTGAAGCTTGTTAAGCAGTGCATTGTAACTTTAATTTCCTGCTGGTGCTCACTAAAAAGCTATATAGTTTTTTAGTGGCTAGCACTTGAACTAACACCCTCTTCTAGCAGTGATCAGCTGCCATTGCTGAGAATCCTGAGTACTTCTTAAAGGTATATCACCTTTCACTGTTCACTTGTTGCTGGAGGCTTGAAAAGCACTTATGCAAAAGCACCCGGAATCTTTCTGGAACACCAACATGCTATGAGCCCTTATTCTGGGAATTCCCTGAGCACTTCATCTAAAAAGAGCAAGCTCTACCTTTTGGACAACTTAGAGAACTCCCCATGCGGGAGAAATGGAGTGTTTGGTCATTGGCATCTTGTTAGGAGTCCCTGTAGTCTGCAGGAGAAATGGGAGGATGTGAGGCCGGGCAGAACGGGTAAAGAACAAAGGGATAGGAGGGCGAGGTGAAGTCCTTCTACCATGCTACATCCATCCTCCTCTGCAGCTCCTCTGCCAGGATCTCCAGTGCCCTGTCCAAAAACCTGTGCACCCACTCTCTTGGTCCATGTGCCATCCTTCAACATGCAGCTGGGTGTCAGGTAGCGCACTCTACATGCAGTGGAAGTGGGTGTAAGGAGACCACATAGGCTGCTCCATGAAAATTGCAGCTAATCAGCCCTTGACTGCAAACCTGTAGGTTTCTGGCACCTCCAGGCAAATTCAAATTATGATAATCAGCAGTGAAGATTAAAACTGTGCGCTAACTCCATAGTTTCAAGCAGGCCTATTTTATGAGCACAGCGTACATTCACTGCATGTTTGCACCTTTTGGTGCTGTGCACTGATATTATACAGAAAAAAAGACTTGCATTTATAAAGCATTTTTTATGACCATGGGGTGTCTCAAAGTGCTATACAGCCAATGAAGTACTTCTGAAGTGTAGGCACTGTTGTAATGTAGGAAATGCAGCAGAAAATTTGTACACGCTGAACACCCATGAGACAATGACCAGATAATCTATACTTTTGATGTTGATTGAGGGATCTTTTACATCCACCTAGAGAAGGCAGACAGGTCCGCCGTAAAAGTCTCATCCAAAAGAAGGCATCTCCAACCATGCAGCACTCCCTCAGTACTGCATTTGAATGTCAGCATAGATATTTATGCTTAAGTCCTGGAGCGGGACTTGAATCCAGAGACAAGAGTGCTACCAACAGAGCCATGCTGGTACTCTAGGAATTGAGATATTTCACACATGGTGAATACATGAAGCACAAGTGAACACAAACACAATGGTATATACTGAAATTACACACAAACAAAGCTAGAACAAGAGATTTACTGTACTAAAGGTTACTCCTGAGGAACTATATTGAAGAATTAAACAATTATACCAGAAACACATTATAACACCAGAGACTAGAAATTGGATAGCTCCAAAATGTTGAGGAGGAGTGGTGGGGTGGGGGGTGGGGGGGTGGGGTGGGGTGGGGGGTGGGGGGATGGGGTGGGGCGGGGGGTGGGGGGGGGTGGCGGGGGTGGAGTTGGACTCGTGAACTGCCCACGTCCATACAGATCTGGGTTACATACAGGATGCGGATTTGGTGTACCCACCTCATCTGAATGATTACAGCATTGGGCCGAGTGGGTCTTGTTCCGTTTCCCTCTCTTAAAGCATCCTGTAGCCTCTGCGCTCAGCAGGGGCTGCCAGGCAGCGCTGTTTGGTCCAGCTACCATTCCATCCTTAAAGGCAGGCTGCCTATTCAAAGGAAGCTGCATGACTGGTCAATGAGAGTGAAAGACTACAGGGTGCAGGGAATGGCTCAGCAGGCAAGGGAGAGGGCTCCCAGATCCAACAATGCCTGGGAGCACTGGTGAGAAATGTGGAATCCAGGACAGAGGCAGCATTTCCACAAGAAACCCCCAAAGATGAATGGCCAGAGTCAAGCCCTGAGGACATGTTATCAGCCCTGAGGACATGTTATCAGTGTCAGAAAAAGTTGAATAGTCTCACACATGTGATCAAGGTGAGTGAATGTGTCTTTCCATCACCTCAGGTAAACTGCACATCAGCATGCTCACACTGCTCGCTGCACCACACTCCTATCCCTCGCCTTGCAGCACTCCTGGCACTCAGGAATCGAGTCTAACATTCACATACTCCACCTCACCCACATGGACTTTCCAATCCTGCCAGCCTCACACCCACCTCTCACTGCCTCCACTGGCCTTCAGCTATTCAGCTGTGGCAGGCACATCACCCAGACACTTTGCAACATTGACATTCTGCCCTGTCTCTCGCAGGAGAAGGTCACACACAATATGAGAGAGCAGCAGACAGCCAGCAGAGTGCTGTCACATCTTTATCCCCTCTACCCCTTTTTGGAGATGGTTTTCCAAATTATCAGGCCAACAGCAATGAAGCCGGTGGCATCAGGCACCTCAGAGGCTGTCCAGGGTGACTGTCTTATGCCTCTTCTCAACTCCCTCCTCAACCTCATCCTGAGATGTGGCATCAAGTGGAAGCTATGACCATGGAACTCCTGCTTTCCTCTCCATAAAATCTACCTTTACCCCAACCCTGCCTTCCTGTTTTGATGCTTTTTGATACCCAAGAACTGCCACAGAGGCAGGTGGAAGAGCAGCAGCAATCCCAGGACAGTGATGAGGAGGCACCTTAAACTCCCAGAGATGCAGGTACCCTACGAACTCGAGAGGCTGTACAGAGTCCAGATCTGCACATGGTGAGTCACTGGGCATGAGTGGGCTGCAACCAGTGTTGGGTGGGGGCTGGCGGGGGTGGGGGGGGGGCGGGGGAGTGGGGCAGGGGTAGGGGGTAAAGGATAGTTTGTGTGCCAGCTCCCCAGACAGAGAGTTTTGCTGCAGGGGATTCAGATGACGACTTCAGCTGAACATTTATGTCAATGTACACCAAGATGTCTGAGGTGTTGGCAGCTTGCCACACTGCCTCTTGTCACTGTCTAGGAGCATGGAGGAGTCCAGCTCCAAGGTGACTGAGCTTGGAGCCCATCCTTTCCACTGTGGAAGTGGTGGCCTACTCCACATGAACACTGGCAGACATAACCATGGTGGAGCATCTGTGGCCAACCTCACAGCTGGAAATCTGTGCTGCAGTGGAAGCTCACACGAATGTCATGAGATCCATGCTTGATGCCATGCAGCCTTAAACTACTGCCATCATGGCAGAGGACCTCAGTACTCAAAGGGCCTTGCAGTCATCCAGCAATATATGCTTGATTAGATTACTAAGATTGGGGAGGTGCTACTCTATGGGAATGGCAGTGGCGCCATGGAGTACAAACCTGCTGACACTCCGCCAGTGTCCTTGCTGTAGTCTGTCTGCAGCCAGATTATTGCCATCCATGCTGAAGAGTTGCAATCTAAAGCTGGAGTCTCAAGGCCTAGTGCTGTTTGAAGTCATCTGCATTCTCTCCAGTGAAAGTTATAAGCAGCCTTCCACCAACCATGTTGCAGACACAGAGGTAGCACTGATGTCAGAGGACCAGGACAGGCCAAGACAGTTATAAGACAGGCACTAAGGGAATTCACAAGGGTGAAAAATACAGTCTAAGACCTCCAAGAAATCAACACTGCCATTTTAATTTTTTAATATATCACTTTGTTTATTCAACATTCTGTATTTAATATCTAATTGGTTGTAAATATATCTTCTGTTAGCTTTTTCCGTTAAAAGTCAATTCACAACCAAACACCTTTATAGGCAAAATGAACCAATCCACAGCTAAATAGCCTCATTGAGACAATGAACCAGACTGCTCAGGAGCAGGAGATACTGTGCTCTGAAGGAGCCATGTACTCCCTTATGCTATTTCAATCTATACACATGTCTCCTGTTTTTCTTTTTTTAGGTAAGATGATATATTTCTATTTATAAATTGTTGTAAATTATAACCAAACAATGAAAGATGCTTACTCAATATAAGTTTGACTATTTTTGAGATGTTCTGGACAGTTAACTTATGATTGACTTGACTTTACTAGAAAAGCTAGTAAAAATCCATACATTGAAACAAGTTATGATTTTGTTATTTCCAATGACTAGGATAGACATAACACATGAAATTAAGGTGGAGTTCAATACTGGAATACTTGTTTAGTGCTCTGTTTATTATAGATTAATCCTTATAATTTGTTGGATGTGATTAAAGTGAAATAAGCCATAAATGTGATTATTTTAGTTTCAACAAAAGTTTATAATTATTAGATTATGTGATGCTAGACTAACCATTGGAGCTTGGATTATTTGATTTGTTAGAGGTGTTCGATCATTTCACTACAAGTTTGCATTATTGTATCTGATTAGTTGTTTAATGTACTTGTGCTTACAGTTGTACTATTGTGTATTAAATCAAATGCCACTCCCTTATGCTACTTCAACCTATACACGTGTCTCCTGATCTTACTTTTGTTTTAGGCAAACACAACAAATCATCACTCCTCCCTCTGAATGGGTGAAACATTCATTTCTGTTTGTATAACTGTGTTGTAGTCAAGATATTTGGTGACTTTTCTGTGTTGGGTTTTATTGCTAAAAGCTGGCCAAGGGTACGTAGTGATGGGAATGGGAAATGGATGTGACGGTGGGGAATGGTGGGCCTATGTTTGGATGGGGGAGTTGTTACTGTGGAAGTTAAGCCTCACAATCTGTTCCCTCACACTGTGTTCCCTTTTGCAGGTTCCAAGATGCCTCCTCCCTGTTTCCTCTTTCACTTCCCCATCCTCCTCCATGTGGAGCTTCCTCTCTCCTCCATTCTATTTCCTGGTCATGTTGCTGATCAGAGGCATTGCAACAACTTGGGTCAGGTAGTTCATTCTCTTCCTTGACAACATTCAGAGGCTGGGAAAAAGCAGCTCCAAGAACCCCAGAACAGTGCTTCCATCAATTGTGCCTAAGCATAAGTTCCTCAACATTACGTTAGCTGCAAATTGTTGAGCGTCCCTTTAATTAGCACTGCTTCAGTGGCCACGTCACAGCAGAATGCGTGAACATTGGTGAGAGATGTATGAATTTGTTGCCTATACTAGTGTTGCCCAAGTTTAGGGATAATGGTATTGCATCATCTGGTTAGGCTCCGTGATTTCAGGATATCACTGAATCAGAGCCTTCCAGTGTAGACCACGGATGCCCCTGCTTGTACACTTCTCCCCTAAGGACCTGGAAGCGTTCAGTGGCTTGATGCACACCTAGAAGGCAGTGATAAGCATCCATTTGAGTGGTGCTATGCACTCCAAATTTATGGGCGGCACTACCATTTACACTGACGTTTGAGTTAATCTCAAATAAACTTCACTGAATGTGTATAAACACTTCTACAACTTCTCCATGCATGAAATGCCTGCAAATTATTTTGCTTGATTGCATACCTATGAGGTTCCTTGGGCCTGTTTGCGATGCTAAAGGCACCACAGAAATGTAACTTTATGGGCAACAATTTTACCTGAGAGCCCGAACCGCTCGAGTGTAAAATGATGTGCGTTGATATCGGGCAAGTGTCCTGACATCAACGCGCAGTCGTGCGATATTTCAGTCGGTGGTATGTGCTGGAGTCGGCAGCGCGCCCGCCGACAATTAAAAGGCCTATTAAGGCTATTAAAAAGGTACTTAAAAGACATTTTTCTCTGCCCATCCAAACTTATGGTTGGCAGGCAGGCGAAAAGGCCAAGTGGCCTTTGCACTTTTTAGGAAACCTCATTGGCGGGATGAGGTTCCCAACAGCAAATAAAAATTTAAGATTTTACATTTCATTTATAACATGTCCCTGCTCATGTGACAGAGTCACATGAAGGGACATGTTTTATTACATCTTTGAAATCTTTATTTTATATTTGGAAAAGTGTTCATCGCGCTCTCACTCCCTTCTGCCGCCCGCCAGGCAGCACTGAGCATGCCGCTTGTGTTTCATGCTGGGCGGGCCGTAATTGGCCTGCCAGCATGAAATTGCAGTCCGGCCCAGATCGTGGGTGGCAATTGGCTTCCCAACCACCCCCGCCTGCCCCCTCCGCCAAGCCCGCCCGACAAGGGCTAAATTCTGCCTTATGTTATTTAGCTGCTCTGTTCATTGCTGCATAAACAGATCTGGCAGAGAAACTAGCCATTAAGCCCAATTGATCAGCACTGGTGTTTATGGCCCACACGAACCTTCTCCCATTCTACTTTATCTGATCCCATCAGCATATCACACCTAACAGGGACTAATTGACTAACACAATCACCCATAAAATCACCTCTTCTGCAACTATTCCAAAAGTGCCTTTTCTACTCCTTGTGTTTCATGTCCTTTATATACAATTCCTTTAATTTATCTCCTTGTCAGTTCTAGTCTTATCAGTTCTCATTTGGTTTTCGAAACCAATTTAATATCATATAAATTAGGGCATAAAAGTAAGATTCCATTGCAGCAGTGAAAACCTATTCCAATCTTGTTTTCTTTTGTAGGACGACACGTCTACGAGGCATTGACTATAATTGATGTGATGCTATTGGGTCTCTGTAATTGAGAGAAGGTGTGAATACCTTGGCTGAAATGTGAGTGTTAATGTCTGCGGCTTTTTTCCTGAGAAAGAAGCTCCGTGCAATCGCATGAACATTTGCCTTTTTTATTCGAACAGATTCCTGCTGTTCTCACTTATAATTTGCCAACAAAAATAGGTGACAGAATGTAAAGAGAAAAAGTGGCAAACATGGTATCATTGCAAGGTGTTCAAGATGAAACACTTCCTTAATAAAATGACCACTGAATAATCCAGTCACTTTTTGCAATATGTTCTGGCAGTTTAATTACATTTATTTTTATTCACAGTGAATTACCAACACCTACATGGGGGGAAATATGGGAAAAATTAGCATTTGTGTAAAAATGTTTGAGAAAATGTAACAATGGTGGGACTGATGATATAAAAGCTAAACTACTAAAGCTGGAAGTGAACGGGAGATAACGGAAAGCGACGGAATCCAGTATTTAAAAATTGGGCTAAGCAAAACTGAGAAGTAAAATGATGATAACAGCTTCCATGGCAACTGAGGAAAAGAGAAAGCTGCCTGAAAGCTTTAGGAAACCTATCAAAGAACGATAAAGAAAGACATACATTTATATAGCACCTTTCATGACCATCAGATGTCTCAAAGTGCTTTACAGCAAATGAAGTACTTCTGAAGTGTAGTCACTGTTGTAATGTAGGACACATGGCAGCCAATGTGTGTCCACAATATCCAGGCTTGGACTGACAAGTGGCAAGTAACATTCATGCCACACATGCCAGGCAGTGCCAACAAGAGAGAATCTAACCATCACCCCTTGACATTCAATGGCATTACTATCAAAATCCTGGGGGTTACCATTGGCCAAAAACTGACCTAATCTAGCCATGTAAATACTGTGGCTACAAGAGCAGGCCAGAGGCTAGGAATTTTGCGATGACCAACTCAACTCCTGACTCCCCAAAGCCTGTCCTTCATCTACAAGGCGCAAGTCAGGAGTGTCATGGAATACTCTCCACCAGCCAACAACACTCAAGAAGCTTGGCACCATATAGGACAAAGCAGTCTGCTTGATTGGCACCTCTTCCACAAACATTCACTCCCTCTGCCACCAACAAACAGTGACAGCAGTGTGTACCATCTACAAGATGCATTGCAGAAATTCATCAAGGCTCCTTAGACAGAACCTTCCAAATCCACAATTGCTACGATCTAGAAGGACAAGGGCAGCAGATACATGGAAACGTCACCACCTGGAAGTTCCCCTCCAAGCCACTCACCACCCTGACTTAGGAATATATCGCCGTTCCTTCACTGTCGCTGGGTCAAAATCCTGGAAATCCCATCACAACAGCACTGTGGGTGTACCTACACCACATGGACTGCAGCGGTTCAAGAAAGCAGCTCATTACCACCTTCTCAAGGGCAATTAGGGATAGGCAATAAATGCTGGTCTACGCAGCAACACCCACACCCAATAAATGGATTTTTAAAAAATAGCAATATGATAACCTGTTTTCGTGATGTTGCTTGAGGAATAATTATTGGCTAGGACACCAGAGATCATTTCCCTGCTATTCTTTGAAATAGTGCCATGTGATCTTTAATGTCCACCCGAGAAGGCCTTAGTTTAACATCCCACCTGAAAGATGGCACTTCTGACGGTGTGATGCTCCCTCAGTACTGCACTGGAATGTCAACCTTGATTGTTGTGCTGAAAAGCACCAAGCCAGGTGCAAAAGAAAAACTAGTATAGACACCAGGACTGCCCAGGAATGCTTCCAATGTGGCAAAACTGAACATTTCAAGCATTTCTGCAAATCCAGTAATTTTAATTGAAGACAGAGACCAAAAAGTATTTATGAAACACATTCCATCCAAGAAATGGAAAGTCAAGAAAAAGAAATTGCAGAGTTCCTAGGAGAAGTTGATACTCTTAATTCAGACTAGTGGTCAGTTACAATCTAAGTTCAAGGCTTTGAAACTACTTTTAAAATTGATACTAGGGCTGCTGTTAACATATTAGCAGATCAGCTTCAGCCAATGACCCTTCATCCATCAGACATCAAGTTACAAAGTCCAAATGCCATGGACCTTCCAATCAAAGACAGAATTGTTGTTCCCCTCAGCTATAAGGGGCGACAAATCGTGATTCTCTCTGTGTTCTTCACAACCAAGGTACATCCTTATTGAGTGACGATGTTGGCATGCTTCTAGGAATCTTAGAAAAACCAGGCGATGTTCAACATTTGAATGACTCGTTGTCCTTCATGCAACAATCTTCAACCTTTTAATTAGAAGCAGTGCAATTTCAGCCTTCAGAAGCTGAGGGAGTTTATACACTCAGCAGTAAGTTCCTTTCTTTCACAGAGACACCATCCACTAGACCAGGAGCAGAGATTGAAGTTATGAATCTCTTAGTCCTTCACAAAGTAAGGCCAGAGGTGGCAGATACAGAAACTGGATGTCAGCACTGAAACTGTTGCAGAATCTTTAGCACTTCTCAAGCTGCAGAATCCTGTACAGCAATCTTATCCCTGAGCTGTCTCCATTTTCTCAGCAATTCTTCCCATTAACCATAGTGGAACAACCTCACACTGAGAGAAATGTGGCTGTCTTACCACCCTCCCAAAATGTCATTGGGAAATCAGCTTTTCTTCTTCTCCTGACAGTCTTACAGTAATTTGGTCGCTTTGTCCTTCATCTAAGTTCATTGAAATCTTGGATCTTCAATGCCTTTTCAGTCATCAATACAGGAGTGGATGATACAGCTGTTACAGTCTCTCCTGGAGTTGAAGGTCACTCCTCTATTGCAGTTCTTTCCCTGTGTTCTTCAAGAGAGCATCAAGTTCCTCTAAGTATCCTGTGTTCTTCTCTTCAAGTCCCAGAGGGTCCAAAGGTCCATTCTTTTCAGTCTTCTCTCTTACATCAGTTTTTCATTGAAAAGTCTTCGTTGTCCTTGCAGCTCAGTCATCCTGCAATCTACACTCTGTTTCCCGTCAATGCTGACAGCAATGTTGCTAAAGTGCGGTCCTATTCTGCAGATGATGATGTTCTACCAGATACAGAAGAATGCTTTCATGTCTCCAACACATCTTCCCTAAGGGCCAAGAATACTGTGGGAGATTGAATCCTCCAGGGCTGTGACTTGGGGACGGGGGGTGGGGGGAAGAGTAGGAGTTGGAGTTGGGTGAATCTGTAGTTATAAAAAGAGAGTTACAGAAATGTAATGTAAATAGTTAAAGACATAGCTTCATGTTGTTAAAAAGTAGGATAATATACACGGGGAGGGGAGGGGGGAGTGTAGTATAAAGGGTTAACAGATGGGATATGCTAATATATGATGTAGATGATGATGTACTGCTGACATCAATCAGTAATGTATTTCTCAATACAGAGGTTGGTAACATGCTTAGGGGTAATGTGCCTACTTTGTAACCTGTTTTGAAGTGGCACTAATAAACAAGTGTTAAGCAGATACCAGGGTATGGCTACAGTCTGTCTACTAAAAAAGTCCCACGCTGACAGTACAAGGTGGAAGGCTACGTCTCACAACAGTTAGGATCAAAAAATAGAGTCATGAGAAAGAAATGGGGAATTGGGAGTAATTAGCTTAGAGAGAGGATAAGTGAGCAATAACATCATAGACAAGGTAGAAAGTGAAATAGGTAAGGTAAATGTGGTTCAAGGAACGCAATAACAAAATGTATCAGAAATATGGTTGTACTTTCTGGTGAAAGCAGAGCTTAAGACCCATGGGGGAAGACACTGTAATTTTTTTTTTAAATTCTGAATGAATGTGTTAAGCTGGGGTGAATGGCCTCCCTCATCTAGTTTTATCTTGTAATCTTTTGAATTGATCATTCTACTTATCTGTTACACAAGGAAAATGAAAGCATCATTAAAGAAGTCGTCAGTGTGATGCTTGACATCAGCACGCTTCCTCTCTCTTGACAGCTGACTGCAATAAGGAAACAGAATCTAATAATGAGGCAGAGCCTTGTAGACATGGTGAGTATTAATGAGGAAGTCTTATTAGCCAGTTACAGCACGCGCCAGTACCAGCACTTGTGATTCCACTAGACTAGGACTACAAGCATCCTGCCACTTGCTCATAGCCATCAACACTGTGAACATTCCTCTTGTTGGCATTTTAGTATAGTTAGAAGAATTAACAAGGAGGTAACACAGTCACTGGGAGTTTGAAGGAAAATTAATTGTGTGTGGGTGAGGTTTTTCAGATGCTGAGCTGTACATTTTAAGTCTATTTATGACCAACAGTAGGAGCTATAAATTAACATGTAGATTTGTCTTACTGCTGCATTCATGCACCAGCTAGCAGGCAAGCAATTGCAGATAAGCATATGTTAAGACCTTGTTTGCAGCAGCAGGTTTTAGTTTAATGAGCAGTCTGTGCATCTCTCTATTGACTGTTAGGTATATGGAATGAACGAATTAGTGTTCTGTGACGAGTCTGAGATATTTAATTATTACTGATGCTCCAATCATCAATAACGAATGTAACAATTCAGTCTGTCGAGTGAAATAACAAAATGATGCTTCCACTGGACAGAATAACATCCTATCACAGTGATATCAGAGCTTCCTCAATAAGAAACAGGGTTGCACCATTCATTTAACAAGCGCCGGGGTTTGGGTGGAAGTGGGTTAGGCCAAGAAAACCCAAGAAAGATAGCTGAGCTGTAGTAACATGATGTTAAGAAATGGGATCTTTAATAAATGATACTTTTCAGAATAAGTGTAGAATTCTTATGGAATTGGTGGGCCTAGCATAAAGCTACCTCAGCAGACAAACTTTTCTTTTCCCCTCTGCAAAAACACAAATAGTCCATAGAAATGTTGAGGTCCCTTGGCTCAGGCTTCAATGTTGGCATTCCTAAATTGGTAGGATGGCGCCTTGTGTATCTTTATACCTGTACAAGTGTAGATATGGGGAAGGAGTTCCTGAACACTTCAGTGAGAGAGCAGAATGCTCCCATCAGAAGCTATTGCAATCACACACTCTGTGCCAACCAACCATTAGTATTCTGGAGTCAGTGAACCACTCTCAGCTGTCATGGGCTGTTCTTGTCTATTTAGCTAATTCATCATGTCTAAACTGTTGTTTCTTAATAAACTTAATTACCTACCTTAAAATTACTTATGAATACTCGACCATCTAACTTAGGTACCTGTGGCTCCAGAAACCAAAAATCTTACAAAGAGGAAGGAACCATAATTGTTTAGTTGCTGATTAGAGGAGTAAGCTGCAACTCCTAGTCAGACAATTAAAATCTCGTTATTCAAATCTCTTCACTTCAAGCATTTAATTAACACAATATGTGCCTCACTAGCAATATTATATTTAGAAAACAAACTGGCATAGCATATCCGAGCAACACAATCTCATGAATTCCAAGCTATCCATTTATTACTACACATCGTGAAACATGATGAACTATCTATACATATATGTATGTGTCATACATATAACATTGTATGTTCTATTCTCTGTTTTTCAATCCCATATTTACTTCAGGTTTTGTAAAGGGAAACTTTAGTCTGATTAACATAATTTGTGCGGTGAATGTACCAATAGGGTTAGAAGCCCTGTTATCTAAATTCCAGTTCACTTAATCTCCCTGGCAACCAGATCTGAGGCACGTGTCTTGTTTACGGTACATTTCCTGCATCATAATTGGAATCTATTCTTCAATTGTAAATTCAGTCCTGGGCATTCCAGGATGGGATGTTATAAATCTGCATGGCTACACGTTACCACATTTTGGTAATTTATATTGAAAATTCAGATCCACAATTCTCCCAACTGTTAGAAACAACATGAAGGAAAATCATGGGCTGTATGCACATGAATTTATGATTTGAGCTGGCAGCAATGATTTGTAAACCAGTCCATGTAGCTTTTACTCACTGTTATGGTTAGTATTAGATGGAGTATTACAATTGGTTTTCCTTCCCCTCTGCCATTCTAATTTGGCAGTGGGGGGGTGCAGGATGGGGGTGATGTGCGAGGAATGTGATGGGAAAGGCAGACTCATTGCTGTGATCTCATTAATCACAGCTTCTGGCTGACATCAGCTAATTCAGCACAGAATTAGCATCCAGCTCAGGGCTGTCCCAGTCAGCCTGGTTCAATACAACATATGGTGAAATGAGTCAGCCAGCAATAAGAGGACCTCTTAAAACATCTCAACATACTTAGATTAATTTGTTAACTATTACTAAAAAAAACCGATAGATTTGAGATTTCACAAAACCTACTGAACAACACCACAAATGAATCTGGAATTTCTAAAAACTCTCAGGTTTTGCTATAATGCCTATATCTCAATATTAATAATGTCCTGGTACTGCACCTCAGTGCAAAATTTGGATCCATGACACCATATTTTGGGCTCAGTGAATGCCCTTAGACGACCAAAATTTATTTATTTTTTATTCATTTGTGGGCATCGCTGGCTGGGCCAGCATTTATTGCCCATCACTAATTGCCCTTTGAGAAGGTGGTGGTGAGCTGCCCTCTTGAACCGCTGCAGTCCATGTGGTGTAGGTACATCCATATGCTGTTAGAGAAGGAGTTCCAGGATTTTGACCCAGCGACAGTGAAGGAACGGCGACATATTTCCAAATCAGGATGGTGAGTGACTTGGAGGGGAACTCCCAGGTCGTGGTGTTCCCATCTATCTGCTGCCCTTGTCCTTCTAGATGGTAGTGGTCGTGGATTTGGAAGGTGCTGTCTAAGGAGCCTTGGTGAGTTCCTAAAGTGCAATTTGTAGATGGTACACACTGCTGCTACTGTGCGTCAGTGGTGGGGGGGTGAATGTTTGTGGATTGGGTGCAATTAAATGGGCTGCTTTGTCCTAGATGGTGTCAAGTGTTATTGGAGCTGCACCCATCCAGGCAAGTAGAGAGTATTCCATCAAGCTCCTTACCTATGCCTTGTAGATGGTGGACAGGCTTTGGGAATTCAGGAGTTGAGTTATTCATCACAGGATTTCTAGCCTCTGACCTGCTCTTGTGTCTGCACCGGCTCTCCAAATGAGTGACTCAATAGTTCCATTCCCCCGCCTTCTCCCTCTAACCCTGCACAGTCTTCCTTTTCAGATAACAATCTAATTCTCTTTTGAATGTTTCAATTGAACCTGTCTCCACCACACTCTCAGGCAGTGCATTCGAGACCCCAACCATTCGCTGCATAAAAATGTTTCTTCTCGCTATTGCTTCTTTTACTAATTACTTTAAGTCTGTGCCTTTCACGAATGGGAATAGTTTCTCCCTATCTACTCTGCCCAGAGCCCTCATGATTTTGAATACCACAATCAAATCTCCTCTCAGCCTTCTTTTCTCCAATCTATTTTCCGAACTGAAGTTCCTCATCTTGGGACCATTCTCGGGAATCTTTTCTGTGCTCTCTCCAATGCCTTCACATCCTTCTTAAAGTGCAGTGCCCAGAACTGGTGACTTATACAAGTTCAACATAACCTCCTTGCTCTTGTACTCTATGCCCCTATTAATAAAGCCCGGGATACTTTAAGCTTTATTAACCTGCCCTGCTACCTTCAATGACTCATGCACATGTACGCATCCAGGTCCCTCTGCTCCTGCACTTTGGAGATTGATGATAGGTGGATGATGGAGACATATTGCATTCAGCGGTGTGTGAGGCTTATGGAGCAGTTGGCAGGATATGATATTTTCACTGGCAATTCACTGACCTTGGCCACTCATTGGAGATGGTTGAACTTTTTTCTGGCACTGCACCCAGGTCTTCAGGGTTTGACTCCTGGCATTGACTGCCACAATGATCCGGTCCCACTGCATTCTGAGAGTTGGTCTGGAGGGCTTCCTGTCCCTCTGTGAATACAGCGCTTCTCTCCTCCTTCACACTTTCTGCACTAAGTCCTCCTGTGCAGCATCAGAGAATGTTAGCACAGCCTATATCCCAGGTTGTGGCATTATAAGAACTGAACATAAGAAATGGGAGCAGGAGTAAACCATTCAGCCCATCAAGCCTGATCCGCCAATCAATACAATCATGACTGATCTTGGACTTCAACTCCACCTTCCTGCCCTCCCCCCATATTCCTTGATTCCCCCTGACAGACCATAAATCTGTCTATCTCAGACTTAAATATATTCAATGATGGAGCATCCACAACCCACTGGTGTAGAGAATTCCAAAGATTCAAAACCCTTTAAATGAAGAAATTTCTCCTCATCTCAGTCCTAAATGATCAACCCCGTCGGACGTCAGGAACCTCATTGTGATACGTCTCATATCACTATAAGGCCAGCTCGCTGGAATCATCCCCCCACCGATGCTGGATCGTTCTCTCATATTGGCGGGAAAACATGCCAGTGCAGAACATGTCTTGACAAGTGTGACGTCCAGAAGTCGGGACTTACCGCCAGGACCTTGCTCACATCGTGGACATCCGAGGAGCAGAAGATGCTGGAGCCCGACAGCAACGGGACCCTGGAGGAACATCCATGGCATGCTGGGTAGATTCTCATGGACATGGCTCGACCATGAAGCAGCTCACGGAAGGTGGAAAGTCACCGTTGAGGGTCTGCTCACAACAGATGATGGTCGAGGGGGTGGAGAGGAAGGTTGAGCTGTGTTTGGGGGAGGAAGATGTACCGGGGGTGGGAGAGGAAGATCTAGGATCGACTGAGAGAGGAAGAGGTGTCGGGGAGAATGAGGTCGGGAGGGGAGGAATGAAGGTGTCAGGGCGGTTGAGGTTGGGATGAGGGGAATGAAGGTGTCGGGGCGGTGAGGTTGGGAGGGGACAACAAATGTGTTGGGGGAGGTTGGGAGGGGGGAGTAAGGGGGGAGGAGGGGGTTACGGGGGAGAAGGCAGCAACGGGGGGGTAGGTGTAAGGGAGGTGGGAGGTGTAAGGGAAAGAGTTCAGGGGAGAGGAGGAGTGTGGAGAGGGGAGGGAGTCCAGGGAGAAGGAGGAGTGCGGACATGGGAGGGAGTAAGGGTGGAGGAAGGAGTACAGAGAGTGGAGGGAGTCTGGGGTTGAAAGGAATTCGGAGGGGTGAGGGAGTTCAGGGGGAAGAAGAATTGTGGAGAGGGGAGGGAGTCCGGCGGGAGGAAGGAGTAAGGCTGGTGGAAGAAGTAAGGGTGTCTGAAGGAGTTAGGAAGGGGGTAGGAGTAAGGCTGAAGGAAGAAGCTGGGCTGGAGGAGGGAGTTGGGACCGGGGAAGGACTAAGGGTGACAGAAGAAGTACAGGTGTCTAAAGGAGTCAGGAAGGGGAAGCACTAAGCAGGGGGTGGGGGGTGGCCAGTCCTGGGGGATGGAGCCTAACACCTTGAGGGGAAGGAGCACCTGGAGGGACGTCAAGGTGCCCCATTTCCCTCTTGCATTGCCACTGCAGGAACTCACCCATGGCTCCCATGATGGACTGCAAGTCTGAGCACATCTCTGTGTCCTGCTGGACCAGGGTCTCCATGGCATCTGCCATCCTTTCCATGCAGACCTCCATATTTGCACATATCGCCCTTATCTCACTGGCCTAAACATTTCCAATGATGCCTGCTGGGGTTCTCTTTCAGTTGTCCATCTGAGCTGACCTGCATCTCCGCCCACCCACTGATCACCCTCCCATCAGAGGGCAGGCGGACGCTCTCCTCCGACTCGCGTGCCATTTTGTTGAGGACTTCCAAGAGCTCAGCATGATGTTCCCCTGCCTTCTGCTGACTCTCCAGGATGAGTTGGAAGGCCAAATCCAGGGGTTCATCATCAGACTCGGACCTCACAGATGCCTCTTCCCTCTGAGTGCTGGGGAGCACAGCCGTACCTGCCTCCTCCTGCTGTGGGCACATCTCCATGTGGTAACCACCAGATTGTGAACCTGAGCCTGCTCGAGATCTAGGTCCCACCGAGGTGTGTGTCTCTGTGCTGTGACGGGTCTTCCAGGCTGCTTATTTCCAGCTCTTCAATGGAGGAGGTGTTACCTTGGCTGGAGGTGAGGACCTAGATGGAGTTGAGGGACTGGCTGACTGAGGGTGTCGGTCGCTTGGCAGAGCTCCCCGTGAATCATAGTAGAGATAATTAGTGCATGGCAGCAGAGTCAAAAGCAGGAGAGAGAGCACTCACATTTGAGTTGAGAGAGGGATGATGTGGTGCAGGATCCTCACGAAGGTGTTCGCCGCCAACCCCACCATCACTGCAGGCACGGTCCATGTCCTCACCAGCCAGTGTGATGGCACACTCCTCAAAGTGAGTGAGGGGGCTAATGTCAGCCACTCCACCCCCACCCCGGTCTGCGACCTCTTCCGGCTGACGTGAGCAGGCTTCTCCTGCATGAAAACAGATGGAGGGAGCGTGAGCAGGACACATGGCACTGCATGGAATGTTTATGTGGTGAGTGGAGCCATGGACGGGATGAGGACACCAACTCGAGATGATTTGAGCCTGATAGAGATGTGAGGGTGTGTGTGAGAGTTAGTGGTGTTGTCCCTTGAGATGAGACACCCCTGTGGATGTGTGGTGGGTTTGTGAGTGTGTGAGTTGAGAGTGATGAGAAGAGTGAATTATCTTGGAGGAACGGATGAGACCATTCATCCTGCAGCGGCACTGGGTGGCTGCGATCTTTTGTAGGGTATTGGTGTTGAGCACCGCTGCCACTGCCTCCCATGCTGGATTGGTGACGCTGTTGCCCAACCTGTGGCCAGAGCGGGAGTAGAGGATGTCACAGCGGGCCTTCATGGCATCTAAAAGGCGCTGGAGGGGCGCGTCATTAAACTGTTAGGCTGCAGTCTCTTTGCCTTTTGAGGCCATCCTGTCTCCTGTTCAGCAGTCCTGGGCTGGAAGCACCGAGAGGTGTGTGCACGGCTGCACTTTAAATGTGACACCCGGCATGATGAAGCAGCGAGGTGATGGCGTGGTGGGCGAATGAGAGCACACCTGCCATTGAACTGGCGTGTTTTCCCAGAATTCATAATTAATGCAGTGGGTTTGGGACGATACGGCGTGAGAAGCCGCCATTGTGGCCGGCGGGTAAAACATTCTTCCTGCCCGCTGCTGCACTTAGTGCAAATCTGGGATGATTCCACCTTGTGTCCCGTTGGTCTAGATTTCCCAGCCAGAGGAAACAACCTCTCAGTAGCTATATTGCCAAACCCCTTCATAAACGTGAATATTTCAAAGAGATCGCCTCTCATTCTTCTAAACTCCAGAGAATATAGATCCAATTTATTCAGTCTTTTTCCATGTCAGAGTGACTTGCACAAGGACTTTCACAGAATTGCAGAATTTTAACAGCACAGAAGGAGGCCATTCAGCCCATCGTGTCTGCACTGGCTTTCCAAATGAGCACTATGATCTAGTGCCGTTGCCCTGTCTTTTCCCCGTACCCCTGCACATTGTTTCTATTCAAATAATCATCTATTGCCCTCTTCAATGCCTCGACTAAACCTGCGGCCACCACACTCCTAGGCAGTGCATTCCAGACCCGAGCCACTCGTTGTGTGAAAAAGGTTTTTCTCACCTGCTCCAAACACTTGCTCCAACTAAAGTGCTTCACCCCTTTAAGAGATGCAGGCTGGCTTTAACTCATGTCTCTCATGATTTTGGCTACCTATTGTGGCGAGCAGTCACTCAACAGTGTGTTTAGGGCAGGTTGTGCGCTACAATCATGACAACAAGCAGGCAGCACAAGGTCAGCGTGCTGTTTACATCACATTGAACTGGCGTAGGGTATTCAGGCATTTTGAGCCTTTTGTGGGCTGTCAAATTTACTCACCCCTATTTCTTCCAGTACTTGTGCTCAATCACTGAACTCCAAGCACCTCGATGAAAAAAAGATGTTTTGCATTTAAAAGGCATACACATCAGATTTGAAGGGCGTGTATGCGAACACAAGAAACAGCAAGCAAGGTATTGTGTAAAAACATCCAGGCCAAAAATAGTACAGGGCTGGCGCTACATTGGAGGAAGAATTCTGTACCTGAACTGACAGAAAGTATCCCACTGAGCATCAAATCTCCCACAATATTGCTCACAGATCTGTTCAGAGTGCAGTAGGTTTTGTTTTGATTGCTTGGTAGGGAAAAATGGTTTTCCTTGTCAACTGCATGAGTAGAGAGGTATAGACATAGCTATAAATATATATAAATATATTATAGATGTAATTGTTTCACAGGTACATTAACATTTCTTCATGTTTTACCAGGGAAATCAGCTCTTCATATAGATGATCAAATTGGCACTCTTTTCCATCTGTTTAGGATGTGAATTTTTAAACTGTATCGCCAAAAATATCAATCCAATATAACATTGAACGAAGTACATCATTTCCTGTTTTCCGAATATCATTTTATTACACTAATAAACAATTGCAATGTGGCTTATTTATGCTTGCTAGAAGCTATGTATATTCATATGCAGCAATCTGTCCTCTGCAGGCAAAAGGGACATGTCCAGGCATTATGCCTTTTTGAAATAAACAAAAGCAAGGGGGCCAATAGTTCCCTGGTGCATTCTGCATGACCACACCTCAATCAGAGTCAACTTGCCAACCAATCAGCACCCTTTCCTCATGCAGTATAAATTGTGCTCTCTTTGAAATTGACATTCTTGCATCTGTCCTGATGAGTGCAAGACAAAATGCTTTGACAACATAACAGTAATTAATGTTACTAAAAGGTTATACTCAAACAGACAAGTTTAAATACAAGTTTTTACATGGGATTTGTACCATAGAAACAGGGTTCTGACCTAGACCCTGCTGGAGTGTATGTTCCACATGAACCGTTTCCTACTCTATTTACTTACTGTCACCCTGCCAACTAACCTTTTGATTCCTTTCTGCTTCATGTATTTATCTAGCTTCACCTTAAAGGCATCTATGCCATTCACTTTGACCTCTACCTGTGCTAGCGAGTCTCACATTCCTACCACATTCATTATCAGGACATCACTCCTAGTTTGAATAATCCTACTCTTGTGAATTTTCTACCTGTATACTTTTTCAAATGATTCATTAGAGCAGACAATAGACAGAGAGCGTTATTGGAAAGATTGATGGAAAACGTAGGAGAGGGAAGCAGAGGAGAAATTGGATGATGGAAAGAGTGGACTAGATGCAGTTGGCTAAAGCGGAATGTATAAGGGTAGTACAGGACAGACAAAGGTGAAGATCTATGGCAGTCAACCTCCGGGGAAGGAGATGACACCAACGACTGAATGAACGTTGAGTTCTCTCCCATATGCATAAATGAACTATAAGTATTAGAATACAGTTCAAAATATAAAACCTAAACAATGTTTTTATTTCAGATGTTATGTTCCCAACATAGCATCCCAAGTTTGCCAAATAATATTTTCCATTAATATTAGTAACTTGCAGTGAATTTTTCCAACAAAGTTAATCAGAAAAAGTTAAAAGATATATGTTGCCTTGTTTTGCTATTTAATACATATGTACGTACATCAAATTTACAGTACAGAAATAATAAGTTCCACATTCTCTGGGTAAAGAATTTTCTCCTGAATTCCTTGTTGGATTTATTAGCAATCATTTTATATTTATGATGTCTAGTTTTGGATACCCCACAATCAGGACAATTTTCTCTATGTCTACCCGATCAAACAGCTTCATAATTTTAAGACCTCCACTAGGTCACTCCTCGACCTTCTCTTTGTGAGAGAAAAGGGCCCCAATACAAAAAGAACAAACTATTTTCAATCCTTCTAACAGTGATTGCTGTGGAAGTTTTGATGGATTATTTTCCATCAGCGGGCAGGAACAGAAAGTGGGACCGGCCTAACGAGCAGCAACAACTGGCATGTTTTGTGATTGGCCAGTCTCCTTGTCAGAAATAAATAATCAGAATTTTAAGAAATCTCAGAGCTACAGACATAAATGGGTACTGGATGTTCTACTCTGTTAACTTTCATTATTTGTTCACGCACCTGCCAGTGATAATCCGCCCAAAGTCCATGAGCTCATAGTCATGATTGGAAACATGAGAGACATTTTTACGTGCATCAGATGTATTGGTAAGCTCAATAATTATGTTGCAATTGTTTTAATGTTTTGCTTACTAATCCTATTTCCAGTGTGAAAGGTAATTTTAACCCAAGGGGTATGGGTCAGGATGTGAAAATTTTAAAATGTATTTGCCATCTTCTTATCTTGTCTCTGTAAACAGTTTTTGAAATAACATGTAAAAAAGATGTTCTTTTCCTTTTCAAATAGTGTAATGATTCTGTATGGTCGCTTTTCAATGTGCTGCCACCATTTATCTTTCAAGAAGCAGCAGCGAGTTCTATCCATTTGCCTAATGCACCACCTCCACAATCATACAAGATAGTTACCCAAAACAATTTAATTTACCTTTGTGAGAAAATGAGATAATCATCTCAAGTTTATGTTCAAAGCTTTCAAAACAGGAATGTATTTCAGGATAGCATAGCATTACAGAGGACATTATGAGCCCAGTTAATGTCGGACACATCGCATTTGGATTATGCAGTTAGATTGAGGAAAAGGTTAACACTTTTAAGAAGTTTATATAAATTGAAAATATACTCATGATAAATGCGCAAGAATTAGTATTTATTAGTCAAGGCTTTAGATAGTGCAATCAAATATTTTCAGAAAATAACATGTGAAGATATTATTAACAGCAGCTTAACTACAGCACATGGCAAAAAATTGTCCGTTTACCTATCATGTTTATATTCCTATTCTTTAAGTAACTGATTTCAGAAAATGAAAAGTAGACATGGCACAAACTAGTTTTAAATTTTCAAAGCACTCGAAGTTCTAACAGTCTAATTTCGTTGGTTAGATGATGAATCAGATATATCTTGCTATTAAGGTAGTCCTGCTAATTCTTTACATCCTGTCCTTATCTCTATTTATTCCAGGCCCAGCTGCAGCAAATGATAACTAAATATCTCATTATCACAGGTAGTTGATTATTTATTTGTAGTGAAATAAATTATTTCTTTAACTCCTCTCTATTTGTCAGCTGGCTAAGGTGTCAGATATCAATGGCAGCAATGCTTCCATTAAATGCTGCAACATTTGTTCTCAGTTTCTTGTCACACTGGGCTGAGTTGATTTAAGGACACCATTTGGTTTAAGTTGCTGTCTCTGTTATCACTGGGATTTTAATTAATTCAGTTAATTGCCAGATATAGATCTCCATTTAAAGATTAGCTCCTGTTGTCTTGTAAGACACAATAATATCAGGTAAAGACTCAAAAGAGCAACCCAAGCTACATAGATTGAGTCGCATCAGAGTTGATGTTTACTTCAGTCTGTGTTTACTTCTCATAATTTTTATGTGCTAGAGCATCCATATCAGTCCCCGGGTGATGGGCATCCAACTTCAGCCATCCCTTAACTATCTGTCACTCTCTGACTACATACACTGGACCCACCATAGCAAATTCTCAATAACATTGCAGATGTGTCAGTTCCCATTTTGGTTTTGGTATAATTACCAGTTTGCTGTAGTGTGGCCTTATCACCTGTTTGTAATAGAGTTGATCTGCAGACAACTTTCTAAGTGGAAACATTAGGTTTATTTACAATACAGCCAGCAGCAACTACATGTATGCTTTCAACTCCTTCTCTATCTCTGCACTGGCTGTGCAGGTAGCCCTGCGCTGCTAACACATTGCTTTACACAGATGACATGATCTTACATCACATGACTATTCTTAAAGGTACAGGCCAACATTTAACAAAACCATAATTACTACATTCCTCCCCCTTTAACTGTGCTGTACATATTGTATTTACATGTATATTTATCTCATGACATTATAATACTTACATAGGTCATGAAATTTACAAGCTCAGTCTTTCAGATGGTTTCCTGATTCATGTGGAATGTCGTAGCTCCACAACGTCAGATCTTTTTCAGGAACCACATTCTCTGGAACTGCATGAACATCAGGTACCTCAGTGGGCATTCGCAGTTCAGTGTCTTCCACTCTGATAGAGACATCAGGCTTGTCAGTCCTTGGTTGAGCAGCTTCAACAGGAAACACTTGTTCAGATATTCGTCCCATGATTTTGTTCGATTGTGGGATCGATTCTACCAAATTGTGGCATTTTGGGTGAGTATATCTTCTGTTATTTTAAACAGACATTGATACTCACAATCGCTGGGTGAGTACAGTAGCGATTCCAATTTATCCTGATTTATCCTCATCACCAGTTTGCTGTAGTGTGGCCGAGTCACCTATTTGTAGTAGAGTTGATCTGCAGACAACTTTCTAAGTAGAAGCATTAGGTTTATTTACAATGCAGCCAACAGCAACTACACATGTGCTTTCAACTCCATCTCTATCTCTACACTGGCTGCGGAGGTAGCCCTGCGCTGCTAACATATTGGTTTACACAGATCATTTGATCTTACATCACAGGACTATTCTTAAAGGTACAGTCCAACATTTAACAAAACCATAATTACTACACAGGTTATGCAAAAACCTGACCACTAATAACTGTACAAACTGTCCTGATTTGCAGTGATTCCAACACAATTGCAAATATGGACCCTTTTTGCCACATTCAGGTTTCTGCATCCGTTCTACAATTAACTGAATTCATCTGAAAGAAGATTCCAAAAATAACCAACTGTAGGACAGTTAAAGAAAACTGCAGCTTGCTAGACGAAAAACTGTTGTAGATAATTACTGAACTTATTATTTTGTATCAGGATTAAGTTATTTTTCTTTAGCAGATCACAAGGAATGCATGAGACCAAAACTTTCTTCTGGAATAAACTCAGGTGGGCCGTTTCAACCTACAGATTTCTATTTGCTGCATGCAATATATAGTTCCTCAAAATTTGACGGTCACATTGTAGATGTTTTAAGGAGTTTTTACATCAATTTAGACCTCAATTTTAGTCTCATAATTTTAATTTTAATCTTATCATTAGTCTCATTTAGCTAGTGAGTTTGATGGACAGCCCTGTATATGTACCTCTGATTTAGTATATGTAGTGTTCGGCAAGGGTTAATGTGGGACTGGAGAACATTACCATCCTCACTATGATGAAGAGAGACACATGGCAGTAGACAGGGGACAGAGTGATGCAGGAAGGGTCTGAGAGATGTCAGCATGAAGTTAGCCCCTAGGTTGGGCTATCATTTGCACATACATATATAGTTATGTGTTACCGTTAAACGCTACTCTTCAACCTTACAAACCTCTGAATCGCTTTGTGAGACTTACTGAACAAACCCTTACAACTGTATAGGCTTTGATGTGAATGGCACATTGAGCAAATTATGCCAACTGTCCACAACAGTGCTCCACTCCACACCCCAAAGCTTAGAGTAGTGTAGCGCTGTGTAGATATGGTTTGTACTCCTTTGTAGTCAATAGCACCGGAGTTTCTGAGCAACTGGTTTATGTGAATCACTGCACACTAAAATCCACTTGGTCTGCATGAGAGTCAGGGGCTGGGGGTGGGGTGTCGGGAAAGGGAGAGAAGTGCTTCAGCTGTTCAGTTCAGCTCATTGGCAGGTTCAGCCATCTATTTTGATGACATGGCAACCTCAGTTGGCACCATTTGTTTCCATTTACAGTTTGTCAACAACGAGGTTAAATGCTGTTGCTGCAACATTCTAACTATGATTTACAAAGCAATACGTTTTATCACATCTCACTGGAACTTGAAGACTGAAATGACCAGTTGCAAAAAGCTGCAGCCTGCAACATACTGTGGAGTGACTGCGCTCCAGCACGGGGTACAAAATTACAAGAGGCTAGTTCAAGTTCAAGTTAGCCTGCACTACTTAAAGGCAGCCTGTGCCTCATAAAAGGGAGGATTTTGGCTGCAGTAGGTGCCCAAAACCATTCTAAAAGTGATTTTGATGTGAGGAACACACAATAATGGTACAACATAGCAGAGAGCAGGCTCCAAGATTTTCTGATGCTGCACTAGTGCAGGAGGTGGAGAGGAGGAGAGTTGTCATCCATCCATAAGGGGCCAGGATGTCCTCCAGATAAACATGAAAGCTGTGGTGTCAGTGCTAGGCATTTAGTCCCAAGGACCCAGAGGCAGTGCTGCAAGACAGTTAATAACCTCGTGTGAATGGTTAAGGTTAGTGAATGTATTTTTAAATGCCTTATCCCACCACCAGCCTCACACAGTGCTCAATGCAGCACATCCTCATCACTGACCTACTAAGTCTCTACCAATCATTTCACATACCTCACAGTTTGCACACACCTGTCAGCTATTCAACCATGACAGCAACTTCACCCAAATACGTTGCACCACATTCACTGACACACTTCCCTCTCTCTTGCAGGACAAGGCAGTCCACAACCAGAGGCACAGCAGAACATCCTTACTTCATGGAGGAGAACATCCTTGTCATCACTGGAGCAGCTAACACTGAGGACATGGTCATGGGCAAGGCTGAGTCCAAAGACAATGATAGTATCCTCATACCTAATCCTTCTTCTCTTACCCCACATCCCATTCTTTCCACAATCTTGTGCCTTTCTCCATTCAGGTACCTAAGAACTGCAATCTGGCCAGGCAATGGTAAAACAGCAAGATATGGAAGAGCAGGAAGATATCGATGAAGAAGAAATACTGTCATTTGCTCTCACACATGTAGCCCCAACCTAGATACTGACACTGCACGTACTTTAGAGAGTATTGTAAAGGCAGCATCTGTACCTGGTGAGGCACTGGGCATGAATGGCCTGCAGCCAGGGTGGGGAACAAGAACAGCACAGGTACCAGCTTCTTGTAGGGTAAAGTCACACACAAGTTCTGCTGAACAGGACTCAGATGAGGACTTCAAGGGAGTGATGAATAGAAAAAGGCTGATTTATGTGCACACAGAAATACTTGATGCAGTCTTCCAGAAAGCCTGCAGTCACTGTTAAGGAGCATGGAAGAGTCTAGCATCAACCTGGCACAGCAGCAAGGAAGTGGTGGCCAACGCCATAGTACACTTGCAGATCCAACAATGACTCAGCATCTGATGACCAATATCTCTGTTTCCATTGCAGCACAAGCAGAAGCCACCCAACATCTAAGTGCTGCAGTGAAAGCGCAGACCTCCCTCATGCTACACAAGCTAAGACTGTTTCTAACATGGGTGTGGAAACCAGTGTTCAAAAGGCTTGCAGGGTGTCACAGCAGTCCAGTCTTCTAACAGATTACTAGGATCACTGAGGCACTTTCCTGGGGAGGGGCACTGGTTCTGTGGAGTATGAACATGCTGACCTTTCTCAGAATGATAGAATTCATTCTCTCACCACTGCCACTCTGACAGTGCCCTGACTGTTGCCTGCCAATCAGACAGCCCAGACTGCTGCAGCCCATGCCGAGATGGTGCATTCCATAGCACCAGAGCTGCTCCAGGTCAGCCTCCAATGCCATCTGCAGTCTCTTTCCCTGAAAGTCATCAGTCTTCCAGCAGCCACTGGGGTAGCACTGCAAAGGCACACAGGAGATAGTCACTAGCAATCCACAAAGGTGATTAGTTGCTGTTGGTTTTCAATATGGCATGCTTTGATCTATGAATTTGGCTCAGGATGTTTATTTTGTGGTGGCTTTTATTTATGCAGTGATGGAAGGAAAAGTGTGGGACTATTGTTGAATGGGAAATTGGTGTTGTGCTTACTGCTACTGGAGTTGGATGACTGGAGCTGCTGTTTACTTCATCTACTCCCCTTTGCTCAATAAAATGTATTTAACTCTCGGAATACAGAGGCCCAGGGGCATCCATATGCAACAGTGGATGTGAACTGGGAGATGTTTCAAATGTCGCCTGCTCCAGTCTGGAAGGAACCTATCAGATAGAAGTTCATGGACACACTCACCTTCACAGCTACTGGCAATGCAGTCCTTTCCCTGCTCTGTGGCTGCAGCAGGTGACAGGTCTTAATGAGGATATCCTTAGCGAAGTGCAGACACCTGAAATAGTTGTCCTCATTGAGGTTCAGGTATGAGAATTGGTCCCTGCACACTATTGGTGGATGTGGCCCCTCCTCTAACTGCCTCTTCTCCTTCATACAGACTCGAAGAGTCATACGGACTCAAAACATTAACTCCATTTCTCTCCCCACAGATGCTGCCAGACCTGCTGAGTTTTTCCAGCACTTTCTGTTTTAATTACACATATTCTAACTTGATTGAAAGCAAAAGTAAAGCTTGATCTGCTCTGCCTCATACCAACCTTGAGATTGCTAATATCAAGCCCCAGAGTCTAAAATAGAAGGAATGATTTTGCTGAGCCCTCATCCATTTGATAGTGTTTTGAAACTGCCCAAACGCATTTTATGCTGAGCCCTTGCAACAAATAAATAGAGGAGAATTCTATACTGGACTGGAACTAAGTCCCAAAGGTGAAATGTCAGCATCAAGGTACTTTTTAAATAACAAATTTAATTTCCTGCAAAACTATATCTGCACCAGAAACGTTACAGCTTTCTCAGTACACAGCTGGTAGAACATGGCATTGATATTCATACACTGGAAGTTCAATTTCATGTTTTCAAAAGATGGGAAAATCTTCTCCAGTACTGTATTTTGATACAAATAGAGCATTTTAAAATAATTCAGAATCTATAATGTTGATGAACTGAAGGGCACATTGGGGTAGTAAGTCAAGGCAGATATCTGAAAGCTGGCACCAGGGGCAGTTAACACTCATACGTTCACACACACATGCTCTGTCACGCATGCTATTAATCACACACATGCTCTCACACATGCCTGTTTTGTGCAACACTTGAATTGCAGACTGAACAGTTTTTGAGTTTCACAGTTAGAGCAGATGTTTAACCTGCAACACTGTTGGAATCATATCCCTTTTGGATAAATACATCACAAGACTTCTGGTACTCTCAGGCTCTGTTTCATCGTTTCCTGTCAAAATAAATCTTGAGTGATTTTGAACTCCCTTGCCAAGATCTCTTTCTAAGATAGTCAATTGAAACAATGATTTATTAGGGAATTACAAGCACCTTTGCAAAAAGAAACGTCAGTTTTTATTCTCTCATGACCTAACATATTTTTGAATGAGCAAAAATACTAACATCTATCATAAGAGCATCAACATGTCATGTGAAGAAAAGGGTCATTGAGAAGTCACAATGCTGTTCCCTCTACTGTCTTGGCTGGCAAATTATTGCAAAAATCTAATCACTGATCTTCCTGATAGTCATTTTTCATTTTACTTTCAATTATGTCCTTTGGTTGTTGATTTACTTTGAATGAGTATACTGTGATTATCTCATTTCCTATTCTCCACACTTGGAGGAGGTACCCATTATCCTCAGCCATTAACCAGCTTCTTGCCGGGCAATTAAATCTTCAGCTTCTTCAATCATCCCACAAAGAACTTTCCCTTTATCTTCTCTGGGTCTGTCCTGTTGGCTCTTTTCCACGAGCTACCCAGTGTAAATTGCTTATTTTGCTGTGGGCAATGACAACGACAATGACATCAACAACCACAACAGAAAGATGAAGGACTAAAAATTGGTTTACCCTGTTTTTTGGATACTGGGATCGTGATTCATAACCTGCCCACACCAATTCTGTTGAAGATGGGCAGCAGGTAAATTTAATGCTGCCACCTTTTACTATGGTTGTAATGTGGGGCCGAGGGGATTACCTGTTGATGGCTGCCATTCCATCCAGCATGGGGCTGGACAACATTGTGCTGGAAGCTTGTGGTGCAGCCAGCATTCTGCTCTTAAAGGAAGTCTATTCTTATTGAATGAAAGCTGCACTGAATAATATTGCTGCAATTGTCAACATGGAAAATGGAACAGCGGGGCAGGGAGGGGGTTCCAAAGTGATGAATGCAGCGCTGAAGGCCTTAGTGGTGGAGGTTGGCAGGAGGAGAGAGTCTATGGTTCTGCAGGGCCCAAGGATGCCCACAAGGGTCATCCTCAGAAGGGAACAGCAACAGGTAGCCAAGGAGGTCAATTCCCAGTGTCTAGGCCATAGCAGCACATACCACAAGGAGTCTATAATGACTTCTGACGTGGGGGATGGGGTGGGGGGGGGCATATGGGAGGAGTATCAAGGCTGCTGATTACATCTTCATGAGATATCCCCTACCCACCACATCACAAACCTCTCATGCTGCACAACATGCCACATAACCCCATCACTCACCCAGCAACACCACTAGCCCTCAGGACTCATGACTAACATCCAGATACACCACCATACTCTCAGAGGCCATCCAACTTGCCAGCCTCATACCCATCTCTTGCTGCCTCCATAAATCTCCAGCTATTCAGCTATGGCAGGCATACCATCCAAACACATTGTTACACAATCACTGACTTTCTGCCCTCTCTCTTGCAGGACACAGGATGGAAAAGAGTAGAGCAGAACCAACAGGGGACGAGGACGCCCGTATCTCCTGAGCCTTATGGAGGACATGGCTCTCGCAATAGAAATTGTGGCATCTGGCGTTGCTGAGAAGAATGAAGAGGCTAATATGCTCCTGCCTTATGACCCTTCTCAATTCCCAGCACATGCTCATCCTGGGAGCTTGTATAAAGAACAAGCTGGAAATGGTCTGGCTGCTGACATACTGCTTCCCACGCCACACCCCCTTCCTGGCGCCAACCTTCCCCTTCTGAGTTTCTGATTTCAGACACCCAAGCACTGTCACATGCCCACGCACACTCAACAGCGTCAGGAGGAAGAGAGACAGTAACTGCATAGCACTGATGAAGAGGCGTGACATTTGATCTGACACTCTCAGCCAGCAGCTGTGTAACTGGCACTGTATGTATCTTGGAGAATCCTATAGAGTTCAAATCAGCATGAGGTGAGTCAAAGAGCACAAGTGGACTACAGCCAGGTCAGGGTAAAGAATTTTTATTTGCCAGATCAGTGGACAACAAGGCCGCAGGTAGGTTCTGCTGGAAAGGACTCAGATGAGAAGACCATGGAAGAGTGCTGATGGGCATGCAAGCCAAGATGTCCAGATATTAACATCCTGGGATTTATCATTGACCAGAAGCTGAACTGGACCAGTCATATAAATACTGTGGCTACAAGAGCAGGTAAGAGGCTAGGAATAGTGCAGTGAGTAACTTACCTCCTGACTCCCCAAAGCCTGTCCACAACCTACAAGGCACAAGTCAGGAGTGTGATGGAATACTCTCCGCTTGCCTGGACGGGTGCATCTCCAACAGCGTTCAAGAAGCTTGACATCATCCAGGACAAAGCAGCATGTTTGATTGGCACCACATCCACCATCATCTACAAGACGCACAGCAGCAACTCACTGAGGCTTCTTTGACAGCATCTTCCAAACCTGCAACCTCTTCCACCTAGAAGGACAAGGGCAGCAGAAACATGGGAACACCACCACCTGGAAATTACCCTCCAAGCCACACACCATCCTGACTTGAAAATATATTGTCGTTCCTTCACTGTCGCTGGGTCAAAATCCTGGAACTCCCTTCCTAACAGCACTGTGGGTGTACCTACACCACAGGGACTGCAGCGGTTCAAGAAGGCAGCTCACCACCACCTACTCAAGGGCAATTAGGGATGGGCAATAAAGTTGCTCCATGTTCCTGTTGTTTTGCTGACCCAGAGACACTGCAACTGCAGTCCACATTCCTTTTTTTTATTCATTGATGGCATTGAATCATTTCATTCTGACAATTAAGGTTTGTTTCTGCTGATGTTAATAAACCTTATAACTGGGCTGCTGTTAATATTCTGGATAAATGTCAAACAGCATGTTAAACTTTGTTTGAAACTCATTAGTGTAGTTTTTTTGTACACCCTGCCATTCTAGAAGCGGCTGGCAGACCGTCGACACCTCCAGGAGGATGTGAGGCTCATGTAATGCCACCAGAATCCAAATTCACACCCAAATACTGTAATCTAAGCATGGGCTGACCAGTAACATTTAGAGCCTTAGCATAACTCCCACGGAGTTGTATTCAATTATTCTGGTTATATATCCCTGTGTAATGGGTCTATTTAATTCCTTGGCCATTTCCAGAAGTCCTCCTGAAATGTGTGATTTGCGATAGAACTCGGATTGCTGCAGGTACAAGGTTCAACATTGCACCATTCCAGCTTTACAATTGATTGATCAAAGACTTATCACTGGATGCAAAGCTAATTTATTCTTAATCATTGTCTTATATCACCAAGCCTCAAACCCAAACAGAATTTTTAAATCAATTTGTATTAGACAGTCAGCCATTTCATGTCTTATTAGGGACTTACCACCTTCGCAAGATTGCACATCAGTTTTTTCTCATCTTGAAGTGAGCACAATTGTGTGTAACAATTGGAAATGATTAAGCTGTGAATGACTGCTCAGTGCTGAAGTAATTACTTTTATAATGTTACGTAATTTTTATTCCCTCTCCACTTCAATTTCTCTGCGAGCTTCAAATCTATTCCTGTTTACTGGTCAGATTATCATTGTTCACTTCTTCAGCTCACCTGGATCGTCATGACAACATCTTTGCAATCAACTGTGGGTAATTTTGCTGGTGATGAAGAGTCCCTGTGTGAAATATATTTACATTTTGAAATCTCAGGGATTACAACATGTAGCGCTAAAGGTTCGAGAACCTCCAAAAGGGATTGTGGTGCATGATTAACCTGTACCCGCTCAAAGTAATGCAAGCATCAGGCAAGCTTCATGTTGTCTGCAATTCAAATGATGGTGACAGCCAGTCCAGTTTTAAACTCACTGTTGAGTGGCTGTACTCCTCAGCAAGGCACTCAAGTTCATGCAAGGCTCACACCACTAAAGCCAGCTTGCATCCCGTAGGAGGTGCATTCTGGCTACAGCAGATATAGCAAGTCATAGAAGAGTGTCTGACCTACAGACAAAGTGAAGATGGCACAACATGGCAGCCAAGTGAATCCTCAGATATTCTGATGCAGCAGGTGGACAGGAGGAGATAGGTCATCTCGCACAGGAAACTAGGAGCCCTCCAGGCAAGCTTTTAAAAGGCAATGGGAACAGATAGTTACAGAGGTAACTATGAACTGTGTCATCCCAAGGACCTGGGTGCAAAGCTGTTCAATGGCCTCACAGGAGTGTTCAAGGTCAGTGAATTCACCTTTACATATATCCTCATAATGGTGCCATTAACCTCACAGTCTGCTTAATTTACCACGCCCCCTTCACTCACCTACTAACAATCTCTATCAACCATGACTCATTCCTCACATTCATGGCTTCACCTTGACTTCACACAAGTAGTATTGCCTTGTAGCCACAGGCCACAGCTTGAACACACTGTCAGCTAAGCACCTGTGACAGTAGTGTCACCAGAACACATTGCAGCATACACACTGACACACTTCACAGAATCACAGAGTTACAGCATAGAAGGAAACCATTTGGTCTGTCATGTCTGTGCTACTTCTCCGAAGGAACAATGCACCTAGCACCATCCCCCCACCTTCTCCCCGTAGCTCTGAACATTCTTTCTTTTCAGATAATAATCCAATTCCCTCTTGAATGCCTCGATTGAATCTGCATTCAATACACTGTCAGGCAGTACATTCCAGATCCTAACAGTCACTGTCATTCCAGTCTATCTGGCCCAGCTCCGTTCTTGTCCCATCAAAGTCGGCTCTTGTCCTGTTAATTATTCTTACTCTTGATTGCCTATCATCCTTTTCTATCATCTTCCTAAAACGGGCATACGCTGTCTCCTAAATGACCCCCCACTGACACTTGATCTACTTGGCACACCTCATTTCCAAGAACCAGGTCCAACTTTGCTTTTTTTCTTGTTGGATTGGACACATACTGTTGTAGAAAATTTTCCTGAACACAATCTAGGAACTTTTGCCCCTCTCCACCCTTTACACTACCACTGTCCCATCTACATTCAGGTAATTAAAGTCACCCAATATAACTACTCTATAACACTAGCATCTCTGTAATTTCCCTGCAGATCTGTTCTTCTAGGTCCTTCCATCTATTTGGTGGTCTATAGACTACAACGAGCAATGTAATTGCACCCTTTTTGTTCCTTAGCTGTAGCCAGATTGATTCTGTCCTTGAACCCTCTGGGACATTCTCTTTCTCCAGCACTGCAATTCTCTCCTTAACTAATACCGCCTCCAATACCCTCCAGCTTTCCTATCTTTTCTGAACACCTTGTACCCAGGAATATTTAACACCCAGCCAGGTCTCTGTCATTGCCACAAAGTTAATTGTGTGTGTGTGGGCACATGCAAGGCTGAAGGTTTGCCTAAGGTGCCTTATACTCTTGTACTAACCCAGAAAGGAGGCAGGTCCCAAGCTTACCTCAGCCAGAACAGGAATCAAACCAATGCTGTTGTTGTAATTCTGAACCACATTCTAGCCATCTAGCCAACTGAACTAACCATGTGATCTCCATGCCATTCTCAGTGCCCATCCATGCTCTCTCCCTCCTAGGTGAAACAGCCAGGCTGCTCTGCAAATGTGGTGGACACCCATGATGCCCACCCATTAGGGTAGTTCTTTTTTAAAAATTCATTCACAGGATGTGGGCTTTGCTGGCTGCGCCAGTATTTATTGCCCATCCCTAGTTGCCCTTGAGAAGATGGTGGTGAGCTGCCTTCTTGAACTGCTGCAGTCCATGTGGTGTGGGTACACCCACAGTGCTGTTAGGAAGGGAGTTCCAGGATTTTGACGTAGCGACAGTGAAGGAATATATTCCCAAGCCAGGATGGTGAGTGACTTGGGGAGGAAATTCCAGGTGGTGGTGTTCCCATGTTTCTGCTGCCCTTGTCCTTCTAGATGGGAGTGGTTGTGGGTTTGGAAGGTGCTGTCTAAGGAACCTTGGTGAATTGTGCTTAGTGAGCACTTTCACATTATATTACAGACCTCCAGTCTCTGTGCCTCCTCAGGGGTCCACAGCCCCAGTTTGAGAACCACTGGCTTAATACGATGCACTTAATGACTGCAACTCTAGTGGATGCATTACTCACTCACTCTTCCAGAGCCACTTTATCCAATTCAGGGTTGCGGGGAGTCAAAGCCTATCCCAACAGGCAACGGGTGCTAGGCTCCCAGGAGGAGCCAGCAGACACACACATATAATAACCAGCATGTCTTTGGACGGTGGGAGGAAACCACAGCACCCAACAGAAACCTGTGCAGACATGGGGAGAACATTTAAACTCCACACAGACAGACACCCGAGGTCAGGATCGAACCCAGGACCCTAGAGCTGTGAGGCAGCAGTGCTAACCACTGCACCACTGTGCCGCCCCTCAAATTCCACCAGCTGCTGTGGTGGGATTTGAACCCATGTGCCCTGAGCCTGTAGATTACTAGGCCAATGACATTACCACTATACCGCTGTTTCCCCTAACTGTATACTAACTGTTTCTCTCAGTATTCTGTGCTCTCTAATATTACCTCCTGGTTCCTACACCTCTGCCAAATTAGTTTAAACCCTCTCCAGTAGTACTGGTAAATCACCCCATAGGGAAATTGCCTGGCTATGTTTAGGAGCAAACCTGTCTGGCCATTACAGGTCCCATCTTCCCCAGTATGGAAGGATCCTGACACAGAGGAATTCAGGGCCACTGTTACTGTTATGAGCTCAAAGGAGGACAGTGCTTCTAGTACAATGTCTTTATTGAGCTAAATGTAGGATGGTTTTCCCCAATCCTGTGCCTCATGACAGAGGTCACATGACTACAGCAAGCCAAATAGAACCTTTCTTACCTGATTGCATTTCAAACATTTCCGTAATGAACAAAAGAAAAATTTGCATGCACTGTCATGTGTAACAGTGAGTTATCCATTCTATTACAACTGTTCTCATGAATTTACAAACAGTTCATTATTCTCATCAGTCTCTGCACATGCATTGCATACATGGTCTTAAATTGTGCAGGTCTCAATGGTACGCGTATGAGTTGTCATTGGCTGTTTGTCTGTATGATGTTCCCTTTCTGGGAAGTGTCGTTTCTGTGGCACTTGTTGCCATGGTAGCTGTTGCTGTTGTACCATTTCCGTTGTTGGGACAGGTAGACCTCTGGGAGTGATGATCATTCCGTACTCTGTGTAGCTGGTGAGATCCCACCTTCCTGATCAGCCGCCTGCAGTGAAGGAACAGTATCTCTTGTTTGTATATGCCTGCGGTTGTGCCAGTATATTTGGTTGTTCATGTCCACCTATTACAACAGAGATGGCAATTGCTCTATGCATGTCCCAAGTTGCCACATGGGCTGACTCCTGTTGAGAGCATTGAAGGTTTGTACCTTGACTGGCTCCCCAATACTCAACTCTGGCAATGGTTTGGCAGTCCTGTCAAAATGAAATTTGGCTTTTTCTGCTGTTTCACCCTGATTTTTTCACTCGCCCTTGTTACTACTCCTGGTTTCAGTAGCTCTTCTGCTCTTGGACGAGTAGTTTGGGTGTGATGTGACATTAGTCTTTGGACTGAACTACTTTCCATGCCTTCAGTCGGTGTGTTTCTTCACTCAAGGATTGCCTTGTATACATCTGTACTAGATTTGCTCGATTTCTTGATGATTCCTTTGGCGATTTTCACTGCCACCTCAGACTTTCCATTTGACTGGGGATAGTGCAGTGATGATGTATAGTGTTGAATTTCCCAATCCTTTGTGAAGCGGCTGAATTCTTCACTCATGAATTGAGGGCCATTGTCACTCATCACAATGTCTGGAACGCCGTGACAACTGAAGTGTGCTCTCCTGTCATCGTTGAAGTCAGTTGCTCTAACTCCCAGTAGTCAGAATAGTAGTCTGCAGTGACAAGATAATGAGCTCCCACTATAGTGAAGAGGTCTACTCCCAGCTTCATCCGTGGTTGCTCTGGGATGTCATGCGTCATCACCGGCTTTCTAATTTCTTTAGCTTGGTACTTGTTACAAGCTCCACAATGGATGATGTGGTCCTTAATTTCAGTTGCTCATGTTTGGCCGGTAGAGCACTTCTCTTGCCTTCATCAGACTTGATTCAATTCCTTGATAGCTTGCATGGATGTGCTTCAGCATCTCTCCTCTCATCTCCTCAGGGATGGCAACTCTATTTCCTTTGTATGAGATGCCATCTTGGGCTGTCAATTTATCTCGATGTGCCCAATATGCTCTCGTGACCGCAGGCGTGTCCTTGTTCCTCTCAGGTCATCCTTTTATTACTACTTCTTGCAGCACTTGGAGAGTTACATCTTGTTCGGTAGTTCACTTGATTTGAGCAAGGTGCTTGTCTGTCAGATTCAATGTTTCTGCTAGGTTGATGACTTCCAGGTCATGTCGAGCTGCTGCTTCATGTTGAACCTGGAAGATTTCACAATCTGTTGTAGCACCCTCAACTTTCTTCACTGGGAGTGCTGCTCTCCACAGCCTATCTGAGATGTACATTAACAAATCTCTTGTTTGTATGTCACGTATAGATCACTGTAAACAAAGTAACATTTTTTGCAGTAGCTTTTGGAGCAGTTGGTAGCATTTTGAGAAAAATGCTTTGAAGTGGCTTGTGGTCGAACTCCACTGTTACCTTGTCTCTCTCAAGCAGGTATTGATGAAAATGCCCACAAGCAAATACAATAGCCCGGCACTTTTTCTTGATCTGAGCTTAGCATTGTTCAGTTTGTGTTAGTGCCCTGGATGCAGATGTGACTAGTTTATGGTTGCTCCGAGACCTGTCTCGCTGGTGTCTCATTGCAAGGTGGCCTCATCATTGGCATCATAGCACTTCAGCACTGGCATTGTCGCCACTCGTTGTTTGATTTTTAGTGAACGCTGCTACCTGTTCGGTGCCCCAATGCCATTGTACATCCTTGGCAGTGAGCTTGTGTAATGGCTCACACTCTGACAACAAATTAGGTAAAATGTTTGCTAGGTATTTCATAAATCCAACAAATTATTGCACTGCTTTCACATCTGTTGGTCACTGCACCTTTGCTACAGCTTTCACCTTGTCAGGGTCCGGATGAAGACATTTTGCTGTCAGTACATGACCTCTGTACTTGACTTCAGGCATCTTCAGTTGTAATTTTTTCTTGTTCAGCTTCAGGTTCATCTGGCGAGCTCTCTCTAGTTTTAAAATCTGATCATGGTCAGTTATGGCTTCTTCCATTGTGTCTGAAATACTCATTAATTAATCCTGCTCTCTGGTTGGTCATAGACTATAGACTAGCTGATCATCCACTATGGCTTCCACTCCAGGAAGATCACTGACTACATTATGCTGTCTTCATTGATACTCTTCTGGAGCCATGGAAATGCCAAATGGCATGTGCAACCATCCTTAATTTCATTGCTCATGTTTGACCGGTAGAGCATTTCTCTTGCCTCTGTCAGACTCGATTCAATTCCTTGATGGCTTGCAGAATGTAGTTAGAAAGCCGCTGCTTTCAACCAGCTTCACTTGCCAGTAACCATCCTTTGCATCTCGGGTAGTAAAGATCTTTGCCTTGACAAGTTGTGGCAAATTCCTTTGATGATTTGCATCAGTTAATGAGATCTCTTCAGTGCTTTATTTATATCCTTTGGGTCTAAGCATACTCTCAGCTTTCAAGGTTGTTTCACTGCTACCATGCTGCCAGTCCCCAGTCTGGAGGAGTGGACACTGTCTTGATCATTACCTTCTTTCCCAGTTCTTCTATATTGTTTTTTAGGCTTGACTTGAGGGCAGCTGGAACTCTTCTCGATAGATGCTGAATTGGCCTTACACTCTCATCAACTTCAAGATGATATTCTCCAGGTAGACATCCCAACCCTGTAAACACATCTTTGTACTCCTCTAGGATCTGTTCAGCAGTCAATGGTTTTATGTGCTGTGACAAGTTGTAAATGTCTTTTGGCACATTTAGGGTTACTAGTCCAAACTTTGGGCTTACTCCAGCTGAGATGCGTGGCTTTTGCATACTGTCTAAGAGAAAATATTGTGTGCTTGTGATAAAGGGACTGCAATAATCATGGGTGATTTTAATCTACACATAACCTGAAAAAATCAGATTGACAATAGAAGTCTGGATGAAGAGTTCTTAGAATGTTAGAGCAGCATGTCTGGAACCAACCAGAGAGCAGGTTATATTAGATTTGGTATTGTGTAACATGACAGGATTAATTAATGACCTCAGGGTAACGGCACGCCTAGGTAGCAGCAACCACAATATGATTGAATTTTACATCCAGTTTGAAAGGGAGAAGAATGGGTCTAAGACTAGTATCTTAAACTTAAATAAGGGCAACTATGTGGGGATGAAAGCTAAGCTAGCTGAAGTGAACTGGGAAACTAGGCTAGAGGATAGATCAATAGAGAAGCAGTGGCAGACATTTAAGGGGATATTTCAGAGTATTCAGAATAAGTACATCCCTACTATAAAGAAAAAATCTAAGGGGAGGACCCACCATCCGTGGTTAACTAGAGCTGTTAAGGAGAGCATCAACTTAAGGAAAAAGCATATAACTCCACAAAGATGAGCGGCAGTACAGATGATTGGACAGAATATAAAGAACGGAAGGGAATGACTAAAAGGTTAATCAGGAGAAAGAAATCAGAGTATGAGAGGAAGCTAGCTGGAAATGTAAAAATGGATAGCAAGAGTTTTTACAGGTTCTTAAAAAGGAAAAGAGTAAGTAAAGTGAGTGTTGGTCCTCTAGAGAGTGACAGTGGGGAGTTAATAGTAGATAATAAGAAAATGGCGGAAGAAATGAACAAATATTTTGCTTCTGTGTTCACTATAGAGGATACAAAAGACATTCCAGTAATAGCTGCAAATCAGGAGGTGAATGAGAGAAAGGAACTTGGTGAAACTGAAATCACTAGGGAAACAGTACTGAGCAAATTGATGGAGCTGCGGGCTGGCAAGTGTCTGGGTTTCAATGCACTACATCCTAGGGTCTTAAAAGAGGTGGCTAATGAGGTAGTCGATACGCTGGTGTTAATTTTCCAAAATTTGCTAGATTCTGGAAAGGTTCCATCAGATTGGAAAGTAGCAAATATAACCTTTCTATTTAAGAATGGAGAGAGGCAGGAAACTCAAAACTATAGGCCAGTTAGCTTGACGTCTGTCATGGGAAAGTTATTAGAATCGATCATTAAGGAGGTTAGAGCCGGGCCCTTATAAGTCCTCAAGGCAATTGGAAAGAGTCAGCATGGTTTTGTGAAAGGAAAATCATGTTTAACCAATTTATTGGAGTTTTTTGAAGGAGTAACATGCGCAGTGGATAAAGGGGAGCCTGTAGACGTACTGTACTTGGATTTCCAAAAGGCATTTGATAAGGTGCCACTTCAAAGATTATTACGGAAAATAAAAGTGCATGGCGTAGTGGGTAACATATTAGCATGGATAGAAGATTGGCTGGCTGGCAGAAAGTAGTGAGTATGCATAAATGGGTCTTTTTCTGATTGGCAGGATGTGACAAGCGGCGTCCCATAGGGGTCTGTACTGGGGCCTCAACTTTTTACGATTTACATCAATGACTTAGGTGAGGGGAGTGAGGACATAATAGCTAAATTTGCAGATGACACAAAGATAGGTAGGAAAGTATGTTGTGAAGAGGGTGTAAGGAGGTTGCAGATGGATATAGATAGGTTGAGTGAGTGGGCAAAGATCTGGCAAATGGAGTTTAATGTGGGAAAATGTGAAGTTGTTCACTTTGGCAGGAAGAACAAAAAAGCAGAGTATTACTTAAATGGAGAATGGCTGCATAATTCTGAGGTGCAGCAGGATCTAGCGTTCTAGTACATGAGTCACAAAAAGTTAGTATGCAGATACAGCAAGTAATTAAGAAGGCTAATGGAATGCTATCCTTTATTACAAGAGGGATTGAACATAAAAGTAAGGATGTTATACTTCAGATATACAGAGCACTGGTGAGACCCAACCTCGAATACTGTATGCAGTTTTGGCCTCCTTATTTAAGGAAGAATGTAAATGCATTGGAGGCGGTTCGATGGAGGTTTACTAGACTGATACAAGGAGTGAGTGGGTTGTCTTATGAGGAAAGGTTGGACAGACTGGGTTCGTTTCCACTGCAGTTTAGAAGAGTGAGGGGTGCCTTGATTGAAGTATACAAGATCCTGAATGGCCTTGAAAAGATGGACATCGAAAGGATGTTTCCTCTTGTGGGTGAGGCCAGAACTAGGGGGCACTGTTTTAAAATTAGGGGGTCGCACTTTTAGGACAGAGATGAGGAGAAATCTTTTCTCTCAGAGGGTTGTACAACTTTGGCACTCTCTGCCTCAAAAGGTGGCGGAGGCGGGGTCATTGAATATTTTTAAGGCAGAGGTAGATAGATTATTGTTAGGCAAGGCAATCAAAAGTTATTGGGGTTAGATGGGAATGTGGAAATTGAAACACAAGAAGATCAGCCATGATCTTATTGAATGGTGGAGCAGGCTCGAGAGGCTGAATGGTCTACTCCTATTCCTATTTCTTATGTTCTTATGTCTATGACCTAGAACTCTAGATCTGCATTCTTGCCATTGCATTGGATTCTCACATTAATTTGTTCTCTTGGTATGAGTATCAGGCCATCAGCTTTACTCCAAGAGCTTCATTTTTGGATTGCCATGTTGATCCACTTCACAGAGGTCTGTGAACGGCAGGATGTTGCATGACACACCAATGTCTATCTGACACTTCATGTTCCCTTGATGCTCTCCTTCTGCAGTCATCATTGTAACAGTCACAAACCATTCATCACCTATAGACTTCACAGAGCAACCTGTTGTATGGTGTATAGTGATTCATCAGACTCTTCTGCTGATATCTCTCCAGTGGACATCTGTATAGGTTTGTTTTGCTTCTTTTTAGCCAAACGCTTGTGTGCGAAATGATTCAGCTTCTTGCAGTTAAAACACTGCTTTCCCCATGCTGGACAACCTTTCTTTTCCTTTGTATGATGTCTTCCACAGTATTAGCATCCTGCCCTTTGCCCGTGACCTTTCTGCTCTTTCAGCCTGGAATGTCTATCAGCATAATGCAAAGCCTGATCTGTTCTGCCATGAATGTGCTCTCGCTGACATTTACAACTTCTGCACATGTCTATCACTTTCTTGAGGGTTTCTCTTCTCTCAGTAGACTTGCTCTCACTGCAGGGTCTCTTATGCCTAAGACAATCCTATCTTTAATGAGATCATCTTTTAGTTGCCCAAATTCACAAGATTCTGTGAGCTGTGTTGCTGCAGTCAATTACAATGGATTCTCTTTCACTTTGAGCCCTAGTGTTGAATATATAACATTGATAAATTACCTTCACTTGGGGTTCAAAGCATGCCTTCAAGGCTTTCAAAATCTCTGCCGTCTGTCTTTTTCTGTTCTTCAGAGACATTTAGGGATACATTTAGGAATACAATTTGTAGCAGTCCCTCTCCAGCAATGTTAAAAGTGTTGCCACTCATATTGGCCTCAGCTTGTTAATTAAAAATGTTGCAATCTTGTAGTTTTGCAATTGCAAGTGGAAAAACTGCCAATTCCACTACATATCACCTTTCATTTCAACACGAGCTGGGAGAGGAAAATTAACAGTCATTTTTGACTCACCCAGTGATTTCTTGCAGCCTTCGGCTTGTGTTTGCTTATCCTGGTTGGTGCCATTTTCTGCAGCTCTGGACTTTCTGTGTTCATCTTTCAGTAGCTGTGGCTTCTCTCCAGCCTTTCAAAACTCAATCTCTGCTCCATTTCCGACACCATGTTATGAGCTCAAAGCATTACAGCGCTTCTAGTACAAAGTCTTTATGGAAAGGAGGTCACAGGACTACGGCAAGCCAGATAGGACCTTTATGATATGACTGCATTTCAAACCGCAAACAGTCACCTTTATAGCAGCTGGCAGCAGCTATTTGCCCTGCTTGAGGTTGTAAGTCTGGTTGCAAGAGGTGGCAGAGTTCTGTGAGCACCTCCTTTGTAAAGCACAGAGGACAAACACACTGCTCGAGACTTGCGTGGGGGTAAAAAAAAACTCTCAGAAGACCATAGGTGGATAAGGCTTCCTACTGAGAGTCCTTCTCCTTCTCCTCCTCCTTCCTCTGTAAACCATTTTTCCTGCCTCTGCTCTGTCTGTCTATCTGTCTCTCTCTCATATTCAGAAAGAATTACAATTAACGTACCCATGGCTGAGAGCAAGACTGGAACCTTTGCAGTCGCAGTCAACGTCTTCCCCACAGGCAATACCATCTGTGCAGGCTTCTACAGCAGTAAGCAGCTCCTCCAAACATAGTATTTCCACAAATTCAATTAGAGCTAGGACAGAATAATCAGCAACTAACCTGCAAGTTGCATGCTGGTTGACTGATGCCACGATATACCTCCTCTGCATACTTCTGGTTTAAGCTCCGAATGCCCAAGCTATACCCTCACCAAGGTAGTGGTCAGCACAGTCATCCTGTAAGTGTCCACAGGCAGCATTTTGGTACCAAAACAGCACGTGTAACGATGAAACTTCAGTTGCCACAGAGCCACATTTGTGCCCTTAATTTCTAAGAAACTTGCAGGAAATTAAACAAGACTGAAAGCACTTGGAGAAATAATTATTTTTTAAAAAATCTGCATATTAATTTAAAAATATTTGGGGAAGAAGGAAAACTGCAAAGTCAGAAAATAAACATTCCAAGAAAATGGTAAAATACTAAGAATGAAGAACACTAAACTTTCTACATATATTTAAAAAAAACAATTATTTTACCTAGACTTAAATATGGATTTAAATGTCTCTGAGAAATCCATGATAAGGAAAGACTAAATTGGAAAGGTTCTTCCACACATGCTTAATATTTTTAACAATTTCCAAGTAGCGACATTAACCAGAAATGCCCATGAAAATTGAGAAAACTTAAAATTATTACAGAAAACACAAAATCCTGGAAATTTGAGATTGGATTAAAAAAATGGAAAAATCCAGGAATGAGAAATAAATAATTACAGGATTTTTTTTTTCCATGCAAAGGTTATTGTGTGAGAGAAAATATTTGGCTGCATTTGGCTATTGAAGCTGATCGAGTCAATCACAAAATTTAAAAGGGATTTAAGAAGAAAAATATTAAAAAATACAATGTACCAGCTGGGAAATGGGGTTAGGGTAGATACCTCTGGGAGGAGAGACAGCACAGGCACAATAGTCAACTTGCCTTTCTGTACTGAAGCTTTTTTTACGATTCAAAGAAAATTATTGAAAAGTAATTGGATGGCAAAATTGTGCCATGGCAAATGGAAACTCAAGATAAATGAATAGGAAGCACAGACTGTACTGACCAGATAAGTGAGAAATACCTGAGATTCAGTCATTAAATGGAGAGAAAAGTGAGTGGCATCATAAATCTAATCACTTCCACACTTCTTTAAGGGTGTAAAGTGCTTAAAAAAAAAGGGAACCAAATCATCTTAGATCACAGGCTCCATTTAGCCACAAAAATTCAATGAAACAATTTAAACAGGAACATAAAATATATCTTCCTTAAAAATAAAACTGTGGAAAATATATCTGCAGGGTACAAATGAAGTAGAATTTGATAAGATGTTCTCTTATGTGGATTCGTACATATTTTTGCATTAGAAATGCCAACCTGTGAGCTCTGAAGAAGAGTCATACCGACTTGAAACGTGAACTCTCTTTCTCTCTCCACAGAGGTTGCTAGACCTGCTGAGTTTTTTCAATATTTTTTGTTTTTATATTGGGATCATGGAGGCTGGTGATTTAGTGATATGCCTCATGGCTTACAGGGAGTAGAGAAGAGAAAGGGTGTGGCGGAAGCTGCAGGGTTGGCTCCTCAGGGACAAAGGCTACCCACAGAGGCCGTGGCTGATGACACCCATGCGGTGGCCTCAGACTGCAGCAGAGCGACAGTATAACGAGGCTCATTCTGCGACTTGGTCTTTGGTGGAGCAAACAATTAGCATATTGAAAATGAGGTTCCGGTGCCTCGACAGGTCTGGTGGGGCACTGCAATACAGTCCCCAGAGTATGTCACGCATCATTGTTGCTTGCTGTGCGCTACACAACCTGGTGCTGCAACGGGGGGAGGACCTGGCTGAGAAGCAGATGGAGGAGCTGCAATGAGGAGGACGTTGAAGGGTATGACAGTGATGAGGTAATCAAAGGCAAAGATGATGGCAGTGACTACATCACACTGGCCAGATGAGGCAGGCACACTCGTGAGGCCCAAATAGCCGCAAGATTCATGGAGGATATGGCGAGATGCAGTGAGGACAGTCCTGACATCCTCACCTTGCATCAGTGGAGGATGACAGGAGGGCTGAAACCTGGAGTGTCCCGGCCTGCTTTGGGTGTCTTGCTGTAGGCCAGGCACACCTTCCTTGGCCTGTGGAGTTGGAGATAATGAGGTTACAGGAAGAGGGGATTTGGATCGGTTGGACATTCCCAGAGTCACCTGGGTGGATGGCCCTAGGGTGTCAAGTTGCTGATCCTCTTCCCTATGGGTGTCCGATGTCCACTGGCTGACTCTTTGAGGAGAAGGGGAAGCTGGAGTGAGATTGAACTGCCCCGCACCCCTCTCGCTCTGACACTTTTGGAGGCCACCTATGGCATTAGCGATGGAGTGAGCCCGCGCAGCAGTGCAGGACCGATGTCCTAGACCAAGGTCTCCATGGCGGCCGCCATCCCACCAGTGTTGACCTCAATGCGTTGGCATGCTGGCACTATCACCTCAGACTGAAGGTGGATGGATTCCTCTGTCATCCCTTGCAACCTAAGGAGTGCACCAGACGTCCCTTCCTGATGTTCCCGTGATTGTCTTTGCAGCTCTAATAACTGTTTGAGGACCGAGTCCAGAGGCTCATCATCTGACTCGGACCCAGTAGATTCCTAGCAGTCCTCTGAGTGCCGGCGACCAAAGATGTCCCAGCCTCAGCCTGGTGTGGAACAGATTGTGTACTGTGCTCTCCAGATTGTGGTCCCAAGGCTGCTCTACATCTAGACCCCACTGAGGTGTGTGTCGCACTGGTGGAGGGTGTGGGTGAACGCCATGATGGGTCTCCAATGATGCTGCCCTCAGAGTCCTCATCCAAGCTGCTCTAGGCGGTGGAGTCGGGGTTAAGGTTGCCTGAGGGTGACATAGCAGATGTGCCTAGGACAGAAAGTGGAGATTGTTAGTGCTTGGCAGCTGCGTCACAGAACGGTGGGCTCAGAGTAACACTGAGAGAGGGAGGATGTGGTTCAGGATCCTCATATGGATGCTTGCCGCTGACCTCACCGTTGCCACAGAAATGGTCCACTTCCTCTCCGGCCAGCTCCAACGCGTGACTCTTGAACAGAATGAGGACATTGATATCTGGTATTCCACCCACAGTCTGGGACCTCTCCCATTGATTGTGCATGATATTGACCTGCATGAAGACAGATGGAGAGAGTGTGAGCAAGGCGCATGCCAGGGCAAATAAGAAGGATGCCGGTGTGCGTGTGTGTGTGTGTTGAGTGGAGCCATGGACAGGATGAAGAGGCAGTCTCCAGAAGAGATGACGCCAGATGGAGATGAGGCCAGATGGAGATGTGGGGGTGTGTATGTGAGAGAGTGGGTGGTGATGTCCCTTGAGCTGGCAGTGAGTGAGATGCCAGAGATGTGAAGTGGACTTGTGAGTGCGTGAGTTGAGAGTGATGAGATGGCTGACTTACCTGGTGGCACAGGTGAGGTCATTCATCCTTTCTCTGCACTGGTGGCCAACCTCTTGTTGACACTGTCCACCTCTGCCACTACCACTCAAACCAGGGTGGTGAGACGGATGGGCCTCCTGTGGCCAGACTGGGGGGGAGAGGACATCCCGGTGGGCCTCCACAGTGTCCAAAAGGCATCCCAGGGATGCATCACTGAATCGTGGGGCTGTACTCTTTTTGGCTTTTGGGGCTATGTCTTCACTGGAGCAGTGCTGGGCTGCAAGTTTTGAGAGCTATGCGCGTGGCTGCAGTTTAAATATGGCACCTGGAGTGAGGAAGTGACAATGTAATGGCGTGATGGAAAAATTGGAGACTACTTGCCAGCGAGACGGCATGCTTCCTGTGATTGTATAATTTATGAGGCGGGAAAGGGATGATACGGCGCAAAAATCCACCATTGCAGCTGGCAGGTAAAACATCCTTTTTCATGCCTACTACCGCATTTAGCGTAAATCTGGGATGATGCCACCCAAACATTTCATTCAAGAACTTAATCCCTTATGAAAACATTCATTTGTATTCATAGCCTCAAATCAAAGATTAATCTCTCTATAACCACTTGGAGCTTTCAATCAAACTGTGAACATACAGGCTCTCCAATATGATAATGATAGGTGGGGGAAGTAGTCAAGCAGCACTAATCCTTATGTCATCAAACTGTGAAATAGCAAGCACCAATTTTTTTCAGCTGCGGGCTGGATAGTTTATGTCAAAAATTTAAAGAGCCTGGAGATTTAAATGATTTGACAGCTTGATAGTTCCACAGAGCTTATTCACTTTTTTTTGCATATTCATGTTTACTCTTAACAATCCCAAAGGGATTTCTCGCAAAGATCTGATCGTTCTCAAAGGGCGCCTGACCTCTCCCAAAGCACACCTTACTTCTCCAAATAGAGTACCTTACCTCTCCAAAAGGGTACCTTACCTCGCAAATCAACTCTAGTAGCTTTAGACCTTTTCCTCCAATGGGATTTGGGTCATGTTTCGGAAATCCCAGTAATGATGTTTGGATCTCTTTGAAGGCATCTGCACTTTTACATGCGCAGCTGCCTCCGTGAACCACCGATGTGCAAAGTACAACCCACCCCCATTCTCCCCCCACCCCCTGGCAAAAATGGAACCCCTGCCAGGTTCGGGCGTGGGATTTCCTGAATCGGGGCTCCTGCGACATTTTGGGTAAGGCGTGGAGCACCACCCCCCCGTCTCCATGAAAGTTCAGGCTTGAGACTTATTAATAGATCCAAGTGCCACATAAAAGGAAAAAAAAACATCAGATTTGGAATTTGAGAGCGAGGCTTTCTCTTAAACTTCCCCATCATTTCAAGAAAACAACAGTTTATATGGAGAAGACTTTCCTCCTGTCAGTGCAGAATAGAAACAAATCTATTTATTCACTTTAGCCTCAAATATTTTCTATAACCCCCTAAGAACACTTTTTAACTATTTTTATATTGCAGAAGAGGACTATATGTGTGTATTTTTAGTCACACATAATTCAGCACTAAACTGACCATTGCTTTAAAGTCTGTCTAAGCTCAACATTTCAGTGGTTATTGCATCTAAATTGAACCATACTTCCTTACTTAACAGGCAAAAGCTAAAGGTGATATGATATAAAAAATCAATAGCAATACAACATTTGTAGACTTCAAGACAGTCTGATTAATCCTTTCTATAAATATGATGAAACATTTGAAGATAGAATGAGCTTCCACTGCCTAGATTTGACTCTATACTATACTGACGGGATCAAAGTATTTTTTCCTTCTCCCTATCTCATATCTCTCTGCATATTATATCAATTCTGAGCATCATACTTTATGAAGCATGTCACCTTGAAGAGGTCCAGCAGAGATTTGTTCAAATTGTACCAAATTTCAGTTATGTGGAGCAGAAAAGGTTAAGGTGAGATTTGATAGAAAACAATGGTGGTAAAGGTGGTTAAACAAATCTTTTGACTAAATAAGGAGAAACTGTTACCAATGACAGCAGAGTCAGTAACCACAGGAGGCAGATTTGAGGTGATTGGTAAAAGAGGTGACATAAGGAAACATTTTTTAACACAGCGAGCTGAGAAATGCTGTGCCTGAAAGGGTGGAGGGAGCAGATTCCATAACAACATTCGAAGAATATTGGATAAGTACTTGAAAGGAAAAAGTGTACAGGGCTATGGGGAAAGAGCAGGGTGGTGGGACTAATTGACAGTACAAAAGGCAGGCAAGTTATGTTGAATCTTTTGGCCACAACGAGAGTATCACAACCAATTCTGGTCATGATACCTTAGGAGAAATTTGAAGGTCATTGAGTGAGTGCAGAGGAGATTTACCAGAATGGTACCAGGGATGATAGATTTTAACCACGAGGATACATTGAAGAAGCTGATTTTGTTTTCCTTGGAGTGAAGGAGATTGAGGGGAGGTTTGATAGAGGTGTACAAGATTAGGACAGGTGTAGATAAAGTAGACAAAGAAAATTTGCTCCCATTAGCTGATGGTACAAGGACCAGGGGCACACTGATTTAAGGTTTTGAGTATAGGAGACACAGAGGGGAATGATAGGAAGAACTGTTTTACACAGTGATAATGAGCTGGAACTCGCTTACCATGAGGGTGGTGGAAGTGAAGATGATTAATAATTTCAAAAGGAAATTGGATATCCCTTTGAACAAAATAACCTTACAGGGGTTACAGGGATAGAGCGGGGAAATGGGACTGATCAAATTGTTCTACAGAGAGCCAGCATGGAAGTGAAGGGCCGATTGGCCTCCTTGTGTGCTGTAGTGACTCTATGATTTTCTGACTCTATAACTGGATAGCTCTACTAAAGAGCCGACACAATCGCTATGGGCCAAAAGGCCTCCTTCTACATGTATGATTCTGTGATGAAGGAAACCAATTAAATGAGCATTTACAGTGAATTTGGTTCCAATTCTGCAGACATCCAGTAGAAACAGTCTGTTATTTAGCAGTTATTAGTTGTTTCCTGTAGACAAGCTACATGAACAGCTGGTGCCCCATTTAAATGAGAAACTGTGCTATATCAAATTTGAGGTTATGACATATTGGTTAAGGAAGAATACAAAAAGCTTTACCCTACATCAGACATATAAACTCATTGCGCCTGCAAAAGATGAAGAAGATTATTTTAATTCATTGATGGGATGTGGGTATAGTTGCTTGTCAGTAATTGCCCTTGAATAAGTGGTGGGAAGCTGCCTTTCACAGTGCTGATAGGGGGAGAATTATATGATTCAAATCAGGATACATGAAATTTGGAGGGGAACTTGGAGGTGGTGACATTCTCATGCACCTGCTGCCCTTGTTCTCTGTATGGGTGAAGTTGCAGGTTTGGGAGAAGATGTTGAAGAAGGCTTGGTGAGATGCTGTGATGCATCTTGTAGCTGGTACACCCAGTAGCCACAGTTCGTCAGTGGTGGAAGGACTGAAAGGCTGGATGGTGCCATCAAGCGGGCTGCTCTGTCCTGGATGGCGTTGAGCTTCTTGAGTGTTATTAGGGCTGCACTTATCCAGGCAAGGACAGTATACCGTCACATTTCTGATTTTGCCTTTTAAGTTGGTGGATAGGCTTTGGGGAGTCAGGAGGTGAGTTACTCGCCACAGAGTACCCAGCCTCAGACCTGCTCTTGTAGCCACAGTATTTATATAGCTGGTCCAGTTAAGTTTCTGGTCAATGGTAACCCTCAGGATGTTGATAGTGGGGGATTCAATGACTGTAATTCCATTGAATGTCAAGGAGAGGTAGCTAGACTCTCTCTTGTTGGAGATGATCATTGCCTGGGGCTTGTATGGCACCAATGTTACTTGCCTCTTAGCAGCCCAAGCATACATGCTGTCCAGGTCTTGTGGGCATGAACTGCTTCATTATCTGAGGAGTTGCGAATGATGCTAAACACTATGCAATCATTAGGAAACATCCCCACTTCTGCCCCTATGATAGTCAAGAAATTATAACTGCGTTATTAAATTAGCTATAAATTATTACATTGGATATTACTTTTCTCCACAACAAGTTTCATTAATTCAATATTGAATCAACTAGTTTCCTGAACATTTGTTATGATGATGAAACAGCCTTTCTTTGTTTCAGTGATTATGTTTGCCTGCAAGTCATTTTTATAAGGTCAGAATGCAACTGATAGAATAACTCAGGGCCACAGATGACACCGTTAACTCGTGATTCTGATGTGTATAAACTAAATGAAATATGCATGTGACAGCTTAGAAGACCACATACCAAAAGAGTGGTCGGGTCTCTAGCTTATTTGCCCACTCAAGTATCGCAGGGGCATGGAAGTGCCACGAAATGCCCCAGAGCTTACAGCCCTTGGGCACAGACTGCAAACTAATGTGCATTTTAGTGGACTGCAGAACAGTTGGACAACTGGGCACATTGTACAATCTCCTTGCTAAAGCTGGCCATGGAGCAGTCACTGGTGGAGGTGCTCACAGCCCCTTGCAATGTCAGCATCCCAGTTTGGAACAGTCTCCCCCATGGTTCAAGCTAACAGTGCAGCCTTGCAGTGTGGGTTAGGAAAATGCCTGCACCTGAGCTGACAGCACAGCATGCAGTCCAATGGGCAAGGCTGCTGCCAATCGGTCGGGTGGAGTGGGCCAGAGGTGGGTGGGATTTTGGGCAACCATGCAACGCACTAATCTCTGGCCATCCAAGTGGTGACCAGCACTCTCCGGGGTTTGTTACCCTTCAGACTTAACCAACAGAGATTCTTAGAACACCCAAGCTAACCCCTGCAGGAGGAGTACATCAGGAGCACAGAGCCTGGGACCTAGCCGTATGCCTTGTGGTGTACAGAGAGCTAAGATGACAGAGAAGAGAGTAACAGAGGCTCCTGGCTGCGCAGAGGGAGGAGTAGCACTCTCAGGAAGAAGGGGCGGCTGGGGGCTCCTGCCAATGCCACAGAAGAGCCACAGTGAGCTATCGCTGGTCAGCACCTGGCTAAACCCAGGTCTATAGATGTTGCCTTTCATTCCTGCAGATGACCGAGAACTAGTGTCGCTGAAGACTGTGCATGTCTAGCGAACTGGTCGGTCACATCAGACAGCTGCTGCAGGATTTGGCACCACGGGAGCATGGAGAGTATCCACTGCCAGTGGCTGTGTAAGTGACCACAGTGCCCAATTTTTACACCAGTGGTTCCTTTCAGGGCTCCACAGGTGATCTCTATGGGCTAATACCAGCCTCCATCCACAAATGCATCCATGAGGTCATGGATGCCATCTTCACGAGGGCAACAACTTTGTGCATTTCGCACGGGACCAGGAGAGCCAGGATGCAAAACCAATTGGATTTGCCAAGATCTCGGGTTTCCCACAGGTGCAGGGTGCAATTGACTGCTCTCACGTGGCACTCAGATCTCCATCGCAACAAGGGGTCAACTATGTCAACTGCAAGGAATTCCATTCACTGAATGTTCAGCTGATATGCAACCACTACAAGCACCTCCTGCAGGTCTGTGCATGGTTTCCAGGAAGTGTTCATGACTCCTACATTCTCAGTCGGTCACAGATCCTTGACATCCTCCAGTGTCCACAGAGGCTGCAGGGCTGGCTCCTCGGGGACAAGGGCTACCTGCAGAGGACCTGACTGATGCCACCCGTGCGGTGGCCTCAGACTACAGCAGAGTGAAGGTATAATGAGGCTCATGCTGCAACTCGCAACTTGGTGGAGCAGATTATCAGGATGCTGAAAATGAGGTTCTGGTGCTTGGACCGGACTGGTGGAGCCCTGCAATACAGTCCACAGAGGGTGTCATACATCATCGTCACTTGCTGTGCCCTTTTCAGCCTGGTGCTGCAATGGGGAGAGGAGCTGGCTTAGGAGAAGATGGAGGAGCTGGAGGTCTCCTCTGTTGAGGATGATGTCGACAGGGATGAGGGTGAGGAGGTGATGATGACGGGGATGAGGTGATAATGACGGGGATGAGGCCCTCACACTGGCCAGATAAGGGAGGCGCACTCGGGAGATCCTCATAGCTGCTAGATTTGTGGATGAGGATGACGACATGCAGTGAGGTGACCCCATAGATTCTCACATTGCACCTATGAATGCTTGACTCCAGTCTGGCTTATGGCACGCACATAACCTCTGTGATAAGACTTCTATCATGGTGATGCAGTATAGGCCCGAATTGTTCTTCGATTGCAGGAGGATGATGAAGACATGCAGCGAGGACACTCCACAGATCTTCACACAGAATGTCTGACTGCTGTCTGGCCAAGGGCAGCTCGCTGCCACTCTGTGATCAGGATCATATCACAGAGACGCAGCCATGAAACTTTAAAAGCACCGGAGCCCTTCAGGAGAACAGCATCTCTGGTCACAGATGCTGAAGAGATGGGGGGGCCAGCCCCACCTCAATGGTGCTGAGAGCACACACAGAGAATGAGGGAACTCTGTGATCCCTGCCCACGACATTCTGGCAGCAATGACCAGCACCATCAAAGTGCAGGCATCAGTAATGTGTCCAAGGAGTGTGAGGCTGGACCATCACTTTGGTCTGAAGGCTGCACAAAGCACATGGAAGAGGCCTTGGACTGAGACACCTGTCTTTATCTTGTGCAGGAACCAAGGTTTCACATCTGAGTGACATGAACACTGTTCATCATAACAAGGGGCCATAGACAAGGAGACATTGATGAGAGTTTATTTACAATGGTGAACATTATGTACAAGTGATTAACACTCATGCCCAGGCTGCTCAATGCTGTGCCCTGGCAATGTATTTCTTCTGCCAGGTGCACGGCCTGAATTCTGACGTGCAGCTCCTGTTTATAGACCTGAGGGGCATTCATGGCTCCTTGCAGGCGTTGCCCATCCTTTTACCAGGACCTGATCAAAGTCTGGAACATGGTCGCCTCACGACGGAGTTCCCCACCATCAGGAGTAGCGGCTATCGTCAGAGAGCCGCTGCTCAGGAATCCGTACCTCCATCCTTTTCAGTGGCTGGTGGAGAGGAGGGCTGTGGTTGCCGGGGTGACCAGGATTGGGGACGTGCTGGGTGGCGGAGGAGTGGACTGATGATACTACAGGAGTTGGCGCGTCCGAGGACGTCTGGCTTGCAACCAATGCCATTCATGACCTTAGGATGGTCGTGCTCAGCCCCAATGTTATTCTGGATCTCGAGGTGGCACAGGTGCCATCTGAGCACACCCCTATTCGGATGGAATTCCACGTTGGTCCCAAGCTCAGAACGCTCCTTGGCGATCCAGTGCCCCGCAACCTAAGTCGCCTTGTGGAAATGCCCTCTGTGCCCATTAGCATGGCGCGGAGGGATTTCCTGTGTGGGCTGCTGTTGCACACCCTTCACTTCCTTGCCCTCGCCCACCACCCAGACACGCCGTGGCCCCCCCAGTGAAGGGTCCTCTACACGGGACTCCTCCCCCTTTCCATCGGGGACCTGGGGTGGAGGGTGTTGCACGCAGCAGCCCTGTACAACCGATGTGTCAGTTCATGAACTCCCAAGATACCTGCCCCTTTTGCGGCCTTGTGGAGTCCGTGGACCACATTTATATAGGGTGTTGTAGGCTGCACTCCCTTTTCAGTTATTTAAAGAACCTTTTGTTGATGTTTTGTTTGCACTTCAGCCCCACGCTCCTGATCTACGGGCACCCAGTGCGGAGGGGGCTGGGAGTGGGGAGGACCTCCTCACGACCCTGCTCCTGGGCCTGGCCAAGTTGGCCATTAACAGGTCCAGGCAGTGGGCGATCAAGGGGGTCGTCCGACCCGACTGTCTGAGCCTCTTCCGCGGCTACGTTCACGGCCGGGTGTCCCTGGAGAGGGAGCACGCGGTGTCTGCCGGCACTGTCGAGTCCTTCCATGCCCGGTGGGCACCGCGGGGTCTGGGGTGCTTTATCGACCCTCTTAATCACATTTTGATTTGATGTTGGTAAGTTTTCTTTGAATTTTGTCTTTGTTTTTGCAGTTTCCTTTTAAGGAGCTGCCTTTTACTTTGTCCCTGATTTTGTTAATTTAGCTTAATTTTTTGACTCCAAAAGAATTACATCTTCTTAACTCTCCTAACCCTGCCGCTATGTCTTGATGCTCCCTGGACATCCACAGGAGAGGTGGAGGCAGCCTGCTCATTGCTACACCCTGTCTGTGCTGACCTTGATGGGCGTTCCTTGGAGGGCTGAGACTTGGAGGGCACTGCCCTGCTTTCGGGTCCTGCTGTGTGGCAGTGCCACCCTCCCTGAGCTGTGAAGCTGGAGCTGCTGGGGTCACAGGAAGAGGGGATTTAGATGGGCTGGACACTCCCGGAGTCACATGGGTGGATGGCCCTGGGGTGTGCACCTGCTGATCCTCCTCCCTATGGGTGCCCATGACTCCTTGAGGAGAAGGGGTAGCAGGAGTGAGATTGAGCTGCCCTGCACCTCTTTCGCATGCACACTGTTGGAGGCCAATTATGGCATCAGCAATGGAGTTCAGCCTGCGCAGCAGTGACGGAGTGACATCCTGGATCAAGGTCTCCAGGGCGGCCGCCATCCTACCAGTATTGACATTGGTGCGTTGCAATGCCAGCACTATCACCTCAGCCTGAAGACGAATGGACTCCATCTTGCCTTGCAATCTGAGGAGTACAGCAGACATCTCTTCCTGTTGTTCCTGAGCTTGTCTTTGCAGCTCCAGCAACTGTGACATGACCGAATCCAAAGGCTCGTCATCTGACTCAGACTCAGCAAATTTCTGGTGTCCAGCAGTCCTCCGAATGCCAGACACCTGGGAAGTCCCTGCAGCCATCTGCTGTGGATCAGACAGTGCGATGTGCTCGCCAGATTGTGATCCTGAGGCTACTCTAAAGCTAGGTCCCACTGAGGTGTGGGTCTCTGCGCTGGTGGAGGGTGTGGGTGAGCACTGTGATGGGACTTCAGGGAGGGTGCCTCCAGATTCCTCTCAAGAGGTTTCTTTGGGGCTTGATTGGAGGCCCTGGGTCATGGACTCCATCGGCTGTTTCCCAGATGTGCCTGCGGAAGCAAGGGGAGATAATTAGTGCATGGCAGTGGCCTGTGAAACAAGACACACCACTCACAGCACATGGATCCTCACTTGGTAAAGCACCCCCGACCTCACCGTCAGCATAGGAATGGTCCGGATCCTCCCCGGCCGTGAGGGCCTTGATCTCAGGCATTCCTCCACCGGTCTGCGACCTCTCCCTCTTGTTGTGTGCCAGCTTGTCCTGTATGAATATAGATGGAGGGAGTGTGAGCAGGATGCCTGCCGGGCCAGATGATAAGTATGCCTGGCCTGTGTGGGCAGTGATTAGTCCCATGGATAGGATGAGGACAATGACGGCGAGTGTGACAGAGTGAATGGTGATGCCCTTTGAACTGACTGTGATTGATATCCCTGTGGATGTGTGATGGGTTTGTGAGTATGTGAGTTGAGAGTGACGAGAAGAGTGGCTTACCCTGGTGGAATGAAGAAGATCATTCATCCTCTACTGAAGCTTAACTAGTGGTGAGTCAAGTCAGCTCTATTTAAGAAAGGGACTATCTAGAAGCACGCTACAGTGTGCTTGCACATGAACAGGAGAGCGAGCACATCCTGAGTGGGGCACAGCCAGAGTGGGTATTTGGAATTTAGTGCAAAGCGGGAATTCGGTGCATAGGGGACGAGGTGCTCTTTGCATTTTCTCCTTGCTATCCAACTTCTTAAACCTTCACTGCATGCTGCAGCAGTAGAGGCTACAAGGGACCAGCATGTGTGTAGGAAGTGTGCCCAGCTGCAGCTCCTGGAAGCTCGGGTTTCAGAGCTGGAACAGCTGCTGGGGACACTATGGAGCATCCGCGAGTCTGAGAGCATCATGGATAGCACGTTTAGAGAGGTGGTCACACCGAATATGAAGGGACTTGAAGGAAGGGAATGGGTGACCACCAGGCAGTCCAAGAGAAACAGGCAGGTAGTTCAGGAGTTCCCTGGGGTCCTGCTCACAAATCGGTATTCTGCTTTGGAGGCTGATGAGGGCACTGATTCCTCCAGGGAGTGCGGACAGAACCAAGCTTCTGGCAACATAAGCAGCCTGTCTGTACAGGAGGGGTGGAAGGGAGGAAGACCAATAGTAATAGAGGATTCTATAGTCAGGGGAACAGATAGGTGCTACTGTGGCCATCAACATGACTCCAGGTTGGTATGTTGCCTCCCTGGTGCCAGGGTCCGTGATGTCACTGAACGGCTGCAGGGCATCCTGAAGGGGGAGGGTGATAAGGCAGAAGTCATGGTACATGTTGATACCAATGACATAGGTAGAAAGAGGGATGAGGTCTTGCATCAAGAATTCAGGGAGTTAGGCAGTAGACTAAAAAGCAAGACCTCTTGGGCTGTAATCTCTGGATTACTCCCAGTGCCACATGCCAGAGAGCTCAGAAATAGGAGAATAGCACAGATGAATACATGGCTTAAGAGTTGGTGCAGGAGGGAGGGTTTTAGATTCCTGGATCACTGGGACAGTTTCTGGGGAAGGTGGGACCTGTACAAGCGGGACTGTCTACATCTGAACCAGAGCGGGACTAACATCCTTGCGGGCATGTTTGCTAGTGCTGTTGGGAGGAGTTTAAACTAATTTGGCAGGGGGAGGGGACACAGAATGTTAGCAGAATAGGGACACATCATAATACAGTAAAACAATCAAGTCAGAGGGAGTACAGCTGCAATAAGCTTCAAGGGAGTAAGGCAAGGCTAGATGGCCTCTACTTTAATGCCAGGAGTATTACAGGTAAAACGGATGAGTTAAGGGCGAGGATTGACGTGTGGAATTGTGATATAGTAGTCATCACTGAGACATGGTTGAGGGAAGGGCAGGATTGGCAGCTCAACATTCCGGGATATAGAATCTTCAGGCGAGACAGGGGAGGGGGTAAAAGAGGAGGAGGCATTGTATTATTAGTTAAGGAGTCAGTTACTGCAGTAAGGAGAGATGATATCTTGGAGGGGGCATCGATTGAAGCTTTGTGGGTAGAGCTTAGGAATAAAAAAGGGGCAACCACATTGTTAGGTGTTTATTATAGATCCCCAGATAGTCAGCGGGAAATTGAGGAGCAAATATGTGCACAATTTGTGAAGGTGTGTAAAAACAATAATAGGGTAATTATATTAGGCGATTTCAACTTTCCCAACATTAATTGGGATAGACATAGTGTTAAGGGCTTGGATGGAGTGGATTTCTTGAAATATGTACAGGAGAACTTTTTAGGTCAATATGTAGAGGGTCCAACAAGGGATGGTGCATTGCTGGATCTAATTCTGGGGAATGAAGCCGGGCAGGTGGCTGAGGTGGTGGTGGGCGAGCATTTTAGTGATAGCGACCACAACATGGTACAGTTTAAGTTTGTTATGGACAAAGAAATCGACAAGTTGCAAAAAGATGTTTTGGATTGGGGGAGAGTGGATTTTAGTAAAATAAGGCAGGATCTGGCCAAGGTAGACTGGGAACAGCTACTTGTGGGGAAATCTGCAGAGGAACAGTGGGGGGTGTTTAAAAAGGAAATGGGGAGGGTACAGGCTCAACATGTTCCCTCTAGGGTGATAGGAAGGAGTAACAAGCCCAGAGAACCATGGATGACCAGAGATATTCAGGTTACAATGAGAAGGAAAAGAGGCTTTCAGCAGGTACAAGGAAAGCAAATCAGCAGAGGCATTAGTGGAGTACAGACAGTGCAGGGTGGAGCTTAAGAAAGCAATTAGGAGAGCAAAGAGGGGATATGAGAAAGCTCTGGCTGGTAAAAGTAGGGGAAATCTCAAGATATTCTATAAGTATCTCAATGGGAAGAGGATAACCAGGGAAAAGAGTAGGGCCCATAAGGGACAAAGGGGGCAATCTATGGGTGGAGCCAGAGGATATCGCTAGAGTGCTGAATGAATACTTCATGTCCGTCTTCACCCAAGAGAATGAGGATGAAGGTATCGAACTCGGGGAGAGAGACTGCAAGGTTCTTAAGCAAATTGATATAGGGAGTGACAAGGTATTGGAGGTGTTGGCAGGCTTAAAAGTGGACAAATCTCCAGGTCCGGATGATTTGTGTCCCAGACTGCTGAGGGAGGCAAGGGAAGAGATCGCAGGAGCTCTGACCCAAATTTTTAATTCCCCACTGGCCACGGGGGAGGTGCCAGAGGACTGGAGAACAGCTAATGTGGTTCCACTATTTAAAAAGGGTTGTAGAGAGAAGCCAGGGAACTACAGACCAGTGAGTCTCACGTCAGTGGTAGGGAAACTATTGGAGAAAATTCTGAAGGAGAGAATCTATCTCCACTTGGAGAGGCAAGGTTTGATCAGGGATAGTCAGCATGGCTTTGTCAGAGGGAGGTTATGCCTAACAAATTTGATTGAGTTTTTTGAGGGGGTGACCAGGTGTGGAAATGAGGGTAGTGCAGTTGATGTAGTTTATATGGATTTCAGCAAAGCCTTTGACAAGGTCCCACATGGGAGACTTATAAAGAAGGCAAATGCACATGGATACAGGGTAATTTGATAAGGTGGATTCAAAATTGGCTTAGTTGTAGGAGGCAGAGGGTGATGACAGAAGGATGCTTTAGTGACTGGAAGCCAGTATCCAGTGGTGTCCCACAGGGATCTGTGCTCGGTCCCCTATTATATGTCATTTATATAAGCGACATAGATGACTATGTGGGGGTTAGGATTAGTAAATTTGCGGATGACACAAAGATTGGCCGGGTGGTTAATAGTGAGGTTGAGTGTCTTGGGCTACAGGAAGATATAGACGGGATGGTCAAATGGGCAGATAAGTGGAAGATGGAATTTAACCCTGAAAAGTGTGAGGTGATACACTTTGGAAGGAGTAATTCGACAAGGAAGTATTCAATGAATGGCATGGCACTTGGAAGTTCTGAGGAACAAAGGGACCTTGGCGTGTGTGTCCATAGATCTCTGAAGGCGGAGGGGCATGTTAGTGGGGTGGTGAAAAAGGCATATGGGACACTTGCCTTTATCAATCGAGGCATAGATTACAAAAGTAGGGAGGTCATGTTGGAGTTGTATAGAACCTTGGTGAGGCCACAGCTGGAATACTGCGTGCAGTTCTGGTCGCCACATTATAGGAAGGATGTGATTGCACTGGAGGGGGTACAGAGGAGATTTACCAGGATGTTGCCTGGGATGAAACATTTAAGTTATGAAGAGAGGTTGGATAGACTTGGGTTGCTTTTGTTGGAGCAGAGAAAACTGAGGGGGTGACCTGATCGAGGTGTACAAGATTATGAGAGGCAAGGACAGGGTGGATAGGGAACAGCTGTTCCCTTTACTTGAAGGGTCAGTCACAAGGGGGCATAAGATTAAGGTGAGGGGCAGGAGGTTTAGGGGAGATGTGAGGAAAAACTTTTTTACCCAGAGGGTGGTGACGGTCTGGAATGCGCTGCCTGGGAGGGTGGTGGAGGCAGGTTGCCTCACATCCTTTAAAAAGTACCTGGATGAGCACTTGGCACATCATAACATTCAAGGCTATGGGCCAAGTGCTGGTAAATGGGATTAGGTAGGTAGGTCAGGTATTTCTCATGTGTCGGTGCAGACTCGATGGGCTGAAGGGCCTCTTCTGCACTGTGATTCTGTGATTCTTGCAGCACTGGGTGGCTTTCCTCTTTTGCAGGGCGTTGGCACTGACCACTGCTGCCACCGCACCCCCTAAGCTGGATTGGTGACGTTGCTGCCCATCCTGCGGCCAGGGCAGGGGTACAGGACATCATGGCCGGCCTCCACAGAATCCAAGAGGCGCTCGACGGCTGCGTCATTAAACCTTCAGGACTGCAGTCTTTCTGCCTTTCGGGGCCATGTCTTCCATGCAGCAGTCCTGGGCTGGAAGCACTGAGAGGTGTGTGCGCGGCTGCACTTTAAATGTGACGCCCAGCATGATGAAGCGGCGAGGTGATGGCGTGGCGGGCGAATGAGAGTGCACCCCCCATCAAAATGGCGTGTTTCCTGGCAATGCATAATTAATGCAACCGATTTGGGACAATACGGTGTGAGATGCCGCCATTGCGGCTGGCAGAAAAACGTTGTTTTCCCTGCCAGCTACCGCATTTAGTGCAAATCTGGGACAATTCCACCCATACTCTTCTAACCCTGTTTTTAAAATGCCAGTATTACAGGTATTATTCATTGCAAAATTAAGTTTTAAAAATAAAAGCAGAAAATGCTGGAAACATGTGCAAGCAAGTCAGATAGGATCTATGGAGAGAAATACCCTAACCCTAACCTTAATGTTACAGAAAGGTTATGCCCTTTCATTTCTTTCAGATTTCCTGCATCCACAGTACTTGGCTTAAAGTTTTTAAAATGTTGCTTTTTATCCTTTGAAAGATTCTTTTCAAGGTGAAGGCAAGTCACAAAAAGGGTACAGCTGAGTAAGGCCTAACTTTAGGCCTCATTAATTAGGAGCTTTAATATTAGGGTTCCCAACCCTCCAGGATTGTTGCATGTCCTGGAATTTAGGATTAACGAAAACTTGAGCACCCAGGAGAAAATTCATAGGGGGAATCAAGATAAATTGTGTGTTTTTCTGTTTAATATCTTTGAACAATTTTCCCTATTAGCTGTGATGACATTGGAGCTAGGAAATAGTCTGTTTGACAGTCAGCAATCATCCAGCCAGCCGACGATCAGTCTGTTCACTTTCCAATTGGCTTGGGAAGGTGTTGCATCGTGAGGTTTAACGTCTCGGTGGCCAATGGAAAGAGCGGGACTATAGGACATTTGGAGGTAGGTTGTCATGTGATGAAACCTCCAGGCCTACCTCTAACCAGAGTTGACAGCCAGCCGTCTCCCTTGATAAATCGTCACAAGGTCAGATTGTTATTGCTGGTGGTAAATAATTGAAATCTAGCACAATGAACACCGCTACTTGCATTAGAAAGATAATTTAACTGTCTGGCATGGTCCCTTACTCTTGTTCTTGTGGTGACAAAATGTGACTCAGGTGTGTCAAAAGGAGTTGCTGGGCAAGGAATGTTGGTCTGGAGATCCCACTGTTGCTATTTTTTAAAAATTTGTTCATGGGATGAGGAAATGGGTGTCACTAGGCCAGCATTTATTGCCCATCTTCAGAGGGCATTTAAGTGTCAACATTGCTGTGGGTCTGGAGTCACCTGTAGGCCAGGCCAGATGAGGATAGCAGATTTCCTTCCCTAAAAGGACATTAGTGAACCAGGTGAGGTTTTTACAACAATCGGCAATGGTTTCACGGTTGTCAATTCCAGATTTTTATTAGATTCAAATTTTACCTGCCGTGGTGCGATTTGAACCCAGAAATATTAATCAGTGACAATACCACAATGCCACTGCCTCTCCCTTTTTTTTACATTCATTCATGGGATGTGGGCGTCACTGGCTAGGCCAGCGTTTATTGCCCATCCCTAATTGTCCTTGAGAAGGTGGTGGTGAGCTGCCTTCTTTAACTCTGTGGTGTAGGTACACCCAAAGTGCAGTTAGGAAGGGAGTTCCATGATTTTAACCCAGTGACAATGAAGCAACGGTGACATAGTTCCAAGTCAGGATGGTGAATGACTTAGAGGGGAACTTCCAGGCGGTGGTGTTCCCATGTATCTGCTGCCCTTATACTTCTAGATGGTAGTGGTCGTGGGTTTGGAAGATGCTGTTGAAGGACAGTTTGTTTGAAATCGGCAAAATTAGGGCAAAGGATCAGAACATTTTAAGTGCAGTTTACTGTCAGTGATTTTTGAAGTCATTTTCAGGTATTTTAAAATTAGATTATTCACAATGGTGGACAGGACACTGATTAAAATGACTGTTTTTTTGTGACAACTCCATTTTAGGCTGCACCAAGTTACCATTCTTAAACATATCAAGGGATATTTTATAAAAAGAATATTTGTTTTAAATTAGATTCTAAAACACTACCCAATTGCACTGGGCAATGGCAGATTCTACATTTGATGATTTGCAAATGATTTTAGTGGAAACTTGAGAGAAAAAAAACACTTCTGAAAACAATTGCAATTTTTGGGGTGAAATTTGCACCCAGAATGCTGATTGCATACAGAGTAGAAACTCTTCGTTCTCTTTAGAAGTTTTAAATAGAAGTTTTAAGTGTAAATTCATTAAAATTCCAGAATTATTGTTTTGTTCTAGATAAATATATTGGGCTAGAAATTGGTTACCTACATTTTTTGGATGATGGGGTCGCAATAATTGAAAAAGACCCACAAAATTTATGAATGGTTTGTATACTTTTTTGAGTTACCTCCTCATTTAAATGAATGTAGAATTTGTCCAAATGGGGCACGTATTTCTAACTGTCTGAATGCTTATTAGGGGGCCAGGCAGCATTGGCAGAGAACACATGTTGCCTGCTCCTCTTTGAGGCAGTCTGTCAGTCTTAAAGGGAAACTGCACTGAATCACAAGGGGCTGCTTCGGAATGCCATTGCTGCAGCCCAGCACCACCTTCTCACAGTGTTTAGTGTGCTACACCCTGTCAGTCACGCATCTGCAATTTCTAGCAATCAGGACTCATGCCTCACATTCAGTTGCTCCACCTCATCTTCACATGCTTAGCAAGCCTCACATCTTGCAGCTTCCAGATACTCAGTTGTTCAGCTATTACAGGCACTCAAACACATTACAACATACTCATTGGCACTCTCCAGTGTGTGGAAGCAGGACAAGGATGCACAAGGTAACAAGAGACAGCAGGAATGATCTGGTGGAGGACAGGCACAGCTGGACGACCTCATCCTCTTCGAGAAAATAGCACTTGGCATTATTGGCACGGCCATCACTGAGGCTCTGGAAAGTTGGCATCGCTGAAGCCATTCAGATTGATGGTGTGTTCGTGCTTTAGGGATCTACTCAAATCCCACTTCACCCTCGTCCCATAATCTGGTAATGATGTGGAAGCTGCAGATGGAGTGACCATGGACATCTTGCTTTTCACTCACTCCTCCTTCACTCACCCCAACCCTTCCCTATGATCTAGGACCTCAAATAGCCAAGAACTGTTTTCTGATCAGCGGGTAATACCAAGGGTGGATATTCATCTGGATTTGTACCAGACAATTTGGTTTTTAGCCAATCTGGCACTGTCTGGTACCGGATGGCATGGTATGTCCGTTATTTTGTGCTTAGCTCACTTGTCGCAGTGAAGCACTAGCAGGAGTCTGTGCTCACTCCTTTCACTGCCTGTAGCAGCCTCAAACTGACTGCGTCACAGAAAACTGAGGTTGGGTTTCATATTTTCTCCCCCACTAGCCCATCCCCCCCCGAACTTGCCATCACTGTTATTTGCAATTGGACTTTTCCAATCTTGAACCACGATGACTGTCAAGAAGATATAATAATATTATTGGAAATTATTTTAAGGTAGAGTTTAGTGGTGTCTGTATCTATGTGTGTGTCTGAACTGGATTAAAACCAGCTGGTCTGGGTGCTTTGATGTATAGTCGTTTTGAGATGTTAGGTAAACGTATGGTGGGTAAAGTGTAAATTTGCACTTGTTAGAAGAAACCATTTAAGATTGCACCTTACACCTAGCTAGAAGATGCCAAGCAATGTGTCCTTTCTTTTCACCTTATTAATGAAATTGGTGCGATGAAAGGATGTTATTGTTAGAAGAGGTAAAGTTAAAAGAACATAAGAACTAGGAGCAGGAGTAGGCAATTCAGCCCCCCAAACCTGCCCCGCCATTCAATATGATCATGGCCTAGTGATACAAATGGAAAATTTACATTCAAAGAGAAAGATATGTATAAAGGAGAAAGGAGATTGTGTGTAAAGAGAGAGACATTTTAAGATCCAACAAGTGTGAGAAGCCTCCAGCCTGTAAGCCTCAAGCTGCTGTCTGCAAGGACCCAGAGCTGAAGGAAACTCATTTTGAATGTGACTGTCCAGGGCCTGCTTTGCCAGATGTCTGTTAAATCTATGGGCAGAAATTTTCGCTCGGTGGGCGAGCTTGTGCCCGACCTGCTCGAGTGTGAAATGACGCACGTTGATGTTGGCCGAGCATGCCTGACATCAACGCGCAGTCGCACGATGGTTTGGTCAGCGGGCGCGAGCCAGAGTTGGCAGCGTACCCACCAACAATTAAAAGGCCTGTTATGGCCATTAAGTAATCAATTAAATAAAAATTTTCGCTGCCCATCCAACCTAACAGTTGGCGGGCAGACGAAAAGGCCAAACGACCTTTGCATATTTTTGGAAACCTCATCTACGGGCAGGATGAGGTTTCTAAAAGCAAATAAAGATAAAATAAAAACTTTAATTTTTCATTAGTAACATATCCCTGCTCATGTGACCGAGTCACATGAGGGGACATGTTTCATTACATTTATTTTTCATATCTCTTCATCTCCCCGAAGCAGCTCTGTGCCTCAGGGAGATTATGAAGCGCTCACTCACGCACACATGCAAAGTTTGTGCTCGGCCCGCTGGCCCTCCTCCCCCACCCCCCGCACAGGCAGCGTTCAGCGCTGCCGCTCGCGTTTCATGCTGGGCGGACCTTAATTGGCCCACCAGTGTGAAATCACGGTCCAGTGCCGATCGCCCACCCTCGCCGAGCACCCCCCGCCAAGGGCAAAATTCCGCCCTATGAGTTTTACTGTTGCCTTACCGGGGTATAATTCAGAGTCAGATTAATTAGGGGATTTTTGGAGTTATCATAGTAGTAATTTTGTAGACATATGTATGTGTTTACAATCTTTCTTTTATTAATAAATGTTTAAGCTAGTTTTATAAAACCTCCTTGAGACTCAGTGTTCTTATTACTATTGAATTCAAAGCTTGCATCTCGAAACAGACAAATTGAAAAAATGGGTTATGACAGTTGTTTCAAGTTTCCCGCTAGGATTCGAACAACTCAGCCTTTACCATCGGCTGTGTCATAATAATGATGTTATCGCCATACACAATGATATCGCCCCTGTACCTGATAATGACATACCTGGCGTTGCTATGGTGTCCAGTATTAGTGGCGTCCTGCAGTGGCCACTCTACTGGTGCCTGAGAATGAAGGCCCAGAGGAAGAGCTGAGAAAGAAGCCCTGTAATTTGATTGCACTCTCACAGCTACCAGCTCAGACACTGGCACTGAGCTTACCTTAGGGGATTGTAGAGAGGTTGGATCAGCACAATGGTGTGTCACAGGGCATGAGTGGACCAAAATCGGGAGGAACGCCTTTGGGCTAACTCACCAGATGACAAGGACACCGGGGTTCTGCTGCAGAGGCCTCAAATGAGGACTTTGATGGGGGGGCATACTGGAAACAGATGATGGACATGCACACAGAAATGCTTGGTCCATTGACAGGCCTACCAGGCAGCCTCTTATTATTGTCAAGGAGCATGGAAGAGTCTGACATCTCAATCGGCCCATGTTTCTGGAGCTCTCCTCAGCATGGCGATCAATGTGGGCTGTGCAGATGCGAGCAAATACCCTCTCATTTTTTTGCCTTTGCTATTGGTGCTATGGAGCCAAATCTTGCAGCCAATATGTTTTCAGTGAATTGGAATATTGCTAGAGAAGCAAATGCAAACCTAAAGATTAAAAATGCAGTTGATGATTCAGCATTCTGCAATGTGCTGATCAACTAGCTTGTCTGGAACGATGCTATTATCATTTAAAACACTTTCTTCTTTGGAAGATAGAGCCAGTTTTCTTACTGCCAATTTATAGTTTGACAGCTAGAATTAGTGTTCTTTCGGCTCTTCAAATTAACTTCAAACTCTTACTGAAGAAACAATATTCCAACAGGACTACTACTTCCAGCTCTGTACATTTAATACAAGTACTTTGGCTACTTTGTAGTAAATAGCATGAAATAGGAGGTGCTTTTTCTTGACTCCAATTCCAACAGCTGATTAAGGCTAAATTGGATAATCTGAAAAAGGGCATGAGGATCAAGATACGCGATTATCCGTCACCCAGAGTGATGTAGGCTGCAACCAAATGATGCTGACTTCCAGGATTATGGTACGGGCATACAGCCCAGTGCTGTTGAGTGACATGGCTTTTTTTTATTACTCGTTCAAGGGATTTGGGAATTGCTGACTCGGCCAGGATTTATTGCCCATCCCTAACTGCCCTTGATAGGGTGGTGGTGAGCTGCCTTCTTGAACTGCTGCAGTCCATGTGGTGTAGGTACACCCATAGTGCTGTTAGGGAGGGAGTTCCAGGATTTTGACTGTGTGACTTGGAGGGGAACTTCTAGGTGGTGGTGTTCCCATGCATCTGCTGCCCTGGTCGTTCTAGGTGGTAAAGCTCGTGGGTTTGGAAGGCTGATGAAGGAGCCTTGGTGAGTTCCTGCAGTGCATCTTGTAGATGGTACATACTGCTGCCATTATGCGTTGGTGGTGGAGGGAGTGAATGTTTAAAGGTGGTGGATGGGGGCCAATCAAGCAGGCTGCTTTTTCCTGGACTGTGTCAAGCTTGAGTGTTGTTGGATCTGCACTCATCCAGGCAAGTGGGGAGTATTCCATCACACTCTTGACTTGTGCCTTGTAGATTGTGGACAGGCTTTGGAGAGTCAGGAGATGGGTTACTCGCTGCAGGATTTCTAGCCTCTGACCTGCTTTTGTCGCCCATTTCTGGTATAGTCAGACACCTTCCAGTAACAACCAACAGCTTCCCTTTGCGCAGCACCATTCTCTGCACACTTTACCAACTTTTCAGAAATCTTCCAAAAACCCAATACTCTTACAAATTATGCAAGAGCCAAGAGATAATAATACCTGCAAGTTGGAGGGATTCCTTTAAATAGTGCTACCTAGTGGGCGGTGTTCAGCTGATATGTTTAAGACAGGGTGTTAACTAGAGCTACAAGGTCGAAAATGACAGGTCATTCGTCAAATCATGATGTGGACTGATGTCACAATCCGCCTACTCTGAGTATCTTCTGCGTACACATGTAATGCCCTCAACAGCATGGCAATCACATGAGCCAGGACGCAAGTGGAGGTTCCGCTACCACACCATTTTTCATCTCAAGTGGTACCCGTTACACCAAAACGGTGCGCACAGCTGAATTTTGGGACCATTGCTTTGGCATGAGCTCTTTATTTGCCACTCATACCACAAATTGATTAATTGGGAACACTATCATACATTCCCAGGAGTAAATCACCAAATAAAACTAATTAGTAAAAGGAAAGAACTTCCTTATCGAAGTCAGTGAGTAAATTTGTGTCATGGTTTAATATCTGTTCTGTTTCATCAGATGTGTGGCATGTAACTTCTGGACCATGTGATTTATTTAATTATACTTAATTAAATGTAATGCATCATGGACTCTAATTAAAATGAAGGATTTTAGGATTAATATAGAATATATTTCTTTAACCATCTAATGGCTGCCAAAGAGTAAGTGTGTTGGACTGCGATTACACCAATGAGGCCATCTATTTGACAACTTATTGAACAGTTGATGAAAACGACATTAAAAGTTGGATATATTTATGAATCATATTATTGCATCTCCTCTCCAGCACTCTCCTTGTATTTTAATATGTAGGCTGAATCAGCTGGTTAAGTGGAGGATGTGACCACACAGGTCATTCCCCCTTACTTCTAGACAAAATCTTTGTAAATGCATGTTTACACACTGACCGAGAATAAATAAATATTTTGAAGATTAAGGTGCATTGGGCTACAAAAACATGTTTGTGTGTATACTGTATATGTGAAATGATAATAACTGCTCAATCACAGCTTGCCTACAGTCACTTCTAGATGTTCATCTTGATGCTCAGTTCAAGACCATACTGATGTTTTCTCAGAGTTCATTCCACTGCTTTGCTTTTCCAGTCCAAATGACACTCCAGGACTGATTCACCACCGTATCCCAACTCTTAATCGTCATTTTTTCATTATCTTCTGGTTATATGTACACTCACGTTATTTAATGCCAGGCAGGAAAAAAAAGTTCAGTGCTTTCTCTAAGAACTCAGAATGGGCTGATTAGCTGTGGAATAATAATCACTCTGTTTGACAAATAGGGCTGAGCAGAAACAAAAATTGCTGGAAAAACTCAGCAGGTCTGACAGCATCTGTGGAGAGGAAGATAGAGTTAACGTTTCGAGTCCGTATGACTCTTCATCAGAACTAAAGAGAAATAGAAATGAAGTGAAATACAAGCTGTTTAGGGGTGGGTGGGACAGGTGGAGCTGGATAGAGGGCCAGTGATAGGTGGAGGCAAAGGAGAGATTGCCAAAGATGTCATAAACAAAACATCAAAGGGGTGTTGATGGTGGTGATATTAGCTAAAGGATGTGCTAATGATGATATTGAGGGTAGAAAGCAGGATGAGCAAGTGACAAATGGCCCTAGTTGAGGTGGGGTGGGGGGAAGGGATCAAAATAGGCTAAAAGGTGGAGATGAGACAATGGATAGAAATAAATTTTAAAAATAATAGAAATAGATGTGAAAAGAAAAATATACATATAAAAAAAATATAATAATTATTAGAAAAAAGGGGATCAAAAAGGGGATGAGGATGGAGGAGAGAGTTCATGATCTGAAGTTGTTGAACTCAATATTCAGTCCGGAAGGCTGTAAAGTGCCTAATCAAAAGATGAGGTGCTGTTCCTCCAGTTTACATTGAGCTTCACTGGAACATTGCAGCAGGCCAAGGACGGACATGTGGGCATGAGAGCAGGGTGGAGTGTTGAAATGGCAAGCGACAGGGAGGTCTGGGTCATGCTTGCGGACAGACCAAAGGTGTTCTTCAAAGTGGTCACGCAGTCTGCGTTTGGTCTCTCCAATGTAGAGGAGACTGCATTGGGAGCAGCGAATGCAGTAGACTAAATTGAGGGAGGTGCAAGTGAAAAGCTGCTTCACTTGAAAGGAGTGTTTGGGCCCATGGACGGTGAGGAGGGGGGAAGTAAAGGGGCGAGTGTTGCACCTTCTGCGGTTGCATGGGAAGGTGCTGTTGGAGGGGGATGAGGTGTAGGGGGTGATGGAGGAGTGGACAAAGGTGTCCCAGAGGGAACGGTCCTTACGGAATGCCAATGGGGGGGTGGCGGGGGGGGGGTGGTGAAGGGAAGATGTGTTTGGTGGTGGCGTCATGCTGGAGTTGGCAGAAATGGCAGAGGATGATCCTTTGAATGCGGAGGCTGGTGGGGTGATAAGTGAGGACAAGGGGGACCCTATTATGGTTCTGGGAGGGAGAGGAAGGTGTGAGGGCGGATGCGCGGGAGATGGGCCAGACACGGTTGAGGTGTCAACCACCGTGGGTAGAAAACCTCGGTTAAGGAAGGAAGAGAGACAGACATGTCAGAAGAACTGTTTTGGAAAGTGGCATCATTGGAACAGATGCAATGGAGGCGAAGGAACTGAGAGAATGGGATGGAGTCCTTACAGGAAGCAGGGTGTGAGAAGCTGTAAGTTGAGGTAGCTGCGGGAGTCGGTGGGCTTGTAATGTATATTGGTGGATAGTCTATCACCAGAAATGGAGACAGGGAGGTCAAGGAAGGGAAGGGAAGGGAAGGGAAGTGTCAGTGATGGACTATGTGAAAGTGATGGAGGGGTGGAAATTGGAAGCAAAATTAATAAATGTTTCCTGGTCCAGACGAGAGCATGAAGCGGCACCGAAGGGCTGAGCAGGTTGTTGTGGCTGACTCCTGTCACTGCTAACAAACTGTGCCGTCTTGCAGCTATCCATTTACTTGTCCTATTCAAAATCTAGTATTGCTTCTTTAATGTTAGTGCAACCAGAGCAATGTGTCTGACTGGGTTAGAGGTGACTGTAACTATGAAACAACTTTATTTGCCAAGTCTTTGTGAGCCTGCAGCGCAACATGAACAAAAGCGCAACATGAACAAAAGAGTTTGATTTCCGTAAATTGTTCTCATGACAAGAAAAGTGACTGGGTCTCTACTTTACAGCCTGTTGCCCGGATAATTAGTGGCTAATTTTGCTATCTCACACTGGGGGGGGATTCCCTCAAATCACTATTTACGAATGCTTTTTTAACTGAACCCCATTTGCACAGCTGATCTCCAACCTCCCAAATTTTAAACTTGCTTCGCTATTTTCCAAAAGTTTCAACAAAATGACATTTTAGTGTGTAAACAAATTTAAGTTGTTAATTCCCAACTTTCTTGAGCATGAATATTTAACCAATTATATTTGGAAAATATAGTAAATAAAAAGACAGATTGAAAAATACTGATACTTTTCTAATAGACTTTTATGCGTATCCTCTGATCGATCTAGATGCTACATTATACAATACATATAAAAATGTTCGTATTTTTCAAGAATGAGATAAACTGAAATCATGACGAGATAACCATTTGTGGTAATTTGATAGGTTTAATTTTGATTAAAATTTGAAACTTGAATTAAGCACTCTAGTGTCTCTCCACTACCTCGCAGGTTGGTGGTGATCTCTTCAGTAAGAGCATTTTCCTTCCAAGAGTTCAGCACTGCCCCAAGAAGTTGTTACTGAAGCTCACATTCCTAAACATGGCCATGACAAAACCTTACTCTTCAGACAGCACCATGCCAATAAGAAGCCAAATTAGTTGGGAAATTTTGGATTGGAGCTTTGGGTTAATGGTCCTGTTTATTTGGTCTGCAAAGTTTAACTTTAGGAAGTTGAATGGGTGGTATGTTTCTGCTTATTCTCTGCGTTGTATTTTTACAACATTTTGAAAGAATGAACTGGAACTTCCTGGCGGTGAGCCTAATGAGTGGCATTATACATTTACATCAGGAATTGAATCAGCTTTCAAATGATCGTTCTCCTCTCTGTTCTTTTCATGTAATATGTAGTTAACTTATGTAGTTGCTTAAATTATGATAATTAACTGAAGAATTATCTGTGGATTTTAGGTTGTCTACCATATCAAAGTTAAATCTTCCCATAAAATCAAGGAATGATATTAGCATTCTCACAACATCAGCTTTGTTTCAATCAATCCTCATTTTGCTTATCTGGATTTACCACTCTGCCAGTTGCTGACTTGTGCAGCCTGTTTATTGAATCGTATGTACTTAATTGGTTGTAAAAGGTTTTGTTGCCCTGAGGTCATGAAGCTCTCTTTCTTTTCTTCTTTTTATGGTTAATGATGACACTTCAAGTAATAGTGCAAAACCTTTGATGCAACTAAATCCAAAGTGGGCTTTGCAGTGCCTGTTTTTTTTAGGTGCTATGAGGCAACTAAATACTCAAAAATAGGATCAGAGATGTGCATGCACATTTCTGATGGGAAGTGCACATGACGCACCTTGGTAAAGGGCTTTTCAGGTGTGCACCAAATGATGACAGGCATTATGCAGAGCGGGTAGATCATGGTCTTCAGTGTGTAACACTGATTTAATCCCAGAACTGCCATTTTCAATCTCCACACTCTAGCCAATGCCCTGTCTTAGCCTTGTACAGCTGGACACATTAAATGGTACAAAGGACAGCCCAGCATGATTTAAAGAAATTGGGAACTACTTACACATTAGATGCTGGATTATTCTTTTAATGGCTGTTGCTGCCATGTCTTTGGAGCTTTCCTCTACTTGGCAAACGTTTGAATCATCTACAGGGAGCGATCTGGCTGGTAATGATGCACTTTTCTGTTCATTTAAAAGTTTGCGTTGAAACAAATAGCTTCCAGACATCGGAGGCCCGGTAAGGCTTCCTTGAAAGGAAACCACAAAGGGCAGGACAAGCTGGAGGAGGAAGAGGAAGAGAAGGAGGAGTGGGTTGAGGGAAGAAGGTATTTCAGCAGGAGGCCATATCCACTGAGGGTCTTTAGGGAGCAATTCTCTTACCTCAACTTCAGTGATGACCAATGCTTGAGACATCTTTGCTTCATTATAAAAGGTCATGACAGAAATCGGTCAATGCTGCAGTCACAACTGCAATCTCAAAGCATGGCAAGTTGTCAATGTCACTATGGCTCAACTTTTGTGCAGCTGGTTCCTTCCAGAATACTGCTGGAGATACAAGCAACATCTTGCAGTTTGTCACACACACACTGCTACCCGAGCACCTGAGTCTCTTTGTTCACAGAGGAACAGTTTAATCTTATTCCCTGAACATCTTGGTGTATGCTCTCACATGCTCACCCACTCTTGAAAGTATCACAGCCCGGATTCATTTTTCAAAATCCTCCCACTACCTTTTACAGCCACAATCTACCCCTATATGCAGGCTACCCTTAAGAATTGCTAACTACTCACAATATTGGTCTTCCTGCGAATGTGTGCAGCCAATGAACAGAGTGGGTAGTGCTGGCTGCACACAGCAACGCTGGAGTGAGGAAGACAGCAACAGTTTAACACAACGAACAGGAGTAGGTTAATTGTGCACCAGTCACTACACCCGTCTTCAGGGATTAGCCAACTGAAACACCCAACATATCTTAATTGTGGAGGCTACTTTTCTAAGTCTAACATATCCAGACGAATAGCTTCAGAGTTCTGAAGAGTCGGATGGACTCGAAACGTTAACTCTGTTTCTCTCTCCACAAATGCTGCCAGACCTGCTGAATTTTTTCGAGCATTTTATGTTACAGTCCCAATTTGGAGATGGCAGCTCCTCCTTTTCTGTCAGGTGCTCAGATACATGTGCAAAGCTTTATACCTAAACAGTAAACCAGAGCTGTATCGAAAACGCAGATGGGACCTTTAGAGTGACTTTTGCTTGAGTTTGTAAGAGTCCAGGTCAGATGCAAACTCTGCACACTTTTTAATTCCGGTCTCGCTCTGCACCAAATGACATGACAGCGCACTCCTTAGTTACATTCCACTCCACACTTATATTCCTTGTGCTGTAAAGCTGAAGCCCTGTAACATGGTCTCCCCCTGGGACCCTCACTGGAGCAGACTCCAGAGTTATCCTGTGACAGATGCATTGCTACAAAGTGGGGATGACAATGTGCTGAATCTCATGAATAGGTTGAGAGGCAGAACCACCCCTAAGAAAGCTAGGGCAGCATCTCCACACAAAAGATCACCTGGAATCCTTCAGAACATTTCTTGTAGCTACAGACATTTCTGTATTTATACCTTGTAATGTCATCATTAATTTTAGAAAAGAATTTCTCAAACCATGGAAATAAATAAATAAATTTTGAAAGTGGAGGCTTGGCTTTGTAGGTTGTGTAACTACCTAAGCAATAGTTGGCACACCACCTCAGCATTTTCCTCTCTGTCACCTCCAGCAATCTCAATGCCAAAGCCAGCAAATGAAGGCTGTGGTTTAGAGCAATGTTTGTTTCCTTCCAGAAAAGCAGCTGCCTAGGAGATGAGCAGATCCAACAAATTAAAGGATACACCTGAGAAAGTGACCAGAGAGTCAGGTCCACAGGAGATCATGCAGCATCCATGGAGTGAATTCTCTCGGTCCCTTGGAGAGGGGATTGAAGTGGGTGGGGGGTTGGGGGCCAGAGGGGTGGGGGAGGAAAAACTGTGGAAAGCTGTGTGTGAGGACAGCTCCTCGACACATCCCCATCGACCCAGGGAAGTTCCTCCCCCTGCCTGGAGGTGGGAAAGAAAGTTGGCAACTTGCTCCAACGAGCTAGGTAGCTGGTTATGCTACGAGGGCCAAATTAGGGCCATTTTCCCATGGAGCTAGGATCTTCCTGCCATTGGAGTGTTTCCTCACTGAACGCAGAGCCCATCAGCTCAAGGGAGCAGACTGTGGACTATCACCAACTGTCTCCTTTAAATCCCCCCCATCCTGATTGCTGACCATCCTGAGGAGAGGCTTCCCCTTCCTGAATGAACACAGTTTGTGGCCAGGCTTAGTTTTAAGACTTTTACATGTTTTCAGAGAGTGCTTCCATCTTGGGGCAACATGCCTACTCTGTTTAGATGCAGTATTAATAAACAAGTGTTAAGCATATATCAGAGTATATCTGCAGTCTGTCTACTAACCAAGTCCCATGCCGAGAGCCGAAGATAGAAGGACCATCTCAGAACAGTCTCTCACCTACACTGGCAGCACTCACCTCTCCTCACCTCCATCTCACCCACAGCCTCAGGCACTTCATTGTCTCTCCTGCCATACCTAAATGGGACGGCACTCCTGGAATTGTCCACTTAATTAGGTGCATCTCGGAATATCACACAAGTGGGAAGGACTCGGAGACCGTTGGGGTCAGGTGCACCATAAGGTCCCAAGTCCCAACGTAACGTTCAGGCCCATGTTTCTGGCAGGAAAGCGTTACTGCAACATTTTCACTGTATCAAGACAATAGGTTGGTGCTTTATTCAAGGGTTGAATCTTGTAGATCCACCATTCTCCTGTTAAAAAAAATGACTCCCATATTGCATTATACACAGTAATGCAGAGTTACCCATCACTTGCTGAACCAAGGTTGTTGGGATCATACTTTAGAAAAGGCTGTGAAAAATTTCTGCTTTGCCTGTTAGCATAAATACAGCTCTCGCTGTTCTTTGCCCAATAACTAAGGTCAAATTCATCATATCAGCTCCTTATAGTTGTCTTTGACGGGGCTGGTTGTTACACTGTCACATTTTACTATTTAATTAAAAGTCTTGCATCCAGTTCAAATATCACAATTCAAAATGTCATACATAAGAAGTATAGGTCATGTTATCGGTCACGTTCACCTGACTGGTTCAAAACTCATTCAAAGAACAAAGCAAGTCATCACAGTTAACTGATTAATTTGTTGCTACAAATATAACCAATTAGGTAAGGAAACCAGAAATGAAAAATGAGCTAACTGTTTAAAAAAACACATTTTGCTGATAAGATAAGCAGAAAATACTGCTTATGCAATAGCAAGGAGCAGAAAGGGAGCCAATAACCATTTTTATTAAAAATTCACAAAATATTTTTCAAGCGTTTTCAGCCACCACCCCCTGAGTTCAAGAGATAGTATTAAAAGTAAAATGTCACGTAATAAAGTTGAACTGGATGCAAGACTTTTAATTAAGTAATCCAGCACAAAAATATTAAACTTAGCCACAGAATTGTCTTTGTTTTAAGTTTCTAATAATTCCCTCGATAGGCCTGTCACTCTCAGCTTATGCTATATTATGCACAATGGTTATAACTTCTGCTAATAGGGAGGCTAACCAGCATTTTGCCAGTGATTGGGAGGGTCCACTGCTGTGGGGAGACTACCAGATAAACCCTGGCAGCCTCTCTGTGGGTTTCCAGGTGGAGGCCTCTCCTTCATGGCCACTCCATGGCCCACGGAGGGGCTCCCTCTGGTAGCAATGGACACTCCCATGGCCCATCGAGGGGCTCTCTCTGGCAAAAATGGACACTCCCATGGCCCATGAAAGGGGTCCTTCTGGTAGCAATGGACACTCCTATGGCCACTGAGCCCTTGCTTGAAGATAACACCCGTGTCCTGATAACTAGGGCCTACCGACCTGGCTTCGGCTCCTTAAAATAAACTTACTTGTCTTCGAGGGCACTTTGGCAATGAGGCACCCTCTACCTTGTCCTGCAACCCGAGTATTGGCCACCGCTAGTGGTGGCGCTGAGTTGCTGATTGGACCAGCAGCTTTGGGAGGCAGGCCGCCATCCTCAATTGGACAGCCAATCCAATGGCAGCCTGTTAATTGGCTGCCACTGGTAAAATGCCATCCCAGGGTCCCTCCGCCCATCCTCATGAGGTCAGCTCCTGCCTTTGACACTGGCAGAGGAATTTCATTGAAGCTGGAAAATTCTGCTCATGATTTCAGGTCAAAGACCTTTGATTAGAGGGATTTGAAAACAAGGATGAGAACTTTAAAATTGTGGTGCTGCTTATATGGGGACAAACAGGTCAGTGTGCGAAAGTGTAATGGGTGAACTGGACTTGGTGAAGTTAGAGCACAGTAGCAGAAATTAGAATGTGGGTGGCGGACCAAGATTGCATTTAAGTAATCAAATCTGAGGTCACAAGGGCGTGAATGAGGGTTTCAGCTACAGAGGAGCTGAGGCAGGGCAGAATCGGGGGGGAGATGTTAGAAAGATGGAAATAGGCAGTTTTAGTGATGGTGTGGATACGTGGTTGGAAACTCATTTTGGGTCAAATGTGATACTAAGATTGTGAACAGTCTGATTCAGGCTCATACAATAGCCAGGAAGATGGATGGATTTGATGGCTAGGGAATGAAGTTTGTGACGGGGGCTGAAGACAATGGCTTTGCTCTTTCCAATATTGAATTGGAGGAAGTTACTGCCAATCCAGCACTAGGGGCAGGATTTTTCATGTGATGGGCGGGTTCAGCGGGAGCAGGCAGGGACCGGCGCGGAGCTGATCACTGCCTGCGATTGGGTCCGCGCCACCGTTTTACACAGGCTGGTCAATTAAGGCCCGCCCAGCGTAATACGCGGCTGGTAGCACTGAACGCTACCTCTGCGGGTGTTGGGGGGTAGGGGGAGGAGGGAAAGTTGAGGCCAGTGCTCTTTCGTGCATGTGCGCAAAAGATCGCTTCAATCTCTGAGGCATGGAACTGCCTCAGGGAGACTTATTTAATTTTATTATCGATTCAAAGGTGCAAAAATTTATTTAAACATGTCCCCTGTGTCACATGACTTGGGACATGTTTTTAAATTTATGAAATTTAAAAAAATTTATTTAATAAAAGCTTTAGGAAATCTCATCCTGCTCGTGGATGAGGTTGAGGTTTCCTAAAAAACGGGAGGGCCGCTTGGCCTTTTCGCCTGCCCGTCAACCTTAAGGTTCGATGGGCAGCATTTAGAATAACTTTAATTAGATCCTTAATGGCCTTAATGAGCCGTTCACATATCGGCGGCGCACAGCCGACTCCGGCGCCCGCCCACTGAACTAAACAGCGCTACTGAGTGGGATGACATCAGGCACCCCCGCACACCGACTGGAAAATTCTGCCCTAGATGTCAGTTATGTTATAATATGTCTTTAAGGGATATCGGCATGACATCATTAAAAGGGAAATGTGTCATGTGATCCAGTGTTAGTTTCACTTTTGTGTTGAGCAGAGCACAGCTCACTGCTCTGGTATCTTTAAGCTTTATGCCTATGTAGAACTGTTCTCATGTGCCTAGTCTAATAAATGGACTTACATGTTTACCAAATCCCTTTCGAGCAACTGGTGCCTTGTGTCTCATGTTGTAAATAAGTCCAAGGTATTATATCATTCTAATAACACGACATGGTGATCAGTGGTGGTAAGACCAGTAGCAGCAAGATTAAGTACAGGTGTAACACGGTGAACAGATTATGCTACATGGCATGAGAAGACCCTCAACGTTTTGGTCAGACCTCAAAGAAGTCGCAGCATTGGAGAGTGTTGAAAAAGCAGGTGTGACTGCAAAGAAAGTTTGTGGAGACACAATGCTGAGCTAATGCTCAAGTAAAGAGCCGGTAAGCAGATGGATCCCTTGTGCTGAGATTGCAGCGCATAGCCTGTCAGTTCTGTGAGGGCAACAGCACATTGAGGGAACCAGCACTGGGTTAGCTCAGTTGGGAAAGGTGAATTATCAGGGTGTGTCCCGGATCAAGAGCGAGAGAGGGAAAGTCAAACAAAAAAAACCCATCATAACAATTGGGCCAGAGAAGGTTGTGATTGCAACAGGTAGCTCCTGGAGTTGCTGAATTCAATTAAATAAAAAGCAAAGACACCATTACTCCATGGTGCATTCCCACCAAACTCATCTTCATGGTCGGAGCTTAGGAAAAGAGGGCAAAACCGTCTACAGTGACACAAATCCCAGGTACTACAGAAGAAGGAAGGTCAAAGGGATATTGTCAGAGTGACCAAAAAATTCCCCAGTTTAAATTAGGATGCAGCTGACCTACTATTAGAATTCAAAATGTTTAAACAGTGTACAGAGCTGCAGGTTCTTGATTCCGGTGTGTCTGAACCAGACAATAAAGCCCATAAAAATTCACCTAGTAATTGGGAATGAAGGTCTACACATTCTGAACATGTCAGGATTAACAAAAGGAGAGCTAGAGGGTTTCCAAAAGATATAGGCTACATTGGAAGACTGGTTCAGAATCAGGTTAAACTTTTGTATTCATCGACTGGAGTTCATGTCATTTTGACAAAAGCCAACAGAATCCATAGACCACTGCATCAGCAGATGCAGAGAAAAGGGTACATAGCTCTGCATTTGAAAAAAATCACACCAACAGACAGAATTGTTAAATTAGTGATCACATCCACTCCCAAGGAAGCATTCCAGAACGATCTGATAGACAAGCCCAAAATGTATAACACCAAAGAGCTACTCAAGGATGGACATAAATATGAAGCAATCCTCACAGGTTGACAAGGTTTACAGGTCCTAAGTACAACCCCAATTGTTGATGCACTTACTAGAGCACCTAAACCTAGCAAGACATGTGGAAGGTGTGGCCTTCTGCATGCATCAAGGAAATGCCCAACTTTTCATCAATTCTACAAGGTGTGTGGCAGAAAGGGCCATTGGCAGCAGCAGTGCTCTAGAGCAAAGGCTGACGCAGCTACAAAGAGCCATGCACTGATCCAAACAGACCATACACAATGTGTACCTTAAAGCAGTAGAATGACTATTCGGTATCCCGTCAGACACATATACATGAGGTGATTGACAAACCAGAAAATGACGATGATGTGTACAATGAAGACAAAGAGGTGAGCACATGTTTTACACTGTCAATCTCGTGGAAAACGTAGACGTCGTCACACCTTCCAAGATTCAAATTATCTGGTCTAAGAAAGGTAGTAACTATCCATTATTGGCCAAGATTGACATGGGCACGTACTAGTATACTACTTCTGCAAATTCTAAAAGACATTTATTCATAGACATGGAAGGCCATGGCGAAACCTACTACTGTGAAACTTTCAGCGTTCAATGGTTCACAAATTCCATGTGCAGGATCCATAGTCCTGGATTACAATTACAATCAATCTTCCTGGGTGTTAGATGTTCTACCTCATGGAAATTAAAGGCCCAGTGATTGCTGGTCTACCAGCATGTCAGGACTTCACACTAGTACCAACCCATGAATCAGTCAGACAAACCTCAAACTACTCCAATCGCCTCAGTTCATGACCTAACCTTGAAGTATCCAGATGTTTCAACAAAATTGGCAGTTTCAACGGGGCTGCAACATTACACTTGCAGGAGAATGCAAGTCTGTAAATTGATCCACCATGTAAGTACGGCATTCACATACAAGACAAATTGAAAATCGAACTAGACAAAATGGAGAAAGACGCCATCATTATAAGAGTACAGGAGCACACAGATTGGTGCAGCTCAATCACATGTCATAAAGAAGGATGGATCATTGAGTGTATACCTCGATCCATGATGTTTAAACGCAGCTTTGAAACGTTGTCCTTATAAAATGCTCATATTAAAAAAAGAGTTAAATTCGAGCTTTTCGAGTACAAAATTCCTCTCAAAGCTTGATGCCAAGCATGGCTACTGGCCATTACGTCATCTCGCAGAGCAGTCCCAAGAGCTTACTATGTTTTGTACCCCATTCGGACGATACTGTTTTCAACAACTTCCTTTCAGGCTGTTATCCAGGAATTCTTTCAAGCTCACAATGACCACGTTATTTGTATTGTAGCAGGATGCATCTGTATCACCGATGACATAGCTGTTGTGGGAAGAACAAAGCAAGAACATGACCATAACCTGCATTTATTGATGCAAGTAGCACATAATGAAGGATTGGTGTTCAATAGTCTGATGTGCAAGATCAATGTGCAGCAGATCAATGTCTTCAGTTCTATTTATTCCAGCACTGGCGTATATCCCAATCCAAGTAAAATAGAGGATATTAAAGGCCATGCCAACTCCTTGCAATAAGGACAATCTTCAAAGATGTCTAGTTGTCTTTAATTTCTTGCCTCCATGGATTCCCAATTTAATTCAAAAATCTTCATCGCTAAGGGAATTGTTGAGAAAGGATGTGCCTTTCCTATGGCATGAAAACCACCATTACCTCTTCAAAGAACTGAAACAGACATTATCAGAAGCATCAACATTGCAATTTTATGATCCTAGGGAGCCAACTACTCTGGAGATAGATGCCTCACTAAAAGGCCTGGGAGCATGCATACTGCAGAAAGGCAAACTGATTGCATTTGCTTCAAAACCTCTGAATGTAGTGCAATCCAACTACTCCAACATCGAGTGGGAAACATTAACTTTAGCATTTGGAATCATGCATTTACATACCCATCTATTTGGCAAATTTGGTAGAGAACAACTACAAGCCACTGGAGATGATTTGGTGAAAACCATTGGCCAGTGCACTGCCAAGATTGCAACGTCTCTTCATGAAGTTACAACTGTGAAATTAGGTTCAGGCCAGGTAACTTGGTCACATCGGATACACTAAGCAGATTGCCTAACCCAGCAAAAACAGAAGAAGATATATCCTTGGATCTACAAGTTGACTTCATTGACATCGAGCTTGAAGCTGTTCTCCAAATTGACCTGGTACATTTCGCGCCGCGCAAATGCCAGCAGCTACAAGAAGAAACGGCGAAAGATTCTACACTACAGAAACTGTGGAAAACCATCATCGAAGGAAAGCCTGATTCAATTCAGCACGAGCACGTGAGACCATTTTGGCTTTATCGGACAAGGTAGTCATCTCTCGGGGAATCTTTTTTTTAATTCATTCACGGGATTCATTCGCTTGCTGGGCCAGCATTTATTGCCCATCTCTAGTTGCCCTTGAGAAGATGGTGGTGAGCTGTGTTCTTGAAGCACTGCAGTTCGCAGTGCTGTCAGGTAGGGAGTTCCAGGATTTTGATCCAGCGACAGTGAAGGGATGGCGATATATTTCCAAATCAGGATAGTGAGTGACTTGAAGGGGAACTTCCAAGTGGTGGTCTCCCCATCTATCTGCTGCCCTTGTCCTTCTAGGTGGTAGTGGTCATGGGTTTGGAAGGTGCTGTCTAAGGAGCCTTGATGAATTCCTGCAGTGCACCTTGTGGATGGTACACACTGCTGCTACTGTACATCGGTGATGGAGGAAATGAATGTTGAAGGTGGTGGATGGGGTGACAATCAAGGATGCTACTTTGACCTGGATGGTGTTGAGCTTCTTGCTACACTCATCCAGGCAAGCAGAGAGTATTCCATCACGCCACTTACTTGTGCCTTGTGTATGCTGCACAGGCTGTGGGGAATCAGAGGGTGAGTTACTCTCTGCAGAATTCCCAGACAGACTAAGCAAGATCTATACATTGCAGTGTTACATCTGAGAGCGACACCTTTAAATGAAACTACTGCAGCATCGGCAGAGTTCATGTTAGGCAGACCAGTGCTTACCAATTTCCCAACTCTTGCCCATTCTATTCTCTCAGAAACTAGAGAGCAACTTTTAAAACCAAAGAGAAGACGACCAATGTGCACGATAAAAATGCAGGTACAGAGTTGTCAGGCTTACAGTTGGGACAACAAATTCCCAACCAAGATCCCACAGAAGGTACCTGGCAACCAGCTGAGGTGACAAGGATTTATCCAGAATCAAGGTCCTACGAAGTCATTACGCACAAAGGTGTAAGGTTAGGTGTAACCGAGAACAAATCAAATCCATTCCAGCTCCTCAACCACCACACAGTCCTTCTGCATCTAGGACAAGATCCCAAATGCAACCAGTAACAGCCAAGAATGACAATCCCACAGGTCACTGAGCAATTGAGGAAACCTTCAGACAAGGTTCCCATTACAAGATCTGGGTGTACCAGCAGATTACCTCTATGCTTTAGAAACTGAGATTCATCTGTTCCATACAGTTGTGCAATGGTAACTAAATGTGAACATGTATTGTAAATAATTATGTGTCTTTGGAAGGGAGGGGGAAGTATCGTTAAAAAGAAAAGAGGATGTTGTGATTTGCCCTTTAAGGGATATTGGCATGATATCACTAGAAGGGAAATGTGCCCTGTGACCCAGTCTTAGTTTCACTTTTGCTTTGAGCAGAGTACAGATCACTGCTCTGATGTCTTCAAGCTTTATACCTATGTATAACTGTTCCCATGAGCCTAGCCTTATGAACCAACAACACATTTACCCAATCCCTAATGAGCAATTGGCGCCTTGTGTCCTGTACAGTAAATGAGTCCAAGATATTATGTCATCATAACAACATGACAGGACAAACAGTCTAACAATTTAGAGGTGGAGGTGTGGAGAGGTGGTACCGAGGTGGAACTGGGTGTTGCCAGTGTACATGTGAAAGTTAATGCTGCGTGTTTTCAGATGAAGTCACCTGGGGGTAGCATGAAGGTGAGATAAGGAGGGGGACAAGGATAGATACTTGGGGGCCACCAGAAGTGACTGTGGGTGCAGGGGGAGAAGCCATTGCAAGTGATATTCTGATTGGCTGGCAGCTCTTGGAGGCAGGGCATCCTCTTTTAGAAGGGCAGAAGCTACTACTGCAATCAATTAACTGCCTGTTCAATGTAAAATATGGATGTGACTTCCAGGGCCTGCGGAGGCGAAGTTAACCCCTTCTTTCCAGCTGGTGAGTGGACTCACTACTGCCCCTTAAAATCCCAGCCACCAATGCTGCTGGCAATTAATTTTAATATCCGTAACAGAAGATGGCCAGTGTTTTTCTTTGGCAAGGAAGTTTTCTTTTCTGCTTCCTTCCAAAGTACACCTCCACTCTGTGCCTCTGCCTGCTCCACTACTTGTACACATTATTTGAAAGCATACGAGCTGACCTCAGCTTCTTAAGATGAGCTCTGCACTGGATAGGACTGGCAGATGGAAGTTCCTTCCCTGCAGTACTTTATCAGCTCTATGGAATTATGAGGCCCAGCTTTTTAAGATCTCCATATGAAATTAAATGATTCAGGGCTTAAATATTATGGGGTATCCTTGATAATTCAATGGGTATATTCACCATGGACTGCAGTACTAACCATACAAAATATCAGATTTGATTCATTGTCTGTGTTATGTTGGTTGCTCTCATCTGCATCTCTAGTGGAGAGAAATAATTGTCCTCAATGTTCCTCAACAAAAAAAAAATGGAAAAAAATATTTCACCTAGCATTTCTGCTCCCGCTCAGTTAGAGAACCTTCTCTGAAATGTTTATGTGGTGCATGTTTTGTGACTTGAAAATATGATTTAAATTATTTTATAACGTCCATTGTCTAGAAAACCAAAGTTGAACAAGAAAATTGTTTTGGCTAAATTTTACTCAACTGCGAAAGACATAATACCCATCTCAACATTCATAAAGTATTCCAAAAGAGAAATACAGTGACTCTTCCAAAACAGAGAGTCCTATTGTCACTTTTATGTCAAAATAATATCAGCTGTAGAAATTCAAATTGAACAGGCCCAAAGTCTCTCAGCCAGATTAGAATTGGCCAAGACAAACTTCATGACGCTCTTTCCCATAAGCAAATTCCAACAGCACTCTTGAAGGAATGCCATTGTCTGCTTGACCTTTGCACATTTTACATTGCAGAAGGCTGTGTCTATGAAATTATTAATGGAGCGATCCTCTGGGAAGGGCAGTTACAGTATATTAGCTTGAATTTGTCTGGCTACACTCCTAAGGGTTTGAAGATAAGTGATTTTGAAAAAACCTTCTAGCCCATAGTTTCTGGATGCTTCTTCTTATTTTCTGCTTCTAGAAACTGAAACGCTGACTCAAAGTTTTGTATGGAGATGATAATGAGATATTCTCTTTTTTCTTCTTTCATGGGATGTGAGCCTCACTGGCAAAGCCCACATTTATTGCCCACCCCCAATTGGCCTTGAGAAGATGGTGGTGAGCAGCCTTCTTGAACCGCTACAGTCCATGTGGTGTAGGTACACCCACAGTGCTGTTAGGAAGAAAGTTCCAGGATTTTGACCCAGCGACAGTGAAGGAACGGCAATATAGGGCAGATTTTCCGTTCTGTGGGGGAGGGGCAGGTGGGTGGTGTGGTGGAGAACAGGTGTGGGCGCAGGCAGGCACAGACCTGATCGGCGCCCACGTTTGGGTCTGCGCCACCATTTTATGTGGGCGGGCCAATTAAGGCCTGCCCAGTGTATTTGCCGACTCCTGTGGATAGTGGAAGTGTATGGGCAACGGTGGGCGTGCACAGACCGCCGGGTCCAATGGCAACCCCGTAGTCCGTTTAAAAGAAGGCCTGGCAGCCTCCTGTATGCTGGTGACAATGGCCAATTCGAGGGTGCACTACAGGGGTCGGCTGAGCAGGCCAGGCTGGAGGGAAGGGCAGAGGAGCAGGGCAGGCTGCAGGGTAGGCCAACAGGGAGCCAATACACCCCTTGCTTTTCAGATGAATGCCTTGTTGCCCTCCTCAAGGAGGTGGCAGCACGGCGGGGGGGTGTTGGTCCCCCAGGTTGGGAGGAGGAGGTCCCCCCACATGACCAAACATGCCTGGGAGGAGGTGGCGGAGGTGGTGAGATCCCGCGATGTGGTGCGGCGTATATGGGTCCTGTGTCATAAGCGCTTCAATGATTTGCTGCGCTCTGGAAAGGTGAGTACCATTTTGGCATTGGGCATTTAACCCAGCAGGTAGCCTTAGCCTTTGAGGCCCCCCCACCCGCACCCCCCACCTTCCCCCCCTCCCCCCCAAGTCTTACTGTCGTGACTGCATTGAATCGTGTTGGGCATTTCTCCTACGCTAGGTGGGCAAGCAGATAGTGCCCATGCTTAGATCAGCCTGAGTGGTTCATGAGGAGATGGGTTCTCCCCCACACCATGTGTTGCTCTTAGTCGCACATGACTAGTCTGGGGGCAACCTGCAGGGGATGCAGCTAGGCGCATACTCAGAATTCCAACACATGTCCTATTCATGGTGATGAGATTGTGGAAGGGGAGCCTCAAGGTGTCATGGCCAAGAACCATCTGCTGCCCTCTACATTGCATGTAGTTGTGCCTCCTTGCTATGAGAGCAAAGACTGTGTGGTTCCTAAAGTGATAGATGCAGCATGCGTCCATGGTGGCTGTTGGTGGGGGGCTGGGGTGGTTGGGAGCAGGCATACTAGCTTTGTGTGATTGATCAGCAGTGGCAGGGAGAGGAGGCACCGGAGGCCTGATATGGGCCACTGTGGTTGGGGTGCGGCGTGCACGTGCAGAGTCCATGTGCAAATTGCCACAATGAATGGTGTTCTGTTTTTCAGGACAAGAATGCTCACAATGTGTCTGAGCGTTCGAGGACTGGAGGCGGCCAGGCTCACCTCATGATGTTAAGCCGCTTTGAACAGGAGGCCCTGGAGCTTGAGAGGCGGCATGCGCCCAGGTCAACTGGTGTCAGTGAGGCTGGGGTGGAGCGGCCAGGTATTTGAGGCCAACAGTGAGATCCGCTCTGTCCTCCCAACATTCATAGCACCGATAATTGTTAAAATTTGATATTGTTGCAATATTGCTCGGTCACAGAGTGATAGAGTCAGGGGTGTGGATCACAGAAAAAGATCCTTTGGCTCTTCGAGGATGCGCGGGTCAAACACATACTTAAGTCTACACATCCCATTTCCCAGCACTATCCCCATGGCCTTGTATGCCATGGCATCACTATTGCACATCCAAATACTTATTACATGTTAGGAGGGTTTCTGTGTCCACCACCCTTTCAGGCAGTGAGTTCCAGATTCCCACCACCCTCTGTGTGCAAAAGTTGCTCATCACATCACCTGTAAACCTCATGCCCCTTACCTTAAATTTATGCAACCTGGTTACTCAGCCCTCCTCCAAGGGGAAAAGTTCCTTTCTGTCGACCCTATCTATGCCCCTCATGAGTTTATACGCCTCAATCATGTCACCCCTCAATCTCCTCTGCTCCAGGGGAAATAACCCCAGTCTATGCAATCTCTCCTCATAAGTGAAACTCTCCAGGCCAGGCAACATCCTGGTAAACATCCTCTGCACTCTCTCCACTGCAATCACATCCCTCCCATAAAGTGCTTTTCAGAACTGCACGCAGAACTATAGCTGTGGCCTAAGCAGCGTTTTTTGCAGTTGGAACGTTACCTCCCTGCTCCTATATTCTACGCCTCAGCTAATAAAGGCAAGTATGGCATATGTCTTCTTAAACATCTTTTGTACCTATTCCGCCACCTTAAGGGACCAGTCAACATGCACACCAAGGTCCCTCTGAACCTCGTTACTTCCCACCAAGGTCCTACCATTCAATCGTGTGTTCCCGTGCCTTGTTTCTCCTGCCCAAGTGCATCACCTCACACCTTTCCACATAACATTCCATTTGGTATTCCTTAGGCTATCTGACCAGCCTGCCTATATCCGCCTGTAATGTTAGTGTATCCTCCTGACTATTTGCCACCCCACCAATAATCGTGTCCATAGGTTCTGGAAGGTTGAGTGTATAATGAGCCAGGGGGAATGGGATGAAGTGTGTCACTGTGTGCACGCTAACTGATCCACTGTCCTTGTTGTTATTTTTGGCATCATCAGGGCATGGCCGCCTGGAGGAAGTGCAGATGCCCCCTCTCACACCTGAGAGGCCTGAACTGTCACCTGCGTCACACCATTTCAGCGAGGCAGGCACCAGCGCAGATACTAGCACCTCAGTGGGAATTGTTACATCGGCTAGTGTCCCGGGGCACAGTTGAGAGGGCACTTCACAATCGCTGGAGGAGCTGGCAGAGACAGAGTGCCGATGGCGCCAGCAGCCGGAGGACTGCAGGGGTCCAGGCACATGGTGAGTCAGTGCCTGATGATGTGCCTCTGGAGTCGTCCGTGATGCAGCAGCTGCAGGAAATGCGGCCGGGTGTGCGGGAGCATCTGAGAGTGATACACGAGGCTGCGCTTTGCTTGGTGTCGGTGGTGGAGGAGCCCACACGGAGCATCAGTGATGCAATGAGCCTCATGTCAGAGCGTCATGCTTCCTCCATGGAGAGAGTGGCAACTCTCGTGGAGAGGGGCTTCCAGGAGAAAAAGTAGCTTCTCCTGGGGTTACGCTCGGACCTGCAAACCCTCACAGCGCCAGTGGCCACAGCTGGTCATTGCCAATGTGGGAGATGGTGTGGGCTTCAAGCTTCCCAGCTCGATGCCCATTCATCGACAGTGAGCAGGGAGGTCCGAGGCTGCCTGTCGTATCTGCGGTCTCCTTTCTCAGCGCTCTGGATGAGGGCACCAGTTCCTCTACCCCTCTCCCAGTGACTGCTTCATCGGGTGAGGCTGCAACGATTGGGGAGATGCCAGCTGCGGAACTGGCAGATCCCTCCCAGGCAGGGCCAGCACAGGCTCCACGGGCTAGAAGACGACCGCCAAGATCATCGAGGCCAACAGGACAGCAGAGTCAGCAGGCTGTCTCAGATGCCATTCTGAACAATGGGGCGGCACCTAGACGTAGCACCCACAAACGGAAATGTAAGGCACATTAGGCAGACCACGGGTTTCTCACTGGTGCTTTTGTGTTGGCCCGAGATTAGGTCCTCATAATTTGTTTTTGCTTCTTACAGTATTCGGAGAACATCTGATGTTAAAATTAAAAATCAGATGTGTGACCCTGGCAGAGGATGGCTCGTTTGTTCTGCATGTGTATATTTCAGAAAAATGTCATGTGTTTGTTTGGACATTCAAATTTGTGACCAAGGCCCTTAGTTGCAGCTGATTACCTGGCAGATTTTGCACTTAGGTGGCGAGTATGGAAGCGCCAGACAAGGCTGGTCCTGCTGATCCATTTGTGTTGTGCTAGCTGAAGGTTCATTGGATTAAAGCCTCCCGGGTGTCCCTGCCTCCTTGGTGTAGTCCCGGGTCAGCATCTACCCCCTCAGCATTTCCCTGTGCATGCTCATCCTCGGACTCACTGCTGGACTCGTCATGTGCAGCCGCAGACACTGCGTCAATCTCTTCATCGTCCACTGCTTGCCCCCTTTCCAGCACAAGATTGTGGAGAGCGCAACATGCAACCACTATCACTGACACATGATCTGGGGGGTACTGGAGTGCGTCCCCTGAGTGGTCCAGGCATCGGAAGCACATCTTGAAGACCGATGGCTCTCTCCACCACAGCCCTTGTGGAGGTTTGGCTCCTGTTGTAGCACTGCTCAGCTTCTAATATGGGATGGCGGAGAGGCGTCATGAGCCACCTTCTGAGGGGATAGCCCTTGTCACCCAGCAGCCAACCATCAAGCCGGGCTGGAGCACTGAAGAGCCCCAGCACCTGGGAGTGTCTGAGGATGTAGGCGTCGTGGGAGCTGCCTGGGTACCTTGTACAGACTTGTAGAATCAGCATCCTGTGATCACACACTATCTGCACGTTCATGGAGTGGAAGCCCTTCCTGTTGACAAAGGCACCGGGCTCACCTGCTGGTACCTTGATGGCCACATGTGTGCAGTCTATTGCACCCTGGATGCGGGGGAAGCCAGCAATGGCCACGAAGCCTCTGGCTCGCTGTGTCTGGCTTGCCTGGTCGCAGCGGAAGTGGATGAAGGTCAATGCCCATCTGAACAGAGCGACTGTAACCTGCTTGACACAAGTGTGGACAGCTGATTGGGAGACACTGCAAAGATCACCCACCGAGCCCTGGAAGGAGCCAGAGGCATAGAGGTTGAGGACAGCTGTGACCTTCAGAGCCGCTGGCATGGGGTGTCCACCTATACAGTTAGGGGAGGTCTCAGGGCCAATCATCTGACAGGTGTAGTTGACTGTCTCCTTTGACAGTTGGAGCCTCCTTCGGCACTGCACCTCAGTCATATTGAGGTAGTTGCTTCGCCGCCTGTATACCCTGGCATCAGGATAGTGGCGTTGTCTGTGGCCCCTTCCACCTTGGACTTCCTCTTGGCCCTGCACCCCTTGTGCCTGCGCCTGGCCTCCCAAAGGTGGCTCCCCTGGAGACTGATTGTGCACTCCTGGCCTCCTCCTTTTAGCCCTCCCTTCCTCCTCAGAGGAGGTGCCTCCAGTGGACATGTCAGAACCCATACCCAGGCTAAGGGGAGGCCTTCAGAAAGCTGCAGGCCCGTTAAAGATTACTGTCTGCAGAGTGCTGACCTGAGGCTCAAAGTACACAGAAAGCTGCTGGAACGCGTTCTGAACTGCTACAGATCACACAGGCAAGTTTAAAATACTTTCTCCAATAAATACTCCACAAAGCAGATTGACGACCCCACTGAGCCCTCTTATCCCGCTCGTGGATGAGGTTCATAGAAAAGTCTGTTACCCACCTGCCCGTTGCGCCCATGGGCCGACCTGAAGATCAAATGGGCGCCTAAAAATCGCCGTCGATTGACGACTAAAGGGCCTTAACTGGGTGGTTAATTAATGGCAGGTGCGCGTCAAACTTCATCACACGCCCGCCCAGCTAAATATCGCTATGGCGTGCAGTGACTTCGGGACCATGGTTTCAAGTCAGGATGGTGTATGGCTTGGTGAAGAACTTGGAGGTGGTGGTGTTCCCAAGCATCTGCTGCCCTTCTCCTTCTAGGTGGTAGATGTTAATTCCAGTAATTGTATGTTGAGGAAGAATGGGTCTGAAGTTAGCCTGTACCTTTAAAAAGGTTTATTTCCAAGACAGCAAAGTCACAAACTCTCCCAGTGCCTCCACATCACCCAGATTATTTTGCAACTCTTTCAAGTACATTCACAGTTCAACTCTTTCGAGTACAATCACAGTTCTTGGTTTCCGGGAGTGGGACATGAACCCACAACCCTCTGATTCAAAGGCAAGGGTGCTATGAACTGAGCCACAGCTGACACCTCGAACAGGAGGTTGCAACTCTTTCGAGTACAATCACAGTTCTTGGTTTCCAGGAGTGGGACATGAACCCACAACCCTCTGATTCAAAGGCGAGGGTGCTATGAACTGAGCCACAGCTGACACCTCTAAATCTATGATCTAGTTTACTGACTGAGCTCAAACTCTTTCGAGTTATCAACAGTCACAGATTGCAACTCTTTCGAGTACAATTACAGTTCTTGGTTTCTCCGGGAGTGGGACACGAACCCGCAACCCTCTGATTCAAAGGCGAGGGTGCTATGAACTGAGCCACAGCTGACACCTCAGAGTGAACTGGTTTATATACTCTGATAATGATTCGCCAATCCTTCCCCAATTGGGGGCAGCTGTGCTTAATTGTCAACTTAAAGCATGTATTCTATTGCAACACAAATTCAGCGTTAACAGATTCACTTCTTTTTTCTAAAGCAAAAAAAAACACAAGTGTATTTCCTTTTCAGAAAAAAATAGAAAAATTAAATCACCCATTTTGAAAAGAAGATTCATATCCCGAGTCATCCTCCTTTTAATACCTCCAACAATTTTTCACTACAAGCATTCCTTTTGGTGAAAGCGTCTGATAACTGATGACTTGTATCAACCCACTGGAGCTTAGAGATTTCCTTTGCCTCCACCACTCATTTCAGACTTGCAATATCAATTTGTAATCTTTTATTCACTCACACTCTGTGGCGTGTACGTTATCCCAAAGAGATCGGTTATCAATATAACGCATTACTGGGACTTTTCCTTCATCATTTCCCTAATGTAGTATTCCCCTAATGTTTTAGATAAAAAGAATGTCATACCAACCACCTCTACTAATGCGAGAGTCTCTGCTGCCAGGGTGCTTTTTACTACATGCCTTAATTTCTTGGCTTTCCAAGCCAAGAAACAACACTTCCCATTTTCATCCACACGAAATATTATAAAACCCGCTACACTTGAAAATCCGTCAACAAGGTTTACATGAGAGGCGTCACTGAACACAATCAATTTTATATTCTTACAGTCGCCCAAAGATGGAAAACTCACTTCTCCATCTTTGGGCGACCCTAAGAATATTAAACATTTCTCCATCTTTAACTTTTTTAATGCTTTCTTCACCTGTAAGATAGCCTGGGCCTAGGGATGTTTCATTATAGTACTCGGGTTCAAGAACATCAAAACTTGCATCCGGCCTCATCGGAGTGTCCAGCCAGTTTAATCGCCCAGACTTTGCAGCTGCTCTGTCTCATCCTTGAAGCGTCAGTATCTTTTCATGAAGGCCTAGCCCAACTGACTGCAATAGGGCTAGCACTTTCTAAATACGATTGCTGATGCAAAGTAACCTCAGACCTATACTGTTTATTTCTAATTGAAATATATTTAAAGGCCCCAATAGACTGACTACAAACCTTAAAGTCTGCCCTAATCTTGTCAATGACTCTGTTGTGAAACTCACTAGTGCCACCCCACAGGAAGTCATCAACATGCATCATGAAGATGCCCACAAGTTTCCCACCATGGTATCAACAAAACAGAGCAGGCTCTGCCTTCAGATGGAGGCAACTCAACTTTTACACCAATTGAACTGAAAGGATCATGCTCAAGAAGCATCACTTAAACCATGTACACACTTATTCAATTAAAAATTTCTCTCCATCTCTGGTGCTTCCTTAGGAGGTTTGAGACAGGCTTCCCTCTGGAGGTGATCCCCCTGCAGATTTGCAGCTTTTATATCTATTGACTTACACTCCCACGATAACATCGCCAAAAAGTCCAGAAAAATTTTTCAAAATTACCTCCCCTGCTGTGGGCGAATCCACTCTGATTTCTTTATCTGCTGAGCATTCTTCAAATTCTTGGGCCACTAACCTAGCCTTGGCCTCATTTATGCTATCCGATAGGACCTTTTCTGTGCAGACCCCGCTGTGATAACACTGGCTGACCCCTATTTGGGACTTCTGAATACACACCAAACTCCCTCCAACTGACCTATTCCCTCTGTTTAACCTCCTTCGTGGCTTTATCCCCCAACTTGTCAGCCATTACAAAAATCTTTCCATCACGGGGACTCCTGCTTCTGCTATTTTTGTCATTATGATTCAATATTCTCCACTTTACTATGTCTTCTGGTCAGGCCACAACTCCTGCTTGCCTGTTTAAATATTTCCGGGCTCCTACTGTCAGTGTCCCCTACCTACCCGATCAGAGGCCCTATCCACTGTACATGAATGCTTCCTCACCTAGGATTTATCACTGGACCCATTACTGAAACTTGGACTACACTTCCTTATTTTCCATTCTTGTACTACGTCCTCCCAGTCCATGGCCTTCACTGCTTCTCCGTCATCCTGGACATTCAGCCAATTCTTACATTTTCCAGTAGATTTTCCTGCCTGTCCCATTGTTGCAACCCTCCAGTTATCCAATCCTTCTGGACAATACGATACCCAGGAGCCCACTTTGGGCAGCTGATCTCTGGGCAAAATAACCAGTCCCTGTTTATCACAATTCGATTTTCTACAGGTATCTAACTCCTGATTCATTATATCTTGTCCCTCTGGCTCTGCCCCACGAAATATGAGTAGCCGATGCACATGGCACTTTGTCACCTTCCACACATTGTCAGTATTCGCAAATTCATAATTCATTCCGATGACCTGTGAGGAACAGGCTTTTATTGTTTGATTTCCGTGTTGAATAATAAGTTTTCCCTTCACCTCCTATAACATTGAGCTTTTCCATTCCCTTTGCCCCTCATAATAAACCAGGTCACCAGATTAAATTCTACCTCAGACGGCCTTGTGGTGTCACAATGCTCTAATTCATTCTGAAACCTCCACCTTGATGAAAGCTTTCCTGCCTGCATGCAAGACATTCAAGTGGGCAGAAGACAGGGCTAATGGTAGTTCCTTCAAGAGCCAGAGGAGCATCCGATAGCACTGAAGGCAACTTCAGATTTCTTCCATACACCAACTTGTATGGAGTATATCCCCAACCATTTGTAAATAATTCTTTGCATGTACTGCCCATGCCAACGCTGTTTGCAACTTGCAATCCGGTTGTTCAGCCAGTTTCTTATGCAACATGTTGTCTATCACTGCATGATTCCTCTTGCACAAACCATTGCTGAATGGGCTCTCAGCCACAGTATGCATAACTATGATATTCAAATTCTCACACGTCCTGAAATTCCTCATTCACAAATTCCCCTCCATTATCCATCAGGAATTTTGTTGGTGTAATCTGGTACCAACCCATTCTCCATGATCTTATCAAGAATGGTCTGTTTGTCCTTACCAGGTATTGTCGTAGATAGCCTAAATCTAGTTGCCATATCTACAAAGTGTAGCAAAAAAACTATCCTGATTCTTGTCCCATACTTTTAAGTCCATTGCCACTGCATCATTAAATTCCCTGGCCAGTGGCAGACCCACAACAGGACGTGACGGTGCCCTTTGATATTTAACACAAATGTCACATTAAGCTGTGACTTGCTCAATAAGGTTGTCATATTTTTTAATCAACCACTCCAACATCCTGTGGTAGAGCTTTCAGTTTTTGTGGCTCTGGATGTGCAAATTGTTTATGCAACTTGCAAAATAATCATCTTCTTATCCACCAAACTTTTATCCCCAGAAATTAACAAGACTACTTCAACTTTGATAAGAAATATCTGGCTTCCTTAATGGCAGGCAGTAATGGCCTGACTAAGTAAAATGTAGATCCACAGTTTTTCCAAACACAATCGTTCTGTAATTCTTCATGTTTAGCTTCAACTGTGCTTTTTTTCAATTGAAGATCTGCTCAACAATAGAGGTATCTCGCTAGAGACCACACCAGTGCTGAGGAACAGTCTGATCCCAGCTATCTTGCAGGGGAGGACTATTCTTTTGGAAGACGTTAGCATGTTATCATCCCCACAGGTAGAGCTTCCATACTCCTGAACCTTCCACTGATCTGCATCATTGAGAGGTTCCAGGTAGCAGTTAAGCCAAACCACCCTACACATTGTAGAAATGCAACTGCTTTCTAAAGCTTTGCAGTTGAAGGATGCTACCTTCCAAAACGGCACTTCTGACATGCCTGCCTTTTTCCTTAACTGAGGGTTGCCCCCCTACCCTGTGGTTAACAGGGTCCTCAACTGTGTCCAACCCATCTCCTGCAGCCCTGCCCTCACCCCTTCCCCTCCCAGAAGGATGATAGGGTCCCCCTTGTCCTCACTTTTCACCCCACGAGCGTCCGGATCCAAAGGATCATCCTCCACTATTTCTGCCAACTCCAGCATGATGCTGCTACTAAACATCTTCCCCTCACCCTCCCTGCCAGCATTCAGTAGGGACTGTTCCATCCGTAACAACCTGGTCCACTCCTCCATCTGCCCCTTTACCTCCTCCCTCCTCACCGTCCCAGGCCCCAAACACTTTTCAGGTGAAGCAGCTCTTCACTTGCACCTCCTTCAATTTGGTCTACTGCATTTGCTGCTCCCAATGAGGTCTCCTCTACATTGGGGGAGACTTGCGGAACACCTTCGGACGCTGGTGGGGTGAAAAATGAGGACAAGGGAGATCCTATCATCCTTCTGGGAGGGAAAGGGGTGAGGGCAGGGCTGCGGGAGATGGGTTGGACACAGTTGAGGACCCTGTCAACCACAGGGTAGGGGGGGCAACCCTCAGTTAAGGAAAAAGGCAGGTATGTCAGAAGTGCCATCTTGCAGTCTGTCCGCAAGATGACCCAGACCTTCCTGTCGCTTGCTATTTCAACACACCACCCTGCTCTAATGCCGACATGTCCGTCCTTGACCTGCTGCAATGTTCCAGTGAAGCCCAACGCAAACTGGAGGAACAGCACCTCATCTCCTGATTGGGCACTTTGCAGCCTTCCGGACCTAACATTGAGTCCAACACCTTCAGACCATGAACACTCTTCCGACTTTACCCCTTTTTAATCCAAATAGTATTTAAAAAACAATTTTTTTATTATAATGTATAATTTTTTTTTTTTCCCCCAACCACCAACCACTCCCCCACCCCACCCACAACAGGGCCGCCTGTCACTTGTTCTTATATTTTTACTTTCACAGCGCTGACCCTTATTCTGCTATTAAAACATTTTGCTATCTTACCCTTACGCTACTATCAGCATCTTCTTTAGTCTTTAACACTACCATTAATATTCCCTTTGTCTCGTGTCCATGACAACATTGTCAAATTCCTCCTTAGTTCCCACCTATTCCTGATCTTCTACTTTGCTCCACCCCCTCTTATAAAATCCATCACATTTCTACTTCTCTTTAGCTCTGAAGAGTCATAGACTCAAAATGTTAACTCTGTTTCTCACTCCACAGATGCTGCCGGGCCTGTAGAGTTTTTCCAGCATTTTCTGTTTTTATATCAAAATACTCTTTACTGGATTCAAATACCCAGTGACCAACACAATTCCTTCATGGCAGTCAGCATCATCATTTCCAGCCTCAGTATTACCTGTTTCATGCATTATTTCTAACGCACAATTCTTTTGCAGTAGGCAATTCATTATGTAATGATTTTTAGAATCACACCAATATCACTGATTAACCATTCCCAAGCGTTTCTCAAGTTCAAGCGCCTAAAGTCACCATCCCAGACCCACTCTTTGCCTTGGCTCTCAAATGGGCTAAAAGTGCGACCATCTTCAGTCCGCCTATCAGCAGCCCCATCTTTGTACTGGAATCTGCGTTTAATATTTTGTTGATCACAGAATTCAACCACCATGGAATCCTCCATCCTTTTCTTTACCGCTGAGCTGCCTGTATTTGATTGGAAAGAAGCTGGAAATGACTGTTTTCCCAAAAATATTTTTAGGGCAGCAGCCATCTAGTCCAGGAGAGAGTCTTTCTCATGGAATCGAACCCCCGTCAATACCAAAAGTCTATCGACATGAGAAATAGATGCACAGTCGAGTAACTTAAATGCAAATACAGACTCTGGGGTTTCAAGGTTAAGCTTTCTGTCTCGTATACCACTCATCAAAGTCCATAATATATTTCTCCATGGACTGATCACCTGTTTCCTTAAATCTATCAGTTTCCTATGCTTCAAGCAAATCATGCTTTTTGTAAAACTTATCCAAAAACCTGTAATAGAAGAGTTCTTCTTCTTGGAGATCCTTCAGCATCCAAGTCACTACGTCCAATTCTGAAAACACTTTACTCCTAATCTTACTTTTTGCTGGTAATGACAAAGCCAAAGCCAGGCCTTGTTCTTTTCAGGGTAACAAAGTAACACGTGTCCACATCTCAACTTCCTTTTTCCATTGCCGATATTGTTCTGCCTCCGAAAAGAAACAGTGGATAGACAAAGCCATTATGTTATTGAATTTATCAGCACCAGTACACCTTTTCTCTCAGAGGATAGAGACAATAAACTTCTTATCCAGCAACCACTTGCCAAAGCTTAATGTTCATCCTCTACTACAATATTAATTCCAATAATTGTATGTTGAAGAAGAATGAGTCTGAAGTTAGGCTGTACCTTAAACCAGGTTTATTTCCAGGACAGCAAGACTATGTCATAAACTCTCCCAATTTGAACTGGTTTATAAACTCTGATAATGATTCCTCAATCCTTCCCCAGTTGGGGGCAGCTGTGCTTAATTATCAGCTTAAAGCATGTATTCTATTGCAACACAAGTTCAACATTAAGAGTAGATGTTGCAGGTTTGGAAGATGTTTTCAAAGGAGTGTTGGTGCATTGCTGCAATGCATCCTGGAGGTAGTAAACACTGCTGTCACTGTGCATCAGTGGTGGAGGGAGTGAATGTCTAAGGTGATGGATGGGGTTTTGATCAGTAAGGCGCTGATCACTGGCTGGCTGTCGTTGCAACAATAATCCTGCTCAGCATGAGAGGAACTAGAGGTTCAGAAATTTGGTATTCTTTTCACTTCTAAATATGATTATTTCCACAAATGTAACTGTAGCACTGTTTTTCTGTTATTCTGTTTCCCTTTCTCAGTGGGCCATATTTGAGTCTTTTCCATTCTTTTCAAGTGGCATATTTTTGGATGCCTTCATATTTATGAAAGATAAAGGATCTGGATGGATTAGGACTTCTCTGCAACACACAAAGGAATACAGGTGCATTGCAGCAGTTATTGCAGGCTATAAAATGATCAGGCTGAATCTTCCTGGTCCTGCAATAGTGGACTTGGAGGCATTGGGCTGGGAAAATATGGGAGGAGCAGTGTCGGGTTGGCAGCCTGGAGCATTCCCGTTGCCAGGGGCATTTCCTATTCGGGACCCAGATCAGCTGTCCACTCCACAGAGGAGGTGGGCATCCAATTAAGCTGATTACAGACCCAATTCGCTCCAGTTTTGCGGGCGCACCAGCATTTGGCCAGTTGAGTGCCCTCTGCACCATCCTCCAAAAGGGATCTGGTGGCAAGAAAACCTGCACCCGGGACCCAAACAATGCACCGAGAGGTGTTTCTGTTCCATTTCAATTGGCCCAATGATTTTGCTCTAAATAATTTTAACTTTAAATAAATGTTCTTGAGAGCGCCTCCATGTTAAGGCCCCTTTGTTGTCTTGTCTTGCCTCAACAGCATCCACCTCTCCCAGCAGGGTGCCAAGGCTCCAAAGGGGCTGTCCCCCTTGTCTGGCAGTATTGAGAGACCACCCACATTCCTTAATAGGATGGCCAGCACAGGGGCAGCCAATTAGGAGGCTGCCTTTAGGAAGATTGAAACATTGGGCACGCTTGTTAGTAAGTGTGGTCTCAGGACCCTCAATTTGGTCCTATGGGTCCCGGATCCTGTGGGAAATTCCAGCCCTTAATGCCTGATTGTGTCATGTTGAATTGTATGAAAGTTTTCAGTTGGCAAATCCATACTGTAAAAGGCAAAGGCTTAGCATTGAGCTAGGGCTATTGGCCTCTGCTTTTGACCCCAGTGAAGAATTGAGGGCAGTACCACATCACTAAATTGGCAGAATACAGCTAAGTGGCCATGCCACTAAGAAAGCAACCTGGCTTGGCACCAACTAGAAGACAGAGGACTGGGGAATAGAGAAACGTGAGGTTGGCCGACCATGCATACAACTGCTGGTGACTCCACTATCTTCCAAAAATTGATAATGGCCAAGGAGCTCCAGTTATAACAGAGTGGGGAGGGGTCCAGAGTCAACACTGAGGAATGTACACACTGTACTGCCACCTCTCCTGGGTCTGTCCTGCCAGAGGGACCCAAGTGATGATGGCCTACAGGACTTTGTAAGGTATGATTTTGTGACAATAGCTATATCAGGCTGTTGCTTGACTAGTCTGAGGGACAGCTGTTCAAACTTTGTCATAGAGCAGAGGGCTTTGGAGGGTTGACTGGGCTGGGTGTGCCTTTGTTGTAATCAATGCTAGGTGGTTTGTCCTGTTTTATTGTTACCTTCCCTTTCTGTAGCAGTTTCATACAACTGATCGGCTTGCTAGAGAGTAGCTAAGACTCAGAACTAGATGGGTTTTACAACAATCCTGTGGTTATATGATCATCATTACTGAGACTAGCTTCTTATTCCAGGTTTATTAATTAATTGAATTTAAATTCCCCAGCTGCCATGGTGGGGATTGAACTCATGTACATGGAGCATTACACAAGGCCTCTGGTCACTAGTCCAGTAAGGTTACCACTTTGCTACTATACCTGGTAGAAAAGAGCTCAAAGTATAAGGGAAGAGAGAATGGGCTGGAGGTGGCTGACTATTAACAGTTCAGCACACTGATTCAGAGGAGGATGTCATGCAGATAAGTGGTACATCTGCATCCCATTCAGTCAGAGAGGGTTAGGTAGGGAACTCGTAGTTAGCTGATGAAAGAAGCACAAATATTTCCGATGCACATACACTAAATTATTTCATCAATGACTGAACCAAGAGAAGACCGAGTATGGTGATTGTCAAGATTGCGACTTTGCCACGACTAATTTATATATTTTTTTTGTCTTCCAGGTATACAGCAACTGTCACAGGACATGCATAAGGAAGCTTTCTCCAAGGAGCTCATTCCTTCAGAGGATGCATATGCATAGGATGCACAGTCATGCACTGGCACAGATAGTTGCGTGATGGTAGGTTAGACAGTTCGTTGGCTTTTCACCCCATGATTTACAAGTTACAAGTGAGCATGAGCTGACACTGATGACAGGAACAGCTGTAAGAGTCCACAGTCCTCTCCAACCTCCACTGAGCTAGACACAAATGCAGAACCCCGGGGGATATCATTGAGACAAAACTGCTGGAGGTGCATCAGAAACTTAGCCAGGCACTGACAGATGTGCCCACATATTCTGCATTAAAGCAGAGAGGATGAAAGAGTTCAACTCGATCACTAGTGGATTTGTGGTGCAGGGAATTACAAGAATTTCTGCCTTGGATAGAGTGGCCTCCTTCATGAAGATTCACCCAAGGCTCAATACTGAATCTATGTAGGTGATGATTAAGACAGTGCAGAGTTTGACTGCCAAATTGTCTGCTGTCTTAAACAGGATAACAGGTACCTTTTCTGGGGCCTCGCAACCCATCACTGATCTCCAACAAGTTGGTACGCAGAAGACGGGTAGAAATGATGTGACGCTGGGTCCATGCCTGGGATGATGGCAGTAGAGGGCATGGAAGTGGGAGATCCACTTAAAACACATCCACTTCTCACTCACTGCCTCCTCACCATCACCCTCTCAGCCAGTACTTGACATGCTGCCTTGTCTTCCAATGAGATTCTACCCTTGAACAGGTGCCAGGTGCAGTTGCAGCATTCTTTGGTAGGGCCCTCAGGGGATCCAAAACCCAAACGACATCAGCCAAAAGCATTTCATTAGCGAGATTAGGGTTCTGCCTTTACCTCGGTTGAAGTCACATGGGATGCATCACATAAAAGCAGTGGGAAGCGCAATTTCACTCAGGGCATACACATGGATATTTGACAAAATGGTTCCTTTTTTAAATAACGCCACATAAAATTTAATGATTTATACATTTCCACATACCTATTATTGTGTCCTGAGGACCAACTCACCCTTTCATTTGTTTTATAGTAAAATTATTACATGCAGTAACCCATTGGGCAGATGTGCAATGGGTGGATGAGCGGCTGAAGGATTGTATGAAGGATGTGGAGGGTGTGGGGTGGTGTCGGTCCTGGCAGTGGCATTTTACTTGCTACATCTCACACCAGGAGAACCTTTGTGACATTAAGTTTTCGGGGCAGCAATGTATGTAGCTGGCCTAGCTGGCAATGGGTGCTCTATGTTCATCCTACTGCTCCTCCTCCTTTACATTCTCTGCACCTGAAGAGGAACTATGAACCCCTTTGTCTTCCTCCACTGCAACCCTCCTTCCTGTGCACCTCCCTCCTGTCTCTGTGCTGATTCCACCGCAACACATCATCAGTGACATGGGTGGTGATGGCTTCTTCTTCTGATTGGTGTCAAACAAATCCAAGGTGCCTGCCACGCTGATCTCATCACTTTGAAAGCTGCCCAGATTGAAAAAGTCCATCCACAGACCACTGTCTGCCAAACCATTGCCTGAGGGAGCTGAGATGCCAGATGCAATAAGTGAACTTTTATTCAGGTGGGACAATGACAGGATTAAATACCCATCTGAACTGCTGTTCAAACTCGCCTCCATTTCTTTGGTCAGTTCCCATGGACATCCAGGCTGCACAAGCTGGAGCCAAGTGAAAAACAATTAAAAAATCCAGGGCAAAGCTGACTGCAAAGATTGGCACCCCATCCTGCACCTTAAGCATCCATCCCTCCAACACCTGCAAACTTTGTTAGCAGTTTGTATCATCTACAAGATACACTGCAGTAACTTGCCAAGTCTCCTTCAACAGCACTTTCCAAACCCGCGGCCTCTACAGCCTTGAAGGACAAGGGCAGCAGATGTATGGGAACACCACTGCCTGCAAGTTCCCCTCCAAGTCACACACCATCCTGACTTGGAACTATATTGCTTTTCCTTCACTGTCACTGGGTCAAAATCCTGGAACTCCCTCTTTAGCTGGAGAAGGTTCTGGAATTGAATATGAAGAGAATGCAGAAGAGAATGCATGCAAGAAGAATACTGAATTATAGTGTGACAGTGCAGAGACTATTCTCCAAGATACATTGATGCTGTGCTGGGCATCATGGTGGAAGAGGTGGAGAGAAGGAGAGAGGTCCTCTGTCTATAGGGAAGTCAGGAGGCTCTCCAGGCAAACTGTGCAAAGGTAGTGGAAGCAGATAGCCATGAAGGTCAATGCCGGCAGTCTAGCTCTGAGGGCCTGGATGCAGTACCTCAAGAAGTTCAATTACCTCACACAAGATTTCAAGGTCACTGAATTTATTTTCAAATGCCCTATTGCACCACTTGCCTCATGCGCTGCTCAATGCAACACATCCCGTCGCTCACCTACCAACAATTTCTATCACTTACAACTGATAAATAAGATGGATAGCTTCACCTCACCCTTACACACTTAGCATTGCTACAAATCCCATACCCACATCTCACAGCATGCACACACTGCCAGCTACTCAAAAATGACAAGTACATCACCTACACACATTACAACACACTTGAGTGGAGAGGGTGGCATAGTGGCATTGTCACTGGACTAATTATCCAGAGACCTGGGTTCAAGTCCTACCATAGCAGATGAAAGTTAAAATATGGAATTAAAAGTCTAATGATGACCATGAAGCCATTGTCTTAAAAACCCACCTGGTTCACTAATGCCCTTTAGGGAAGGAAGTCTGCTGGCCTACATGTGACTCCAGACCCACAGCAATGTGGCTGACTCTGAAATGGCCTAGCAAGTCACCCAGTTCTCAAGGGCAATTAGGGATGGGCTCCATTAACAAATAAAAAAATAACTCATTGACACATTTCCCTCTTTCTTGTAGAGCAGGTTGGTGCACAGGAGATAACTGGCAAGGAGCAGGCACAGCTCCATGTTCTCAACCTCTTGGAAGAGACAATGCCCTTCATATTGGAGTATCCATAACTGAAGATGTGACTAGTGGTAGGGCTGAAACCACTGAAAATGTCGGTATGCTCATAGCTAACCCTCCTCTCACACCCTACTCCCTCTCATTCCATAATTGCCTCTGATTGACAAAGTGGTTTGATGGTGTACTTTTTGCTTCACCCCCTGTCGTATGTGTTATAATGATATAAGGCACCAATTGCTCATAAGGTATTGTGTAAACACTATGGTTCACTTATTAAGAACAGGCACATGTGAACATATATACATGAATCAAAGCCTTGAGGACATCAGCAGCAGGTCTGTGTATGCTGTGTTCAGCTCCAGGCCGAAGTGAAACTGAGGCTGGCTCACATGACACACTTCCCTTAAAGTGATAGCATGCTGCTATCTCCTAAAGGCATATCACAGCACCTCCCTCCCCTCACTTGACCAAAACCCTACCTTTGTGTATTTTCCCAAGAACAAGATACCCAAGAACTGAACCCTGGCCAGGCAGTGGTGGAAGCGATAAGGATGGAACAGCAGGACGATAGTGATGAAGATGAAACCTAGTCAATTTCACAGTACAAGTTTGAATACTACCATAGAACCATAGAACCATAGAACACTACAGCACAGAAAACAGGCCATTCGGCCCTTCTAGTCTGTGCCAAAATATTATTCCGCTAGTCCCATTGACCTGCACCTAGTCCATAACCCTCCAGACCTCTCCCATCCATGTATCTATCTAATTTATTCTTAAAACTTAAGAGTGAGCCCGCATTTACCACGTCAGATGGTAGCTCGTTCCACACTCTCACCACTCTCTGAGTGAAGAAGTTCCCCCTAATGTTCCCCCTAAACCTTTCCCCTTTCACCCTAAAGCCATGTCCTCTCGTGTTTATTTCTCCTAATCTAAGTGGAAAGAGCCTACTCGCATTTACTCTGTCTATACCCCTCACAATTTTGTAAACTTCTATCAAATCTCCCCTCATTCTTCTACACTCCAAGGAATAAAGTCCTAACCTGTTTAATCTTTCCCTGTAACTCAACTCCTTAAGACCCGGCAACATCCTAGTAAATCTTCTCTGCACTCTCTCAATCTTACTGATATCCTTCCTGTAGTTAGGCGACCAGAACTGCACACAATACTCCAAAGTTGGCCTCAACAATGTCTTATACAACCTCACCATAACATCCCAACTCCTATACTCAATACTTTGATTATGAAGGCCAGTGTGCCAAAAGCTTTCTTTACAACCTTGTCTACCTGTGACGCCACTTTCAGGGAATTATGTATTTGAACTCCCAGATCCCTTTGTTCCTCCGCACTCCTCAGTGCCCTACCATTTACTGTGTATGTCCTACCTTGGTTTGACCTTCCAAAATGTAACACCTCACACTTTTCCGCATTACATTCCATCTGCCATTTTCTGGCCCATTTTTCCAGCTGGTCCAGATCTCTCTGCAAGCTTTGAAAGCCTTCCTCGCTGTCCACAACGCCTCCAATCTTAGTGTCATCAGCAAACTTGCTGATCCAATTCACCACATTATCATCCAAATCATTGATATAGACAACAAACAACAATGGTCCCAGCACAGATCCCTGAGGCACACCACTAGTCACAGACCTCCAGTCTGAGAAGCAATCATCCACTACCACTCTCTGTCTTCTCCCACACAGCCAACATTGAAGGCAGCTTAGAAGTGGGTTCTGCACATGGTGAGAGACCAGGTATAAATGCCCTGCAGCATAGGACAGGGGACAAATGGCAAGATTGCACATGAGTTCTGTTGCAAAGGACTCAAGGGCATCGATGGGGCGACCTACAGAACAAGGTTAATGAGTATGCACACAGAAATACTTGGAGCATTGGCAGACCTGCTAGAAACCCTATGGTTAAAGTCTGGAAGCAGGGTGGGGTCCAGCACAAGCTTGGCACAGGGCTTTATGTAGAGCCTGTAACCTTATTCTTTCCAGTGTGGAAGTGATGGCCAACTCCATGGAAGCACTTGTGGACCCATCCATGATGCAGTGATTGATGCAGGGCGATGTCTCACCTCCCATTGCAGCCCAAGCAGAAGTCACCCAATACCTGGGTGTTGCAGACTGAAGTCATTCAAGCTGCCATGCAGATGCAAACTGACGCCATCATAGCTTCAGATACCAGTGTTTAGCACTTACTAGTATCACAATCAGATAAGTCAATCACAGACAACCTGAACAGAAAGGGGCCGTGTTAGTTGCCTCCCCCTTTATTCCTCTTTCTCCTCTTCTTCAGCATCTCACCATATAACTGGTGGCAAGGGCTGTCTCCTCGGAGTAGCAAGGTACTGCAGCAAAAAACCGCAACAAATCTTGGCATATGCTCTGCTGAGCACTGAAGGGCTCAGTCCAGTCAGTGGAAGTTTTGCTTAAGCACCCAGTAGTCTGCTCTGTTACATTTTGTGCAGAACATGGCTTTTATTTTATGCATGTTGCCTTTGTGTGAGTTGGTTGTGCACCGGTGTCATAGATATACTGTCAACAGATAATGTTTGTCACCCTGTAGCCACCCTCTGGCTTCCCGTGGTGGCTCCAATGCAGATGGTATAGTGGACTGTTGCAGAATGAAGACATTGTGACTGCTGCCAGGTTATCAGGCACTGACCTGGCCAGATGCCAGATGAATGATGAGGAATTTGGAATCCCTTCTGAATGCAGTGTACCTCAGAGTTGACATGCGGGAGTGCAGTCAATAGCACCCTGAGGATGGGGAAATGTAATCCCGGCAAAGCCACATGCTTGTTCCACCTACTTCTCTCTGGCAAGAGAGAATGAAATGTGTTCAGCGCTCCCTTATGCAACAGTAGATGACAAACTGGGAGATGTTGCAAATATCTCCAGCTCTACCCTGGAAGGAACCCCCTCCCAATGTATAAAACTTCAAGGGCACAATCACCTTCACAGCCGCTGGCAATACCATTCTTCACCCTGTGGCTGCAGTTCTGGCTACAGCAGGTGGCAGGCTTCAGTGAGCATGTCCTTAGTGAAACATAGACATCCAAGAGGATGTAAAATACTCCACCTATGTCTGGGAGCAAGTGGATTATGCAGATCACTTGAAGTCAGCACAAATTCTACATATGCCACCACTGCCTGTAGACTTCAGTAACTTTAAACAATTCTGAAACCATCAAACACTTCTACAATTACAGCAAGAGCCTGTAGAAATCAATAAACAACGAACCTGAAAGCAGTTGATGATCCCTTTATATAGTCTGGGTGGGGTGGGGTGGGGGGAGTCCATCCTGCTGCTGAACACATGTTCAACTATTAAGAAGAAATGTTAACTGGAACACTGAGCTCCAAAATAACAGCCTGGCATTAATTCAGTATTCACATTGATTGACAGCACAATCTGCCTATACTGTGTTCCCTGCACAAGTGCTAACACCCTCTCCAAAATGACATTCAGCACAGTTGCCATTTGGAGACAAAGTGGTATATTTAGCGTCAAAAACTAATTTGTTAGGACGTACTGATTTATTGAGGACCTGCAGATCTTTTCTACAGCTTTAGCAATATTAAGATCATCTGCAATATGCATTTCATTAATGTCAGGGTGCAATACCATCTGAGACAGAAATATCTTACACACTCTCCCATTAACAGCATGACCCTCAATAAAAGTATTAATTATCTTCAAAAACACAAGGTACTGCGACTGCAGTGCTGCACTGTGAATATCCCCTACAAAGCAAACCACAGTATAAATCCAACATGCGTCATAATTTCAATTGGAATAAGGCAAATTGCAAAAAAGGTGTTTGTGCTGAGAAGCCAAGGAGAAAACTGAGCCCAGTGTGTGACCCATGCATATTTTGGACTCACTGAGGGAACCGTATAATTAATAGAAATATAAGGCAGCAAGCTGGAATTAAAGATACACGATAAGACCCAGTGAGAACAAAGGCAGAAATGTCAACTATATGCCAGATAGATGATGACCGCAGGTAAATTTTTTTTTGGTCTTGCTGAGTGAGCACATGGTTATTGAGGATTTTGAAAAGAGATGGTTACACAGCATCAAAGTTCAGATAGGAACATTGGTAATAGAGATGACAACACTCAACGAAAAGAAGTTATACTTTTGCTATTGATTTCTCGTGATGCTCCAACCTTGGGAAAGAGGTTAGTGCTTTCTGTACAGACATTACACAGCACTGCGGTGTGAATTTGACCTTTCCAGAAACCAACTGTAACAGAAGGTATTCAAAAAACACGTACAGGCAATAAGAAGACTTTATATAGGTACGTCAGTACTGAAACCATAAAAACAAAAAGGGGAATAGCATGCTTTCTTCAATCAGAGCATGGAATCCAAAAGAAAGGAGACAATGTTGAACTTGTACAAGACTCTAAGCCACAACTGAAGTCCTGAAAACAGTTTAGGACATCCTGAAGTTGTCAGAGTTCAGGGATGACAGTTTCAACTTGAGATCCTGATAAGACTCTTGATAGCCTTGGAGAGCCCAAAGTAATTAATCATAGATTTCCTTAGCCCCATCCCTACCAACCATGCCTCAGCTGCCTAGACCCCGAGTTCTAGAATTCTCACCCCAAACCCCAGAGTTTCTCAGAAGCAAAATACTGCAGATGCTGGAAATCTAAGGAAAACGAAGAAAATGTTGGAAATACTCAGCAGGTAGAATGGCAGCAGTGAAGAAAGGGACCACGTTATCACCTCTGTTATTTATGGGAAGGTGGGAAATGTGGCTGTGGGGTTTGGAAACCCCAAATTCCTGGGAAACAGGGAAGTCCTGGGCTTCATTATCATTTTATTTACTGCATTTCTGGGAAAGGTGGTGAGATAGAAGTGGGTGGGGGATTTCAGACCAGCAGTCTGAAAGGAGGAAGGGATCATGGGACATAAGTTTCAGGTCAGCTACTGGCTGGCTTTCTTGGTTGGCCAGGGGAAGCAGGCCTGCTCTTTCTGGTTCAGAAGCATTGCAATGGAAAGCACTTACCTGCTGCTCCAGCTGCTCCCTTTTCCATTTATCTGCCGAGTTTCTCAAAACCTGGGAAATCCGGCCAGCCAGAATTAAATTTAAAATAAAAACAGGAAATGCTGGAAAAATTCAGCAGGTCTGGCAGCATCTGTGGAGAGAGAAACAGAGTTAATGTTTCGAGTCCATATGACTCTTCTTCAGAATTTTGTTTGGTCCTGCTGAGTGAACACTAGATAGACAGCATCAAGGTTCAGAGAGGAACATTGGGATCCAGAAAAAGTCAGAACTGTCCGAAGTCTCTGACTCTAACTCAGCATTGGAGACTTTTGTAGTGAGTCCCAGGGATCGGGAGTATTGCTCATTGGAAGTTAAAACTTCCTGGGCAATTCTCACAAAGTCAATGGACTTCCTAGGGGTCCCAGTGCATATCTTGGGTATACGTCCGGTCTGACGATGCGGAGACCAGAAGAGCTGGTCCATGGCACTCTTGCCTCCAAGTCAGATAATTTTGGGTTCAAGCCCCACTCCAGAGACTCAAGAAAATAATCCAGCCTGATGCTTCAGTGCAGTAGTGAAAGAATGCTGAACTGTCAGAGATGCCATCTTTCAGATGAGACATTGAACCCATCAACTTTGTTTTAGTATTGGTTACGCTCTCTTCTCCCCCACTGAAAATTCTGGATGCCCTGGTCCTGGGGCCCCTAAATCCTGATACACGATTGTGCCTCTGAGACATTGTGCATTTCTTTTCAGAGACCAAGCACAGTCTGCTCTGTCATAGACTCCCCTTTGCTGATTTAACTGCGAGAGAATTGCAAATATTTCTCTCGCGAACTCAAACAAAATCATGCAAAACTCCAGGATATCAAACCTAGTCAGTGGATTCTCACAGATGACATTACCATAACCCTAGATTGATGTCCTGGTAAATTTTATTTGAGGGCCATGGTCCATGGATAGAGTAAGCATATTACTTAGAGGTACAACTATGTGTAAAGAGTTGGTGGATAAGACATCTGGGGCCATGCAAGTGCCATCTGTGAGAAGCAATTGGCCTTAGGGTATTCTATTCAATCTGCCTACACTTACTCCTAGCCCATTTCTAATCAGCAATCTACCAAGCTCTTGAAAGAGTTAATTTGGATGAATGGATTTTGCTGGGAGTCAGTTCTCAAGTCCATATTGACCTTTAAAAGGAATTACAGTCATGAACAGGTAACATTTCCTCAGGCTTGCTAATTTTGTCCAGTTTAAGCTGCCATATATTCACATTTTAAATACCTGGATTATGTTTATTTTAAACCTTTTATACTCTCCAATCAAAACAATTTTAATTTTGTGATATATAAACTGAAAATGCTGGAAATACTCACTGGGTTAGGCAGCATCTGTGGAGAAAGAAACAGAGTTAACGTTTCAGTTTGACAACCTTTTACTGGAACAGGAAAATGTTACAGGGGTGACAGGTTTTAAGCAGATACAGATTCAGGGAAAGGAAAACGGGAACAAAAGGGAAGGGCTGTGATAGGGTGGAAGGCAGGATAAGGCCTAACTGTCCCATCTTAAACATGTTAACAGGTTAACCTGTTAACCATGGTTAACAGCGTCTTCAATTATGTCTGTACCATTTTTGCATGGACACCCTTTAATCATGGACATCCTTTCCCTCTACACTTCCACTCTACATCAGGATGCCCTTCCTTTCTTCCTTGAAAAGAGGCACAACCAGTCCCCATGCATGCTCCTCTGCCTGTTCATTGAGCATTGAACAAGTTCTCCTTTCATTCTACTCACTTCTTTCAAATAAAAGGTGTTGCCATGGGAACCCATAAGGGGTCCTGGCTATGCCTGACATCTTGTGGGACACATGGAACATTCCTTTTTCCAGTTCTATGCAGGTCAGCACCCTCGCCTCTTCTTCTTGTCAATGATGACTGGATCAGTGCCACTTACTGCCCTCCTCCCGAACTAGAAAATACCATCAAACTTACTTCAAACTTCCATTCCCCCTCTAACCTTCACATGGTCCATCATCAACTCTTCACTGTCTTTTCCTTCTTCAGCCTCTTCATCACCTGGAAATAGTCCATCAGCCATTGTCTAGATGAGCCAACTGACTCCTACAGCTACCATGATTATGCTTCCTCCTACCCTGCTCTCTGTAAGGGACTATTCCATTCTCCCAGTTTCTCTGTCTCCATCATATCTATTGTGACTCTGCCACCTTCCACACCATTCTTCCTTTAACCTCAACCAAGGATGCCCCTCCACCAGGTTACTGCATCTTCGACTATGTATGTAACATTTTTGCATTTCTGCTCTCACCCTTACCCCTCCCTCCCAGAATCATGCTAGAGCCCCCTTGTCCTCAATTTCCACCCCTCCATATTCAATGATATGTTAACTCTGTTTCTCTCTCCACAGTTTCTGTCTGATCTGCTGAGTACTGTCAGCATTTTTGTTTATATTTCAGATTTCCAGCATCCACAATATTTTGCCTCTAATTTGCCTTTAATAAGAATTTTAAATAACTGAACTCCAGTAGCTTGGAGTTTTACCTATCTTGAATGTAAGGTCCAGCACTTATTCCCCCATCAGGATTAGAGAGATGGTTCAACTGCACTGGAACAGGTTAGTCCCCTGGTTGAGCATTGAACCTGAAAATGAGGCTGAGAGATAGTGCAGCTGCAGGCAGCTAAATCGATAAATCCGGATTCTAATTTTCCGAAGTGGGATGAGGAAGGTGGGGTTAAAGATTAAGCCTCTACACAAGACATAAATCACTTTGACTCCATTCTTTGAAGTTCTCAACAGTTATAGTCTGAACAATTATTGGACAAGGATTCCCTGCGAGGAACAACACAACAAATCACCAGTCCCCTCAATGTCATTGAGGAGACCTTGGTACACTTGATCATACATTTTCACTGACTGAACATTCCTAGGGCACTCCACCTGCGAGTTCACCCCTATTTTCACTGCATACTGCGACAACACATTAACTGTATGGGAGTATTAGTATGACAAGTAAACAGAAGGCAGATTGCCATGGAGCACAAGGAATCCCCCCAGCTGTTCCAAAGCATTCAAAAACAAAGCATTCCTGGCCAGCTTATTGTAAACGTATAAAAAATGAAAGCGTAGTTCAATGTTTCATCAATAATTCTTGATGAGGGAACAAATCTTCTATTTTTGGGATGGTATTTTGTAGACATGAAAGCCAAGCATTTACACTTGGGGATGCAACTGTTGATCTGGGAGTAAATTCTGTTAGCTTTTAGAAGTGATTTTTTTTCTTGTTCAAGTGTCTGTTCACACTCATTTGCATACATCACTGAACGTTGAATCTGCTCTGAACCAGCGCAATCAGGCAATGTTTTAGAACCTCATTTTATTTTAAAAAATATTCCCATTAAAATACTCTGATATATTTAATGCCGTTAAGTGAATGCTATTTGATTATTGCAGCTGAAAATGGGTTTTTCACAAAAATAAGCATTTTCAGTCTGAGTTCACTATCTGTGAGTACCCCCATTTTATATAACTGAAAGTGACTTTAAACGATGATATAGAAGCATTTACTAATTGTGCTGGTGCACCATGGTCAGTTTCTTAGTGAATTAAGATCATCTTTGACTTGGTGCCATGGGCAGCATGGTGAGGAGCTCCAGGGACACTCCCTCCTGACTGTATACTACTGTGTCACCATCTCTAGTGGGTCTGTCCTGTTCATGAGACAGAATACACTCAGGGATGGTGATGGAGTAGTCAGCTGGGACCATGGATCAAAGACATGATTCTGTAAGTAAGATTATGTTAGATCATTGCTTAACTAGCCTGTTGGACAGCTCTCCCAATTTTCAGCTTCAGCCAATTCGATTCACTCCACATGATATCAAGAAACGGTAAAGACTAAGGGCCCTTACAATATTCCGGCACTAGTACTGAAGACTTGTGCTCCAGAACTTGCCGTGCCACTAGCCAAGCTGTTCCAGTACAGCTACAATACTGGCATATACCCGGCTGTGTGTAAAATTGCCCAGGCATGTCCTGTACACAATAAGCAGGACAAATCCAACCCGGCCAATTACCACCCCATCAGTCGACTCTCCATCATCTGTAAGGTAATGGAAGGAGTCATCAACAGTGCTATCAAGTGATATTTGCTTAGCAATAACCTGCTCAATGATGTTTGAGTTCCGCCAGGGCCACTCAGCTCCTGACCTCATTACAGCCTTGGTTTAAACATGGACAAAACAGCTCAACTCCCGAGGTGAGGTGAGAGTGACTGCCCTTGACATCAAGGCAGCATTTGACCAAGTGTGGCATCAGGAGCCCTAACAAAACCGGAGTCAATGGGAATCAGGGGGAAAACACTCCATGGTTGAAGTCACACCTAACACAAAGGAAGATGCTGCTGGAGGTCTTCCTAACAGCACTATGAGTGTACCTACACCACATGGAATGCAGCAGTTCAAGAAGGCAGCTCACCACCACCCTCTCAAGGGCAAGTAGGGATGGGCAATAAATGCTGGCCCAGCCAGTGAAGCCCACATCACGTGAATGAATAAAACAAAGGCCTTTGGGGGGCTGACTGGGATGCCTTTGCTATGTTCACTTCTGGTGACTAAATCAATGCTGGATGGTACATTTGATTTTATACTTATACAGTTTTTCACAGTTGTTTGGTAGAACAAAATGGCTTGTTAGGCCATTTCAGGGGGCAGCTAAGAGTCAACCACACTGTTCTGGCTCTGGGCCACACGTTGGCCACACCAGGTAAGGAGGACAGGTTTCCTTCTTTAAAGGGCATCAGTGAACGAGATGGATTTTTTTTAATAACAATCTAATAGTTTCATGGTTACCATTACTGATACTAGCTTTCTTTTCCAGATTTATTTAATTAACAGAATTTAAATTCCCATTTCACTCATGTCCCTGGATCATTAGTCACAATGCTTCCGTAACCTTTAAACAACAATCAGATATGCGACTAATTAATCTATTTTAGTGTTGCTGTTGAGGGAGAAATGTTGAGCAGAACATTGGAGAGAATCTGTGAAATAGGGCCATAACTTCTTAAATGCCAACCTAAGTAGGCAGATGACACACCTCCCACAATGCAGTACTCCCTTAGTAATGCATTGAACTCTCATCCTGGATTACATACTCGAGTCCTTGACCTACAAACTTCAGATTCAGAAGTGACTGCATGTAATAACTTGACGTACCAGACACGTTTCAACAAGAAACATAAACTTTATTACAGAAAGCTTTTCAGAAGCTACATCGTTGAACAGGATCCTCAACAGGAAAGCTCCATTCACCAGATTACCGCGCTTAGGGCTCATTTGTTGGAGTCTCCAATAACATTACGTGACCCCAGATAGAGAGTAAGAGAGGCTATACCCTCAGTCACTACACTGCATGACCAACCAAACCAACCTAAAACTTAAACCTTGCAATGGCATTATTTTTAATAGTAAGGAAAATATCTCCGAGGGTCTTTGTTTCACACGTTGAGTTTAAAACCCTTCTTGAATATGTAATTGAACTTCTAGCTAAATGCAGAAATGGTTCACTATTATTTTTTTAAAAGAGGTGTCATTTTGAAACAAACCGACTTTCACTTTTTGATTCATTACAACTTATTTTGAGAACAACTGAATTTATATGGCACCTTTTAATGTGACGCATCGCTGAGGCAAATGGCGAAGGAGTTAAAGGAAGGAGGAAATAGACTTTGAGCATGGGCTTGGAGAATAGATAATGGGGTCATCAGGATTGGTAATGAGGATGTTTTTTGAAGGTAAGGAGAGAACTGGCATAGAATCTATAGCACAGAAATGGGCTATTCAGCCTAGATGATTTAAATCAGCTCTGAACAAGCCACTTATCACTCTAGTTACCTCTTCCCAACATTTCCCCCATTACTTTCTATTACACTGTTCCTCTCAAATGCAACAAGCTTCCATTTAAATACATCAATGCTATCTGCCTTGCCACTCAATGTGGCAGTGAGTTCCACATTCTCACCTACTCTGTAAAGAAATTCCTCCAAAGTTCTTTATTTGATTTGTCAGTGACTATCATATATTTATGCTCTCTTCCTGGATTCACCCCCAAGTGGAAACAATTACTCCACATGTACCCTATCAAACTCCTTTGTAATTCTGAGGATTACCATGCTTCCTTTTGGGCTTCTCTTGCTCAATTTTTCTGGAAAGTTTTATCCTCTCGATTTGACAACACCCTAATAATGCTTTTCTGTGCTATCTCCAGTGTTTCAATATCTGTTTTGCAGTCTTGAGACCAAAACTGCACACCATACACCAGTGTGGTCTAACCAAGGTTCTATATAAATCTAATATTACCTCCCTGCCTTGTATTCTGTTCCTCCAGAAATGAACCCCCAGCATTTTGTGTTATAATCCTTGCTGTGTATTTTGATTGTTTACGTATCGGTATTTCCAGGTCACTTTGTTCCTCTCCTTTATTTTCTTATTTGTCTTCCAAGGGAAAAAATGTCTCCTTATTTCTCCTACCAAATTGAACCACCTCACAATTCACTACATTGGATTGAATTTGGCATTTATCCACCCACTTTGAAAGCCTGTTTATCTCTTCCTTTATTTTGATTTTCTTCGTATTATTTTTATTGGTCACCATGTTATTAACTGGTTGAAGACTCTGTCACAAGAACATATGAAATAGGAACAGGAATAGCCTGCTCTGCCATTCAATAAAATCTTGGCCGATCTTCTGCCTCAACTTTACTTACCTGGTCACTGCCCCACCCCATATCCCTTGTTTCCCTGAAAGAACAACCATCTGTCTATCTTGGCCGTGAATATACTCAATGATAGAGCATTCACAACACTGTGAGTGAAGAAATTTCTCCTCATCTCAATCATAAATGATGAAACCCTTATCCTGAGACTGTAGCCGCATGTTCTAGATTCTCCAGCCATTAAGGGAAACAACCTTTCATTGTCTACCTTCAAGACCCTTCGAATCAATGAGATTACCTCTCACTCTTCTAAATTGGACAGAGTCTAGGCCCAATTTACTCAGCCTTTCATCATGGTGCAACACTTTCATCCCAGGAACTAATCTAGTAAACCTTTCCTGTACTGCCTCTAAGACCAGTATATCCTTCCTTGATATGGAGACCAGGCGGAATTGTCCCAGAATTGCACTCGGTGTGGTAGCAGGCGTGAAAAACGACAGTTTGCCCATCAGCTGCAATGGTGGGTTTTCGCACCGTATCATCCCCTTCACGCCTCATTAATTATGCAGTCACCAGAAACATGCCATCTTGCTGGCGGACAGCCTCCTATTTGCCCACCACGCATTACCTCACCACTTCCTCACTCCGAGTGCCTTATTTAAACTGCAGCTGTGCGCATACTTCTCAATACTTGCAGCCCAGAACTGCTCCAGTGAAGACATGACCCAAAAGCCAAGAAGAGTGCAGCCCCCTGATTCAGTGAAGCATCCTTGGAGCACCTTTTGGACACTGTGGTGGCCCACCGTGATGTCCTCTACCCCAGCTCTGGCCACAGGAGGCCCATCAATCTCACCACTCTGGCTTGGGAGTCAGTAGCAGAGGTGGTCAGTGCCAATGCTGCACACAAGAGGTCGGCCACCCAGTGCAGAAAAAGGATGAATGATCTCATCTGTGCCACCAGGGTAAGTCAACCATCTCATCACTCTCAACTCACCCACTCACAAACCTATCACACATTCATGGCATCTCACCACTGCCAGCTCAAGGAACATCACCATTCACTCTCTCACACACACCCTCACACCTCCATCTGGCCTCATCTCCTCTGGAGACCACCCCCTCATCCCATCCATGGCCTCACTCAGCACACACACATGCCTGGCACCCTTCTCATTTGGCCTGACATGTGCCTTGCTCACACTTTCTCCATCTGTCTTTATGCAGTGCAAGATCGCACACAATCACCGGGAGAGGTCCTAGGCCGAGGGTGGAGTGCCAGACATCAAGGTCCTCACTTCATTGGAGTGGAGCTGGCTGGAGAGGAAATCAGCCATTCCTGGGGCAATGGTGAGGTCAGCAGCAAGCTTCCACATGAGGATACTGCACTAGATCATCCCCCTGTCAATGCTACTCTGAGCCCACTGTTCTGTGTGCAACGTGGCTGCCAAGCACTAGTAATCTCCACTTTCTCTCCTAGGCACATCTGCCACATTGCCCTCCGGAAACTTTGACCCCCGGCTCCAGTGCCGAGAGCACCTCGGATGAGGACCCTGAGGGCAGCATCGTTGAAGACCCATTATGGCTCTGACCCGCACCCTCCACCAGCGCAGTGACACACACCTCAGTGGGACCTAGATGTAGAGTAGCCTCACAGTCTGTTCCACAGCAGGCGGAGGCAGAGACATCCAAGGTCGCCAGCACTCGGAGGACTGCTGGAGGCAAGGAATGTGCTGAGCCTGAGTCAGATGATGAGCCTCTGAACTCGGTCCTCAATCAGTTGCTGGAGCTGCAAAGACAATCATGGGAACATCAGGAAGGGATGTCTGGAGCACTCCTCAGATTGCAATGAAGGACGGAGGAGTCCATCTGCCTTCAGTCTGAGGTGTTCGCGCCGTCATGCCAATGCATTGAGGTCAACACTGGCAGGATGGGGCCGCCATGGAGACCTTGGTCCAGGACATCGGTCCTGCACTGCTGTGTGGACTCAACTCCATCGCTGATGCCATCGGTGGCCTCCAAAAGTGTCAACATGAGAGGAGTGCGGGCAGTTCAATCTCACTCCAGCTTCTCCTTCTCCTCTAGGAGTCAGCCAGGGGCCGTCAGACACCCATAGGGAGGAGGTCCAGCAGCTCGACACCCCGGGACAATCCACCCAGGCAACTCTGGGAATGTCCAGCCGATCCAAATCCCCCCTTCCTATGACCCCATCATCTCTGATCCACAGGCTGAGGAGGGTGCACCTGTCCCACAGCAAGATATGCAAAACAGACCGGGGCCCTCCAGGTCTCAGCCCTCCAAAGGACAGCGGCCAGGGTCATCACAGACAGGACGTAGCAGTCAGCAGGCTGCCTTCACCTCCTCTGTGGATGTCCGGGAAGCACCAAGACATAGTGGCAGGGTTAGGAAAGTTAAGAAGATGTAACTCTTTCGAGTTATCAACAGATCGCATGTAACTCTTTCGAGTACATTCACAGTTCTTGGTTTTCGGGAGTGGGACATGAACCCACAACCTTCTGATTCAAAGGTGAGGGTGCTATGAACTGAGCCACAGCTGACACCTCAAAAATAGCTCACTCCATCTATCAACTCTTTCGAGTACATTCACAGTTCTTGACTTTTTTTTTCCAGGAGTGGGACATGAACCCACAACCTTCTGATTCAAAGGCGAGGGTGCTATGAACTGAACCACAGCTGACACCTCTCTAGTTGCACAGTGTGGGCACGGATGTTAATCACTTGTACATAATGTTCACTATTGTAAATAAACTCTCACCCCCCCTTAAACCAGCTTATATTTCACCTCTTTTCTATTTTCCTTAGTTCTGATGAAGAGTCATTCGGAATCGAAATGTTAACTGTATTCCTCACCACAGATGCTGTCAGATCTGCTGAGTTATTCCAGGTATTTTTGTTAATGTCTCCTTGTCTATGACTCCTTGTTCTGATGAGCAGTGTTTGTGTCATTCAGATGTGAAACCTTGGTTCCTGCACAAAATAAAAGCAGGTGTCTCAGTCCAGGGCCTCTTCCTTGTGCAGTGTGTAACCTTCAGACCAAAGTGATGGTCCAGCCTCACACTCACTGGACACATTACTGATGCCTGCACCTCGGCAGTGCTTGTCATTGCTGCCAGAATGTCATGGGCAGGGATCACAGAGTTCTTTCATTCTCTCTGTGTGCTCTCAGCACCTTTGAGGTGGGGCTGGCCTCCCATCTCTTCAGCATCTGTGTCCGGTGATGCTGTGCTCCTGAAGTCAGGTGCTGAAGTCGGACAAAGGATCAGGGCAATCTAAAGTTTCACAACTGCATCTCTATGATATGAGCCTGATCACAGACAGCAAATGAGCTGCCCTTGGCTGGATAGGAGTCAGACATTCACAGAAGCTATGTGAAGATCTATGGATTGTCCTCACTGCATGTTGTCATCACCCTCCTAGCAATCAATTAGGGCCTCTTCTGTGTCTCCATGATATGAGCCTGAGCACTGAGGGTATGTGTGCTGTCATCAGCCGCACAGGAGTCAAACCTCCACAGATGCAAGGTGAGGATATCGGGACTGTCCTCACTGCATCTCATCATCATCCTCCATGAATCTTGCGGCTATGAGGGCCTCACAAGCTCACCTGCCTCGTCTGGCCAGTACGATGGCTTCATTGCCGGTATCCTTACTTTTGATTACCTCACCGCCATCATCCCATTCAATGCCCTCCTCATTGGAGGAGACGTGCAGCTTCTCCATCTGCTTCTCAGCCAGGTCCTCCCCCCGTTGCAGCACCAGGTTGTGTAGCGCACAGCAAGCGACGATGATGCGTGACATACTCTGGGGACTGTATTGCAGTGCCCCACCAGACCTGTCGAGGCACCGGAACCTCATTTTCAATATGCTAATTGTTTGCTCCACCAAAGACCAAGTGGCAGAATGAGCCTCGTTATACTGTCGCTCTGCTGCAGTCTGAGGCCACCGCATGGGTGTCATCAGCCACGGCCTCTGTGGGTAGCGCTTGTCTCTGAGGAGCCTACCCTGCAATCCCTGTGGACCCTGGAAGATACCAGGGATCTGAGACCTGCTGAGGATGTAGGAGTTGTGGACGCTCCCTGGGAATTGTGCGCAGACCTGCAGGATATGTTTGTGGTGGTTGCAGGCCAGCTGAACATTCAGCGAGTGGACGTAGTTGACTGCTTGTTGCCACGGAGATCTAAGTGCCACATGAGTGCAATCAATGACACCCTGCAACTGTGGGAAACCAGAGGCCTGCTCAAATCCCAGCACTCTTGCTTCCAGGCTTTCATGATCCTGGTCGAAATGCACAAAGTTGTGTGCCTTTGCGAAGATAGCATCCATGACCTCATGGGTGCACTTGTGGCTGCAAGATTGTGATATCCTGCAGAGGTCACCTCTGGAGCCCAGGAAGGAGCCACTGGCATAACAATTGAGCGCAACGATCACTTTCACGGCCACTGGCAAATCCTCTAAATCCCCATGGCACCAAATCCTGCAGCAGGTGGCATATGTGACCAACCAGTTCTCTAGACATGTGCAGTCTTTGGCGATACTAGTTCTCGGTCATCTGCAGGAATAATAAGTGCCCTCTATAGACCCTGGGTCTAGCGAGGCATCAGCTCGCTGTGGATCTTCAGCTGTGTGTGCAGGAGGCCCTTCTGTACCTTCATTTTGAGGGCAGTGCTCCTCCTTTTGTTGAGTCAGGCACCTCCTTTGCAATCTTCTAATTCTTCTCTGCTCCCTGTAAGCCATGAGGTGTACCATTAGATCACCAGGCTACATGATCCTAATGTTCTCCCCCTTCAGGATCAAAGCGAGAAATGCATGGGTTTGCATAAGCCTCCTCTTGGTTAAGTCTCCGGCTCCAGCTGTGTCTCAAGGCCTCTTCACACATGCCGGAGAGTGCAGGCCACTACTTGGATGGCCAATGTGCGGTGTGCTTCATGGCTGTCCCAAATCTCACCCACCTCCGCCCCACTCCACTTGACCGATTTGGTGGTAGCTTTGACTGAATGCATGCTCTCAGCTCAGGTGCAGGCATTCTCCTAACCCACACTGCAAGGCTGCTCTGTTAGATTGAACCATGGGGAAGGCTGGTCCAAACCTTAATAAGGACATTGCAAGGGGCTCTGAACGCTTCCGCAAGTGATTGCTCCATCGCCGCCTTTCACAAGAGGATTCTGCAACTTGCCCAGTCGTCCAATTGTTCTGCTGCCCCCTAAAATGAACAGTAATTTGTAGTCAGAGGTAAACAGCTTTTGGTTATCTCCTCCTATCACTGGCTGCTTGTCCCAACAAAACCCCCCCTTAAACCAGCTTATATTTCACCCCTTTCCTAATTTTACTTAGTTCTTTTGAAGGGTCATGAGGACTCGAAACGTCAACTGTGCTCTTCTCCGCCGATGCTGCCAGACCTGCTGAGTTTTTCCAGGTATTTCTGTTTCTGTTTTTGTATTAATTTGTAGTCTATGCCCGAGGGTCAAGAACAAAGAAAAGTACAGCACAGGAACAGGCCCTTCGGCCCTCCAAGCCTGCGCCGGTCAAAAAGTTCTGGAGCATTTGGTGGCACATTCATGGTTTTGGGTTGCTTGAGTGAGCAGAAATGCTTCAGAGGCTCGACTCCAGCCATGTCAATGGAGCTGCTGCTGAACGGTCTCAGCTGCAGAGGGATACTCAGTTTTGACAAGCTTTTCCCAGTGAATGGCCACATCCCTCACCCTCCCGCACCCCCGACAAGTAATTGTATAATTCCATCAGTCTGTGCTGCCTTGCCCTACCCCCGGCCCCGGCACTGCAATGAAAGCGAGCCGGAAAAAACCAAATACCTGTGCTCCCCCTGAATGTGCGATGCCTTTTCCCTGATGTCCTACGAGCGATCCTCGTGAGCGCTGCGCAAGGCTGTGTGCACTCACCTCGAAGTTCAGCTCACCAGATGCACACCTTTTAAAGGCAGTCGTAAATCTCACCATTCTGAAGTCATGCCGACGTCAGAGGTAGATTCGACATAGGGGGATGATTCCGGTGTGCGGGCACAATGATGAGATGCAAATGCATTAAAATTAAATTCCCGACGTTGGACGGCAGGAAACACCGCCCACCATGGACACATGGAGCGAACAATTGAGAACAGGTTTCACGACAGCGTAAAACCGATTTTTGGCCTCCTCGCCAAATTGTCCGCTCACGCTGCTGAACACGCCCGCTGCCAACGGGAGAGGAAAATTCTGGCCCAAAACTACACACAGTATTCCAGGTGTGGTCTCACCAAAGCCCTGTACAATTGTAGCAAGACTTCCTTATTCCTGCACTCCAATCCTCTTGCAATAAAGGTCAACATGCCATTGCTTTCCTAATTGTTTGGTGTACCTGCGTGTTAATTTTCTGAATTACTTGTACAATTACACCAAGCTCTCTCTGAACACCAATGCTTAAAAAGTTAAACGTATTCTGCTTTTCTACCCTTACAACCAAAGTGAATAACCTCAAAGCTCCCCATATTATTCTCCATCTGCCACCTTGTTGCGCACTCACTTAATCTGCCTATATCTCTTTGCAGCCTCTTTTATTCCTCCGCACAGCTTGCATTGCAACCTAGCTTTGTATCGTCAGCGAATTTGGACACATTACTCTCTGCCTCTTTGCCTAAGTCATTCATATAAATTATAAATAGCTAAGGCTATACTGATCCTTGTGGCACTCCATTAGCTGCAGCCTGCTAACTTGAAAATGCTCCGTTTATCCCCTATCTTGCGTATTAATCTTTTGAATACACCATATTGAATGTCTTTTTGAAATCCAAGGGCAAAATGTTTACATCGGTGGAAAATGGTGTTTGTTGATGTCGGGCGAGTGCCCTGACACCAACGCGCGGTCGCTTGATATTTCGGTCAGCGGGCGCACACCAAAATTAGCAGTGCGCCCGCCGACAATTAAAAGGCCTATTAAGGCCATTAAAGCATCAATTACCGTAAATTTTTCGCTGCCCGTCCAACCTTACAGAATCACATGAGGGGACATGTTTCATAATATTTTTCAATTCTTTATTTTTTTTAAAAACTCTTCATCTCTCTGAGGCAGCTCCGTGTGCACCCGTGTGCATGCGTGAAGCTCGCACTCACCCCACTCGCACTCCCCTCACCACCCTCCCCCACCCCCGTCACCACCCGCACAGGCAGCGATGAGCGCTGCTGCTCGCGTTTCACACTGGGCGGGCCTTAATTGGCCCACCAATGTGAAATCGTCTTCCCGTCCCAATTGCGGGCAGCGGGCGGCTTCCTCCGCCCACCTCGCCAAGCCTGCCTGACAAGGGCTAAACTCTGACCCAAGTTACTACAGTTAATATAAAATAAAAATAGAAAATGCTAGAAAAACTCAACAGGTCTGACAGCCTCTGCAGAGAGAGAAACAGAGTTAATCAGAGTTAATCTGTTTCTCTCTCCGCAGATGCTGTCAGACCTGCTGAGTTTTTCCAGCATTTTCTGTTCTTACTTCATACTTGCAGCATCCGCAGTATTTTGCTTTTACTACATTTAGTGGTTTCTCTTTGTCTGCCCTACTAGTTACATTCTCAAAAAATGCCTAATAATTTTGTCAAACAGGATTTCCCTTTTGTAAAACCACATTGACCCTGTCCAATCATACTATGATGGTGTAAGTACATAATTAAAACTTTCTTAATAATAGATTCCAGCATTTTCCTGATGACTGATGTCAGGCTAACTGGCCTGTAGTTCCCTATTTTCTCTCTCCTTCCTTTCTTGATTAGCGATGTTACATTTGTTAACTTCCAATCTGCTGTTCTAGAATTGTGAGAGTTTTGAAAATCATAATCAGTACATCCACTATCTCTGCAGCTACCTCTTTTAGAACCCTAGGATTGAGGCCTATAGTTCCTCTCACTGATGAAACGGGGAGGCATCAAATACTAGAGTGTGGACTGGAGGTGAAAGCACACAGCTTCGGTCAAAAGCAAAATACTGCAGATACTTGCAATCCAAAATAAAAACAGCAGGTCTGGCAGCATCTGTGGAGAGATCATGAAGAGAATCACTTTAGTCTTGCCCATGAATGCTATGAGTTGATGTGATCCAAGTAGCATGACACACATAGCAGTTGGGAAATCAAGTGTAGCGACAGATGGGTAAAGCTAGTTGCCACCTGCATACACAAAGATGTTATCCTATACTAGCAGATAATCTGAGCAAAAGGGAGTATGTAGTTGCTTAATAAAAAGGGACCAAGGTGCAGCCTCAGGCACAGCAGGGGTGACCATTGCAGGCACCATTGCAGACTGAATTGCGATAGTTAGGAGCGGACCACGTGAGGACATTGTCACAAGTAAATCATGGAGGAGAGGCAGTTCCTAATTTTAATAAAGAATACTATTAACGTCGAAACTGCTTTTATTGTAGTTTTTTGATTTAAAGCTTTTAATGGGCCTGTGTGTAATTCATCTTTCATATTGCAGACAAAGAGTGCATTTTCCTGAAGAAAGATGAGTGTTTTTAACAATAAGACTGCTGTCAAAATTCCCTATTGTTCCTGACTGACAATCCCAATACAAGAGGCTGTATAATCAGTCAGAATTTGCAGCTTTTCTGAAGTTATTTTAGGTGAATCTTCCACTGAATCATTGATGAAGTGATTAAATTATTAAATTGATCATTTCAATCCAAAGATTTACTAATGTGTTAAACCTATGTCAGAATTTGCAAATGGTCATTAAAACTTTTTGAATGTGACCTATAATGCCTTCTACACCTTTTACTGATAAATCAATATAAGACCATAAGACATAGGAGCAGAAATTAGGCCATTCGGCCCATCGAGTCTGTTCCGCCATTCAATCATGGCTGATAAGTTTCTCAACCCCATTCTCCCGCCTTCTCCTCGTAACCTTTGATCCCCTTACCAATCAAGAACCTATCTATCGCGGTCTTAAATACGCTCAATGACCTGGCCTCCACAGCCTTCTGTGGCATTGAATTCCATAGATTCACCACTCTCTGGCTAAAGAAGTTTCTCCTCATCTCTGTTCTAAAAGGTCCTCCCTTTACTCTGAGGCTGTGCCCTCGGGTCCTAGTCTCTCCTACTAATGGAAACATCTTCCCCACGTCCACTCTATCTATGCCTTTCAGTATTCTGTAAGTTTCAATCAGATCCCCCCTCATCCTTCTAAACTCCATCCAGCATAGACCCAGAGTCCTCAAATGTTCCTCATATGTTAAGCCTTTCATTCCTCGGATCGTTCTCGTGAATCTCCGCTGGACCCTCTCCAGGGCCAGAACATCCTTCCTGAGATACGGGGCCCAAAATTGCTCACAATATTCTAAATGTGGTCTGACCAGAGCCTTATAAAGCCTCAGCAGCACATCCCTGCTTTTATATTCTAGTCCTTTCGAAATAAATGCCAACATTGCATTTGCCTTCCTAACTACCGACTCAACCTACAAGTTAACCTTAAGAGAATCCTGGACTAGGACTCCCAAGTCCCTTTGCACTCCAGATTTCTGAATTCTTTCCCCATTTAGAAAATAGTCTATGCCTCTATTCTTCCTACCAAAGTGCATGACCTCACACTTCCCCACGTTTTATTCCATCTGCCACTTCTTTGCCCATTCTCCTAACCTGTCCAAATCCTTCTGCAGCCTCCCTGCCTCCTCAATACTACCTGTCCCTCCAACTATCTTTGTATCATCTGCAAACTTAGATAGGGTGCCCTCAGTTCCTTTATCTAGATCATTAATGTATAAAGTGAAAAGTTGTGGTCCCAACACTGACCCCTGCAGAACTCCACTAGTCACCAGCCGCCATCCTGAGAAGGACCCCCTTATCCCCACTCTCTGCCTCCTGCCAGACAGCCAATCTTCTATCCTTGCTAGTACCTTGCCTCTAACACCATGGGCTCTTATCTTACTGAGCAGCCTCCTGTGCGGCACCTTGTCAAAGGCCTTCTGGAAGTCCAAGTAGATAACATCCATTGGCTCCCCTTTGTCTAACCTACTCGTCACCCCCTCAAAGAATTCTAACAGATTTGTCAGGCATGACCTCCCCTTGATGAAACCATGCTGACTTTGCCCTATTTTACCATGCACTTCCAAGTATTCTGAAATCTCATCCTTAATAATGGACTCTAAAATCTTACCAATGACCGAGGTCAGGCTAATCGGCCTGTAATTTCCCGTCTTTTGCCTCACTCCCTTCTTAAACAGGGGGGGTTACATTAGCAATTTTCCAGTCCTCTGGGACCCTCCCTGACTCGAGTGATTCCTGAAAGATCACCACTAACGCCTCCACTATCTCTTCAGCTATCTCCTTCAGAACTCTGGGGTGTAATCCATCCATCCAGGTGATTTATCCACCTTCAGACCTTTCAGTTTTCCTAGCACCTTCTCCTTGGTAATGGCCACCATACTCACCTCTGCCCCCCGACTCTCTTGAAATTTGGGGATGTCACTCGTGTCTTCCACTGTGAAGACTGACGCAAAGTACCTATTCAGTTCCTCCGCCATTTCTTTGTTCCCCACTACTACTTCTCCAGCGTCATTTTCCAGCAGCCCAATGTCCACTTTTGCCTCTCTCTTACCCTTTATATATCTAAAAAAACTCTTGCAATCTTCTTTTATGTTACTGGCTAGTTTACCCTCATATTTAATCTTCTCCCTCCTTATTATATTACTGCACATCACAGAAAAACAGTCACTGTCATTTCCTACAATAGCAAACACAATCACAATCATGGAGGTTTGTATCCCTCCTGGATTCAAACACTCATCTTTCTTTAGGAAAATGCACTCTTTGTCTGCAATATGAAAGATGAATTACACGCAGGCCCATTAAAGCTTTCAGTAGTAAGGGCTCAGCTTTCCTGGCCCGTTGGCAATGGGCTGGGGAGATAGATGGACTGACAATCTGGTGGGGGCAGGTGTCAGGAGGAAACCCATCCCATGCAGCCAGCAGCACGAAGCGAGGCAGCACTACCTCCCGCATGGCAGCCAATTCAGCCCCTTAAATGGCCAATTAAGGGCCGCTGCCTGCCTCTGTGAGCATTTTTCCTGCATTGGGAGAGCCCACCAATGTGTGGTGAGACCGCCAGGCGAACCCTGGTGGCCTAGCAATGGGCTTTGTGTGAGGGTGACCCTCCTTTATGGCTATTCCTTGGGCCATGGAGATCATACCTCCCTTCAGTGACAATGGCCTTCTCCATGACATTGGGGCAGAATTTTGCCCTTGTCGGGCGTGTTCAGTGGGGGTGAGCGGGAACGGGCAGGAATCCAATTAAAGCCCGCCCGGCGTGAATGCTGGCTGTCGAACATCCGAGAAGGGGTGGGTGAAGGCAGTGGCCTGTCGGCCATCGGGTCTAATGGTGACCCAGCGGCCGGCTCAAAAGTGGCGCAGGCAGCCCAAGGGAGGCTGCCCGCATTGTAGTTGCAGCAGGGACTTGGCTGCAAACAAGGATACAGAGAATAGGCGGGGGGTGAGGTTGGCTGGGCACTCAGCCCCCCGTTTTTCCGACAAGTGCCTCACCGCCCACCTGGAGGTGGCTGCCAGAAGGGTCACCCTTGTCCCCAGAGATGGAAGGAGGAGGCCACTGCACCTCATAAGGAGGGTGTGGGAGGAGGTGGAAGCCTGGGTGAGCAGCCATGGCGTGGTGCAGCGCACCTGGGTGCTGTGCCAGAAGTACTTCAATGACCCGCTGTGCTCAGGAAGGGTGAGTACCGTATTGGCATGGGTCAGTGTGATGAAGTGTTTTGGGCTGGCCATCCCCCGTGGAGCTCAGCGATGTTAGAGTCTGAGTGCCAACTGTCAATGACACCGGAGCCCTGGCTGCTTGGACTGAGTGTCTTGAGGCTCAAGGGCCATGACCTGGATGTGCTCTGCAAGGTGCTCCTCAGCTGGGGTTGGCCAGGCTGCAATGGGGCTACAGGTAGAGAGTGGACTAATCAATGTTCCTCTGTTCTTTCAGGAGAAGATATCCCATAACAATATTGAGAGGTCGCAGACTGGCGGAGGACCCCCCTACACCTCCTCATCCTCTCCCGGTACGAGCAGGAGGCCTTGGAGCTCAAGAAGTGCCATGCACTTCGGTCAAGCAGCCGTGGAGAGGCTGGGGTGTCAGACGAAGGTAAGAGTGCAGCACACTGAGGCGAGAGCTTCGGATGCTGCAAACAATCTTGTGCAGTCTCCTCATTGATGGGAACCTCCAGACTGGATTCCTCATTGATCATTGAAAGACGATGGCACCATGATGCAGATCTCCATTGTCTCACCAGGGTGCCGGGCATGCACAGTGACAGTGTGATGACTTAACTAATGACATGTCTTTCTTTTCCCTTAGATCTGCCACCAATCAGCCAATCTCAGGACCTCCAAGAGCTACCCCAGACCACCATGCTCCCGAAGCACCTGTGTCACACCCGCTGTCTCAACCAGGCACCAGTGCAGATACCAGCACATCAGTGGGCATTAGTTCGGTGGCTAGTATCTCGGTGCACATTGGTGAGGGCACTTAACACTTGCCTGAGGTGCAGGTGGAGGCATCGGAGGACTGTTGGGGACCAGGACAATGCTCAGTCGAAGGCTGATGATGAGCCTCTGGCGTCATCCATTAGGCAGCAGATGTTGGATGTCCAGCGATATGTACAGGAGGAACTGGCAGTGATACATGAGAGTATCTGTGCCTTGGTCTCTGTTGTGGAGGAGTCCCTGCGGAGTGTGAGCACTGCGTTGACCCTCATGGCTGAGTGCAATGCCTCCCCCATGGAGAGAGTGGCAACTCTCATGGAGAGGCTCCTCCAGGAACAGAATCAGGGATTCCTGGCGTTGCTTTCAGACCTGCAAGCACTCACTGAGGCACTGACCTCAGGTGGTCAGTGTCCGCCTGTGAAATGGATGAGGCACCCAGTATCCCAGCTAGGTGCCCGTCCATCAATGGCGAGCAGGGAGGTCCACAACAACCTCACATTGGCATATGAGCTGCCTGTCATCTCCACAGGCTCCTCTCAGGGTGCTCTGGATGATGGCAGCAGCTCCTCTGCCCCTCTGCCAGTGACCGTGGCATTCGATGTGGTTGCGGTGGCTGGGGAGATGCCAGCCATGGACTGGCCATTCCCTCCCAGGCGGGGCCATCACAGGCTCCATGGGCCAACAAGACAGCAGAGTGAGCAGTCTGTCTCCAATGCCAGTGCCAGCGAGGGGGGAGCGCCTAGACATTGCACCTGTAAGCATAAGTTTAAAGCACCTTAAGCACTAGAGGGACTGGTCACGGGTGATCTTTTGTTCCCCCTTTTTGTTTTCCTTTTTTAATGGTGAGACCAACAACACCGGATATTGTTCTGTTCAATAATATGAGTTCCAACATTAAATTACATTTGCTTTTGTGTTATTGGCCTGAGTATGCTTCATTTGTTTTGTAGGTACAGGGTACGCCAGTATGTAATGCTGGACATTGGTGGCTCAAACCTTTATTGCACAGGCACTGAGTGTATCTTGGGGGCAAAGGAAAGGGTCATTTCTGAGATCCACAATGGTAGTGGCAGCCCTGGCATGAGGTGGTAGCTCTTATTTGGCAGCCTAGCTGAAGGAGCATTGGATCAAGGCGTCCTTGGCATCTCTGCCTCCCTGGAGGTTACCGAGGTCTGTCTCCATGCCCTCAGTGTTCCCCTCACCGTGCTCCTCTTCTGACTCACTACTGGATTTATCATCTGTGGCCCGTGCAACTGCATCAACATCCTCTTCCTCCAGTGGGTCCCCCTTGCCAGTGCTAGACTGTGGAGAGCGCAGCATGCAACCACTATCAGTAACACACGGTCTGGGGGGTATTGCAGTGCTCCCCCTGAACGGTCCAGGCATCGGAAGTGCATCTTGAGAAGACCTATAGTTCTCTCTACTACAGCCCTTGTGGAGGCGTGGCTCCTGTTGTACCGCTGCTCAGCCTCTGTTGTTGGATGGCAGAGAGGCGTCATGAGCCACCTTTTGAGGGGACAGCCCTTCTCACCCAGCAGCCATCCATCCAGTCGGGCTGGAGCACTGAAGAGCCTCGGCACCTGGGAGTGTCTCAGGATGTAAGCACATGGGAGCTGCCTGGGTACCTTGCACAGACTTGCAGAATCTGCATCCTGTGGTCTCACACTATCTGCACCTTCATGGAGTGGAATCACTTCATGTTGACGAAGGCACCGGGCTCACCTGCTGGCGCCTTGATGGCCACATGTGTACAGTCGATGGCACCCTGGATGCAGGGGAACCCAGTAATTGTTGCAAAGTCTCTGGCTCACTCAGCCTGGCTGACCTCATCCATAAACAAATGAATGAAAATCAATACACACCTGAACAGAGTTTCTGTCACCAGTTTGACGTAACTGTGGACAGCTGATTGGGAGACTCCACACAGTTACCCACTGACCCCTGGAAAGAGCCAGTGGCATAGAAGTTGAGGGCTACTGTGACCTTCAGAGCCACTGGCATGGGGTGTCCACCCACACAGTCGGAGCTGATCTCAGGCCCGATCATCTGGCAAATGGTGGTCACAGTTTCCCTTGAGAGGCGGAGCCTCCTTCAGCATTGCACCTCGGACATATTGAGGTAGCTGCATCACTGCCTGTAAACCGTAGCATCAGGAGAGTGGCGTCTCCTGCAGCTCCTACAGCCTTGGACTACCCGCTGGCCCTGCGCCCCTTGTGCCTGCACCTCTCCTCCCACAGGTCCCTCCCCTGGAAGCTGCATTGGGACACCTGGCCTCCTCTCCCTTCTGTCCCTCTCTTCCTCCTCAGAGGAGGTGCCTCCAGCGAGTCCACAATCCTCATTACCAGGGTAAAGGAAGGCTGTCTGATACCTGGAAGGGTCCACACGGTCTGAATCCTCAGAGGGCCTTGAAGACCCCAATGAGTCCTGAAATGACGCGTGGAAATGCTAAGAATGAAGCCCCAGAGGCGAAACTGGCAAGTGCCAATAAGCACCAGGCACAAGTTATCTCAAAATCTCCTCACTACTCACATTGACAATGCTGCTGACCCTTTCTGTCCTGCCTGTGGATGAGGTTTTGCAAATTGTAGGCTGCCCGCCTGCCTGTTTTGCCCGTGCAATGAGCAAAAAATCGCACAAACAGCGTTAAATCGCTGTCAATTGGGTTGTCAAAGGCCTTAACTGGCCTCTTAATTAATGGTGGGTGCGGCTCCGACTCCCACTTGTGCCCACCGACCAAAATATCATGCGAGTGCATGATGACATCAGGACCCTTGCCCGCTCGATCGGGTCGGGAGCGCTCCTGCCCGACGAGCGAAAAATTCAGCCCATTGAAATTGCTGGTGTTCCACAACGTCCTCCCCTCCTCCTGATCACCGGGGCGTGCCTTAATTGGACGGCACTCTGACTGGCGGGACTTCCAGGTAAGTGGTAAAATTCAGCACTATGTACAGGATCTTGCTGGAAAAGTAATGGCACATTAAAAATGCATGCCAATATTAATGTTCAAAACGGCAGCAAGTTCAGGGAGTTGCAAATCTCCAGGATTTACTGATTGTTTTATGTCACTCTACCATTAGTTTCACACAAACAGCATCTTATTCTGAAAATCCCGTTATTTTTAGCAACTTGCTGGATTTGCACATTAATTGCCCTTTAAACTCACTAGGAAGTTAAGTCCGGTAATTAAGAGTGTAAATTCCTTTTCAATAATGTGATATTTGTCAATGCCACTCAACCTCCCTGGCCCAGTGCAGCAGCCAGCAACTTATACGTGGCTGCAGCCTACTCCAGAGTGCTTCACTTCTGACTGGGACTCAAGCCTGTCAATTAGGCTAACCTCTGGGTTGGGAACCTGCCAAATCAAACCTATGCACGCTGTGGAGTCAAGCTCCACAAAACATGAGGAAACCCAAACTTCCCTCCCTCAACTGCCTACGCAGCCTGTCCCTGCCTAGATTCAACTCATTTGACCCTTTGGACGCAAACAGATTTATTAATTATTCCAACCCCATTCACAGATTAAGTGGCAGAATGCCGCTCATCAAGCAGAAGTCATGTTTAATAAGCTCTTGAATTAAAATGATAGCTAGGTTCTCATTATAAAGTTACGTTGTATTTATTATTCCACTATTAGAACTAATTTAAAGAAAAATGTACACTGGTCATAACTATAATCACAGTTATTTCTCTAACTGGAGTGATCTTGCAGATTATATGTTGATGATTCATACCCATCCATGTCTCATAATCATGATGAGTATTATCCCAAGTCTTTGTTCAATATGAATAATGCATCAGCACCAATTCATTATATATTACATATTTCTTTATACTCTGCAATTACAATTACAATCTAAAAATTACAACTAATTTCATACAGCGAGAATACAGGTAAATATAGCAATCAACTAGATTTTTGGTAATAGTTTTCTATATGCAATCCTAAAACTTAGCCCATCCTCCCAATTGCTGTCTTCCCAAGTTCACCAAAAAATCAAAGACACAACCTTTGAAACAAATCCACTTTGCTAACTCTAACAGCACAGGACCAAAATCTCTAAAAAAAAAATACATTTAACAGGATGCAAACATGTTCGTAACCGTATCCCAAAGGCAAGGAAAATAATTGAATTCCCAAGAGTTTCAAAGCACAACCGAAACAGCATTTCAGTTCCCCAAGTGAATGTGGCCTCAGATCATAAACTGCCTAACCTCCTTGTTTTCACAGGAAAGTGACCTTCATCAACCTCTGATGAATGGGCAGGAGGCAATTTCTTTGGCAAGTAGGAAATCAAGTCATCAGGCACTTGCAACCCAGGGTGGAGTTTCCACATGGGCTTGCGATTGGAGCAGGCAGCATCCACCACATCCTCTTCACAGACCTCTGCTATGTACTACAAACTTGTCAGAGAGTTTGCAACAACAGATCATGGATACCACAGGCACTGGTCATATCTGGCTCTTTGACACCCAGACAACCTTCCTATTACTTTAAGGAGAGAATTTGCCTGCAGGCCATTAACATTGTCTATGTGAAATGCCTTTAGGATCACAAAAGGTCAGTTTTTGCAAAAATGTATTCCTAGCACTAAGTACTGCCCACAAGTAACCTAGAATCAGGTGAGCTAATCGTGGGTATTCATGAGCATGTTCCCAATAATGCTGCATTTAAATAGGCAGCAAAATCATTGGAACAGTACCTGTGATTTTCCAATATACATTCCCGACAGTTAAGGCTCCTCACCAGGACATCAATTACATAGGACCAGGCCTCATACCTACAATCATAATTATTTTACATAATATTATGCAACTGGACTGGAAATTGGTTGAACCAATGACCAGAGAGACATAAGATGTTTGCATTTATATAATGCCTTTCATGACCTCAGCCTCAAAGCGCTTTACAGCTCATGAAGTAGTTTTGAGGTATAGACATAATTTATTCTGGTATGTAGCCAATATGTTCCTTACATAGTGGTTCCAGAACTAACATCTGTCTCCATGGCTGTGGTGATCTTTGACTCAAAGAAACCAACTTAGGCTCCTTTCACACAGAGACCCTTTCAAAGATGAGCAGCCAAATTTGAAAAGCATATAATTAATAAATAGAAAAATTTTGGTGCACAAGTCAGGGAAACATATCAGAACATTTACACAAAAATATGGCATTATTGACCTCTACATATTGCTTCAGTACTGAACATAATTGCAAGTATTGCATAGATGAACTGGCGTTGCTTTTATCTCTATTTAAAGTTATGGCTGCAGGTTCTGCCAATGATAACTAGTTATTTGCATTGCATTCAGCTCTTATGCCCACAATAATTTTCTATTTGGTGAAATAAAAGATGTTCATCATTGTCACTTACATTTCCAACGTCTATTCCTCCTGCAGACTAATCTGACAGACCAACTTCATACACAGTGCACCCTTCATTATAATGGCTGTTTCACCTTCCTGGGTTTAACTAATAGTTTCTGGAATATTCCTCGAGGGTACTGCTGTAATGAATATGTTCATACCAAGGATGCATTGGGATGCGCCAGAAGCAACAGAGAAATTATTACCTCAGCCAAAGTATTACAGTTATACATGTCAATGGCTCATGAGTCATGAACTAACCTAATTCAATGGAAACACAAGCACAATTGAAACATTATTAGCCTATAATAACTCCTCATACATCACAGTGCCATGCATGCTCTTCTTTAGCGAGATAATATGAAAACTTTTGAATAAAAGTCTCAATTACCTTGTCCACTAGCATATTCAAAGCAACTTATAATTCAGTAGAGCATGGAATCCAACAATTTAGAAGTTGAAACATTTACTGAAGTTAAATAGGGGTGACTTTCCTCTGCCTACTGCACCACACCACCGCCCCCACCCCCCTCACCACTCTGACCCCTCCAGAACAAAATTGGCTCATTAGATGCTTTTACTCCACAGACTGCGCTGCGTCCATGTTGGAATATTCAATCTATCATGAGGTCATAGTGACCCCTTAGTATAGCCTGTGATCTACTACATGGCATAATCAGCATTAAACTTGTGGCCCCATGGAATTTCACTGGTTTTCGAACTTTACATTTAATGGACTACATGGTACAAGCATACAACTCTGCAAAGATGAGTGGCAGGAAATGTGATTGGACAGAATATAAAGAATGGCTAAAAGGTTAATCAAGAGAAAGAAATCAGAGTATGAGAGGAAGCTAGCTGGAAATGTAAAAATGGATAGTAAGAGTTTCTACAGGCATTTAAAAAGGAAAAGAGTAAGTAAAGTGAGTGTTGGTCCTCTAGAGAGTGACAGTGGGGAGTTAATAGTAGATAATAAGGAAATGGCGGAAGAATTGAACAAATATTTTGCTTCTGTGTTTACTGTTAAGGATACAAAAAACATTCCAGTAATAGCTGCAAATCAGGAGGTGAACGGGAGAGAGGAACTTTGTGAAATTGAAATCACTAGGGAAATGGTACTGAGCAAACTGATGGAGATGCAGGCTGGCAAGTCTCCGGGTCCTGATGGACTACATTCAAGGGTCTTAAAAGAGGTGGCTAATGAGGTAGTTGATGCGCTGGTGTTAATTTTCCAAAATTCGCTAGATTCTGAAAAGGTTCCATCAGACTGGAAAGTAGCAAATATAATCCCTCTAATCAAGAAGGGAGAGAGGCAGAAAACAGGAAACTATAGGCCAGTTAGCTTCTTGTCTGTGGTGGGGAAGTTACTAGACTCCATCATTCAGGAGGTTATAGCTGGGCACTTAGATGAGCTCAAGGCAATTAGAAAGAGTCAGCATGGTTTTGTGAAAGGAAAATCGTGTTTAACCAATTTATTGGAGTTTCTCGAAGGAGTAACATGTGCAGAGGATAAAGGGGAGCCTGTAGATGTACTGTACTTGGATTTCCAGAAGGCATTTGATAAAGTGCCACATCAAAGGTTTTGATGGAAAATAAAAGTGCATGGCATAGAGGGTAACATATTAGCATGGGTAGAAGATCGGCTGGCTGGCAAAAAACACAAAGTATGCATAAATGGGCTTTTTTTTGATTGGCAGGATGTGATAAGTGGAGTCCCACAGGGGTCTGTACTGGGGCATCAACTTTTCACGATTTACATCAACGACTTAGATGAGGGGAGTGAAGACATGGTAGCTAAATTTGCAGATGTCGCAAGGATAGGTAGGAAAGTATGTTGTGAAGAGGACATGAGGAGGTTGCAGATGCATATAGATAGGTTGAGTGAGTGGGCAAAGATCTGGCAAATGGAGTTTAATGTGGGAAAATGTGAAGTTGTTCATTTTGGCAGGAAGATCAAAAAAGCAGAGTATTACTTAACTGGAGACCGGCTGCATAATTCCAAGTTGCAGAAGGATCTAGGTGTTCTAGTATATGAGTCACAAAAAGTTAGTATGCAGGTACAGCAAGTAATTAAGAAGGCTAATGGAATGCTATCCTTTATTACACGAGGGGTCGAACATAAAAGTAAGGATGTTATGCTTCAATTATACAGAGCATTGGTGAGTCCGCACCTCTAATACTGTGTGCAGTTTTGGTTTCCTTATTTAAGGAAGATTGTAAATGCATTGGAGGCGGTTCAAAGGAGGTTTACTAGATTGATACCTGGAATGAATGGGTTGTCTTATGAAGAAAAGTTGGACAGATTGGGTTTGTTTCCACTTGAGTTTAGAAGAGTGAGGGGTGGCTTGATTGAAGTATACAAGATCCTGAATGGCCTTGAAAAGTTAGATGTCGAAAGGATGTTCGTCTTGTGGGTGAGTCCAGAACTAAGGGATCAGTTTTAATATTAGAGGTACCCTTATAGGACAGAGATGAGGAGAATTTTTTTCTCTCAGAGGGTTGTGCAACTTTGGAATTCTCTGCGTCAGATGGTGGTGAAGGCGGGGTCATTGAATATTTTTAAGGAAGAGATAGGTAGATTCTTTTTAGGCAAGGGAATGAAAGGTTATTGGGGTAGATGGGAATGTGGAAATCGAAACACAAGAAGATCAGCCATGATCTTATTGAATGGCAGAGTAGGCTCGAGAGGCTGAATGGTCTACTCCTGTTCCTATTTCTTATGTTCCTCTGTATCTCCAAAGACTTCAATTTCCATTGAATCATCAAAATTAGTTTTTTTTATTCTTTCATGGGATGTGGGCATTGCTGGCAAGGCCAGCATTTATTGCCGGTCCCTAATTACCCTTGAAAATGTGGTAGTGAACAGCCTGCTTGAACCACTGCAGTCCATGTGATGTAGGTCCAGGAGTTACAGAGGGAGTTCCAGGTTTAACCCAGCAGCAGTGAAGGAACAGCAGTATATTTCCAAGTCAGGATGGTGAGTGGCTTGGAGAGGAACTTGCAGGTGATGTTGTTCCCATGCACCTGTTGGCCTTCTCTTTCAAGGTGGTAGAAGTCATGGTTTGAAAGGTGCTGTCTAAGGAACCTTGGCGAATTGCTGCAGTGCATCTTGTAGATGGTACACACTGCTGCCACTGTGTGTCGATGGCAGAGGGAGTGAATGGTGAAGATGGTGGATGGGATGTCAATCAAACGGGCTGCTTTGTCCTGAATGGTGTCAAGCTTCTTGAGTGCTGTTGGAGCTGCACCCATCCAGGCAAGTGGAGAGTATTCCATTACACTCCTGACTTGTGCCTTGTAGATGGTGAACAGGCTTTGGGGAGTCAGGAGGTGAATTACTCATCACAGGATTCCTAGCCTCTGACCTGCTCTTGTAGCCACAGTATTTATGTGGCTGGTCCAGTTTAATTTCTGGTCAGTGGTAACCCCAGGATGTTGATAGTGGAAGATTCAGCGATGGTAATGCCATTGAATTTCAAGGAGAGCTGGTTGGATTCTCTCTTGTTGGAGATGGTCATTACCTGGCCCTTGTGTGGCACAAATGTTACTTGCCACTTATCAACCCAAGCAATCTCTGCAATCCACTTCCAGCAGCAAAAAACGTATTTTAATAATAATCCTGAATGTTCATTTCACATACACAAGTCCACGCAAATAATTAACCACAGAATCTTCTTTAAATTTAGTACGCAAGAAATGATAGAGCATCATTTCATCTCAATTTTCTAAAACTGTAGAAATTCAATACTTTCACATGGCTTTTTACTGACAACATAGGATTTGCTCTGAGGAAACAAGAAACAATTTAGTAAAATATAATATAGTACCAGATTACTATATTAGCAAAACCACAAAGTACTTTGGAGAATACAAGATATGCACTAAATGATGAGCCAACTATTCTAAGCTTTACAGAATTTGAAACCACAATTGTTTTCATCTTTTCCTCAACCAAGTTGTCAGCCTTAGCTCAGTGGTAGCACTCTTGCCTCTGAGTCAAAAGGTTATGAGGTCAAGAGCCATTCTAGACACTTGAGCACAAAATCCAGGCAATCATTCCAGTGTAGTAATTGGTGGGTGCTGCACTGTTGGACATGCCATCTTTTGGATGAGACGTTAAATCAAGATCCTGTCTGCTATCATGTGGACGTAAAATATCCCATGGCACTATTTCAAAGAAGAGCAGAATTCTCCCTGGTATTCTGCCCAATATTTATCTATCAATCATCTCTAAAATAGACCATCTTCTCATTATGTCATTGTTGTTTGTGATATCATGCTATGTGCAAATTGACTGCCATGTCATTGCAACAGTGACTACACTTTCAAAAAGCTCTCATTGGTTGTAAAGTGCTTTGGAATGTCCTGAGGTCATGCAAGGCAGTATAGGGATGCAAGTCTTCCTTTTACATTCTAAAGACCTACAGTTAAGCACGGTCTTTCAAAACTTATTTTATAAAATGTTTTGCCCTATCTGGGGCACATATTGAGTCTTGGCCCTAAAGTTTCTGAGTACATAAAATGCACCTGATTGATCGAGTCTTAGCTTTGTGAACCAAACTGAAAATGGACAAATGTATTGTGGCAAGAATAACAAGTATATAGAAATTATATATCCTGTCAATGTTTGCAAAATGCTCAGTACAAAGGTCAAATTTTTCCTTGTATATGGGCACACACACACACACGCGCACACACACGCACACACACGTATTTATGTATATATATATATTATATATACACACACAGCAGAGGATTAATGTTAGAAGGCAATTTTGAAGAAGCAAATAACACTATTTTCAAGCTGTCACCAACTGAAATAGAGGAAAATCCCTGGGGAGCAAGTGAAAAATTGAAACACATACAGCTAATACCACAACAGGCATCTAAAGCCCTCCTTCCTCTGTGGAAAATTACTGAGTTATTTAAATAACCAAATGTTGTAGGGATTGTACATGGACGAATACATGGCCTGCAGATAAAGAATAATCAAAATCATGATTACAATATTACAGAGTCCTGCCATCTGCACTCTTGCTGCCTGAAAAATATGTTTGGTTGATTTCCAAGCAATATCCACAGATATTATAAGAATCAAAAGAATCTTCCATAAATTATAACTTATATTTACCTTATATTCAGTATATTACTTTATATCTTTTAATATATTCGACTTTATATCTGTTCGTTACTGGCGCTTTAGTTTATGTTCATAACCACTGTTAGGCTGCTTCTTTGTGTAAATAAATGTTGCGTCCACAGATTACAATATTACAGAGCCCTTACCACTGTAGACAGTACTTGTCCATCTGAAAGAAGATAAGCCTATATGCCACACCATAACTGCATTTATCTGCCTCAGCATTTCTCACACCACAATCAGCTAAGTTGCAGGTATTGCACCTTTACCATTCACCTTTCACCTTTTCTAAATGTGGCAAAGCTGGAAAGACTACAATTCATAACCAGCCGAACCTGGTTATGTTTTGCAACTTAATACAACCAAGAACAACTTGCATTTATACAATGCATTTAATGCACCCTAAGAAGTCTCATAGGAATGTAATCAAATAAAAATAGACACCAAGCTAAAGAAGGAGCTATTAGCACTGGTGACTCAAGGCATCGAGTGTGGGAGAGAAATTTAAGGAGGGAATTCCGGGGCTTGGGGCCTTGATGACTGATGACATAACTGTCATCACAGGGACACTATTGCAGCAAATAAAAGAATAGAATGTAATGGGATCAAGATAAGCAAACGTACCCAAATCTCCAAAGAACATAGATCCAGGCTCAGCATCACACCTTCACTGCATCACTAAGCATATTCAGGAAACAAATTGACAAGGGTTTGTTAAAACTTATAGTGACAAGAAAATACCATTTAAATATATCTTAATAGACTTCTGTTCAAAAACCGTACTTGGGTTTTGGAAATGCAACGCTGTACTGACTAACTGGCTTGCCATAGTCATGTGACTCTGTCACGAGGCACTCTGCCTCTGGGGGCAGACACCTTAGGTCAGTTCAATAAAAGCTCTCACTGAGTACACACTGAAGGAGTACAGCTGTCCTGATACATGAAACATGAGCCAGGATTTTACAGCTCTGCCGCGGCGTGTCTCCCTCGGCAGATGTTGTGAGCCATTTAAATCTCCATTCAGTTTGGCAGGACTGTAATATCCCACCAGGCAGGCAACGGCCACTCATCTCAGCTGAGCAAGTGTAAACCTTGGTCTTCTAACCCTGAACGTGCCAACATGGAAAGGGCAACCAAAGACCCTAGAGCGAGGGAAACAAAAAACCCCAGAGAAGGAGACAATATTCAAGTAAACCGCAAGATGATTACCAATCAGTGCAATGAAATGCAGGAGCTGAAGGTAAATGAAGTAGTTCTACGGGACAGTGTACACAGCAGAGTGGAACTGCAAGATTTGCAGAGCAAGATCCCAGTTGAGTCTATACTTTTGCAAATGCACTATAAACTGAAGTCTTCAATGAACCAGGCTGTGCGAGATCTGAACAAACACTTCCGGGGCAACACCAATGTACCAGGAGGAAAGAATGAACCACAATTCAACAGTTGGCAACTCAAAGCTGGAGTTGAAAAAACTCAACAGGATAAACAGGCACAACAGCAAGTTATACGTTCAACTAGTGAAGCTACTCCTTTACCACAATCGGACTTTCAGGGGTCAGGGGTCTCACCAGCTGTACTGAGTACAGGACTACCATCAATCCCAGAGCTCCATGAGTCCCCAACAACAGTAATGGAACCAAGGTAGCTTGAATGTTTGGGAAGGCAGTAGCATAGTGGTATTATTGCTAGGTGAGTATTCCAGACACCCAGGGTTATCCCCTGGGGACCCAACATGGGAGATAGTGCAATTTGAATTCAATAAAAATCAATTAAAAATCATAGTGATGATGACTATGGAGCCATTGCCGATTGCTGTAAAAGCCCATCTGGTTCACTAATGCCCTTTAGGAAAGGAAATCTGCTGTCCTTACCTGGTCTGGCCTAAATATGACTCCAGACCCACAGCAATGTGGTTGACTCTTAAATGCCCTCTGAACAAGGGCAATTGGGGATGGACAATAAATGCTGGCCCAGCCAGCGAAGCCCACATCCCATGAATGAATTTTTTAAAAAGGGTCATGGGAACGACAGTCTCCAGACAAGGAACATCATCCAGATGAGCAGCCAGTGTCAACGCGCACATGTTCCATTAAGAGACCTGTATGGTTTAAAGACTATGAGTGAAATTTTCCCAGATTTGCATGAATTGCAGTAGCGGGCAGGCAAAGCGGCATTTTACCCACGGGCCGCGATGGCGTGTTTTCAGGCCGTATAGTCCCAAACGCGCCTCATTATTTGTGCTCTCCTGGGAAACACACTATTTCAATGGTGGGCGGGCTCTCATTCACCCGCCCGCCATCACGCTTGGCACCATGTTTAAAGTCCAGCCACAAGCACACATCTCAGTGCTTCCAGCTCACCACTGCTGCCCGGGAGACATAGCCAGCAAAGGAAAAAAGACCTCAGCACCCCGCTTCAAAGACAGGTCCCTTGAGCGACTGCTGGATGCCTTGGAGGCCCACTGGGATGTCCTGTACCCCTGCCCTGGCTGCAGCTTGGGCAGCAACGTGACCAATCCAGCTTGGGAGGCGGTGGCAGCGGTGATCAGTGCCAACGCCCTTCAGAAGAGGACAGCCACCCTGTGCCATTATAGGATGAATGATCTCCTCCTTTCTGCAAGTCTAAGTCACTCTTCTCATCACTCTCAACTCACACACTCACAAACCCAGCACACATCCACAGGGCCCTCACTTGCTGCCAGTTCAAGGGACATCACCATTCACTCTTTCACACACATTCACTGTCATTGTCCTCATCCCACCCATGGGACCACTCACCACCCACACAGGCCAGGCATACTTATCATCTGGCCTGGCAGGCATCTTGCTTACTCTTTGTCCATCTCTATCCGTGCAGGACAAGCTGGCACACAGCAAGAGGGAGAGGTCACAGACCGGTGGAGAAATGCCCAAAATCAAGGTCCTCACGGACTTTGAAAACAGAGCCATCCAGCTGGCCGGCGAGGATCTGGACCATTCCTGTGCTGACGATGAGGTCGGCGCTGCTCTACCAGGTGAGGATCCAGCAGTGCAACATGTTTCACAGGTCACTGCCATGCACTAATTATCTCCCCTTGCTTCTGCAGGCACATCTGCCAAACAGCCGACAGAGTCCATGACCCAGGGCCTCCAATCAAGCCCCAAAGAAACCTCTGGAGAGGAATCTGGAGGCACCCTCCTTGAAGTCCCGTCACAGGGCTCACCCACACCCTCCACCAGCGCAGAGACACACACCTCGATAGGACCTAGCTTTAGAGTAGCACCGGGATCACAATCTGGTGAGCACATTGTACTGTCTGATTCACAGCAGGCGGCAGCAGGGACTTCCCAGGTCCTTGGCACTCGGAGGACTGCTAGAGGAAAGAACGTTGCTCAGTCTGAGTCAGATGACGAGTCTCTGAACTCGGTCATGTCACAGTTGCTGGAGCTGCAAAGACAAGCTCGGGAACTTCAGGAAGGGATGTCCGCTGCAGTCCTCAGATTGCAAGGCAAGATGGAGGAGCTCGTCCGCCTTCAGTCTGAGGTGATAGCGTCGGCATGCCAACTGAGGTCAACACTGGTAGGGTGGCGGCCGCTATGGAGACCTTGGTCCAGGATGTCACTCCTGCACTGCTGCATGGGCTCAACTCCATCACTGATGCCATAGTTGGCCTCCAACAGTCTGTATGCGAGAGGGGTGCCAGGAAGCTCGACCTCACTCTAGCTACCCCTTCTCCTCAAGGAGTCAGCCTGGGCCCCCGGGGCACCCATAGGGAGGAGGATCAGCAGGTGCACTATCTGGGCCCATCCATCCACTTGCTCTGACCTCAGCAGCTCCGGCTCCACAGGCCGAGGAGGGTATCACTGTCACACAGCAGGAATCTGAAAGCAGGCCGGGGCCCTCCAAGTCTCAACCCTCCAGAGCACGCCCACCAAGGTCATCACAGACAGGGAGTCGCAATCAGCAGGCTGCCTCCACCTCTGCTGTGGATGTCCAGGGAGCACTAAGATGTAGCGACAGGGTTAGGAAAGTTAAGGAGAATTAGTTACACAGCCTGGGCACGGGTATTAATCACTTGTACATACTGTTCACTGTTGTCAATAAACTCCCAAGAATGTCCCCCTGCCTATGGCTCCTTGTTCTGATGAGCAGTGTTCTTGTCACTCAGATGTGAAATTTTTCTGCACAAGATAAAGGCAGTTTTCTCAGTCCAGGGTCTCTTCCCTGTGCTCTGTGCAGCCTTCAGACCAAAGTGATGGTCCAGCCTCACACTCCCTGGAAACATTACTGATGCCTGCATCTTGGTGGTGCTTGTCAATGCTGCCAGAATGTAGTGGGCAGGCACCACGGAGTTCCATCATTCTCTCTGTGTGCTCTCAGCACCTTTAAAGGAGGGACTGGCCCCCATCTCTTCAGTATCTGTGACCAGTGATACTGTGCTCCAGCTACTGAAGGGCTCAGGTGCAGAAGGCAGATGAAGCACCAGAACTTCTAAAATTTCATGGTTGCGTATTTATGATGTGACCCTGATCACAGAGTGCAAGTGAGCTGCCCTCGGCCGGGCCCGAGTCAGACATTCTCAGAGGTTATGTGAAGATTTATGGTGTGTCTTCACTGCATGTCGTCATCATCCTCCTGCGATTGACTTTTAGGGCCTCCACTTCATCTCCATGACAGGAGCACTCACACAGAGGGTATTCACGCTGCCATAAGCCAGGCTGGAGTCAAACATTCACAAATGTGATGTGAGGATCTTTGGGGTCACCTCACTGCATGTCATCATCCTCCACAAATCTAGCAGCTATGAGGGTCTCCCAGTGCACCTGCCTCATCTGGCCAGTGTGAAGGCCTCATCCCCGTCATCACCGCCTTAGGGGACGTCCTCACCTTCATCCCTGTCAATTTCCTCCTCATAGGAGGAGACCTCCAGTTCCTCCATCTCCTCAGCCAGCTCATCTCCCCGTTGTAGTGCCAGGTTGTAAAGGGCGCAGCAGACGACGATGATGCGTGACACTCTCTGCGGACTGTATTGCAGGGCTCCACCAGACCAGTCCAGGCACTGGTACCTCATCTTCAGCATCCCGATGGTCTGCTCCACCAAGTTGTGAGCTGCTGCATGAGCCTCATTATAGCATCGCTCTGCTGCAGTCTGAGGCCGCTGCACGGGTGTCATCAGTCATGGCCTCTGTGGGTAGCCCTTGTCCCTGAGGAACCATCCCTGCAGCTTCTGTGGACCCTGGAAGACTCCAGGGATCTATGACCGACCGAGGATGTAGGCGTCGTGCACACTCCCTGGAAACCGTGCACACACCTGCAGGATGCGTTTCTGGTGGTCGCACACCAGCTGCAGGTTCAGTGAGTGGAAGCCCTTGTGGTTGATGAAGTCCCCTGAGTGTAGTGATGGAGACCTGAGCGTCACATGAGTGCAGTAAATCACACCCTGCATCTGTGGGAATCCCGAGATCAGGACAAATCCAATGGCCCTTCCATCCTGACTGTCCCGGTCCTGGGCGAAATGCACAAAGTTGTGTGCCCTCGAGAAGATGGCATCTGTGACCTCATGGATGCATTTATGGTTGCCGGCTTGTGAGATCCCACTGGCGTCACCTGTGGAGCCCTGAAAGGAGCCACTGACACAGAAATTGAGCGCCTCAGTCACTTCCACAGCCACTGGCAGTGGATGCCCTCCATGTCCTCTTGGCGCCAAGTCCTGCAGTTAAGTGGCAGATGTGAGCCACCAGGTCCCTTGACATGCGCAGCCGTTGGCGACACTGGTTCTCAGTCATCAGCAGGAATGGCAGGCAGCGTCTATAGACCCTGGGTGTCGCTAGGCGCCGACCAGCCACGGCTCACTGTCGCTCCTGGGCAGCGTGTGCGGGAGTCCCAGCAGCCCCTTCTCCCTGGAGTTGCTGCTTCTGCCTTTGCACAGCCAGGAGCCTCAGTCGCTCTCTCCTCTGTCTTCTTCACTCTCTGTAAGCTATCAGGCATACAGCTAGGTCACCAGGATCCATGCTCCTAACGAGGTCCTGAAAGAAAGAGAGAGACCTGGTTAGCATGGCTGAACTTAACATCTTTCCTGTCTCTGTGTGACGGCCCCTTAACACTTCCTGGAGAGTGCTGGCCACCCCTCAGATGGCTGCAGATGAGTGCGCTGCATGGCTCCCCTGTCAACCTGTGACATGGGGGGCAATAGCTCCTAACCGGGTTGCTGAGATTGCAAGGGGCTGTGAGCGCCTCTAGCAGTGACTGTTACATGGCCAGCGTTAGTGAGGAGATTGTATAATGTGTGCAGTCCAACTGCTCCATGGTCCAATAAAGTGGTGGCGGGAGTCCTAGTCTCTGCTGGGGTGGTGGGGGGTAAGGTTTGGAGCATTTGGTGGCCCTTTGGTGCCTCTGCGTTGCTTGCGTGGGTGGGCAGGCTCGGAGCCTGACCCCAATCATATCACTGTGGCTGTGCCTGATCTGTCTCAGTTGCAGAAGAATGGTCGGTTTGTACAGGTGTCCCCAATGCATAGCCACTTCCCTCACCTTCCATGCCCCCCAGTCCTGATTCTTGTGTGCTGGATCCAACACTAGGTCACACAGTTGCGACCCTCACTGACTCCGGACAACAGTTGCCTCCGAGGCTGGGCAGCAGTTTCCCCTGCACAGCACCTCCCACCCCCCGACAACAATCGCCTCCAAGGCAGGGCAGCACTTCATGATCTGGTGGGGTTCCAAAAGCCTGGCGGGATGGTCTTTTAATGATATGCTGATGTATTACAACGAGCTCCCCCCTGTCGGCGGGCAGAACAGACGATCGTGACCTGCCTTCCCTGCGTCTTGAAACCTATCGTGCCACATTGTCTGCGCACGCCACCTATCACGCCTGCTGTCAGTGGGCAAGGAAAATTCCGCCCTATGGGTGCAATGCATATGCAGAGACTGAAACTGACTAGTAGACCAAACAGTTGTCAATGCATGAGAACAGTGGGTATATAGTGGGTAACTTGGGCAACTCACAGTTACACAGCATGTAAACGTGTCTTATTCGCTGAATAAAGGGCATGTTTGTATTTTTTTTTAAATGAAAAGGAGGATGTTTGCATTTTTTTAAAATGAGAAATGGAAGTTTGGGTTTTGGAAATGCAATGCTGTACTGACTAACTGGCCTGCCATAGTCATGTGACTCTGCCATGAGGCACCCTGCCTCTGGGGGCAGACATCTTAGGTCAGTTTAATAAAGGCTCTCACTGAGTACACACTGAAGAAGTACAGCTGTCCTTATATATGAAAAACATACGGGCAGAATTTTGCCCTTGTTGGGTGGGCTCAGCGGGCTGGGGCCTGACCATGATTTCATGCTGGCAGGCCAATTAAGGCCCGGTCAGCATGAAACGCGGCTCATCAATGGCTGGAAGGGCCGAGCAGGGGCAAAGGCTGGGGCTTGTCGGCTGCCGGGTCCAATGGCGGCCCGGCAGCCTATTTAAAAATGACCCAGGCAGCCCCAGAAAGATTGTCAGGGAAGGACGTTTGTCTGCCATTGTAAGGTGGGAGTCCAGTGTGTCAGCAAACGCCAGGTGGGTGGGCAGGTCAGGGTTGGGGTGGGGGGTAGACATTCGGCCCCCCGCCACTATTTTTCCAACGAGTGCCTCGCTGCCATCCTGCAGGAAATGGCTGCCAGAAAGGATACCCTTGTGCTCAGAGAAGGGAAGTGCAGGCCACTGCACCTCACTAAGAAGGGATGGGAGGAGGTGACAGCCTGGGTGAGCAGTCCCAATGTACTGCGGTGCACCTGGGTGCAGTGCCGAAAGAGCTTCAATGACCTGCTGTGCCCAGGAAGGGTGAGTACCGTGTTGGCATTGGTGAGTGTGTTGAAGTGTTTTGGGCTGGCCATCCCCCGTGGAGCTCAGCGATATTAGAGTCTGAGTGCCAACTGTCAATGATGCTGGAGTTGGCCAAGGGGGTGAGCCCTGGCTGCTTTGGCTGAGTGTCTTGCAGCTGGAAGGCTGCGACTCGGATCTGCCCTGCAAGGTGCTCCTCAGCTGAGGTTGGCCAGGCTGCAATGGCGCTGCAGGTAGAGAGTGGACTAATCAATGCTCCTCTGTCCTTTCAGGAAAAGACATCCTGTAACAATATTGAGAGGTCGCAAACTGGCAGAGGACCCCCTACACCTCCCGTTACGAGCAGAAGGCAATGGAGCTCGAGAGGCGCCATGCTCCTCGGTCAAGCGGCCGTGGTGAGGCTGGGGTGTCAGACGAAGGTAAGAGCACAGTGCACAGAGTTGAGAATTTTGGCTCGTTCAATCATTCTAGTGTAGTCTCTTCTTTGATGTGAGCCTCGAACTTGGAGTCCCCATTGATCATTGAAAGACGATAGCACCATGATGCAGATCTCCATTGTCTCACCAGGGTGCCTGGCTTGCACAATGACAGTGTGATGACCTTAACTAATGACATGTCCAATTTATGCTCGTCAGTTGGAGTTTGCTCTCCGGACCCTGAAGGGCCACCCCTGGACCACCATTCTCCCCAGGCACATGCAGCACACCCGCTCTCTGAAGCAGGCACCAGTGCAGATACCAGAACCTCAGTGGGCATTAGTTTGGCGGTGCACATTGGTGAGGGCACGTTACACTTGCTTGAGGCGCAGGCAGAGGCAGACGGTGCCCAGGGCACTGGCAGTTTTAGGACGGCTGGGGGCCAGAACGATGCTCAGTCGAAGGCTGATCATGAGCCTCTGCAGTCGTCCATTAGGCAGAAGATTCTGGATGTCCAGTGAGATGTGCGGGAGGATCTGGTGGAGATCCAAGAGGGTATGCATGGCATGGCCTCTGTTGTGGAGGAGTCCCTGCAGAGCATGAGCATTGCGTTGACCCTCATGGCTGAGCACAATGCCTCCCCCATGGAGAGAGTGGCAACTCTCATGGAGAGGCAGCTCGAGGAACAGAATCAGGGGTTCCTGGGGTTGCACTCAGACCTGGAAGCCCTCACACAGGCACTGACCTCAGCTGGTCAGTGTCCGTGTGTGAGGTGGATGGGGTACCCAGTATCCCAGCTAAGTGCCTGTCCATCAATGACGAGCAGGGAAGTCAACAGTGATGTCACGTTGGCGCACAAGCTGCTTGTCAGCTCTGCGGGCTCCTCCTCAGGGTGCTCCAGATGACGGCAGCAACTCTTCCGCCCCTCTGCCAGCGTACGTGGCACTGGCCGCTCCCTCCCAGGCATTGTCAGCACAGGCTGCGCTGGCCAGAAGTTCAACTACCAAGGTCAAGGCCAACAAGACAGCACAGTCAGCAGGCTGTCTCCAATGTCGGTGCCAGTGATGGGAGAGCACCTAGATGTAGCACCCATAAATGTAAGTTTAAAGCACCTTAAGTACAAGCGGGACTGGTCTCGGGTGGTCTTTTGTTCCCCCATTTTTTTTCATTTTTTAATGGTGTGGCCAACAACACCAGTTTTTTTCTGTTCAAGAGTATGTGAGTTCTAACATTAAATAACATTTGTTTCTGTGATATTGGCCTGAGTATGCTTCATTTCTTTTCTAGGTGCAGGGTAGGCCAGTATGTAAGTTGGACATGGGTGATTTGAAACTTTATTGCACAGCCACAGGAGGCCGAAGAAAGGGTCATTTCTGAGATCCAGGATGAGGTGGTAGCTCTTATTTGGCAGCCTAGCTGAAGGAGCATTGGATCAAGGCAACCCTGGTGTCCCTGCCTCCCTGGAGGTTACAGAGGTCTGTCTCCATGCCCTCAGCGTTCTCCTCACCATGCTCCTCTTCTGACTCGCTACTGGACTCATCATCTGTGGCCTGTGCAGCTGCATCAAGATCCTCTTCCTCCAGTGACTACCCCTTATCAGTGCCAGATTGTGGAGAGCGCAGCATGCAACCAGTGTCACTGACACCCGCTCTGGGGGGTATTGCATTGCGCCCCTCCTGAACGGTCCAGGCATCTTGAGAAGACCTAAGGTTCTCTCCACCACAGCCCTTGTGGAGCTATGGTTCCTATTGTACCGCTGCTCCACCTCTGTTCTTGAGCGGTGGAGAGGAGTCATGAGCCACCTTTCCAACGGATAGCCCTTGTCAGCCAGCAGCCATCCATTTAGTCAGGCTGGAGCACTGAAGGGCCTCGGCCCCTGGGTATGTCTGAGGATGTAGGCATCATGGGAGCTGCCTGGGTACCTTGCACAGCCTTGCAGAATCTGCATCCTGTGATCACACACTATCTGCACGTTCATGGAGTGGAAGCCCTTCCTGTGGCAAAGGCATCGGGCTCACCTGCTGGCGCCTTGATATCCACATGTGTGCAGTCTATTGCACCCTGGACACGGGGGAACCCAGCGATTACTGCAAAGCCTCTGGCTCACTCAGCCTGAATGAAAGTGAATATCTGCCTGAACAGAGCTTTTGTCATTAGCTTGAAGCAACTGCAGACAGCTGATTGGGAGACTCCACACAGATCCCTCACTGACTCCTGGAAGGAGCCGGAGGCATTGAAATTGAGGACCACTGTGACCTTCAGAGCTACTGGCATGGGGTGTCCACCCACACATTCGGAGCTGATCTCAGGCCCCATCATCTGACGAGCGGAGGTCACGGTTTCCCTTGAGAGACGGAGCCTCCTTCAGCATTGCACCTCAGATGTATTGAGGTAGCTACATCTCCACCTGTAAATCCTGGCAGCAGGATAGTGGCATCTTCTGTGGTCCCTTCTGCCTTGCACAACCTGCTGGCCCTGCGCTCCTTGTGCTTGTGCCTCTCTTCCCGCAGATCCCCCCTCTGGAAGCTGCATTGGGACACCTGGCCTCCTCCCCCTCCTGCCCCTCTCCTCCTCAGAGGAGGAGGTGCCTCCAGTGGAGACCACAATCCCCATTCCCAGGGTAACAGAAGGCTGTCTGATACCTGGAAAGGTCCACATGGTCTGAATCCTCCGGGCGCCTTGCAGACAGCAATGAGTCTAGAAATGAAGCCTGGAAATGCTAAGAATGAAGCCCCGATCAGAGATTAAGCTGCCAAGTCTCAATAAGCCTCCAGAAATAAGTTATCTCCAAAGCTCCTCATTGTTCACATTGACAATGCTGTTGACCCTTCTTATCCTGCCCATGGATGAGGTTTTGCAAATTGTGGCCTGCCCGTTTTGCCCGTTCGACGAACGTAAAATTGCATGGGCAACGTTAAATTGCCGTCAATTGGGTTGTCAACGGCCTAAAACTGGTCTGTTAATTAATGGCGGGCGCGGTTCCAACTCCCATGTGCGCTCGCCGAGTGAAATATCGCATGACTGCGTGATGACATCGGGATGTTTGCCTGATGTCATTGCGTGTCTTTTTATGGTCAAGCGGGCTGGGCGCACGCCCACCCGCTCAGTGAAAAATTCTGCCCACTGTGTTATTCAGCTGCCATAGATCACGACTTAATATGTCATTACCTTAATTTCCATGTTCCCTTGGCTCCTCTGTTTGACCATCATTTTTCGGTTTGCTCTGCATTCTGATTAACTGCCTGCCTTTTGCAAGTTCTACCTTAGGTACCAGTCTGAAATGCAATCTATTCTTGGGGAATATGAGTAGACTTTGTAATATCATACTGCAAGCTCACCTATTGAGAGGGCTTGAAAAACAAGCAATTTACGCAGCAGTACAGCTACTTGCACCTGTAAGCTTTTGAGTGAAGGAAATAAGCACAGCCATAAAGCATCTTCATGACCCAATTGCCCGAAAAAAAAACCAAGTTCTTTAGTGAACACATAGGACAGGGAATAATCATCGCAAAGGGTGATGTGCAGGAGACTGAATGTAAGGGAGGGGATCAAAGGGAAGCAAGAGACCATGATTACTCAAGGATACATCAGCCATACCAGATAATGATGTACATCATAATATTATTGAATAAAATCCTGCAGGATTCATAATCTGCCTATTAGGAATCCTTGCGGATTTATCTTTGTTTCATCATAATGTCTGTGGTGAATATTGGAGCTTTTTTTCATACTCATGGTTTATGCAAGACCTCAGCTTTTGTACAACAAAATCCTATCACAATACTTTACCCTTGATGATTTTCAATTGTCTGCATCATTTCCTTCACTTAACATCCACACAAGTGATTCCATATAGTTCCAACAGTGAAGAATTTAAACGTAGAATTAGAGAAATGGACATCATAGGGAACATACTTTTATTTATAATATTCTGCAGCCCAGTCTGGTTATAGATTGCATTTTAATGCAAAAACACTAATGTACCAGTCAGAAGACTGGAACATATTGCAACCAAGTCAGTATCAGCAAAATTACACAAATCTCCAGCCAATTGCAGATTCCTGTTTCATTGTCACATCTTCCACTGCTGAGGATGTTCAAATAAGTTGGTAAGGATTGCTTAGAATTATGGTAGCAAGAACATGCCCTTCAAACATATTTTAATGGATTTTATTTTTAATATAAAAGCCATAGCATTTTATGTTCTTTGGGAACGCACTTAGTTCAAATCATAAGATGGGGCATGTACAGCAGTACAGACAGCCAAAGGTTCAGCATATTTCCCAATGCAAGCGACTGAATCTCATCCTATGTCATGACTCAGTCTACCTCTTTGGCTTTGTTCAGGTTTTCTTCTTTTGAATAATACCTTCCACTTCTGCAAGTCAAAGTGCATGCGGAAAGTAACAACTGATATTTGTCCCACAGGCCTGAAGAGTGCAATAATTACTGGGTACTTGTGCAACCCCAACTCTCTTCACCCCATCATTGGCAGCAGTGTGATTAGATATTAGAATTCCCTCCCTAAACCTCTCTGTCTCTCCATTGCCCTTTCCTATTGACATCCTCTTTAAAATCCACCTTTTTGATCAAGCTATCAGTCAACCCTCCTCATTTCGGCTCAGTGTCCAATTCTGTTTGATTACACATTTCTGAAACACCTTGGAATGTTTTTCTATGTTAAGAGCATTCTGTGAAAACGTGTCATTCTTGGATCCAGCTCAGAATGTTAAATACAGCTCAGCAGTCCTGACAATTTAACGAAAAGACAGAACCCGTGCATGTAAGTGGGGCAGAGAGTTGTTGGGGGTGGGGGGGAGACCAGGTGCGGGGGACAGTGACATGTCTCTTTAATGCTTCCCCAAGTCCCTCCCAGTGGTGGACACTACCATTATCTTCCTTCTAGATTATATGCCAGAATTCATTAAGACAGAGGCCTGCAGAGTTTGTGTCAATGACCAGCTCATTAATGTTTATTTTGTTATTTGTGTTGGACTTCTCTTCATTTGCTGACTAGAATATTGCTCCAGGTACAAGGTCAAAATCTGAGCTATCTGATCGCTCATTAATTTCTGTTATTTCTACCAGTCCCATCAGTTACAATGGGGCAATGGATGATGCACCAACAAGTTACTTTCCTGACTCTCAAGATCATCAGCCAACTTGATCTACCTATAGCAAATCACCTGTAAGAAAGATATGACAATAATATAGCTTTTCAAAGGTTTGCATTCAAAGTCAGTACACTTTAACTCATTTCAGGTACTGTGAATAATCAGCATCCTATTTAAAACTAAATTTTTACAATATAACTCTAAAGCAAATCATCATATTGATCACTATTTTCGATAAGATTGTACGAATTGTTCTTTGATCTGCTCATTAGCAGTCATTTACTTTTTGGACTGACCCTTTATCAGCCTGAAAACACAGCTTTGCTAAGATGACTGCAGCAGTAAAAAAAATCTTAAAGGATATAGGCCAATTCCCAAAAGCAAACAATGATATTTGCTTCAATCCAACAACCAGCTTGCAGATTGGCAACTTTCTGGAATAATTTTTAATAAGTTCAAGTATTTGGCTCATCTCTGAGTCAGAAGGTCATAGGTTCAAAGATGAACACATAATCTAAGCTGACACTTCAGTACAGTACTGAGGGAGTTAGGGAGTGCTGCTCTGTTAAAGCACTGTGTTTCAAATGAGGCAATAAACCGAGGCCCCATCTGCCCTCTTGGATAGATGTGGTAAATCCCATGGCACTTTCTGAAGAAGAGCCGGGGAGCTCTCCCCAGTGTCTTGGCAAATGCTTCTCCTCCAACCAACACCTAAAAACAGATGATGTGATCATTATCACATTACTATTTGTGGGACCTAACTGTCCATAAACTGACTGTCATATTTCAGACATTACAACAGTGAGTACATTTCAAGTATAATTAATTAGTTGTTAAGTACTTTGAGACATCCTGAGGTTGTGAAAGACATTACATTACTGCAAGTCTTCTTTCCTTTTTGTCACCGACCAACTACAAACTCCCAGCACTAAAGTACAAAATTACAAAAGCAAACTAAATATAGTCTTGACACTTGTTTTATTTCACAAAACATTCTTTCAAGTTTCTCATACTAGGATGATAATGGTATGAGGAAAATAAGGTATGAGGAAGAGAGTCAGGTCCGAGTGCATTCAAAATAATCCATAAAGAGATTTATTTTTCAGTACCTTGCCTTGGGTGTCCCGTGACTGTAAAGCTCACAAGATGTGTGCAGTAATGTGAAAAATCTTCATGGAAGTAATAGCTGGACAAAAGCAATTGTATGTCTGTCTATCTGCGTATTTAGGATAGGGGAGGAAACCATTTCTCAAACCTAAGAACAGACATTAGACGTTCAAGGCTTTCCAGGCATTCAGTTAAGTTATGGTTCATCTGCAACTTAACTCCATTTGCACACCTTAGTTGCATATGCCTTAATACTCTGACCTATCAAAAATCTAGCAATCTCGGTATAGAAATTTTGAAATGTTTCACCACCTCATCTTTCCACCTGGACTTTGGCCTTTCCCTTCTTCTGCCTGGCAGATCGATCTCCATCACTCAACTCACTACGTTTCCTCGCTCTCTCTCTCGCTCCACAACAGATGACCATACAATTTCAATCTCTTCTCAGCTACTTTCTTCAATAATGGCACAATCTTCACTGACCCCCTGATGTGCCAGTTCTTGATCTTGCCCTTTCTCATCTCTCTATACATACCCATCTCAGCATCCACATCTCATTTGTATCCAATCTTGTTCCTCTCTTCTTGATGTTGCCCAAGTTTCTGCATCATAGAACAAGGCCAAATCACAACTGTCTTGTAGATTCTTCCTTTCAGTTTCAGCGATACTTTTCTACCACATAACACTCCACTGCACTTCTTCTAAATACTTCAACCAGAGCTAATCCATTGTTTAACCTCCATTTCCATACTTCCATCTTCTGCCACCACTGACCCCAGGTACTTGAAACTATTCACTTAATTAACTGAATTCAAATTCCCTAGCTGTGGTGCTGGGATTTGACCTCATAGGGAGAATTTTCCTCCCATCGGGGGATTGTGTGGGGGTGGGCAGGAGTGAGCGCGAACCCAATCAACGCCCCCGATCGGGTGCACGCCGCCATTTTACGTGGGTGGGCCAATTAAGGCCCGCCCAGCGTGACACACACCCAGAAGGGCTGAGCGCTCTCTGTGTGGGAGGGGGCGGAATTCCCTGAGAGGTTCCCTGTGCTCTTCCGCACATGCGCGCAGAAGAGTGCAGAGATCTCCCCGAGGCACAGAGGTGCCTCAGGGAGATTGGCTTCAGTGCTGAAGTTTGAAGTGAAGGTTTGTAACACTTTTAAAACATGCCCCCTCATGTGTCACTATCACGTGAGCTGGGACATGTCAAAGAATAAAAGTATAAATTGTTATTACATTTTAAAGCACTTCATGAAACCTCATCCCGCCCGTGGATGAGGTGTCATGAAAAATGTGAAGGCCGCCTGGGCTCTTCGCCTGCCCGCCAAGCTTAAGGTTGGATGGGCGGCATTCTTAATGGCTTTCTTAAGGACCTTAATAGGCCTTTGACAGTTCGGCAGCCGTGCAGCTAACGCGGCTGTGCACCTGCTGAACTGACAATCTAAATGACGCGCGGTGACGTCGGGACACCCGCCTGACATCACCGTGCGCCATTTTCCGCGTCGGCGAGTGGGCCCTGCACCTGCTCGCCGACAGGACAATTCTTCCCCATGTCTCAGATCATTAGTCCAGACCTGTGGGTTATCAGTGCTGGAACATAACCATTATGCTTCCATTTCAACATAATGCAAGGCCAATCCCTGAGCTTGTAGAAACATAAGTAATTGTTCAAAAAAGTTATTTGCTATACTCTGTAACAAAGCATTGCTATATCATTCAATTTTGTATGATAAAAATGATGTATTTTGAATCAGTATATCCTGTATGAATTCAGCAGTTTCTCTCACCCTACCTCTATTCAGAAATCAAAAGGAACTTGTTCAGCACTTGCATCAATTTACCTTTGCCAGCAAAATTGAAGCTCATGGAATATAGGGAATAATGGCAGCATGGATACAAAGTGGCTGTGTGACAGGAAGCAGAGAATGAATAGTGGTGAATAGTTGTTTTTTTGGACTGGAGAAAGATAGACAATGGGGTTCCCCAGGGTATGGTGTTAGGACCACTGCTTTTCTTGATATATATTAATGACCTAGACTTGGGTGTTCATTCATGTGTGCTCTGCCTCAAGGCATGTCCTTGGCTTACTGTCTGCTAATACTTCATCTTTAGATGTCTTCTTGGCAGTTTTTGTCAGTGCTGGTTTGCCATTGCCTTCCACACTCAGGGGCAGGGTGAGGAGGCAAGTCCCAAGTCTACCTCAGCTGGAACAGGAATTGAGCCTGTACTGTTGGCATTATTATGAAACATGCTAGCTACCTAGCCAACTGAGCTAAGCAGCCCCCACAGACTTGGGTCTACAAGTCTTAATTTCAAAAATTTGCAGCTGGCACAATTCTAAAGAGAGTGTAGGAATATAGAGGCCTGGGGACATATCTGCACAAATTGAAGGTGGCAAGGCAGGTTAGAAACTGGTTAAAAAAGCAAGTGGGATCCTGGGTTTTATAATAGAGGCATAGAAGATAAAGGCAAGGAAGTTATGATGAACTTTTATAAAATATTGGTTTGGCCTCAACTAGAGTATTGTGACCAATTCTGGTCACCACACTTTAGGAAGGGTGTGAAGGGTTTAGAGTGGGTGCAGAAAAAAATTACAAGAATGTCTCTAAGGATGAGGAACTGCATTTGTGTGAAGAGATTGGTGAAGCTGGGGCTATTCACCTTAGAGAAGTGAAGGTTGAGAGAAGGTTTAATAGAGGTCTTCAAATCACGAGGGCTCTATACGGAGTAGATAGAGAGAAATTGTTCCCATTGGCAGAAGGGTTGAGAACCAGAGGATGCTGATATAAAGTGAATGAGAAAGGATCCAAATAAGTAAAGACTTTAATACCTAACGCGTGGTTTGGATCCAGAGGCAGATTCAATTGTGACTTTCAAAACGGAATTGGATAAACATCTGAAGAGAAATAAATTACAGGGCTATGGGGAGAGGGCTACAGGAATGGTACTAGCTCAGTTGCTGTTGCAGAGAGTTGGCACAAACATGAAGGACCAAATGGTCTCCTCCTGTGCTGTAACTATTCTATGGCTGGGACTTTCTGGACCCGCCCACCACCAGGATCTTCCGGTCTCGCCAAAAGTCAATGGACTTTTGTCTGGCCCGTCACCTCCCCGACGGGGGTTACAACCACAGCGGGGCTGGAAAATCCCAGCCTTTGATTCAAAACCATAACAACAATCATTTGCATTTATATAGCACCATTCACACATTAAAACATCCCAAGGTGCTTCATAGGAGTGTTATAAAACAAAATTTGATACCAAGCTGGTGACCAAGAACTTAGTCAGAGGTAGCTTTTAAGGAGCATCTTAAAGAAGGAGTGAGGAAGACAGGGATAGGGGGTTTTAGGGAGGGAATTACAGAAATTAGGGCCTAGATGCAGAACTACCAATGGTGCAGCAATTAAAATTGGGGATGCACAAGAGGCCAGAATCAGAGGAACACACAGATTTTGGAGGGCTGTATGGCTGGAAGGGACTAGCAAGTGGTAAGGCCTTGGAGGAATTTGAAAACATGGATGGGAAATTTAAAATCAAGCTGACATGGGACTGGGAGCGAGTGTAGGCCAGCGAGGACAGAGGGGTTAGGTCAACTGGACTTAGTGAGAGGCCAGCGAGGACAGAGGGGTTAGGTCAACTGGACTTAGTGAGAGGCCAGCGAGGACAGAGGGGTTAGGTCAACTGGACTTAGTGAGAGTTAGGATACGGTAGCAGAGTTTTTAATATATGCAAGTTTATGGAGAGTGGGAAATGAGAAGATGGCCAAGAATATTAGAATTAGAATTAGCCTAGAAATAACAGAAGTATGGGTGAGGGTTTCAGCAGCAGAGGAGCTCAGGCAGGGTCAGAGATTGGTGATGTGTGGAGGTCGAAGTAAGTGTTTTTGGTGCTAGGACAGATATGTGGTGAGAAGTTCAGGATCAAATAAAATACCAAGGTTGAGAACAGTCTAGTTCAGCTTCAGACAGTGGTCTGGGAAAGGATGAAGGTGATAGCTATGGAGCTGAGTTTGTGGCAGGTACCAATAGGCCCACCCCCATGGCCCCTATAGCTCCCATGCCAACTTAATGCCAGCTCCTGCACCCCCCCCCCCTTCCTCCCCCCAACAGCATGGCCCCTTATAGTCTCCAGGCCAAATAATCACAACTCATGCCAAATCATGCCTTCCCTGTCACCATTCTTTTCCCTAACACCCACCAAGCCAGCTCTTGCAGTACCCAAAATAGATAGACTTCAGGAGCCATGTTGAGATGAAGTAACATAAGGGCCTAAGTATCTACTACAGCTTTCACTATAATAAAAAGTCTCCCAATCATGAAAACCCATTCAAAACTTTAAAAATCCCTCAAGTACTTAATCCTGTATCAAAACAAACAGACTTGTACCCATAACCCCACGTCAAAGTCAGCTAATCCTTTAATAAAATCTTTCAGCTGTCAATCAAACTGTGAAGTTACAACCCCAACCTGCCTGCTGAGGTAATTATGGGGAGAATTTTCTGAATGTCGGGCAGGCTGGTCGGGAGCAGGTGCGGGCGGGTGCGGAGCTGACTGCCGCCCGTGTTTGGCTGCATGTCGCCATTTTACGTGGGTGGACCAATTAAGGCCCACCCAGCATGACGCACAGCTGGTAGCGTCAGTGCTACCTGTGCAGGCAGGGGGAGGAGGGAGAGTCAGGGCCTGCACTCTTTCACACGCATGCACGCGAAACAGCGCAGAAATCTCCCTGAGGCACGGAGCTGCCTCAGGGAGATTAAGTTCATGTTGAAATTTTTCAATAAAGAAAGATAAAAATTATTTACACATGTCCCCTCATGTGACAGTGTCACATGAGCTGGGACATGTTTGTCAATTTATCAGAATTTTTTTATTGATTTCATTAAACCTTCAGGAAACCTCATCCCTCCTATGGATGAGGTTTCCTGAAAAATGCGAAGGCCACTTGGGCTCTTCGCCGGCCCGCCAACCTTAAGATTGGTTGGGCACCGCTGTTAATTACCTTAATTACTTCCCTAATGGCCTTAACAGGCCTTTGACAGTTCGGTGGGCGCGCAGCCGCCTCTGGCATGCGCCTGCCAAACAAAAGATCTAAATGACATGCAGTGACATCGGGATGCACGCCCGACGTCACCGTGCATCATCTCACGTGTCGGCGTGCCAGGCCCACCCCTGTACACCAATGTCAAAATTCTGGCCTATATGCTGTGGAAAGCAGCCAATCATTAATACTGATATAATAATAAGCTAGAAAGTTGATTGGCTAGCTCAAAGCAGTTTACTTTGAGTGAGAGGGTGAGGATAAAAGGCATAGATTGAGAGATCTAGCTGCAGTAAGGCCAGTGGCAGAGTGATGCCACGGACTACAATGTGACACAAGTGCAGGGAAAGCAGTTGTTTGGTGAATAGGATTGGCGAGTATTTCTAGTCTTCAAAGTGAAAGTAAGATCTTTAGTTTGTGTTTAGGCCTCTAGTCTTTTTTTCTTTCTTCTTCTTCTTAAACATAGCTTGTTAAGTATAAAATCGATACTGGTATCAAAAAAAAATCAATTACTATCAAGTGTAAAGAGCAGGGGATTCTTCAAGTGTAAAGAGCAGGGATACTAGAGTAATTAATTAATAAATTAAATTAAATATGATAGTGATGACAGGACGGGTGATGTGTTGCTGCTGCAGCATGTGGGAGCTGCTGGACACTAAGGTGATCAGGAACAATCACATCTGTAGAGAGTGTTTGCAGCTCAAGGAACTTCGGATCCAAGTTAAGGAGCTGGAGTCCGAGCTGCAGACATTGCGCCACATCAGGGAGGGGGACAGTTACCTGGACACTTTGCTCCAGGAGGCGGTCACATCCCTCAGATTAGGTCATTCAAATTTGGTCTGTGGTCAGGGACAGGAGGGTGTGACTGCAGGTGAGGCAGGTATGGGGACCCAGGGGGTAGAGTTTGAGGTGCCTCAATCCTGCAATTGTCCAACAGTTATGAGGTTCTTGCATGCTGTGTGGACGAGAGCGGGGGCTTCAGGGAGGATGAGTGAACTGACCAAGGCATTGTGGTACAGGGAGCTATTCAAGTGGGGGGAGAAAATAGGAACATAGTAGTGATAGGGGACAGTACAATTAGGGGGATAGATACTGTTCTCTGCAGCCGTGAGTGTGAGTCCTAAAGGCTGTGTTGCCTGCCCGGTTCCAGGGTTAAGGACATCTCCTCAGGACTGGAGAGAAACTTGGAGCAGGAGGGGATGGACCCAGTTGTCCTTGTCCACATTGGTACCAATGACTTTGATAGGACTACAAAGGAGGATCTGCTGAAAGAATGTGAACAATTAGGAGCAAAATTAAAAAGCAGAACCTCCAAGGTAATAATCTCAGGATTACTACCTGAACTGCGGGCAAACTGGCATAGGGTAAATAAAGTCAAGGAGTTAAATGCGTGGCTCAAAGATTGGTGTGGGGAGAATGGGTTTCAGCTCATGGGGCACTGGCACCAGTACTGGGGTAGAAGGGAGCTGTTCCAGTGGGATGGGCTTCACTTGAACCTTGAATGCTGGGACCAGTGCCTTAGTGGATCAAATACCTAGGGCTATAGAGAGGGCTTTAAACTAAATAGAGGGGGGGGGAGTGGTTTTGGAGAGGGACTACATAGGCTTACAAAGCAAAAGGATATAGCAGCATTGCAGGGTAGCTGTTTAGGTAATGACACCCAGATTGTGACAGGAAGGGACAAACATTATTTTAAAAGCAGCAAATAGGGCCAAAGGGGGAAAAATGATAAAAAGGCAAAATTAATGGCTCTTTACTTAAATGCACGTAGTATTCAGAACAAAATAAATGAATTAACAGCACAAATAGAGGTTAATGGGTATGATCTTATAGCCATTACGAAGACATGGTTACAAGGAGATAAAAGCTGGGAACTAAATATACAGGATATGTCACTTTTCAAAAGGACAGGCAGGAAGGAAAGGGTGATGGGGTAGCTTTGTTAGTACGAGATGGAATAAGTACATCAGTAAGAAATGAACTTGGATTGGAAAATATAGAATCCATATGGATGGAGGTAAGAAATATCAAGGTGAAGAAGACATTGGTGGGAGTAGTCTATAAGCCCCCTAACAGTAGCTATACTGTAGGACAGAGAATAAATCAGGATATAATGAGGGCATGTAAAAAAGCCAGCATATTAATCACTGGCGACTTTAATCTTCATGTAGATTGGGAAAATCAAACTGACAGAGGTAGCTATGAGATGATACAAAGATAGGTGGAGGGACAGGTAGTATTGAGGAGGCAGGGAGGCTGCAGAAGGATTTGGACAGGTTAGGAGAATGGGCAAAGAAGTGGCAGATGGAATACAACGTGGGGAAGTGTGAGGTCATGCACTTTGGTAGGAAGAATAGAGGCATAGACTATTTTCTAAATGGGGAGAGAATTCTGGAGTGCAAAGGGACTTGGGAGTCCTAGTCCAGCATTCTCTTCAGGTTAACTTGCAGGTTGAGTCGGTAGTTAGGAAGGCAAATGCAATGTTGGCATTTATTTCGAAGGACTAGAATATAAAAGCAGGGATGTGCTGCTGAGGCTTTATAAGGCTCTGGTCAGACCACATTTAGAATATTGTGAACAATTTTGGCCCCCGTATCTCAGGAAGGATGTTCTGGCCCTGGAGAGGGTCCAGAGGAGGTTCACGAGAACGATCCCAGGAATGAAAGGCTTAACATATGAGGAACGTTTGAGGACTCTGGGTCTATACTCGATGGAGTTTAGAAGGATGAGGGGGGATCTGATTGAAACTTACAGAATACTGAAAGGCCTGGATAGAGTGGACGTGGGGAAGATGTTTCCATTAGTAGGAGAGACTAGGACCCGAGGGCACAGCCTCAGAGTAAAGGGAAGACCTTTTAGAACAGAGATGAGGAGAAACTTCTTTAGCCAGAGAGTGGTGAATCTATGGAATTCATTGCCACAGAAGGCTGTGGAGGCCAGGTCATTGAGCGTATTTAAGACCGCGATAGATAGGTTCTTGATTGGTAAGGGGATCAAAGGTTACGGGGAGAAGGCGGGAGAATGGGGTTGAGAAACTTATCAGCCATGATTGAATGGCGGAGCAGACTCCATGGGCCAAATGGCCTAATTTCTGCTCCTATGTCTTATGGTCTTATGGTTTAAGAATTCATAGAGTATATTCGGGATAGTTTCCTAGAACAATATGTTGTGGATCCAACCAGGGATCAGGCTATTTTGGATCCGGTAATGTGTAATGAGGCAGGTTTAATAAATGATCTCAGAGTAAAGGATCCCCTAGGAAACAGTGACCATAACATGGCAGAATTTAGCATTCAGTTTGAGAGTGAGGAACTTGGGCCTGAAACAACTGTGCTAAACTTAAATAAGAGTAATTACAAAGGAATGAGGGCAGAGTTGGCTGGAGTGGATTAGGAAAGGGGCTTAGCAGAAAAGACGGTTGATGAACAATGGCAGACGTTTAAGAAAATAGTTCATGACTTACAACGAAGATACATCCCAGTGAGGAAGAAGGATCCTAGGAAGGGAATAAACCAACCAGGGTTAACTAAGGAAGTTAAGGATAGTGTCAAATTGAAAGAAAAAACATACAATGTGGCAAAGATTATTGGTAAGCCAGAGGCTTGGGAAAGTTTTAAAAACCAACAAAAGATGACCAAAAAATAATAAAGAGGGAGAAATTAAACTTTGAGGGTAAACTAGCAAGCGATATAAAAACGGACAGTAGGGTTTCTTTAAATATATAAAAAGGAAGAGAGAGACCAAATTGAATATAGGCCCCTTAGAGAATGAGGCTGGGGAAATAATAATGGGGAACCAGGAAATGACAGAGGAATTGAATAAATATTTTGCATCAGTCTTCATGGTAGAAAACACTAATAGCATTCCAAAAATACTGCATAATCAAGGGGAAAAAGGCAGGGGAGGAAATAAATACAATATCTATCACTAGAGAAAAAGTACTAGGGAAATAATGGGGCTAAAGGCCGATAAGTCCCCTGGGCCTGATGGGTTGCATCCTATGATATAAAAGAAAGTAGCTACAGAGATAGTGGATGCACTGGTAGTAATCTTCCAAGAATACTTAGATTCTGGTCAACTGCCAATGTAACACTCTTATTCAAAAAGGGACGGAGACAAAAAATGGGTAACTATAGGCCAGTCAGCTTAACATCTGCCATTGAGAAAATGTTGGAGTCTATTATAAAGGATGTAATAGCAGAGCATTTAGAAATACATAATCTAATCAAGCAGAGTCAGCATGGCTTCATGAAGGGGAAATTATGCTTGATAAATTTATGAGAATTCTTTGAGGAGGTAACAAGTAGGATAGATAAAGGGGAACCATTAGATGTAATATATTTGGATTTCCAAAGGGCATTCAATATGATACCACACACAAGGCTACTGAATAAAATAAAAGCCTATGGTGTTGGGGGTAGTATATTGCCACGGATACAGGATTGGCTAACTAATATAAGACAGAGAATTGGGATAAGGGGGGTATTTTCAGGATGGCAACCTTTAACTAGTGGAGTGCCACAGAGATCAGTGTTGGGGCCACAATTATTTACAATATATATGAATGACTTGGATGAAGGAGGTGAATGTACTATCACTAAGTTTGCAGATGACGCAAAAATAGGTGGGTAGGCAGGTGTGAGGATGACGCAAAGAGTCTGCAGAGGGATATAGACAGGTTAAGTCAGTGAGTAAAAACTTGGCAGATGGAATATACTATGGGAAAGTATGAGGTTATGCATGTTGGCAGGAAGAATAGAGGAGCTGAATATTATTTAAACGGAGAAAGACTGCAGAAAGCTGCAGCACAGAGGGATTTGGGGGTCCTCATGCATGAATCACAAAAAGCTAGCATACAAGCTCAGCAGGTATAGGGAAGGCAAATGGGATGTTGGGATGTCTTGCTAAAACTATACAAAGCACTAGTCACTAGTTAGAGCACACCTAGAACATTGAACAATTTTGGTCCCCTTATCTAAGGAAAGATATACTGGCATTAGGGGCAGTCCAGAAAAGATTCACTAGGTTGATCTCTGGTATGGAGGGGTTTTCTTATGAGGAGAGGTTGAGTAGGTTGGGTCTGTACTCATTGGAGTTTAGAAGAATAAGAGGCGATCCTATTGAAACATATAAGATTCTTATATATCTACCCTTGACAGGGTAGATGCTGAGAGGTTGTTTCCGTTTGTGTGAGAGTCTAGGACCAGAGGGCATAATCTTAGAGTGAGGAGTGGCCCGTTTAAGATAAAGATGAGGAGGGATTTCTTCTCTCAGAGGGTAGTGAATTTGTGGAATTCTTTACCACAGAGGGCTGTAGAGGCTGGGTCATTAAGTATATTGAAAGCAGAGATAGACAGATTTTTAATCAGTAAGGGAATCAAGGGCTATGGGGAAAAGGCAGGAAAGTGGAGTTGAGGATTATCAGATCAGCCATGATCTCATTGAATGGTGGAGCAGACTCGATGGGCGAATGGTCTACTTCTGCTCTTACATCTTACGGTCTATTATAATGATAGCCATTGGAGTAATGTCAACAAACAGCTATTATAACTGCTAGAACAGATTTTTTTCAACTCTCACTGAACAGGCTTTTTTTCAAAATTTTAAAGGGCTGGGGATTTTCAAAATTTCATAGCTTGACAGTTCTACAGGTCTTATCTGCCCTTCATGAGCATTTATGTTTCCTCCATAGATTTGTAACTCCCATTCTATGGGTTAAGGCCCTTAGCTTCAGAGAAAATGTGGTCTGTTTGAACTCAGCACTGAGTTCATGTTCCCCTCATTTGTAAATCATTTGCTGTCCCCTTACCCTTACCAGCAAAAACGGGATCTGTCGGAAGTGGAGGCTGGTCTTCCGAATTCGGGTCCCACCCAAAGCTTTTAAGGATCTGTGGAGTCTCCACAACTCTGCGAAAATCGAGCCCAATGGCTTCGGTCTTCCCAATATTTAGATGAAGGAAATTTCTCTGCATCCATTATTGGAAGTTGGACAAAGAACATGTCAAATCAGTGAAATAAAAAATTTATAAAGGTAGAAATAGAGATATAGGCCTGAATTTTCCCATCGGCGATTTGGGGGTAGGGCCCGCTCGCCGACAGGAAAATGACGTGGGATGACATCGGGAGGAACCCCCGACGTCATCCCAGTCCATTTAAAACTTTAGGAAGGCGGGTGGACAGCAAAATCAGCTGTCTGCCCACCGACCTGTCAATGGCCAATTGAGGCCATTGACAGGGAAATTAAGATAATTAAAGACCTGCCCGCCCAACCTTAAGGCTGGCGGGCAGGCCTAGAGCCCCAGCGGGATGAGGTTTCATGTCTGTTTTTAAAAAGTTTAATAAAGTTTATGTGATATTTATTAACATGTCCCATCCCGTGTGACATTGTCACATGAGGGGGACATGTTAATAATTTTTTAATTTTTCTATTTTTTAACCTTGTAACACTTTCACTGATTTCCCTGAGACAGCACTTAGTTCAGGGTGCAGTGCGCTTTTTGACAGATGAGGAATCCCTCCCGCCCCACCGCAAAGGAAGCGCATAGCGCTTCTCGTCGGGCAGGCCACTGGGCGGGCCTTAATTGGCCCACCCACTTAAAATGGCGGCGGGGCCCGCTTCAGCGGTGGAGTTCGGCTGCCCGCCCGCCGCTGAGCCGGTGGGGCCCGCCCGCCAACTGAGGGCAAAATTCTGCCCATAGGGTGGGATTTTCCGCACCCACCCACCGCTGGGATCTTCCAGTACCGCCGCAAGTCAATGGACTTCTGGCTGGGACACCGCTTCACCCGCAATGGGGCTGGAAAATCCTGGCCATAGGAGTGTGGAATTCCACTGAAACCAATAGGAGACTGGTAGAATTTCAATCAGTCAGTTGCAGCCCCACACAAATAAACTTTGCATATCTGAACTATATCCCATAGTTCATTCACAAGCTTGAATCAACAATCTGGAAATGAGGGGAATTATTTGTAGGAAGGTCAGAATATTCAGGTATTATAGTTATTTTTCTGTTAAAACATTATAAGGGTGCCATTGTTCCTACTGAATGCAGAATTTCCCAAGTGGTCTTGTTGTTTCTTCACCAGAGCATTCATCAAGCCCATTCCCACAGAATTTAAGGAAGTAGCAGTTAATTTCACAAGTTATTTTAAACCATTCATTCAGCTTTAACTGGAAGTGTTCAAGATGGCACTTGAAATTAGGTGGGAAATTGTTTTGAGTCGTCTCCTAGCAACATAGAAACATGTGGGCCAAAGATTTTCTTAACCCTGAAACTGTGCTAAATGGTGCATTAACACAATTGATCTGTATGCCCAATAAAGGGAATGCAGACCATAGAGGCAATTGCCCACCCAATATCCAGTTCTGCCTGCAGTGCAGCAACCATTCAGCCATTGCAAATTGATCCATACAGCGTCACATCATTAACAGTACAATAACAATTTTAATGACATCAGATCAGTGAAAAGCCAAGAGGGGCAACTCTGCATCCTTGAGGGATCTTTGCTTATGCATTATAATAAAATAGATATCAGTTTATTAGAAAACAATTGTTGAAGAGATCCATATCCAATATACAATGCCAGAAGAGGTCAACTTTTTAATGGGACAAAGATAAGACACAGCCTAATAAATCAACAGTTCTTAGCTTTGAGAGGATTACTTCATTACTGGCTTAATTTTTAGTTCTGTCAAAATATAAGCAGTTTGCATTCAATTGAATCACAGGTGACAATTCTGAAGCTATTACAATATCATTCCATCAAGCTAGCTCCTGTAATATTGATGTCATTATTAGCAAGTAGGCTAGTCTTTGGTTATCAGTTGACTCATGGATTGGGGTAATGTCTTGCTGTTTTTCTACATGGTAGGGCAAAAAAAATTGATTGCTTGAGCAGTCCATTAAAATAAATTACCCAATGAGAAAATGCTACCAATTATTGCAATACTGAGATGTACAACTAAACAGTATCCTAATCATAACAGTAGATTATGACAGTGTCTTGATACAGCCAAATTGGAACAATGCTTTTCTGTTTATCTCCTGATGAGAAGAACCAATTGCCATCCAGAAATCTCAGGAAAAGAATCATCATACAACAGCTGAATAAAAACTCCCATGCATACTGAAATAAAGATTGCGCATGCTTATGAGCATTTAATAGAAATGTTAAAAGTACAGATGCTGGAGGATTTGAAAGTATTAGAAAATGTACAAAGGTAACTGAGAAAACATCATACACAAACGTGGATGTGAAACAAATGATTCACCATAATCAAGAATGGGAAATCTGATGATTTTGATGAATAATCCACAAACGTTAGACGGTTAGCCTGCCTCATCCACACAACGACAATGACTGTGTGGTCCTCATCATCAAGTCACACCTTAGTCTCTCCTCTGACACCTCTTTAAGCCTGTTATGACCCCTCAGTTTTCCATCAAAACCTTCATTGTCTACTCCTTCCAACTTCTCCCCAAGACCTTCTGAGCACAGCTGGTACACAACTGCCTTAGCCATCATTCACTAGATGTGGCTGGAACAGATCAAATGCCATTGGGCTGCACTGTCCTCTGCTGAAACCATTTCTTACTCCAGGATCATAGTGGAGAGCAAAATTAGCCCCCAACTTCTTTTCATCATTACAACTATCACCTCCACCCTTTCCTTCAGCAAGAAGTGCAAGGAGCTCATTGACATCCTTGTCAATAACCAGCTTTATCTCTCTACCACTCCTCTAGATTTCTCTACTGCCTCTGTGTTCTCTTACTGCTTGTCAGACATGCAACAAGAAACACATCTCATGAGTCCCCATAGCCTGCCGATCATCCACAAGGCACATTTCAGGAATGTGATGGAGTGCTCACCAGTTGCCTGGGTGAGTGCAGCTCCAACAACACTCAAGAATCTCAAAACTGTTCAGGGCAAAGCTTGATCGGCAACCCCATGGACCACATTCACTCCCTCCACCAACAGTGCACAGTTGCAGCAGTGTGCACCATCTACAAGGTGCACCGTAGCATCTTGCCAAGGCTCCTTCAACAGCACCTTCCAAACTTGCGACCTCTACCAACTGGAACAGTGGTATTACTAGAAAAATAGTGAAGGCCAACTAGGATATTAGAAAATCTTAATCGGGCTGCAAGTAGAATTTAAAAAGTACTTATAGATTCATTGTGATTTATTTCTTCAGGAATATATCTTGGTCCGTAAAGCACAAAAAATGATTCTAAAGGATAAACACAACAGTAACTGTACAAAGTACGCCAAATGTGATCCAACCAAGGTTCGATACTACTACCTGTATCCGATCCATACCAAATCACACTCACAATCATCCCTGTTCTTGCTGACCTAAAACAGCTTCTGCTATCCCAATTACTTAAATTAAAATTTTCATCTTTGTGTTTAAATCCCTCCATTGCCCATCCCATCACTGTAAAATCCTCTCACCTTGCAAATCCCCCGAACTTTCCACTCCTCTTGCTCTGCAGGTGCATCTAGCTCCTTCATCCAACCATTAGTGGCCATTCTTTCAACCACAAAGGCCCTACAAACCCTCCTAAATTCTCCCCACCTCATCATTTCTCTCTCAAGACCCTCCTTAAAGTCTCGTCTTTGACCATGGTTACCCATCCTCAATTCCTCCTCTTTAGCTTGGCATTCATTCTTGATTGAGCCTCTATGAATGCTCTTCTGTATTAATATGGCAAATTGTTGTAGCCCGATAAAGCAGGAGTATGAAGCAAAATGCAAACTTGGGTTTTTGGTCCTTTATCTTAAATTTGACCCAGGAAATCACCAGATGACCCCTGACAACCATTCCTGTGCTCAGAAGTATCCAGACATTTCCAGAACATATGTGAACTAACACTGAAATGAACCAAACTAACTTTCATTATTTGGAGCTGGTTCACATTGCACCTTAATCTTAGCTTATATCTCCCAGCTCTGTTGTCCTGTGAACTGCTTTAGAGCCAAATATAAATTAATAGTAGCACTTTTCACATGTCCTTTGGGGTGACAGTCAGGAATTCCAAAATGTGACAAGTACACATAACCTGGAAATCTTGGAAGCACTGTTATTATTATTGAACTTTAGGAGGGGTTCTAAAACAGGGCTCTCAATTTAATTATATTTATTACATATATAAGCTGAGTTTTCAGTAACTTAAGTACTGTTGTGGACATATTTAGTAAAGAAGGTAAATATACAAATTAATTGAATTTTACCTTGAGCATTATAATATTTGGTCCCACCAAATATTTGGTCCCACCATAAAGAAAACATCCCAATCAAGGGAACAGTCTACTTTGACGTGGCTGTGATAAAAACACCAGTGTGGCTTATTGTTTTCACCACACTTGGCTGATTTCTGTGCCTAATTTTGTGTGTAACCATCTATTTGAATGATTTGTGGACTAAAATATAATGTGATAAGGCAGCTGCAGAAACACAAAGCATAACAATGGTGTAAAGATGCCTGATTTTGTATTGGAAAGTGAAAGCATGCACTCTAAACCCCATCGGTGACACAAGGCATTATTCTACAGAAAAGTTATTCTGATCAAGGACCCCCCAAGGCAAATGGCAAGTTTTTCAATTGGAAATTTTTTCATGAATATTTAATATACTGTACAAAGAAAACAATGTCACCATAATAACCTGCTGTGTTTCACAAAGGTATGCGCTTATGCTTTTGTATGTCCTATTGTCAGCACTGTCTCGTTAGTATTCAGTGAAACCCTTTTCTCTAGATTTGATGGATCTGAAAGCACATTCTGTGCTCAGGATAAACCCAAACGTTTATTTACCAGTAATATGATAGTCTTTTATCAAATCCTTCATTCTCACAATATAAGTCTAAGAGGGTCAAGAAAAGTTCTCAGCTTTCACATAGGAACAGAAGTAGGCCATTCAGCCCCTTGAGCTGTTTTGGTATTCTATTTGATCTCCACCTACTCATACTGTGACCCTTACTACCTCTGTCTAACAAAGATCCTTCAATCTCAGTTTTGAAATTTTCAATTAACTCTAGTCTCAAAAGGTTTTTGCTGGAAGTGAATTCCAGATTCCCACCACTTTTATTGTGAAGATGTGTTGCCCCTGAATAGCCTAGCTCTAATTTTAAAATTATTCTCACATGCTCTGAACTTCCCCAACATCAATTAGATCACTCATTAATCTTCATTATTCAAGGAAATACAAGTTTAGTCTGTGCAACTTGTGCTCATAATATAACCATTTTAGACTTGTATTATCCATTTTAAGGAGGATCCAAATCTATGTTTAAGAGTTTGGTAGCATTAAATCCCTGTGGAAACCACATTCCTAATTAAGTTCAGGTTATCATTGGAAGTTCTCCTCTGAAGACAGCACAGAGATCTCATTTCCACAATTGGGTATTAGCTAGAGACAGTGACATTTTCGCAAATTTGTTACTTTTCAATTTGTTCACCACAGGTCGGCCAACTATGGAGTCCCCTTGTTGGTGTCACAGCACAACATAGCATGTATTGCTCCAATGTTTGTAAAACAAATTCACATCCAAAATAACATGATATTCGTACAGAATATCGAGCATAAAAAGAAGTTTGAAGGTAGTGAACGAATTCCCTACAAGTTGCAATTGTATCCAGAGTTCATTTTCCGGAAGTTCGCAACTCCATTTAAGAAATGAAATAATTTGGAAGTAATGATTTGACAAAAATCATTTCATGGATGGTTCAAAACTTTCCAAGGCTCAAAAATCTTCCATTCTACCAATTACAGTATTGAGATAATTGCGCAAAATGAACATGGTACTGATGTACCATGTGGTGGAGTTTAACACAGCAACAAAACACAAGTAAAAAGTGCACTCAAATAATCTTTGCTCATATCTTGAAATTACAGTACCTGGAGACTCCTTAGAATAACAGTGTTGCAGAATAATTTGCCTCAGGCCATTGCTGCACAGTTAATTTGTGTTAAGAGGACAAAGTAGATGTGGTTGATCTGTGAGTAATGAGGAAGCTCATTGGGCCAAATGATGGTTTATTTCTAAAAAATTCGAGGGCTGTTCTATTAAGAAAAGTGAATTTTAAAATATAAGGGATAAAAACGGACTACTTATTAGGTCTGAACTCAACTAATAAGACTTAGATTTGCAGAAGAAACTTCAGCTGATTTTTCTGATCTGAATGTGATATTTCTGGAGATTATTTTGCATGTGTTAAAAGCCTTGGTTGAAGTGATAGGTGTTCAAAAAGAGCAATTGATACACATAATTAGTTTTCTGTTCTCTGAACCAGGACAGATATTGACAAAGCTTTTAGCTGGGTACATCCTAGCAAAGTTTCTGTAACCAAATTGAAGTCACAGGGTAGATGAGTATTGGATGGAAGAAAAGCTGTGATGGTCTGGTTCTCCGAGAAAAAAGCAGGTAATTATGTCCAAAGAGGTTCATTCCAATAGATTGTTTCCCAATATATTGGACAAAATTGCAAAAAGGTGGGATACATGGCAATTTTTTCCACCAGCATGAGGGTCAACAACTAGAGTACATAAATTTAAGCTAATTGGCAAGAGAAGCAGAAGAAAGATGAGAATTTATTTTATGCAATGAGTTTTTACAATCTGGACTGAAAGAGTGGTAAAATCAGATTCAATAGTAACTTTCAAAAGGGAGTTGGAGAAATACTTGGAAGAGCTTTTTACAGGATAGGTGGAAAAAGCAGGGAAGTGGGATTCATTGGGCAGCTCTATCAAAGAGCCGTCAGAAACCCAGTGGACAAATGATCTTCTTTGATGGTGTATGATCAAGCAATGAAGAAGTCCACCCCTGAGCTCCCTCATAGACATTTCTGCAATAGTCTCCATGTTTAGGGAACTTTCTTCTCCTTGGGAAAATTTCACAACAGAAGTTGTTCTGTCATATTCTGCTTGCCCAGCATTGGCAAGGCAAACAGGAACATTCCGAATTCACCTACTAGATTTCACCTAATTTGCATTTTTAATGTCAGAACAGTTTTGCAGATTCTGATCTATAATTCTGAATAGCTTGTTGTCCTTTGACTAATGAGCTGCCTACAGCAGCTAACTGCTGTTCACAAACCATGAAATTTAGGTCAACCATGGACCTTCAACGTATGACACTTTGTAATTCATTTGATGCAAAGGTCGCCTACATCTACTGTTGAGGAGAAACAAGGAAAGGCCTGTGCAAAGCAGATGCTTTGCTCACATTTTATGCACACCCTCACATATCTTTGGATTTACTAAGATTTTTGTCCTTTGGTCCATCACCTCAGGTAGAACTGACAAATTTGCTATCTCATTTCAGTCTAGTATCAGGATCACTTCTGAAGAAGGCTCATATATTGGACTCGAAATATTAACTATTTCTCTCTCCACAGATGCTGCCAGACCTGCTGAGTTTTTCCAGCATGTAAGATTTTTATTTTAGGCCAATCACTAAAACTGCTCTGTCCTGGAAGGTGTTAAACAACTATCCATTCAACTAAGAGTGTCTATGAACAGTGTAGGTGGTGGAGTGATTTTGAGAGGTGAGCAACTCATTGCAGAGCATCTAGCCTCTTAATGTATTTATCTTCATACACTCTTTTTCCCCTTTGGGGAATAGTACAGTGATGCTAGAAGGATTATCAAACCTTTTGGCCATATCACAAATATTACTTCTATATCTATCAAGTCCTGGAGTGGGGCTTGAACCAGAGCCTTTTGGCTTATAAGCAAGGATGTTACTTCACTGAGCTGCAGCTCCTCCTTTGGTGTGATGTGACTGTTCCAGATAAGCATCTGGCCAATGGAGACTCGCAAGATATTGATGGTATTGTATTATTCGAATATGTATGGTACTTGCATTTTGTTAACTGAACACTCTGTGCTGTCCACCCCACCCCAGATGGGACAAAAGCACATTGAAGCAACTGCTCCAAGATCTTCCCACGCATTGCTTTGTTAATTCTTGATGGAATGTTCTGGAGGTATTGGAAGTGAAAGCAGTTAGTTATTACTTCATCAATTTAATTGTTTATTCGGACATAAAAATGTTGCTGTTGAAGCGTAGGGTACATAGCTGGGCTTCTTTGTTGTAGGTATTTCAAACCTACTCTCCAGTTTTGTCGCACACATTTGCACTTTCTTGCAGAGCTCAACAGACATTAGCCAGGAGCAGGAAATCACAATAATTCTCCCTGAAACAATGAGAACTACTGTAACAGCATCACTACTTGAATTAGATTAGCCGCTTCTGAGGCTCAGTCTTAAACTTTAATCATTAGAACATCTGAAGTGTTTGATCCTTATGTTATCTCCAAAAATGTGTTCAAGAATTCACTCATTTTGATTCCACTGATGCAATAGACAAAATTCTCAGTCATTTGCTCTTTCTCTCTGAAGAACACAAATGAATTGGCATCTGTGATCTCTGCTGGATGTGTTTCTGTAGCAGCCTAATTGATGTGACATGCAGTTATTTAATTAGTTAATTAATTCACTGGCTTCTTGCAAACCTTTTCCAGCAAGCAGAATCCAAACCTTTCGAAGGAAAATGGCATTCAACATTTTTAATTTGAAACAAATATTACTTTGAACATCTGGAATTTGGAATTTTAAAAAAATAGCAGTGAGAACTCAGATTGTTCCTGAGCATGTTGTTTTGGTTGAAAGATGAACAATTTGAAATTAAAATTTGGATGGTGCCAAGGGGTTACTCATTGCTGTTGCTTCAATCTTCCTCTTTATTTGCTTATGCATCTTCTGTCAATATGAATTGCTCCCAAAGAAGCTGTGATTGTCTAGTTTGGCTTACTGCCTTCATGCTGATGGGAGATTTATTCTATAGATTGTAGCACAGCTGTTTGGGGTCAGAAGAGACATGTGCTATTAAACTGCACAAGCAATGAAGGCTTTCTTTGACACCTGCCCATTACACCTCACTGGCACGCAAACATACTGAAACCGCTGACAGGAAATTAAAGCACGTTTAGACCTAGAAGCCTAACTTCAGTGAGTCATTTGATAACACTCTCCTCGAGAATCAAGAACTTTTTTGCACCTCTTCCATTTGATGATCCAAGCTCATTAGGCTATTGTTAAAGGTATACTGTAATTAAAGCAAGATTTAATGTTTTTTTATATTAAAAACAATCACTTCTTGTTTTCCTAGTCTATTTTAAATCTTAAAATGGTGTTACTCATCTTGTATATTTTGAACAAATGTTTCGATTCAAGTTCCCCACAGTGAATGTTTGCCATTGAAAAAATAACTCCAGCAAAGCTGCTAGTAAAACAAAACTGAGAAACAAATGGAAAATGGTTCCAAGCTCTGCCAGGTTCTTCGTCCCTCATATAAAAGTCAGGGAGGGATGACATAGAGAAAGAAAGAAAATGACAAGATGCATTTATCTTGTCACTGTTCTGGAGGCGGATGCAGCAGCAACCAATTTGTGCAGAAGATCCCACAAAAATCAATGAAGGTAATATGTTTATATTACGCTATTGGTTGAGGAATAAATGTTGGCCGGTCACCTGGACAATTCCCCTCTCCTCCTCAAATAGTGTCACAGGGCCATTAACATCCCTCTAAGCAGGCAGAAAGGATTTCAGTTTAGTAGCTAAAATGTCAATGCCTCCAACAGCACTCCTCAGTACTGCACTGAAATGTCAGCCTATGTTATGTGCTCAAGTCCCTGGTGTGGAGCTGGAATGCATGGGGGAGAATTTTCTCCCCATCGGGTGGGCCGGTTGGGAGCGGACACAGGCAGGCGGGCGCGGAGCCGATCGCCGCCCACGATTGGCTGCGCGCCACCATTTTACGTGGGTGGGCCAATTAAGGAGCTGCCTCAGAGGAGATTAAGTTCGGAATGAAAGTTTTTATTAAAGACAGAAAAAAATTATTTAGAGATGTCCCCTCATGTGACAGCATCACATGAGCTGGGACACGTCTATGAAATGTATAAAAAATATTTATTAATTGAATAAACCCTTCATGAAACCTCATCCCGCTCGTGGATGAGGTTTCATGAAAAATGCGAAGGCCGCCTGGGTTCTTCACCTGCCAGCCAACCTTTAGGTCGGGTGGGCAGCCCTGCCAAATTGCTTAATTGCTTTATTAATGGCTTTATCAGGCCTTTGACAGTTCGGGGTGCACGCCTGCTGAATGAACGATCGGAATGATGCGCGGTGATGTCAGGGCGCATGCCCGATGTCACCACACGTCATTTTACGCACCGGCCTGCAGGTCCCGCCCCCGCTCGCCGAATGGAAGATTCTGCCCATGATTTCTGACCCAGAGGTGGGAATGTTGCCACTGAGCCAAGATAACAATGAAACGTGTGAGTACTGAGAATATAAGCAGATCATTTAATTTTGTCATGTTCCAGTATATTCTGAACTCCAAACTTAATTTTTATATTTTAAACTGACTACAAGTGGTTGCAAAAAGATAGCTACCTGAAGATCACCTGACTTCTCTTGCAGATTGAAACACTCTCTTGTCTCAAGAGGGAACAAAAGGAACCTTTCAGACTGATGTTGACTTGATGCTTTTTCCTGAAACAAATTCAGAAGAGTCATTTCCAATTGAATGGGTCATTCAGATACAAAGACACTGGCTATCTTAAACTCTCAAGATGTGAAATCCACAACACAGGATGTATAAGTGACCTAACCACCAACCTTATTTGGAAAAGGACTTGTAACTGCTCACGTGATGAGACTGCCAGGCTTTCTGTCTGCATTTCAATTAACAGCAAGATGCTGTTCTGCAGAGACAGAGTTCCATCAGAAAGCCATCAAGCCAGCTGTAAGTCATTGAAGCAGCTGAGGCAATAAGGAGCAATGCCTTCAAAGTAGGAGAAGGCCTCCGCTAACCTGTCCAACTTTGAGTTCACCTGAGAACCAACGTCCTATAAATTCAACAACTATAATCCCCTTAACTTACTCTGCTTTACAAAACCTTCACTTTAGCTAAAGCATCAACTAATCTAAGAAACTATAGGCCTGCCACAAAAGAGACTGAGATAATCATAGGTTTTAACTGTATTGTTTTACCTTCATCTATATCTAATCTGTGTGTGTGTGTGTGTGATAGTGTGCCTAAGACAAGTGAATGAGGTGCCACATAATAAACATCCGGGGTAAGTGTGTGAAAATAAATAATCTTTACTTTTAAATTCACAAAAAAGCTTGCAGCTGGAATTATTTTTAATTGGGACACTCACTCTGAGGGTAAGAAAACGCACACCTTTTACATACAAAAATATTGATCACAGGCATAAATTCTGCCTGTGACAATTTTAAATGGAACAAGCTTGGTTGTTTTGACACTATGTTTTGACTTTTTGTGGTGAAAATAACATTTCATCAGGCAGTAGTGTCATAGGTGTGAATAAATCTAACAGGTGGTATTTTCTTTTTCAGTTAGTTCAGCTAAAACTTTTATGTGGCAGTTAAACACAACTGACTGGCTTGTTAGGATATTTCAGAGGGCAAGTAAGAGTCAACCACATTTTGCAGATCTGGAGCCACATACAGGCTATAACAGGTAAAGATGGCAAATGTCCTTCCTTAATGGATATTAGTGAACCAGAAGGGTTTTTACAAAAATCTGGTAAGTTCATGGCCACCATTACTGATGCTAGCCTTTTATTTCAAACACTGACTCAACACCTTAAACAATCACTCCCTCCACCATCAGTGCACAGTGACAGCTGTGTGAACCATCTACAAGATGCAATGTAGCAACTCACTAAGGCTTTTTCAGCACCACCTTCCAAACCCATGACCTCTACTGCCTAGAAGGCACATGGGAACACCAGCACTTGTACATTCCATTCCAAGTCTTACACCATGCTGATTTGGAAATGTATCACTGATCTTTCACTGTCACTGGGTCAAAATGCTGAAGCTCCCTTCATAACAGCACTGTGCATGTACCTACACCACACAGACTGCAGCAGTTCATCAAGGTGGCTCACCACCACCTTCTCAAGGGCAATTTGGGGTGGCAATAAAGGCATAGCCACCGATGCCCACATGCTATGATTGCATATGTTAAAGAAAGCTAGCACTCTAGCTGTATTTTACCAGAAGATAAAAGGTGGCTAGAAGGGATCACATCCTAGGTTTAACACATAATCAGAGGTTAACAACACTATCATTAACACTGTGTGTGTGGCTTGGTCTAACTGAGCCTAAAAACAATAGTCCCTCAGCATCAGATTTTCAAGGTTATTGTTGATTTAACTATAGTTGGATTGAATTAGCAACAAAAAGAACACAAGTGCAATTATGTAATTATTTAAAGCCTTTTTATTTTGGAAGATTAGAGATGTGACAGTGTTAAGAAAATATAGGTAATCACTAAAGTTTCTCCCTGGCAGTTACAACAGGTTTTTTTCCTCTACTTCCATAACTGAATTCTGTGTCAGTTTCTAGTGCAAAAAATATCTTTTGGCAAACCTAATATAGTATTTGCAAATTGCATGGCAAGTCAACTGGAACAACCAAAAGCGATATATCATCTTAACATAAGACGCTCAATCTGGGTTAGAGTGTCTTTTAGTGTAAAGTACTTCCCTCAAGTCACCACACTTCAAAAGCAATTCACTGGGAGGTGCTTGGGCATCCTGAGAGACATGCACAACACTGCAGCTTATTGTCTCTTACCATAGTCTCTATTACTCCAACCCGCATAGCAGAAATGGTATTCATGAGTGAAGGTTATCAACCTCATTGTGAAAGAACAGCATGGAAAGTCAGACTTGGATTTATCTCAAAACCCAATCACGTTACAACCAATTATGTATTTTGAAGTTTAGCCACTGTTGCAATGTCAGGAGATGTGGAAACTAAATTGTGTGCTGCATTCTCCCACAAACGAATAAGAAATAAATGATCACATTATCTGTTTTAGGTGTTAGTTGAAGGGTAAATGTCAGTTAGGACACTGGGACTAGTCTGCAGCCCTTCTTTGAATAGTGCCTTGGGATCTGTAATGTTCACCTGAGAAGGCAGATAGGGCCTCAGTTTAGCATCTGATCTGAAAGATGCACCTCTGACAGTGCAGTGGTCCCTTGGCACTGCACTGGACTGGCAGCTGAGTTTCTGTGCTCAAATCCTGGAATAGAACTTGAACCCACTTGGGCAGAGATTGAGCCATCTTGAGCAGCATTCAAGCTGATCATTTCAGTTTGGGGGATGTAACATGGGACTGGTTTAGAAGTGGAATAAGTGACTTTAAATTGATGCGTGCACTTGTCTCTTCCCTATTCCAGCATAAGTCCAGTGTTTTCAATCAATTAAGGCATAATATTTACCACTACCCGCCATCTGTTTGCTGCAAATGAAGAGGTCAGGAAATAAAATTTTACTGCCATACAATTTTTAAATCTTTATATAATATATAAAGCAATGCAAAATGACACAGTGGGAGGTTGAATAATGATGATATTCAGGTATCTTTCAAGTGAACTGATGTTTGCAGTTTTGCTATTGAAAGATAAATGTGTCACTTTATCCCAGCAGATAACGTGTGCAATGAAGCTGAATTACTGAGTGCATGACTAAGAATCTTTTTGTCAGCTTCAATATTAATTTTGAATTTCATTTCATGGTGTTAATTAAAGAGGGAGGAGACTTTGAAACAGGGTCTGTCATAGTTACTGCTAGTATGCCAGAATAGTCAGGCTTCCTGATGGTCTAATTATTCTCTCTTTCAAAATTTTCACATTGTTTTGCTGCCTCCCATGTCCCCAAACCTCCCCATCTTCACCACACTACCTCAAACCTTTGCAGGATATTTTATTTTCTTCCCTCTTTTAGGTGTCGAAGCAAGAGCTTTATACAGCTGAAACGTGACTTCTACCATCTTCTACCAAAAATAAAAATAGCTGGAAAAACTCAGCAGGTCTGACAGCATCTGCGGAGAGGAGCACAGTTAACGTTTCGAGTCCGTATGACTCTTCAACAGAACTGAGGAAAAATAGAAGAGAGGTGAAATATAAGCTGGTTGAGGGGGGTGGGACAGGTAGAGCTGGATAGAGGGTCAGCGATAGGTGGAGGCAAAGAAGAGATTGCCAAAGATGTTATAGACAAAAGGACAAAGGGGTGTTGACGGTGGTGATATTAGCTAAAGGATGTGCTAATGGTGACATTAAGGGTAGAAAGCAGGACGAGTAAGTGACAGATAGCCCTAGTGGGGGTGGGGGGAAGGGATCGAATAGGCTAAAAGGCAGAGATAAAACAATGGATAGAAATACATTTAAAAATAATGGAAATAGGTGGGAAAAGAAAAATATATTTTAAAAATATAAATAATTAGAAAAAGGGGGATCGGAAAGGGGGTGGGGATGGAGGAGAGAGTTCATGATCTGAAGTTGTTGAACTCAATATTCAGTCCGGAAGGCTGTAAAGTGCCTAGTCAGAAGATGAGGTGCTGTTCCTCCAGTTTGGGTTGGGCTTCACTGGAACATTGCAACAGGCCAAGGACGGACATGTGGGCATGAGAGCAGGGTGGTTTGTTGAAATTGCAAGTGACAAGGAGGCCTGGGTCATGCTTGCGGACAGACCTGTATTCTGGACCACTAGATATAAAGGGCAGTATTGCATTAGTTCTTTCTTTATTAGTTTCTGTACCTGTTCATTACATTTAATGATCTTTGCATCTGGACCCCCCCCCCCCCAAGTCCCTTTCAACTTTCACTGTTTCTAGGTTTTCATCATTTAGAAAATACTCTGATTGCTGTTTTATTGGTTCAAAGTGGTTGAATGCACATTTGTTTACATCAAAAGCCATTTGCCACGGTTTTACCTATGTACATTATCCATGAATATCTTTGTAATTTTATGTTTTTATCTCTGCAATTTTATGCTTTTATATACACTACTTACAATATTGCTTATCTTTGTGCCATTGGCAAATTTGAATAGGTTGTTAGGTTTTCTTTTTGATAAGGCTGAATAGTCAAAGATACATTGACCTGTATTGACAACAATGATTAAACTTCATTCAGTACAAAGAAGACTTGATACATTACAGTATCTGAGCAGCAGTTTACAAGTAAATTGAGAGTTATAGCCCAATTTGTGCTTTGGGTAAAAGTCGCGGTAACAAGTACCTGTGCTCTCTGGCCTGAATCCCTGCCTCATGTTACTAGTGTCTTGACAGCATCATCTGGCCTGAATCCATGGTTTGTCCTCTGGTTGTCTCTTGGGCCAGAATTTTCCCATTGCTGAGCAGGGGCGGGTCCCGCGCGCCGAAGCGTAGAATGACGTGCGGTGACGTCAGGTGAGCGTCCCAATGTCACCGTGCGCCATCGCGATATTTAGCTGGGTGGGCACGCAATGTTCTCCGATGCGTGCCCGCCATTAATTAATCAGGTAGTTAAGGCCCTTGAGGCAGCAATTGTCTGCAATCTTTCTGGACGTCGCACAGGCGCAACGGGCAGGCGGGTAGGAGACATTTGTAAAAAAACCTCATCCATGGGCGGGATAAGAGGGGTGAGTGGGGTCGCGAATGTTATCTTTAATTGTGAAAGTTATTGCTACTTGTCTGTGTGAGCAGGAATACTTCAAAACCCATACCAGCTGCTTGGACAGGAGTAAAAGCCTTCAGTTCAGGACTCTACAATAAAGATCATTTTTGGGGCCTGCAGGTTTCAGGAAGCCTTCCCTTAGCCTGGGAATGGGAGTCGTGCTCTCCACTGGAGGCACCTCCTCTGAGGAGGAAGGGAGGGCCAGAAGGGGGAGGAGGCCAGGAGTGTACACTCAGCCTCCAGGGGAGTCACCTTAGGGAGGAGAGGTGCAGGCAGAAGGGGCTCAGGGCTAACAGGAAGTCCAAGGTGGAAGGGGCCGCAGAAGACGCCACTATCCTGCTGCCAGGGTAGACAGGTGGCGAAGCAGCTACCTCAATATGGTTGAGGTGCAGTGCCGAAGGAGACTCCGCTTCTCAAGGGAGACAGTCCCTTCCATCTGTCAGATGATAGGCCCTAAGATCTGTGCCAACTGTGTGGGTGGGCACCCCATGCCAATGGCGCTGAAGGACATGGCTGCCCTCAACTTCTATGCCTCTGGCTCTTTCCAGGGGTTGGTGGGTGATCTTTGCGGTGTCTCCCAATCAGCTGTCCACACTTGTGTCAAGCGGGTTACAGACGCTCTGTTCAGGCGTTCATTGACTTTCATCCACTACCACTGGGACAAGGCCAGCCAGACAGAGTGAGCCAGAGGCTTCGCAGCCATTGCTGGCTTCCCCCGTGTCCAGGGTGCAATAGACTGTACACATGTGGCCATCAAGGTACCAGCAGGTGAGCCCGGTGCCTTTGTCAACAGGAAGGGCTTCCACTCCATGAACGTGCAGATAGTGTATGATCACAGGATGCTGATTCTGCAAGTCTGTGCAAGGTACCCTGGCAGCTCCTACGACGCCTACATCCTTAGACACTCCCAGGTGCTGAGGCTCTTCACTGCTCCGGCTCGGCTGGATGGATGGCTGCTGGGTGACAAGGGCTATCCCCTCAGAAGGTGGCTCATGACGCCTCTCCACCATCCAAGAACAGAGGCTGAGCAGCGGTACAGTAGGAGCCACGGCACCACAAGGGCTGTGGTGGAGAGAGCCATCGGTCTTCTCAAGATGCGCTTCCAATGCCTGGACCACTCAGGGGCGCGCTGCAATACCCCCCAGATCGTGTGTCATTGATAGTGGCTGCATGCTGCGCTCTCCACAATCTGGCTCTGGAAAGGGGCGATGCAGTGGACGAGGAAGATGTGGACGCAGCTGTTCCTGATGCACACGATGATTCCAGCAGTGAGTCCAAGGATGAACACTGAGGAGAACGCTGAGGGGGTAGACGCTGACCCGGGCATACTCCAGGGAGGCAGGGACACCCGGGGGGCTTTAATCCAAAGAACCTTCAGCTAGCACACCACAGCTGGACCTTCAACACAAGCCAGGGCTGCAGGCTCCACACTCGATACCTGAGTGCAAAATCTGCCTGGTTAGGAACATTAACTAAGACCCTTGTCAATAAAGCTCAATGTCAAACAATTCACTCATAACATCATGGCTTCCCGTCCACCTGCAGAAGTAAAGAGTCACCCTGAGACATGGCAACATGTCAAAATTTATTGAAATTATAAAAGTAAATTCAGAAACCAAAAAAAAGTGTTGCACATCACACCAAGGCTTAAATGAACATAAAACCACCAGTGAGAAACCCGTGGCATGCCGAAGGTGCCTTAACTTTACGCATACGGGTGCTACGTCTCGGTGCTGTCCCCTCACTGGCACTGGCATCTGAGACAGCCTGCTCACTCTGCTGCCCTGTCGGCCTCGATGACCTTGGCAGACGTCCTCTGGCCTGTGAAGCTTTTGATGGCCCTGCCTGAGAGGGAGCAGCCAATGCCATGGCTGACATCTCCCAGTCACCGCAGCCTCATCGGATCCCATGGTCACTGGCAGAGGGGTGGAGGAGCTGCTGCCCTCATCCGGAGTGCCCTGAGAGGAGCCCGCAGAGACAACAGGCAGCTGCTGCGCTGACGTGAGGTCGCTTTGGACCTCTCTGCTCACCGTAGATGGATGGGCACCAAGTTGGGATACTTGGTGCCCAAACCATCTCCCACACTGGCACTGACCAGCTGTGGCCAATGCCACTGTGAGGGTTTGCAGGTCCGAGCGCAACCCCGGGAGGACCTGATTGTTCTCCTGGAGGAGCCTCTCCACGAGAGTCGCCACTCTTTCCACGGAGGAAGCATGGTGCTCGGCCTGAGGCTCATTGCATCAGCGATGCTCCGTGTGGACTCCTCCAGTACGGAGACCATGTTACACATAGCATCATGTATCTCCACCAGATCGTCCTGCATACCCTGCTGCACTTCCAGCGTTCGTTGCCTCACGGACGACTCCAGACGCACATCATCAGCCACTGACCGAGCGTGTGCCTGGTCCCCAGTAGTCCTCCAACTGCTGGCGCCCTGAGCACTCTCTATCTCTGCCCGCACCTCAAGCGAATGTGAAGTGCCCTCACTGTCGTGCCCCAGGACACTAGCCAGTGACCTATTTCCCACCAAGGTGCTAGTACCTGTGCTGTTGTCTGCCTGGGAGATGGTGTGTTGCTGGTGAGTGGATTTCATCTGGGGCCTCAGGTGTGAGAGGTGGGCCCTCTGCCTCCTCCTCCCAGCCCTGCTCCAGTGATGCTGAAGGGAAGAACAAGGATATTTGATTAGTTAAAGTGGAGACAATGTCAATGTGCATGCCTGGCCCCCAGATCAGTATGCGCTCATCCTTCCCCAATCAATGGGAAACCCATGTTGCAAACGTCAATCACTGAACATTCAGCAGTGCCATGGCTGCTGGGTCACACATGGTGACCTCAGTGATCAGCAAACATACCTCCCCATGGCACCCCAGCCTCACTGCCACCGGTGGACCTGGGTGCATGGTGCCTCTCTAGATCCATCGCCTCCTGCTCAAAAGGTGTCAGGATCGCCAAGTGGACCTGGCCTCTGCCAGTCCACATCCACTGGGTGGCATTGTGTGCAGTCTTCTCCTGAAAAGGAGAGAAGAGCATTGATTATCCCACCATGTACCTGGATTCCCATCGCATCCCTGCCACCCCAGCCAGAGTGGGACATTGCAGGACCCCAGTGCTTCATCACCCCGCAGCTGCCACACACTCACACAAAGAAGCCAGGGCTGACCCACCCTTGCCCACATGCAGCCTCCTTCACATGTGGCACCACATGGTCTAACCTTGCTAAGGAGACACAAGCATGGGGAGGGCAAAGGGCAGCAGATGGATTGGTGCCCCGCCACCTGGAAGCTCCCCTCCCAGCATGTTCGCACCCTGACTTTGACATGCTTCCCAGTTCCAGCACTCTGCCCAGGTGCAGATCCTTGTGTTTCACCCGCATTCTATACTCTGGGTGTCAGTGTCACACATGCTGCGGGTGCAGAACCCATCCCAGCGCAACCCTCTCAGGGTGAACTAGGCATGGGCAATATCTGCTGGCCCACCCAGCGAGGGATCCATGCTGTGAAGGATTCAATACCGTTACTGCACTCAGAGTTGCTGGGGGGGAGGGGGGGGGCAGGGAAGGGTGATGGCTGCATTAAGTGACCTCAGCCAACATGGTGCTCACCCTTCCCGAGCACAGGAGGGCATTGAATCTTTGACAGCACTGGACCCATGTGTGTCGCACCATATCATGGGAGCTCACATTCTCAGCCACCTCCTCCCACGCATATTTGGTCAGGTGGGGAGGCCTCTGCCTCCTGTCCCTCGGAAACAGGACCTCCCGATGTGCTGCCACCTCCTCCAGGAAGGCAGCTAGGCACTCATCTGAGAAACGAGGGGCATACTGTCCCCGCTCCCCTACCCTCCAGCCTGGCCTGCCCCGCTGGCCTACCCTCCGGCCTGCTCCGCCCCGCTGCCTTACCCTCCGGCCTGGCCTACCCCGCTGCCTTACCCTCCAGCCTGGCCTACCCCGCTGCCTTACCCTCCAGCCTGGCCTACCCCGCTGCCTTACCCTCCAGCCTGGCCTGCCCCCCCCCCACTGCCTTACCCTCCGGCCTGGCCTACCCCGCTGGCCTACCCTCCAGCCTGGACTACCCCGCTGCCTTACCCTCTGGCCTGGCCTGCCCCACCCCGCTGCCTTACCCTCCGGCCTGGCCTGTCCCGTCCCACTGCCTTACCCTCCGGCCTGGCCTGTCCCTCTGGCCTACCCTCCGGCCTGGCCTCCCCAGCCCCGCTGGCCTACCCTCTGGACTTGTGTGCTGCACAGTAGCCCTTTGCTGAGCTCTTCTGCCGGCCATTGTGAGCAGCCTTGCAAAGGCTGCCAGGCCTTCGTTTAAACAGGCTGCCGGTTCGCTATTGGACCCAGTGGTCTGTGCACACCCACCGCCGCCAACCCATCCCGCTATCCTCGGGAGTCGAGAAATACGGTGGGTGGGCCTCCTGCCACCCCTCACCCCGGCAGCACCGAGGCTCTTAGTGTGCTTTTCATGCTGGCTGGACCTTAATGGCCAACCAGTGTGAAATCGCAGTTGGAGCCCAATCAGGGGCGGCAGTCTGTTTCTCGGCCGCTCCCGGGCCCACCCACCGAGGGGTGCCCTAAGTTTCCATGGGGACGTAACTGTCTGCTTGCTGTTCTGTTCTTTCTTATTTCTGCTGTTCTTTAACGTTTGTTTAATTAGCCATATTACCCACTATTTCTCTGTTAATTTCCCCCCTTTCTCCTCAGTCCTCACTTGTATTATTTGCACCTGGCGTACCAGTTTCTTAATTCAACACAAAGATAAAATAAAACATATACAGACTTATAGATGTTCCTAGGATTAGATAGTGGCATTATTTAAACAGATTCATTTTCTAATTAAGCATTTATCCTAATAAGTGACTAGTGAATATACTATAAGTCTCCTAGATACTCTGACATGGTGGTTCTCTATCTCATCATCTAAGTCATTCATAAATGCAGTGAATAGTTGTGGTCCCAACATAGTCTTGCAGGACATCAGTAGTCATGTCCTGCAGTTAGAGTGACCGTAACCTGACCGTTATCCCAACTCAGAAAAAAGAGAGATCTTTTGTCAAAGTTTGCACTCATCAGACAACATGCAAGAAAATACCAATGTTAGAGGGAAACAACATATTTATATTGTTTAAGAAGAGAGTGCTGATTGGTTGGCAAGTGGACTCTAATTCGTAGAGGCATTGCTGTGGGGAATGCACCAGTTGATGGTGACTGGCAGTTAACTGCCAAGCGTTGTTTGAAATTTAAACCAGGCATCTTGACTTTGATTGGTCAAGACATTACCATGGGGAATGAACCAGCGAATGGCTGTCACTTATTTTTTCCAGCTGAAATAGGGGTGTGTACATGTTCTTTCAGTCTGCCCTGTGTATTAATATATATATAGCTTTCAGTACAAGCAAATGAGCCACACTACGAGCTTGACTGACAATCTTAAACTGGTTGTCAGCGTAATTCTTAGCACACGGACCGTTATTTAGCAAATGTTGTCCAGTCGTGGAATCACATCTAATGTTGAACACTGTGTTTTGAGTTTTGCAAACACAGGCTGGTTCTGTACGGTCCATACCTTGCCTGTTGCGAACAGCGAAAGGGACATGCTATTTGATACGATCTGCCAGTCTTTGGGACATACGGCCTACATACCAAGCTTTACGCTGGCACTGAAATTCATACACCTTTCCAAGGCAATCTGAGGTAGACTGGGTCCTTTTCAGGGCCAAAAGTGACAGCCTGGGGCCTTTCGTGAGTTTGTGTGATATACAGCTTGAAATGATCTGATCAGGGTAGCCATTATCCTGCAGGATGTCTTTGATGCTCCCTATTTCAGCATCAAGCTTGCACACTGAGCAATCGCTCAGGCCTTATTTACAAGGTTGCCAATAAGGTCTGGAAGGGGAAGGTATCCCAAAAATTTGAGCAACAGGTGAAGCTAGCTGCTTCACGCTGCTACTATTCAGCAACAACACGCGTGGTATTTGCCACTAACAGGATGCTGCTGTCAAGCCAAGAAGACATTCTGCCTATCACACAAATGAGTAATGTGGTGTATGAATTTCAATGCCAGGCAGATGTCATTCTCATTTTGAGGGATTGACAATGGTGACTCTTTACAAATCCATGCTGGCTGTTCCTGATCAGCTGAAAATTTTCATTTTTTAAACATTAATATGTTCATGAAACATGAGCATCACTGGCTGGGCCAGCATTTATTGCCCATCCCTAAATGCCCTTAAGAAGGTGGTGGTGAGCTGCCTTCTTGAACCTCTGCAGTCCATGTGGTGTAGTTACACCCACAGTGCTGTTAGGAAGAGAGTTCCAGGATTTTGACCCAGCGACAGTGAAGGAATGGTGATACAGTTCCAAGTCAGGATGGTGAATGGCTTGGAGGGGAACTTGCAGGTAGGTGGTGGTGTTCCCATGTGTCTAATGCTCTTGTCTTTCTTGATGTTACAGATCACGGTTTTGGAAGATGCTGCCGAAGGAACATTGGTGCAACTTGTAGATGGTACACTGCTGCCACCGTGTGACGGTGATGGAGGGAGTGAATGTTTAAGGTGGTGGGTGGGGTGCCAATCAAGCAGGCTGCTTTTTCCTAAATGATGCCAAGCATCTTGAGTGTTGTTGGAGCTTCATTCATCCAGGCAAGTGGAAAATATTCCATCACACTCCTGACTTATGCCTTGTAGATCGTGGGCAGGTTTTGGGGAGTCAGGAGGTGAGTTACTCGCGACAGAATTCCCAGCCTCTGACCTGCTCTTGTAATCACAGTATTTATATGGCTTGTGTTCAGCCTCTCCATCCTTAATTATGGACTCTTTTATTATCCTGACTACAGATGTCAGGCTAATTAGCCTAAAATACCCTGGTTTCACTCTTTCATCTTTCTTAATTAGTGCAGTGACATGTGCAATTTTCCATTCTAAAAGAATGGTTCCTGAATTGAAAGAGCTTTGTAAGATTATAGTTAGGGCACCTGCAATCTTCTTGCTCACTTCCTTTAAAACCTTGGATAAAAACAACTGGTCTAAGGAATTTGGCACTCTTTAGTACCATTATTATCTTAACTGCTGTTAATCTCTTTAGGTGGTATATAATCGTCCGTCTGCTGGAGAGCAGCAATAGCCCTACGTTGCCTGTTTTAATGGCAGGACAGTTAAAATTAGGCCCAACGTTGTAGAAAACTGTCCTGTACACACACAAGAAATTTGCTACCTTTCTGACATGATCTCATCTGCTTAACTGAATCCAGAATTGGAGGAGTGCAGCAATCTTGGAGATTTTGTAGGACTAGAGGAGCTTCTGGAAACCGAGGAGGATATTATCCTTTGTTCGCTATTTACAATGAAAAAGAATAAGTAAAAGTGTTCCTAACTTTAATAAATTTAATAAATGCCCCGTGTATTAATTGTGTTTTGGAGAATGAATCAATTTCTGTGGACACTTAAGCCTCATTGTCACATCTCAGGCTGAGAGAAAACGCTCAAAGTCAGAGATTTAACTGCAAGAACAACATTATTTAATCTGCCATGATGGCTAACTCCCTAACATGTGCTATCTGACCTGCCACAGCCAGGTCAGGTGACCCCATATGTAGTACAGGGTGTAACCTACAGTATCTTATCCGAGTACTGTATAGTATCTAATACTCAAGTCCACACACATAACCAGCTACCATCATGACGCTCATAGTTCAGGATGACTGGTGTAAATTTTTCTTGGTGCTTTATAATTGTAAACTTGATTTTCAGGACTCGAACAGCACATTCCTTTTATTGAAAGGCTCCAAGTAGCCACTGGGGAGGATGATGGCATAGCGGTAATGTCACTGGGCTAGTAATCCGTAAGGCCTAGGGGACCTGGTAGCTGGTGGAATTTAAATTCGATTCATAAAAACATGGAGACCATGAAACTATCATCATTTGTTGTTAAAACCCATCTGGTTCACTAACGTTCTTTAGGGAAGGAAATCTGCTATCCTTACCTGGTCTGGCATGCATGCGACTCCAGACCCATAGCAATTGTCTCTTAATTGCTCTTTGAAATAGCCTAGCAAGCCACTCAGTTCAAGGGCAATCATGAGCAGCAAATGCTGGCCTTGCCAGCAATGCCCACATCCCATGAAAGAATAAAGAAAAACAAATGATGTTAATAAAACATGAACGACACATTATTTCTGCACAGTTAGAGCAAGTGATTCATTATTGGCCATGTATGCTCACAATCCAGCATTTTCACTGCCTCCGGGACATTTTATGTAAAATTACAGCAATTGACCAATAAATTGCACTACATGTAGAGCAAGTACAGACATTTGTATGATGTTGTGCTCTAACTACAGCTGATGTATTAGTTGCCTCCTGACAGGTAGAAGGGATTCCAAGCCACAGAACCTTTTAAGATATTCGATTACATGTAGCTATTTGTTTTAAATTAAATCACCATATTGCAACAATATCCACATCTTTTGAGAATTGAGTCCTTACGTTTATTCCAATGGCAATAGTCATTACTCTTCATGGTTCCTAGGCCATTTGGTGTATCGACATTAAATTACATGTTTTTTTCTCCACAGTGAAACTCTGAATAATTTGCTGAAGCCCTTGCCTGCTGTTAACAAAGGCAGAGCTGCCCACAGGTAATGTAACCTGGTGAAGACATTAATTTTCATTGCTGAATTATACCTGCAGGCAAAATGGAAAGTGCAGCTCATTGATGCCATCCTTTCAGTCATGTAGGGGTCCAAATTTCAATCTATTATCAAACCTTATTTCACTAAATAATGTCATGCTCAATGAAAGTTCAGTTCAACTCTATAATTTCTAGGGATACGGAACATTGGACAGAGTGTTAGGAATGCTATCAGGAAAGGTCATATTAGAGAATCCATTTTATGTTCAGGGCTCCATTTTGTGATTAAAAGCCAGCAGAAGCTGTTGAACCAGGCAGTATATGGAAAATGTTAACAATTAGCTTGGACTGCCAAGGTCTCTTGCGAGGCTGGTGGCATTGGCATAATTTATGATAGTTTTCCGATTTTCTTTTTGTTTTGACCTTCTAAAGCTTAAATGTATTTGTTTGCCAACTATATGTTTATTTTTTCAGTGTATGTAAGGAGGGAAACAGCTTCTATTATGTCCTGCAGCCCAATATAGTTCATACAACAGAACCAACTCTGGAATGGCCATTGATATGGCCCTGTTTAAAGTTCACAGAGGAGGTACGAGGTGATGACATTTACCTGAGGCTATACTTGTCACGGGAAGTTAGGAAGATGGAGGGCTGGCTACCCTGCTTCTGAGCTCAGCAAAGTAGTCCTCCTGCAGATTTTACATCAATCTGTGTGTTGGGTGTGTGTCTGATTTCCTCTAGTAAAGTTATAAGCACAAAACTCTGCATCTAGAGCTCTCATTTCTGACATAGAGACAATGGACGGGATCATCCCAGATTTGCACTAAGTGCAGTAGCGGGCGGGAAAAAGAACGTTTTACCTGCTGGCCGTAATGGTGGCTTTTCACACCATTTCGTCCCAATCCCGCCTCATGAATCATGCATTCCCAAGAAACACACTGTTCCACTGGCTGGCAGCCTCTGATTTGTCCGCCACGCCATCACCTCGCCAAGTGCCATATTTCAAGTGCTGCCATGTGCACAGCTCTCAGTGCTTCCAGCCCAGGACTGCTGTACAGAAGACACGGCCCCGAAAGGCAAGAACACTGCAGCCCCTCGATTCAGTGACGTATCCTTGGAATGTCTTTTGGACACCGTGGAGGTCCGCCTCTACCCCCGCTCTGGGCGAAGGCCAGCAAGCAAGGCGGCAAATCCACAGACCCCTCCCTTGCACGTTCACCTGGACAGACGTCCCGTTACTTTTTCCTCTCCATGGACTTGGATTCCTTCCCCCTTCCGGACTCCTTCCTCCCCCTGGGCTCCTTCCTCCCGCCGGATTCCTTCCCCCTGCTCTGGATTCCTTCCCCCACTCTGGATTTCTTCCTGCCACCTGACTCCTTTCTCTCCCTGGACTCCTTCCTCCCTTGGATGTCCTCCCTCCCCTGAAGTCCTGCCCCCCTCCAAACTTCTTCCTCCACCAAAGTCTTTACCCTCTTCAATCTCCTTCCCTCCTCTGAACTCCTTCCTTTACACCTTCCTCCCCCCTTACACCTACAGCCCCAGTTATTGTATTTTCCCCTGTTACATCCTCCTCCCCTGACACCTTGCTCCTTCCCTCCCAACCTCACCCCTCTGACACGCTTTCCTCTCCCAGTCAAACCTACATCTTCCTCTCCAACTTCCCCCCCACCACCCCCTGATGATCATCTGTTGCAGACCATGGCCAAGACACTGAAGTCCCGCACATCACACTTGTCAAGATGTGTTCTGTACCAGTGTGTTTCCCCACTAACATGGGCAGTAAGTTTGATGTAGGGAATGGTTCCAGCGAGCTGGGCTTATAATGATATGCTGATGTATTACGATGAAGTTCCCAATGTACAGCAGCGGGAAAGGCAGCCCGCCATTGACGGACAGAGTGGACGATTGCAAACTGGCTTACTGCCCGCTCACGCCAGCCATGACGCCTGACACCAGCAAAATTCCGCCCAACAGCTTCAAACTTGTTTCTCTACAGTATTCTCCAACATGTGGAATGGCCTCCAATGGTCCAATCATAGAATGCTTCTGCACAGAATCAGAGCTCTGTATTGTCAGCAAACTTAGAGGCATCACTCTCTGTCTCTTTGTCTAAGTTATTAATGCAGATTGTAAATAGCTGAGGCCCCAGCACTAATCCTTGTAGCACTCCACTTCCTTCCACACACAGCCTTCTAACTTGAAAATGACCTGTTTACAAATCCTCCATCCATGCTAATATACAACCCAACTCCATGAGCCCTTATCCTGCGGCTTAAATTTTTATGTGGCACTGTGTCAACTGCCTTCTTGAAAGCCAGTTATACTACATCTACTGGCTCCCCTTTATCTACTGGTTACATCCACAAAAAACTATTTGTCAGAGAAGGTTTCTCTTTCGTAGGATCACGTTGGTGTTTTTTTATTCATTCATGTGTGCTAGGCCAAAATTTGTTCCCATCCCTAATTGCCCTTGAGAAGCTGGTGGTGAGTCCCCTTCTTGAACTGCTGCAGTCCATGTGATATAGGTACACACTGTGTTGTGGGTGCTTCAGGGTATTGATCTAACAACAGTGAAGGAGCAGTGATATGGTTCTAAGTCAGGATAGTGTGTGACTTAGAGGAGAACAGGCAGCCGGCATTCATGCCCGGCGGGCAGAACGTCTTAGAAGGGATGGGCAGGGGCCTGTTGGTTCAAAAACGGCACAGCAGCACCAGAGAGGCTGCCCGCGTCAGAGCTGCAGCAGTGACATGGCAGCAGGTAGAGAGTGGACTAATTAATTCTCCTCTGTCCATTCAGGAGAAGAAATCTCATAACAATATTGAGAGGTCGCAGACTGCTGAAGGATCCCCACATCCTCTCCAGGCATGAGCAGGAGGCCTTGAAGCTCGAGAAGTGCCATGCACTTCGGTCAACCGGCCGTGGAGAGGCTGGGGTGTCAGACGAAGGTAAGGGTGCAGCACACTGAGGCGAGAGCTTCAGATGGTGCAAACAATCTTGTGCAGTCTCATCATTGATGGGAGCCTCCAGACTGGATTCCTCATTGATCATTGAAAGATGATGGCACCATGATGCAGATCTCCATTGTCTCACCAGGGTGCCTGGCATGCACAGTGACAGTGTGATGACTTTAACTAATGACATGTCCTTCTTCTCCATTAGATCTGCCACAAAGCAGCCAATCTCAAGACCTCCAGGAGCTACCCCTGACACCGGAGGACCACCAGGCACATGTGTCACACCTGCTCTCTGAAGCAGGCATCAGCGCAGATATCAGCATCTTGGTGGGCATTAGTTCGGTGGCTAATATCTCGGACACATTGGTGAGGGCACTTCACACTTGCTTGAGGTTCAGACGGAGGCAGAGGGTGCCCAGGGCACTGACAGCCAAAGGACGATTGGGGACCAGGATAATGCTCAGTTGAAGGCTGATGATGAGCCTCTGGAGTCCCCGATTAGGCAGCAGATGTTGGATGTCCAGTGAGATGTGTAGGAGGATCTGGCGGAGATCCAAGAGGGTATGCGTGGCATGGTCTCCATTGTGGAGGAGCCCCTGCGGAGTGTGAGCACTGTGTTGACCCTCATGGCCGAGCGCAATGCCTCCCCCATGGAGAGAGTGGTGGCTCTCATGAAGAGGCTGCTGCAGGAACAGAATTAGGGATTCCTGGGGTTGTGCTTGGACCTGTAAGTCAGGTGGTCAGTGTCCGTGCGTGAAATGGATGAGGCACCCAGTATCCCAGCTAGGTGCCCGTCCATCAATGGCGAGCAGGGAGGTCCACAGCGACCTCACGTTGGCACACAAGCTGCCTGTCGTCTCTGCAGGTTCCTCTCAGGGTGCTCTGGATGACAGCAGCAGCTCCTCTGCCCCCCTGCCAGTGACTGTGGCATCTGATGAGGCTGTGGCGACTGGGGAGGTGCCAGCTGTGGCAATGGCCACTCCCTCCCAGGCGGAGCCATCACAGGCTGCACTGACCAGAGGACGACCACCAAGGTCATCAAGGCCAACAGGACACCAGGGTCAGCAGTCTGTCTCCAATGCCAGTGCCAGCGAGGGGGAGGCACCTAGATGTAGTACCCATAAATGTAAGTTTAAAGCACCATAAGCACAAGAGGGACTGGTCACGGATGATCTTTTGTTCCTCCATTTTGTTTTACTTTTTTAATGGTATGACCATCAACACCGGGTATTGTTCTGTTCATAATCTGTGAATTCCAACATTAAATTACATTTGCTTTGGTGTTATTGGCCTGAGTATGCTTCATTTGTTTTGTACGTGCAGGGTACGCCAGTATGTAACGCTGGACGTGGGTGGCTTGAAACTTTATTGCACAGGCACTGACTGTAACTTGGGGGCAAAGGAAAGGGTCATTTCTGAGATCCAGGGTGTTGGCGGTAGCCCTGGCATGAGGTGGTAGTGCTTATTTGGCAGCCTAGCTGAAGGAGCGTTGGTTCTGGAGGTTACCGAGGTCTGTCTCCATGCCCTCAGTGTTCCCCTCACCGTGCTCCTCTTCTGTCTCACCACTGGACTCATCATCTGTGGCCTGTGCAGCTGCGTCAACATCTTCTTCCTCCAGTGGGTCCCCCCTTGCCAGTGCCAGATTGTGGAGAGAGCAGCATGCAACCACTATCAGTGACACCCACTCTGGGCAGGTATTGTAGTGCGCCCCTCAACAGCCCAGTCTTCAGAAGTGCATCTTGAGAAGCCCTATGGTTCTCTCTACCTCCCTGGTGGAGGCGTGGCTCCTGTTGTACCGCTGCTCCGCCTCTGTTCTTGGATGGCAGAGAGGCATCATGAGCCACCTTTTCAAAGGATAGCCCTTGTTACCCAGCAGCCATCCATCCAGTCAGGCTGGAGCACTGAAGGGCCTCGGCACCTGGGAGAGTCTCAGGATATAAGCATCATGGGAGCTGCCTGGGTACCTTGCACAGACTTGCAGAATCTGCACCCTGTGAACACACACTATCTGCATGTTCATGGAGTGGAATCCCTTCCAGTTAACAAAGACACCCGGCTGACCCACTGGCACCTTAAAGGCGAAATTTGTGCACCCTGGACATGGGGGATCCCAGCAATCGCTGCAAAGCCTCTGGCTCACTCAGCCTGGCTGGCCTGGTGCATATGGAAATGAATGAAAATCAATACCTGCCTGAACAGATCTTCTGTCACCAGCTTGACACAACTGTGGCCAACTGATTGGGAGACTCCACACAGATACCCACTGACCCCTGGAAAGAGGCGGAAGCATAGAGGTTGAGGGCTACTGTGACTTTCAGTACCCCTGGCATGGGGTGTCCACCCACACAGTCGGGGCTGACCTCAGGCCCGATCACCTGGCAAATGGAGGTGACGGTCTCCCTGGAGAGGTGGAGCCTCCTTCGGCACTGCACCTCAGACATATTGAGGTCACTGCATCGCTGCCTGTAAACCCTGGCAGCAGGATAGTGGCGTCTTCTGCAGCCCCTTCTGCCTTGGACTTCCTGTTGGCCCTGAGCCCCTCGTGTCTGTGCCTCTCCTCCAACAGGTCCCTCCACTGGAAGCTGCATTGGGACACCTGGCCTCCTCCCCCTCCTGCCCCTCTCCTCCTCAGAGGAGGAGGTGCCTCCAGTGGAGACCACAATCCCCATTCCCAGGGTAAGGGAAGGCTGTCTGATACCTGGAAGGGTCCACATGGTCTGAATCCTCTGGGAGCCTTGAAGACACCAGTGAGTCCTGAAATGAAGCCTGGAAATGCTAAGAATGAAGTCCTGAACAGAGATGAAGCTGCCAAGTACCAATAAGCAACCAGCAGCAAACTATCTCCCAAACTCGTCACTACTCACATTGACAATGCTGCTGACCCTTTTTATCCTGCCCATGGATGAGGTTTTGAAAATTGTGGGCTGCCTGCCTGCCTGTTTTGCACGTGCGACGTTAAATCACCATCAACTGGGTTGTCAAGGGTCTTAACTGGCCTCTTAATTAATGACAGGTGTGGCTCCGACTCCTGTGCGCGCCTGCCAACCAAAAAATCGCCCGAGTGTGCGATGACATCAGGGTGCTCACCCAACGTCATCGTGCGTCGTTTTACACTCATTCAGGTCGGGCACGTGCCCACCCAACAAGCAGAAAATTCTGCCCTTGGCATTCAATCTTGCTCCATAATGCTCTGTGAAACACTTTGGAACTCTTTGTTACAATAAAAGCACCATATAAATAAAAGTTGCAGTGTTGTATCTGGTAATTTCAGAAAATGTTTCAACTAAATTACATAGATTAGAAACTAACAATTCAGAAAGGCAGCAAGACTGTACCTTCCACAGGTGGGTTTGACCTTTACCTTCCTTTGGGAAAGAAAATAGACCGGCCTGCAAGGTGTCAGATCGTACCTGCATTCGTCATCTTGATCTGCAGTCACAAGATGACAGGTGCAATCAAAATGGCAAGCTAAGGTGAAATACATCCCCAGAAACAATTTGCTTTCGAGCCAGATAATGAACAGAGATTTAAGATTTTTCTCAACTCCATGGGCAGAATTTTGCTTTTGTCGGGTGGGCTTGGAGGGGATGAGCGGGAGCGGTCAGGAAGCTGACCACCACCCACGATCAGGGCCCAACCGCGGTTTTACGCTGGCGGGCCAATTAAGGCCAGAGTGAAACGTGTGCTGCAGCACGCTCAGTGCTCCCTGTGTGGGTTTGGGTGGGTGGTGGGGGGGTAGCAAGTTCGTGCATGCGCACACACAGGAAAAGCTCCCTGAGGCACAGAGTTGCCTCAGGCAGATGAAGATTTTGAATAATGAAAATAAAGAATTTTCAAATGTTTATAACATGTCCCTGTTCATGTGACTCTGTGACATGAGCAAGGACAGGTTAGAAATTAGTTTGAAAATTTATTTTTAATCACTGATCGAAACCTCATCCCGCCCGTGGATGAGGTTTCACGAAAAATCAAAAAGCCTCTTGGCCTTTTCGCCTGCCCGTCAACCGTAAGGTTGGACAGGCAGCGAAAAATTTAATTCAATTGGTACTTTAATGGCCTTAATAGGTCTGTTAATTGTTGGCGGGCGCACTGCCGACTCCCGACCGAAATATCGCGCAAGTGCGTGATGACATCGGGACGCTCGCCCAACGTCATCACGCATCATTTTACGCTCGATTCTGGCCAGGCACAGACCCACCCGACGAGTGAAGAATTCTGCCCCATGTTATGGCCACGGAATCATTTTGGTTTAATTTTCAAGCCCTGGAGGCTTCCCATCCAAATTAATCTTTGTGTAAGCAGTTCTTTCAAACATATGAACTAAGAATTAGGAGCAGCGATAGGCCATTTTATAAGATCATGCCTGATGTGATTGTGGATCAGCTCCACTTTCCCGTCTAACCCCCTATAACTTTTAAATCCTTTGTTAAGTCCTTGTCCCTTTTAAGTCGAACACAACTTATAATAGTTCACTGCAATAAATATATACATAGCACAGGTAAGCAGCAACATGCTCCTACCAACTGGAAGGCAAGTTTTGCCTAATTTACTTTTATGGTTCAAAAAGATACAAGAATCTTTTTGCTTATCCTGGAGAAGTCGTTCCTCCAGATGGATAATTGAAGTAAAAATCCCCATGCCTTTTACCTTCTGGTAGTTCTTTGTTAAATACTACTGATACATTTGTTTAACATGCTAAACATTTTAAGATCTTTTTAATAGACGATATAATTAAAGTGAGCTAACCACAGGATCTCCTCAGCATGCTTCCTGTAGAAAAGTTACTCAGACCCACAGCATCTCCCCATCCCACACAATCACGCGAATAGCTGCCCACTGTATGCCTGAATATTTTCACTCGCAATGGGAAACAGCACCAATTGAAATAAATAATCTTACCCTTCTATTTAAAAAGTTTGCTTTACTGCATCACAGATGTATGTTTCCGCCACTAGATGTGATTGAAAGAACTCTTATGTTGCAACTATTTATTTACACAAATTAAATACAAACATAGCTTGAAACAATTTGAAATGTAAGTTGCATTTTCTCGAAATGGAAATTTATGTCAATAACTTTCAAAGGACCATAACAGATTCACAAATTACTATTTTTGCACTATTTTTATGTGGATGTTTAGAGAACTGCTATTGACTAGGTAATGCAGTGTACATATAACTACACATAAAATTATTCTCAAACTCACGACAAAATGAAATGAGAAAAATGTGTGGAAAAGAATAGCTTGGGGCTGTGGTATATAAACTTTAAAAATAAACAAAACAATGAATGTTTAACTTTTTACCTAGCAATTATTAGCTTTTAATTTAGATTTTTCTTATTAACTTGACCTCGGCTGTTGCCTGAGGGAAGTGCTGACTGGATACGAATAGCCACACCCAGGGGAAACTAAACAAGGTGTTTTAGGCTTGTACTGTCCTTAAACAGCTCCAGGGATGGATCTCACAGCAGCCTGGGCCAGTGCTCTGAAACAGGCTGCCTGCTCGAGCATTCCTTCTTGGCCAGAGAATCACACAAAAAGAAGAAGGAAGTCTTGGGTGTATATTGTGCCTCCCATAGGACATTCTACAGCCTTTTGCAGCCAATGCAGCACTCCTGAAACGTAGGAAATAGGCAGCAGATTCCTACAGTCATCAATGAGATAATAATAATGATAGATAATCTGCTTATCATGGTGTTGACTGAGTGATAAATATTGGTCAGGACATCGGGCCCATATTCTTCTTCAAATAGTGCCATGGGCTCTTTAACGTTCACCTGAGAGGACAGATTGGGCCTTGGCTTGGACTGTCTCATCCAACAGATGGGCAAAGCACAAAAAGGGGAGAATCTAGCAGGAAAACATAGTAATTTATAAAGCTTAGAAACAAGTTAAAATGGTACATTTCTTTGCTCTCTCATTTTATCTATGTCTCCGATATACAGCTTACATATATAGTATACTTCCCAATGTTTATTTCTCAATCAACACCTCTGAACAGATTACCTGGTCATTTACCACATTGCCGTTAATGGGACTTTGCTGTGTACATTGATTGCCATTTTTCCTACATTATAACAGTGACCACACTTCGGAAGTACATCATTGGCTGTCAATTGGACATCCTGAGATTGCAAAAGGCACTACATAAATGCAATTACTTTCTTTCCTAAGATTAACTGTCTGAATAAATTAGTTATGCCAGTTCTCACAACAGTTCATTCACATTGCACTTAAAAGAACTACAATTGTGAAAAAATGCCATTTTTGAGATGAACTTTAGTTGCTATTAGAAGTACTTTGCTTTTTTAAGTGTCGGTTCATAAAAGGAGTTATGGGTACAGGAAAATTTGAGCTTGGTAGCGAGCAGCCGAGCCTTGCAAGCTCCTGAATTCTCACAGGCTGCATTGTCTGTTACAGAGACCCGTGGCATTTGAAAAAGTCACATTTATTTTAAGGACTGTGAGGTAGCAACATGACGACAGTCAGCATAGTAATTAATCTGGCTCTAATCTTGATGTGCTGACATCTCCTTTAAATCAGCAGTTAAGTCACTTGTGCCAGATCCAGGATTACTTATAGGTCATGTTTTATGACAAGAGCACAGCTCTAGCAATTGGAGTGTAATACTTGTATTATAATACAGACTCTAAGGGCTCAATTCCCTCCGAGTTTAAGGTAGATTCAAATAGGAGTGCGCTGGTCAGTAAGTAACGATCCTTCCTTCCATTTTTAATGCAGCTCATAGTTTTACTCACACTGGAAAGATGTTGATAGAATTGAGCCCAAATAAAAGCTTGCTTATCGTATCACGCAAATACTGAAGGAGACCATTCAATGCTTCAGACCTGTGCCAGCTCTTTGAAAGATCTATCCAATTTGTCCCACTCCCCTGCTTCTTCCACATAGCCTTGCAAATTTATTCTAGTCAAGCATATATCCAATTCCCTGCTGGAAGCTACTTTTGAATCTGCTTCCGTTGCTCTTTCAGGCAATGCACTCCAGCTCATCATAACTCACTGCAAAAAGAATTTCTCTTCATCTCCTGCCTAATCCTTTCATCAATCATCTTAAACCGATGCCCCCGTGTTAATAATCCCCCCTGTCAGTAGAAACACTTTCTGCTTACTTTATCAAAACTCATCACCATTCTGTTACCAACTAGTTGTTAGGACCTTGTTAAACAGCAATCCACAACATGTTTTTACACAATTTTCCAGCTCAGCCTAACAACGTGTAGCCATGTGCTCACATTCAAGCCTGTGTTACAGTGATAGCCCACTTTACCGCTGCAATGTAAGGGTCTCACTGCATAGCTTCTACTTTTCACCGGGAAAGTGGAACATAAAAATATAATGGGCAGGCCTACAGTTACAGAACTGCCAGTTACTTTATCTGTCTACTGGTATTTAACTGCCATGGTACAGTTTGCTATTCTATGGAACAATCGGAGTTTTCCTGTTAGCACAATGAAAGAAAGATTGATCATCATGCATATTCCAAGTAATGTGATTTTATTCAGTGTGGTGCAAATCAGCGGGCCCTCATTCTCCTCATCTGGATGAGAGCCATTACCATGGCAGGGTTGCCTGCAGCCTGCATCATCGACGCCTCAGTGGGATGTGTGAACGAATTGAAGTGATACATTAAGTGAGCATGTCCTTTACAGGTTTCCCTCCATGTCGAAGCCAGCAGGCCAGTGCTATGCTTTTCACCTGGCCTCTGTCTAGACACATGTGCAGACCTTAAATTCCACCCACCCGAAAAGACCCTCCTCCCACCTCGAGAGATCTCACTGACTGACTAACTGCGTGGTCGAGGTCAGTTTGGAAAAATGGTGAGCCGTCACCTTCCAAGCTCACCATCATTGTCTACCCTCCCCTGTCACCCACCAACTGCTCCTCAGCACCATAGGCCCACCCAACATCACCATTCCTCTCCCCTCTGTCACCACTGAACTCCCCCCGTTACCCTGGACCCTATCACAATCCACCTCCACATGCCTTTCCTCTCCTCAGAGCCTACACCTGTTACCATCCTCACACCCACCCTGACCCTGCTCCTTCCTGTTATCTGAGCCACCTGCCTCATCCCCCTCCATGAGACCTTCTCCTATCAGACTCTCACCCTGGACCTGCCATCCTACCACATCCCAATCCCCTCTCTGACTGTGACTTTTCCCTCCTATCAAGAGTACCTGGAGTTCTCCCCCCAGGATGCCACCATTGACACCACTGACCCTGCCCTCTAAGGCACTCTACCCCCACCTTCCCTAGACACTCTTCCTACCCTTCCCCAGACATTCCCCCCTACCCCTGCTTCCCCCCACCCCCAACAGGCTTCCTCGGACACTTTCCCCCGTAAGCCTGCTTCCCCTGTCCAGACTTCGCTCCAACCTTCCACCCTACCCCCTCCACCCCCCTCTTCCAGCCTACATTTGCCTCCCTTGCCAGCCTTGCTGCAGCGTTTGCTAACGGCACTAGAATGAAGTTATGTAAAGCCCCCGAGAAGGGGAAAGCAAGATCTATGGACCTCTAAAGTTATGGAGGAGGTGAAGCTCGCCGGGTGCACGTCACCTTTCTGCAGTCATAAAATGGAACGTTCTAAATTCTTGCTGATCACAGAATTACAGAATCACAGAATCACACAGTGCAGAAGAGGCCCTTCGGCCCATCAAGTCTGCACCGACACGTGAGAAACACCTGACCTTCCCACCTAATCCCATTTACCAGCACTTGGCCCATAGCCTTGAATGTTATGATGTGCCAAGTGCTCATCCAGGTACTTTTTAAAGGATGTGAGGCAACCCGCCTCCACCACCCTCCCAGGCAGTGCATTCCAGACCATCACCACCCTCTGGGTAAAAAAGTTTTTCCTCATATCTCCCCTAAACCTCCTGCCCCTCACCTTCAACGTATGCCCCCTTGTGACTGACCCTTCAACCAAGGGGAACAGCTGCTCCCTATCCACCCTGTCCATGCCCCTCATAATCTTGTAAACCTCGATCAGGTCGCCCCTCAGTCTTCTCTGTTCCAACGAAAACAACCCAAGTCTATCCAACCTCTCTTCATAACTTAAATGTTTCATCCCAGGCAACATCCTGGTGAATCTACTCTGCACCCCCTCCAGTGCAATCACATCCTTGACTTAATTTGAAAGGCGAACTTAATTCTGGCGAGGAGCCTTTTAATTAGCACGCATGAGCTGTGTTATGACCAGGCGAGAATGGGTGAACTAGCACCCCTCTGTTCAACCTTCTCGTTGGTCACAACAAAGGTTTAAGGCTCTTTTTCACGAGGATATAGCCTTTTCCAAATCAGAATGTGTTTTTTATTTGTTCATGGGGTGTGGGCTTCGTTGGCTAGGCCAGCATTTATTGCCCATCCCCAATTGCCCTTGAGAAGGTGGTGGTGAGCTACCTTCTTGAACTGCTGCAGTCCATGTGGTGTAGGTACACCCACAGTGCTGTTAGGAAGGGAGTTCCAGGATTAGATGTATTTAACTGTTTAAGCCGTGAGCAATAAAGAGACAATCAAAGGTTTTCTTGAGTCAAAGAGCAAATTTATTAACCGCTAAATCTGAGAAAAAAAGTAAAAATGCAAAGTCAAACATTCAGCCCTTATGCAATCATTAGAACACACACACGCATACACGCATGCATACACACACATGCACACACACACACACACACACACACATGCACACACGCGTGCACACACGCGTACACACCTATCAGAAATAAGGGGAGTTAGAGTCCAATTAGAAAAGGTGAAAGAATATATGGTTAAGGGTCCTTTGATTGTCCTTGAGGCATAGATATTAAATGTTGTGGCCAATTTAGGTTAACTGGTTTCTTGGATGCGGTCAGAAGTAGAAGATGTTGCAATTATTACAAGATTTTGGTTCACTGGTCGATTTCTGGTAGTGTTGGCTTCTCAAACAGGGCAACACTCTTATTCCAAAAGAGAGAAGAGAGAGCAGCCCTCAACCTGTTTCCTCTGCTGAAGACTTTCTTGACACCATCTGTGTCACTTGCAATCTCTCTCTAGTGGCTGGCAGCCTTGCCTTGAAATACTTCTCCCATTGTGTATTTCCAAGGGGTTTTGGGTGTATCTGTCTGTGGCTGCCATTGTTTCAATAACCAGTACTTTGCATTTTCTAATATCTCTTCCTTAGACATTTACGAGTTCCGATGGGTGTTTGGATTATAGGAAATGTCTCTCACTTCACATTCTCCTGAGGGTGATTTGTTTGTTTCTTCACCTTGGAATGTGGCCTTGCATTTTTAAGCAATTTTCTCTGTTCAAATTTCCAGTCGGTTGAATATTGAACAACCATATTTTCAAAAAAATAAAGGTCACAGCCTCATGACAGATGCTAATGCATGCAAATGGGGGTCCTGACATTGTTTGTCGGAAAGCTTGACCCACCTTTAATGTGCTTTGAAAGTCTGGAGAACAAAATTCCAGTAGTTTATCCTGCCATCGGGAAACAGATTTTTTTTGCCTCCCACCAAATTACCTCCATGATACCACTGCTGGCAGGAGCGGGAAATTCTGCCCAGAATCTTTCCCCTTCTTTTTTTGAAGCATCCCCAAAGTTTTGTCTCTTTCAACATGTTAATGTACTCCTTCTCTAAGTGTTCTATAGATGAGCGAGTAGCAATGTGATTGATGAGTGTGCCAGTTGGGATTCAGATGATTCATTATTTGTAGATGTGCTGTAGTTGAAGCATAGTTTTAAAATACCATCTGATTCATGAATGCCCATTTTGGGCAGGATACTGACCCACCCTCACCTGGTCTAACCCGTAAATGACTCCAGTCCCACATCAATATAATTGGCTCTTCATTGCACTCTGACATGGCCAAGCAAGTTACTCACTTTCCAGAGATGGGCAATAAATGCTAGCCTTGCCTACATCCTGGAAAGAATTAAGCAACTTAGTTGCATATAGAGTTCCTTAGACACTAATCTTGTGTTTCTTCACATGTGTTGCTGCTGGCATCTGTTGTAATGGTGGAATAGTGGGCGTCTTTAAATCTCTTTCCGATGGTTTGTCCAAGCAACTTGGAACCGATTTTGGCTTCTTCATACCTGTTGCATCACTACAAGCATTTAGGAGAGACACTCTTTGCGGTCTTTCAGACCTATGACCCTGAAGTGCCCACTGCAATTGTTACTATTGTTCTCTGCTCATTGGAAAACAATTATTACTATACTGCTAAATTCCCATCTATCGACTAGGCAGTGATGGTGGGGCCAAATTAATTCCACGCCACTATTATGGATTCTGAGCTAGTCTGGCTGCTTCAGTCATTTGTGGCCCTTTCTCTGTCAGTTGCTTTTGATATTGTCTATCCAGTGCCTCCTTGGATTTCCTTGAATTTCGTGTTCCATGTAAATCATAACAGTTCTTTCATTCTTTGCAGTGCCACAGCACAGCCAATGCATTCTAAGTGCTGCTCCATTTCTTGTTGAAAAGGTAAGTATCCAAGGCAACTAATGAGGACCTTACAGCAGCGAATTTCCATCAACAAGCCTTTCCCCAAACTGCAGCACCCACAGCACTGAAAGCTGAACATGAGGTATCAATATCTGGGCTGCTTTTTTGTTCCAGTGGGAGATAACATCCATTGGCCTTGAAATTAGGCTCTGAAAACTTTTTTGCAAATAAATGATTGACCCTTGGTGCTCTGCGGAATGATACTGTTCCAAGATTCACTACAGGCCTCTTGGTTTACCATGCAATGAGAAAAAGGCAGATGGAACATTGTAATTGCCTCATTTGGCTACGATTCCTTTTCATTGTGTAAAGAGTGTATTGAAGATGTTGATGTAACTTATGTAGAATATGTCTTTTATGTCATACATACCAGGTGGCCTATCAGCGTCTCTAACCACTTGAGGCCTAGTCTTTCTGGATTTATGAACTGCTAATTCTAATTTACCATGAATTAAAGGCTCCTTGAGAACAATCTAACACCTGGCCCTCCAATTCCTTTTGTTTCATGTAAATTTGATCATAAAACTTGAAGGCGGTGAGATTTAATAATTCAGACTTCCACCACAGAATGATAATTTGCCATTGAAAAACAAAACCCTTACAATTATATTAGGTGTGGTGACACCTTCAGCTGCACATTCAAACATTGATTTTTTTTATTCATGAGACATTGCCCATCCCTAATTGCCCTTGTTCACAGGGCATTTAAGAGTCAACCACAATGTTGGCATCATGTGTAGACCAGCAGATTTCCTTCCCTAAAGGGCATTAGTGAACTAGATGGGTTTTTAACCACTAGACTTTTAACTCCAGATTTTTATTGAATTCAAATTCCACCATCTGCCATGGCAGGATTTTAACCCAGGTCCCCAGAGCATTACCCTGTGTCTCAGGATTACTAGTCCAGCAACAATACCATCATACCATCACCTCCCGATGCCTGTTGCTCTGCAGTGAGTTTAATGGGCAATTAACGTGCAAATCCAGCATGTTCTTAAAAATAACAGGGAGGCTAAGGGTGAGATACTGCTTGAGGGAAACAAACAGTGGAGAGGTACAAATTGACCAACAAGTTCAAGAGATCAGCAGCTCATGGCCCAACTTTAAACCCCCTGAATTTGCTGTTCAATTTGTATATTAACATTGGTAATGTGCCATTATTTTTCCAAGAAAATATGGTGCATAATTTTATTCAGTAATTAATGCACAATTAGGAATTTAATCTGCCACATATATATTATTATATAATTTATTTAGAAATTGGTGGAACAGCCCTGAGCCTGAAAAGTGCAATTTTCCTTTTAGTTCTAGAATGAAGACAACCAGGTCCCAGTCACTGAACCTCAACATACAGCTTCTTTGCTCAGCCATTCGTTGAAAAATTTGTGCTCTCCACATCTGGATGAAAGCATACTCCGCTATTTACGATGATTAAATGGCAAATTACGGGCTTAACTGGTGTGAGCACAACACTAACATAGGTGGACAAGTTTGGGAGGCTCGCATCTGCCGATGTTAATGGGTTCCATAAATAACAAGGACCATGTCAACAGAATGGCAAAATGATTTTAGGGAAACGATTTTAAAATTGCTCTGTTAAACTCAAAAATTCATAGACTATTAAACAATTTCATTCAAAGTAGAAAAAAAATCCCTATCGGGATAATAATTTTACATCTAGAGGATTAATTTATTTTATAATTGGCTGTGATTTTAAATAGGCCCAAATATATAGTTATTTTTGTATATATTACTAGTAAACAACAGCACATGAGATGGTAGATGAGGTGTCCAAATGTCTAAAACAAAAACAGAAACAGAAATACCTGGAAAAACTCAGCAGGTCTGGCAGCATCGGCGGAGGAGAGCACAGTTGACGTTTCTGTTGAAGGGTCATGAGGACGATGTCATTAGATTTATGTGCATGTGCAGACCAGTGCACGTGCGCAGACAGATATCAGCGGGTATCATGCAGGGCCATATTGCATTGGCAGCAGACACAGTGTTAATAAATATATATATAAAATGTATATACCATTGGATTTTTCTATGTTTACTGTTAAGATTTGAGATCTACAGAGGATATTTAAGAGATTTTTATTTTACTGTGAGGGATTTTGATAGGATCTTTGACAAATGCTGCTCAGAAGGTAGCCATTTGGCCCATTGTGTCTGTGCTGGCTCTTTGAAAGAATTATCCAATTAGTCCCATTCCCATGCTCTTTATCCATAACTTTGTAAATCCCCCACTCCCTTAAAATATTTATCCAATTCCTTTGGAAAGTTATTGTTGAATCTGTTTCCACCACTTTTTAAACAGCGTATTCTAGATCATGACAACTTGCTGTGTAAATTCTTTTTCACCATGCCACCTCTGGTTCTTTTGCCAATAACCTTAAACCTGTCTCCTTTGATTACTGACCCTTTTGCCAATAGAAACAGTTTCTATTTGTTTACTCTATCAAAACCCGTTGACGGGTTGAACAGAGAAAGACTATTTCCTCTTGTTGGAGAGTTGGTGATGAGGTGGCGCTCACTCATTTAAATGGCCACTAAAGCAATGAGGAGCAAGGTTGAAATAAAACTGCCCTTACACATAGAATTGTTACTGCTTGGAACACTTTGCTACAGAGAGTAGTTTGAGGCAGAGACCAAGGCTCCTTTGACAGCATCCAAACCCATAACCTCTACCGCCTTGAAGGATAAGGGCAGCAAGATAGATGGGAATACTACCAACTGCAAGTTCCCCTCCAAGCCGCTCACCATCCTGACATGGAACTATATTGCCATTCCTTCACTGTTGCTGGGTCAAAATCCTGGAACTCCCTTCCTAACAGCACTGTGGGTGTACCTACACCACATGGACTGCAGCGGTTCAAGAAGGTGGCTCACCACCATCTTCTCAAGGGCAACTAGGGATAGGCAATAAATGCTGGCCCAGCCAGCAAAGCCCATACCCCATGAAAGAATTTTTAAAAATATTTTTCGGGAAAAGTGAATCAACATATGAATTCAAGGAAGATACAGAACTATGGGTAAAGAGCTAAGCAATGGCAATAGTTTTGAATCACTCTGCAAAGAGTTGGCACAGCCAAGATTCGCTGAATGGCTTTCTTCTGTGCTGTAAAAATTCAAAATTCTTAGAACATAGATTTTCACTTCAGGTTACAAGCAGCATTTTTCTTTCAGCTAACTAATGTCTTGATAGCAAAGTCTTTGATGCGACTCTTTGGACAAGGGATAGAGCATGAAGAATTATGTTTCCTTTTTATTGTGATGGTGTTTCTGTTAAATTTAAATGAAGACTAATTTCTACTGTATCTGCATCATTAGACCATGCATTTGACAAGCCCCATACAATGAAGGCTGCAACTCTTTTTAAAAAACTAGTTAATTTAAAGGCTAATGTTGTCAGGGGTAGACCTATTTTTCATTATTCCCTTTATCACTGGAGTAGTGCTGGGCAGCTGTATTTATGGCTTATATTCTACAACCCCCATCTTTACAAGAGGATTTCATTGGCTTCGAAATTTGACTTTGCAAATATTATTTCAAATATTTTACCTGAAAAGCAATTTGCTGTTATGCCATGTATTGATATAATTTTAAAAAACTGTGTTGTGACTGCATTCTAGAAAAAGTGGCCAGCATTGTCAGCTCCCGCCATCAGCAGCATCCTCGTGGGTGAGGTGGGAAAATATTGGGAGCGGTTGTCTTTTAATGGCTGTTCAAATTCTCCTGCCCAGCACTGGATGATGCCCGCCGGTATCGAGGCCGCAAAATCCCACCCAATGTCTATTGTTTAGGTAAAGGTGCAAAGACACTATCTGCCTGGGTTTGACACATAGTGGAAAGCGGAGGTATATATTTCACTTTAAATCTTTGTAACTAGTCCCTCATCGGATTCATATTGGTTGTAAAGGCACCTGACAGCATGCTAATACGTGTATGTCTGCCAACCATTATCTCTGTTCAATGAAGCATCATAAATAAGCCTTTTTATCCAAATACTAGTCAGCTGCAAATTGTGTCATCCATTAGCATGTCCTGGACAATGCACTGCAAAGATGTCAATGGAATTCAACAATATGTGAGCCAATTTGCACCAGTGTGTCTTTGTTTTGATTGTTGGTTCAACAGTTTGAAGGTGCCTGAATCTGGAGTTGAATATCACAATCTTTCCTTCATCCTTAGTTCAATTCATGCAGGTCTATCACACCAACAGGATGCTGAGATGAAGCAGAATACCCTGCCTGAAAAAGTGTATGCACTTCAATAACTTGGTTTGAGAAAAATTAATTTTAAAACAAATGGTGAAAATTAAAAATGATTGCCGTAAGATTTGGCTGCATGATGCCCTTATTTTCAGTGCTATCTCGGGTCCAAAATGGTGTCTGTGCACATACTTCTGGTACAGGCATGCCAGATGCCATTTGGGTAGGTCGTTAGCATGGGCATAGGGAGTGTAAGCTGGTGGTAAATGATGGTCTCAGTCATTGTGTAGTGGTGATTTGACTCTGGCAATGCCATTTTTGATGACCTCAAAGCTCCTGCTCTTAGTCTCACCCAGTTGAACATGCATTCAACAACAGTAAGGACTCCCCCTCCAACCAACACTATTTTAAGGAATAATCAACCACTTTCAGGTTAGATGCTAATTGATTCCTGCCACAGTTGCTGTGTTTGTAGAAGTGTTTGGGGTTTCTACTGCTTTTTAAAGTTGGTGAAGTCTACAGGGGGTGATGTGATACATGGTGAAGGCTCTGGTTCTCACTACAACGGTTCTGCTCACATCACTTGCTCCTAATCATGTGTCCTGTGGTTTTTACCCTTCTTAGCCTTCAGACTGACAGGGAGAACGAGCAGAGGTAACAACTGAGCAGAACCAGCTGCTCGAAGAAGGAGGGAGAGGAGGAGAAGAGCTCTCAGCAGGAGGCCATAATCATCCAGAGCCTGCAGGAAGCATTTCTCCTACTTCAACCTAAGCAAGGAAGAATGTGTGCGATATCTCTGGTACACTATGGGGGTGAGCACTGAAAATGCCACCTGCTGCAGACAGACCCGTAGCCTCCGAGCATGGTGAGGACAACATTGTCAGTGACTGGAGAGGTGACCATGGCCATGAACTTCTTCAGGTTAAGCTCCTTCCAGGGTGGAAGCAGACAACATTGCCTGCATGTCGCAGTTTGCAGTTCTTTCCAGAGAGAAGCAGTTGCAGCAAACATGCAGGATATACTGCAACCGCAAAGGGTTCCACTCCCTGAATATGCAGTTGGTATGTAACCATATGCAGCACATCATGCAGGTCAATGCTCGGTCTCCTAGTAGCAGTCTTTATTCTGTGTCAGTCCTTGCACCATCGCTATTTGAGCCACTATGAAAAATCCTGAGTTGATTACTAGATGATAAGGGCTATCTGTTCAACCATCTGGCTCATGATTCCAGTGCACAAACCATACACATGCGGGCAGCCTGCCAATAATGTGAGACATGTTGCGACATGAATGCCATTGGACAAACCAGCATGGTGTTTAAGTAATGCTTCCACTGCCTGGACCACACTGGACGAGTATTCATCAGAGTACATTTCATGATTTGTCATGGTCTGCTGTAACTTGCACAAGTCCAACATCATGAGAGGAACAGCCCTTGTCACTAGCGAAACAGCAAACAGCTGAGGAGGAAAAGGAGGAAGAGGAGGAGTTGGCGGAATGGAAGAGGCAACCGTCATATCTCTTTCTGGCTGGACTGTTTGTGATTGGCTCATCTGACTGTGAGACCAGTGAATGAATCCCCAATTCCCCTTTCACCAACTGTCCCAAACCTTAGCTCCCCTCCGTTACACACCATCACAGATTCTTCTGCTCACAATGGGCACCACATTTAAGAATGATGTGAGGGTTCTGGAAAAGGAGATTTATCAGAATGGTTCCAGCAATGAGGGATTTTAACTACAGGTTGAAAAAGCTGGTATTGTTCACCTTGAAACAAAGGGGATTGAGGAGAGGTTTGACAGAGGTGTACAAGATTATGACAGGTTTAGATAAGGTAGGCAAAGAAAATCTGTTTCCATTAGTTGATGGTAAAAGAATTATGGGACACAGATTTAAGGTTTTGGGCAAGAGAAGTTGGGGGAGGTGAGGAAGAGCTTTTTTACACAGTGAGTGAAACTTATTGCCTTTGAGGATGGTGTAAATGGAGCCAATCGCTGATTTTGAAAGGAACTTGGATGGACTAGGTGACTGCCCTCTTTTGCAAGGCATTAGCACTGACCACTGCTGCCACCGCCTCCCTTGCTATAAGTGTCACCTTCCTTGCTGGCCTTTGCCCAGAGTGGGGCTGGAGGACATCAAGGTGGGCCTCAACTGCATCCAAAAGGCTTTCCAGGAAATGTCACCTAATCGGTGGGCTGCAGTTTTCTTGCCTTTTGGGGTCATGTCTTCTGTGCCGCAGTCCTGGGCTGAAAGCACTGAGAGGTGTGCGCATGACTGCAATTTAAATATGGTGTCCGGCATGATGAAGCGGCAAGGTGATGGCCTGACGGGCGAATTGGTGGCCACCGGCCAGCAAAATGGCCTGTTTCCCCGGAATGCATGATTAGTGAGGTGGGATTGGGACAATACAGCGTGAAAAGCCACCATTAAGGCCGACGAATTAAACGTTCTTTTTCTCACCCGCTACTGCACTTAGTGCAAATCTGGGTCAATTCTGCCCTATGACAATGCTGAAATAAAAGCCACCAAAAACAACCTTTTTCAAAGAAACAATCCAATATTCCATTCTAATCATTCTTGTGCATTCCCTTAGTGCTTGTCTTCTGGGTGCCTTTGCTTGGCCCAGTCTTCCAATGTAGTGTTAACCCAGGGCTGTAGCATGGCATAGTGATTCAGTTGGTAAGATTGCAGATGGCTTTGCAGGAGGTATTCAAGCAGATCTGGGCCTGGGTGGCAGCTGCCTGGGCTGGCTGGCTGACAGATAACAGCAAAGGCACAGGTGGAGTGGCAGTGTTTGGAGCATGAATGCTGAGAAAGGGCATCAGCTTCATGCTCTAAGGTGCCACTGCCGCTCCCATGGGGCAGCGGATCTGTCAGGGAAGAGTGTGTGATTCTGCAAGTCCCTTTGAGCATCGGTATCTGCAACCATAGTGGCAGCAGTGTGTATTTGTTTTATACTGACACTTCCTAGGTGAGAGGGTAGCTTAGTGTTGGAAACTGCATGTTGTAACTCCCCAAGCACAAGTGACCTGAAGCCAGGGCAGGTTGAAAGGGCATCCAGCTCACCAGATGTTAAGGGCACCCATGAGCTCTGCTGCACAGAGCTCAGATGAAGACTTTGAAGTACAGAAGAAGGCTGAAGGTACAATGAAATGAAGTGAATTAATGTGCTTACCAGGAAACCTGTGGTAACTGTCAAGGAAACTGGAAAGAGCCCAGCACCAAACTTGCACACGGCATTGTGTGGAGCTTGGGGCTGTGGCAGCACACTGAGATTGCATGACTTCAGTCTGAGTTCCCACTGGAACACACAGGTATTGGGTGGCTTCTGCTCGTGCCACAGAGGAAGGCGGGATATCAGACACCAGATGCTGCATTGGAGATGGGTCCGCAAGTGTTCTCAAGAGGATGGCCACCATTTCCACATTGGAAAGGATAAGTTCCAAGCTTCACACACAATGTAATGTGCAAGTTTGCTGCTGGTCTCTTTCCATTTCCTTCACAGTTACCTCAGATTTTCTGATGATTAGCTCTTGCTGCCTGTGGTTGTGTGCCAGCTTATCCTGCCAGAGAGAGGGAAGTGTGTCAGTGAGCGTCGTGCAGTCTGTATAAGTGATGTGTCTGCTATGGTTGAAAAGCTGGTCATGTGTGCAAACTGTTAGATATGGGTGTGAGGCTTGTAACAGAGTAACAGTATGAGAGTGGAGTGAAACGATGGATATGTGGTATGAGTTACTGTTGATAGATATTGTCGTTAGGTGAGTGAAGGAGTGATGGTGAATTCAGCATTTTGTGAGGCTAATGTTTCATTTGTAAGGATATGGGTTTTGAAGGTGCATTCACTGATCTTGGCCATTCATGTGAGGTTATTGAACTTCTTGCCACACTGCTTCCAGGTCCTCAGGACTACCGCCCAGGCATTCAATGCAACAGTTATCTGTCCACCTGCCCTTGCAATATGCACAGCTTTTCTGGTCCTAACAGGTTTGAGATTTCTGACTCGAGAATGACAGAAATAATGCAGCCACGCTCAAATCCTTCAGTTAACTATCAAAAGTCATGCTTTAAAACATTGGAGCAGCAAGACTGATGGGAGAGAGAGCGTGTTTTTTTGCAGGCAAACACACCCAATGCACAGTTAATCAAGCACTACAACTTCCCATTTCTGTGCATTGGGAGCTTATACCAACAAACCATTCACGACTGGTCAGGACCATGCTGATTGTAGGCGTCAATGATTGACCAGATCACTTCTCTCCCCTGGCTGCTGTAACCAAACTCAAAAGTCACTGTCTTCAGTTAAAATCAGCAAGTGCTAAGTTGGGGGCAGATCCTCACACTCTGATGGTCTTTGGCAGGACTCAGTTCAGATTGACTAAGTGGGCAATTATCCAGATATGAAGCCTGAATGTTTTGATTGTTAACCATTAATTAGCTACATTTATCAAGTCCCAGGGACACATGGGCATAAATTCACTTTTTCAGACCCTCAAGGCCGGTTTGAGGCCTTTTTTAATAAGCCTCCTTTGTATTAGCCCTGATAAGACTGTCTAACTTTGCATGGGAACAGGACAGTTCTCAAAGTTCTCACAGTTCTCATGGTTCAGCAGTTTCAAGAAAAAAATAAGCTCTCTCTCCCCCATCAGTCTTACGGCTTCCAATGTTTTAAAGAATGATGGGCTAGGTTGGTCAAGCTTAAACAATTTATATGTGTATGTGTATACAGCATCATAGTCCAATAGCTTAAACAAATCTCAACCTAAACAACAGTTCTTCTTTCTACAGGTTCCATGTCCTACAAGTGTCTATCTGGAGGACCTCCTGATGCCTTGTAGATGGGGGACATCTCTCCTCCTGTCCTCTTTTTACACCAAGGCTTCCAGTGCTTCAAGAGTGAACATTGCAGCCCAGCCTCTGCCTTTTTTATTTCTTTGTCATGTTAACTGACTCTTGGAATGATTTCCAGCTCCAGTTAAAATAAACCTCAATTTTATGAGTAGCAGGCTGGGTTTAAGTAGTACAGGCTAGCTTGAACTTATGCTATCCTTTCACAATTTTGTGGCCCTGGTTAGGTTTGTAGCCACACAATGGTGCTGGTTGCACTCTGCAATCCTGCAAATGTGCAGGTAGCTCAAAGCTTGTGTGTTGCCTGCATCAGGACAAATGGGGGCGGAATAATTGCGCACTGTGATTCCCCATGCCCATTTCCAATTTTACTTCCAATGTGTTTTTTGAAGCCGCTAATTTATTATTCTTTCTGCCTAATTTAACTTCTTAAAATAAACACTAATTAGCAGTTTAGCCTGACCTATGCAGTCTGTCAGCATGGTATTTTCTGTTGGTTTAAGGAAATCAAGTAGCACATTCTACTCCTCCTATGCATATTCCAAAGCAAATGCATTGTTCACTCTGTGGCCTAATATCCAAGATCTTTTCCACATAAGGTCAAGTTTCTATTCACAGAAAGTATGAGCTTGTCTATATTCGCAAAGGATAGGTATAAAGTGCATTAGAAGGAACCTTATCTTCGCATTTTCTTTGGTGAGTGGCATAGAGCATTGCGCTCTGGAAGTGTAGTTGTTCTGTATTACCCAGTACAGTACACAGAGAGCGCTCTGTGATCAGCAGCCTGAAGGAAGAAGACGGCTCGGTAAAGTCATCACGGTCCGACATTCTGAGGATCAGCAAATCCTTTTATGCCGGACTGTATGACGTGAAGCCCACGGACAGCACGGCCTCCCAGTCCTTCCTGTCCTCTATCACGGAGGTCCTAGACCACAGTACGCGGGAGAGCCTAGACAAACCGCTAACTCCTGACGAACTGACTAAGGCCCTCGAGTCCTTCGAGAAGAGTAAAACCCCCGGAAGCGACGGCCTGCCGGCGGAGTTGTATTCGGCTCTGTGGGACTTGATCGGCCCAGACCTGCTAGAAGTGTACGAGAGTATGCTCCTGGCCGGCAGCATGTCAGAATCCATGAGGAAAGGCATCATCACCCTCATCTACAAGCACAAGGGGGAAAGGGAGGAAATTAGGAATTGGCGACCCATTTCACTGTTGAATATGGACTATAAGATTCTGTCCAAGGTCATCGCCAACCGGGTCAAATCCGCTCTGGAATTGGTGATTCACCCTGACCAGACCTGCTCTGTGCCAGGCAGGAAGATCTCTGACAGCCTGGCGCTGCTCAGGGATACGATTGCCTATGTACAGGACAGGGGTGTGGATACCTGCCTCATCAGCTTGGATCAGGAGAAGGCCTTTGACAGAATATCGCACACCTACATGGGGGATGTGCTCTCCAAAATGGGCTTTGGGGAGGGAATTCGAAATTGGATCCAACTGCTCTACACTAACATCAGTAGCGCAGTCTCAATCAATGGGTGGGAAACAGATAGCTTTCCCATTAAATCTGGAGTCAGGCAGGGCTGTCCTCTCTCGCCTGTCCTTTTCGTGTGCTGCATAGAACCCTTTGCCGAGTCCATCAGGAAGGATCCGGGCATAAGAGGAGTGACGATCCCAGGCAGTGGAGGCACTCAGGTAAAAGCCTCCCTGTACATGGACGACGTCGCCGTCTTCTGCTCGGATCCGCTGTCGGTGCGCAGACTGATGCACGTCTGCGACCAGTTCGAACTGGCCTCGGGAGCCAAGGTAAATCGTGGGAAGAGCGAGGCCATGTTCTTTGGGAAGTGGGCTGACCGATCCTTTGTCCCCTTCACTGTCAGGGCTGACGGCCTGAAGGTGCTGGGGATATGGTTCGGAGGGACCGGGGCATGCGTTAGAAACTGGAAGGAGCGAGTGGCTATGGTGAAAAGGAAACTGGGCATGTGGGAGCGACGCTCCCTCTCCATTGCGGGTAAGAACCTGGTCATCAGGTGTGAGGTACTCTCGCTGTTGCTGTACGTGGCGCAGGTCTGGCCCATTCCACACTCCTGCGCGATGGCGATCACTCGAGCCATCTTCCGCTTTATCTGGAGGTCGAAAATGGATCGTGTCTGCAGGGACGCGATGTACAAGCCTCTAGATAAAGGGGGAAAAAACGTGCCCAACATCGCCCTCATACTGATGGCCACCTTTGTGTGCGGCTGCATCAAGCGGTGCGTAGACCCTCACTACGCAAACACCAAGTGTCACTACGTGCTGAGGTTCTACCTGTCCCCGGTGTTGCGAAGGATGGGTCTGGCCACGCTGCCGCGGAACGCTCCAAGTAGTTGGACCGTGCCGTACCACCTGTCCCTGGTGGAAAAATTTATGCAGAAAAACACCTTTGACCACAAGTCCATCAGGCAGTGGTCAGCACGTAACGTCCTAGAGGCCCTGAGGGATAAGGAGAGGGTGGACCCTGTGGGATGGTTCCCCGAGCAGACTGTCAAAGTCATTTGGCAGAATGCCTCATCGCCAGAACTTTCCAACAAGCACCAAGACGTAGCTTGGCTGGTGGTGAGAAAGGCCCTCCCCGTCAGATCCTTCCTACACGCCAGGAGTCTCACCCCCTCTGCACGATGCCCTCGAGGTGGCTGTGGTGGGGAAGAGACCGTTGTTCACCTCCTTGTGGATTGTGCCTTTGCAAAGAAAGTCTGGAGAGAGATGCAGTGGTTGCTGTCGAGGTTCATCCCGAGCAGTTCTGTGACACAGGACTCTGTGCTCTACGGGCTGTTCCCAGGGACACACACCGAGACAAACATCGACTGCAGCTGGAGGATCATCAACTCGGTGAAAGACGCGCTTTGGTCTGCCCGAAACTTGTTGGTCTTCCAGCACAAAGACTTGTCCCCGACCGATTGTTGCGGACTGGCACAATCCAAAGTCCAGGACTACGTGCTGAGGGACGCACTAAAGCTTGGGGCAGCTGCCGCAAAGGCGCAATGGGGAAGGGTCGCTGTCTAAGACCTTTCTACCACAGCGCACCGAGAGACTGGGAACTGTTTAGAGCCCCTCGGGCTGTACAGATCAAAATGAAAGGCTGTAAATGACTGTAATATTGTTTGTACTGATGCACCTGGTGATACATTTTGTAAAAGTTTAACCTGGATTGTACCCTTGTAATGTTGTTTTTGAAATGGTTTTGAATGTGATTGAAGATTTTTATGAATAAAGTATATTTTTACAAAAAAAAAAAAAAAAAAATTACCCAGTACAGGTGGGAAACAGATAGCTTTCCGATTAAATCTGGAGTCAGGCAGGGCTGTCCTCTCTCGCCTGTCCTTTTCGTGTGCTGCATAGAACCCTTTGCCGAGTCCATCAGGAAGGATCCGGGCATAAGAGGAGTGACGATCCCAGGCAGTGGAGGCACTCAGGTAAAAGCCTCCCTGTACATGGACGACGTCGCCGTCTTCTGCTCGGATCCGCTGTCGGTGCGCAGACTGATGCACATCTGCGACCAGTTCGAACTGGCCTCGGGAGCCAAGGTAAATCGTGGGAAGAGCGAGGCCATGTTCTTTGGGAACTGGGCTGACCGATCCTTTGTCCCCTTCACTGTCAGGGCTGACGGCCTGAAGGTGCTGGGGATATGGTTCGGAGGGACCGGGGCATGCGTTAGAAACTGGAAGGAGCGAGTGGCTATGGTGAAAAGAAAACTGGGCATGTGGGAGCGACGCTCCCTCTCCATTGCGGGTAAGAACCTGGTCATCAGGTGTGAGGTACTCTCGCTGTTGCTGTACGTGGCGCAGGTCTGGCCCATTCCAGACTCCTGCGCGACGGCGATCACTCGAGCCATCTTCCGCTTTATCTGGAGGTCGAAAATGGATCGTGTCCGCAGGGACGCGATGTACAAGCCTCTAGATAAAGGGGGAAAAAACGTGCCCAACATCGCCCTCATACTGATGGCCACCTTTGTGTGTGGCTGCATCAAGCGGTGCGTAGACCCTCAGTACGCAAACACCAAGTGTCACTACGTGCTGAGGTTCTACCTGTCCCCGGTGTTGCGAAGGATGGGTCTGGCCACGCTGCCGCGGAACGCTCCAAGTAGTTGGACCGTGCCGTACCACCTGTCCCTGGTGGAAAAATTTATGCAGAAAAACACCTTTGACCACAAGTCCATCAGGCAGTGGTCAGCACGTAACGTCCTAGAGGCCCTGAGGGAAAAGGAGAGGGTGGACCCTGTGGGATGGTTCCCCGAGCAGACTGTCAAAGTCATTTGGCAGAACGCCTCATCGCCAGAACTTTCCAACAAGCACCAAGACGTAGCTTGGCTGGTGGTGAGAAAGGCCCTCCCCGTCAGATCCTTCCTACACGCCAGGAAGCTCACCCCCTCTGCACGTTGCCCTCGAGGTGGCTGTGGTGGGGAAGAGACCGTTGTTCACCTCCTTGTGGATTGTGCCTTTGCAAAGAAAGTCTGGAGAGAGATGCAGTGGTTGCTGTCGAGGTTCATCCCGAGCAGCTCTGTGACACAGGACTCTGTGCTCTACGGGCTGTTCCCAGGGACACACACCGAGACAAACATCAACTGCAGCTGGAGGATCATCAACTCGGTGAAAGAGGCGCTTTGGTCTGCCCGAAACTTGTTGGTCTTCCAGCACAAAGAGTTGTCCCCGACCGATTGTTGCGGACTGGCACAATCCAAAGTCCAGGACTACGTGCTGAGGGACGCACTAAAGCTTGGGGCAGCTGCCGCAAAGGCGCAATGGGGAAGGGTCGCTGTCTAAGACCTTTCTACCACAGCGCACCGAGAGACTGGGAACTGTTTAGAGCCCCTCGGGCTGTACAGATCAAAATGAAAGGCTGTAAATGATTGTAATATTGTTTGTACTGATGCACCTGGTGATACATTTTGTAAAAGTTTAACCTGGATTGTACCCTTGTAATGTTGTTTTTGAAATGGTTTTAAATGTGATTGAAGATATTTTATGAATAAAGTATATTTTTACAAAAAAAAAGTATTACCCAGTACGAGTTGGAAGACAGAAAGGCACTTTCATGGTTACTGGCACTGAACATGTGTAGCATCATGAGGAGGATTGAGGACAAGTGTTAACAATTGCCTGTGGCAGAACTATGTGAATGGACTACTGTTCTTATACCCAACAGTGTTTTACCTGACACAACCCTTTGATTGGCAGTTCTTTCTCAAAGTACAATTAACTCCCGCAGTCGAGACAAAGAAATCCTATCTATTTTCTAAAACGGTGGAACTCCTCATTTCCTTAACCGTCGCCCCTGCCCACCACCACCCTCCCCACCCCGACCCCAAAAACATGCTAATCACCTGCCAAAGGTATTTCAGCTTCACCTGAAAATTCTGTCAAGGTTCTCTGGCATAGGATCGGCACAACCACTGGGGAAGCTACACAGATGGCTACACACCATTTCGCCAACGTTTCCGCCACATTGTTAACAACACAGGGTCAGGAGATATTTTTGAAATTCTCCCTCTTTTCTAATTCATTTCAGCCCTGATTGTATGCCACAACTCTTCACTCAGCTTTCTCACTAAAAGAGAATTTAAAATTGTTTTTAAATTCACAATGTTCCCTAATAACGTTAAGAATAAATGGCAAAAGCTTAAACATTTTTGAAAGGCACTATATTGCACAAAAGGAAAATTGATTATGAAAGGAAGAGGATTAGCTTTAGGGATGACATATAAACGCTGGAAGTTGACATAGATAAGTCAAGAGACATTGGCTTCACCTTTATATGATAGGGTCAATCTTTTAGTCCTGGGCATAGAGCTATTGGCAGGGGAGGATGCACGTAATGGCATTCAGATATGGTTCTTAAAGCAGTACCATTTGGAATGTTAAGCCCACAGCCTACAAAATCAGGCGTGCGTGTGTGTGTGTGTGTGTGCGTGTACAGGTACGTGCGTGTGTGCAGGTGTGTGTGCAGGTGTGCGTGTGTGAAGTGGGCATTACTGGCAAGATCAGTATTTATTGCCCATCCCAAATTGCCCTTGAGATTTTCCAGCAAGATTCTAGAAGGATAGCATGCAGGTGAATTAATGTCCCATCCATCCAGCGGCAGCGCAATGATTTTAGTCAAAGGTGAACTATGGTCTTTCTTGGCCTAGCAATTCCTCTGTCCCAAAGTGCTTGGACTTAAATGAATTTAGTGTAATTGAACATGCTCCTAACACCAGCAGCAATGGAAACTGAACTGTTTGCAAAGGCTGTCATGGCATCATACACATATACACATTCTCTCTCTTCCAAATATAACATTTATATCGAACAAAATTAATGCTGAATGCTTAACAAAAGTGACTTTGGAATATGTGAAAACAAACACTCTACAGTGACAGCAGTCTACAATAATTATAATGGATCCTACTCTCAAAGCCAATCACTTGTCTAAATTTTACAACCCGGTTAAGTAAAGTTTTAAAAAGCGGAAAGTAAGCCCACAAATTACAAGAATGCTTCTGAATCAATACGATACAAGAGAAGAAAAGGAGTTTGGTCCTCTTTAAATTGGGTCAATATGTATCTCTACAAAATATCTGAGACATATTTCACAAAATCTGTCCTGTCTCTCACCAGACCCTGACCTACCTATTGGAATTTGTGTCCTGAAATTTTTCAACAGATCACAAAAGGCCTGACATGCCAGTGACATAACAATAAGCGAACAGAGTTAGACAACTGTTCAGTAACCTCTGTGCCAAGGAGATGAAATTTCCATGGCAAATGGTTCTGCTTCAGTAGTTAATCTCCATGATCATACTCAAGGACACAATATCCCAATGGGAAAGGTTCAAACAGGAAATGTTTTGTGCACCATTGAATGAAGAACTGTACGACATTGACATTCTTCTAACTGATTGCCCTTTAAGAATAATTTATCTTTGTCATTTGTTTTATTATTCATTCCAGAAATATCACTGGTAAGGCTGACATTTATTGCCCATCCCTTGTTGCCCTGAGAAGGTACTGATAGGCCTCCCATTCTTTTTAATAAAGCTATACATGATAACAGTTAACGTTATTCGTCTTTACCATTTGTCCTCCTTAATGCCCTTTCAAGAAACTTCTAGAAATTAAAGGAGGAAGTCCCTGTTAGGCTGGACCACATTTGGAAAATTTGGACAGTGGCTTCACCAACTCAAAAGGAATTCCTTTCTCTAGTCCTCAATCACACTGCCCCTGAAACACTTTCTCCCCACCCACTGCATGTAAATGGACAGGACATGAGTCCCCAGTGGATTTCCATCCTTTACATTCCATTTAAACAGTCCCCATGTAAATAGCCACTGTATACAATAGGAAGTTGAAGTAAAGACCCAGAGATTTCCTAGTGGAGGAAGGTGGCCCATAGCAGACTCTTCTCCTTCCAGTCAAGCCCCAATGGAAGTTTCAGTCTTGGTGAAAGTCTACTGTGAGGGCTTTCCTTTTGATCTTCAAAGAGGCCAGCAGGGAATCCTCCCATGCTGTGATCTTGCCTGACTAACATCGGTCCTGCAACCTCCCCCAGCCCCTCAGCACTTTACTCCAAGAACTGTTCCCATGGGCCCCCAGTTGTGTACTCCTCCAGCCTGCAGACTTCACCATCATTCCTGGGAGAGTCAAGTGAGAGACAGAACTTAAATGAGAAGAAGGGTCAAGCTTCATTCCATCAAATCCATTGGGATTGGTAGCAGGACATTGCTCCTACATGGCCCCTCATCTGCCCACACTGAAACCACCACCATCACCACCCCACTCCCAGGTTAAAATTAGAACCTCAGGTGATTGAATTCAAGGTTGCTGTGGCATTGAGAAACTATGATCTAGAGTTAATTATTACAGGAGTGACCCAGAGTTTGGAAACAAGATAACGTGTACCTATTTTCAAGGAAGGAGATAAAAGGTATCTGAGTAATTACAGAGCCAATAGTCCTATATCTGTAACTAGCAATGAATGGAATACATCATTAGCAATAAATTAGAGGACTACTGATAGGAAAGTATCCTAATCATTGGCAGAAAGAGCAGATCCCGCAGCTTCCCCATATGTTTCCCTTGTACCCAGCATCAAGTGCAACTGTAAGTGAACCTTCAGTCTCTTTGAACTGAAGCGTGACTTTTTAAGAATAAGGTAATACGGATCCCATGGGTCAAACAGAAACATTTATTATCATAATTAGCCTCTTGAATTGTGTTGAACCTTCTGATATTCTCCTGGTCATTTGTTAGTGAAAGTATAAATATTTCATCATATTGTGATTTGGGCTGTAAACTACAAATCAGACGTATTATCAATAAAAAGTAATTTAATTTGATTACAGAGCCATAAGTTCTGTCACTTCCTTGGATATGCAGAAGTAACAAAACTTCCCTAACTCTGCTGGTAACATTGATCCTGGACCATTAACGGTTACATAAAACTTAGGAACTTTCATCTAACCACCACAAAGTCTCCATCAGTTCATCTCAATATATTCTACAATACAGTGGTATGTGAAAAACTGTATAGTGTTGGTACAGGGTGCAATAGTGTAGTGTTACATAACTGGGCTAGTAATCCAGAGGGCTAGAATAATAACCCAGAGATATAAGTTTAAATCCCACCATTACCTGTTGGATATTTAAATTCTGTTCTTTTAAATAAATATGAACATACGAATTAGGAGCCGGAGTAGGACACTCAGCCCCTGGAACCTGCTCCGTCATTCAATATAATCATGGCTGACCTGATCGTAACCCCCTGTCATCCTCTGATATCCTTTCAACCCCTTGCTTATCAGGAACCTATCCACCTCTGCCTTGAATATATTCAAAGACTCTGTTTCCATTGCTTTTTGACGGAGGGAGTTCCAAAGACTCACTGCCCTCTGAGCGAAAAACTTTCTTCCCAACTCTGTCTTAAATGAGTGACCCCTTATTTTTAAACAGTGACCCCCTAGTTCTAGATTCTCCCACAAAAGGAAACATCCTCTCCACATCCACCCTGTCAAGACCCCTCAGGATCGTATATGTTTCAATCAAGTCGCCTCTTACTCTTCTAAACTCCAGTGGGTATAAGCCTAGCCTATCCAACCTTTCTCATAAGACAACCCCTCCATTCCAGGTATTAGTTTAGTAAACCTTCTCTGAACTGCTTCCAATGCATTTACATCCTTCCTTAAATAAGGAGACCAATACTGTACAGAGTGTTCCAGTTGTGGTCTCACAAGTGCCCTGTACAACTGAAGCATAACTTCCCCACTATTGTATTCAATTCCCTCACAATAAATGATAACATTATATTAGCTTTCCTAATTACTTGCTCTACCTGCATACTAGCCTTTTGTGATTTATGCACTAGGACACCCAGATCCCTCCGCATCTCAGAGCTCTGCAATCTCTCACCATTTAGATAATAAGCTTATTTTTTATTCTTCCTGCCAAAATGGACAATTACACATTTTCCCACATTATACTCCATTGCCAGACCTTTGCCCACTCACTCAACCTATCCATGTCACTTTGTAGCCTCCTTATGCCCTCTTTGCAATTTACTTTCCTACCTATCTTTGTATCATCAGCAAATTTAGCAACCACACCTTCTGTCACTTCACTTTTTTTTATTCATTCATGGGATGTGGGCTATGGTGGCTGGACCAGTATTTATTGCCCATCCCTAGTTGCCCTTGAGAGCATGGTGGTGAGCTGCCTTCTTGAACCGCTGCAGTCCATGTGGTGTAAGTACACCCACAGTGCAGTTAGGGAGGGAGTTCCAGGATTTTGACCCAGCAACAGTGAAGGAACGGAAATATATTTCCAAGTCAGGATGGTGACTGGCTTGGAGGGGAACTTCCAGTTGGTGGTGCTGCCCTTGTCCTTCTAGATGGTAGTGATCGTGGGTTTGGAAGGTGCTGTCTAAGGAGCCTTGGAAAATTCCTGCAGTGCATCTTGTAGATGGTACACATAGCAGCTACTGTGCGTTGGTGGTGGAGGGAGTGAATGTTTGTGGATGTGGTGCCAATCAAGTGGGCTGCTTTGTCCTGGATGGTGTCAAACTTCTTGATTGGTGTGGGAGCTGCACTCATCCAGGCAAGTGGGGAGTATTCCATCACATTCCTGGCTTGTTCCTTGTAGATGGTGGATAAGCTTTGGGGAGTCAGAAGGTGAGTTACTCTTCGCAGGATTTCTAGCCTCTGACCTGCTCTTGTAGCCAGGGTATTTATATGGCTAGTCCAGTTCAGTTTCTGGTCAATGGCAACCCCCAGGATGTTGATAGTGGAGATTCAATGATGGTAATATCACTGAATGTCAAGGGGCGATGGTTGGGTTCTCTCTTGTTGGAGAAAGTCAGTGTCTAGCACTTGTGTGGCACAAATGTTACTTACCACTTGTCAGCCCAAGCCTGGATATTGTCCAGGTCTTACTGCATTTGGACATGGACTGCTTCAACATCTGAGGAGTCGCGAATGGTGCTGACCATTGTGCATTCATCCGCGAACATCTCTGCTTCTGACCTTATGATGGAAGGAAGGTCATTGATGAAGCAGCTGAAGATGGTTGGGCCAAAGACACTACCCTGAGGGACTCCTGCAATTATGTCCTGGAGCTGAGGTGACTGACCGCCAACAACCACAGCCATCTTCCTTTGTGCTAGGTATGACTCCAACCAATGGAGAGTTTTCCCCCCAATTCCTATTGACTCCAGTTTTGCTAGGGCTCCTTGATGCCACACTCTTGTCAAATGCAGCCTTGATGTCAAGGGCAGCCACTCATTTTACCTTAGGAGTTAAGCTCTTTTGTCCATATTTGAAGCAAGGCTGTGATGAGGTCAGGAGTTGAGTGGCCTTGGCAGAAGCCAAGCTGGGCGTCAGTAAGCAGGTTATTGCTAAGCAAGTGCCACTTGATAGCATTGTTGATGACCCCTTCCATTACTTTACTGATGATGGAGAGCAGATTATTGGGGCAGTAATTGGCTGGGTTGGATTTGTCCTGCTTTTTGCGTACAGGACATACCTAGGCAATTTTCCACATTGCTCGTTAGATGCCAGTGTTGTAGCTGTACTGGAACAGCTTGGCTAGGGGCGCAGCATGTTCTGGAGCACAAGTCTTCAGTACTATTGCCGGAATATTGTCAGGGCCCATGTTCTTGGCAGTATCCAGTGCCTTCAGCCGTTTCTTGATATCACGTGGAGTTTATCAAATTGGCTGGACACCGGCATCTGTGATGCTGGGGACCTCCGGAGGAGGCCTAGATGGATCATCCACTCGGCAATTCTGGCTGAAGATTGCAGCAAATGCATCAGCCTTATCTTTTGCAGTGATGTGCTGGGGTCCTCCATCATTGATGATGGGGATATTTGTGGAGTCTCCTCCTCCAGTGAGTTGTTTAATTGTCCACCACCATTCACGACTGGATGTGGTAGGACAGCAGAGCTTAGATCTGATATGTTGGTTGTGAGATCACTTAGCTCTGTCTATCACTTGCTGCTTATGCTGTTTGGCACGCAAGTAATCTTGTGTTATAGCATCCAAGTCATTTATATAAATTGTGAAAAGTTGAGGCTTCAGCACTGATTCCTGTGGATCATTACAGTACTCATTACATCCCGCCAACCAGAAAGCACCCCATTTATGGCTACCCTCTGTTTCCTGTTAACTAGCCAATCTTCTATCCATGCCACTCTGTTATCCCCTACACCATTCTAGAAGAAAAAACTAATGTCACTATTGTGACCATGAAACTACCAAATTGTTATAAAAACCTATCTGGCCCACTAATGTCCTTTAAGGAAGGGAATCTGCTGTCCCCTTACCTGGCCTGGCCTATATGTGACCGAAAGCAATGTGATTGACTTTTAATTGGCCTCTGAGATGGTTGTGCAAGCCACACAGTTATATCAAACCGGCTGTGAAAATTTATAATCCTCACGGGCTGCAGCAGCTCCAGATGCCCTTGCCAACGATGCCCACATCCCTTAAAAACTGAAGGACTGAGAGAAGGTTTTCACTTTTATCCACAGATTTGACAGACAGCCTCTGGATACAAACCCCATTATAAGCTGACTTGAAAGAAAAGAACCTTTTTCTCAGAAAACTCTCAAGTCTTTGATCTATTCCCAGGACAAAAGCAAGCGTTGACAGCCTTGATGTGACAAACAATCAAAGCTGATTTAACTCTGCTGGCCGGACATTGTTCGGTCACCTTTGTGAGCTTGACAAGAACATTCATTACGTCATCTATTGAGACAGGGGTAACCATCTGCCTTTGAAGAGACATTTTACATACTATACAGTGATGTGTATCACTTTCAACATGCCAAAGCAAGTCAATCAAGTTACAGACAGCTAGGAGATTATATCCACCATGCAGCATCATAATTTAAAGTGACCAGCCATTTAATTTGGCAGCGCACGTGGTCACGGTAATCTTAACTTAGGCAATGGTGTAAAACATGAGACATCGGCTCGGCTACCTGCTAAACATCTCTCCCAATTTTCATTTCCAGTAAAGTCAGAGGTCAGGCAGGCTGGATATTAAAACTAACTTGGAGACTTACCAACCAATGTTCTGCTCCCTCCCTACTGTCCCTGAATTTTAAGCCTCTCTTCTAAGCAGGTAGCAAGGCCACTCACTTTACTATCTAAGTCTCTTTGTAGCCTCCTTATGTCCTCTTCACAATTTACTTTCCTACCTATTTTTGTATCATCAGCAAATTTAGCAACCATTCCTATTGTCCCTTCATCCAAGTCATTTATATAAAAGTTGAGGCCCCAGCACAGATCCCTGTGGCACACCACTTATTACATCCCACCAAACAGAATAGGACCCATTTGTTGCTACCCTCTGTTTCCTGTTAGCTAGCCAATCTTCTATCCATGCTGGCAGGACCAGCAAATCATTGAAATCTCTGTTCACATTGGTGGAACTGGAAGGCAAGAAGGGCTGGAAAATTCCCGCCAAAAAAAAGAAATGATTCCTTTTAATGTTTTCTTTCTCTTTTATCCCTCTGCATTAACCCATCTTTCTTTCTCTTTCTTTATTTCACTCTCTGTACATGAGTTGACATTGAATTCAATATTCTAATTTACACTCCCCGGTTCAGATTCCTAATGATTCACTAATGATTCTCCAGCCTGATTCGGTAAAGAAAAATATAGTTAGTTGCTTGGCCAGTTCACACACGTGTCAGATGCCCTGTAGCAGTGCTGTACTCTTTGGATAGTTGTCTTATGGGAAGTTGTTGTGTAAAAACATATAGCAAGTGAATGGCTGGTGCCGTTTGTTTACCAGTTAGAGCAAGTTGCAGCTCAATATGATCACACAAGGAAAAGGATTGGGGTGACAATGATTAATTGCATTACTTAGTTGTGACAGAAAAAATGAAGTACTGAGTTACAGTTGAGGTATTAATTTGTATTATTTTGTTATGATAAAGCTCCACATCTGATGTAGTGTATGCTTCTAGTTGTAGGGCGGATAGTGTTAGGCTTGAGAGGGTAACCAGGTTCTGGGAGACAGGAAGTTAATTGATAAGATAAAGAGAAGTGAGTTGGGTTGGTTTTGTTTATACAGAAAAGAGAATGCTTCCATTGGTTCTACCTCAGGTTTTCAAGATTATGAAGTGAGTTCCCAACATTTGCAAGGAGTTTAATTCTCTGAAGATACAAGTTAAAATCAAGATGTTCTGGTTGACATGGTAAATCAGGCATAACATACAAAGTGTGACAGAATTGCGAAATTAATTATCAAGCAAAGTCATTAAAGCCAGCAATATGTGTGCGCTTATAAGACAATTAGATACCTTCTGATAAGGGAAAGGTTTGAACAATGTGATGGGAAGGTAGGTAGGTGGAGTTCATCTATGAAAATAAAGGCAGGCCTTTTAGACCCAGTGGCTTCATCCTGTTCTTAAAAGGTCTTGGCTGTGAAGGTATGATTTCAAAGATTGCAGATAACACAAAACACTTTAATGTAGTGAACAGGAGGATAGTAACAGAGTTCAGGGGGACAGATACAGACACTTGGGGTGGAATTTTACGGTCCCATCGCTGTGAGGGTGGGGCCAGAAATGTGGCAAGCCATTCAAAAGTCTATTGACTTTGCAGGAGCGGAAAATCCCGCCAGAGGGATGGACCGTAAAATTCCACCCTTGAAGTGGCAGACAAATGGCAGATGCAATTTAATGCAGAGACACGTGTGAGCGGATGCATTTTGGTAGCCAGAATGAGAAGAGGCAATATAAACTAAATAGTTCCAAAGGAGAGTCATATTAGACTCAAAGAGTTAGCTCTGTTTCTCTGTCTACAGATGCTGCCAGACCTGCTGAGTTTTTCCAGTGTTTTCTGTTTTTATTATAAACTAAATGGTACAATTTTAAAGGAGGCGAAAGAAACGAGAGACTTGACAGTGTGCAAATTTTGAATGTGACAGGATAAATTGAGAAGGCAGTTAAAAAAAATAAGGAATCCTTGGCTTATTAAACAGAGGCACACAGTACGAGAAGAAGGAACTTATGCTAAATCTCTAACTCACTGGTTTGACCCCAGCTTTGGTATTGTGACCAATTCTGTCACCACATGTTAGGAAAGATATCAAGGCCTATTAGAGAGGGTGCAGAGGAGATTACTTGGCATCGACCTAGGCACTGGAAATGATAACGGCAATCTCAGCCCTGTCGACCCTGCAAAGTCCCCCTTACTAACATCTGGGGGCTTGTGCCAAAATTGGGAGAGCTGTCTCACAGACTAGTCAAGCACCAGCCTGACATAGTCATCTTCATGGAATTATACCTTACAGATAATGTCCCAGACACCACCATCACCATCCCTGGGTATGTCCTGTCCCTCCAGCAGGACTGACCCAGTAGAGGTGGTGGCACAGTGGTATACAGTCAGGAAGGAATTGCCCTGGGAGTCCTCAACATCAACTTCGGATCCCATGAAGTCTCATGGTACCATGGTACCATGGACAAGGAAACCTCCTACTGATTACCATGTACTGCCCTCCCTCAGCTGATGAATCAGTGCTCCCCCATGTTGAAAACCACTTGGAGGAAGCACTGAGGGTGGCCAGGGCGCAGAATGCACTCTGGATGGGGGACATCAACGTCCATCACCAAGAGTGGCTCAGTAGCACCACTGCTGGCCGGGTCCTAAAGGACATAACTGCTAGACTGGGTCTGTGGCAGGTGGTGAGGGAACCAACATGAGGGAAAAAGATGCTTGACCTCATTCTCACCAATCTGCCCGCCGCAGATGCATCCATCCATGACAGTATCGGTAGGAGTGACCACTGCACAGTCATTGTAGAGACGAAGTCCCGCCTTCACATTGAGGATACCCTCCATCATGTTATGTGGCACTACCACTATGCTAAATGGGATAGATTCAGAACAGATCTAGCAACTCAAGACTGTGCATCCATGAGGCGCTGTGGGCCATCAGCAGCAGCAGAATTGTACTTGAACACAATCTGTAACCTCATGGCCCGGCATAACCCCACTCTACCATTACCATCAAGCCAAGGGATCAACCCTGGTTCAATGAAGAGTGCAGGAAGGTATGCCAGGAGCAGCACCAGGCATATCTAAAACTGAGGTGTCAACCTGGTGAAGCTATAACACAGGACGACTTGTGTACCAAACAGCATAAGCAGCAAGTGTTAGACAGAGCTAAGCGATCCCACAGCCAATGGATCAGATCTAAGCTCTGCAGTCCTGGCACATCCAGTCATGAATGGTGGTGGACAATTAAACAACTCACTAGAGGAGGAAGCTCCACAAATATCCCCATCCTCAATGATGGGGGAGCCCAGCACATCAGTGCAAAAAATAAGGCTGAAGCATTTGCTACAATCTTCAGCCAGAAGTGCCTTCAGCCTTGATCCATCTCAGCCCCCTCCAGAGGTCCCCAGCATCACAGATGTCAGTCTTCAGCCAATTTGATTCACTCCACATGATATCAAGAAACGGCTGAAGGCACTGGATACTGCAAAGGCTATGGGCCTTGACAATATTCCGGCAATAGTACTGAAGACTTGCGCTCCAGAACTTGCCACGCCCCTAGCCAAGCTGTTCCAGTACAGCTACAACACTGGCATCCACCTGGCTGTGTGGAAAGTTCCCCAGATATGTCCTGTACACAAAAAGCAGTAAAAATCCAACCCGGCCAATTACCACCCCATCAGTCTACTCTTGATCATCAGTAAAGTGGTGGAAGGGGTCATCAACAGTGCTATCAAGCAGCATTGCTTAGCAATAACCTGCTCACTGATGCCCAGTTTGGATTCTGCCAAGCCCACTCAGCTTCTGACCTCATTACAGCCCTGGTTCAAACATGGTCATAAGAGCTGAACTCCTGAGGTGAGGTGAGAGTGACTGCACTTGACATCAAGGCCACATTTGACAGAGTGTGGCATCAAGGAGCCCTAGAAAAACGGGAGTCGGGGGGGGAAAACTCTCCACTGGTGGAGTCATACCTAGCACAAAGGAAGGTGGTTGTTGGAAGTCAGTCATCTCAGATCCAGGACATCACTGGAGGAGTTCCTCAGTGTAATGTCCTCAGCCCAACCATCTTCAACTGCTTCAATAATGACCTTCCTTCCATCATAAAGTCAGAAGTGGGGATGTTCGCTGATGATTGCACAATGTTCAGCACCATTCGCAACTCCTCAGATACTGTAGCAGCCCATGTCCAAATGCAGCAAGACCTGGACAATATTCAGGCTTGGGCTGACAAGTGGCAAGTAACATTCACGCCACACAAGTGTCAGGCAATGACAGTCTCCAACAAGAGAGAATCTAACCATCGCCCCTTGATATTCAATGATATTGCCATCGCTGAATCCCCCATTTTCAACATCCCGGGGGTTACCATTGACCAGAAACTGAACTGGACTAGCCATATAAATACTGTGGCTACAAGAGCAGGTCAGAGGCTAGGAATCATGTGGTGAGTAACTCACCTCCTGACTCTCCAAAGCCTGTCCACCATCTACAAGGCAAAAGTCAGGAATGTGATGGAATACTCCCCACTTGCCTGGATGAGTGCAGCTCCCTCAACACTGAAGAAGCTGGATACTGTCCAGGACAAAGCAGCCCGCTTGATTGGCAGCACATCCACCTACATTCACTCCCTCCACCCCCGACACACAGTAGCAGCAGTGCGTACCATCTACAAGATGCATTGCAGGAATTCACCAAGGCTCCTTCGACAGCACCTTCCAAACTCACAACCACTACCATCTAGAAGGACAAGGGCAGCGGATAGATGGGAACACCACTACCTGGAGGTTCCCCTCCAAGTCACTCACCACCCTGACTTGGAAATACATCTCCCTACCTTCACTGTCGCTGAGTCAAAATCCTGGAACTCCTTCCCTAACAGCACTGTGGGTGTACCTACACCAGTTGGACTGCAGCGGTTCAAGAAGGCAGCTCACCACCATCTTCTCAAGGGCAATTAGGGATGGGTAATAAATGCTGGCCCAGCCAGCGAAGCCCACATCCCATGACTGAATTTAAAAAAAGAGGCATTCAAAATCAGGATGGGTTTTGATATCGTAAGTAAGGAGAAACTGTTTCTCGTGGCAAAAGGGTCGATAATCAGGGGACACAGACTTAAGGTAATTGGCAAATGTACCAGAAGTGACCTGAGGACAATTTATTTATCACAATGAATTGTTATGGTCTGGAATTCACTGAATGAAAGGGTCAGGTTAATGATACAAATCTGTAAATCCAGGAAGGTTCAGACCAAGCATAGCACACTTTGAGTGCAATTCTCCCCAATCCTGGGAAAGGATGAAATCAAGGCTCTTATTTTTAAGAATTTCTGTCAAAGTAATGTTAAATTTTGATCAGGATACTTTACAAAATAAAAAAGTAACTTCACATTAGAACAGATTATATTTCAAACTGTCAAGCTATTTGCAAGACATTGTTAATGAGGTTCATTTCCAAATAATCAAGGAAGTGCAGGCTTGTAGCTGTTCACTTGTATAGGAGTGTCATAAGCCTGAAGCATTGCTCAGCCTCACTCGAATAGCTGTCTGGAGTCCCTCAGCGATGGAGCACCAAACAAGGTTTTATTGATTGGCTTCTCTTCTCCAATATTGTTAGTGTTTTCTAACTGGGAATTTCTCTCTTCCAAAAGTGATCTGTAGGATATATATGCCTCATGGGGTAGAAAGTATCATAAGAATCACTGAGTAATGGGGACAGATTGGGCTAGAGATTGGGCTTTTCATTCTGTGTGACTTGTGTTTGAATGCAGCCCAGGCTGGTGGGATGAATGAGTTGTTTCTCTGCTGATCTTGAATGACTGAAGCTGAAATAAATCTGGGCAGTCTCAACACATATAATTTAGTCAGTGCATGTTCTCAGCATGGATCTGCAATAATTGGCAATTTCAGATAGGGAGACCAAAAGGAATGTTGATGTTAGACATAGAAATGTTACATGGTACAAAAAGGTATACACAATCTAAGGTTGGGATTAAGACACTTGTAGGAAGATAGGGACAGGAGTCAGTCATGTAGCGCCCTGAGCCTGCTCCACCAATCAATCTGATCATGGCTGACCTGTGACTTAACTCCATATACGCTCTTTTGCCCCATATCCTCTAATGTGGCCCTGATAATAATTGGCAGGTGGGAAGATAACAGGGTGGAAGATTTAGCAGCCAAGTAAACCGGAACTACATGATTCATGTAGGTCCTGCCGAATTTATTAGCAGGAGCAGAGTTAAACATTTTGCATAGTTTTCCTGATGAGACAGTGAGGTTAACAGGCTGGATGACTGGCAAAGGCAGCCAGGGAGATGAACAGAGATAGGTTAGGCATGGAAGGGTGAGTATGCACCAGTCAAGAGGAAGGGTCAGACATTGAGGATGTCAGAGATGGGATGGGATGGATCCAAGAAGGAATTGAAGAATGGAGAGGAAGTTGCAGATTGTACAATGGACAAAAGTGCCTTTGGGTGTCAGGCATTGGAGTTCCAATTGTGTAGAGAGTTCCAATCACATGAGGAGTTGGACTGATCATGCCACAGGGTCTGAACATGCAGGGGGTCTGAACACGAAGTGAAGGTCCAATCAGTTGGGGGAATCTGGCTGGATTGGGAAGAGTTGACAATTACACAGGTAACCAATGATCCTGAGTGGGTATCTGATTGCATGGGGAGGTGATGATTATATAGTATTGCTCATTAGGGCATCATCCCATTGCGGCTATTAACCCAGCAATGAGCAGGTGGCTCGCCATGCCGAGGCCGTGACAAGCAAACCATGCCCTTTCTGTCAACCCCCCTCCCAACTCCCGGGGCCCACAAGATCCTCCTGCCATCATTCACCTGTGCTGGGTCACTGCTTGATCTGAGGCCTCGCCCGGCTGGGTGGTATAGTAACAACAAAAGTCACCTCTGCCATTCAATAAAGCTTCCAGCCTCGGATTGGCTGGCAGCTCTCGGTGGGTGGGACTTCCTCCCCTGGGGTCCTTGGTCCCAAGGGAAGGCCTGCCGCTGCACTGTGCAGTAGCTGAGTGGCACAAGGTGCTGCAGGCCTTCCCAAAAAGAGGCGATACAGGAGTCTCGGCGGCTCTCCAGCCAGCAGCCGAAACCCCCATTGCCTCCACAAAATTCTGCCTGAGGACTCTGATCACATCCAGGAGCAGTCAGATTGCACGCGGGGTTAGAGCGCATGTAGCTGAAGTCAGAAATTACAGGACGGGTATCCAATTGCACAGCAGAGTACTGATCGCAAAGGGGAGATTTGAATTCACAGGTGATCCAATCGTCCAGTGTGTCCATTCATGCAGCAGGGTTTCCAATTGGGTGAGGTGGGTTGTGATTGGATAGAGTGTCCGATCGCACGAGGGTTCCAATCACACGGTGGGAGGCCTGTTTCACATGCACAAGAGAATCCATTTGCTTGATGGGAGTCTCATCACCATCAGTCCCTAATATCTGTCATGGGGGCTAAAGTCACCCCAAAATATAGAAAGATTTGACCAAATTATTCAAAGCAGATATATATTTCACATTCCACCCAGACATCCATGGCCTTAAAGGACATAACATTCACCAAATCTATTTCAAAATGGAAAATAAATAAGGTTAGACTCCAGTCTTTTTCTGTGAACTACTATCCTCTGGTCCTGAGTGTCAGGCCTACCATGTGAGATTGCAGTCTCATGCAATCCCTCTTCACAATTGAAATGCTAACAGAGGGTTCTATTTCCCATAACATGAAGTGGAAAATAAATTGAGCATATCTATAATATGCACCTCTTTGACTATGAAAATATTGCCTTTCATCTTCTGTAGGGAAAAGGTAATGACAGCCAATCGCACTGAGAGATTACAATGTTTCTCTAAACTGGCATAGTGTCAGAGCGACAGAACCATCAATGTTTACCACAGGGTGAGGTCATTGCCCCATTGTACCTGCGCTGTCTCTTTGTTATTGCAATCAAAACTAAACTTACTGCTTCACTTTCTGTAAGCCCTGGATCTTTCTAAGTTTCAATTATTTATTTAATTTTCTCTTAGGAGATGCAAAACCCTTGCCTCAATCACACTGTAAAGCGTTCCTTCTTCAACAGCTCTCCACATAACGAAATTCTCTCCTCATTCTTAGTGACATCTTAGTGACAATTCCAAAATTGATGCTCCCTCATCAATCCCCAACCGGAGGAAATATTATTTTCTTGTTCTCTCCATCAAATCCTTCATAATTAACCTTTTAATGCCTTATCTCAGCTTTATCTCCACCTGTAAAAATTGCCCCAATACCTCAAGTCTCTCCACATAACTATAGTTTCCGATCCTTAATTGATTTTGATAAATCTACTGTCAGCCCACCATGGGTGAGAAATTGGCCTCATTTGTATTTGTTTTGGGTGCCTCTAATACAGAGTCCATGGAGGGCATGCAGACTTGTCACATTTGCAATGGTGGTTTGGTGCCAGTGGTGCCATTTTAGAGCTCAACGCACCAGTTGTTGTCCTCTCTTAATCTCGCACAACCGATCACATGTCCAGCAACAGGAAGAAATCCTCCAGTAGCACCATGTAAAGGGATCATCAATTACTTACAGGTTAGTTGCTGCTTTGTTTCCTCTATTTGCCTTGATTTTACAAATGCTTGATGCTTTCTATAATTGTTTAAAACCTACAAAGCTGATGACTTTGGTGCACAACCCATGCACATGAGTGCATAACGTGTACAATGAAAGCCATGCTGCCACATGAGATGTTATAGAGCAGACCATGGGCATGCTGAAACAATGCTACCAATACCTGGACCACTCTAAAGGATCCCTTCTATCCAAATGTATTAATAAAATTATGCATGCAAAAGTTAACAATCACCTTTTGTGTATTCCCTAGTGCCTGTCTTCTGTGTGCTGCTTCTTGCCCTAGTGCTACTAAACAGTGCCACCTCAGTGTCTGCAGCATGACTAGTGAAAGGCTGTTGACTCTTGCTGGAGGAAACTGCAGGACGCCTTGGAGGATGAATTTGAGCAGCTCTGGGCCTAGAAGGCCCGACTCCAGACTGCACCACTGCAGCAAGAGCAACTGCAGTTTGGACTGGTTGGCTGTCAGGCAACAGCAAGGGCACTGGTAGAATGGCAGGAGTGGAAGGATGAATGCAGTCCTCCTGAGAGAGAAAAGCAGGTTGGTGCTCCATGTGGCCACGAACAGTCCTCTGGGGTGGTGCCTCAGGAACCCCAATAACCTGTTGGAGACAGGATTGCTGGCCTGGTATCACCCTGCAAGCTCTTTTGAACACCATATCTACAGTTATGATTGCAGTAGGCTGAACTTGCATAGTGACAAGCTGACCTTGCCTGTAGCACTCAGACTTTGGCTGTTGCTTGTGCTACAAGGGAAGCTGAGACATCAGCCATCAGAATTTGCATCATGGATGGTTCCACAAATGTGGATGAATGGATTTGGCCACCGCTTCCCCGCTAGAAAGGATGGGCTTCAAGCTTCATGTAAAGCCCTGTGTCAAGTTATTGCTATAATCCTTCATGCTGTCTGACATGGACTTTTCGACAGGCTTCATAAAGCACCAAGCACTTTGTTGTGCATACCCATCACCATTCTTCTGGAGGCTGCCCCATCGAAGTGCCCATCTGAGTCCTCTGCAGCTGAACTCATGTCCAATCTCACCCTTTGGTGAGCTAGCACCCGTACTATCCAATCAACAGCGCAGTTAGTACTAGCTGGACATTGAAATCACTGAAATGAACAGGCAGCACAAAGTTGGCATGTTGCCCACTTTGCAATCAATGGGCACAGGTTAATTGTACATCAGGATCCCCACACCTGGGTGGAATCTTGGGAAGCTAACGGGAGTAGGACACAAGGCAGGCGGGAGCACTTAACTGAGCGAGAGGCAAAATGTCTACGTCCCGATGGCAGGATGAAAGTTATTAAGTTGGCGATGGATTGAGAGCTGATCATTCTTCCTGATGGCAAGTGGTGGGAACCTAAGTTTAATACATTAGCATATCATGCATGCTCATTATAATGAAGCTTTGCCAGATTAAATTGTACCTTTGGAATGAAGTATGCAGCAAACAAGAAAAGCATACTTTCAGATTCACTACTGGTTAAAAGTGGCGTGGAGTCTCCCTGGTGGATTTGGACTAAGTAGGAACTGTTTTTTTTTTGTGTGGGGAGCTTTGTTGAACCAGGAGAGAGGAGGCATTGATGCATTGAGATTGGATGGTGGCTGTGAAAAGGGAACCAGACATGGGTGACTGAGGGAAGGAGGGAGTGAGGGTGGCAGCCCTATGAAGGCTCATGAGGGAAAGAGGGAGGGAGCTGGACCACATAGGAACGGTCAATGTCTGCAGACGGATGATTATGAGGAAATCAATGGTTATATAGGGAAGGTCAATGATGAGATCCTGAGAGTCGTGGGTATTGGAAGGAAGGTCAAGAATGATAGAGGGACATTCGAGGATGATGGATGGCAGGTCAAGACTAACGGGGGCAGGGGGGTTGCGGGGGTAGTTCCAGTATGCCGGGAGGCTGACCAATGGTGACAAGGTTCTAGGGTGAATGATACTTGGTCAAGGGTGATTGGAAGTGGACTGAGAGTCACCAAAGGCAGGGCGAGGACAATGGAGCGACATGCCACACCGGCCCCGTGACACTCCCATTGCCTCCAGATTCCAGCCAGAATGAGGCCCCTGCAAGATCTCTTGATCTCCTCACGAAATATCACTGTGTAAGTGCCAGCAAATCCATGGATTACATACTCCTCAAAAACAGCCAGAATGATGCTGTTGGATGGTAGGGGGTGGATGCCTGTCCAGCTTCCGACCAAATATGGCACCCGGATCTTCGAACCTGTAATACAGCGGGGCTGTGACTTCCAGTCTTCCCCATTGCATAATTGGCTGGGCTCTACCTAATTGTATATCGAATTGGCTGCCCGCCATGTGATTGTGTGTGGCTAGCCGCTCCGCCTCCGAGTGGAAAGGCTGTGCACTTCTGACTCCGCCATCCGGACCCTGGGCACAAGAAGGATTCCCCCCCTCCACCCCCCTCCCCACCCACCCACCTGCTTTCAGGGGCTATCAAATTTATCTCCCAGTGGTTTTAAAGTATTTTCTGTATTGGAATGTCCAAAGCTGCACAGAAATCTCTATCTGAGGCTGAGCCAATGGTTTGTACACAATTCTCATTAATTCTTTGCACTTGTTGCTGGCTATCAAAATCTTGTGAAGTAATAAGTGAACAGAATAGAAAGGTAAGGAGAGATATAAAAAAAAAGTGAGGTTGGGTAAAAAGATAAAGCAAATGACTACTAAAAATGAGAAGTAGACAGAGAAGAAAGCAAAAGAATATTGTAACACCACTCTTGCACTATACTGAGGATTCAGTGTCAGTACCTTTTCATGATTGAAGTAAGATCCACTTCTCACTGCTTGCAGAGCTCTCCCTTCTCAAGTGCATGGTCAGAGCACTGCTCACTGCCCTTCCTCTGCCTGGGCCCTTCTTCTCACAATTACCAAAAGACATGACCCAATTCCTCTAATGATATTTGAAGAAAATCAGTCACTCAGAGGGGCTGAATAAGTGGTAAGAGAACTGCTCATTGATTAATGCAGCTTTCTACTTCCAACCATGGCTATGCTCTTCGCACAAGCCCATGTTTCAGGGTTGTGTGAAGTTCTTGGGAAGAAACAGTGAGATTCAGTGGGAAGCATTCAGACTCAGAACTGCACGTGCTGTTAAAACATGGTTTCCTTTATTCTCCTTCTGCTGGTACATGTGTGGATGGTAGCCTTAAGTGGACAAAATGCACAATGCAATTTTCAATGTGCTACAGCATGCAGTTGATTTTCAACTGATTTTTTTTCTGATGCATTCTGGACAAATCCCGCCTTTATTGCACATCCCTATTGTCCTGAGAAAGTGGCGGTGGATTTTCTCCTTAAATTACTTGTAATGGTTTGATACAACTGAGTAGCTTTCCAGGCCATTCAGAGGGCAGTTAAGAGTCAATCATATTGGTGTGGATTTGGAATCATGTATATGTCAGAGTGAATAAGGAAGGCAGATTTGAACGGATATTCTCTGATGTGTCCAAAACTCAGGATTATTAGTCATAGAATCATAGAACGATTACAGCACAAAAGGAGGCCATTTGTCCTGTCGAATCCACACCAGCTCTCCATGACAGCAATGTAATTAGTCCCACCCCTGCCCTTTCCCCATAGCCCTGCATTTTTAAAAAATCTTCAGGTGCTTATGCAATTCCCTTTTAAAAGTGTGCCTCTGCCACACTATCAAGAAGTGCATTCCAGATCCTAACCACTCGCTGCGTAAAAATATGTTTCCTCATTTCGCCTTTGGTTCTTTTGCCATATTCACCTTAAAGCAGTATCCTGTAATTCTCATCCCCTCCACCAAAGGGACCCATTTCTCCCTATCTACACTGTCTCCACCCCTCATGATTTTGAATACCTCTATCAAATCTCCTCTCAACCTTCTCTCCTGTAAGGAGAACAATCTAGTTTCTGCAATCTACCCTTGTAACCGAAACCCCTCAACCCTGGAACCATTCTTGTAAATCTTTTCTGCAACCTCTCTAAAGCCTTCACGTTATTTCTAAAGTGTGGTGCCCAGCTGTCCAGTAAGATAATCACGACACCACTGTACCCCTCACAGCACTGCTGACTACTTATTCCCTGAAGCTAAGTTTCTAGTGTCGTACCAGCTGCTGCAGAGTTCTGATCTGGTATTTAGTTTCTTATTGCTGTTATTTACACAACAGATGACATTCTTCGAGGCAGTGGGAAAACTGTCAAAACCACTCAGAACAGCAGCAACACTGTAAACTGTGTGACAAAATTGTGGGGTTAGTTGCACCACAGATTGCATACATTATAAAACTGGAACTGTATCAATCCAGTCCTCATAAAACTTTGAATACATTACTAAGAAGCAGGTAAGTCCTTAATCCCATCCCTGTGACTTGGTCGTGGGGATGTGGGGTGTGGGGATGTGGGAAACTGGGCTGCCGGGTCTGCAAGATAACTCTTTGGGAAAGTTTTGGGACAAATGCCTTGACTTTCATAACAATTTAGAAAAGGTTTGAAGACCATATCCATTCAGTTTACATTGGACCCTGAATGTTGCCTATCAATCATTGATCATCACATCCCAGAAGTTTTGAAGGTTAAAGAGATTTTTCCTTCAGAGTCTGATTCGAATATGGAATTCATCAACTCAAGTTGCTACTTAAGTCAGGTCAATCACAACATTGCAGAGTGAATTGGAGAAATCCTTGAGGTAAAAAATATTACAGGTTATGGAAAAAAGTACAGGGAATTGGGTTGAATCCGTAATGTGGAGTTTAAGAGCACAAGCACAATGTGCTGAAATTTCTACAATTCTAAAACCTCCTAAATTGTGTCTTCTGTCTAGGAAATCATATATATTAATATGATTTGCTTCTTGCTTGTAGTGTGAGGAGCTTGTGATCCTAGAATTTTTCCCACTCATTCAATCTTCTTTTTGTTGCCAATATTCAGAGTTCAGTGTTCTGAGTGTGAACTGTCTGAAAATTTCCAACATTAAAGAGTCAACACGACTGCTCTCTAATGTAAGGATAATTGGCTTCCAACAGCAAAGCAGCTGTTATATTTTATTTCAGTTGAAAGGCTTTGAGAAAAGAAGACGATTTTGTCAGCAAGCACCAAATTGTTACCACACGCTGGTTTGCAGTTTAAAAAAATATAACCCTGCAAATTAAATCAAGATTAAGATTGATTAGTTATCAGTTCAATCTGTTTCAGTGTGAGATTATAGACTTACTTTCATAGTGACAAAAAAGTGACAGTGCAACTCTATCTGGATCCAGACCTGTAGAATGCTATCTCACATTGCTTGAGTTTTGCAATGCTGGTCCCTTTATGTATTTTATGAACCATCAGAGATTTAGCTTTAAACATCATGAGGGTGAAATCATCGCCCCCTCCTTCAACACATGCATGTGCAGAGCTCCCTCCTGGCAGTGAGAATTCAGTGTGGATCCAGGCGGTATAAACAAACTAAGAATTTTACAGCCAATTAAGAACTTTTGGCGTGTAGTCACAGTTATAAGGTAAGAAATGCAGCAGTTAATTTGCGCACAAGTTCCCACCAGCAGCAATGTGATAATGAGGGATATATAATGATTAGGATATTGGGGAGCACTCCCCTGCTCTAAGTGATACGGGTTCTTTTGCGACCACCTGAGAGGGTAGACCGGGTCTCATTCTAATGTCTCAACCGAAAGATGCGGGGAACCTCTGACAATTCAGTTCTCCCTCAGTACTGAGGGAATATTAAGTGTCAGCCTGGATTTTGGGGCAAAGTCTTGGAAGGAGGGCTTGGACCCACAACTGTCTGACTCAGATTTGAGCATGCTGCCAACTGAGCCAATGCAGACAATGTAATAAACAATGTTATAAGCCTGGTTGTAACTGATGGCCTTGCTGCAATATAATAGACATTTGGAGATATTAACTTGATATTTTTTGCCCTTTGCACGGTATATTCTATACAAATTGAAATATCACTTTTAGTGACAACAATGCATGCACAGTTTCCCTCTTTGGGACATCAGTACGACACCTGCCTGCATCTCTTTTCTCTGCGGATCAACTCAACAAAACTGCATAGCAAATTCTAATTATTACAATGCTTCAGTGACTTCCTTCCTCCAGCATTTACTCAATATATTAAATATAATGAAGTGGTTTTTTTTTAGGACAAGAGTGAAAAGCCTATTGGGATTTATTTAATGCCTGTCTAAGAAAACTTCTGCATTTGATGCTCAATGAAGCATAAAGGCAGACTTAATATCTCAATAAACCTTTTAAACAAGGTGCTTAATTTTAAAGCAACACGGTTGAATGTTTAATTCACAGCTGTCGAAAGCCAAAAGCCAAAACTCTACTGAGCGCCACGGAACATTTAAAAATGTAATATTTTTCCCAATTAATTACTAGCATCGTCTGCAACAGAAATTAAATGAGAAAAAAAGAAAGTTTAATGATGCCCATGAAAATCATTATGACATGTAAAAATGATTTTCTGTTCATACCAATAATACAAACAATTGCTTAAGTGCATAGTTCTGCATTGCTTGGTTAGGATTCGGTGTTTGGGTCAGGCCTGGATAGGGATATGTATGGCCTCAGGAAAGCATTTTAATAGTAACAGAAAGTGCTGGAAAGACTCAGCCAGTCTGGCAGCATCTATGGAGAAAGAAATAGAGTTAATGTTTCGAGTCCAATATGACTCTTCTTGGCGATCTGAGGATGTTAGACTTGAAACTTTAGAATTAGCTAGGAATGACGTTACTGTATTGCCTGTAAGGGACTCTTCGCCACCTTGCTATGGCATTTATAACACTTCACCGGAGTGCTGCATTTGTTGGGTTGAGTTCTTTGTTGACTGGGTAGGGTTTTATATTGATTGGGTAGTGTTCTCTATGGTTTGCATAGGGTTCTGTATTAGTTGGATAGGGCTTTGCATTATCTGTATAGAATTCCGTATTGCCTTGTTAGGCTTCTGTATTGAATGGGTAGGGTTATCTGTTGGTTGGTTAGGGTTCTGTATTGAATGGGTAGAATTATGTGTTTATTGGGTAGGGTAACATATTAGCTGCCAAGATTTCTATATTGATTGGGTTTAATGGTAATAGTGCATCAGCAAATAAGGTCCTTGCAAAGAATAGTGGTTGAAAAAATAATATTAAAGGCTCTCTATCTGAATGCACAAAGCATCTGTAACAACATTGACAAACCAGCTGCACAAAAAGGGATCAATGGATTTGATATAATCTCCATTATAGATATAAAAACAAAAAATTACTGCGGATGCTGGAAATCCAAAACAAAAACAGAATTACCTGGAAAAACTCAGCAGGTCTGGCAGCATCGGCGGAGAAGAAAAGAGTTGACATTTCGAGTCCTCATGACCCTTCAGCAGAACTGAGTAAAGTTAGGAGAGGGGGTGGTTGTAGGGATAAGCAAGCAGTGATAGGAGCAGATAATCAAAAGATGTCACAGACAAAAGGAACAAAAAGGTGTTGAAGGTGGTACTCGCATGGGCCCCAGCTATGCCTGTCTCTTTATGGGGTATGTGGAACATTCCTTGTTCCAGTCCTATTCCGGCCCCCTCCCACAACTCTTTCGCCGGTACATCGATGATTACTTCGGTGCTGCTTCATGCTCTCATCGGGACCTGGAAATATTTATTAATTTTGCTTCCAATCTCCACCCCTCCATCATTTTCACATGGTCCATTTCTGACACTTCCCTTCCCTTCCTTGACCTCTCTGTCTCAATTTCTGGTGATAGACAGTCCACCAATATCCATTACAAGCCTACCGACTCCCACAGCTACCTCGACTACAGCTCCTCACACCCCGCTTCCTGTAAGGACTCCATCCCATTCTCTCAGTTCCTTCGCCTCCGTCACATCTGTTTTGATGATGCTACCTTCAAAAACAGTTCCTCTGACATGTCCTCCTTCTTCCTTAACCGAGGTTTTCCACCCACGGTCGTTGACAGGGCCCTCAATCGTGTCCGGCCCATCTCCCGCGCATCCGCCCTCACGCCTTCTCCTCCCTCCCAGAAACATGATAGGGTCCCCCTTGTCCTCACTTATCACCCCACCAGCCTCCGCATTCAAAGGATCATCCTCCGCCATTTCCGCCAACTCCAGCATGATGCCACCACCAAACACATCTTCCCTTCACCCCCCCCGGCGGCATTCCGTAGGAATCGTTCCCTCCGGGACACCCTGGTCCACTCCTCCATCACCCCCTACTCCTCAACCCCCACCTATGGCACCTCCCCATGCCCACGCAGAAGATGCAACACCTGCCCCTTCACTTCCTCTCTCCTCACCGTCCAAGGGCCCAAACACTCCTTTCAAGTGAAGCAGCATTTCACTTGCATTTCCCCTAACTTAGTCTACTGCATTCGTTGCTCCCAATGCGGTCTCCTCTACATTGGAGAGACCAAACGCAAACTGGGCAACCGCTTTGCAGAACACCTGCGGTCTGTCCGCAAGAAAGACCCAAACCTCCCTGTCGCTTGCCATTTTAACACTCCACCCTGCTCTCTTGCCCACATGTCTGTCCTTGGCTTGCTGCGTTGTTCCAGTGAAGCCCAACGCAAACTGGAGGAACAGCACCTCATCTTCCGACTAGGCACTTTACAGCCTTCCGGGCTGAATATTGAATTCAACAACTTTAGATCTTAAACTCCCTCCCTCCCCCATCCCCACCCCCTTTCCGTTTCTTCCCCCTCCCTTTTGGTTTTTCCAATAATTTATATAGATTTTTCTTTTCCCACCTATTTCCATTATTTTTAAATCTATAACTGTAATACCCTGTCAGTCTTTCCACCCCACCCCCACTAGAGCTGTACCTTGAGTGTCCTGCCATCCATTCTTAATTAGCACATTTTCTTAGATAATATCACCACCTTCAACACCTCTTTGTTCCTTTTGTCTGTGACATCTTTTGATTATCTGCTCCCATCACTGCTTGCTTGTCCCTACAACCACCCCCCCCAACTTCTCTCCCCCACCCCCACCCCCACCTTAAACCAGCTTATATTTCACCCCTCTCCTAACTTTACTCAGTTCTGCTGAAGGGTCATGAGGACTCGAAACGTCAACTCTTTTCTTCTCCGCCGATGCTGCCAGACCTGCTGAGTTTTTCCAGGTAATTCCATTATAGAGACTTGGTTGCAATGTGAGAGGTTTGAAAATAAATATTCCAGGGTACATAAAATTTTAAAAAGACAGGCAGAGTGGAAAAGGAGGAGGAGTAGCCATGAGTAGCAAACAATAGCATTGGGACAGAAGTAAGAAAAGATCTTGGCTCAGAAGATCAGGAAGTAGAATCAATATAGCCTGAGATAAGCAATAACAGAAAATATTGGTGTTGGTAGTTTAATGGCCCCCTAAAATACTTATACAATTGGACAAGGCATTCAGCAAGAAATAATTGGAACTTGTAACAAAGGCAATATAACAATCCTTGGGGGACTTTAATCTTGGTCTAGACTGTGCAAAACAAATTGGCAAAGGTGATCTGAAAGGTGGGTTTGTAAAATGTTTTCACGACAGTTTCTTCGAACAATGCATTGTCAAATCAATTAGGGACAAAACTATTTTAGACCTAGAATTGTGTCATTAGACATTGTTAATTAGGAAGATCTCTACATGAAAAAGTGATCGTATTATAATTGCATTCCATATAAAGTATAAGTGACATAGCTGAGTCCAAAGCAAGAATTTTAAGGTTAAATAAATCCGTACATAGATAGGAGAAAGCTGGCTAAGGCTGAATGGATAAATAGACTAAAATGTATGACATTAGAAAAGCAGTGGGAAACATTTAAAGAAATGAATCAAAATGTTCAACAAAAACACATTCCATTCAAAAACAAAAACTCATCAAGAAAGATCCATTCTAGGGAAGTCAAAGATGGTACCAGTTTAAAAGAAGAGGTTAATATTGATGTGAAGATAAATGGTAAACCTGAGAATTGGGGGAGTTTTAGAAACCAGCAAAGGCAATCAAAAAGTTGCTTAAAAAAAAAGAGGAAAATAGAATATAAGAGTAAACTCAGCATGATTTTGTTCAGGGAAGGTCATATCTTACTAATTTAACTGAATTTTTTGAGGAAGCGAAAGGAGGATTGATGAGGGTAGTGCAGTGGATGTTGTCTACATGGATTTTAGTAAGGCATTTGACAAGGTTCCAAATGGCAGACTGGTCAGAAAAGTAAAAGCCATGGGATACAGGGGAATGTGGCGAATTGGATCCAAGGTTTTCTCAGCAACAGGAAACAAAGGGTAATGGTTGATGGATGTTTTTGTGAATGGAAAGCGGTTTCCAGTGGCATTCCACAGGGCTCAGTGTTGGGTCCATTGCTGTTTTGGTATATATTAATGATTTAGACTTAAATGTGGGAGACATATTTGGGAAATTTTCAGGTGACACAAAAATTGGCTGTGTAATTGATTGTAAAGAAGATAGCTGCCAACTCCAGAATGGTTTGGTTAAGTGGGCTGAAAAGTGACAAATGGAATTCACTCCAGAGAAGTGTGAGGTAATTCACTTGGGGAGGGAAAGCAGAACAAGGGAATACACAATAAATGGGAAGTTATTGAGAGGGGGTAGAGGAAGTGAGTGGAGTGCATGTCCACAGGTTCCTGAAGGTGGCAGGACAGGTGGACAAGGTGGTAAAGAAAGCATATGGAATGTTTTCCATTATTGGATGAGGTGTAGAATACAAAATCAGGGGTGTAATGCTGGAACTGTATAAAATGCTGATTAGGCCACAGCTGGAATTTTGTGTACAGTTCTGGCCACCACTTTACAGGAAGGACATAATTGCACTGGAGAGAGCTCAGAGGAGATTTACAAAGATGTTGCTTGAAAATTGCAGCTGTGAGGGAAGGTTGGATAGGCTAGGGCTGGCTTCCTTGGAACAGAGGAGGCTCAGGGGTTACTTAATTGAGGGGTACAAGATTATGAGGGGCCTACATACGGTAGACAGGAAAGACCTGTTTTCTCTAACAGAGAGATCAGTTACCAGGAAGCACAGATTTAAGTTGATTGGTGGAAGGATTAGAGGGGACATGAGGAAAGACTTCTTCACCAGAGGGGGGGTGGGTGTCCGGAATTCACTGCCTGGTTTAGTGGTTGAGGCATAAACCCCAAATCATTTAAAAGGCACTTAGATCAGCACCTAAAGGGCTGTAACCTGCAAGGCTATGGACCGGGTGCTGAAAGGTGGAATTAGAATGGGCCGCTAGTTTTTTACTTTTTCTTTTTTTGGCCGGCACAGACATGATGGGCTGAATGGTCTCTTTCTGTGCCATAACTTATCTATGGTTCTACCTAGCCAGAATAGTCGTTTGATAGTACGGAACGAGAGTATTGCTGAAAAAAGAGACATGTCAAAGCTTCTTGTCTTGCACTCATCAGGACAATTCACAAGAAAATACCAATGTCAGGGGAAACAACCTTATCGGTAACCTCGTAAATAGGGCCCAAGCCATTTGCTCACTGTGCAACTTGATGCTGAAATAGGGAGCATCAAAGACATCCTGCAGGATAATGGCTACCCTGATTAGACCATTTCACACTGTATATTGCGCAAACTCATGAATGAGCCTAACGCCATCACTTTCAGCCCTGAAAAGTGCCAAGTCTACCTCAGATTACCCTGGAAGGGTAAGGTATCTCAAAAATTTGAGCAACAGGTGAAGCTAGCTGTTTCACGCTGCTACTATGCAGTAGCAACACGAGTGGTATTCACAACTAACAGGATGCTGCTGTCAAGCCAAAAAGATATTCTGCCCATCACACAAATGAGTAATGTGGTATATGAATCTCAGTGCCGGTGTGATGCTAGGTATGTAGGCCGTAAGTCCCAAGGACTGGTGGATCGTATCAACAGCATGTCCATTCCGCTGTTCCCAACTGGCAAGGTACAGACTGTACCCAACCAGTCCATGCTTGCACAACTCAAAGCACAGTGTCCAATATTAGATGTGATTCCCCAATTGGACAACATTTGACGAATGAGTCTCAGGATGCTAAACATTACGCTGATAGCCAATTTAAGATTGTCAGCAGGCTCGCAGTGTGGTGCATTTGTGTGTACTAGAAGCTATATATATTAACACCCAGGGCCCTGCTCTTTGCAGATAGAAAGAATATGTACACACATCACACCTGTTTCAGCTGAACAAATTAAGTGACAGCTATTTGCTGGTGAATTCCCCAGGGTAATGTCTTGACAATCAGAGTCAAGCTGCCTGATTTAAATGTAAAACAATGCTTGACAGTTAACTGTCAGTCACAATCAACTGGTACATTCTCCATGGCAATGCCTCTATCAATCAGACTCCACTTGTCAACCAATCATCACTCTTTCCTTATACAGTATAAATATGTTGTTTCCCTTGACATTGGTATTTTCTTGCAAATTGTCCTGATGAGTGCAACACAAAAAGCTTCGAAAAAATCAAATGTCTCATTTTTTTCAGTAATAGCCAGGAATGCTAAAACAAGTTGTACAAATTTTTACAAGTATATTAATAGGAAGATAGTGGCAAAAGTAAATGTTGATTCCTTAGAAGCAAAGAAAAGAGAAATTATCATGAAGAATGAGGAAATAGCAGAGACATTGAACAAATATTTTGTGTTTGTCTTCATAGTCGAAGGCATGAATTACATACCAGAAATAGGGGGTAACAAAGGTGCTAATAAGAGTGCAAAACTTAGAGAAATTAATATCAGCAGAAAAAATGTATTAGAGAAACTTCAGAGGCTAAAAGCCAACAAATCCCTAAGACTGGATGGCCTACATCTTCTAGCTGAGGTAGCTGCATAGATAGTGGATACATTGGCTATGATTTTCCAAAATTCTCTTAACTCTAGAATGTTCCCAGCAGATAGGAAGTTAGCAAATGTAACACAAGAAAGGAGGGAAAGAGAAAACAGGAAACTACAGGCTAATTGGCCTGATATCAGTCATCAGGAAAATCTTGGAATCTATTATTACTGAAAAAAGAGACATGTTGCTGAAACTTTTCTTTTTGCACACCTCAGGACCGAAGCGAGAATGCCAAATTTCAAAGGGCACAACAATTTATACTGCATGAGAAAAGGTTGACAAGTCAACTCTGATTGGTTGAGATGTTGCCAAGGAGAGTGCACACTATTGTCCCCCATGCTTTTATTTAATTCAAAAAAAGTGCAATGCCTGGACATGTTCCATTTTCTTCCAAAGGACAGGTCCCTGTATATAAATATATATAACTTCCAACAAGTGTAAGTTAGCCACATTGTCAGCCCGACTGATAATCTTAAATTGGTTGTTAGTGTATTCATGTATTCATGCAGTGTAAATTGTTGCTCCCTTTGAAATTTGGTATTCTCCCACCTGTCTTGAAGAGTGCAAGACAAAAAGCTTCAACAGCATATCTCTTTTTTAAGCAATAGTCTAATATTAAGGACGTCTTAACAATTCACTTAGAAAATAATAGTATTATCAGACAGAGAACCTAACTATCTCCCCTTATCAATCTAGTCCTAGAGAATCATACACATTGTGAATGGATCTGGTAGTCTCAATTCAAATTATTTTAACTCTGATTAAAATGAATCTCTTGGGAAAATGTTTAGAGCAATTTCTTGATTAGGGAACTTCTCAAATCCTTTTCTTTTGGCATCATCTGTTCATTGCAGCTTAAACCCTAGTGCACATTTTACCTATAAAAATGCAGCCCTCTTGTTCAATGTGTTAAAAAAAAGTTTGTACTACTGAAAAAGTGGGTGGCAATCCCTTTGCATATTTTGTAGTCATTGCATTTCTGGCTTCTTCCTGTGGGTAACTGGTTAATTAAATCATTTAAACTTCCTCATTTTGTGCCTTAGAGATTCTCTTCCACTATCAGTGTGATATGATATATGAGAATTTACAAGGTGCCGTCATTGTATCCGCTGCAGTATTGTTTAAAGCAAAAAATCTGAGAACAAACAGTAGCCATAGGTGTATGGTGAATGTTTTCTTTCCCCTCTGCTTGAACTATAAGGGCTTATGCTTTGTGAAAGACGGGATTATTTTGAATTGTTTGCAGAAAACAAATGACTGATGGCTTCTGAAGTACATCTCTTCCAATCTTCATTCCAAACAACACCCATTTATCATAAGATGAAAATAGAAAATACTGGAAAAACTCAACAGGTCTGGCAGCATCTATGGAGAGAGAAACAGAGTTAACGTTTCAAGTCCGTATGACTCTTCTTCAGAGCTTTCATTCATTTATTCTAAGTCTTCGTTTCTCATCTGTTAATGAACATTCTAACTATCTTGCTATGTTTCTTCTTATCCCATAAACATGATTTTTTTCTAACAAACTTCTTGTGAGAAGATCCATGTACACCCTAACAATCACCCCCCTTTATTCATCCAATTAGGCATTTCTTCAAAAGCGTAACATACTCATAATATTGGGTTGTCCAATAATTTAGTTGTCCTTAATTAATGCATACACTTCTAAATGATCACAACTTGTTCCTTGAATTGTGTATGATAAAATTTTGCTTGCAACTAATGTTAGATTTACTGCTATAGAATTACATCCATATATCCTTCTTGAAAAGAGAGGTTCTATTAGCTATTCTCCACAATTTAAGGAGGATTGAAAATTTGCGGCCAGAACCTCTGCCATCTTCTCTCTGACCCCTTTCAACAGTCTAGGCTGCTAGATTATCCAGCTTGAGTTCTGCTAATCTTTTCAGAACCAATTCCTTTTCCACAGTTATCTCTAACATTCACATCCTCCTACATTCCATCTACTTTCTCACTTTGAAGATCGTTTGTAAAAACCAATAAAAAATATTAACTTAATAACTATGTTATACCTTCATCTCCTACAATTAGACCCACACCATCACTCCTGAATGCTCCTATACTTAATTCAAGTAGGCTTTAACTTTCTATAAGCTTGTAAAAACCTTTAACTAATTCCTTTTATATGATTGGCTAGCCTTTTTCATATTCCCTTTTAACCCTTCTAATCTTCCTTTCACATCCCCCTGCAATTTCTGTATTCCTCATGATCATTTCTAGCATTGTTATCCCAAGATTTACCATATGCTTCCTCTTAAGTTTCAGTTTTATTTTATCTACAGGAAGCAATTCTTTGATACACCCTTTTCATCTTAAATATTAATTTTGTATTCTACTCAAGTATATTTTGGCCTGTTTGCTAACCATTCAGCTTAGTTTATTTGTGCCACATTCCCCCTTATCCCAATTAACGTATCTTTATCTCCAGTTCTGCAGCTGTATCTTTCACTCTACAATATCTTTCTTTATCCCTACATTAAACATAACTATCCTGTTGCTCCTGTTTCAAAATTATTCTCCTGTACCCTTGTTGGGAGGAGGCAGTGGCATAATGGTATTGCCACTGGATTAGTATTCTAGAGGCCTTGGGGACCTGGGTTTAATCCCACCATGGCAGATGGTGAAATTTGAATTCAGTAAAAACCTGGAGTTAAAAGTCTGACGATGACCATGAAACCATTGTCAATTGTTGTAAAAGCCCATCTGGTTCACTAATGTCCTTTAGTCAACCGTCCTTACCTGGCCTGGCCTAAATGTGACTCCAGACCCATGGCAATGTGGTTGACTCTTAAATGCCCTCTGAACAAGGGCAATTAGGGATAGGCAATAAATGCTGGCCTAGCCAGCAATGCCCACATCCCATGAATGAATATAAAAATGTTAATTATTTCCCCACCTCTCTATCCAGAGTTAGTTGAAGCAAAGTTTTTTTTTGCTTTATTAAACACTAATCGTGGTAGGATTTCTAAATGCATTCTAAAAAGCATTTTCAATTTAATCACATGCATCACAACAACAATTTATATAGCACCATGAACAATGTAAAATGGCCCAAGGCACTTTATAGGAGCGTTAGCAATGAAAATTGGCACCAAGCCACACAAGGAGATATTGAGACAGATAATTCACCCCTTGGTCAAAGAGGTAAGTCTTAAGGAGTGTGTTAAATGATAAAAACAAAGAGGCGGAGAGGTTCCGAACACTCCAGAGCTTAGGATCTGAAAGCATGGCCATGAATGGTGAAGTGATTATAATTGGGGATACGCTAAACACCAGAATTGGAGAAATGCTGAGATCTCAGAGAGTTGTAGGGCTGGAGAAGATCCCAGAAATAGGGAAGGGTGTGGTCATATAAGGATTTGAAAAAAAGATCACATTTTTGAATCAGGTGTTGTTGGACTGGGAGCTATTGTAGATCAACGAGCACAATGCCTTGGGTGAACTGACTGGTACGAGTTAGGATGCAGGCAGCAGAGCCTTGGATGGGCTCAGGTTTACAGAGGATACAAGGTAGGAGGCCAACCAGAAGAGCATTAGAATAGTCGAGTCTAGAGGCAAGAACTAGGGGCCAGAGTTATACGTACCGTGGGCTGGTGGGCACCCGACCCGTCTGGCCGCGAATTAGTGCAAGATGACGTTGGAGAAACCCATTAAGGAGGCAATTGAAAGCAATTTCTCATGGCCCACCCACTTTTACAGCTGGATGGGCCAATTGGCCAGGCGGCATTTATATTTTTGCTCAAACCTCGATCCAGGGCAGGATGAAATCTCTAGAGGGAAATAAAATAAAAAGAAATATCTGGGAACTGTTTTTTTATGAGATATGCTTTCAGATGCTTGATTGTGCTGCATGGACATATTTTGCAGCTTTTTTGTTCTTTTGTTTATTCTGTGGAGGTCTGCAGCTCCCTGAGGCAGCTGTCTGCCTTCAGGGAGCTCAGTGAAAGCGCTCACCAGCACCCGGGGTGACATCGGCGCCTGCCCTCTTCCCGCCCCCACCGAAAGGCTGAGCCTTTCTCCAGGCGTGTTTCATGCTGGCTGGCCGTTAATTGGCCAGCCAGCGTGAAATCGCAGTTGGGGGCCAATCACGGTCAGGGGCCTGTTTCCCGCCTGTTCCTGTGCTTGCCAATCACGCCACCTGGCGAGCGAAAAATTTAGGCCTCTGTTTCAGCAAAGATGAGCTGAGGAAGGGATGGAGATAATGGCAATATGTAGGGAGAAATAAGCTGTCTTGGGTAATGGAGAGGATATGGGTTTGGTAGCTCATTAAAGAAAAATAATTTGCACCTTTCACAATCTCATAAGATCACAAAGTGTTTCACAGTCAATTAAGTACTTCTGAAGTGTAGTCACTGCTGGAAGGTAGGAAATCTCAATGACAATTCGCACATAGCAAGGTCTCCAAAGCAGCAATGAGATAATGACCAAATGCTCTGTTTCTTCTTATGATATTGGTTGATGTCAGCCAGGACACTGAGGAGAACTCCTTCACTCATCTTTGAAATAGTAACATGGGATCCTTTATGCCCACATAAGAGGTCAGAAAGGGCCTTGGTTTAACATCTTATCCAAAGGACGGAACCTCCAATAGTGCAGCACTTTTCGAGTAGTTATGAGGGTAACTGATCCCACTATCTCAGCCAAGCCTCATTAAGTATGCTTAGCTGAAAGCCCCAGGCATCTATTGAATAACAGAGCACCTGCTCAGCAGAGGAAACATTGTTAGATTGATAGCTCAGGCTCTCTGAGTTCTGTGGTCAACTTCACAACGTTTGTTGACATAAGTGAAGCAGTTTCCAGTGTTATGGTTTTTGAAACTTCAAAGACGCCTGTATCATTGACACTTTTATTAGCTTGCCATCTAGACTTCATTTTCAAAATATCAATCAGTTACATTTATCAAAACTTTATTTTACACATCCCACTTTACACTGTGATGTCCATTTGATCTAGGAAGTATACAGTGGGTCAATGGGCATGAAAGTGCCAGAGCTTTGCATAGGGGGCATGAGGGGCCTGAAAGGGTGAATGGAAGTGCAGAGCCTGGAATCGGGGGCCTGAGGGGGTGGAAGCATAACTTGGCATAGAGGGCATGACCTTCTGAACTCACCTTTTAAAAGGTCCCCTCATTCACACTAGGGCTCCTGACCCCTCTAAGAGGCCGTGAACTATAACTTTAAAAGCCTGTCCTGACTCCATGAAAATCGCAGAGGAGTGAGAGACACCTTTCTCTGCAAAGGAGCTGGCCAGGTTGGGGGTGCCAGATGTAGGTTTCTGACAGGAAACAGCTCGCATCCTTTAAAGGCACTCCTAAAAATTAGACAGCCTGGGAATAGAGTTAGGAACCCCGGAATTAGGACCCACCTGCCATTTTTCAAAGGCTCCCATGTCAACCTGACTTGGTGAAAATCCAGGCCAACATTTCAAGTCGATGACCCTTCATGAGAACATCAACCTAAAATGTTAACTCTAGCCGAAATTTTATAGTCCCCTGCCCACCATTTTGAAGATGTAGCAACTCATAAAATACAGCAGATGGCATGCATGCTGCCTATCTGCCTGCCTGGAGATGTCTCATTTTAAGGGGGGCAGTGGAGACGTTGGTCAGCCTGCTCACCCTTGAGCTAATTGAGGCCCTTAATTGGCCAGTTAATGGTTACTTAAGTACCTCATCCTGCCTCTGCCACTATAATACTCATGGCGGGGGATGCCCACTCCAGGTGGATAGACTGGCAGCTTTTACAGTGCAGGCTGGTATCAGGCAAGAGAAGTTGGGGGAATCTCCTTTGGGGGTCTCCTGTGCCCACTCGAGGAACCCCCCCAACAAGGTCATACACCTCCTTTAACCCTCCTCCACTGGCCTCGCAAACCTGGCCCCCTATACCCCTCATTGCCTCACTGAGGCCTGGCAGCCAGGCCCAGCCAATGCCCTGAAAGTACCTGAAGTCTGGCATCCATAACCTCTTCTTCGGGGCTGCCTATAGGTCCAGCTGTGGCCACCACCTGAACCTGGTGCCCTGGGACTACAGAGCTGCCAGCCAATAGGATTGATTGGCAGCTCTGTAAGGTGGGAGCTTATTCCCCAGATGGGGGTGGAAATTTCTGCCTTAGGCAATTAACACCATGGAGCGTTAGATAGCTGTGGGGCAGCCAGGATCAGTAGGAATGCATTCCCCATCAACTCTTCGGGTGGCAGGGTGGGAAACCCCACTGTCCGAAAAATCCTGCCCTCTGTTTCTCTCCACAAACGCCGCCTGGCCTGCTGAGTATTTCCAGTATTTTCTGTTTTTAGTTCAGATTTCCAATATCTGCAGTATTTTGCTTTTGTATGGTTGGTTTTATAGCTGTACTTAAACTGGAATGGACAAGACTTAGCTCTCCATTTTGTGTTTAGTTTGCACCTACTGCACAATTACAGCAACTTCACAACATTCAATATATTTTAATGGTGATGCAGACAGAAAGGCTCCATTTTTGTAAAGCTAATGACGGAGTGATGCAACTCAAACAGCAACTTTTGGATTTTCAGTGCACCTGCCCCTTGCCTGTAGGTGCTGCAATATTTGCATGTAAGTAACAATCGACACCATTAGCCTCGCTGCTCTTTTGACAGGAAAAACTGGGCCCTTTGTTTTATTCTGCTGCATTGAGGTAGCCGACTTTGAACAGAAAATTCACCACATCACACATGAAAGACCAATGCTATTTATCTGGAAAATCCTAAAGTAACTGGTCAGACAATCATACTCATGCTAGAGATGGCTATCCCTCAGGATACATACAGAGCAGATAAGCTTTAATCAATTGGTTTTACAAATGCGTTTAGAAATTTGAACTTAACAGCCAGCAGCTATAAGAGGAGTTAATAGGGGACTTAGAATGTTTTCCAGGGACATATTATACATTGACGTTCAGGTGATTGATGCTACTGCCATAATTCAGACTCAAGGCAGAGTAATTGTCGACATCAATCAGTCAGCAAAAGTCAATTCTCAAGTCCCAGCTGCATATATCATGACTATTTCTCACTATAACAACATTGTAACACCCCCTCAGCATTGACGTAAGCATTTTGTTTTCTATTGCAATCTTTCTCAACATCCTGGATCCTACATACAAATACCCCTTTAAATACCTGCATAAAATAGCCACACCTACTGCAAGAGGAGAACCTTACACTCAATTACTGTACAAGATTGAAAGTTGTCAGGGGTGTATGGCATCTATTTCAGCAGCTGCAGCTACAAATCCTATACAACAGAAACAGCAACTTCCTGATAGATTGTGCCTTAGTGTGGAAAGATGTTCTAAGGCACTTCACAAATAGTAAAGCAAAGATATTAATGGATTGTTTAAGAGCTTAGTGAGAGGTGTGCTTTCAAGGAGAAGAGAGAGATGGTTTCGGGAGGAAATTCCAGAATTTATAGCCTAGACAGCCGAAGACACAGCAGCTAATGCTAGGGTGCAGGGAGTGAGCAATGGGCTAGAGGCTAGAGTTGGAGGAATGCAGGTTTCACTGTGGCTTGTTGGGGTCCAGGAGTTAACAGACAGTGTGAGATCATAAAGGGATTGCAAAGCAAGGTTGAAAATGTTATATTGGAGGCGTTGGGGACCAGGACCTAATACAGATTAATGGGCACAGGGATGCTGGGTGAACTGCACTTGATGCAAATAAGATGCGGCCAACAGAATTTTGGGAGGGCTAAAGTTTATGGAGGGTGGGGGATTGGAGGGTAGCCAGGATAACATTTGAATAATGAAGTCTGGAAAGTGACAAAGCCACAGATGAGGGTTTTGATGGCAGATGGGCTGAGGCAGGATTGGAGTCTATTTTAGAAAAGTCAGCTTAGATAGTCTTTGTGATGGAGAAGGTATGGGGCCAGAATCTCAGCTTGAAGTCAAATAGCTTGCAAACAGTCTGTTTCAGTCTGGGGTCAGTGGTCAGCAAGGCTATAGAATGGTGCGAAGGGTATGGAGTTTGTGACGAGAGCCATAAGACAATGGACAGAATCGTTCGGCCATGGCGGCGGGAGCATACAACATGCTGAGATGGCCAAAACTCGGTTTCATGCCGTCATGAAACCAGTTTTTGATTGTCCGCACATCAGGAACCTAATTTCAATGCCTTAGCATCTCATTATAAGCCCTGCTCACAGGAATCACCCCCCCCGCCCCCCCAAGTCAAATTTACCACCCGGGTCAACGTGACTTCAAAATAGCGAGCTTCACGACTGCCTTTAAAAGGCGTACATCTAGTGAGCTGAACTTCGAGGGGAACTCGGAGGTGAGTGCACACAGCCTTGCGCAGCGCTCATGAGGATCGCTCGTAGGACATCAAGGAAGAGGCGCTGCGCATTCTTGGGGGGGCAGTGGGGGGTTGGCACAAGTAAGTCGCTTTTTCCCAGCTGGCTTTCAATGCAGTGCCGGAGCAAGGACTCCAGTGCAGGTTAGGGGTGTGGCAGAGCGTGGGGTGCGGGTGCAAGGCAGCACAGACTGAAGGAAGTACACAAACACATGCCCGGGGTGGGGGGAGGGGATGGTGCTGAGGGAAGTGGCCACAGACTTGGAAAAGCTTGTTAAAAGTGAGCATTCTTCCGTGGTTGAAACCATTCAGCAGCAGCTCCATTGACATGCTTGGAGTCAGGCCTCTGAAGCTCTTCTGCCCACTCAAGCAACGCAAAAGCATGAAAGAGCCACCAAATGCTCCAGAACCTTTCACCCCTCTGGCACAGACTGCAAACTAATGTATGTTTTAGGGGGCAGCAGAATAATTGGCCGACTGGTAAAGTTGCAGAATCTCCTTGCTAAAGCTGGCCATGGCACAGTCACTGGTGGAGATGCTCACACCCCCTTGCAATGTCTATATTAAGGTTTGGACCAGTCTGCCCCATGGTTCAAGCTAACAGTGCAGCCTTGCAGTGCGGGTTAGGAGAATGCCTGTGCCTGAGCTGAGAGTGCAGCATGCAGTCCAATGGCCGAAGCTGCAGCCAATTGGTCAAGTGGAGTGGGTGGAGGTGGGTGGGGTTTTGGACAGCCATGAAGCACACTGCACACTGGCCATCCAAGTGGCGGCCAGCACTCTCCTGCATGCATGAAGGGGCCTGCAGACTAACCAAGGGAAGTTTTTAGGTCACATATGCTAACCCACACATCTCTCTCTTTGATACTGCAGGAGAACGTCAGCCTGGTGATTTAAGGTATGCCTCATGGCTTACAGAGAGCAGAGAAGAAGGAAAAGGGAGCAGCGGAGGTGCCTGGCTCGATGAAGGGAGGAGCATCTCTCTCACGATGAAGGGGTGGCAGGGCCTGCTGTGCACACAGCTGAAGATCTACAAAGAGGTGTTGCTCGTAGGTGCCTGGCTAGACCCAGGGTCTATAGACGGCGCTTGTCATTCCTGCAGATGACTGATAACCAGTGTTGTGAAGACTGCGCATGTCTAGGGAACTGGTCGGTCACATATGCCGCCTGCTGCAGGATTTGGCACCACAGGGACGTGGAGGGCATCCACTGCCAGTGGCCGTGAAAGTGACCACGGTGCTCAATTTTTATGCCAGTGCCTCCTTCCAGGGCTCCACAGGTGACCTGTGTGGGGTTTCACAAGCCTCCACACACAAGTGTATCCAGGAAGTCATGAACGCCATCTTCATGAAAGCACAAAACTTTGTGCATTTCATCCGGGATCAGGAAAGCCTGGAAGCAAGAGTGCTGGGATTTGCGCTGATCTCAGGTTTTCCACAGGTGCAGGGTGCCATCGACTGCACTCACATGGCGCTTAGATCTCCATGGCAACAAGCAGCCAACTACATCAACCACAAGGGCTTCCGCTCGCTGAATGTTCGGCTGGTCTACGACCACCACAAACACATCCTACAGGTCTGCGCACGATTCCCAGGGAGCGTCCACAACTCCTACATCCTTAGCAAGTCTCAGACCCCTGACATCTTCCAGGGTCCAGAGAGACTGCAGGGTTGGCTCCTCAGGGACACGGGCTAGCCGCAGGGGATGTGGCTGATGACACCCATGTGGCGGCCTCAAACTGCAGCAGAGTGACGGTATAATGAGGCTCATACCATGACCCGGAAATTGGTGGAACAAACTATAGGCATATTGAAAATGAGGTTCCGGTGTCTCGACAGGTCTGGTGGGGCACTGCAATACAGTCCCCAGAGTATGTCATGCATCATTGTCGCTTGCTGTGCGCTACACAACCTGGCACTGCAACAGGGGGAGAACCTGGCTGAGGAGGAGATGGAGGAGCTGCATGTCTCCTCTAATAAGGAGGATATCACAGGGAATGATGATGATGAGGTCCTTGAAGGTGAGGATGCTGATGATGAGGCTATCGCACTGGCCAGATGAGGCAGACATGCTCTGGAGGCCGTCATAGCCACAAGATTCATGGAGGATGATGACGAGATGCAGTGAGGACAGTCCTGACATCCTCACTTTGCATCTGTAAACGTTTGACTCCTGTGTGGCTAATGGCAGCGCACATACCCTCAGTGCTCAGGTTCATGTCATGGAGACACAGTGGAGGCCCTAATAGTTGCTAGATTGCAGAAGGATGATGACGACATGCAGTGAGGACACTCCATAGACCTTCACATTGCCTCTGTGAATGTCTGACTCCTGCCTGACTGAGAGAAGCTCACTTGCTCTCTGTGATCAAGGTCATATCATGGAGATGCAGCTGTGAAACTTTAAATGCATTTGTTCCTTTATCAGCCTTCAGCCCCTGACCCGTTCAGGAGCTCAGCATCACTGGTCACAGATGCTGCTGTGATGGGGGCCGGCCCCACCTTAAAGGTGCTGAGAGCACACAGAGAGAATGACGGAACTCTGTGACACCTGCCCACGACATTCTGGCAGCAATGACAAGCTCCATCAAAGTGCAGGCATCAGTAATGTGTCGGACGTCACGCTGGGCGGGCCTTAATTGGCCCGCCCACTTAAAATGGCGGCGGGGCCCGCTTCTCCGGCAGGGATTGGGTCAGGCCCGCCCACCCGACAGGCAGAAAATTCTGCCCATTGTGTCCCCGCTTCAGGGAGGAAAAAGGCCAGTGTGTTTAATTGGGATAAGGCACAGCTTGGAGTGCAGGGTGTGGTCATAGTCTCACAGTCGGTGGAGATGAGGGTGTCTGGCTCGGCTCTGGACTGCAGATGGGTAGGTCACAGGTCAGGGGAGGCACCTGCAGCCTGTAAATGGGGAAAGCGTAATAAAGTAGGGGAGTATTTGAAATTCTCCTGGGGGAGTGGGTGGGGGTACACCTCTGTATGTGACCGTGCATGCAACCTCATTATGGGGGGGTGAGGTCCACTTGAGTCATGGGGACATTGACAGTGATGGGTTCAGGGGTAGGGCTGGAATGTCCACCACAATGACTATGGGATCCAGGGTTACTGGGGGAGGCTGCAGAATCACCAGAGGGAGTTCTACTTGCACATCATGAGGTTCCAGGAAGGTCAGAGGGAGGGGAAGGGGAAGGGGTGAAGCTGATCGCAAAGTAAAAACGCAGCACCACCATCTTGAGAGCCTGAAGTTATGACGCAGTTTAAAATCTAAACTGGAAAAGAATCTGCACAAGAGGGGGCTGAGGCAGCGCGAGAGGAGCCCAGGGCTGGACTCAGGGGCTCTTTCAGGGGGCAGCCTCACTTAGAGTAACAACATGGAAATGGAGACTGTGCTGATGGAACTCGTGAATAGTTTATTGAGAAGGTGCAATTGGAGCCACTGACATTTGGAGCACTTTAATGTGAGACTGCAGGAGTCATTGGGTTCACAATAAAGTTGGTCAATTTAAGCTTTAACATAAGGTAATGTGAGAATGTAAGATACAGCTGCTGGATATCTGCAAGATGATCAATGAAAGTCTCTAAGGCGCTTTCTGCAATTGGCATGGCCAACGGGTCAAAGGGCATCCAGTCATTCCAAAAGTGCAGCTTAGGCATAACCAGTATACCAGATCAGACATAGTAGGAGTGCATTAGATAAAGTTGAACATACCCCAGATGTGCTCAAGCCTCTTCCAACCTCTCTGGGATTAAGATGTCAGGTAGCTGGGATGCATCTTGGTCACCTAGATCTGTGAGGGAGGTTGTGCCTCAGCTGGATCAGGGAAAGGCGAATAGAGCAGATGCAGCTCTAGGTCATGATAGTGGCTTCTGGTTGCGATTGGGAGCTCTACTATTGTTGCCCATTACTCTTTAATCCATTGGATCTATCTGTCCACAGGAAGAAGGGGGATTGAATAACAGATCCTGTGCTCAATGCTGCCTTCTTGATGGCAGTGGTCTGATTAAGGAGGAGAAGGGCCCGGCATTGCCTAGCACAACTTCAAGAAGAGGCCAGGCCTGAGGACCATGGTCCAGGGGAGCCCCAGCAAGACCTGGAGGATGAGGAGGTCAGACCCATCCCACGGAAGCGATCGCATGACCAAGGGTCTACCAAAGACACTGTTCCTATCTGGAGATTAGCGAGAGGCAATGCCACGGATGTCTACACTGGTCAAGAGATGTGGGGATTCATACCTGCCACATTTTGCTGGAGGGCTAATGACACATGGACTAGGAAGACATCCTCTGCCAGTGCCCCTCAAGGTCACCGCTGCACTCAATTTTTTTGCCAGCAGGTCATTCCAAGGGCCTATGTAGCATCTCACAGTCCTCAACACATAAATGTATCAAGGTGACAGATGCCCTCTACAGTAAGGCTCATCATTATGCAAAGTTCACACGAGATGAAGCTAACCAGGCTGCTAGATTCCTGGGTTTTGTGGCAATTTCTTTCTTCCCTAGAGTACAGGATGTGCTTGATTGCATACATGTGGCTTTGAGTGCTGCATGACAACAGCCCCTGATGTCTATTAACAGGAAAGGGTTCCACTCACTAAATGTTCAGTTAGTGTGCGACCATCAGAAGCACATCATGCACATTTGTGCCAGGTACCCTGGGAGTTTCCATGACTCATAAAGCCTGAGTCACTCCCAGGTGTCTCAGATATTTGAAGGGCTGTGGTGCTTACAGGGTTGGCTGCTTGGGGATAAGGGGCACCCGCTGAAACGATGGCTCATGACTATCATGCATTGTCTTCAAAGTGCCTCGGAGGAATGATACAACACAGTGTATAGTTTAATAAGATCCATCACCGAGCAGACCCTTGGTATCCTGAAGATGTGCTTCCATTGCTTGGACCGCTCAGGTGGGCTCTGCAGTGCTCTCCACAGGGGGTATCCTGCATCATCATGGTCTGTTCCACCCTGCACAACCTGGTGCTTCAAAGGGGATATCACCTGCCAGAGGGTGACACAGAGGAGGCTGAAAGCTCCTCAGACGATGAGGACCTGGAAGGGCAGGAACCTGAAGAGGGCGATGATGGGGAGCTTCCACGTGAGGATGTGATCAAAGCCGCAGGATGCAGAAGACATGCCCGTGACACGCTCATAGTCACAATGTTCCAGGAGGAGTAAAGCCCAGGCAAGCGAACCCAAGCACGTTTCTCTTGTCCCTTAGTGGCATGCCAGTGATCTTAAAGGCTTTTACAACCAATAACATCGAGAGCAAGGTCAGCACTGGGCCTTGGACCTCCAACTCTCATGTTTCACCAGGCCCTAATCTTTGGAAAGGTCAGCAGCCAAAGCTGTAAGTAGCCACTCTGGGAAGTGAAAGGCACACACCAGCACAAAGCCTGCATCAAGTGGACTGGATGCAGTCATGGCCTCCTGAATGAGACACTTCTTGCTGCCACAGAGATTCACACATAGCTGGAGAGACCATCATGGCTGCAGGTCTTGCGCTTTGGCATAAACAATGAAGACAGCTATTTGATGATGAGACAATGAGTGGTTACCCTCCAATGCAATTGAGCACGCATCACTCCATGATGTTTTTTTTAATTAATATCACTTTCTAATGCAATTTGCAGTCACTTTTCAATAAAGAAGTTTACACATCTCCTTGACATTAGATAAGGGGCAAGTGACTAACATGAGTCAGCTGACATCACATGAATGTGAGGCACACGAAGGGAGGCGATCGTGGAGTGGGAGCTTGGGTCACCCTCGCAATAAGAGGCCACATAGATGCATATGCACAACACATTCAAATGACGAGACCATTGTCATGAACAGCAAACGTATTTACAAAGATGCATGATATGTACAATGAGTGAATGCCCAGGATCCCAAGGTAATATCATGGTTTCTTTATCTTTCCAACCCTCCCGCTATGTCTTGCTGGATTCCTGACATCTGCAGCAGAGGTGGAGGGAGCCTGCTCACTGCTATGCCCTGTTGTCTTTGATGACTTTGGCAGGCGCCCTCTAGAGCACTGAGGCCTGGAGGGCCCTGGCCCCAGCCCCAGCATGTTTTGGGTCTCCTAATGTGAGGCAGGTGCACCCTCCTTGCCCTATGCAGCTGGAGGGGATTGGGATCAGACGGATACTCTCAGAGTCACCTGTGTGGATGGCCCCGGGGTGTCCAGCTGCTGGTCCTCCTCCCTGTGGGTGCCGGAGGGCCCCTGCCTGACTCCTTGAGGAGAAAGGGCTCCTGGAGGGAGGTTAGATGCCCCACCCTCCTCTCGCCTAGCCACTGATGAATCCTACCAACGCCTATAGCCATGGAATGGAGGTCCGAATACAAAGCCTGCTGGACCAAGGTCTGCAAGGCGGCCGCAGCCCTTCCAAGTGAAACCTCGAGGTGCTGGCATGTCGGAGCTACGACAGCAGAGAAAATGCAGAAGGACTCCTCCAGCCTTCACTCTACTCTGTTGACTGCCTCTCACAGCTCTGCCTGATGTTCCGCTGCCTGTTGTTACATCTCCAGCATGTTTGCAATGGCAGTTTCCAGGGGCTCATCATCTGACTCAGACTCAGCGGGTGTCTGTTCTCTAGCAGTCCTCCGAGTGTCAGAGACCTGGGCTGTCACTACCTTCGCATGCTGCGGAGACGTGTCAGCGAGCTGTTCTCTAGAATGTGACCCCAGGCCTAATCTAGATCTATGACCCACCGGGTCATATTACTTTGGGATCATGGGCGTTCATTCATTGTACATATCATGTGTCTCTGTGCTGGTGGAGAGTGCAGGTGAACACTGTGAGAAGTGTTCTTCAAATGGATCCTCAGCATCCTCCTCTAAAATTGCCTGGGGCCTGGGGCTTATGTTGCCTGTGCTGGTCTCTCTGGGCCAGCTGCTGCCTGTAAGAGAGAGAAGATAGCTTTAGTTCATGAACAGGCTGAATACAACATTGCATGTCACTCACTGTGAATGTCAGGATGTGATCAACTCATAGAGGACTCATCCGTACTGGCTTGCTGGGAGAGGCCGATCTCGCCTTCCCTACAGGAGCGATCTTTGTCCTTTCCTGCCAACTCGGCAGCATCCTCCACGAATCGGGAGAGCTCCTGGATGTTGGCCATGCCTCCTGCAGTCTGAGACCTCTCCCTCTTGTCGTGAGCAAGCATGGCCTGCATGAAGGCAAATAGATGGGATGTGATGAGAAGGGATGGAGCAGAGGTTGGGAGGCATGCTTGCCTAATGTCCATGCTGAGCATCCCCCCTCTGGCCCACCCACAATAAGGGCTGAAGATGCTGGTTCTGCAGGATGATAATGAGATGCTGGTGAATAGGCTTTCAATTCTGATATCTCCCCCGCTAATATTATGTGAGATCGCTGAGCTGTGTGACGCTTTGGGTGCATAATGCCATTATGAGAGTGCGAGTTTGGAGTGAGCTGAAGGTTGACTTTCCCTGGCGGTGCAGGTGAGATCATTCATCCTCTTCTTGCACTGGATGACATTTCTCTGGTGGTTACCCGTGGAGCTGATCTTTGTGACCACCTCCCAGGTCCGTGAGGCGAGGTTGGTGGACCTTCTGGATCCATCCCGGGGAAAAAGACCCTCCCGGTGCTGGTGGACCCCTCTAATTAAAGCCCCCAGGGAGCGGTGGCTAAACCTTGGCGCACTCTTCCTGTTCCTTGGGATCATCTCCGGAACTTCCAACCACACAGCAGGGCTGCAGAGAGTAATGTGTGTCTTTGAGTGGCATTTAAATATGGTGCCAGCATCTTCAACCCCATGAGGTGAAGACGGGCGGACAAATTAATGCCCTTCCCACCCCGTGGTTCAGCAAGCAGCTCGCCTATGCATATTTAATGAGGTTTCAAGCGGAGATCAAGTGTAAGAAGTCGATCCTCCAATCAGCGGGAAACTCACCGCTAATCCTGCCTGCCACTACACTTAGACTCCGGAGTGGAAAATTCCACCCAATAATTCTGTTTCCCTCTCCGCAGATGCTGCCAAACCTGCTGAGTATTTCCAGCATTTTCTGTTTTACTTTCAGATTCCTAGCATCTGCAGTGTTTTGCTTTTTGCTCTGGAGAGGAAATCTAAAGTGTTGTAGATGAAGTGATAAATTTCAACGACAGAGAGTTCGAGATTACATTATTAAAGAAGAGGTGAGGAGAGCAGTTTTGAAAGCGAGGGGTACAGCAACTGAGGAGAAGAGATCCTTTACAATGGCAGCTAGCATGGGGAGCAAGGAAGGAAGTTGGGTGGTCAGCAGTTTAGTGTGAATTGTGAGAGCAGGAGGTGCATCTCTTGGGGAAGATGAGCTTGAAGGAGAATGGGTGAAGATGGGAAAGAAACTAGAGAAGGATGTGAGTTAAGGATTAGAGTGGTGTGAGGAAGAATCTTTGGCTTGGTGGGGTAGGGAAATGGCAGGAGAATGAATGGTCTCAGTTGTTATGAAAAATAATTCACACTTATTGAGGGTGGGGTGAACTTTGATTTCTAGGATTATCCTGGAGAAGTGAACAGTTTGACAAAGAAAAGCAAATCCTGATGTTTCTTGGCGTGGTCAAGCCAGGCCCGATGACAGATGGCTAAACTAGTGTGTGCTAAATCTGTTAAAGTCTACACTCCTTGAACTTGAATGAGTGAAGGTAGAAAGAAGAAAATAAAAGCTTTCCTTCTATGATGTATTTCATAATGCCAGGACATCCAAAGTGCTTTGCAGCCAATTATGTTCATTTTCAAGTGCAATCATTGGTTTCATACAGGAGCTGCGACAGCCAATTTTTAGACAGCAAGGTCCTACAAACAGTAATGAGATAAATGATCAGATCGTCTGCTGAGGGAGAAATATTGGCAGAAAACTGGGGAGAACTCCCCTGCTCTTCCTCAGTAGTCCTGTGGGATATCTTTTACATCCACCTAAGAAATCAGATAGGGCCATGGTTTAATCTTATGTGAAAAACATCACTGGAGCATCAGCCTAGATTTAATACTCAGGTACAAAAACAAAAACAGAAATACCTGGAAAAACTCAGCAGGTCTGGCAGCATCGGTGGAGAAGAGCACAGTTGACGTTTCGAGTCCTCAGAGCAGATCTGGCAGCATCGGTGGAGAAGAGCACAGTTGACGTTTCGAGTCTGTTGAAAGGTCATGAGGACTCGAAACGTCAACTGTGCTCTTCTCCACCGATGCTGCCAGACCTGCTGAGTTTTTCCAGGTATTGCTGTTTTTGTTTTTGTTTTGGATTTCCAGCATCCGCAGTTCTTTGCTTTTACCTCTATTATTTAATACTCAGGTCCCTGAAGCAGACTTGAACCCACAACCTCCAGGCTAGGAATTGGGAGTGTTACCAACTGACTCACAGCTAACAGAGTCGTACCAAATAGAACAGCCAGCGTGAAAGAGATTAAGGGATTTACCACAAACAAAAACAGAAAATGTTGGAAAAACTCAGCAGGTTTGTCAGCATCTGTGGAGAGAGAAACGGAGTTGATGTTTCGAGTCCGTATGACCCTTCTTCAGAGCTAAAGAGAAGTAGAAATGTGATGAAACTTATACTGTTTCAGGGGGGTGGTGAAGCAGATGAAGCTGGATAGAAGGCCAGCAATAGGTGGGGGCAAAGAAGAGATTGACAAAGATGTCATGAACAAAAGGACAAAGGAAGTGTTAATGGTAGTGGTAAAGGCTAAAAAAAGGTGCTAATGGTGGCATTAAGGTAAGAGAGCAGAATGTGATAATAGCAGAACAACATGAACAACAAACAGATGGCCCTTGTGGGGGTGGGGGGGTGGAGGGGGCAGTGGTGGGGAAAAGGATAGAAAATGGGGTAAAAATGGGGGGTAAAAAAGGGGATAAAACAATGAATAAACGAATAAAAATGAAAATAAATAAAATTAAAAATATGTGGATAAAAATAAAAATGAATTTTGAAAAAAGGGATTAAAAAAAGGAGTGAAGATAGAGGACAGAGATCATGGTCTGAAGTTTTGAAACTCAATGTTAAGTCCGGAAGGCTGTAAAGTGCCTAGTCGGAAGATGAAGTGCTGTTCCTCCAGTTTGTGTTGAGCTTCACTGGAACAACGCAGCAAGCCAAGGACGGACATGTGGGCATGAGAGCAGGGTGGAGTGTTAAAATGGCAGGAAGGTCTGGGTCATGCTTGCGGCCAGACCGAAGGTGTTCTGCAAAGCGGTCACCCAGTCTGCGTTTGGTCTCTCCAATGTAGAGGAGACCACATTGGGAGCAGAAAATGCAGTAGACAAAATTGAAGGAAGTGCAAGTGAAGCGCTGCTTCACCTGAAACGAGTGTTGGGGCCCTTGGATGGTGAGGAGGGAGGAAGTAAAGGGGCAGGTGTTGCACCTTCTGCGGTTGCATGGGAAGGTGCCGTGGGAGGGGGTTGAGGTGTAGGGGGTGATGGAGGAGTGGACCGGGGTGTCTTGGAGGAAACGGTCTCTAGGAAATGCTGAGAGGTGAGGGGTGAGGGAAAGGTATGTTTTGTGGTGGCATCATGCTGGGGTTGGCAGAAATAGCAGTGGATGATCCTTTGAATACAGAGGTTGGTGGGGTGAAAAGTGAGGACAAGGGGGGTTCTGGGAGTGAGGGGAAGGTGTGAGGGCAGAGGCGCGGGAGATGGGTAGGACATGGTTGAGGGCCCTGTCAACCACAGTGGGTGGGAAACCTTGGTAATGGAAGAAGGAAGAAATGTCAGAAGCATCGTTTTGGAAAGTGGCATCATCAGAACAGATGTGACGAAGGCAAAGGAACTGAGAGAATGGGATGGAGTCCTTACAGGAAGCGGGGTGTGAGGAGCTGTAGTCGAGGTAGCTGTGGGAATTGGTGGGCTTGTAATGGATATTGGTGGACAGTCCATCACTAGAAATGGAAACAGAGAGGTCAAGGAAGGGAAGGGAAGTGTCAGAGATGGACCATGTAAAGGTGATGGAAGGGTGGGAATTGGAGCAAAATTGATAAATTTTTCCAGGTCCAGACGAGAGCATGAAGCAGCAACCGAATCAGTCATTGATGTATCGATAAAAGCTTTGTGGGAGGGGGCCTGAGTAGGACTGGAAAAAGGAATTTTCCACATACCTCATAAAGAGACAGGCATAACTGGAGCCCATGCGGGTACCCATAGCCACACCTTTTATTTGGAGGAAGTGAGAGGAGTTTAAGGAGATATTGTTCAGTGAGAGAACAAGTTCAGCCAGACGGAGGAGAGTGGTGGTGGATGGGGATTGTTCAGGCCTCTGTTTACCTGTAGGGTATCAGATGTGTAGGAAAGGGATGTGGTTTCTTAAATCAACATTTGTAGAAATATCATGGCAAATGAGGACCATTAGAAGTTTGAAAGGACAGTTGTAAATCAATTTAAGGAGAGTTTATTGGGATGATACAGACAGAAGTGGAGTTGGAAGTGGGTAAAGGGATGTGCTTGGAGACAGATGGCCTTGCCTGTATAATTCTGATACTAGGAGTAGATAGATGATGTGAGATGATAAGATTGAGGGAATGACTCCGTAGAGAAATAGCAAAGGTTAGGGGAGGGTAGGAGAATGGTGAAATTAGAGAGTGTGCATGGTGAGTGGAGTTGGAGTTTGAAATCACAGAGGATGAGTCATTCAGTGTAGAGGTTGAGGGAGGAAAATATAGAGTATGTGTAGTAAAGAAACCTGAAGTAGGGCTTGTGGAGTGCAGTAGAAAATGAGAATTTTAAAGAAAAGGTGAAATGAGTGCAACAATGTGAGGGGCCAAAGATGGAGAAGATACCAGAGGGGCTGAGGAGAGACCAAGAAGTGATTTGGTGATCAGGATTATGTGGCAGTTTGGGTGGGACAAATGGTGGAAATCCTGGCTAAACCAGGAATGTTCAAGAATGAAAACTGAACAAAGACTATCTGCTGTACGTGGAAATATTTATGGAAAGCCTATGCTGTTCTGTATTCTACTTTACTTAATACTCATGTCTTCTTGTGACTGAAAGTATGATGTGAGAATGCAGCTCAAAATGACAGTAGCAAATCTATCAGCTGAACATGAAAGGTATTTTGTCATGTGCAACATGAATACAAGTAGTGATGTGGGACATATATGGAAATCTGAACAACTCATTTTCATTCTTGGACTTTATAGGTCAAAAGTTTCCTAAGAGTATTTGAATGTGCAGTGTAACCTGTTGCATCTTCTGTAATACACCAATATTGCAAGGCAATATGCCAAAGCTGTCAATAACAGCATTAAAAGAAATCAAGATGTGGGACAAGTGGAGATGGTGGTGGCATAGTGCTAATGCCACTGAACTAGTAATCTAGAGGCCCAGGCTAATGCCCTGGGGACAGGGGTTCATAACCCACCAAGGAGCTGGTTGAATTTACATTCAATTAATAAAGTCTGGAATTATAAAGCTAGTCTTAGTAATTGGAACTATCATCGATTGTTGTAAAAACTCATCTGGTTCACTAATGCCCTTTAGGGAAGGTAACCTGCCATCCTTACCTGGTCTGCCAACAAGTGACTCCAGACCCACAGCAATGTGGGTGACTCTTAACTGATCTCTGAAATAGCTTAACATGCCACTCAGCTCAAGAGTAATTAGGGATGGGCAACAAATGTTGGCCCTTTTGATGATGAATAAAGGAAAAAAAAATTCATTAGAAACATCTGCAATGCCATTATACAAAACCCTATTCTTCAGAATTACAGGCTGCATGTTTACATAGGGAGCGATGTCACAATAACGGGAACCCATAGGCATAGATTGATATCAATCACTGCAAATCATCTGTAAAAGCTTATGCTAGAGATGTCATCTTCACCACAAAGTTTGCTTACAAAGACACATAAAAGAAAGGTCTTTATGATACGAGTGTTGTCAAGCAGAAAAACAATCCTGTGCTTTACGATGAGCAGTAACTTGTATAGCAAAAAGGTTATTGTTTCTTTCTTTTGGAAATATATTCTGTAATTCTTAGTCGACAAACAAAAAAAATCATATACAACTGAAGAAGAAACAGCTAAAATCAATTTTATTCACATTGGCATAATTATTTCACTGTCATTTTGAAGGTGTAATTGTAAAGTTTTCTTCAGAAAGAAAGACTTGCATTTATGTAAGAAAATTCTCAGAGAACTTGACATACTGTGTAATATAAATGCTGTTGTTATGCAGACAAACGTTAGTCAGTGGATGGGCGGAATCATCTGGTGCCGTTGGTGGCTGGCGTCATGGTGGGCTCGGGGGGTGCAATAAGACGAGAAAGCCAAAAATTGGTTTCATGCCATCGTGAAACCTGTTTATGACGTCCACTCCACCGTCACTGGCGGGCCGCGTTTCCCGACACCGCCCATCGGGAACCTAATTTCAATACGTTAGCATCTCATTACAAGCCCTGCTCGTCGGAATCATCCCCCACACGTCAGTGTGACTTCAGAAAGGTGCGATTCATGACTGCCTCTCAAAGGCGTGCACCTGGCGAGCTGAACTTCGAGGGGAACTCAGAGGTGAGTGTACATAACCTTACGCAGTACTCGTGAGCATCACCCGTAGGACATCAAGGAAGAGGCAGTGCGCATTCGATGGTGGGGGAGGTGGGGGTGGGAGGGTGCACAGGCAAGTCGCTTTCTCCTGGCTGGCTTTCAGTGCGGTGCCAAGGCAAGGGCTCCAGTGCAGGTCAGGCCAAGGGGGTGGGAGGCAAGGCAGCACAGACTGATGGAACTACACAAGTACATGCTGGGAGGTGGGTGGGGGGAGTGGGGTGGGGGTTGAGGGAAGCAGCCACACACTTGAAAAGCTTGTTAAAAGTGAGCATTCTTCCACAGCTGAGACCGTTCAGCTGCAGCTTCATTGACGTGATTAGAGTCGGGCTTCTGAAGCTTTTCTGCCCACTCAAGCAACGCAAAAGCATGGAAGTGCCACAAACTGCTCCAGAACTTTTCACCCCTCGGGTGCAGACTGCAATTTAATTTGCATTTCAGGGGGCAGCAGGATAATTGGCCGACTGGGCAATTGTAGAATCCCCTTGCAAAGCTGGCCATGGGGCAGTCACTGGTGGAGCTGCTCACAGCCCCTTGCAATGTCTTTATTAAGGTTTGAAACAGTATCCGTCATGATTTAAGCCTTGCAGTGCGGGTTAGGAAAATGCCTGTGCCTGAGCTGAGAGCACATCATGCAGTCCAGTGGCCAAAGCTGCCACCAATCGGTCAGGTGGAGTGGGGTGGAGGTGGGAGGGGTTTCAGACCGCGATGAAACGCACTACACACTGGCCATCCAAGTGGTGACCAACACCCTCCTGCATGCGTGAAGGGGCCTTCAGACTTAACCAAGACAGATTTTTAGGCCCGCCCATATACTAACCCACACGTCTCTCTCTTTGATCCTGCAGCAGGAGAACATCAGGATCATGGAGCCTGGTGATTTAAGGTATGCCTCATGGCTTACAGAGAGCAGAGAAGTAGAAGAAGAGAGCGGCAGAGGTGCCAGGCTCGGCAAAGTGAGGAGCACCTCCCGCATGTTGAAGGGGTGGCAGGGCCTGCTGCGCACGAAGCTGAAGATCCACAGAGAGGTGTCGCTCGTAGGTGCCTGGCTAGACCCAGAGTCTATAGACGGCGCTTGTCATTCCTGCAGATAACTGATAACCAGTGTTGTGAAGACTGCGCATGTCTAGGGAACTGGTCGGTCACATCTGCCACCTGCTGCAGGATTTGGCACCACAGGGACGTGGAGGGCATCCACTGCCAGTGGCCGTGAAAGTGACCACAGCGGTCAAATTTTACACCAGTGCCTCCTTCCAGGGCTCCATAGGTGACCTTGTGGGATCTCAGAAGCCTCCACACACAAGTGTATCCAGGAGGTCATGAACGCCACCTTCATGAACACAGAACTTTGTGCATTTCATCCGGGATCAGGAAAACCAGGAAGCAAGGGTGCTGGGATTTGCGCTGATCTCAGGTTTTCCACAGGTGCAGGGTGCCATCGACTGCACTCACATGGCGCTTAGATCTCCATGGCAACAAGCAGTCAACTATGTCAACCACAAGGGCTTCCACTTGCTGAATGTTCAGATGGTCTACGACCACCACAAACACATCCTACAGGTCTGCGCACAATTCCCAGAGAGTGTTCACAACTCTCCCATCCGTAGCAGGTCTCAGATCCCTGAAATCTTCCAGGGTACACGGAAGTTGCAGGGTTGGCTCCTCGGGAACACGGGCTACGCGCAGAGGCCGTGGCTGATGCCACCCGTGAGGCGGCCTCAGACTGCAGCAGAGCGACGCTACAATGAGGCTCATGCTGCAGCTCACAACTTGGTGAAGCAAACAATAGACATTTTGAAAATGAGGTTCCAGCGCCTCGACAGGTCCAGTGGAGCACTCCTGTACAGTCCCCAGAGTATGTCGCACATCATCATTGCTTGCTGCACGCTACACAACCTGGCTTTGCAACGGAGGGGGAGGACCTGGCTGAGGAGGAGATGGAAGAGCTGCATGTCTCCCCCAATGCAGAGGACATTGAAGAGGGTGCCGGCAATGAGGGCATCACACTGGCCAGATGAGGCAGGCCCTCGGGCGGCCCTCATACCCTCAAGATTCATGGAGGATGATGATGAGATGTAGTGAGAGCAGTCCTGACATCCTCGCCTTGCATCTGTGAATGTTATGGCTCCTGTGTGGCTGATGGCAGCGCACATACCCTCAATGCTCAGGCTCATGTCATGGAGACACAGAAGAGGACCTAATAGTCGCTAGATTCCAGGAGGATGATGACAACATTCAGTGAGGGCATTCCATAGATCTGTAAATGTCTGACTTCTGTCTGGCTGAAGGCAGCTCACTTGTGCTCTGTGATTGGGGTTATATCATGGAGACGGCACCTGATCCTTTGTCAGCCTTCAGCACAGGTCCCCTTCAGAGCACACCCGCGCTGGTCACAGATGCTGAAGAGATGGGGGCCAGCCTCACCAGAAAGATACTGGGAGCATTTAGAGAGAATGACGGAACTCTGTGACGCCTGCCCAAGACATTCAGGCAGCAATGACCAGCACCATCGAGGTGCAGGCATCAGTAATGTATCCAGTGAGTGTGAAGCTGGACAACGGCAAGGGTTGCAGTGTGGATGAACAGGCTGACGATGGCACTATGGTACAGGAAGCCATTCAAGTGGGGGGAGTTAAAAGGAATATAGGGGTAGCAGGGGGCAGTATAGTCAGGGGGTTAGACACTGTTCTCTGCAGCTGAGAGTGAGAATCCAAAGGCTGTGTTGTCTGCCTGGTGCCAGTGTTTGAGATGTCTGCTCAGGGCTGGAGAAGAACTTACAGTATAGTGGGAGGAGGGGGAAGATCCAGTTGTCATGGTCCATGTAGAGACCAATGACATTGGGAGAACTAGGAAAGAGGTTCTGCATAGAGTATGAGGAGCTAAGCACTAAATTAAAAAGCAGAACTCAAAGGGGATTATTATCTGAGCGACGTGCAAATTGGCATAGGGCAAATAAAATTAGGGAGGTGAATGTGGTGCTCAAAGGCTGGTGTGGGAGAAGTGGGTTCCGGTTCATGGGACACTGGAGCCATTACTAGGGAAATGGGGCTGTGTCACTGGGACAAACTTCATCTGAACTGTGCTGGGACCGGTGTTCTAGCAAGCCATATAACTAGCGGAGGGCTTTAAGCTAAATAAAAGGGGGGAAGGGATCATGTGGGGGAAGATTGAGTAAATTAACGTGAAATGACAAGGCAATAGATCAAGGTAACAATAAAGGTAATGATAATCAGGGTATGGCAGGAAGGGACAGTGGTTGCAAACTTACAGAGTGTGCCAGCAGATAGGGCTAGAGTTTACAAAAACAGTAAAAAAGAAACTGAATTAAGGGCTCTGTATCTGAATGCCTGCAACATTCGCAATTAAACAGATGAATTGTCAGCTCAAATAGAAAGTCAAATGTGTGACCTGATAGTCATTACAGAGACGTGGCTACAAGGAAACCAAAGCTGGGACCTGAATATTTGTAACATTCAGGAAGGACAGGAAGCTGGGAAAAGGTGTGGGGGGCTCTGTTAATTAAAGAGGGCATTAGTAATGTAGTGAGAGATGATCTTAGTTCAAAAGATCAAGACAGAATCAGTTTGTGTGGAACTAAGAAACAGCAAGGGCCAGAAAACATTGGTGGGAATTGTTTATAGGTCACCAAACAGCAGTGGTAATGTAAATCACAGTAAAAATCAGGAAATTAACTGTAACAAGGATAATACAGTAATCATGGGGGATTTCAATCTACATATAGACTGGGTCAATCTAATTAGTACTAATGTTGTGGAGAATGAATTCTTGGAATGTATGCAAGATGGTTTCCCAGAGCAGCATGTTGAGGAATAAACTAGGGAATGGGTTCTTTTACATCTAGTATTGTGCAATGAAACAGAACTAATTAATAATCTTGTTGTAAAGGAGCCTTTAGGAAAGAGTGACCATAATATGGTAGAATTTTACATTAAGTTTGAAAGTAATGTAGTTCAATCGGAGAACAGGGTCTTAAATCTAAACAAAGGAAATTGGGGCAAATTAGCTTGGGTGATTGGGAAACTATGTTAAAAGGTATGATGTTAGACAGGCAATGGCTAACATGTAAAGAACTAATACATAGTTTAGAACAAAAATGCACTCCTTTAAAGCATAAAAACCCCAGAAAGGAAAATGTTCCAATCTCGGCTAAGGAAATAAATCATGGATTGTATTAGATCAAAGGAAGGGATGTTTAAAGTTGCCAAAAAAATTGGTAAGCCTGTGAATTGGGAGCATTTTAGAGTTCTGTAAAGGAGGGCCAAGATAAAGATTAAGAAAGGGAATATATAAAACAAAAATAAACTAGCAAGAAAACATAAAAAGACTGTAAAAGCTTCCACAAAAAGGAAAAGATTAGCAAAAACAATTATGGGTACATTACAGACAGAGTCAGGAGAATTTACAATGGGGAACAAGGAAATGGCAGAGAAACTAAACAAATACTTTGTGTCTGTCTTCACAGAGGAAAATACTAAAAACCTCCCAGAAATAATGGAGAATCAAAGGACTTGTGTAAACGAGGAACTGCAAGATAAGATAATGTACTAGAGAAATTAACAGGACTTAAATAAAGTAAATAAATCCTCTGGACCTGATGATCTACATCTTAGAGTGTTGAATGAGGTGGCTGTAGAGATAATAGATGCATTGCTGGTCATCTTTAAAAATCTTATAGACTCTGGAATGGTTCCTGCAAATTGGAATGTTGCAAATGTAACCCCACTATTTAAGAAAGGAGGGAGAGAGAAAACGGGGAACTACAGACCTGTTAGCCTAACATCAGTAGTAGGGAAAATGCTAGAATCTATAGTAAAGGATGTGATAACTGGACACTTAGAAAATAATGCTAGGATTGGGCAGAGTCAACATGGATTCATGAAGAGGAAATCATGTTTAACAAACCTGTTGGAGTTTTTCGAGGATGTAACTAGCAGAGAAGATAAAGGGGAAATGGTGGATGTGGTAAACTTTAGATTTTTATAAAACTTTTGTAAGGTGCCACCTAAGGGCTGAGTAAACAAAATTAAAGTACATAAGATTGGGGGGAGTATCCTAGCACAGATTGACAACTGGTTAATGGACAGAAACAGAGAGTAGGAATAAATGGGCCATTTTCAGGTTGGCAGCTGTGACTAGTGGGGTACCACAAGGATCAGTGCTTGGGTCCCAGCTATTCACAATCTATCTCAATGATTTGGATGGGGGGATTAAATGTAAAATTTCCAAGTTTGCAGGTGACACAAAACTAGGTGGAAGTGTGAGTTTGAGGAGGATGCAAAAACCTTCAAGGGGATTTGGAGAGGCTAAGCGAGTAGGCAAAATTTTGGAAGATGGAATACAATGTGGCGAAATGAAGGTTATCCACTTTGGTAGGAAAACAGACCTTAAATGGAGAGAGGCAGGCTGGTAAATGTTGAACTTCAAAAGGACTTGGGTGTCCTTGTTCTTAAGTCATTGAAAGCTAACATGCAGGTACAGCAAGCAATTAAGAAGCCAAATGGAATGTTGGCCTTTATTGTAAGAGGATTTGAGTATACGATGAAAGATGTCTTACTGCAATTATATAGTGCCTTAGGCCAGAATTTTCCGCTTGCCGGACGGGCCCGACCGACTCGGCGGTGGGCGGGCGGGCGTTGCCGTTGGAGAAACGGGCCGTACCGCCATTTTCCGCGGGCAGGCCAATTAAGGCCCAGCCAGCGGGTAAGCGACTCCCTTGGAGAACGGGAAAATAGTCGCGGGTGTGGGCTGCCTCAGACTGCCGGTTCCAATGGGGAGCCAGCAGCCTGAATAAAGAGTGGCCAGGCAGCCTGCTCGAAGCAGTGCACCATGGCCACTCATGGAGAGAGGGAGGGAGGGAGGTCCGAGTGGACAGCAGCATGAGCAGGAGGAGGGGGGCAGGCTGCAGGAGAGGCCAGCAGGGGGCCACTGTGTCCCCAGATGTTCGGATGCCTTGCTGTCCTCCTGCAAGAGGTGGGCACATCCATCGGCACCTTCTATATCCTGAGGATGGGAGGAGGAGAGCCCCTCATGTCACCAGCCAGGCGTGGGAGGAGGTGGGTGACGCTGTAAGTGCCCATGATGATGTGCGCCGCACTGGCACCCAGTGCAGGAAACGATTCAATGATTTGCTGCGCTCTGGAAGGGTGAGTACCATGTCTGTCTTGGCCATTTGACCCAGAAGGCAGCCTTGGCCTTTGAGTCCCCTCCGCCATGTCTTGCTGTCGTTACTGCATAGGGCATCTGTCCCACGCTGGGTGGGCAAATGGGTACTGACAATGCTTACACCAGCCTTAGTGGTTGAGGAGAAGAAGGGTTCTCCCCACAGCATATTTTGGTGTTTGTGGTGTTTGAATAGTCTGGGGGCAACCTGCAGGGGAGGCCACATGACACATACTCAGAACTCCAACACATGTCATATTGATGGTGATGAGATGGTCCAAGGGGTGCCTCAAGGTGTTTTGGGCAAGAGCCATCTGCTGGCAATGGTGCCGCACCTAGTTGTGCCTCCTTGCCATGGGCGCAAAGAGCCGTGTGATATTCAAAGTGATGGACGCCAAATGTGTCCAAGGTGGCCGTTGGGGGAGGGGGTTGGGACCATCTGTACTATCTTCTGGGGACTCATCACCAGTAGTGTGGACAGGAGCCGCTGGAGGCCTCAGATGGGCCACTGTGGTTGGGGTGCGGCGTGTGCATGCAGAGTACATGAGCGATCAGCCCCAATAAACCCTCTTCTCTGTTTTGCAGGTAAAAACTCACCACAATGCCCAGGAGGGCCAGAGGACTGGAGGTGGGCGCGCCCTCCTGCAGCGCCTCACACCCTTTGAGGAGCAGGCCATGAAGCTGGGGAGGAGGCAGGAGGCCAGGGCAGCCGGGGCTGGTGAGGCTGGGGTCCAGTGGGCAGGTATTTGAGGTCCACAGTCCCATCCACTCTGTCTGCCCACCATCCAAACCACTGATGGATGCTGCAATCGTTAATGCTGAAACACTGCTCATTCACAGACTGAGACTCTCTGACGTGTGGGTCATACAGGAGGGACCCTCGTCCTCTTGAGGGATCGTGTCTCCCACTACCTTCCAAAGTCACCTTATCCCATTTGTGTCCACTATCACCAAGGTCTAACATGCCATTGGATCGCTGCTGCACAGCCAAAAACTTATTTCATCTGAGGGGGTTTGAGACCTTCTGCACCCTTTCAGCCAGTGCGCCCCACATTACTTTATCCAAAAGGTCCTCAGCACCTCAGCTGTGAACATCATGGCACTCAACTTGGATGAATGTCACCACGTTACTCATCCCTGCGCCAAGGGGAAATGTTGCCTTCTGCCCACCCAGTCTATGCCCCTCCTAACAGAATGAAGGCCAATAATGTGACCTCTCAATCTCCTGTGATCAACGGCAAATGTCGCTACTGTTTGCAATGTTTCCTCAGCCCCGCAACTATCCAGGCCACAATGCATCCAGGTCAGATACCTCTGCACTCTCTCCACTCCTATGGTTCATAACAAGCTATGCGGCATTCCTGAGGCCATCTGACCAGCCTGTCTGCATGTGCGTTTAATGGTTGGGGCCTGTCTTGACATATTTCCACCCCACCAATGTTCTTCTCCTTAGGGTCTTGAAGTGTGAGCGACTTATGAGGCTGGGGGGGAAAGGGGTGAAAGGTTGAATTGACTGCACGCTAACTGATGCACTGTCCTTGTTGTTAATTTCAACATCACCACCACAGCGACCCAGATCTCAACCCCGCAGCTCCCCCTCCACACCTGAGGGCCAACATGTGCAACTTGCTGCACATCATTTCAGCCAGCCAGGCACCAGCGCAGACACACACACCTCGGTGGGGACTTTACCGTCGGCTAGTGTCCCGGGTCACAGTGGAGAGGGCGCATCACAATCGCTGGAGGAGATGGTAGGGGCAGAGAGTGCCGATGGCGCCAGTAGCTGGAGGGCTGCAGGGGACGAGGCACATGCTGAGTCCGGCACTGATGACGTGCCTCTGGAGTTGTCCCCATTGCAGCAGCTGCAGGAAAGGCAGCAGGAAGTGCATTTGCATCTGGCAGGGTTGCATGAGGGAGTGGTTCAGTTGCTCTCTGCGATGGAGGAGTCCAGGCAGAGTGCATGTGAACGTTTGGCCCTCAGAGCAGAGTATCAGGCTTCCTCCAATGAGAGATTGGCGACTCTCATAGAGAGGGGCTTACACCAAATGGAGTATTTCATGATTGGGATATGCTCTGACCTGCAAGCCCTCACAGCGGTACTGGCCACAGGTGGTGTTTTCCATTGTGGGAGATGTTGTGGACACCAAGCGCCGGCACTCAGTGCCCATGCATCTGCGGTGAGCAGGGAGGTAGATTTGGACCTCACGTCGGCGCAGCAGTTGCCTGTCGTCACTGCGAGCTCCTCTCAGGGCGCTCCGGATGAGGGCAGCAGCTCCTCCGTCCCTCTGCCAGTCAACGTTTCTTCCATTGAGGCTGCGACAACTGCGGAGGTGCCAGTTCTGGAACTGGCCACTCCCTCCCAGGTGGAGCCGTCACTGGCTCCACGGGCCAGAGGACGCCCGCCAAGGTCATCGAGCCCAATAGGACAGCAGAGTCAGCAGGCTGTCTCTCAAGCCACTCCGAGTGATGGGGCGGCACCTGGACGTAGCACCCGAAAATATAAACATAAGGCACCTTAGGCACTCCACGGGTATGTCACTGGTGATTTTGTGTTGGCTTTAGAATAGGGACCCATATTTTTGTGATCGCTAACAAGTGGTGTGTGTTTTTGTTTTGGACAAAATAAAGTCCACCTTTGTAACCATGGCTGAGGGTCTTTTGTTTGTGCTGCATTTTTCTTTTTCACATATTTATCATGAGTGTTTGAGTGAACATTGATGTTTCTGTACTAAGCCCTTATTTGCAGCTGAACAGGTGGAAGATGTGGCACCTAAGTGCCACGTGTGGAAGTTCCAGGCAATGCTGTTCCTGCTGATCCATGTGTGTGGAGCTAGCTGAAGGTTCGTTGGATTAAATTGTCGCGGATGTCCCTGCCTCCTTGGTGTAAATGCGGGTCATCGTTCTGCCCCTCATCATCGCCCTGTGCTTCCTCATCCTCTGAGCCACTGCTGGATTCATCATGTGCAGCCTCATCCAGGGCATCAAGGTCTTCATCGTCAACTGCATCCCCCCCTTTCCAGCGCAAGATTGTGCAGAGCGCAGCATGCTACCACTATCCGAAGGACACGATCTGGGGGGTACTGGAGTGCGCCCCCTGAGCGGTCCAGGCATCGGAAGCACATTTTGAGAAGTCCGATGGCTTTCTCCACCACAGCCCTTGTGGTGCCATGGCTCCTATTGTAGCGCTGCTCAGCTTCTGTTCTTGGATGGTGGAGAGGCGTCATGAGCCATCTGGGGGGATAGCCCTTGTCACCCAACAGCCATCCATCCAGCTGGGATGGAGCACTGAAGAGCCCCGGTACCTGGGAGTGTCTGAGGATGTCGGCGTCGTGGGAGCTGGGAACATTGCACAGACTTGTAGAATCAGCATCCTGTGGTCACACACTATCTGCACGTTCATGGAGTGGAAGCCCTTCCTGTTGACGAAGGCACCGGGCTCACCTGCTGGCGCCTTGATGGCCACATGTGTACAGTCTATTGCACCCTGGACACGGGGGAAGCCAGCAATGGCCGCGAAGCCTCTGGCTCACTCTGTCTGGCTTGCCTGGTCACAGCGGAAGTGGGTGAAGGTCAATGCACACCTGCATAGAGCGTCTGTAACCCGCTTGACACAAGTGTGGACAGCTGATTGGGAGACACCGCAAAGATCACCCACCGAGCCCTGGAAGGAGCCAGAGGCATAGAAATTGAGAGCAATTGTGAGCTTCAGAGCCGCTGGCATGGGGTGTCCTCCCACACAGTTAGGGGAGATCTCAGGGCCAATCATCTGACAGATATAGTTGACTGTCTCCCTTGACAGTCGGAGCCTCCTTTGGCACTACACCTCAGTCATATTGAGGTAGCTGCTTCGCCGCCTGTATACCCTGGCAGCAGGATGGTGGCATCTTCTGCAGCCCCTTCCACCTTGGACAACCTCTTGGCTCTGTGCCCCTTGTGCCTGTGCCTGGACACCCAAAGGTGGCTCCCCTGGAGGCTGATTGTGCACTCCTGGCCTCCTCCTTATTCTATCCCTCCCTTCCTCCTCAGAGGAGTTGCCTCCAGTGGAGATGTCAGAACCCATACCCCCAGGCTAAATGGAGGCCTCCAGAAAGCTGCAGGCCCGAGAAAGATTATTGTCTGCAGACTGGTTTCAAAGTAAACAAGAAGCTCTTGGAAATCGATGAGAACTGCTAACAATCACACAGACAACTTTTAAACACTTTCTGCAATTATAACTTTGAGTAAAACATGAACAACCCCTCTGAGTCCACATATCCCGACATTGCAAAAGTTTTCATAAATAATCTCCTACCCGCCTGCCCGTTGGGCCCATGCGCCGACCCGAAGTTCGCACGGGCCCCTCAAAATCCTCGACAATTGGCAAGTTAAGGGCCTTAATGAGCCCTTCAATTAATGGCGAGTGAACTGAGTGCACCCACCGAAATATCGTGATACTGCGTGCTGACATTGTGACGCTCGCGCGACATTTTAAGCACTGACATGCGGGCTCCGCCACCCACACGTCAGCCGGAAAATTCTGCCCTTAGTGAGGCCTCAGCTGGAAAATTGTGCACAGTTTTGGTCTCCTTACCTAAGGAAAGACATACTTAGCACAGAGGCAGTGCAATGAAATTTCACTAAATTAATTCCTAGGATCCTAAGGGGAAGAATTTCCCATCAGCGAGTGGGGGTGGGGCCCACTCGCCGACACGGAATGACATCGGGGGGAACTCCCGACATCACCCCGCGCCATTTGCTTCAGGTCGGCGGGGGTGCAGCTGAGTCAGCTGTGCGCCCGCCGAACTGTCAACGGCCTATTGAGGCCATTCAAAAATCAATTAAACCAATTAGTGGACCTGCCCATCCAACCTTAATGTTGGAGGACAGGCCGGGAGCCCTGGCGGCCGCCTGAAAAAGCATAAAACCTCATCCACGGGCGGGATGAGATTTCATGACTGAATTAAAAAAATTAAAATTCACTTTTCTTTAAAGTTATGTCCATGTCCCATGAGGGGAATTTATGAAATTTGCGACAGAAAAACTTTTTCCCTTTGGGAACCGATCTCCCTGAAGGAGCACTTAGTCTCAGGGAGGTCGGAGCGCTCCTTCGCGCGCAACTGCATTTGGCATTCCCCCCGCCCACACAGGAAGCGCATAGCCTTAATTGACCCGCCCACGAAAAATGGCGGCCCGCCCCCAATTGGGGGCACCGATCATAGGGCCACCCACCCACACCCGCTCCCGCTTCTGCTCATCCCTCCTCCAATGGGGGGAAAATGTTGCCCATGAGGAAAGATTAAATAGGCTGGACCTTTATTAGAAGCAGGAAAGGTGATCTCATTCAGACATATAATATTTTTTCAGGGCTCAACAGGCTGGATGCAGGAAGGATATTTCTCCTGACTTGGGGGGGGGTCTAGAACCAGAGGACACAGTCTCAGAACAAGGGGCAGGCTATTTATGACTGAGATGAGGAGAAATTTCTTCACGCAGAGGGCGGTGAATCTTTGGAATTCTCTGCCCCAGGGGGCTGTGGAGGCTCAATTGTTGAGGATATTCAAGACAGAGACTGGTAGATTTCTACATATTAAAAACGTCAAGTGATATGGGGATGGTGCAGGAAAATGATGTTGAAATAGACAATCAGCGATGATCTCATTGAATGGTGAAGTGGGCTTGAAGGGCTGAATGGCCTACTCCTGCTCCTATTTCTTGGGCAGGACTTTCGGGTCATTGAGCGGGTCAGGCAGGCCCGGGAGCGGCGAGGAAACTGCCCGCTGCCCGGGATCGGCCCCCGACTGCGATTTCATGCTGGCTGGTCAATTAACGGTGCCAGGGTGGGGGCAGGAGGAATGCAAGCGCAAAGTCTGCACATGCACGGGAGAGCTTGCACTGCAAGCTCCCTGAAGCCAGAGGGCTGAAGACTTATAAACCAATTTAAAAAAATTTTTAAATCTGGAAAAAAATGTACACACAGCGGACTCACTCACCTTAATGTGTATATTTCAAAAATTCTGCCCCCAATTTTAAAAAAAATTTGATTACGGAAACCTCATCCTGCCCGTGGATGAGGTTTCCTAAAAAAATTAAAAGGCCACCTGGCCGATTCTCCCACCCACCAACTGTAACATTGGGCGGGCAGTGAAAAATACAGGTTGATTAATGGTCTTAATAGCCCTTTTAATTGTCGGCAGACGCGCTGCTGACTCTCGCGTGCACCCCCCGACCGAAATATCGCGCGAGTGCACGATGATGTCAGGATGATCGCCCAACATCGTTGTGTGTTATTTCATGCTCGGGCATGTCAGGCACACCGAGTGGAAAATCCTGCCCCTCACATTCTTATGATAATAGTGATTAACTAAAGTAATTGTACTTTGTCACTGAGGCCAATGTTAGGAACTAGCCAAACTAAAACCAAAATAGATATAATGAAATAAGACTAAAATGAAAACTATTTTAAGGAGTGAAACAAAAACTAATCAATAAAGCTAATGCAAAGTTGGACTGTTGGATCCAGTGTCCTGGTTCGTTGGGGCTAAAGGATCTGGGTTGCACGCTTATTTCAGGGTGACCGAGTTGGTACCGAGACAGAGAAGATCAGTAGACAATTTTTAGAAGAAACACATTCTGTTTATTTACAAAAGGAATTTAGCAGCTACACCTGTGTGCTTACAACTCAAAACTCTGTCTTTACTTTTCAGACTCTAAACTCAAGACGACTGACTACAGAGGTAGTCCACACTGCTCTGCTATTGGGTATTAAGATCATGTGATTTTACTTTACAACATTTACCTTAAAGGTATATTACACATCAGATTATTACATCTCTCCCCTTTACTCAGAAATACATTTTACAATTTTTTTCAAAATATCAAATGATTCACAGAGATCAATAATTTAAAATGTCAGTCTTTCTGGGGGTTTCCTTATGCGTGTAGAATGTCTCAGCTCTACATCTTCTGATGTTTGATCCGGAACCTCCCTCACTGTAGTCATCTGAGCATTTGGCTCTTTGGCAGGTACCTGCAAATCTGTTTCCTCAACTCTTTCAGGTACAGTCGGCCCTTCAGACACAAATGTACTCAGTTGAGTTCTTTCAACAGGAGATGCTGATTCAGTCACGAACACTGGTGGAATCATTTCTGGGTATTTTGTTTCTCCTCTTCTTATAAGGTCCACATGTCCCTGTATGACTCGATCGTCCACTTTCATGTGGTAGGAAAGAGGTCCCATTACTGTACTTATTTCATTAAACCACCATGTTGGTCCATCTCTAAAATTTTTCACAATACTTTCTCTCCTACGTTAAACATCCTGTCACGACTGTGACAGTCATGTCCAGTTTTCTGACTTCCCTGGCCCCTTTCCACCATCCCCTCCAAGCTTTACATAATTAGGATCAATCTTGATTGGAGGCGGTGCTTCATCAACAATTCCGCAGGTGTGACACCTATTGTTGTATGAGGGGTGGTCCTATAATGTAAAAGAAAACATGCTAGTTTAGTCACTGTAGAATCTCAAGACAATTTTTTCATACCAGACTTGAACATCTGAACCGCTCTCTCGGCCAGTCCATTTGAAGAAGGGTGGTATGGTGAAGTTTTCACATGAGCAATACCATTGAGGCTGATAAATCGGTGAAACTCAGCACTCGTAAATACCGTTCCATTGTCTGATACGACCACTTTAGGTAATCCATTGATTGCGAAACTTTGACGTAGTTTGTCTATTTTAGCAGAAAATGTCATCGACCTCACTTCATATATGTCCATCCATTTTGAGTGAGCATCGACGATAAGTAGGAACATTGTTCCCATGAAAGATCCCACACAGTCGATGTAAAATCGCACCCATGGCCTTCCTGGCCACTCCCAGGATGTAATGGAGCTGTTGCAGGTATTTTTTGCACTTGCTGACACTGCATACAACTTCTTACTAAGCTTTCTATTTCTCCATTCATCCCAGGCTACCATAAATAGCTGCGTGCTATGGCTTTCATTTTGGAAATTCCTGGATGTGCGCTGTGAAGTTCAGATAACTATGGCTTTCGTCCTTTTGGAGGAACAATCACTCTTGCTCCCCACAATAAGATACCTTCCTTGCTGGTTATTTTGTATCTTCTCTGGAAATACAGTTTCATTTCATCAGATTCTTGTTTTTGTGACCAACCATGAAGGAATTGATCTCGCACTTTGGATAAGACTGATTCTCAATTTATCCAATCTTTAACCTGTCGAGTACATATCGACAATAAGTCCAGGAACTTCAAAATAAAATGAATTCTTGAGGAATTGGAACATCCTCATCTCTTACTTGCATGGGCAAACGACTGACTGCACCTACATTTGCATTTTGACTTCTAGGTCTATGAATGAAAGTATACGCATACGCTGCCAAGATCAATGCCTATCTTTGATTTCTTGCTGAGGTTATAGGTGGTATAGCCTTCTCTTCGCTAAATAATCCCAATAATGGCTTGTGGTCCGATATGATAGTAAAATGGCGACTGTATACATGTTGGTGAAACTTCTTTAACACCGAAAATGATTGACAGGCCTTCTTTCTCTATTTGAGAGTGCCCTTTTTCTGCTGTATTGAGTGTTCTCGATACATATCCTATAGGTTGTTCTGATCCATCATTGATTCGATGGGAAAGCAGTGCTCTCACTTCATAGGGAGATACATCACATGTAAACGCCAACTCTTTTTTTGGGTCAAAATGCACTTGAAGTGTAGATGATTGCAACAATTGTTTCACTTTTGTGAAAGCTTTTTCCTGTGGTATTTGCCAAGACATCATTGGTTTTTCTTGAGCAAGTAATACAGTGGTGCCAGTTCTGTCAACAAATTAAGCAAGAAACATCCATAGTAATTGATCACCCCCAAGAATGATTTGAGTTTGGACGTATTCTCTCTAATGGCTTTCACTTTTTCCTCAACTGGGTGTTGGCCTTGTAAATCTACATTGTGACCTAGGTAGGTTACCCCTTTCACCTGGAATGTGCACTTTTCTTTTTTCAAACACACTCCCACCTGCGCAAAACGTTTCAAAACTTTTTCCAAATTTACCAAATGTTCCTTTTCAGTGACTCCAGTCACGAGAACATCATCCAAATAAACTACAACATGGGGCAGTCCCTATAGTAAACTTTCCATGGTTCTTTGGAATATGGCGCAAGCTGAAGCTACGCCAAAAGGTAAACGGGTATATTGGTACAACCCTTTGTGTTTATTAATGGTGTCAAACTTCCAGGAGGCCTTCTCTAATTCCAATTGTTGATAAGCATGACTCATATCAAGCTTCGTGTAGGCAGTTCCACCTGCCAATTTAGCGTACAAGTTTTCAATTATTGGTATGGGATGTCTGTCCAACTTAGCCACTTTATTGACTGTTAATTTGTAGTCCCACAAATTCGAACGCTTTGGTCAGGTTTGAGAACAGGTACAATTGGTGCTGCCCATTCTGAAAACTGCACTGGTTGTATCACTCCTAGTTTTTCTAATCTGTCCAATTCGGCATCTACCTTTTCCCTCATTGCATAAGGTACTGGTCTTGCTTTCATGAATCTGGGTGTTGCCTCTGGATCTACATGAATTTTTGCTTGTAGCCCCTCAATCTTTCCAAGTTTGTCCTTGAAAACTGAGGCATATTTTTGTAGTATCTCTGATTGTCTATTATTTCTCAGTTGGGAGATTTCAGTCCACTCCAAGTTAATTTCTTTCAGCCAGTTTCGCCCAAGGAGAGTAGGACCCTCGCCTGCTACCACCAACACCGTTTGACCTCCGTAGTGTACTGTGACTTTACATATGCCCTTGACTTGTATGTCTCCTCCTGTGTAAGTTTTCAATTTGGCATCTGTTTTTTCCAAATTTAGTTTACGTTCCCCATAATTCAGGTATTTAAAAGTATGTTCGCCTGTCCATAGTGGCTGCTCCAGTATCCACCTCCATTCTGATAGGCCTTTCATTCATTCTCATGGTTACATAGCTAGGTTCTGCTCTTCCTACCTTTAAATTATATAATGAATAAAAATTTGAATCCATTACTTCAGGCTTTTCAATGCTGTTAATCTCATTGGTTTTTGCTTTTGTCTGAAAGCCTGCCTGATTCTATCTTTACAACGTCTCATGAGGTGTCCATTTCCATGGCAGAAAAAACATTCGATCTTTTTAAACTGTGGGCAGAATTTTGCCCTTGGTGGCGGTGCTCGGACAGGGCGGGCGGGGGCAGTCAGGAAGCCCACCGCCACCCGTGATTGGCACCGCACTGCGATTTCACACTGGCAGGTCAAACCCCCAACCAGCATGAAACGAGAGTGGCAGCGCTGAGCGCTGCCTGTGTAGGGGTGGGGGGAGAGGGCGGCAGAGGAGGGTGAGCAGGCCGAGTGTGAAATTTGTGCATGCACACAAGTGTGTGCTTCATAATCTCCCTGAGGCACAGAGCTGCCTCAGGGAGATGAAGAGATATTTTTAAAAATAATAAAAATGTAATGAAACATTGTCCCCTCATGTGCCTCTGTCACATGAGGAGGAACATGTTATTCATGAAATATTAAAGTTTTTATTTTATTTTTACTTGCTTTTGGAAAACTCATCCCATCCCGTGGATGCAAAGGCCGCTTGGCCTTCTCACCTGCCCACCAACCATTGATTACTTACTGGCCTTAACAGGCCTTTTAATTGTCGGTGAGCGCGCTGCCGGTTCCGGCACATGCCCGCCAACCGAAGTATCGCGCAGCTGCACGTTGACGTCAGCACGCTTGGCCGACATCAACGCGTGTCGTTTCACGCTTGAGTGGGTTGGGTGCGTGCCCACCCGCCAATCAAAAATTTCTGCCCTGTGATTCATTACAAGGTTGTCATATACACCTCTGTTACCACAATGCCATGCTTTTGCTGCTAAGCTACCTCTTTTAATTTGTCTGCTAGCGGTGGCTGCTTCTCACTTCTGACTAAAGCTTTGCACTTCTGCGCTCTTTTTGGCTGCGGCTCCCCGCCCAACATGCAGGGCCGCGCCATTTTGCACTCCCTGTATGACTTTCAAGTCTCGCGTGGCACCTTCCATTGCCAGAGCGATTTCCAATGCCTTCTGAAAATCTAAATTTGTTTCAGACAGCAATCTTGTCTGAATCGCATCCTTGTTTATACCGCACACCAAAAGCTAAGCATATCATTGATAAATGTACCAAACTCGTAATATTCAGTTAATTTTTTCAGACTCACCACATAACAAGCGCTGTCTCCCCAGCGGCTCTCTTCCTTGAGTTAAATTTAAACCATTGCATCATCACCTGCGGCTTGGGCTGGTAATGATTCTTTACGAGGTTCACTAAGTCATCAAAACTTTTTGAATCTGGAGCACTGAGTGCCAACAAATTTCAAATCAACCCATATGTCTTACTCCCACACGTGGATAAGAGGCTCGCACACTTCTCCTCCTCCTCCACGATGTCGTTCGCCTGGAAGAAGAATGTAATGAGATCCGAGGTTGGATCGAAAGGCTCCACTCTTCCAAGCTGTGGCATGCTCTGAGGGGATTACTTTGACGATCAGGAAGGAAATTTTCCTTTACTTACAGCTATCGTGCGAGGTACGGCCGATTTCGGTTCTTCTGATTTCCTTCGTTCTTTCTTGCTTTTTCTTGTTCTTTTGTGTCTTTTCTTGCCTTTTACTCTAGTCACCAGTTTGTTGGATCCAGTGCCCTGGTTTGTTGGGGCTAAAGGATCTGGGCTGTAAGCTTGTTTCAGGGTGATCGAGTTGGTACCAAGACAGAGAGGATCTGTAGACCGTTCTTAGAAGAAACACATTCTGTTTATTTACAAAAGGAACTCAGCAGCTGTACTTGTGTGCCTACAACTCAAAACTCTGTCTTTACACTTCAGGCTCTATCTCAAGATTACTGACTACTGAGGCAGCCCGTGCTACTCTGCTATTGGATATTAAGATCATGTGATCTTACATTACAACATTTGTCTTAAAGGTATATTACACATCAGATTACGACATGGACTTTGCCTCAAGGGAGCTGGAATATGAAGCAGAGGAAGCTATGCTTCAGCTGCATAAAGCTTTTGTTAGATCCCATATCAAATACTGTCCCAAGATCAGTTTTGGGAACCAAACATTAGGAAGGAGATTCTGGATTTGAAGGGGGTACAGTGCAGATGAAGAATGACACTGAAGGCTTAGAAGATTAAATTATGAGTACATGCTACGTGGACCTGGCTTGTGTTCCCTTGAGTGTAGGAGAGCGAGGTGTGATTTGATTGAGATATTTAAAATGTTCAAAGGGTTTGATAGGAAACGATGGGCTGTAACTTCCAATGAAATGGCAATTGAGTCGGATTGCCACTCCGCTCAAAAGTTCTTACCTGAAAATCCAGCCGATCCTATCTCGCCCGACCTTCTGACTCAGGCCAGGCGAGGCCTGGGCAGTGCAGCACATTCCCAGACCTAGTGTTGAGGGCTGTAGAGTCGAAGGTAAGTAAGCCACGCCCCTTTTAATGGCACTAGCTGCTGTCAGCTAGGTAAGTCTAAAGGTCCAGCCAGGTTCAAAGGTCTTTGTCAAGGTAAGTGTATAAGGTAAGTGGGTAGGATTCATTGGGTGAGCTGGGGGGGGTGTGTTGGTGTGGTCGGGCCTAGGCGGGGTGGCAGGGTGGGTCGAGTCTGGTCAGGCCAGGCCTTGGGAGGGGAGGTTTTGGACCTTTGGGGGTGGGGGTTTTGGGCCTTAGCGGGGGGGGTTGCGGGTCAGGTCAGGCCTTGGGTGGGGGTTTCGGACCTTGGGGGGGGTGGGGTCTTTGAGCCTTGGGAGGTGGTGGGGCAAGTTGGGTTAAATCAGGTCGGGTTGGACCTTGGGTGGTGTACGGTCGGGGTCGGGTCAGGCCTCAGGTTGGGGGAAGGAGAGGGTCAGATTGGGTAGGCCTTGAGGGATGGAGAGGGTCAGGCCAGCTCTGTGGGGGTAGATGGGGGCTGGGGGAAGTCCCATGGTGGGTGAGGGGACTGCCGCGAGTGGAGTTGGGGGAGTCCTGTGGAGGGGAGGAAATCCCACGGAGGGGGCTGGGGGAGTATCGTGGGGGGAGTAGTCAGGAGGGGGATTGGTGGAGTCCCCTTGGTGTTACCAGGTGTGAGGCACATCCCATGGTGGGGTCAGTGAGGGCCTGTACAATAGTTACCCAGAAGCTAGAAGTGGCTTTAATTCTTCTAAATTTTTCTATGAAATATTGATGTAACACAGTGTGAACCATCTGAAATTTGCAATTTAAATTGCAATTGTTGGATGGTTCCCAGCACAGGGCTATTACCCACCGGATGTTTGCAATTCCCAGGCAATTGCCATGCAATCCTTACCTGGGGTGTCCCCAACGCATCTTTAATGCGTCCCCCAGATATGACACCCTGGAGCTCGGAAGCTATGGCCCAACATGGATCATGGTGATCAGGAAGCACTTTTTCAGACCAAAGATTGTAGAAATCTCGAATTCCTTCCCCCGAAAGGCTTTGGATGCTGGGGCAATTGCAGCAAAGACAGATACACTGAAGTAAGGCATAGATCAGCCATATTCTAATTGAATGACAGAGCAGGATCATAGAGCAGAATGGCTATTGCAGTTCATGTAGTCCACCCCTGGAGCTCCCGCATGAATTACATTTGAAATGTAGTCACTTTTGTAGTGTGTGAAAAACAGCAGTGATTTCCAAAGTGTTTAATTGGAATGTGAAAGGCACTATTTAGATAGAAGTTTTTTCTTTCTTGCATGAAGGGCTGAACTGCATGGTAGTGTGGCACCATTGGTCTGCAGGGCAGCAGCTGCTCATCTTCTGTCACCTTTATGAGCTAATTCCATTTTGTTGTTTCTATACATCACTTGCCCAAGTGGAAATTGGACTACAACACAATACCATATTCCAAAAGATTTGACACAACAAAAATAAAAAGCATCTTTAGTGCTTGTGCCTCCAACAACAATGAATTACACCTAGAACATCACTGAATTTCCTTTCTCCGAGTTGAATTCTGGCATTTGTTTCTTTGTATTCTAAGAGCTCAAAGCTGAGTGTTCCCATTTACTGTGCTGTGTGTGCCATTTATATTCATTATAGAAGCATTTATACCTTGTTAGTAAGATGCATGTGATTGGCTAATACAGATGGGCACCTGATGACCTGTGTGCCAAAAGATTAATAGAATAAGAAACCTCACATCTGGCAGGAAACCATATAATGACAGAAACGATGGGAAGGGGAATAGGAGTTACAGAGCAGTGATTTATATCACTTGAAGAAGGGAAATAAACAGACGAATGCTGCAGCCGCTCTGTATAATGTTTGTCACAACCTATGTAGGGTATGTTCTTGGCTGACATAGCAGTACTGCTTACTCCTGTAAACATTCAGAGCCTTTTATACTAAAGCGTGTGCTCATACTGGCCAATATTTAATTATACAATAGGATAATCCAGGCGTGTGACAGCACCTTGTAATCTGGGCTGAGATTAATGTCTTTTGCACCTGCTCTCACCTGCATTTATCTAATCTTTCCATTAGGCAGACTGAAAACACCTAGTGCGACAAGGCCAGATAAAAATCTTTAAAACTTTAAATCTTAACTCTTTATTTTTCAGATTGAAAGCAGCTGTACAGAGTAACAATTATAATCAAAGCTCATCTTAAATAACTTCTAATCCTTCCTCATGAACAAAAAAAAGTTAAAATGCATACAGCCCTGGATTTTCGCTCCCAAGGCTGTGCCAAGCCAGGAAATTTCTGGTTCGCCGCATCCACCTCAGGAAAAAGTGCCCCAGATGGTGGGATCTTCGTTCTGAGGTTGCAGGTGCAGGATGGAGTCGTGCCTGCCGCCCCTGGATGTAGATCGGAGGCGGCTAGAGGGAATGCCGAGTGCCAAGACGGGCTGTTTAAAAGGCCTGCCTCAGTACTCTAGGACTTAGCCCAATTGTTTTCTTAAGGATTAGCCCCTTTAGCCCTCACCCTTCACACCCCATCAACCCCCACTCATTCCCCATGCCCATGCATGTCAACTCATCCCAACCCAACCCATGGCCCCCACCTATCCTCAAAGGCCTCTCATACACTCCATGCCAATCCATGCTTCCCCATCTAGCCCTTGGACCTTTATAACCTATGACAACTTTGTGCCAACTTGTGTATTTCCACCCACCCCATGGCCCCTTATAGCCCCATGCCAACTCAGTGCCAACTCATGACCCCCTCACCCACCTTTGCCCTTCACCCCCAATGCCAACTCACCCAGTATCCACCATGAGCAGACCTCAGGAGCTATGCTGAGATGTAATAAAATAAAGTTCTAAATATCTATTACAGATTTCACTACATGAAAGCCCATTCAATACATTTAAATTTCCTCAAGTACTTAATTCCTTTGAAACAAACATTTGTATTCATAACTCAAAGCTAGCTAATCCTTTACATACGAAGGGAAGGAAATGCATTTCCAAGTCGGGATAGTGCCTGACTTTAAGGGGAACTTGCACATTGCAGTGTTCCAATGTATCTGCTGCTCTTGTTCTTTTGGGTGGTAGAGGTCGCAGGTTTCAAAGTTGCTTTTGAAAAACCTTGGTGAGTTGCTGCAGTGCACCTTGTAGACGGTAAACACTGCTGTCACAGTGCATCGATGATGAAGGAAGTGAATGTTTAAGGTCATGGATGGGGCACCAGTCAAGCGGGCTGCTTTGTCCTGGATGGTGTTGAACTTCTTGAGTGTTGTTGGAGCTGCACTCATCCAGGCAAGTGGATAGTATTCCGTCACACTCCTGACTTGTACCTTGTAGATGAGGGAAAGGCTCTGGGAAGTCAGGAGATGAGCTGCCCCAGAATTCCTAGTGCCTGAACCGCTCTTGTAATTAGAGTTTTTATGTGGTTGGCCCAGTTAAGTTTCTGGTCAATGCTAACCCCAAGAAGACTGATGGGAGAGGATTCGATGATGGTAATGTCATTGATTGTCAAAGGGAGGTGGTTAGACCATTTTATGTTAGAGAGGATCAATTCCTACAAGTTGTGTGGAACTTGTCACTTATCAGCACAAGCCTGAACATTGTTGCATCCAATGCACTCAGACATTACTTGATATCATGGAGTGAATCTAATTGGCTGAAGGCTGACATCTATGATCTTCGAAGGAGGCCAAAAGGGATCCTCCGCTTGGCACTTCTGGCTGCAGATGGTTGCAAATGCTTCCGCCTTATCTTTTGCACTGAAGTGCTGCACTCCACCATCATTGAGGATGGGGATTTTCATGGAGCCTCCTCCTTCCACTAGTTGTTTAATTCTCCATTACCATTCATGACTGGATATGGCAGGACCAGAGAGCTTTGTTCTCTAGTTGGTTGTGAGGGCTCTGAGCGTCTCTGGCTATTGCACATGCTTTGGCTGTTTGTCATACATGCAGTTCCTTGTTATAGCTTCACCAGGTAGGCACCTCATTTTGAGGTACTCCTCCTGGCATGGTCTTCTACACTCCTCATTGAACCAAAATTGGTCCCTGATGGTAATGGTAGAGTGGGTGATATGCTGAGCCATGAGGTTACAGGCTATGGTGGAATACAATTCTGCTGCTACTGATGGCCCACAGCTCTCCTGAATACCCAGTTTTGAGCTGCTAGGTCTGCTGTGAAGGTACCTCATTCTAAATTTAACTGGTCTGGCCAGTTCTGGGATTGAGATGAATGAGTTTCCCCTTGTTAGGCCATATTCCAAGCCAAAGCCTAACTGGCTTGAGAGTTCATATGCCTTTTTGACACTTTTTGCAATCCTCTGCCATGTATTCCCAAGAAGTAGGGTGGGCTGCCTTTCTTTCAACACTGGCTACCTTTTCCTACTCTGGTCTGAGGAATCAGCTCCTACGTTTTTCAAAATGATGTGGGGCATGGACGGTTGCCCTAACTCAATACGTTTGGGCCAAATCCACTGACTCTCAATGTCGCAGTCTGAGTTAGACTGCGAGCTGCGACATTGCTTCTCCCATTAAAAAATAAAGTCATGTTGCAGCAACTGTACCATATGGCTATAAAGAGAAATGCAATGCTGAGGTGAACGCATTAATTTAAAACACACCATTTATTTGTGGTGTGTTTTAATCTTTACTGCAGAAAAATGTTTCAAAAAATCCTAGAACGTGACAGTCTTTCAGGCTACTAATGGGCTCAGTCACTGTCTCCTCGTGATATGGGTGTTAGATCACAATATCTTACATTTTGAGTATGGACTTTGCCAGTCTTTCCTCATTACTCAGTCTTTGTAATGCAAGAGTTCTGCCCTGTGGCTCCTCGTAGCTACCTCCAACATTTGAATCTCTACTTTGTGTCTCAGTGACCACAAATGAATACTCGAGGTACAATTTGAACAGGACACTGCAGTCTAACAAAACACCACTAGACTTGTATATAGCTATTTGGGCTACATAATTGAGCACTCTATTTGCATTGCTGATTACTGCTCCTCAGGCACTGGAGCTGTCAACCACAATGCTCACTCATACGCTTTGAGCAATGGTTCTCATGCACTCAAGAGAAAGAAAAGTTAGTGATTGTGATTGGATCTTCAATTCAATCAGACTCTGCTTCACAGTCTGGGCACTGTTTCAGCATGGCACTATCCTCAACAAGTGTATTCAGAATGAAACAAAAGACTTTCAACAACAAACTCTTCTTTTGGCCCTTTTTTTGGTGTACAAAGAGGAATTAATGTGGTTATTGCTGCTAGTTCAGCTGTTGCTTTGATATGGAGCTTTTGACTATATACGAAACATGGGATTATTTTTATACTGAATATTTTACAACAAAGAATTACATTTGGTTGCACTGCCTGGCTTCAGGTCTGAAGGGGATTGTAAGCATCTTTGCCTTTTTAATTGTTTCATTCTCAGGTTCTCGAAATTGAATGTTACGCTCTTTAATGCATGAAGCAAATGGGACAAAAACAGAGGGGCACATTTGTAGGAGTCTCCCATCCTTCACTGGGGAAAATAGCTGAAAATGCACTTTACATCAAGAAAAGTTGACAACTGTGTAACATGGTTGCAACAGAGAATATAAAAATATTTATGTTGGCATTGTCAGAGATAAAGTACCCTTTAGATAGCCCTTAAGCTTTCAAATCAGTGTCAAGGACCCACACGGAATAATAAACAACAACTAAAGGACTGAAACCCAAATACATTTCATTTATGTCCAATAAACACATCTATCATTTTGATTTACAAATTGATGTTTGTTTCAAGAATTCAGATTGGATGTTAATCATGCTCAGTCATAGTACAGTTGTCCCTGAGTCAGAAGGCCATAGGTTCAATTCCCATTCCATGGTCTTCAATACATAATCCAGGCTTAAAATCCATTATAGTACTGAGATGGTGCTGCACTGTCAGAGGTGCCATCCTTCACATGATATCTTAAACCAAAGCACCACCTGGCCTCTCAGATGGATGTAAAAGATCCCATGGCATTATTTCGGAGTTGAGGATGGGAGTTCACTCCCTGGTGCCATGACCAATGTTTATCTGTCAACCAACACCTAAAACAGATTATCTAGTTGGCACCTTATTGCTGTCTGTGGGAACTTGCTGTGTGCAAATTGGCTGCCATGTTTTCTGCATTACAACAGTGACTATACCTCAAAAAGTGTTTCATTGTGTGCAAAACATTTTGAAACATTCTGGTGTTGTGAAATATGCTATGCAAAAGCACCTTCTTTATTTCATTGTACAAAAATTGGATCCAAATTGAATTTTCACAGCCAGTCAGAGCTTTTCACATGTATGCTGTTCCTTCATTCATTCTACTTCTAAAGGCTGGATAGAATGTTGTTCAAAACGTACCCCTATAATTACAGATGTCAGGCTTCACAGGTAATTTAGGGAGCTTCTAAAGGTCTATTCACACTGCAGCAATAGTGTCAGCGCACACAGATGTTGCAGTTGTACTGTAAATGTAGCTTGAATCTAGAGTCAGGCCTGAGCAGACACTAGAGTAAAGCAGAGTCACGAAACTGTTCCATGCAGGTGGGGGTTAACTTCCATCTTCACTGCTTGATTGATAAATTGGCAGAGATTGCCTGCTCAGTATAGAAACTAACCTCCCAATTTCAATAGAAGAAGAGTCATACAGACTCGAAAACGTTAACTCTGTCTTTCACACCACAGATGCTGTCAGACCTGCTAAGTTTTTCCAGCACTTTTTGTTTTTGTGTCAATAGAAAGGGAAATTGATCAGGTTGTATAATGGGAGGGGGGTGTGTGATTTGCTCTGGGTTGAAGGTGAGAAGTACTCCCACTGATTCTATACTTCTAATGCACCATAGGAAACCTGATTTGTCTTCAACTTGAGACATCTGGGGGTTTCAAACTTCCAAAGCTATATGCTTATATTCTTCATCTTCATTGACACACATTTTATAAATGTAATTTTTATGAAGATTGCATTGGCCAAATTACCTTCCTCGCAATTACCCCGTGAACCTTGCTTTGAGCCACGAGCTCAATCTTCACTCTGCTGTCTCTGAAGTTTATTTCTTCCCTTCTACTCCTCTCCTGAAGATGGTGACTCTCTTGGCTTGCACTTCCATTGATGACAATTGACCTCTGAAATCTCATCAGTATGGCTATTACTAATGCGTGATTCTTGATAAAAAGTGAACCGGCAAAATATTCAACCATGAAGGACATTACAATTGAGCGCAGTTCATTCCTTATCTAATGTGTCCCTAACCATGTGTCCAGAAAGGGCTCTGGGATAGTAATAAGGAGTAGAAACCTTGGATGATTTTCCCTTTCTAACACTTCCCTTTCACAATTAGCACTATGCCAATTTGACCACCACCCTGGCTGAGAGCATTTAACTCAGCACAGAATGGGGATCAAATCTGACACCACATGCAGGCACAGCAAGGGGAAAAAATGGCCCGCTGAGTGAGCCTGGCTTCATCTTCCCTATCTTCTATTGGCTGGGTCACCAGCAGCATTAGCAGGTGTTTGGACAGAGACTGGGATATGACTATGAACATCCCCCAGATCATTGCAGTGAAAGTCTCTCATCATTGTGAGCTGTAGGGGTGCTATTAAAATGAGCTTTGAGTGGTTGTCATTCTTCCCATCCTTCTTTGTGCAATGCGAACAGGACGTTGGGATTCACTTGTGGATCCAATGTCCATGCTGTTGTTGGATCCTCAAACCACCAGATTCCACAAGTTGGACAATTAGGAAACAAACTGACCCCCACTTCTCAACTGCTCCTATTTTCATTGTTTGATTACTGGCTGAAGAAAAAAAATAATTTCCAATAATTTGTAACTTAAATAAGCATTACAAATGTTTTTAAAGTGTTTTTTCTCACCTATTTTCTCTCTCCTTTCCTGAAAATGTTGCCTCCGAGCTAAAGTATGGTTCCATGGTGCCTATTCCCATTCAATATTCCATCCAATTGTGATTCTACAAATGCAAATCTAGGCAATGAGCGTTACCAGGGTATATGTCAATGGAGGGCAGCAAATTGAAGCAGATTATTCACAAAGATGTGGTTGCAGAAAGGATAGGTAAAAAATGAGATTGGGAACTCCCCACCTCCTGTATCCATGGGTACTTGGTGCAGCCAATATTTTTTAGGCATACAGGTTTTAAGTTTGGACTGTGAACAGCAGTTTTTCCCTTGCCAAATTGGTAGAGATTTGAGGCCTAGAATTGAGGTGAGTTCAAGAATGGAAATTTGTCTACAAAAGCGATGCCAAATTCAACCAAAATTTTTTATCACTGCACTTCAGTACATTAAATGTGGAAAAGGAGATCATATTATAGCCAATATAGGAAATGCTGTTATAATTGTTAGTGTAACAATTTCATTTTAACATATTTTCACACTTTTTTGGCAATAGTGGTGAAAGGATTCCCAGGCTGATTATCAAGCCCATTGAACCATGTCATGTATGCTTCTTTCATGGCCAACAAGTCCTGGTAAGGACTTGAACCAGAAGTTTCTAGCCCAGAGGTAGAGGCACTACCACAGCACCACAAGACATCCAGATTAGCAATCAGGAGAAGTCAGAGAAGGGAAATTCTGGAAAGTGCATGCAAGCTGTCATCACCTCTACAGCAAGAATCTTTGCTATACATTTACCGTGTCCTTACTTAGAGGGATTGGAACAAGCAACAATCGCTCAACTAATCAAATCCATTTTTCTCCATCAGCAGGCAAGAAAAAAATTGAAGAAAATCTACGTCCTGACTGAAATTCATATTACTTATTCAAAGTCTATGATAAACATTCTGTGTCATGTCATAGTCATAGAATTGTACAGCACAGAAACAGGCCCTTTGGCCCATCATGTCCGTGCCGGCCATCAAGCATCTATCTATTCTAATCCCATTTTCCAGTACTTGACCCGTAGCCCCGTATGCTATAGCGTTTCAGGTGCTCATCTAAATACTTCTTAATGTCCTGTTGTAGTCATTCAACCATTGTTCTAAATTATATGGTCTGTACATTTAGAATAGAAGAAAATTCAATTTACCATTTGACCCCTCAAAGCTCATATCCCAATATTTGCTGCTTTGGCTAGGACAACAGGGTTTTCCTGATTTCATCTCTAAATTGACTTCTCACAACTTTGGATGTGTTTGTTATGGTCATAAAAAGCATGCTATGTGATTCTAATCTGTTAACACTATGACATGACACCCAATAAAAGGTCCCTATTTTGAGAATTCTCGCCATATGCAGTGTGTAGCCCAAACATTTTACATGTTTACAATGTGGCAGCATCCATTACCTTTCTCTTTATGTGGAAGAAAGTAGATAAAAGAATGACAACAATAAAAATTCAATAATTTTTAGTCAATTAATTTCAATAAAAAATACCAGATAAATACAGGAGAAACATTTCATGGTATTTACTCAATCTTTCTTTAACAAATGATATCAACAATATCGATTACAGTGGAGCCTACTTATGATCAACTCATTTTAATTTTCTTTAATTCCTTTTTGCTTGCCTCGCAATTATGAGAGAAGTGAAGCTGGGCACTGGGCCTCTCTATGGCAGTGTTCAATGCTGCTCTTTGTCAATGTTTGAGGCAGAATGTCTCCTTGACAACTCTCTACCACCCCACCACCCCCCCTCCCCCCCACCCCCCGCTAAAATGGTGCACAGCCACCACAAGGTGCTTTAGTCTGACATCCCAGCCAAGCCCATATGAGGTGCCTGATTTGGAGTGTTGGTTGAGCGATTTGTTCTCGCCCAGACCCCCTCAATGGGTCTCATATCAATGTGTTAGAGGCAAACGGGCTGCAAGTATAACATTTTAAGTGCAGCGATCTGGATGCCACATCCACAGGACCAAGTGTCTTTTAAGGGTCAACTTTTTCTTTGGTAACATGGAGTTAATTTTATTAGGGATCCACTGTAATAAAGAAATTAAAACTGGAAGCCATTTACATTCCAGTACACACCTTGTTAACATAGGATCACTCCACCACTGCTTACATTCACCGGTTTCACAACGTTGCTCAGTGTAACTCATGTACCATATAGAATTATTTGCTAGCGCTTCACCAAAATTCATGCAGAACTTATACTGTCAGTGTCATGCTAGGGATGATTATGACTAATGCATATTCTCTTAAGAAGTGCAAAAATGTGTATATGTAGCCAAGTGAAACTAGAAGGCTCTTGTCAGATGGGAGCACTGACTGGAGAAATGAGGGAATAAACATAAAGTGGATCTCACTGCGATGTTGCTCATCGTTCTGTTTTGTGCCACAATAAAACTGTGAAGCATTCATTACATGGATGAAAGGCTTTGAGCTTGTAAACTTAATAAATTCCATTTAGAAATACTACACATTCCTTTCTGTTGCTGCAGCTGACTGCTTAAAGTAATACTATATTAATCCAGAAATATAATTTGTTCTTTCCTCCCATGTGTTTTCTTTGAAAAAGGTAGATGCCCGTTTGGTCCGAATTCAGAAAGCCTAATGCAATGTCTTTTTAAGGGCGTCTGTGTGCTTTGTCTTGGGTAACTGCAACTGGTAGTGGGGTGAGGAGAAAAACTTTTTTTATTGTCTTTGCTGATGTCTCTTCTGCCACTCTATAATGTTTTGCTATGCCTTTTCTGGATTTAACAGTCAAATGGCAGCAGTAAAATGCTCTGAAGCCACCAGATTTAAGTGAAATGGAATTGTAATCAAAACAATTTCAGGCAGTTTAATTAGCTTAGACAACCTTATGTAAATAATTCAAGATGCCTTAACTTAATACAGTTTGTACAGCTCAAATGCAGTGGCACTCCCAGTAGTGAAGTCCGCGTTTTGTTAGGCTCAGTATTACAGCCGCAGAGCTTCCGGTGTGAATTTATCACAAGTTTGGTGGTTGTCAAGGAGAAAAAAATATTTTAATGCATAACCACTTGTCTATCATTTTCATTATTCACCCTGGATACGACAGCCTGTTCTGCACTGTTTCCACCCGACATACACAGGCATGTGGTGACACGGAATCATATGTTTTAATTGGCCTGCATGTGAACGCTCACTGCATTCATATTGAGGTGACCACAGATTCTATGGTTACATTTCTGTTTTTACTAGTTGTCTGAAATCTGGATTGTGCTGTGTTATCTCTAATGCACCTTGGGATGTTTTACCATGTTAAAGGTGCTATACGAATGTAAGTTGTTGTTGTATTTCCTTCCTGTTTTTCTTTGCTGTTTCTTAGCTGCCCCATATTGTATGTATTGCCTGAAATAAAAGTTTAATGGCAAAAATAGCACCATATTGTCAAGCAAATTGGGGTTTGGGTGAATCTGATCTATAACTCTGCTCCCTGTGGTCATTTTCAATAACTTTCAACTAAACCAGAACCCTTTGTAGATAGACCAGATTTTTGTAAATACACCGAAAATAAATGTGAAAATGTATATTATACAGTCTTTGTACTGTCCTAAATCTTTCAAACCATAAACCATAAATCAATAATGATCTAACTGAATGGTGAACAGGCTCGAAGGGCTGAATAGCCTACTCCTGATCCTAAATCCCTAACTTCATTTATAATAGGCTTTAATCAAGTCTAATGTACATGTTGATAATGTCCATTCGCTCTGGCTGATCAGGTCATAAAATAAAACAGAAGTGAATTATTTCCATCTTTTCCAGCAGGCATTGGTCATTTCACACTAGATTACACTTGAACCTGCGACCCAAAAAACTCTGAATTTTGTAAAACATTCCTTTATTACAAATACATCCGTTGTATAAAAATTTGACATGCTTCAACCTTTGCATTTGTTTAAGTGCCACGCAGTGTTGCAATTCAGCTAGTTGGTACATACAACAAGCCTTTTTTTTTTGCATTACGCAGGGCAGAGAAAGCCTTTCAAGACTAAGTTGAACAAGAATGAAAAATTGCACAATCACAAGACTTACAAGTAGAACAACAGGCATGGGTTCACTCTGGCCGACATTCCTCGCCAAAAAAACTGCCGATTACGTGATGACCTGTTTGGGTTTTCCTTGTCACCAGACCTGTGTCTTGGAATACACATGGGGACACCTCATCTGATTGAGCTGGAGGCTGCTCTTCCTTCAGCCTCACAGCAGGTAGTACATTCTGAGCGCTTTCCAAATGATGAGACACGATGGTTCATTTTCATACATGCAGTCTCTTCAGACTACTTCAGGTTTTTCAAAGTCAGGTCAGTTTGCATGGTTGCTGTAGCTGATATACGTTGTCTTGGTAGAAGAAGCTGTGAAGAGAGATTCACAAGATTGATTTGAACAACCATTAGCGATGAAGACTTCAGTTATATGGTGAGATTGGGGAAGCTGGGATTGTTCTCCTCAAAGCAGCGAAGGTTATGGTCAGGGGGAGGCCAGTCTGGATTTAATAGAGGTCTTCAAAATTATGAAGGACTTTGATAGAATAAAGATAAACTGTTTCCACTGACAGAAAACCAAAGTTTACAGCCCAATATCCAACATCAGTAACCAGCGGTTATAAATTTAAGGCAGTTAACAAAAAAAACCAGAGATGAGGAGAATTATTTTCGCACAAGTTGTTAAGATATGTAATTCACTGCCTGAAATGGTGGTACAAGTAGATTCAATAGTAACTTTCAAAAAGAACCGATATATATACTTGAAGGGGAAAAATTATAAGTTTCTAGAGTAAGGGCTAGAGTGGGACTAATTGGATAGCTCTTTCTAAAAGCCAGCTTAGGCATGATGGGCCAAATGGTCTCCTTCTGTGCTGTATAATTCTTTATTTATCAGTAATTATGCAAGAATCCTTCATGAAAAGGACTTAAGCACACATCAGAATGGCAAGTACGGGAAATCACCTCGTATTTTTATCTCCTAGTCATATTTCGCATAAGTGCAGGACTGCAAGGAGTGGAGAAATGAGCAGAGGCCTTTGGGCAGACTACCACTACATGTAATTCTTATTCCCAATTCAATGTACCTGTCAAAATGATAGAATGATATTGTTCACTATTTTTACGCTGATTGTAAAAAGTCTTTGCGGTCTTCAAAAAGACATGCTAATTAGACTCTCAGTCTAAAAGTACCTTCAATCCTTGTGCTGTATTCAATAATACTTAAAGTTATGAATTAAATCCAAACTTATTAAATGCAGGTTTACCATATTTTTGGTGCATTTATTGAAAAATGTTATTTTTTTTCATTCACAAGATGTGGGCATTGCTGACAAAATCTATTGTCCAGCTCTAGTTGTTCTTGAGAAAGTGATGGTGGACCTTCTTGAACTGCTGCAGCCCTTGTAGTGAAGGTATTCCCAATAATGCTGTAAGGTAGGAGTTCCAGATTATTGATCCATTGAAGTTAAAGGAATGGCGCTTTATGTCCAAGTAAGTATGGTATGTGACTTTGAGGGGAATGTGGAGATGGTGGTGTTCCCACACACCTGCTGCCATGTCGGTTTATTGTGCCAGTTTAAAAATTAGTAAATTCACATATGCTATGAAACTCTTTTAGATAGAGGGTGATTTTTTTGTGCAATTACTGTGCCTTTTTGGAGACTGCATAGACTTTCTATGATTGGCATAAAAATAGTGAAGAATGATAGCACCTGGAAAAATTAATTTTGGGGCATTAAGTGGAGCTTCAATTTCTGCATGTTTCTCTGTGCCTGGGAGATAAGCTTTTTTCAGTGATTTCTTGATTCTTGATTTAACAAAGCAACATCTTCAAAAAAAGAAACAAAGTTAACAAGCTTGTTTTCTATTTATTCACAAACACAGTGATGTAATTCACAAACTCAAACAGTGTAACTGTAACAAAGTAGTGTATAGCTTTTCTCACTCCAACCAAGCACTTGTCCTAAGGACAATGTCCCTTTAAGGTCTTGCATTATTATACCAGTGAAAATCCAAAAAGCTGTATTTGGTGACCAAATATTAGACACAAATAAAGCAGTATTAAAGATCCTGGTTCTGCTGCTCAATGAACTATTGTCTGGGACAATAAAACACATAAATGGATTTAATTGCTCATCAAGGAGTCTATTGTTTGTAGTCCCTATCTGTTTTGCACAATGCACAGTCACTGCTTAAAACATAGCTCCAAACATAATGGAATAGATTACAGTTCTGCTTGAGCACAGAGGTCACATTTTCACTAGAGGTCTGGCATTCATTTCTGTAAAATGTCATTTAAAATTGCTTTATCACACCCTTGTGCTACAAGCACTCACTTTTATCTGTGCAAGTTCATGCAAATGTAAAAACTAAAAGCAGATCTTGTAGGATAAAAGTTCTTTGCTGGAGCAAAGTATCAGAATGAAATTGCAGGGATTTTTTAATTGCAGCTTCCTAGGTATATTATTATTCTGAAAGCTAACCAGACCTTAAATGGAAATAGCAACTATTATGGGGAGGATTTCTACAACTAAAACTTCATAGAAAAGGAGGAAAGGTCCTTCACAACCTCAGGATTTCTCAAAGTGCTTTACTGCTAATAAAATACTTCTTTTGAAGGGCAGGAAGGGTGGTAGTAAGGTTATAATGACAAGATAATCTGCTTTTAGTATGGAAGTGATGTTAATTGAGGGAAAAATGTTGGCCATGACACTGGGTGAACTCCCATGCTCTTCTGCGAAATAGTGCCTAGGAATCCTTTACGTCCACCTAAGAGGGCAGAGTCTCAGTTTAACGTCTCATCTGACATCAAGCACCTCCGACAGTGCAGCACTCCCTCAGTACTGCACTGGATTGTCAGCATGAACACAGGCTTGAGCCTCTGGAGTGCAACTTGAATCCACAACCTCCTAACTAAGAGGTAAGGTCATCCGTTTAACTCGATTGGCTTAGAACATTTTGTATATTGTGCTGTTTGCTTGTAACAATCAGCCACATGACACAACTCAGCATCGCTGCTGAAGCATCCAAATATTTCAATAGGTTCACCCCTCATACCTTTCACATGGTGAAATTGTTTTCTTATTCTTTCATATTTCTCATAGCAAAATTTACTGAACATTAGTGATAAATAAGTGCACTCCTAATTTAAGCTCCAACTTTATTTTCTTAATAACTGATGTAAACTAGGTACACCGGTTTAAAGCAGAACACTAAATGACTGCTGATAAGAAATTGGGAAATTTTTCAGGCACAATGTGGAGGGGGAATTTGAACTTCAAAGAGCCAGTGGATTTAGGAATGGGCAGACAGTTAGAAGTAAAGTTAACAGCACATTGGGAAGCTGGGTCCAACATACCGACTTGTGCGTTCAACTGCAGTATGTTCAGCTGTGTGTGAGAAATCACGTCAGAAGAAGAGGATTGCCTACTTAAATCTGTTGCGATGTTAACAGCTATTTTAACAGGGCACGGTTTTCAACTTTCACTGTGGGTGCACAGCTTTCCCAGGCTTCCTGGAACACGCCAGTGAAAGCAAGGTGAGAACCCAGCAGCAATTGAAGAGCTTGAAGAAATGACAAGCAAAAAAATCCCATAGGTACTGAAACTTCACACCTGCTCCCTTTGTCTGAATGAAAGGCTTCTTTCTCAGTATTTGTTCTGCGAGTATGCTTTCACTATTTTGGAGGTGATTTCCACTACTTTAGAGGTCACTGTCTCAACATTGGAGGTTTGCGTGCCTGATCTCCACTTTCCACCTGTCACACATCAGGATGGTACCATTTATGCTGCTTTACTTCAGATGAAGACAAAGATGAGCAGCAACAATGACAACTTATTCTTACATAGTGCCTTTAATGTAATGAAATGTCCCAAGGCACTTCACAGGAACATTATAAAACAAAGTCTGGCACTGAGCCACATCAGGAGATATTAGATCAGATAACCAAAAGCTTGGTAAAAGAGGTTGGGTTTTTAAGAAGTGTCTTAAAGAAAGAAAATGAGGTGAAGAGGAGGAGAGGCGTAGAGAGGGTATTCCATGGCTTGAAGACTAGGCACTTGAAGGCACTGGTGGAGCAAAAACACAAGAGATAGGAGCAGGCATAGACCTTGCGATCCATCGAGCCTGCTCTGCCATTCAATATGATCCTGGTCAATCTTGAGCTTCAACTCCACTTTCCAGCCCACTCCCCATATCCCTTGATTCCCTGAGAGACCCAAACTCTGTCTATACCATCCTTAAACATTGCTAACAAAGGAGCATCCACAATCCTCTGAGGGTAGAGAATTCCAAGGATACACAATCCTTTGAATGAATAAATTACTCCACGCCTCAGTTCTAAAATAATCAACCCCTTATCTTGACACTGTGCCCCTGTGTTCTAGATTCCCCAGCAGTGTCTACCCTGGAAAGCTCCTCCAGAATCTTGTAAGCTTCAATGTGATCAATTCCTATTCTTCAAAACTCCAGAGAACACAGGCCCAATTTACTCAGCTCCTCGTCAGAGGACAATTCTCTCATCCCAGAGACCAATCTAGTGAGCCTTCAATGTACCATCTCCAATGCAAGCATATCCTTCCTATGGAGACCAAAACTACACACAGTATTCCAAGTGAGGTCTCACTAAAGTCCCATACAATTGTATCAAGACTTCTTTACTCCTGTACTCCAATCCCTTACAATAAAGGCCAACATGCCATTTGCTTTCCTAATTGCTTGTTGCACCTTTATGCTAACTTTTTGCATTCCTTTTATGAGCACATCCCAGTCTCTGAACATCAACATTTAAAATTTTCACCTTCTATAAAATATTCTGCTTTTCTATTCTTACAACCAAAGTGAATAACCTCACACTTTTCCACATTATACTCCATCTGCCATCTTTTTGCCCACTCAATTAACCTGTCGCTATCTCTTTGCAGCCTCTGTGTCCTCCTCACAGCTTACATTTCCACCTAGCTTCGTATCACCAGCAAACTTAGAAATATTACACTTTGTCTCTTTGTCTAAGTCATTAATATGGATTGTAAATAGCTGAGGCCCCAACACTGATCCTTGTTGCACTCCACTAGTGACTGCCTGCCAGCTTGATAATGCCCTAGTTATTTCTACTCTTTGCTTCCTGTATGTTAACCAATCCTCTATCCATGCTAATATATTACTCCCAACTCCATGAGCCCTTAACTTGCCTATTAAGCTGCTGTGTGGCACCTTATCAAATACCTTTTTGGAAATCCAGACTAAATCCACCGGTTCCCCTTCATCTACCTTACTAGCTACACCCTCAAAAAGCTCTAATAAGTTTGTCAAATGCGATTTCCCTTTCGTAAAACCATATTAACTTTGTCTGATCATCCATGATTTTCTAAGTGCATTGTTAAGACTTCCTTAATAATAGATTAGACCATAAGACCATAAGACATAGGAGCAGAAATTAGACCATTCGGCCCATCGAGTCTGTTCTGCCATTCAATCATGGCTGATAAGTTTCTCAACCCCATTCTCCCACCTTCTCCCCGTAACCTTTGATCCCCTTACCAATCAAGAACCTATCTATCTCGGTCTTAAATACACTCAATGACCTGGCCTCCACAGCCTTCTGTGGCAATGAATTCCATAGATTCACCACTCTCTGGCTAAAGAAGTTTCTCCTCATCTCTGTTCCAAAAGGTCTTCCCTTTACTCTGAGGCTGTGCCCTCGGGTCCTAGTCTCTCCTACTAATGGAAACATCTTCCCCACGTCCACTCTATCCAGGCCTTTCAGTATTCTGTAAGTTTCAATCAGATCCCCCCTCATCCTTCTAAACTCCATCGAGTATAGACCCAGAGTCCTCAAACGTTCCTCATATGTTAAGCCTTTCATTCCTGGGATCATTCTCGTGAACCTCCTCTGGACCCTCTCCAGGGCCAGCACATCCCTCCTGAGATACGGGGCCGAAAATTGCTCACAATATTCTAGATGTGGTCTGACCAGAGCCTTATAAAGCCTCAGCAGCACATCCCTGCTTTTATATTCTAGTCCTCTCGAAATAAATGCCAACATTGCATTTGCCTTCCTAACTACCGACTCAACCTGCAAGTTAACCTTAAGAGAATCCTGGACTAGGACTCCCAAGTCCCTTTGCACTCCAGAATTCTGAATTCTCTCCCCATTTAGAAAATAGTCTATGCCTCTATTCTTCCTACCAAAGTGCATGACCTCACACTTCCCCACGTTGTATTCCATCTGCCACTTCTTTGCCCATTCTCCTAACCTGTCCAAATCTTTCTGCAGCCTCCCCGCCTCCTCAATACTACCTGTCTCTCCACCTATCTTTGTATCATCTGCAAACTTAGCCAGGATGCCCTCAGTTCCTTCATCTAGATCATTAATGTATAAAGTGAAAAGTTGTGGTCCCAACACTGACCCCTGCGGAACTCCACTAGTCACCGGCCACCATCCTGAGAAGGACACCCTTATCCCCACTCTCTGCCTCCTGCCAGACAGCCAATCTTCTATCAATGCTAGTACTTTGCCTCTAACACCATGGGCTCTTATCTTACTGAGCAGCCTCCTGTGAGGCACCTTGTCAAAGGCCTTCTGGAAGTCCAAGTAGATAACATCCATTGGCTCTCCTTTGTCTAACCTACTCGTTACCTCCTCAAAGAATTCTAACAGATTTGTCAGGCATGACCTCCCCTTGATGAAACCATGCTGACTTTGCCCTATTTTACCATGCACTTCCAAGTATTCTGAAATCTCATCCTTAATAATGGACTCTAAAATCTTACCAATGACCGAGGTCAGGCTGATCGGCGTGTAATTTCCCATCTTTTGCCTCACTCCCTTCTTAAACAGGGGAGTTACATTAGCGATTTTCCAGTCCTCTGGGACCCTCCCTGACTCCAGTGATTCCTGAAAGAATACCACTAACGCCTCCACTACCTCTTCAGCTATCTCCTTCAGAACTCTGGGGTGTAATCCATCTGGTCCAGGTGATTTATCCACCTTCAGACCTTTCAGTTTTCTTAGCACCTTCTCCTTGGAAATGGCCACCATACTCACCTCTGCCCCCCGACTCTCTTGAACTTTGGGGATGTCACTCGTGTCTTCCACTGTGAAGACTGACACAAAGTACCTATTCAGTTCCTCCGCCATTTCTTTGTTCCCCACTACTACTTCTCCAGCGTCATTTTCCAGCGGCCCAATGTCCACTTTTGCCTCTCTCTTACCCTTTATATATCTAAAAAAACCTCTTGCAATATTCTTTTATATTACTGGCTAGTTACCCTCATATTTAATTTTCCTTCTCCTTATTTCTTTTTTAGTTGTCCTCTGTTGGTCTTTGTAGGCTTCCCAATCCCCTGGTTTCCCACTGTTCTTCGCCACATTGTATGCTTTCTCTTTAGCTTTTATGCTGTCCCTGACTTCCCTTGTCAGCCATGGTTGCCTCGTCCTCCCTTTGGTATGCTTCTTCTTCCTAGAGATGAATTTTTGCTGTGTCTCCTAAATTACTCCCAGAAACTCCTGCCACTGCTGTTCCACTGTCTTTCCTGCTAGGCTCATCTCCCAGTCAATTCTGGCCAGCTCCTCCCTCATGCCTCTGTAGTTGCCTTTATTCAACTGTAATACCATTACATCTGATTCCAGCTTTTTCCTCTCAAATTGCAGGGTAAATTCTATCATATTATGGTCACTTCCTCCTAAGGGTTCCTTCACCTTAAGCTCCCTTATCAAATCTGCCTCATTACACATCACTAAATCTAGAATTGCCTAATCCCTAGTGGGCTCCACCACAAGCTGCTCCAAAAAGCCATCTCGTAGACATTCCACAAATTCCTTTTCTTGGGATCCACTATCAACCTGATTTTCCCAGTCTACCTGCATATTGAAATCCCCCATGATTACTGTAACCTTGCCTTTTTTACACACCTTTTCTATCTCCTGGTGTATCTTGTGCCCCACATCCTGACTACTGTCCGGAGGCCTGTACATAATTCCCATTATGGTTTTTTTACCTTTGCAGTTCCTCAACTCTACCCACACAGATTCTACATCATCTGACCCTACATAATTTCTTGCTATCGATTTAATTTCATTTCTTACTAACAAAGCAACCCCACCCCCTCTGCCAACTTGCCTATCTTTTCGATAGGATGTATATCCTTGGATATTTAGCTCCCAGTCCTGATCCCCTTGCAGCCATGTCTCCGTGATGCCCACCACATCATACCTGCCAATTTCAATCTGCGCCACAAGCTCATTTACCTTATTTTGTATACTGCATGCATTCAGATACAACACCTTCAGTCCTGTATTTCCTGTCCCCTTTCTCATTGTCGTCCCTTTATCTGATGTGCTTGAAGTTAGATTCCTAGCCCTTTCCAAACACTCTGTCCTATTCCAGCATTTTCCTGATGACTGATGTCAGACTAACTGGCCTGTAGTTCCCTGTTTCCTCTCTCCCTTCTTTCTTGAATGGCGGTGTCCAATCTGCTGGGACTGGAATAATCAAATCTAGAGAGAACAAAAGTGTGAATGAGGATTTCAACAGCAAATGAGATGAGACGGAGTGAAGTTGGGTTTTGTTACAGAGGTGAAAATAGGGAGTCTTAGTGAAGGCATGAATGTAAGGTAGGAATCACATCTCACAGTCAAATGTGACACCAAGGTTGTGAACAGATAGGTTTAATCTCAAATTATTGCCAGGGAGAGGGATGGAGTTGGCAGCTAAGGAATGGAGTTTGGAGCAGGAACCAAAAATAATGAGTTCAGTCTTCCCAATATTTAATTGGAGGAACTTTCTGCTCATCCCATGCTGGATGTCACATAAGCAGCCTGATAAGTTAGCAACAGAGGAAGAATTGAGGCAAGGTAGAGCTGGGTGTTGTCAGTGTACATGTGAAGTTGACGCGGGACAACATGTAGATAAGAGAAAGGAGAGGGCCAAGGATAGATCCTTGGAGAACATCAGAGGTAACTGTGTGGGAACAGGGAGAGAAACCATTGCAAGTGTTTCTCTGACTATGATTAGAAAGATAAGAATGGAGCCAGCAGAGAACTGTCCCATAGTTAAACGACAGGGGAAAGCCATTGGAGGACGATGGTGTGGTCAACTGTGTCAAAGGCTGCAGACAGGTCGAGAAGGATGAGGAGGGATAGTTTACCTTTGTCACAGTCACATTGGATGTCGTTTGTGACTCTGGTAATAGCTGTTTTGGTACCGTGAGAGGGACAGAAACCTGATTGGAGGGATTCAAACATGGAGATCCAGGAAAGGTGGGAATAGATTTGGGATACAACAACACATTCAAGGACTTTGGAGAGGAAAGGAAGGTTGGAGATAAGATGGTGGTTTGCAAGGATAGTGGGGTCTAGAGTTGTTTTTTTGAGGAGCAGGATGAAGACAGTAGATTTAAATGAGAGAAGGACAACACCTGAAGAGAGAAAACCATTTAAAATATCAGCTAAGATGGGGGCCAGCAGGGTGAACATGGGAGAAGCTGGGAGATCAGTGGTTTAGTGGGAATAAGATCTAGGAAACAGAAGGTGGGTCTCATGGACAAGATGAAGGTCGATAGGAGAGAAAGAGGCAAGTTCAGGGCTAGGGCTGGGGGAGCATTAAAGGAAGCTTGGCCAGGTGGGCTCGTGGAAGGGAGGAATGTGGCAGAGGAGTCTGATCGGATTGTCTCAATCTTAGTGACAAAGAAGTCCCTGAGCTTTTTGCACATGTTAATGGTGGTGAGGGTGAAGAGGACAGGGAAGAGGAGTTTAAGAAGATGGTTAGAAGCAGTAGGGCAGTAACACCAGCAACATGGGAACCAGCAGCAGGAGCAGTACCATCAGAATCTCCAGGAGATGCTGCAGCCTTCTCCTTCCAGGCCCATCACCCCGTAGGAGAGAGGGGATGAACCTAGAGGGGCAGTTCAGAAGAGATGGTACCCATAACATAGAATTTATATGCAGAAGATCAGCTTCCTAGGCACGTCAGAATAGCAGTGCCTCAGAAGACTCAGAGTACATATGAATATACGAATTGCGGGCAGGAGTAGGCCATTCGGCCACTTGACTATGGCTGATCTGATTGTGGCCTCTACTTTCCTGTCTACTTCCTATACCTTTTGACTCCCTTGTCAGTTAAGCTACAAATTAGTACCTTGTAAGGCGATGGCAGACATTTGCAGCAAGGCCTCTGCCAAGTGAACCTGATGGCCACAGTTTACTAGTGACTGTCAAAGTGACTACTTCCCTCAACTGCAGGAGAGATTTAGAGAATAACACAGCCGGCCACCCACAAATGCATCACACAGGTGACCAATGCCATGTTTGCCAGTTCTGGCAATTATGTGCCCTTTGCACCAACGATGCCAGTTAGAATGTGGTTTGTAGCTCTCTCTGTCTTCCCAAAGGTATAGAGCATCATCGACTGTACACATGTGGTAGTCATGGCAGCCCCAGGTCACCAGGAGTGTTCATGAGCTCTGTGGGCTGCAACTCCATCAGTGTATAGCTTGGTGCAACCACAGAAAGATTACTGTGTAGATCTGTGCAAAATTCCCAAGGAGCTGCCATGATGCTTCCGTCCTGCGCCAGTCCACCCTCCCTGAACTTTTCATACCTCAGTAAAGGTTTGCCCCTTGGCTACTTGGGGACAAGGGCTATTCACTTAAAACATAGCTGATGACAGTCAAGGAGAATGAGGACCCCAAGCAACGAGGTCCAGGAGCAGTACAATCCAAGCAGTATGATAGCAAAATGTGTAACTAAGCAGGCAATCAGGATGCTGACGATGCACTTCAGGCCCTTGGTCAGATCTGAAGGTGCCCTTCAGTATGCACCAGCTAGGGCCCTGAGAATGATTGTGTTGCTCTGTATGACACAGCCCAGCAGTGAGGTTTGGAGCTGCAGGGGGAGCAAGGTGCTGAGGACATCATCACTTCGGAGGATCAGGGGGAGGAGGAGGTGAAGACGGAAAAACAAGGGGCAGAAGACGAGGAATGCAAAGTTGTCATGATGCCAGCAGTGGCATACATTGCTGCCAGGAATGCCGTCACAATGGCATGATTTAATTAGTGCACCCACCCCCACATGCTAAAAATCCATTGGCACCCCTTTACCCAAAATAAAACAGCCCTGCAATCGCAGCATCCTTTCCACAGCCACCCATTGCTCAGCTTCAAGTCTTGTCTTCTCATCCATCACAAGTGAAAAGGTCACTTACCAAGCAGCAGGCAAAAATGGGCAAGACAGAAGAGTGATGCAATCAAATATGTTTAATGTGACTTAAAAATTGAACAGAAACTTAGGCCTGAATTTTCAGCTCGGGGGGTGGGCGTGATCGGTGGGCCAGGGATCAGTCAGGGAACAGACGGCCAACCGTGATTGGCTCCCGAGCATGATTTCACGCTGGCTGGCCAATTAATAGCCAACCAGCGTGAAACACGCCTTGAAAAGCTCAGCGCCGCCGAGGTGGGGGTGGGAAGAGGGGCGATGATGTCAATGTGGGCGTGGGCCATCGCTGACGGAGAGCTCCCTGAAGGCAGAGAGCTGCCTCAGGGAGCTGAAGGCCTGAAACAGCAAAAATAAAGGTTTCAAAAGCTGAAAAAAAGTGTCCAAGCATCATAATCGGTCACCTGAAAACTTAGTTGCTGAAAATGCCGTCCACAGAAATTATTTATATTTTATTTCATCACAGAAATCTCATCCCACCCATGGATGAGGTTTATTGAAAAATGCCAAGGCCACCTGGCCGATTCACCCATCCACCTACCGCAAGGTTGGACAGGCTACGTAAAATGAGACAATTGCACCATTAATGTGCTTAACTGCCTTCTTAATTGTCCGATGGCGTGTTTCCGACTTTTGAGCAAGCCCGCCGACCAAAATATCATGCGAGCGTGGGAGGATGTTGGGACGCTCGTCCAACATCACCTCGCACGATTTCATACCCTGTTGGGTCGGGCATGCGCCCGCCCGATCAGCGTAAAATTCAGCCCTTTGGAATCTAACATTATGTTACACATGCCCTGATGCCATTACAAATCTTTTTTCTGTTACTCCTACACGGTGCTACTCCTGTGACTTCAGCAGAGGGAGATCCAGGCTGCTCACATTCCTGCTCTGACTGCTGAGATGCTCTTGGGCTGACGTCCTCTGAGCCAGTGAGGGCCCTGTCAAACACTGCACCACCTGTACCTGTACAGGAGCAGGCTCTGTCATTGGGGCTCAAGGTAGCGCATGGGGGAGTGACATGGGGAGGGAGGCACCAGGTGAGAAGTGGCAGCACTTTGAGCAGTGTCCCCATTTCCTGTCCCCATTTCCATGCCCCCTTTCTGCAGCTTCCCTCTCACAGTCCACCCGCAATTCCCTGTTAGCAATGAGCTGGAGAGCACTTTGCAGTTCAATGGGATGCTGAAGGGCCAAGGCAAGGTTTTGATCAGTCCTAATGAAGGTGGCATTCTGAGTGAGGGCCAGCATGCTGTGTTTGAGGCTCCATCCAGGTGGCCACTCTTTCCACGAACAAAGACAGCAATCTCTCTCCAAACATGCGCTGTGCCCCTGGAAAGGCTGCCAGTCCCTCTCACATTTGTTGCTGCTGATCCAGAGTTATCCTCTTTGTCAACAGCTCCTAAGGCTCAGCATTTGTGGCCAGCTGAGCATAGCTTGGAGCATTCGCTGCACTCTGTGGGGACTCCCCACTGCTGTCTCTACTGACTGCTCTTGCTCACTTGTGATATGTGAGACACCAGGTGAAAACCCAACTGCTTGTCTTACTTAAATGAAAGCAAAATACTGCGGATGCTGGAAGCCTGAAACAAAAACAGAAAATGCTGGAAAAACTCAGCAGGTCTGACAACATCCGTGGAGAGGAAGACAGAGTTAACGTTTCGAGTCCTTGTGACTCAAGAGTCAGACGGACTCGAAACGTTAACTCTTTTTTTTCTCTCCACAGGTGCTGTTAGACCTGCTGAGTTTTTCCAGCATTTTCTGTTTTTGCTTGTCTTACTTGTCTCACTGAGGTGTGTGTATCTGAGCTGGAACCTGGTCTTCACACCTGCTCATGCTAATTGATCAGGGAACCCAGGAGTCAAATGTAAATACACTGAAGGGGTTGAAAGCTACTGACAGAGGCACTGCAGCAACTTCTGGGTTCCCTGCACGTTACTGGACTCCCCACTCTCCCCAGTGTGTCACCACATTAAAATCCCCGCAATGGTACAAACTGAAATGAGATGAGACATCATATCAATGACAGCGTTTCACAAAACATCCAATAAGTCAGAGAGGGCAATTCAGAGAACATACTGCCTCAAATTGTCCTTGAAACACAACTTCACTGGACAAACACAACTTCAGCCTGTGTGCGGCCACTTCACAACAAGATATATTCAAGCTTACAGCTCATGAGCTCAGTACATCTAAACATCGTTCAATGAATGTAACAACTGACTTGTATTGAATTACATAGACTTACTACAAAGAAACAGGTCATTTGGCCCAACTGGTCTATTCCGTAATGATGTTCCACATGATCTTCCTCCCTCTCCACATCACCTAACCCTGTCAGCATATTGTCTATTCTATTCCTGCATGTACTTCTCTATCTTCCATTTGCTTCAACTACTCCATGGGTTAGCAAGTTTCACATTTTAACCAGTCTCTGGCTAATGACCAAGGCCAATCCAATGGTTTCATTTTGATGTAAATGATATTTTAACCCCATGTTAAAATGAAGTTTAAATATTAAGTACATTTTGTAAGGCAGTCAAGTCAGAGATATTGGAAATCATGATTTTCTTATTAAGTGCCAAATAACATCAGTAATCACTAGCCTTCTAACTCATCCTGGAGTGTCAGCAGAAGGCAGGGGAACATCATGCAGAGCTACTGGAAGCCCTCAACAGAGAGCAATGCAAGTCAGAGGAGTGCGTCCGCCTGCTCTTTGCTGAAGTGATGCCCACATGTGTGGTCTGGAGGTCTCCATGGGAATGATGGCAGATGCCATGGAGACCCTAGCCCAGCAGAACGCAGAGATGTGTGCAGACTTGCATTCCATCATAGTAGCCTTGGGTGAGTTCCTGCAGTGGCAATACAGAGGGAAATGGGGCAACTCGACATCCCTCCAGGTAGTCCTTCCCCTCAAGGAGTCAGGCCAGGGCCCTCGGGCACCCGAAGGGAGGAGAAGAGGCAGCTGGACACCCCTGTGTCATCCACTCAGGAATCCCAGAAGCTGTCTGTTCCCTCCAAGTCCCCTTTGCCTGGGACCCCCTCAATCTTGTCCTCTGTCACTGCAGAGGGATCAGCTAGCTCACAGGAGGACAGCCAAAGCAAGCCAGGGCCCTCAAGGCCTCAGCTCTCCAGGGGATGCATGCCAAAGTCATCAAAGACAACAGGACCAACCATTGCACAGGCTGTCTCCACCCCTGTCGCAGATGTCAGGGCAGCACCTAGAAAAAGTGGTAGATCTAGAAAAGTTAAGAAATACCGATAAGAAGTGGTTGCATGGGTGAATGCATTTTGTCATTTTATAATCTGAAAATATATTCATTTTCACTGAATAATGCGTGATGTTGTCTTTCAGCTTCATTGACAGGCTTCGTGAGTCCTCCCACTACATCCCCCCCACCCCCCTCCACTAGCAGTTCAGCTGCACGCAGCCGGACCATGAGTGATACTGGATGGCGAAATACGGATGGCGCAGCAGGGCTTTTCAGAGTCTCATGCAAGCACTCTCCCAAGCATGCAGAGCCTTGATCCATCACACTCATCTTACTGTCCTGAGCATTTTCAACGCTGACTGCTGGGGTTCTCTTTCAGCTGACCATCTGAGCTGATCTGCATCTCCGCCCACCCACTGATTGTACTCCCATGCAGCACCTATGCCTGCTCCGCTTACTTTCGATTTTGACAACGATAGTCGTAGTCAGATTTTTGTTCAGCTCCCCTGTTCTCCCCCCTCCTCCAGGTCCTTTCCCCCATCATTGTCGACCCCCCCGGCATCGCTTTCCACTTCCCCACCATCACCTACCAACCCAAACCCTTGTCTTTCCAGATGTCCAGCCTGTCCTAGGAATCCTACTCCCATCCACATTGATCTCCCTGACCTTCTCCTTCCCAAGGTCTGTGTCTGCCCCCTAATCCCCACCAACCACCGTCGCTGTCCCTTCTACTGCTACCAATGCACCTTCACCCTCTGCCCCCTCTCATATTCACCATTCCCTCCTCCTTCCTACCACGCCCACCTTCAGTTCACTCCCCTGGAGGCAGTCATTGACTCCACAGGCCCCTCTCTTGCTCAATCATCTGGACATCCCCCGCCCCTTACTCCCTCCTCTGCCCTTACTCCCTCCTCCCCTGAAATCCTTCCTCCTTCCGAACTCCCTCCTCTCCCAGATACCTTCCTCCCCCAGACATCTTCCTCCCCCTGGACTCCTTCCCTCCTCCGAACTCCTTCCTTTACACCCTTCTCCCCCTGTAATCCCTCCTCCCCCCTCCCAACCTCACTCCCCTCCAACACCTTTGTCCCCCCCTCCCAACCCCCCTGACACTTTTGGCCACCCCCAACCTCACCCCCCCCCCCCCAGTATACCTTCCTCTCCCACTACCCTTGATACACCTTCCTCTCCCTCTCATTGGACCTTCCTCCATCCCCCTCGCTGATCATCCGTAGCAGCCCATGGCCAAGACCATGATGTTCCGAAGCAGACCCGAAACATCAACGGAGACCTTCCACCTTCCATGAGCTGCTTCACGGCACAGCGATGTCCATGAGAATCCACCCAGTATGCGATGCATGTGTTCCTCCAAGGTCCAGTAGCTGTATGGCTCCAGCATCTTCTGCTCCTCGGATGTCCATGATCTGAGCAAGGCCCTAACAGTAAGTCCTGACTTCAGCATGTCACACTTGTCCTGACATGTTCTGGGCCAGTGTGTTTTCCCACCGGCACAACGGTAAATCTGGCATAAGGGGACGATTCCGGTTGGGCCTTGCCTTGCATCCCTTTAGCGGGATGCAAAGCGGGTTCCCGCCAGCCTCCAGGAGGATTCACGTTCCGCATGGTGGGCACCATCGAATGATCCCGTTGTGCTTTCATGACAGTGTGAGACTAATTTTTGTCCTTCTCGCCATATTATTCCCCACACACCGCCTGACATGATGCCTGATGCCAACGGGGCCTGTAAACCCCAGCCAGAGTATAAATCAGGACATAACAGGGGCATGTAAGAAAGATACTGCCATAACCGTAGGTGATTTTAAGCTTTATATAGATTGGAAAAATCAAATTGGCAAGGGTATCCTTGTGAATGAGTCACAGAGTATATTCAGGACAGTTTCTTAGAACAATACATTGTGGAACCAACCAGGAAACATGCTATTTTAGACCTGGTAATGGGTAGTGAGATATTATTAATTAATGCTCTCACTTAAAGGATCCTCTAGGGAAGAGTGATCATAACATGTGAAATTTCACATGCAGTTTGAGGGTGAGAAACCTGGATCTGAAACTAATGTCTTAAACTTAAACACAATTACAAAGGTATGAAGACATAGTTGGCTAAAGTTTTCTGGGAAAATAGATAAAGATGCAAGATAGTAGCTACGCAGTGGCAGAATTTAAGGAAATATTTCTTAAACTCAACAAGATATATTCCATTTAGAATTAAAGCCTCCATGAGAAGGATGAACCATATGTGGCTAACTAACTAAGTTAAGGATGGTATAAAATTGAAAGAAAAGGTGTGCAACATTGCGAAAATTAGTGATAGGCCAGGAGAATGGGATAATTTTACAAACCAGCAAAGGATGACCAAAAAAGGGAGAAATTAGGACATGAGAGTAAACTAGCAGGGAATATAAAATCAGACAGTAAGAGCTTCTACAAGTGTACAAAAGGAAGAGAGTAGTTAAAGTAAATGTTGGTCCCTTAGAGGATGGGATTTAATACTAATATTAAGAAAGGAAGAAAGAAAGGAATTAATAATGGGAACAAGTATTTTGTAAAAGTCTTCACAGTAGAAGACACTATCCCAACAATAGTAGAAAATCAAAGGACAAGAGGAAGAGGGATATTTAAAACAATCACTATCACTGGAGAAAAAAAGTACTAGGAAAACTAATGGGACTAAAGGCTGACAATCCCCTGACCTGATGACTTGCATCCTAGGGTCTTAAAAGGAGTGGCTGCAGAAATAGTGGGTGCATTGGTTGTAATCTTCCAAAATTCCCTTGATTCTGGAAAGGTCCCAGCAGATCGGAAAACTGCAAATATAATGCCGCTATTCAAGACAGGAGAGAGACAGAAAGCAGGAAACTATGGATCAGTTAACCTAACATCTGTCATCGGGAAAATGCTGGAATCCATTATTAAAGAAGTAGGAGCAGGACAATTAGAAAATCATAATACAAATCAGGCAGAGTCAACATGATTTTATGAAAGGGAAATCGTATTTGTCCAACTTAAGAGTTCTTTTAAGGATGTAACAAGCAGGATGGATAAAGAAGAACCAATTGATGTAGAATATTTGAATTTCCAAAAGGCATTTAATAAGATACCACATGAAAGATTACTACATAAGATAAGACCTCATGATGTCAGGGGTAATATCTTCGCATGGACAGAGGATTGGATAACTAACAGGAAACAGAGAGTCAGGATAAGTGGTTCACCTTCAAGTTGGAAAACTGTAACTAGTAGAATGTAAATACTTTGTTTCAGTCTTCACAGTAGAAGACACTGATAGCATTCCAATACTAAATAATCAAGTGGCAAAAGTGGGGCGGGGTGGGGGGGGGGGGGGGGGCGGGGGAGGAAATAAATACAATAATTATCACGAGAAAAAGTACTAGGGAAACTAATGGGGCTAAAGGCTGGTAAGTCCCCTGGACCTGATGGGTTGCATCCTAAGATATTAAAGGAAGTAGCTACAGAGATAGTGGATGCTCTCGTAGTAATCTTCCATGAACCCTTCGATTCTGGAAAAGTCACAGAGGATTGGAAAACTGCCAATATAACAACCTAGTTCAAAAAGGGAGGGAGACAAAAAACAGGTAACTATAGGCCAGTTATCTTAACTTCTATTATTGAGAAAATGTTAGAGTCTATTATAAAGGATGTAATAGCAGAGCATTTAGAATTACATAATCTAATCAATCAGAGTCAGCATGGCTTCATGAAGGGGAAATCATGCCTGACAAATTATTAGAACTCTTTGAGGAGGTAACTAGCAGGATAGATAAAGGGGAACCAGTAGATGTAATATATTTGGATTTCCAAAAGACGTTCGATAAGGTACCGCACATAAGATGTTGGGGGTAGTATAGTGGCATGGATAGAGGATTGGCTAACTAATAGAAGACAGAGAGTTGGGATAAGGGGGGCATTTTCAGGATGGCAACCTGTAACTAGCGGAGTGCCACAGGGGTCAGTGCTGGGGCCTCAATTATTTACAATATATATTAATGGCTTAGATGAGGGAAGTGAATGTACTATCACCAAATTTGCAGATGATACAAAAATAGGTGTGAAGGTAAGCGGTGAGGAGGACACAAGGAGTCTACAGAGGCATATAGACAGGTTAAGTGAGTGGGCAAAAAAGTGAATATAATTTGGGAAAATGTGAGGTGTATGCACTTTGGCAGGAAGAATAGTGGAGCTGAATGTTATTTAAATGGAGAAAGACTGCAGAAGGTTGCAGCACAGAGGGATTTGGGAGCCCTTGTGCATGAATCCCAAAAAGCTAACATACAAGGTCAACAGGTAACAGGGAAGGCAAATGGAATGTTGGCCTTTATTTCAAAGGGAATGGAGTATAAAAATAGGGAAGTCTTGCTAAAACTATACAAGGCACTAGTTAGACCACACCTAGAATACTGTGAAGAGTTTTGGTCCCCTTATCTAAGGAAAGATATGCTGCCATTGGAGACAGTCCAGAGAAGGTTCACTAGGTTGATTCTGGATATGGAGGGATTTTCTTTAAGGAGAGGTTGAGTAGGTTAGTTCTGTACTTATTGGAGTTTAGAAGAATGAGAGGTGGCCTAATTGAAACATGTAAGATTCTCAGGGGGCTTGACAGGGTAGATGTTGAGAGGTTGATTCTATTGCAGGAGAGTCTAGGACCAGAGGGCATAATCTCAGACTAAGGGGGCGCCCGATTAAAACAGAGATGGGGAGGAATTTCTTCTCTCAGAGGGTTGTTAATCTGTGGAATTCTTTACCGCAGAGGACTGTAGAGACTGGGTCGTTAAGTATATTCAAGGCTGAGATAGACAAATCAATCAGTAAGGGAATCAAGGGGTATGGGGAAAAGGCAGCAAAGTGGGATTGATGATTATCTGATCAGCCATGATCTCATTAAATGGTGGAACAGGCTCGATGGGCTGAATGGCCTAATCTGCTCCTACGTCTTATGGTCTGATGGCCACAGGGGTTAGTGTTGGGGCTTGAAATATTTACAATCTATGTGTTATTAATTACAGACTTAATAAAAAAGTTATGTTTTAAACTGTTTTACTATAAATTAAAAGAAACAGACTGCCCTGGAACGGGGGATGGAAATCATACTGAACTCTGCCCGGAGACAAGCCCAAGCGATTTGGTTGTCATGGGGACAGCTCAGGCCTAGGTCAAAATTCAGAAATAGAAACTCAAGTGCCAGTTTCAGACCTTGACACAAAAGAGGTGCAGCTGGTCCTGCTGGACATAGACTCCAAATTCAGAAAGACAGAGAGACCTTGCGAGGAAGACCAAAACAGCTGCTGTTGTGCCAAGCAGAGGGAAAGACTGTGTTTTGGGTTATCCACCAAGCAGAATTCTCAGGAGAATGGATTCCCTGTTGGAAGAGATGAGATTTAAAGACCAAGGAGTTGCCAGAGAATGCCTTGCTGCTGGAAGTCTGTTTGATAGTACTCAGCAGATTGAGTGAAGGACTTTTAAATGGACACTGGAAGACTCACCCTGGTGTGGTAGGGAGAAAGGGAGGAGTTTAGAACTTTATCTACAAGGCTACATAGCTGCTGAGAGTGTGGCATAACATAAAGGTTTTTGGTTGCGTTACTTGGTTAATAGCCAATCTGATTGGCCAGCTGCTCTGTAGTCCTAGCAGTGCCAGGTTTGAGTTGTGGCCACTGCTGGAAGTACAGGCAGTCCCCAAAGAAGAGGATGTTATGGAAGCCGGGCTTCAGGTGAGTCCATCATATCAGAAGGGCCTGGCTGGGAGGCCGCAGCGAGGGGGCTAAGTGGTGTGGGGAGCTGAGTTTGAGAGGCCTGGGGGGAAGGGTTAAAGGGGGAGTATGTTCTTCTCGGGGGTGGTCCCTCTGATGGGCACAAGGGATCCCAAAGGAGGTTCCCCCCCACCTCCTGCACAATAACAGCTTGCCCAGTAAAAGCTGCCAACCTGCCCACCTGGCATGAGCCTTCCCCTACCGCCGGTAATATGGTGGCAGGGGAGGGATGAAGCACTTAAATGGCCATTAATTGGCCACATAAGGGCCTCAATAAGCCCAGGCGGGGGGCACCTGATGCCTCCCTCGCCTGCCTCCCCCCCACCGTAAAATGGGAGACAGTTTGGGGAAGGCGAGTACGCGGGGGTCAGGCCATGCACTGCATTGTATGAGCATCCGCACCAGGGGGGACCATAAAATTCCATCCATAATGTGGAAAAATGCGAGGTTATCCACTTGCATAGGAGGAATCAAAATGTAAAATGTTATTTAAATGGAGAGAGACTACAGAACGCTGCAGTACAGAGGGATCTGGGTGTCCTTGCACATGAACCACAAGAAGTTATAATGCAGGTACAGCAAGTAATTAGGAGGGCAAATAGACTGCTGGCCCTTATTACAAGGGGGTGGAGTGTAAAAGTAGGGAAGTCTTGCTACAACTATACAGAGCATTGGCGATTGGCGAGACCACATCTAGAGTACTGTATACCGCTTTTGTCTCCTTATGGAAGGACGGATATACTTGCATTGGAAGCCATTCAGAGATGGCTCACTAGGTTGATTCCTGGGATGAACAGTTTGTCTTATGAGGAAAGGTTGAGCAGGTTTTGTCTGTTTTAAGGCTCTGACGGTAGATGCTGCTGAGAGGATGCTTTCCCTTGTGGGGGACTCCAGAACTAGGGGGCACAGTTACAGAATAAGGGGTCTCCCATTTAAGATGGAGGCGAGGAAGGATTTCTTCTCCCAGAAGGTCGCTTATCTTTGTCATTCTCTGCTCAAGAGAGCAGTGGAGGCTAGGTCATTGAATATATTCAATGACCTCAGTTAGATTTTTGATCTACAAGGGAGTCAAGAGTTATGGGAGGGCTGGTGAGGGCAGGCAGCAAAGTGGAGTTGAGGTCATTGTCAGATCAGCCATGATCTTATTGAATGGTGGAGCAGGCTCGAGGGGCTGAGTGTCCTACTCCTGCTCCTATTTCTTATGATCTTATGTTCTTAGATCTGCAACCTCCATCACTCAGAAGGACATGAGCAGCAGGTGCATGGAAACATCATCACTTCCAAGTTCCATATATCATTGTTTCCTCATCAGCACTGGGTTAAAATCCTGAAATTTCAGCATTGTGGGAGAACCTCTTAATATATAGACTGCAGTGATTCAAATAGGCAGCTCACCATCACCTTCTCAGGGAAACTAGAGATGGGCAATAAACGCCAGCCCTGCTAGTAATGCCCATATCTTGAGAATGAGTGTTTTCTTCAAAAAAAGTGGCATTCAAAATGAATTCGGATTATGTAAAAAATTGAATTATAAGGTTTTCCCAATTTTCAGATTGCCTATATAATAAGCACTTCAGCTCACTGAGAAGAGGAAGAGGAAGAGTCCTCTATTTGGAAATTATTGCTGTAACGGCTCATTCAAGAACAGTGGATGAGCAGTTTACAAATATAAAAAGAAATGAGCCCTTATAGCCTTTATAAAAACAAAAAGCTAAAACCTACTGCGGATGCTGGAAATCCAAAACAAAAACAGAATTACCTGGAAAAACTCAGCAGGTCTGGCAGCATCGGCGGAGAAGAAATCAGTCAACGTTTCGAGCCTTCATGGCCCTTCGGCGGAACTGAAGCATAGTTAGAAGAAGGGAGAAATATAAATTGGTTTAAGGTGGGTGGGGGGGGAGAGAGAGACATTGAGGGTGTGGTGATTGTGGAGATGAGCAGATAATCAAAAGATGTCACAGACAAAAGGGTCAAAGAGGTGTTGAAGGTGGTGATATTTGTCTGAGAAAAGTGCTAATTAAGAATGGAAGACAGGATTTTAAAGTACAGCTCTAGTGGGGGTGGGGTGGAATGACTAACAAGGTTTTAGTTTAGATTTAAAAATAATGGAAATAGGTGGGGAAAGAAGAATCTATATAAATTATTGAAAAAAAAAGCGGAGGGGGGGGGAGGGGGAGGAGAAATGGGGTGGGGATGGGGGGAGGGGGAGTTTAAGATCTAAAGTTGTTGAATTCAATATTCAGCCCGGAAGGCTGTAAAGTGCCTAGTCGGAAGATGAGGTGCTGTTCCTCCAGTTTGCGTTGGGCTTCACTGGAACAATGCAGCAAGCCAAGGACAGACATGTGGGCAAGAGAACAGGGTGGAGTGTTAAAATGGCAAGCGACAGGGAGGTTTGGGTCTTTCTTGCGGACAGACCGCAGGTGTTCCGCAAAACGGTCACCCAGTTTGTGTTTGGTCTCTCCAATGTAGAGGAGACCGCATTGGGAGCAACGAATGCAGTAGACTAAGTTAGGGGAAATGCAAGTGAAATGCTGCTTCACTTGAAAGGAGTGTTTGGGCCCTTGGACGGTGAGGAGAGAGGAAGTGAAGGGGCAGGTGTTGCATCTTCTGCGTGGGCATGGGGAGGTGCCATAAGTGGGGGTTGAGGAGTAGGTGGTGATGGAGGAGTGGACCAGGGTGTCCCGGAGGGAACGATCCCTACGGAATGCCGTCAGGGGGGGTGAAGGGAAGATGTGTTTGGTGGTGGCATCATGCTGGAGTTGGCGGAAATGGCGGAGGATGATCCTTTGAATGCGGAGGCTGGTGGGGTGATAAGTGAGGACAAGGGGGACCCTATCATGTTTCTGGGAAGGAGGAGAAGGCGTGAGGGAGGATGCGCGGGATATGGGCCGGACACGGTTGAGGGCCCTGTCAACGACCGTGGATGGAAAACCTCGGTTAAGGAAGAAGGAGGACATGTCAGAGGAGCTGTTTTTGAAGGTAGCGTCATCAGAACAGATGCGACGGAGGCGAAGGAACTGAGAGAATGGGATGGAGTCTTTACAAGAAGCGGGGTGTGAGGAGCTGTAGTCGAGGTAGCTGTGGGAGTCGGTAGGCTTGTAATGGATATTGGTGGACAGTCTATCATCAGAAATTGAGACAGAGAGGTCAAGGAAGGGAAGAGAAGTGTCAGAGATGGACCATGTGAAGATGATGGAGGGGTGGAGATTGGAAGCAAAATTAATAAATTTTTCCAGGTCCCGACGAGAGCATGAAGCAGCACCGAAGTAATCATCGATGTACCGGAGAAAGAGTTGTGGGAGGGGGCCGGAGTAGGACTGGAACAAGGAATGTTCCACATACCCCATAAAGAGACAGGCACAGCTGGGGCCCATGCGGGTACCCATAGCCACACCTTTTATTTGGAGGAAGTGAGAGGAGTTAAAGGAGAAATTGTTCAGTGTGAGAACAAGTTCAGCCAGACGGAGGAGAGTAGTGGTGGATGGGGATTGTTGGGGCCTCTGTTCAAGGAAGAAGCTAAGGGCCCTCAGACCATCCTGGTGGGGGATGGAGGTGTAGAGGGATTGGACATCCATGGTGAAGAGGAAGCGGTTGGGGCCAGGGAACTGGAAATTGTTGATGTGACGTAAGGTGTCAGAGGAATCACGGATGTAGGTGGGAGGGGACTGGACAAGGGGAGAGAGAAGGGAGTCAAGATAACGAGAAATGAGTTCCGTGGGGCAGGAACAGGCTGACACGATCGGTCTGCCAGGACAGTTCTGTTTGTGGATTTTGGGTAGGAGGTAGAAGCGGGCCGTCCGAGGTTGGGCGACTATCAAGTTGGAAGCTGTGGGAGGAAGATCTCCAGAGGAGATGAGGTCAGTGACAGTCCTGGAAACAATGGCTTGATGTTCTGTGGTGGGGTCATGGTCCAGGGAGAGGTAGGAGGAAATGTCTGCGAGTTGACGCTCAGCCTCCGCGAGGTAGAGGTCAATGCGCCAGACAACAACAGTACCACCCTTGTCAGCGGGTTTGATGACAATGTTGGCGTTGGACCTGAGAGAACGGAGTGCAGTGAGTTCAGAGAGAGACAGATTAGAATGGGTGAGAGGAGCAGAGAAATTGAGACGGCTAATGTCACGCCGACAGTTCTCAATGAAAAGATCAAGAGAAGGTAAGAATCCAGAGGGAGGGGTCCAAGTGGAGGGAGAATATTGGAGGTGGCTAAAAGGATCCGTTGAACGGGGAGAGGCTGCCAGACCTGATGAGTTTTTCCGGGTAATTCTGTTTTTGTTTTGGATTTCCAGCATCCGCAGTAGCTTTTAGCTTTTTGTTTTTATCTTTGTGTTTAATTGACTGCCACCTCTCTTCAAGAAATGCCCTCTTTGAAGAAGTACGGTTCTGTCCTCCGACAGGATTTCCGACTGTCTCTTCTGCCCTGCTCACCTTCATTGCTTTCCATTTCTCTCCTGGTGTTTGACAAGGTGTTTACTAAAACCCGCTTTCACAGCCATATCTCCTTTCTCAGTGACTGTCTCCGTCTCCGACTCACCTCACGTGGATTTCAACTGAAATTCCATCCCTCTTGTTTCGAACCCACCCAGGATTACAGGTATCTCCGGGACATAAAACGTTTCGCGGACTGCTGTTCCCGTCGCATTCTGAGATCCACACTCAGTGGCATGCGTCGCCATATGAACACACTCGACCTCTCCCTCCAGCAGCACCGCCGCACCCTTTTTCAAAGCTGCGCGTGCCCCCAGTTTCATTTTATTCTTCGCCTCATCCGTCGCCTCAACAAGAAACTTTTTCTCTTTCTCTCAAGTGCTAAGGAACGCAAGCTCCAACAACTCATCGACTCCAACACCCATCTGGGACCCTCCACCCCTGCTTGTCCCTCCGTCCTCACCCCATCTTCCAATTCCAGCCCCAGCCGCGTATTCACTATACCCCCTGACCTTCCCCTCTCTGATGCTGAACGTTCAGTGCTCAGCAAAGGACTTAGTTTCATACCCTTACGCCCTCATCTCAATGAATTTCGTGCTCGGCATGATGCTGAACTCTTCTTCCGCCGTCTTCGTCTCCGTGCTCACTTCTTTGGGCAGGAGTCCTCTCCCCGTTCAACGGATCCTTTTAGCCACCTCCAATATTCTCCCTCCACTTGGACCCCTCCCTCTGGATTCTTACCTTCTCTTGATCTTTTCATTGAGAACTGTCGGCGTGACATTAGCCGTCTCAATTTCTCTGCTCCTCTCACCCATTCTAATCTGTCTCTCTCTGAACTCACTGCACTCCGTTCTCTCAGGTCCAACGCCAACATTGTCATCAAACCCGCTGACAAGGGTGGTACTGTTGTTGTCTGGCGCATTGACCTCTACCTCGCGGAGGCTGAGCGTCAACTCGCAGACATTTCCTCCTACCTCTCCCTGGACCATGACCCCACCACAGAACATCAAGCCATTGTTTCCAGGACTGTCACTGACCTCATCTCCTCTGGAGATCTTCCTCCCACAGCTTCCAACTTGATAGTCGCCCAACCTCGGACGGCCCGCTTCTACCTCCTACCCAAAATCCACAAACAGAACTGTCCTGGCAGACCGATCGTGTCAGCCTGTTCCTGCCCCACGGAACTCATTTCTCGTTATCTTGACTCCCTTCTCTCTTCCCTTGTCCAGTCCCCTCCCACCTACATCCGTGATTCCTCTGACACCTTACGTCACATCAACAATTTCCAGTTCCCTGGCCCCAACCGCTTCCTCTTCACCATGGATGTCCAATCCCTCTACACCTCCATCCCCCACCAGGATGGTCTGAGGGCCCTTAGCTTCTTCCTTGAACAGAGGCCCCAACAATCCCCATCCACCACTACTCTCCTCCGTCTGGCTGAACTTGTTCTCACACTGAACAATTTCTCCTTTAACTCCTCTCACTTCCTCCAAATAAAAGGTGTGGCTATGGGTACCCGCATGGGCCCCAGCTGTGCCTGTCTCTTTATGGGGTATGTGGAACATTCCTTGTTCCAGTCCTACTCCGGCCCCCTCCCACAACTCTTTCTCCGGTACATCGATGATTACTTCGGTGCTGCTTCATGCTCTCGTCGGGACCTGGAAAAATTTATTAATTTTGCTTCCAATCTCCACCCCTCCATCATCTTCACATGGTCCATCTCTGACACTTCTCTTCCCTTCCTTGACCTCTCTGTCTCAATTTCTGATGATAGACTGTCCACCAATATCCATTACAAGCCTACCGACTCCCACAGCTACCTCGACTACAGCTCCTCACACCCCGCTTCTTGTAAAGACTCCATCCCATTCTCTCAGTTCCTTCGCCTCCGTCGCATCTGTTCTGATGACGCTACCTTCAAAAACAGCTCCTCTGACATGTCCTCCTTCTTCCTTAACCGAGGTTTTCCATCCACGGTCGTTGACAGGGCCCTCAACCGTGTCCGGCCCATATCCCGCGCATCCTCCCTCACGCCTTCTCCTCCTTCCCAGAAACATGATAGGGTCCCCCTTGTCCTCACTTATCACCCCACCAGCCTCCGCATTCAAAGGATCATCCTCCGCCATTTCCGCCAACTCCAGCATGATGCCACCACCAAACACATCTTCCCTTCACCCCCCCTGACGGCATTCCGTAGGGATCGTTCCCTCCGGGACACCCTGGTCCACTCCTCCATCACCACCTACTCCTCAACCCCCACTTATGGCACCTCCCCATGCCCACGCAGAAGATGCAACACCTGCCCCTTCACTTCCTCTCTCCTCACCGTCCAAGGGCCCAAACACTCCTTTCAAGTGAAGCAGCATTTCACTTGCATTTCCCCTAACTTAGTCTACTGCATTCGTTGCTCCCAATGCGGTCTCCTCTACATTGGAGAGACCAAACACAAACTGGGTGACCGTTTTGCGGAACACCTGCGGTCTGTCCGCAAGAAAGACCCAAACCTCCCTGTCGCTTGCCATTTTAACACTCCACCCTGTTCTCTTGCCCACATGTCTGTCCTTGGCTTGCTGCATTGTTCCAGTGAAGCCCAACGCAAACTGGAGGAACAGCACCTCATCTTCCGACTAGGCACTTTACAGCCTTCCGGGCTGAATATTGAATTCAACAACTTTAGATCTTAAACTCCCCCTCCCCCCATCCCCACCCCATTTCTCCTCCCCCCCTCTCCCCCCCCCCCCCCCCCCCCCCGGCTTTTTTTTCAATAACTTATATAGATTCTTCTTTCCCCACCTATTTCCATTATTTTTAAATCTAAACTAAAACCTTGTTAGTCTTTCCACCTCACCCCCACTAGAGCTGTACTTTGAATATCCTGTCTTCCATTCTTAATTAGCACTTTTCTCAGACAAATATCACCACCTTCAACACCTCTTTGACCCTTTTGTCTGTGACATCTTTTGATTATCTGCTCATCTCCACAATCACCACACCCTCAATGTCTCTCTCTCCCCCCCCACCCACCTTAAACCAATTTATATTTCTCCCTTCTTCTAACTATGCTTCAGTTCTGCCGAAGGGCCATGAAGGCTCGAAACGTTGACTGATTTCTTCTCCGCCGATGCTGCCAGACCTGCTGAGTTTTTCCTTATAGCCTTTAAACTGATATGCTCTTTTAATGACACAATTACAGCAAACTCATTCCAGAAATTTCTGAATGATCACATAACTATTTAAAGATTATAATAGAGCCCTTGGAAAAATTATAAGTCAATAATCTATTATCAGGTCCAACAATGAAAGTGAAGCTTAACTCTTAGCTATAAGTATCATCAGGAGCTGCCTGCCAATTGAATTGCATTCTACAAATCTCTGCCTAGTACCCATCTTGTTTGTGCCATAAAGATACACTGCTTACCTTTAAAGGGGTACAGCTTGACTTTGCTCAACAGTGTAAAGTGGGAAATGGTGAGTTGGCAACTCATTTTATTACCATTAAAGTCAAAAGGAAAGATGTAAAACCAGCTACCCACTTGTTATCACTGTTTTACATCATTAAACAAATTCAAGATCTACCCCCCTTATTTTGAATAGGAAATTCTTGGACTATTTAGGCAGTAGCCATTTTCACAGATGGTGTCAAAGATGCTAGTGGTGCAACAAAATTGATTTGAGGGTTAGCTATTTGAATAACGTTAATTAGAATGTGAATCTGCTCAGGTAGCTAATATTTGGCAAATTCACAAGATCCTGACGGAGGAGGGAGACCATTCAGCCCAACTTAATTCATGCATCCAGAAAGACCCTCTCTACAAACGTCATGAAAGAATTAGATGTATTACAGGTGAACAAATGACAGTTCACTAGATTTGTCTGGACAGTCTTGGCCATCGTCAACTCGATGATTGTAGCACAAGTACAAAAACAGTTGAAAAAATTAAATACTGCAGATGCTGGAAATCTGAAATAAAAACAGAAAATGTTGGAAGCATACAGCAGGACAGGCAGCTTCTGAGGAGAGAAGCAAGGGTTAATGGCCCAGATCTTTTAGTCTCATACCCCGAAGGATACGTGGGACCCCTCAGAAGTCCCAATGTAAGCCACATCCCCGGTACTTATGTGGGAAGTTTATATTTCTGATTGCCAGTTTTACCCTATCTGATTGTTCCATGATTAGCCAGAGCTATGCAGATTTGGGTGTTTGCCCTATACTTACACTGGTTTTTACACAGATTTACTTAGAGATTTTCATAGCAGGCATAAAACCAGTGAAAACATGTAAATCAGCTGGAGTGTCAAAGCACCCTAGAATGCACAGCAATGTTCACTTCCCACCCACCGGGACAGCACTTACCCCAACGCCCCCTCCCCTGGACAGTGCTCACCCCTCCCGCAACTTGGACAATGCTCATCCCTTCCGCAGCCCCTCTCCCAGCTCACCTTCTGGTATCCGTGGCTCCTGTTCAGCCAATATCGGAAGAGTCAGCATTGTTGGGGAGTGAGGGGTGTGGAAAGGGGTTGAACATTTCTTGGCGGAGAGAGGGGCGGAACATTGTCGGTGGTGAGGGAGGAAGGAGAACACAGTCGCAGGGCGAATGGGGGGGGATGAACATTCTTGGGGGGACGGGGCTGATCACTACCGGGGTGAGGGAGGGGGTGAACACTATCCGGGGGTGAGGGAGAGGGTGAAAACTATCTGGGGGTGAGGAAGGTGGTGAACGCTGCCGGGGGAGAGGGAGCGGGTGAACACTGTCGGGGGTGAGGGGAGAGGGTGAACACTGTCGGGGGTGAGGGGAGAGGGTGAACACTGTCGGGGGTGAGGGAGCGGGTGAACAGTGTCGGGGGTGAGGGAGCGGGTGAACACTGTCGGGGGTGAGGGAGCGGGTGAACACTGTCGGGGGTGAGGGAGCGGATGAACAGTGTCGGGGGTGAGGGAGCGGGTGAACACTGTCGGGGGTGAGGGAGCGGGTGAACAGTGTCGGGGGTGAGGGAGCGGGTGAACACTGTCGGGGGTGAGGGAGCGGGTGAACACTGTCGGGGGTGAGGGAGCGGGTGAACACTGTCGGGGGTGAGGGAGCGGGTGAACACTGTCGGGGGTGAGGAAGGGGGTGAACACTGTCGGGGGTGAGGGAGCGGGTGAACACTGTCGGGGGTGAGGGAGCGGGTGAACAGTGTCGGGGGTGAGGGAGCGGGTGAACACTGTCGGGGGTGAGGGAGCGGGTGAACACTGTCGGGGGTGAGGGAGCGGGTGAACACTGTCGGGGGTGAGGGAGCGGGTGAACACTGTCGGGGGTGAGGAAGGGGGTGAACACTGTCGGGGGTGAGGGAGCGGGTGAACACTGTCGGGGGTGAGGGAGCGGGTGAACACTGTCGGGGGTGAGGGAGCGGGTGAACAGTGTCGGGGGTGAGGAAGGGGGTGAACACTGTCGGGGGTGAGGGAGCGGGTGAACACTGTCGGGGGTGAGGGAGCGGGTGAACACTGTCGGGGGTGAGGGAGCGGGTGAACACTGTCGGGGGTGAGGAAGCGGGTGAACACTGTCGGGGGTGAGGAAGGGGGTGAACACTGTCGGGGGTGAGGGAGCGGGTGAACACTGTCGGGGGTGAGGGAGCGGGTGAACACTGTCGGGGGTGAGGGAGCAGGTGAACAGTGTCGGGGGTGAGGAAGGGGGTGAACACTGTCGGGGGTGAGGGAGCGGGTGAACAGTGTCGTGGGTGAGGGAGCGGGTGAACACTGTCGGGGTAAGGGAGCGGGTGAACACTGTCGGGGGTGAGGGAGAGGGTGAACACTGTCGGGGGTGAGGGAGCGGGTGAACAGTGTCGGGGGTGAGGGAGCGGGTGAACACTGTCGGGGGTGAGGGAGAGGGTGAACGCTGTCGGGGGTGAGGAAGGGGGTGAACACTGTCGGGGGTGAGGGAGCGGGTGAACAGTGTCGGGGGTGAGGGAGCGGGTGAACAGTGTCGGGGGTGAGGGAGCGGGTGAACACTGTCGGGGGTGAGGGAGCGGGTGAACACTGTCGGGGTGAGGGAGCGGGTGAACGCTGCCGGGGTGAGGGAGTGGGTGAGCACTGTTGGGGGTTTTGGGTGGAGATGAACACTGTTGGGGGTGTGAGGGAGGGAGATGAACACTGTCGAGGGTGAGGGAGTGGGTGAACGCTGTCGGGGGTGAGGGAACGGGTGAACGCTGCCAGGGTGAGGGAGTGGGTGAGCACTGTCGGGGGTTTTGGGTGGAGATGAACACTGTTGGGGGGGTGAGAGAGGGAGATGAACACTGTTGAGAGTCAGGAAGGGGGTGAACACTGTCGGGACTGAGGGAGGGGTTGAACCCTAACCGGGGTGAGGAATGTTTAGCACTGTCACTATGCAGTTTTGGGGGTTGACCGCTCCAGGCAATCTTAAACCCATGAGTTTTCCCCTCAATGTTGGTGCGTTCATTCAAAGAATTGTAAGTAATTTGATTAGAAATGCTGGCCGTGGGGCATTTAATAATTCTAGATATTGAAAATCACATTTTCTACAGTGAAACAGAGCTGGGAATTGCAAATTTTACACAACATTTGGGGGATTTAAACTCTTACTTCCCAGAATACGACAGCTAGTGTTTTAAAAAGGGGGCATTGCTTGGCCTCTCCTGCCTTGTTTTCTACGATGGAGGCTTTAGGGAGTGGCCAGCATCAGAAGTCTGACCACAAAAAATGCCGGCAGGCATGTGTGCGTTTTTCCTGTGATTAGCGTCGGTCAGAACTGTTCCAACGCAATTGGAAGACTTGGGCCCATAGAAATAATTGGGAACTTGCTAATCATGGCATTTTCCAGCAAGTGCATAGATCCAACATTTCCTTCTCTGAATCTTCCCACACATTTATTTTTACAAGGCAGGTTTCAGCACTCTGTTGTATTGTAAAGCTCACAGATACTATCTCTGATTCTCTCAGCCTGTCCACTTTATGCATTCTGACAATCTGACAATGTGCAGATGACAATGTGATAGCATTCATGCTTTGTTATGTTTCTGAAATCAAAATGCCTTACAACCAATAAACTGGTTGCTATAGAGGCCAGATAATGGAGGGATTTTTAAGAGCCCTCTATTTGTGTTCAATGTTTACAAGAACCGTACATGATTAAAATTGTACTTACTATTGGTTTCAAGGCTTTCACAGAGTTCAGTTTTGACCTCTCCATTTGGTCTGTCACTTGTTTTTTGTGACAGTTTGCTTGACATTGTGGCTGCCGTCACCACCGCCTTGAAGCTACGCTTGCGTTTTTGCACATTCTGCTCTGGATGAAAGATGATAATATAAACCTTAGGCATGTACAGCATGCCTAGAGATACTGAAGCACTTAAACTCATGGAAATAGTAAGGGTTGTTGTCTGAATGTACATCTGCAAAATAAAACAAAATATTTTAATTGAAGGTCAAGAAGCACTGATGTACACAGACCAAATTCATTACTCCTATCAAACAGACTGTATGCTGATTGAACAGTGGAAGGATTTGGTGCATGAAGACATTGATTGGTTCATACAAGAGGGAAGAAATCACATTATTTTCCACAAAATTATAGAAGCTAATTCTGTGCCACTGAAATGTTATATAAACTAAGAAATTAGCATGCAATATTCACATACAAATGCTCAAAGGATAACATTCCCGAGTCTTTTATTTCAGCAGGTTAAACATGTTTAATGTCTCTGTTAAAATCAACGTGGCATCATGCAAGCACGTGAAATGGTCCTACTATTATTGCAAACAATGTTTGGAAAGCTATCAGTTCTCAAACTAGATGCATTCTTGAAACTGATGGCAAGTGTGGACATCTTAGATTTAATGTACAAATGGAACCCAACTCCTGCAACAACACAACAAACATTTGCTCAATCTCTTTGTATATCTGGTTTTACAGAATCAAAATCCAGCCCGAGACTCAACACATTAGCCTTCCTGTTTTTTTTCAGATGCTCTGGCCTGGTGTCTTTTTCCAGCATTTTCCGCTTCTAAAGCGGCTCAGTAAAACAACATTTCATTGCAAATGTTTTCCATTTGCTTGTGAGCATCAATTCAATGCCTTGGGGAGACTGTTTACTGACAACACTTTGCTATCAAACAATGTCAGAAGGCTGCCTGCTGCTGTTGCAGTTCAAGAAAGCAAGGATACTATGCTGCTCAACAACAATATCTTGCATTTATACAGCACCTTTAATGTAGCAAAGCATTCCAAGGAGGTATGTTGGAGCATTGACAGACAAAATTTGACACAAAGTCACATAAGAATATATTAAGGTAGGCGATAGGTGATCAAAGAGATAGGTTTTAAGGTGTGTCGGAAAGGAAATTTGAGACCTCAGGGGTGGTCATCTCTGACTTTTTGTGAGTTGCCCCAGGCCCAGGTAAGGTCCATGCTAAGGATTACGAGCCATGATCAATGGCAGAACCAGCAAATGTTTGGTGGTGATGGCAGAAAAGCTAGGAACCTCGAGGGACAATGATTGCTTACAGGTGAAGGATCCTCCGGGAAGAGGATTTGTGTTTCCTTTAAGCACACACGAGGAAAGCATTCTTTTCCCCAGCCACATTGCTCACCGCTCAAATAAGTTGTAAGTGGGACGGTGTTACAAACAAATGTGCAGGCCTGTGAGGTGTGGAGAAATAAGCAGAGGACTTACCCTTGGGCAGATCATCACTACTTACAGGAAAAAAGAGGTAGAGTTGGAAAGGAAGTGGTGGGGTGAAATTCCAGAGTTTACGGATATAGGCAACAGAAGGCATGGCCACTAATAGCGGCGCAAAAGAAAATCAGGGGGAGAACTTTTAGCTCGGCGGGTGGGTGCACGCCTAGACCGACCAAGCATAAAATGACACGTGATGATGTTGGGCAAGCGTCCCAACGTCATCGCGCTCTCGCACGTTATTTCGGTTAGTGGGCGCAAGCCAGTGTCGGCAGCCTATTAAGGCCATTAAAAAATTAATTGAAAGAAATTTTTCGCTGCCCATCCAACCTTACGGTTGGCAGGCAGGCCAAAAGGCAAAGTGGCCTTTGCATTTTTTAGGAAACCTCATCCACGAGCAGGATGAGGTTTCCAACAGCAAATATAAATAAAATAAAATGTTATTAATAACGTGTCCCTGCTCATGTGACAGAGTCGCATAAGGGGACATGTTTCATAACATTTTTAAAATCTTTAATCTTTAAATATTTTAATTTTTATTTTGAAAAATGTTCATCTCCCTGAGGCAGCTCTGTGCCTCAGGGAGATTTCCAAGTGCACACCCGCGCGCATACACGAATTCCCCGCCCCCCCCCCCAGCCCACACAGACAGTGCTCAGCGCTGCCGTTCGAGTTTCACACTGAGCGGGTCTTAATTTGCCCACCAGCATGAAATCGTGGTCTGGCCCCGATCGCGGGCGGCGGTCAGCTTCCCAACCGCCCCCGCCTGACGAGGGAAAAATCCTCCCCCAGGGAAGCAATTGAGGCCAGAATTGAAAGAACATAGAATTCTTGGAGGGTTGTAGAGCTGAAGCTGGTTACAGAAATAGAAAGAGGCAAGGCTAAGGAGGGATTTGAAAACAAGGATGATAAATTTAAATCTGTGTTCTTGCTGAATTTGGGCCAATGTAGGTCATCAAGCACAGGGTAAATTGGACTAGAGTACAGGCAACAGAGTTCTGTGAGCTGAAATTTAAGAAAAGTTGAAAATGGGAGAGCGTCAGGAGAGCATTGGTTTAGTGGAGTCTAAAGGAAACACTGGCATGGATGAGGGTTTCAGTAGTAAGTGAGCTGAGGTAGGTGCAGAGTTGGTGATATTATGATGGTGGAAGTAGGTGGTCGTGATTGCCCTGAGGATATGGCACCTTTCAAAAGGTGCATAATTCTTGCAGTTTAGAACACAATTATCAATAATCTACAGGAAAACTAGCAAACGTTGTTTTCAAATCTTAAATCTTCCAATGCAAGTTCTCCTTGTACCAATTCAATTTCAGCCATTGTTTCCCAATGTCACCAACTGGGGATAAGGGCTGCAATTAGACATGTGGATTGCTTTGATGATGTTGAGAAAAGAAACCAACCCTGATGACAGGATCAATCGGCAAGTTGACTTTAAGTTGTTTCGACACTGAAGTTTTACTTCAAGGATTACAGTGCTCCACATTTAAATAGCTTTTCCTGATTCTAACTGAAGTGAAAAGCATGCCTTTTGGCAAGAATAAATATACATTATCTGTAAAAGTTATTTGGTAATTTGTCATTGTCTGCAGCATCTAGTCATGTGGATACAACAAATGTATCTGCCTAAGAGCAAACTCTAATGAAGCAGTCTTTTACTGTTCAATGCATGAAGACTCAGCTAAGCACAGGCCTGTAGTACAGAGTATACCCAACATCACTTGATTGGTAATGTATTTTGTTAATGATGTTTAGATAGCTATAACTTCAAACTGTAAACAAATGTTTCCAATCTAGGAAACACAAATTCTGTTCCTCTGCCTTAAGTTAACACTTTTTCTTCCATTTTACCTTCACGTAGTTATGCACCCCTGGATAACTTGTTCCTCTTTTGGAGATGCAGCAACATATCTTCGGCAATTATAAAAACTACAGGGATTGGGATCCCATCTCGCTTGGGACATTGGCTTGCTGGCAGGACTGGGACGGTCCACAGGAATGTCCGATTGGCCACCCCACTGAAGATGTGAGCGCGGCTGAAGGAGTGTGAGAACTTGGGGAGCCTCAAAATAAATGCTCTCATGAAAGACTCCAAAATAGGGGTCAGAAATGTGAGGAACCTCAGCGTGGAGGGGCAAGCCCTCCACAAGAATATCTGCGGCCACGATCTTTGAGCGTTGCAAAGCCCAGATGGTGGCATTTCCATTGGCATCCAATTGCTGCCTTATCTCCTGCTGAGTGGCTGTCTTTGAAGTGCTGCTGGGCTCCTGACACAGTGAGAGACCGCTATGATGCTGGAAAATAACTCCAGTAATATCAGAAAATGGCCTTTGGTTGGAGGCATTAATTATGTTGATTGCCTGCCACCTTTCATAGAGCAGGGTTGTCGATTCCAGTGACAGCCTGGCCCTGGGAACCTTGTCCAAAGCCCGGACCATCCCCAACGGTGTTTGATGCAACATTCCAGGCCTGATCCCTGGCTCCACTATGGGGTCAGGAAGATCACACCCTCAGTGAGCCACAAAGTACTGTTATTATTCTTGATACCATTGGAAGACATTGAGGTCGCTCTTTAACTTGTCCGTCGGGAGTAAAACTGGCATTGCCGAAAGACAGAAACTGTCTGATTTGTCTTTACATTAACTATCAAAACACATCAACTGGGAAATTGAAATTTAACTCATTACCTCCGTCAAATGAAGATATTAGCTCCTTAGGATTGAGTCTCAAAGGCACCACTAATCACTGAACGTATAGTGGCCCGTATTCATTCAGTAAAATTATCTATATTTCAACCATCGGCCAGTATTCTCACCTCTGAGTCAGAAGATTGTGGGTTCAAGTCCCATCCCACACCAGAAATTTTAGGCTAATACTTGAGTGCAGTAGAGAGGGTCGATCTTCCAGAGATGACATTAAACTGAAGTTCCATCTGCCCTCTCATGTACATGTAAAAGATCCCATGGTACTATTCAAAGAGCAAGGGAGTTTTCCCTGATGTCCCAACCAGTGTTCAGCCCTCAAATCACGGAATAAAAAACAGAATAGCTGGTCATTGCTGTTTGGCAGGACCTTACTGTGTGCAACTTGCCTGTTGTATTTCCTACGTTACAATAGTGACACTTAAAAAACATCTTCAATTGGCTGTAAATCATTCTGGGATATGCTGAGGTCAAGAAAGGTTTTGTATGCAAGTTTTTTTTCTTTTAATTGTGACAGTAAAAATCAGATAAGTGCTAAATGATGCATAACAAGAAATTCTGATTTAGAGATGGGAGAGTGATAACAAATGATCTGTAAGAGAATCTAATTTGTTGTATTATCTGAAAGGCCTTTTCTCTTTCCAATATTCTTATTGTAGTTTTCTGAAGGACCTTAATGGTGGAATTATTCTTCACCTCATGTTCCTTCTCTTTGCTATTTTTAAATTAATCTCATGGGGTTATACAAATAGCAATGTTCCAAAATGTTACGTTTGCGTTTTTTTTAAATGGTGTTAATCCAAGGATATCTGAGAATCAGGACTCCACTGTATCAATGAATCTCATCATCCTTCACTATTGGATTTTTGATTTTCACTTACTGGAGAATAAGAATGCAAAAACAAAGAATAATTCTCAAAGCATATTCCCATGGTGTTTCTCCTTCACTGTTTATACATAAACTCAGTTCTAGTCATTTAAGTGAATCCCAAATCAATCATGCATTCAGTCTGTGGATTAGAAAAAACACATTTTCTGCAGAAGAAATGTAAAACATAAACACAGATCAGTGAATATTCTATAATTCCTTATGAGAAAATGTTGGCACAAATTTAACTTTAAGCTATAGAGATAAGACATTGCAGAAGCAGCAAGATAGTGCCATATGCCACAATGTAAAAGCAAGGAGCAAGTGGATATTATGAATTGAATCAACTTACAAAAGTCAAAACAAGAAACTTTGCCAATGTTTTACTTCTTATTTTCTTTAAAACCTCCATGTCTTGATAATTTGCAGCCCTTGCCTATTCATATCATTACTTTATTTGCTAGAATGAAACACTTGTGGGAATTTTGAGGCATTGGATTTTGATAGACCCAATAAGGAGAAATTGTTTCTACTGGTAGGAGAGTCAGTAAGCAAGGGACGCAGAAGTAAGGTAATTAACAAGAGAACCAGTGGAAAGATGGGGAGAATTCTTTTCTCATGTAGCAAATTGCTATGATCTGGCACTACCCAAAAAGGATGCTGAAAGCAGATTCACTGGAAAGTTTCAGAATTGAATTAGATAAATACTTGAAAAGATGAAAGAGTAAGGATGAATAGTTCTTTTAAAGAGCCAGCACAGACATGATAGACTGAATGGCCTCCTTCCATGTTGTACGATTCTAAAATGCTATTATTTTACAGCAATCAAGAGTGTAAAATTCCTGCTGAGGAATGTGATGATTTTTCACAATCATGACTATTCAGACATGTAGCTTCCATGGTTGGGAGTTGGCTCATGTTATAGTGCAGAGTATTAGATACTAGCAAGTGGTGGATGTTGTGCCCTGAACCAAAATTAGATGGTCATAGTAGATGGGTGAGTAGTAGTATGAACTGGAGGGGAATTAATGAAGGACTTGTGGTTTCAACAAATTGTCCCTCTGTGTGTTGTATTAGGCCCAATTAATGTTGACAATTTTAAACAGCCTCCAAGCACCACTTAAGAGGGTTTAAAATAGCAGGAAGGGAACATAATGTTTTTATCTACATTCCACTTGCATTACAAATTCACTGTTGCTTCTTGCTGCCTTGTTTTCTCCTTTCGCTAGGGAGGAGAGATGATCAACATTAAGGGTGTCTACCAAGAACAGTGTTTTTGAATGCCTACATCTCATGCTGGATACATTGAGTTTAGAATAATTTGATCCCAACCAAATAAAAACAAATTCTGTTCAAAGTTACATCTACAAATTGAAAGAAAAAATTATCGCTCCCTTCCTTTATTTTTAGCAAGCTGAGATTTTATCCAAAACAAGTTGTCGAGTTGAAAAGACAGGGTAATTTTAACATTCACTGCTTGGCCACTAATCTGGAGGAACAGATTGTACAACTATTCCAGAATCCTCTGATTTTCATTGAAATGAATACTAGTCACATCCTGTAACAGGCAGGCGATCTACTCAGCTAGCTCCAGCAGTAAAGTTCAAAATGACCTCCATTGTCCAATAAACGTATGAAATTATAGCACAGGATTTATTTCAGTATCACTTGATTAATAGTTCTGACTTTCTGGAATACAATTTGAGCAGAGTGGTAAGATTGAAGAATGGGGGAAACAACTGACCATTACTAACCCAAGGACAGCATGGAACAGAAGCTGGAAGTGATAATAACTTGTGTCAGTTACTACTCATAGCTTCACCCACTGTGTGTACTAAGTGCAATTTCCAAAACTTGCCATGGTTCCACTTTTTGATCACAAGTCAGAGCTTGCCCTAGCACAATCTGACCTAAACACATCATTCTCCCCTGTGGCTATTTCTTAATCACACACATGCACATCAAACCTAGTTCTCTATTTTCTTGGAGACATTATCTTGTTTATTTTAAGATAAGAAACTAATATCTTTCAAAAATGAAAAGGTGCAGTCCCCAGCAAATAAAGCAGGCATGTTTGTGCAATCTGATTTGCCCCTTCTAGGCAGTGCACAGTAAAGCTGTAATAGGTTGCAGTAGTATAATAACTCCCATCATTGTTACAAATAGCAACAGCTGATTAAAATTCCCTGAAGAATTGACTGCACCTGAAATCAGTAGAGCTTTTAATTTGTTAACTATTGAACTGACTAACGTAGTCAGCATGCTTACCACTTTTGAAGCAGCACCTTTGTTTTTGACTCCTATGGGATGGCAAATGGTCAGTGCCAATTGCTGATGTAGGTTGCTGTCTTTGATAAGCAAGGGCATTGGAAGTAGTGGGGCCTGCGCATAAGTCTAAGCAATTCATGCCTTGAAATTGTGTTGTTTGAAGATTAGTGCACGGACAAAAATAATTTTTAAAATTAAATTCCTCAGTCCACTACATTAAATGAAGCCTGAACATAGTTAAGGTTAGCAAGTTAATGTGTAACATAATAAGCCAAACAAAGGAATTTAATGCTACTGCATTCAGCCTCGATTTGTTAATCTTTGCACAGCAGAATTTTCAACCCTCCCCCCACCCTCCCTACCTTGTTTACCCCTTAATGCCCCTACTGGCTGTGGAAGGGAGACAAATCGTAGCACAATCAGCAATGCTGATTATTTCTCCTTTCCCCTACCCATTTCACAGCCCCCCATTCGTACACTACTTCTCACAAAAAGAAAGAACTACTCTATTCGCTCAGCTCATAAGAGAAAGGAAACCACTGGGGATGATGTGTAAGTAGACACTGAGAAATGGAGAGAAAGAATTTAATTGTATTCAATTGAGTTCTGTTGAAGAATCATACGGACTCGAAACGTTAACTGTGTTCCTCTCCGTAGATGCTGTCAGACCTGCTGAGTTTTTCCAGGTATTTTTGTATTTTTGTTTTGGATTTCCAGCATCCGCAGTTTTTTGCTTTTATCATAATTGTATTCATATGGTGTCATAGTTCTTTAATGGCCTCAGAACACCCTAAAGTGCTTAACTGCATTCACTACTGTTTTGTAGGCAAACATAACACCCAATTTGTGCACAGCAAGATCCCATAAATAGCAATAACCTGAAACAGAAGTAAAAATAGCTGGAAAAACTCAGCAGGTCTAACAGCATCTGCGGAGAGGAATACAGTTAATGTTTCGAGTCCGTATGACTCTTCATTTTATTTTTGTTTCAGATTTCCAGGATCCACAGTATTTTACTTTTATAATAATGTAACCTGTTTTGATAATGTTGGTTGAGGGATAAGTGTTCGCCAGGAGAATTGTCCTGCTCTTATTCAAGCAGTACCATGGGATCCTTGACCCCCACATGAGAGGGCAGATAGGAACATAGAAACATAGGAAATAGGAGCAGGAGTCAGCCATTCTAATGGTTCCACCATTCAAACAGATCATAGCCGATCATCTACCTCTTGTGCCATTTTTCCCGCTATCCCCATATCCTTTGAAGATCCCTTGGGGTCTGGGTTTAATGTCTCATCCAAAAGATGGTAATTCTAACAGTGCCAGTACTGCACTGGAGTGTCAGGATGGATTATGAGCTCAGTTGCTGGAATCTGAGCACACAACCATCTTACTCAGAAACAAGTGTGCTACCAACTGAGCCAAGGTTGATATTTCGAATTACAATAAATCCTAAAACCAATGTGCACCTAATATAATGGTGTGAATACCCTAAGACTATGTTGCAAATGTAACATTCCTCAGATGTGGATTGCCAAAACACATTAACAAGGTAAATATCATGGTTGAAATGATAATTTTATGAATTCATTTCAAAGCAGGCATGATTAGGCCAAACGGGCAAACTAAGTGTTATGGGAATGAATGTGTAACAGCTGGATGGCCCTCTGTTCTACCACAAAAAGGACAGCTGCTGGCATGAGAATCTCCACCTCTAGCCAAAGTACACCATTAATTGGCTCAGTGCAGTAAAGATTAGCAGAGGGAGCTAAACACAAAGTAAACACTGATTTTTGAATCTCCAAAATGCTAAATTGTACAGCGGCATAAATTTTAAAACACCACGCGCAATTATTTTTTATGAAAAGTTTGATGCACGTGGGTCCGTTCAATGTTAAGAACAATTTTGAAAGTACATAAAGACCTTGGAAATTATGTCGTGACATGAATGTTTAGCACTTCTGTATCAAGGATTCTTCCATTTAATGCAGACTTGAATATCTTTAAAATAAAAGGTTAACAGTTTGCGAAAATAGCTGATGAATTTGAAACAAACAAGCTAAATGTAATAGTACTGCGCTGCGTGTAATTTTTGGATTTAGCCTTTCAATGTACTTTCTACATGGGACACAGGTGATAGGCGCCTAAGATGGCAGCAGAGAAAAGTGCAGCAGAGAAAGGCTCCTTCGATAGCTCAGGCCGCAGCATACACCAAGGAATTGAGAAACTTGGCTCAGTCACCACACACAGGATGGGGCAGGTGATTGGTGAAAGAACCAGCTGTGACAGAAGGAAAAACTCTTGTGCATGAGTCGTTAGGATTTGGAATGCACTGTCTGATAGGGTAGCGAATACAGATTCAACAGTACCCTTCAAAAGGGAATTGGATAAATATTTGAAAGAGAAAAACTAAATATTTGAAATAAATATTTAAATAAATATTGAAATAAATATTGAAATAAATATTTGAAAGAGAAAAACTGCAGGGGTGTGGCGACACTGTGGGGGAATTGGGACTAACTGGATGGTACTTTAGAAGAGCCGGTACAGACTCAATGGGCCAAATGGCCTCCTTCTGTTTTGTATTATTCTATGAGAAAGTTTCTATCACCTAATCATGTTCATGTATTAATTTCTTTCCACACGTTGGGTGGAATTTAATGTGGGCAGTAAGGGGCCCGCTGTCTGCAATGAAATTTGGTGGCTCTCCTGCCAGCCTGATCTCTGGGAGACCCAATGGAATGAAGTTGCAGAATAAAGCTGGGGGGTTGATGGCGGAGTGGTATTATTGCTGGATTTAGTAATCCAGAGACCCAGGGTAATGCTTTGGGGACCTGGGTTCAAATCGCACCATGGCAGATGGTAGAATTTGAATCCAATAAAAATCTGGAATTAAAAGCCTAAAGATGACAATGAAGCCATTGTTGATTGTTATAAAAACCCATCTGGTTCACTAATGCCCTTTAGGGAAGGATGTCTGCCACCCTTACCTGGTCTGGCCTAAATGTGACTCCAGACCCATGGCAATGTGGTTGACTCTTAATTGCCCTCTGAACAATAGGGATGGGGAATAAATGCTGACCCAGCCAGTGATGCCCACATCCCATAATTAACAGGGCCCTTCCATAAATGATCACAGCCCAGAATTAACAAGGCAAGCACAGTGGTGGCCCAGAGTTTTGGTCTACTGCCATCCTAATCCAAATAAAAACTTTGAGCTTACATTTCAGGCAGCTGCTGTGCACCTGATAAAAGTGATGGCCACGTGGTCAAAAGCAAAATTCCCCAAAAGGGCCCTAAACAGACATTAGATCTGCAATTTGCACAGACAGGCCTAGAGTAGGTATGAAGGACTTATTTCCCTTAGCAAAGAGGTTGATAACTAGAGGTCTTGGATTTAAAGTAATTGATAGAAGAATTGAGGTGGGGGAGGATGTATTGAAGAGAATTTTTTCCAGGTTAGTGGTGGGCAGAAACTTACTGCCTGAAAGTGCTGTAGAGGCAAAAACCCTCATCGCATTTTGAGTATAATTGGATCTGCACTTGAGGTGCCGTAATCTACAGGGCTACCAACCAAGAGTGGGAAAGTGAGATTAGGCTAGCTACCTTTATTTGCTGGCCCTGGCATGCAGGGCCAAATGGCCTTTTTCTCCGCTGTAAATTCCTATGATTCTATGAACACCCATTTCAGCCCCATATGACTACAGTATGCCAAGAGCGGAGACTAAGCATGCACATGCCATATTGGGCCATGCAGTGCTTGTTTTTTGCTCCAAAAACAGGCAATGTGCAGTTAAATTTTCAGTCCATAAACACTTTCTCTATAGGTTCACCATGTTCAGTTGCTCATATAGTTCACTAATAAACTGCTGCATAATGAGAATGGAAATGAATTGGTGCTTGGTGCTTTCAAGCGAAAACTCGCACAGCTGAAGCGTCCCAAGTGAGGGAAAGATTTACTCTGCTAGCTATGTTCTGATGATGTTTCACAATCATGAGCAGGACAATTTCCCCCCAGTGCACCCTCAACATCAGAAGACCTCCATCTAATATGACTTTGTGGCATTTCCATTTCCAACCCAACTGCATTTGTGAGTTCTCTCATGCCTCATTTATGTGGCAGAGCTTGTGTTTTAGAGGCAGGGTTGTCCGCACTTCTTCAACCAACGACACAGTATAAAGGGAAAAGAAAAAAAGGGCCTGCATTTAAATAGCACCTTTCACAAGCACAGGGCATTTTCAATTTGCGGTATAATTTGCAGGGACAAGGGGCCTGACTCTGTGGTGACAACCAAAATCCTTGGTGGGTCCTGGGGTCTGACACAGCGCTAACAGACAGAACTCTGTGTGAGACCAGGGGGTCTGACACTGCAGTGATAGACGCAATTCTGTGTGGGACCAGGGGGTCTGACACTGCGCTAACAGACAGAATTCTGTGTGGGACCAGGGGGTCTGACACTGCGGTGATAGACACAATTCTGTGTGGGACCAGGGGGTTTGACACTGCGCTAACAGACAGAATTCTGTGTGGGACCAGGGGGTCTGACACTGCGCTAACAGACAGAATTCTGTGTGGGATCAGGGGGTCTGACACTGCGCTAACAGACAGAATTCTGTGTGGGACCAGGGGGTCTGACACTGCGGTGATAGACAGAATACTGTATGGGACCAGGGGGTCTGACACTGCGGTGATAGAATTCTGTGTGGGACCAGGGGGTCTGACACTGTGCTAACAGACAGAATTCTGTGTGGGACCAGGGGGTCTGACACTGCGGCGATAGACACAATTCTGTGTGAGACCAGGGGGTCTGACACTGCGCTAACAGACAGAATTCTGTGTGGGACCAGGGGGGTCTGACACTGCGGCGATAGACAGAATTCTGTGTGGGATCAGGGGGTCTGACACTGCGCTAACAGACAGAACTCTGTGTGGGACCAGGGGGTCTGACACTGCGCTAACAGACAGAGCTCTGTGTGGGACCAGGGGGTCTGACACTGCGGTGATAGACAGAGCTCTGGGTGGAATCATCACAGATTTGTACAAAGTGTGCGAGCAGGTGGGAAAAAGGATATTTTCCCGCGCGTCCTGCCTCATTAATAATGCATTCCCAGGAAACACACCGGATCGCTAACAGGGCAGCTTCTGGTTCGCCCGCCCCGTCATCACCTCAGGCCTTCAGTAATCCGGACGCCATATTTAAAGGGAGCCCCTGCACAAAGCTAGCACTCGACAAGGGATAGGAAGCTGCTGGGGACTGATGGCCGGCAAAAGGAGGAAACATGCTGTCCCCAAATTTAGCAACCAAATTTAATGAGGCAGGTCGCGCCTGAAATGGGTCGGTACGGTTCGAAACCCGCCATTGAGGCCAGCAGGAAAACGTCCTTTTCCCCACCCACTAGCACACTTTGTACAAATCTGGGATGATTCCATCCAGAGTTCTGGCTGTCACCGCAGTGTCAGACCTCCTTTGTGCCTACTGGATGCAGTGAAGGCCCGCTGTGAAGTCCTCTACCCCGGCTCTGGGTGAAGATCAGCAAGCGAAGTGACAAACCCAGCATGGGAGGTGGTGGCAGCAGTGGTCAGCGCCAACACCCTTCAAAAGATGACAGACATCCAGTGCCAAAAGAGGATACCCCACCAGATTAAGTCACTATTCTCATCACTCTCAACTCACACACCATCACACATCCACAGGCATCTCACTCACTGCCAGTCCAAGGGACATCACCATTCACTCTCTCACACAAACCTTCATCTTCACTGCAGATCGTGTTCTCACCCTGCCCAAGGCAACACTCACCACCTATACATGCCAGGCATCCTTCTTGGTTGGCCTGGCAGGTGTCTTGCCATCTGTCTTCATGCAGGACAAGCTGGCCCACAACAAAAGCAAGAGGTCGCAGGCTGGTGGAGGAATCCCTGAAATCAAGGTCCCCACAGACTTTGAAAATAGAGTCTGACAGCTGGCCGGCCATGATCTGTGCCATTCCTGTGCTGATGGTGAGGTCAGTGGTGCTCAACCAAGTGAGGATCCAGCAGTGAACATCCATCAGAAAACCATGCTGTGAGTCAGTCCCCTGCCAAGCACTAATTTTCTCTCCTTGCTTTCACAGGCACATCTGGGAAACAGCCGAGGGGGTCCACAAGCCAGGTCCTCGACTCAAGCCTCAAAGACACCTCAGAAGAAGAATTTGATGATACATTCACTGAAGACCCATCACAGCGTTCACCCACACCCCCCACCAGCGCAGAGATACACACCTCGGTGGGACCTAGTTCTAGAGTAGCCTCAGAGTCACAATCTGGTGAGCACATCGCACTGTCTGACCCACATTAGATAGCGGCTGGGACTTCCCAGGTCCCTGGCTGCTGGAGGCCAGAACGTTGCTGAGTCCGAGTCACTTGACGAGCCTCTGGACTCGGTCATGTCACAGTTGCTGGAGCTGCAAAGGCAAGCTCAGGAACATCAGGAAGGGATGACTGCTGCACTCCTCAGGTTGCAAGGCACGATGGAGGAGTCCATCCACCTTCAGTCTAAGGTGATAGTGCTGGCATGCCAACGCACCAAGGTCAACACTGGTAGGAAACCATGGTCTAGGACATCAGTCCTGCACTGCTGCGTGGGCTGAACTCCTTGGTCTCCAACAGTGTCACCACAAGAGCAATGTGGGCTAGCTCGATCTCACTCCAAAGAGCCAGCCAGGGGCCCTCGGGTACCCATAGGGAGGATGATCAGCAGGTGCAATCCACCCAAGTGACTCTGGGAGTGTCCAGCCCACCTAAATCCCCTCTTCCTGAGACCCCAGCAGCTCCAGCTCCACAGGCTGAAGCAGGTGCCACTGCCACACAGTAGGGCCCCGAAAGCAGGCCAAGACCCTCCAGATGACACCCATCAAGGTCATCAGAGACAGGGCGTATTTGTCAGCTGACTGCCTCCACCTCCACTGTGGATGTCGGGGAAGCACCAGCAGGGTTAGGAAGATTAAGAAGATGTAGTTACATAGTCTGGGCATGGGTGTTAATCACTTGTACATAATGATCAGCATTGTAAATAAACTCCCAAGAATGTCTCCTTGCCTATGGCTCCTTGTTACGATGAGCAGTGTTCGTGTCACTCAGATGTGAAGCCTTGATTCCTGCACAAGATAAAGACAGGTGTCTCAGTCCACAGCCTCTTCCCTGTGCTTTGTGCAGCCTTCAGACCAAAGTGATGATCCGGCTTCACTCACTGGAAACATTACTGATGCCTGCACCTCGGCAGTGCTTGTCATTGCTGCCAGAATGTCGTGGGCAGGGATCACAGAGTTCTTTCATTCTCTCTGTGTGCTCTCAGCATCTTTCAAGTGGGGCTGGTCCCCATCTCTTCAGCATCTGCGACCAGTGATGCTGTGCTCCTGAACGGGTCAGGTGCTGAAGGCGGACAAAGGATAGGATGTATTTAAAATTTCACGGCTGCGTCTCCATGATATGACTCTGATCACAGAGTGCAAGCGAGCTGCCTTCAGCCAGGCAGGAGTCAGACATTCACAGAGGCAATGTGAAGATCTATGGAGTGTCCTCACTGCATGTTGTCATCATCCACCTGGAATCTAGTGACTCTGCTGCTTCACCATGACATGAGCCTGAGCACCGAGGGTACGTGCGCTGTCATCAGCCACACAGGAGTCAAATGTTCATAGATACAAGGTGAGGATATCGGGACTGTCCTCGCTGCATCTCATCATCATCCTCCATGAATCTTGCGGCTACGAGGGCCTCCAGAACGCGCCTGCCTCATCTGGCCAGTGCGATGTCCTCTCGCTGGCATCCTCATCTTCAAGGACCTCATCATCATTATCCCCCTCAATGCCCTCCCCATCAGAGGATACGTGAAGCTCCTCCATCTCCTCCTCAGCCAGATCCCCCCGTTACAGCGCCAGATTATGTAGTGCGCGGCAAGCTATGGTGATGCACGACACACTCTGGGGACTGTATTGCAGTGCCCCACCGGACCTGTCAAAGCTCCGGAAGCTCATTTTCAACATGCTAATCGTTTGTTCCACCAAAGTTCAGGTCGTGACATGAGCCTCGTTATACTATCGCTCTGCTGCAGTCTGAGGCCACCGCACGGGCATCATCAGCCATATTCTCTGTGAGTAGCCCTTGTCCCCAAGGAGCCAACCCCGCAGTCCCTGTGGACCCTGGAAGATGTCAGGGATCTAATAACTGCTAAGGATGTAGGAGTTGTGGACGCTCCCTGGGAATCGTGCACAGACCTGTAGGATGTATTTTTGGTGGTCATAGACCAGCTGAACATTCAGCGAGTGGAAGCCCATGTGGTTGACCTAGTTGACTGCTTGTTGCCATGGAAATCTAAGCGCCACATGAGTGCAGTCAATTGCACCCTGTGACTGTGAAAAACCAGAGATTTGCACAAATTCCAGTGCTCTTGCTTCCTGGCTTTCCTGATCCCGGGCAAAATGCACAAAGTTCTGTGTCTTCGCAAAGATGGTGTCCATGACCTCATGGATACACTTGTGTATGGACGATTTGAGATCCTGCCTGTGGACCCCTGAAAGGAGGCACTAGCATAAAAATTGAGTGCCACGGTCACTTTCATGGCCAGTGGCAGTGGATGCCCTCTATGTCCCTGTGGTGCCAAATCCTGCAGCAGGTGGCATATGTGACCGACCAGTTCCCTGGACATGCGCAATCTTTGGTGACACTGGTTCTCAGTCATCTGCATCTATAGACCCTGGGTCTAGTGAGGTGCCTACGAGTGACAGCTCACTGTGGTTCTTCAGCTGCGTGCACTGCAGGCCCTGCTGCCCCTTCATCTTGAGGGAGGTGCTCCTCTCTTTGCTGGGCTATGCGCCTCCACTGATCTCTTCTCCTTCTTCTCTGGTCTCCATAAGCATACCACTAAATCACCAGGCTCCATGATCCTGGTGTTCTCCTCCTGCAGGATCAAAGAGAGAGACACAACGGTTAGCATATGTGTCCTAAGATCCTCTCTTGGTTAAGTCTGAAGGCCCCTTCACATATGTAGGGGAGTGCTGACCACCACTTAGATGGCCAGTGTGTAGTGCGCTCATTGGCTGTCCGAAACCCCACCCACCTCCACTCCACTACACTTGAGCGATTGGTTGCAGCTTTGGCCAATGGACTGCATGCTGCACTTTCAGCTCAGGCGCAGGCATTCTTCGAACCCACACTCAAGGCTGCACTGTTGCTTGCACTATAATGGATACTGGTCTAAACCTTAATAAAAATGTTGCAAGGGGCTTTAAGCGCCTCCACCAGTAACTGCGCCATGGCAACCTCTCAGAAGAGGATTGTACAATTTGCCCGCCAATTGCTCTGCATCATCTGAAATGCACACTAATTTACAGTCTGTGCCTGAGGGGTGAAAGGTTCTAGAGCATTTGGTGGCACTTTCATGCTTTTGCGTTGCTTGAGCGGGCAGAAAAGCTTCAGGCCCGCACTGGAGCCCTTGCACCGGCTCCACACTGAAAGTCAGCCGAGAAAAAGCGATTGGCCTGTGTCCGCCGTGATTTCACAGTGCCTCTTCCTTAATGTCCTACGGGCGATGCCCACGAGCATTATGCAAGGTTGCGTGCATTTACCTCCGAGTTTCCCTCAAAGTTCAGGTCACCAGGTGCACAGCTTTTAAAGGCAGTCATGAAGCACGCTGTTCTAAAGTCAAGCCGACGTGGGCAGTAATTTTGATGTGGGGGATGATTCTGGCGAGCAGGAGTTATAATTAGATGCAAATGTATTAAAATAATATTCCTGACATGTGGTAGTGGGAAACACGGCCTGCCATTGATGGGTGGAGTGGAGATTACAAATTGGTCTCATGATGGCGTAAAACCGATTTTTGGCCTTCTCGCCCTATTGTTACTCATTTTTTTATTCATTCACTGGACGTAGGCTTCGCTGGCTGGACCAGTATTTAATGTCCATCCTGAGTTGCCCTTGAGAAGGTGGTGGTGAGCTGCCTTCTTGAACCGCTGCAGTCCATGTGGCGTAGATACATCCACAGTGCTGTTAGGGAGGCAGTTCCAGGATTTTGACTCAACGACAATGAAGGCACAGCAATATATTTCCAAGTCAGGGTGGTCAGCGACTTGGAGGGGAACTTCCAGGTGGTGGTGTTCCCACCTATCTGCTGCCCTTGTCCTTCTAGATGGTAGTGGTCGTGGGTTTGGAAGGTGCTGTCGAAGGAGCCTTGGTGAATCCCTGCAATGCATCTTGTAGACGGTACACACTGCTGCTACTGTGCGTCGGTGGTGGAGGGTTTCCCCCACTCCCGCCTGTTATGACACCCGACATCAACAGGGCTGGAAAATTCCAGCCTCTATGTGGGACCAGGAGGTCTGACACTGCGGTGACCATGGGTCTCACATCACTTTTAATATACAATAATTTAAAATTTTCTTCCATGGATTGGTGCCTGTTGCAGACTGGATTTAAGAATAAGCAATCACATTTCACTTAACATTGTGAGAGCAATTGACAAGGAGAGTATTATCTCATTGCTTCAGTCTTACTGGATTGTAGCTCAGGTCCTAGAGGTGAGAGGACAAGTTTTTCAATCCATTGCACCACCCACTGTTTATATGCTTATCTAAAATAAAAATCAGTGCCTGAACAGCTTTATTTCCTTTTCTCTCTTTTAAAAATTATATTATATAAAACATACTTGTCCATAAGTGTTTTTCCTGATGACAAGGAGACTGCATATAAGCAGTTTAACTAATTTATAATGTCACACTACTCTGTGCTGTTCTTAAGAGATAGACTTGCACAGCTAATCCAAAAATCCTGATAGCTGGTGCTACCAACATTATTTACAGTGGTGAATTTTGCAATATTTTTATCATGCACAATATTTTCCAATGGGTTGTGTAAATAATTATATTGATATTTATATAAGTGACAGAGTGGCACCCAAATTTTCAGGTTTTATTAGGTTAGGGTTTTAAGGGATATATATGAAAGGTGGGTGGATAAAGTTAAGGTACAGATCACCCATGAACTACAATCCAGTAAGACTGAACCCATGTTCTGCAGAACATGCTCGAGGGGCTGAATGGCCTACTCCTGTTCCTATGGGCAGAATTTTGCCCTCATCGGGCGGGCTCGGCTGGGGCGAGCGGGAGCAGCTGCAAAAGGGACTACTGCCTGCAATCGGGCTGTGACCGCAATCTCACGCTGGTGGGCCCGCCAGCTGCAGAATGTTCGAGAAGGGGCGGGCGGGGGCAGGCGGGGGGCGGGGACCTGTTGGCCGCCGGATCCAATGACAACCCGGCGGCTGGTTCAAATATGGCGCAGGCGGCCCCACGGAGGCTGCCCGTGTCGGAGTTGCTGCAATGACATGGCTGCAAATGCAGATGTAGACGGCAGACAGGAGGTAAGGTTGGCCGGGCACTCAGCCCCCCGTTTTTCCTACGAGTGCCTCACCGCCCTCCTGGAGGAGGAGGTTGCCAGGAGGGACACCCTTGTCCCCAGAGATGGGAGGAGGAGGCCACTGCACCTCACAAAGATGGCATGGGAGGAGGTGGCAGCCCAGGTGAGCAGCCATGATGTGGTGCGGAGCACCTGGGTCCAATGACATGCTGCGCTCAGGACGGGTGAGTACTGTAACAAAAACAAAAATTGCTGGGAAAACTCAGCAGATCTGACAGCATCTGTGGAAAGAAAGACAGAGTCAACATTTCAAGTCCGTATGACTCTTCTTCGGAACTGCATTCTGTGTTGGCATGGGTCAGTGTGATGAAGCGTTTTGGGCTGGCCATTCCCCCCCGTGGAGCTCAGCGATGTTAGAGTCTGAGTGCCACTGTCAATGACGCCGCAGCTGGGCAAGGGGATGAGCCCTGGCTGCTTAGACTGAGTGCCTTGCGGCTTGCGGGCCGTGACCAGGTTGTGCTGGCAAGATTCTCCTCAAGCGGGATTGGCCAGGCTACAATGGCGCTGCAGGGAGAGAGAGGACTAATCAATGCTGCTCTGTCCTTTCAGGGAAGACATCCCATAAAAATATTGAGAGGTCACGGACTGGCGGAGGACCTCACACCTCCTCATCTTCTCCAGATATGAGCAGGAGGCCTTGGAGCTTGAGAGACGCCATATACCTCAGTCAACTGCAAAGAGGCTGGGGTGTCAGACGAAGTGCACTGAGTTAAGAGTTTCGAATGGTGCAAACATTCTTGTGTAATCTCATCATTGATGGGAGCATCCACTCTGGATTCCCATTGATCATTGAAAGATACAGATCTCCATTGTCTCATCAGGGTGCCGGGAATGCATAGTGACAGTGTGATGACTTTAACTAATGACATGTCTTTGTTTTCCCTTAGATCTGCCACCAAGCAGCCAATCTCAGAACCTCCAGGAGCCACCCCTAACATCGGAGGACCACCAGGCACATGTGTCACACCCGCTCTCTGAAGCAGGCACCAGCGCAAACACCAGCACCTTGGTGGGCATTAGATTTGTGGCTAGTATCTCAGTGCACAATTGGTGAGGGTACTACACACTTGCTTGAGGTGCAGGCGGAGGCGAAGAGCACCCATAGCGCTGGCAGTCGGAGGGCTGCTGGGGACCAGCACGATACTCAGTCGAAGGCTGGTGATGAGCCTCTGGAGGCGTCTATTAGGCAGCAGATGCAGGATTTCAAGCGGGATGTGTGGGAGAATCTGGCGGAGATCCATGGAGGTCTGCGTGCCATGGTCTCTGTTGTTGCGGACTGTGAGAACTGCATTGACCGTCATTACCGAGCATAATACTTCCTCCGTGGAGAGATTGGCGACTCTCATGGAGAGGCTGCTCCAGGAACAGAACCAGGGATTCCTGGGGTTGCTCTCGCACCTGCAAGCCCTCACAAAGGCACTGACTCCCAGCTAAGTGCCGGTCCATCAATGGCAAGCAGGGAGGTCCACAGTGACCTCACGTTGGCACACGAGCTGCTTGCCATCTCTGCGGGCTCCTCTCAGGGCACTCTGGATGACGACAGCAGCTCCTCCGCTCCTCAGCCAGTGACTATTGCATCTGATGAGACTGCAGCAATTAGGGAGATGCCAGCTGTGGCAATGGCCACTCCCTCCCAGGCGGAGCCATCACAGGCTCCACTGGCCAGAGGACGACCACCAAGGTCATCAAGGCCAACAGGACACCAGGGTCAGCAGTCTGTCTCCAATGCCAGTGCCAGCGAGGGGGAGGCACCTAGATGTAGCACGCATAAACGTAAGTTTAAAGCACCATAAGCACAAGAGGGACTGGTCACGGATGATCTTTTGTTCCCCCATTTTGTTTTACTTTTTTTAATGGTATGACCATCAAATTGTTTTGTTCTGTTCATAATCTGTGAGTGCCAACATTAAATTACATTTGCATTTGTGTTATTGGCCTGAGTATGCTTCATTTGTTTTGTACGTGCAGGGTACGCCAGTATGTAATGCTGGACATGGGTGGCTCGAAACTTTATTGCACAGGCACTGAGTGTATCTTGGGGGCAAATTAAAGGGTCATTTCTGAGATCCAGGATGTGGTGGCAGCCATGGCATGAGGTGGTAGTTCTTATTCGGCAGCCTAGCTGAAGGAGCATTGGATTAAGGCACCCCTGGTGTCCCTGCCTCCCTGGAGGTTACCGAGGTCTGCCTCCATGCCCTCAGTGTTCCCCTCACCGTGCTCCTCTTCTGACTCACTACTGGACTCATCTGTGACCTGTGCAGCTGCGTCAACATCTTCTTCCTCCAGTGGGTCCCCCCTTGCCAGTGCCAGATTGTGGAGAGCGCAGCATGCAACCACTATCAGTGACAAAAACAAAAAGCTAAAAGCTACTGCGGATGCTGGAAATCCAAAACAAAAACAGAATTACCTGGAAAAACTCAGCAGGTCTGGCAGCATCGGTGGAGAAGAAAGCAGTTAACGTTTCGAGCCTTCATGGCCCTTCGGCAGAACTGAAGCAAGCAGTGACACCTGCTCTGAGGGGGGGTATTGTAGTGCACCCCCTGAGCGGTCCAGGGGAATGCGGAAGCACATCTTGAGAAGCCCTATGATTCTCTCTACCACCGCCCTTGTGGAGGCGTGGCTCCTGTTGTACCGCTGCTCTGCCTCTGTTCTTGGGTGGCAGAGAGGCGTCATGAGCCACCTTTTCAAGGTATAGCCCTTGTCACCCAGCAGCCATCCATCCAGTCGGGCTGGAGCACTGAAAAGCCCCGGCACCTGGGAGTGTCTGAGGCTGTAAGTGTCATGGGAGCTGCCTGGGTACCTTGCACAGACTTGCAGAATCTGCATCCTGTGATCACACACTATCTGCACGTTCATGGAGTGGAAGCCCTTCCTGTTGATGAAGGCACCAGGCTCACCTGCTGGCGCCTTGATGGCCACATGTGTGCAGTCGATTGCACCCTGGATGCGGGGGAACCCAGCAATCGCTGCAAAGCCTCTGGCTTGCTCAGCCTGGCTGGCCTCGTCCATGCAGAAATGAATGAAAGTCAATACTCACCTGAACAGAGCTTCTGTCACCAGCTTGACACAACCGTGGACAGCTGAATGGGAGACTCCATACAAATACCCGACTGAGCCCTCGAAAGATCCACTGGCATAGGAGTTGAGGGCTACTGTGACCTTCAGAGTCACTGGCATGGGGTGTGCACCCACACAGCTGGAGCTGATCTCAAGCCTGATTATCTGACAAATGGAGGTCACTGTCTCCCTTAAGAGGCAGAGCCTCTTTCGACATTGTATCTCAGACATATTGAGTTAGCTACATCGCCACTTGTAAATCCAGGCAGTGGGATAGCGGCGTCTTCTGCGGCCCCTTCTGCCTTTGACTATCTGCTTGCCCTGAGCCCCTTTTGCCTGCGCCTCTCCTCCCACAGGTCCCTCCCCTGGAAGCTGCATTGGGACACCTGGCCTCCTCTCCCTTCTGCCCCTCTCCTCCTCAGAGGAGGAGGTGCCTCCAGTGGCGATCACAATCCCAATTATCAGGATAAGGAAAGGCTGTCTGATACCAGGAAGGGTCCACATGGTCCGAATCCTCAGGGGGTCTTGGAGATACCAATGAGTCCTGAAATGAAGCCTGGAAATGCTAAGAATAAAGCCCCGAACCAAGATGAAGATGCCAAGTACCAATAAGCTACCAGCAGCAAACTATCTCCCAAACTCGTCACTACTCACACTGGCAATGCTGCTGACCCTTTTTATTCCGCCCGTGGATGAGGTTTTGCAAATTGTGGGGGGCCCGTTTTGCCCGTGCGACGAGCGAAAAATTGCACGGACAACGTTAAATCGCCGTCAATTGGGTTCCTAAGGGCCTTAACTGGCTTCTTAATTAATGGTGGCTACAGCTCTGCCTCCTGCGTGTGCCCGCCGACTGAAATATCGCGTTCGTGCGCGATGACATCGGGACGCTTGCCTGGCGTCATCACGTGTCATTTTACACTCGTCCGGGCCGGGCACACGCCCGCCCGACGAGCAGAAAATTCTGCCCCACTGGAGCGATTCACCTCCATTTAAATGATTTCCTTCACTCCACACATGTAACGTCTCCCTTTGACTCTCATTCACACTGGCTCTGCTCCCTCAATTCGTACCGGCTCTCTGCTTCTTCACTGACTCTCTTGTCGTTTGCCCTCCCCCAGTTCATCCTGGTTCTCTTCTCCCTCAGTTCACACTGACTGGCCTCTCCCTCTCCTTCCCCTAGATCAGAGGAAGCAGTGCCGAGAAACCAAGATAAATCCGTGTAACCAGAATTGCAGGAGCTTTGAGTGCTACAATAGCACAGGGAGGGGGTGAGGGTGTTGGGGGTGGGGATGAGGGTGGTGGGGAATGGTAAAAAGTAAAAGTTTTGTTAAAGCTATCCTAGTAATAGGGCATATGGAGGCTTGCTGAGTTGCTGAAATGCATCTTGTCGATGGTACACATTTGTCTTGGATGGTGTCAAGCTTCTTGCATGTTGTTGGAGTTGCACTCATCCAGGCAGGCATCCCCTCATACCTTGATCTAACAAAACCTTTTACTAATCTTGGTCTAAAATTAAAATGTTAATTTTGTGGCTCAGTGCAAGAATATAAAGAAAAAGAAAAATACTTCAGTGCATCTCTGATCTGGTGACTTGCTTCATTGAATTCAGTAAATTATCAATATAAAGAACTACATGGCGAGTTAAAATTAAACAAAATAAAAGGTGGAATTGAGCAGTCTTTTAGTATAAAATCCTACGAGGCTTTGTGACTACTGGCCTTTACCGAGCTTTCTCTGCCATTGAGGAAAGTGCTGCTGCCAGCTCAATCGTCATGATCCAAGTTTCATGCTACTCTCTGTTTGCACTTCCCACAACAATATTGGGACTGAACCACAGCAGGAAGCAATTTTGCAATATTAATGCATCCTATAGTTTTATTGCACAATAGCTTGTATGCTTCCCTAGCTGAGAGTTAATCCTTAAATTGGAGCATTGTTAGGTCAATTGAAATGGTAATATCTTCGTTGAGTGTGAGTGCACAGATGTTCTCGCCAGATGATGCCATGAATAGTTCATGAGAAATCTGGAGCTTTGCGTGTAAGCAATAAAGTTTTACATTTTAAATTTCTTTTTAAAGATTTTGCAAATAATATTAATACATTATTTTCTAGGTCCTGAACCAGCAGTATAAAGGAAGAATGAAAAAGCTTTCCCTTTACAATATCCTGAGTTTTATTAATAGGGGCATAGAGTACCAGGGCAATGAGGTTATGTCAAGTTTGTAAGAGTCATCAGTTCAGCCTAGAAAAGATTCATGAGAATGGTTCCAGGAATGAGGAACTTCAGTTATGAAGATAGATTGGAGAAGTTAGGGTTGTTTTCCTTAGACAAAAGGAGATTGAGAAGAGATTTGATAGAGGTATTCAAAATCATGAGGGATCTGGGCAGAGTAGATGGGGAGAAACTGTTCCCACTCATGAAAGGATAGAGAACAAAAGGGCGCAGGTTTAAAGTAGTAGTAAAAGAAGCAAAAGTGATAGGAGGAGACATTTTTTTACACAGTGGGTGGTTAGGGTCTGGAATGCTCTGCCTGTGAGTGTGATGGAGGCAGGTTCAACTGAAGCATTCAAAAGGAAATCAGGCTGTTGTTTGAAAAGGGAGAATGTGCAGGGCTATGGGGAGAAGGCGGGGGTATGGTACTAGATGAGTTATTCATTTTGAGAGCCAGTGTAGACACAATAGCCCAAATAGCCTCCTTCTGTGCCATAACAATTCTGTGATTCCCTGATTTTTTGTTTACACTACATTTCACAATCTCAGGACATTCCAACTCACTTTACAGCTGATAAAAATTTTTGATGTATAATCACTGTTGCAGTGTAACTAACTCAATAGCCAATTTGCGCACGTCCCACAACAAGCAACTTGATAATGGCCAGATTATCTGTGTTTTTTTTAAGTGATGCTGTTTGAGGGATAAATATTAAAATAGAATATAGAATACGATAAATATTGGGATAGAACCTGCCTGCTCTTCTTCAGTGAGTGCCACAGGGTCTTTAACATTCACCTGAGAGGGTAGTGGGGGTTTCGGTTTAAAGCCACACCCAAAAGGTGGTGCCTTTTGCCATGCAGCATTCCCTCAGAAGTGCGTGTGGTGTCACCCTAGATTTTGTGTCCAGATCTCTGGAGGGGGATTTGAACCCACAAAATTCTGACTCATCATTAGGATGACGAGTAAAGATGTGATGGTGCACAGTGAATGCAGCTGCAAGTGCAATGGCCCATTCACCATCTTACACTTTCCATTCAACATTTCAAAACCTAAAATTTGCTAACTTTGTGATTCTAAAGCAACAGCAGATTCATTAATAATTGGTCACTTAGAGAGAACAAAGACTTGTATTTTTATAACTTTTCACAGCTTTGCAGCCAATGAATTACTTTTGAAGCATAATCACTGTTGTAATATTAGAACTGTAGCTGCCAATGTGTGCACAACAATAAACAGCAATATGATGATGACCGGATAATCTGTTTTAGTGATGTTGGTTGAGGGATAAAAGACCTTATACCCCCATTTTTTTTTGAAGTCACCTTCATTCTGTTGACAAAGCAACAGGATTAGTCAACAAGACATTTTTAATGCTCCTTTTACATTACAGATACTCAGCTTTTGGGGCTTCAATTGGTGATGTGCTAATGGATTGGTTTTCTTAGAAATGGTCGCTAATTATTCCATGATTTACACACATGCTTGTGCGTATATTTTCTCTATTTGCTAAGGTTAGTGAAAAAATTGGGAAATCAGCTTTCTACTCATGTTGCCTTCTATTCAGGCATTATAAATTGAGGAAAACAGGATGTAGGAAAATTTCTAAATCTGGGGCCAACTCAACATCAGTTGACAAACTAATTAAAATCAGACAAGCTGGGCTAATGTCACGAGGCTATGCCCCTTCATTTTGAAAAAAAATTATTTTTCAACTTTCAACTGACTGGAAAATTTGCAATTTGAAATAAGACAGATCAAACTACTTAAAAATGCAATGCCACCTTCCAAGGTGAAGGGAAAAGCAAACAAGACACCCTTGGGAAGTGTGAAGAGAGGGACATTTCCTAAAATTTAAAGATCCATTGAAACTCATCATTGTCTAAATAAGAGACATTAAATTGCAAAGTGTTGGATATTGAAACAATGGCAGCCACAGACAGACCCACCCAAAACCTCTTGGCAATACACAATAGGTGAAGTATAAATGACCAGGCTACAGCCACTGCAGAGGGATTGCAAGTGACACCAGGAGCATCAAGAAAGTTTTCAGCAGAGGAAACAAGCTGAAAAGCAGTGCTCTCTCCTTCTCTCTCTCTTCTGGAACAAGTGCATTGACCAGTTTGAAAGAAAACTTGACTAGAAATCTACGAGTGAACCAAGATCTCATAACAATTGCAACATCTTCTACATCTGACCACATCTACAAAACCAGCTAACCCAAATCGGCTGCAATATTTAACAGTCTACGCCTCAAGATCAAGCAAAGGACACTTAACCGTATATTCTTTTAACTTTACTTTATTGAACTCTAACTTCCCTTATTTCTGTGTGTGCCGTCATGTTATTTTTTTCCTTAGGTTTAGTGGTTAATAAATTTGCCCTTTCTTTAACTCAAGGAACCTTGTTTGATTGGTTCTTTATTGTTTATAATTTAAATAGTGTAATGCATTCTGATTTGGAAAAGGCATTTCTTCATAAAAAAGAAACTTAAACCTTTGTTGTGACCAACCAAATAGACTGAAAAGAGGGCAGCTAGTTCACTCCTCACCTGGTCATAACACTAATACGAAACCCACTTCAAACAACAAAGGAAGTGGCTGGTGTTTTCATGCTATATTCATAGTAGTAGAGTAACTTGTGTTTTTTTAATCGGAAAAGCCCCAAGAGCCATGTACAAAAGTTTGTACATAGAAACCTACCTCAATGTGGCAAAAATTAAGACATGGAGGTGATATCCCTAATGGTGTTTGTGCAGCCTCCAGAAAGTCATGAAGCAATCAGCTGCCCTTTAGGCTCATTTAAGTGAATTATATTTGCTGACATTGTAGTAAGTCACACTTGCAACTGTGCAATACGCAGATTTGTGTCATTTTATTTGGTACTGTTCCCCATGTTTCATTATTATATTATACACACAATTAGGAGGAAATTAAAACCTGATCTTTATTTCAAGAAAATGTTTAATTTCTCTAAAAAAACATAAACACTTGCAAAAGAAAATACCATTTCTATGTTTCACAGATTAGCTCATTGAAGATCAGATTGAGTTTTATTATCTTACAGCTGATTGATATCGCTTAGCTCTAATTTGTGGCATAACTTCTCATATTGCAATGATGTGTCTTTCTACTTCATGTTATTGCTTTCAGGAATAAATTGGTTACGTGTAGCTGATGACTCCTATTCAACTTGACACAAGGCTTATAGAAAGCTTCATCTATGTAGAATCCACAAGTAGAACGTAATACCCAAGGATGTTACAAAATATGTAACTGAAATGAAAGAATATATAAATTGACAAGATTATAAGATCAACTGAGACACTTGAAGACTGAAGTGCAAGGTCTTAAGCCATCAATCAATTACAGTTGCATGAAATGACCTACTATAGTTTGACTGATTCAGTTCAATGGCAAATAAATATCCATTCTACAAATGCCAACCAAATGAAGGCATTCCACTAACAGTGCATGTTCCTTATAAGTACTGGCATCTTGTCATTTTGAATGTTGCATCTTCTCTACTCATTGTCATTTTCCAGTGAGGGGTGAAGATATGACTTCAAGTTAAGATAATAGAATACAATCCCACACAAATCCCTCAGTCTGGTTCTAGTTTTTCTATCACCGCCCCCCCCCCACTCCCCCATCCCCTCGTCCCTAAGTTTCTTGAAAGCTCTGACAACACTAATGCGTAAAAAGGAGAGGGGTTAATGGTATGTGGAGTTGATGGATAGCATGGTGCAGCCAAACTACAAGTGTATATATTGTACTATTTCAGTAGAGAGTCATCATAGGATCTAGGCAGATGTGCAAGACATGGATTACTGAGATGGGTAATATTCAAATGGACAGCTGACATGCTCAGTTATGCTGACACATAGACCAAAATAAGAGAATAAGGGTCCAAAAAGAAAACAATGAGAAAGAGGATAGAAAGTAAGATGTTAATAGAAAGATTTGCATTTATATAACGTCCTTCACAACCTCAAGATGCCCCAAAGTGCTTACAGCCAATAAATATTTTTTAAAGTGTAGTTGCTGTTGAAGTGCAAGAAATATGACAATTTGAGCACAGGCAGGTCGCACAAACAGCAGTGACCATTATGATCAATCTGTTTTTGTTGATTGAGGTTGATGTTTGATGTTTTATTGAAAGGTAAATATTGGCCAGAGTACTGGTGAGAATTTCCCTGCTTTTATTCAAAATAGTGCTGTAAAATTTTTTTATGTTCACCTGGAAGATGGTACCACCAACAGTGCAGCATTCCTTCAGTAATGTACTAGAGTGTCAGCCTGGACTTTGTGTTCTTATTTGGAAGCCATGATCTTATTGAATGGCAGAGCAGGCTCGAGGGGCCGAGTGGCCTACTCCTGCTCCTAATTTGTATGTTTGTATGTAGCATTCACCAAGACTCAATCTAGAATGCTTAGTTTAACAGCCTGTCCTGATGTCTGGATCATTTGAACATATAAACCCTCTTCATAGCTGAGTAAATTAGCTCTTGCTGTTGATTACAAAGAACACAACTAGGATGAATGTTTTAATTGGATCAGTCTTCATCCAACTGTGTTCTGGATTGGCTTCCCAACAGCAGAAATCTTAGTGCAAATAGTCATTACTCACAGTAAGTTGGATAGTATTTTTCCAGGTATTTTTATTTTTGTTTTTGTTTTGGATTTCCAGCATCCGCAGTTTTTTGCTTTTATATTAAGTTGGATAGTGTACTCTTTTAGATTATGGAATGTTGCATCATATAACACACAGTGCATTATTAGATTAGTAAGCTGGAGTTAGACTTAAATTGGGTTGTTCCTTTAACTAATTCATCAAGCAAACTCAATCTGAGGTAAATCTTGGTTTAGGGGCAGTTGGTGAGGGATGTTTACAGATTAGAAGATATACATAGCACTCTGCTCGAGCCCAAGCCAGAAATAAACAGTATTAAATGACAGCCTATCGTTCCTTTTCTAATATTTTTGCCACACTGAAGTAATGTATGTTCTCAAATCTTTTATATTTAACTAATAGGTAGCTGGATTTTCCTGTGTTATTTCTAAAGCGCTTTGGAACATTTTATTATATTAAAGGCACTATATAAGTTCAAGTTGCTGTTACTTAAATGCCACCCCCCACTTTACATTATGTAAACTTATAAATACTATTGATGTGAAAGCTATATAAGATAGTATGAAAAGATGTGGTGTACATGATCCTTTAAGAACACTTCCCAATTAGGTATACCTTCTCCCATCCTATTGACATTTAAAATGAGCAGATTATGTAAAGTGCGCCAATATAAATACAGGTGCTCGATCATTGATTAATAAAGATTCCACAAACTAAATTTATGAAGACCATTTCTGTCTCTTGATAAATACTGTAGGAGAACCTTAAAAAAATAAAACTGCAAACAGGATTGAATTAACTATCCGTAGCAGGAAAGCCAACATTAGGAGCATATACATTGCTGATAAGACAGATATATTGAAATGCATTAAACAGAAATATACATGGTGAGTCAAGAACTTGCCTTGACAAAGCAATATCTTCACACAACTCAGCTAAAAAAGAGATTGCTGAATAAATAAAGGCATACATAAAGATCAGGATGTTCAACAACATTGGGCAGAATTTTTTGCCAGCGAAATTTCACTGTCCTGCTGAAGTCAATGGACTTTTACAGCCCCGCCCCCATCAAGATGGGGTCATAAAATTCCACCCATTGTAATTGCTTTACTTCCCTTAGCTACAGAGTTTGGGGAAGTCCAGTAAAACATTTGGGGGAAATTCCAAAAATAGTAAAGTAAATGTACATGGAAAATTTTGAGTGACTAAAATGATGCCAAGGAAGGGGCAATCTGCTGTGACTGGGTGGTGAAACCTGTCAATGACAGAGAATGAACACTGGAGACCAATTCTAAGACAAACTTCAATGTGGTAAACCTAGGAAAAGCCATCATAACTGGTAGAACAAGAGTTTTAAGCCATGCAAGCAATCAGAATCACAATGCAGATAGAATGCCAAACAGCTCAGGATATAAATTGATGGTGTCATTTCTTTGCTTCATTTTGAACCATCTGAGATCCAGGAAGGATTGAAGTTAATAAAAAAAGAGTTTCCTAAACAATACAACCCAAAAAAGATTAAAATTGCTAAGCTCAACTTTCATACAAATCCCATTTTCTAACTGGAAGAGTAACAGGTGGAACCTTCCCTCAAGAGTACGGTATGTCAGTGAGGCATTCAGCCTCAGTCAACATCAAAATGGCAACTTCAGAATGAAATTGGTAGCAGCTAAAGTCTTCCTTTATAGTCTCTATTGCACTTTTAATCTGCTGGGAAAAAGAAAGCAACTCGCCTCAAATACCTAATAACACTGTGAATAACACAGTGTGAGTTCAATTGTGCACCATCTATACGACTTGTTTGCCTTGAGTTGTGTTTCCAACATTACATCCTACGTGTTACTATGACTGCGTAATAATGCCTGCTTCAATCTTATCTCACTCACAGTGCCACTCACACTCTTATCCACCCTCAGTACCTCTTGCCTTGAATTCTTCAATACTTTCTCCATCCCAGCCACAGAAGATCCTGGAGAAATCCTGAGCCCCACCCTAAACAAACCATAACTGGTCCACAACTCCAGTGTGCAGATCTGAACCAGCACCAAGATCCTCTCATCTTCCCACGCCTCTTCATGCTGACAGCCATTGGCTCCTCATGCCTCAAAAGGAATAATTTTAAAATCCTCATCCTCATACAAATTCTTGCATAGCCTCACCCCAACCCATCTCTGCAGCTTCCTTCACCCTTGGGTTTAAGCTTGAACCCTCAGGTATTTCAGCATGGCCTCTTGTGTACTCACACTCCCTCATGCTGACAAAGCCTTTGACCTTCATACTGGTGATTCTCTTCGTAAACATGACACCTTGTTACATCTCCCAAACCATCAAAATCCAACTCTAATCCTACTTCTCACTACTTTTCAGTGTCTGTTCACCATCCTTGTGGGGACTTATGGAAGTTGTTCTGTTGCCTCAAGATCATTCTAGGGCTAGGGTTGTGGAAATCTGGAAACTCCCTCCACCAACCCCACCCCCTCAAAAAAGTAATTGAAAATGTCAAATCTGAGATTGAAGTTTTGTTATGCAAGGATATCAAGGTGGGTAAATAGATTTGATACAAATTAGTCATGATCTAATTGAATGATGGAGGGGCTGAATGGCTTACTTCAGTTGCTATGTCCTACAAGTGCAAGTTGTTGTTTTTTCAATGGTGACACACATAACTTTAATGCAAGAGCTTAATTCAGTGAGTGCTCCAACCTCATTCAGCCATGTCATGTGAAACTTCACTCAGCTTTCCATCACTGTAAAAACTTCAAGCCCCAGGGTTGCCTGTCACTCCAATTTTCTTACTTAGTTGGGCAAATTCAAATCAATACTCATCTACACTGCTGAATGATCGGTCACACAGAGGTGAAGTGTTCTGTCTTTGTGGGAGGAAACACTGATAAGGACCCAGTCACCCAAAATGAAGCATGCCTGCTGCCAATCAGAACAGCGTTAATGATGCTTGACCTATGAGTTAGGGAATTTTACATTAATTTCAGAGTGCATACTTACCATGATTGCTGCAGAGTTCTACATCAGGATCTGTATTCTGCATGGTGTGTGGCCCAAACAATGATTGTTTAAAGAAGGCACTTAGCTCAATTAATTTTGATGTCCAATTTAATTGACCATTGGTTAATGTAACCAAAATTATGAAATAATGGTCCCAGGATACAGCCAACACAGAATGCCTTCTTGGAACTCCTTGTAACAATTTAGCTTGTCCCCTTTTCCCCCCTCCACGGCTTTCTAGTCTGCTATCACCATCACTAATTACCTGCAATGAGAACAGATGTATGCACCTAGACATTCTTGGATAGAAGTACTTACAATGTTGTGGATCCGAAAAGATAAACAGGATTCAGGTCCAGCTTCTTCATCACTAGTGGAACTAATCATGAGACAGAATGCTTTATTCCACAATTCTCTGCATCAGGACAGTAGATGCATATCTGGTGTTGAGGGTACTCTGAATTATAAGACCCTCCACCAATTTCTTTTTGGCCTGCTGTTTGGGACTCTTATATTTTTTCATTCTAAATGAATCAAAGAGCTCACAGCTGTTTCCTGTGTGAGCCTCATTAAAATCCAGATTTAGTGCTGAAATATTTAAATACACACTTCATACAATTCAATTTCTGCTGGGTTTGCTTTTTTATTCATCTTTGTGGTCTGTTACGAATGAGAGCTGGAGAGGTTGCCCAAGCACAGAAACTCTAAAGTAGCTTTTGGAAGATGTTTTTGTTATTGTAATGCTGTAGTGTAGTACCTTTGTTAGACATTCTTCCATATCACCTATCACGACATGTTGCTCTGCCATTTGTCTACTGCCTTCACTTTATGCCTCCACAGTACAAAAGCTGAAAACTGAGACCATTTTTCTAAGACATTGATAAAGAGTCTAAGAATTTTATCCCCCTATATGTAGCCGCTTACCTTTAAGGGGCCACGCTCGTTTAATTCTCAGCAGCGGATAGCCATGAGCAAACTCATTACATTCCCTACACAAAGATTAAAATGCAAATTATCAGCATTAGCTGACCTTGTCCATCCTGGCGAGCAATGATCCACATTCCAGCTGTGGAAGGTTGAAAACAGATATCCGATGAATCGAAGAATGTTGAACTGAAACTATTAATAATGAAACACTTACATCTAAAGCACTTAAACTAACTGCTTAATATAAAAAAAAGACAACCACTCTTTATAGTTTTGTTATTTTTGCACTGAATTTATGAACAAGCAGATCATTTATAGCCATGTCATGTTATCTCGTTTTAGCCCTAGGGGCCGGGAACCCGAGAGATTGGTTACAATCAATTCACAACACAAAATCTTCCCAAATATCTACTGACTTCATGGAATGTTATATAGGATAATAAAACAAAAATTCATTACCTCGGAAATATTACTATGCTCCAAATTTTAAACTGGCTTATAGGGACATACAAAACAGGAGTACACCATTCAGCCCCTCAAGCATGTTTTGCTATTCAATCAGATTGTGGCTAATCTATACATCAAGTTAATTTATCTGTCTAAATTCTATATCCCTTGATACACTTACCTCGCAAAATCTATTAATCACAAGTCTTGAAAGTTTCAATTAACTCTGCATTTACATCCTTTTGGAGGAAGAGAGTTCTAGGGCTGAATTTTCCCCCCGTTGGGGGGGGAAGTTGAATGGTGGCCATACACAGGCATGCTTCCGATCGGCGCCCCCAACTGGAGGCGCGGCGCCATTTTACGTGGGCGGGCCAATTAAGGCCCACCCAGCGTGACATCCGCACAGAAGCGCTGTGCGTTTCCTGTGCAGGCAGGGGGGGAGTCCCAAAATCGAGAGTGCACTCTTTCACGCATGTACACGAAAGAGCGCACTCATCTCCCTGAGGCTAAGTGCTGCCTCAGGGAGATCGGCTGTAAATGTCAAAAAGTTAAAAATAGAAAAATAAAATTTCCCTAACATGTCCCCTCATGTGACAATGTCACATGAGTTGGGAAATGTGCAAATTTTCACAAAAACTTTATTAAAATTTTTTAAAAGCTACATGAAACCTCATCCCGCCTGTGGATGAGGTTTCATGCTTTTTCCAATTCATGCCGGGGCTCCTGGCCTGCCCGCCAACCTTAAGGCACCCTCGGCTTAGGGAATACCACCCCCCCCCGCCCACCCAGGGAGTGCATAGCGCTTCCCAGCGGATGTCACGCTGGGTGGGCCACGTAAAATGGCGGCGCACCCCCCAATCGGAGGCATGCCTGCACGTGCCCGCTCCTGAACTTCCCCCTCAATGGAGGGAAAATTCTTCCCCTAGCTCTAACCTTAAGATTGTGCCCCCAAGTCATTGATTCCTTCACCAGAAGAAAAAGCTTCACTGCATTTACTCAATCGAATCCTTTTAACATTTAAATATCTCAATTAGATCATCTATCAACCTTGTAAACTCAAGAGAATACAAACCAATTTTATGCAACATTGTCCTCTTAATTGTGTCCTTTAAGCCCTGGCATCATTCTGGTAAATCTGCCCTGTGCCTCTCCCAAGGTAACACTGTGCATCAAGAGTGGCAAAGGTTGTTCACTGGATTGCCAACATCAGTACTGCTCAGTTAATGAATGCATTAAAAAAAATCATAATCTTCAAGGAGGGTCACTTTGCCTCAAGTCAAATACATGACGTCTTCAAATCAATTGCACATTCTCCACACATGGTACTCCATGTGATTCTATAGGAAATTTTTATCAATTCTGTCTTTTAAATTAACATTTTTGCTCACATCTATTTACTATATTTATCAAGATGATTGCTTAGTTTAAAAGTATTACTTCTGTTTATGACATTGATTCTGGCATTGTGCCCCATTGATAGTGTAGAGTGAATTCAGCACCAACAGTGCAGCGACAATGTGCGTCACATTTGTTTATGCAGCACCGTAAACTGCATAAGGGCTTTAAAGCAACTGCATATGGACAAATCCTGCTCCGTGTGAAGATGTTCTGGCAGCATCATCCTCAAGTGATTGGGAAAGCCTTTCACTGACCAGGGAATAGCAAAATTGCTTCATTAGCCTTTACAGATGGGCCAAGATGTCAGGTTTCCCCATAGCGAGTTCCAAGATGGCACAGCCACAGTTAAATGCTTCCAGCAGAATCCATATAGCTTTTCTGCCAGAGGTACTCTATGATCAGAGGCCCATAGCGAGCAACCCCCTCCCCCTCACTGAGAACGATAACTGGGAAGAATATACAGACACAACATTGTTAACTTCAATGCAAAACGTTTGCACCAATAGATCAGAACCACGGCTAGGATGTTTGAACTTCTCATGTAGCAAGATAAAACATCAATTTATTGTGTAAATGAATCACATCTGCTTCCTGCCACTTCATATATTGCTCTAAATAATACCTAATGAGATGATAATTGGATAATGTTACAGCCCTTTATAAGAATTGATACTTCTGCTCTTGTATTTTTAACCATTGGCCCCACTTCAATGTCCACAATGATTTATGCCACACAAAGTAGTTTCCATGCTACAGATGGGCACCGATAGCTGCTTGTGAAAGCAGTTAAGCAAATGTTATGGCACAGCGGATGGTAAATGCTGAGTTGTTCAAATCCCAGGGGGAAACTTGAAACAACTGCCATAACTATTTTACAATTTGTATTTGTTTCGAGATGTGTGCCTTGAATTCAGTAGTATAGACCACCAAGTCTTATATGTTTCTTACAAAACTAAATTAAACCTTTATTAATAAAAAAAAATGATTTAAGTATATAGATAAGTTTATAAGTTACAACTATGATAACTCCTAGCTCCGTAGTTAATCTAACTCCCAGTTACACCTCTGCTAAGGCAATAGTAAAACACACAACATTTAAAAAACCCAGGCAAAGGAGCACAATATCCTGAACAGTCAAATTCAAAGTGAGTTTTCTTCATTTCAGTTTGTGTCGACAGCAATTTGAGGCTTAGAGGCTGGAGGCTTTTTGCACCTGTTAGATCTTAGACTGCCTTTCTCTTACACATGAGCTCATCTCATTCATACATTCCTAATGTAAATCCCATTGTCCTAATATGTCTTTTCAACTCTACTTTTCTAATAATAAAAATCTTTCATAGTACCAATTTTATCAGTAAGCTTTGAGAGAAATAAACACACTGTTTGGCTTCTCCTGGCTAAGTGTAACATTTCACTACCTCTTTTGAAATTCAAATTACTCTGGTTTATCTAAAAATGCAAATTTTCCCTTTATACCTCACATTCTAATACTTCAGCCATGTTTACCTATTTAACATTTCAAACCTAGCTTCTCTTCTTGGTTCATCAAAGCCTTCAGACCAGCTGTCTTTAATTCAATCAAGTCACACACACACATACACACAGATACGCACTATTCCTACCCTACAATAAATTCCAATAACATTATAAAAATTATTATATTTCCTGACACCCGCCTCCTTACTAAAAAATGAACCATCATTACCTCCTATACTTTTAAAATATTACATTACCAGATGCATGCATTAACATAACAATATACATACGAATCCTTGGTATCACAGAAATCATTCCAGTCCAGTGTGCAGGGTTTAAATTTCCAATTTTCCCTTTAAGCTTCAAACTCTTGACAATTTGACTCTTGACAACTCTTGTGCAATCAGCCACATGTATAATTTATAGATTAAATGATTGCATTAATAAACTCCATCTGAATAGCCTTGCACTTCTGTCTTGAAATTTGTCAAGAAACTTTAAAGGATTGTGGCCTGTATAAACAATTGTTTCTGACGAATTGGTTGCAATGTAAATTTGAAGCTGCTGCAATGCTAACAGCAGACCCAAAGTTTCCTTTTTGATCATTGAATATCTTCTCTGTTGAACATTCAGCTTTCATGAAAAATACCCTATCGGTTTTTCAATTCCACCATTTTCATCTTCTTTTAACAGTATGGCCCCAAGGCCTATACCGTTTGCGTCAACAGCCAACTTAATTTACTTGGAATAATCGGGTACTGCCAGCACTGATGTTGTAGGTAATACAGTTTTGAAACTATCAAATGCCTTCTGACACTCCTGTGTCCACTGAAACTTCTTGTTCTTTTTTAGTTGCTTAGTCAATGGAGCAACCACTTGGCTAAAGTTTGGTACAAGTTTCCGGTAAAACTCACTCATGCCCAGAAATCTCAAAACTTCTCATTTTGTTGTAGGCACTGGGAAATCTATGATAGCTTTGACTTTCGCATCTCTTGGAGCCACCTTACCATGTCCAATGGTATGGCCTAGATACATAACTTCCCCTTTTGCAAATTCACTTTTAGCCAAGTTCATTACCAAATTAGCTTCTTGTAATCAACCAAACAATTCTTCCAGATGCTGTAAATGCTCCTCCCATGTTTGACTAAAAACTATCAAGTCATCAAGTATAAACAGCACAATTGCTCAGGCTGGCAATTACTTTGTTCCTCAGTCTTTGAAATGTCACAGATGCATTCTTCATACAAAATGGCATGACTTTAAACTGATATAGTCCATCCGGTGTCACAAAAACCGATGTCTCCTTTGCGCTCTCCGAAACTTGCCCATATCATCTTAGCAAGTCAATCTTTGTGATAAATTTTGATTATCTCACTTTCTCAATTCAATCTTCCAAACATGGTGTAGGATATGAATCCACTTTTGTCACAGCATTCACCTTTCGAAAGTCTACACGCAGTTTTGCAGTTCCATTCGGTTTCGATACCAGCACAATAGGCGAACTTGAGTTACTGCAACTAGACTCAATGATATAATTTTGATATGAATTCGATTTCTTATTGTACTTGTGATAACTTTGCCGGATTTAATCCATAAGGATATTGCCTTATCGAAGATGAGACTCCTACACATACATCACGTATAGCTAAATTTGTCCTCCCCAGCTTATTCCACAAATAACTGTGTGTGACGGCAATAGCTTCTCCAAATCATTTTGACACTTCTCTGGAACATAACTCAATATTACATTCAAATTTTCAAGTACCCTCTCATAATCCAACTTGATTAGAGGAAAATCTATTTCAGAATCCTGTATTTCTACCTTTTTCTCATTATCTACCACCACCAAAACCTCCTTTTGGTCCTCTTCCCTGACAACGTACCTCTTAAGCCTATTTACAAAACATACCCTCTGCTTCTTTCTTCTATCTGGAGCATTTATTAAATAATTTACTTCACTAAGTTTCTTTTCAATCCAGTAAGGCCCACTAAACCTTGCCTTTAACGTGTCACCCAGTACTGGTAACAGAACTAGCACTTTCTCCCCAGCAACAAGACTACAAACTGTAGCTTTCCTGTCTGCTCACACTTTCAGCGCTTGCTGCTATATCTTTAAATGTTCCCTAGCCAACTCACATGCTCTGTCCAATATTTCTCTGAAGTTTGATACATCACCCAGGAGAGTAGTTTATGAATTTTGATGTACCAATTTCTCATGAATCAATTTCAGTGGTCCCCTTACCTCATGACCATAAACTAATTCAAAAGCACTAAAACCAGTCATGCATTAGGAGTGTCCTTAATAGCAAATAACAAAAATGGAATTCCCCTATCCCAGTCCTGTGAATAACCCTGACTATATGTCCTCATCATAGTTTTTAGAGTTTGATGCCATCTTTCCAAAGCTCCTTGTGATCCGGATGATAAGCTGTTGACTTAAATTATTTTATCCCCAAACTGTTCATTACTCCCTTAAACAGCTGTGACATGAAATTTAAACCCTGATCTGATTTTATTTCTTTAGGTAAACCATATCTTGTAAAAAATGTTGGTTAGCTCTTCCCCAATTTTCTTTGATGTAATATTTCTCAAAGGTATTGCTTCAGGAAACCTTGTAGACACATCCATTGTTGTCAGTAAGTAATGATTTGAACTTTTAATCTTAGGGAGGGGCCCTACACAATCAATTATGATGCTAATATAAGGTTCTTCAAATGCTGGAAATGGAAATAAAGGTGCCGGCTTTACCACTGCTTGTGGTTTCCCCATCACCTGATGTGTGTGACATATTCTACAGAATTTGACTACATCCCTATGCAATCCAGGCCAGTAAAAATGTTTTTGTACTTTTGCCTGTGTCTTTCTAATTCCTAAACATCCCCCCATTGGAATTTTATGAGCTATCCTCAGAATCTCATTTCTATATCCAAATAGTATTACAATCTGATACATCTCCCTCCAGCTTCAATTTGCTGAAGCATGATAAGGTCACCATTTTCTCATTAAAACACTATCCTTCAGGTAATAACATTCTGGAATACGTTTTGCCTCTGTTTTTGAGTAAGCAGCCTGATATAACTGTTTTATTTGTGAATCTTTTTTCTGTAACTCCACTAAATGCCTTGAGTTAAACACTAGCTGCATTGTCCTCTGTTTTTTCCTGCTAAACAATGTCATCAAACACAGTGCCAGCTAATTGGACTTGCACACCTTCTCCCTGCCTTTGAAATTCCTGTTCTTCTTGTTTCAACCTACACGCCTGTGATCCTGTTATCACACAATCTGGAAACAATCCAGAATGCTCTCTCTGCAACACTTCTGTTGAAGACACCTTTACAGGCTGCTCACCTGCCATAGGCATCACCCACATCTGCAACCCAGCTATATCATTACCCAAAGTAAATTGCAATGGGCAATTTTTCCACTACTCCAACAATCACTTCACCTGTTTTCCACTTACTCCTTAAATTTACCTTCCATAATGGAATAGGCTTAGCATTTCCATAAATCCCATTTATTATCACCTGCTCCTGCAATACTCCCTCTGAACAACAACTATCACTATCCCACAACATTAAGGATTGACTAGTCCCTGTGTCTCTTAAAATTTTAACATCTTTACCTCTGTATACATACAAAATCTTTAAACATTTCTGCAACCTGCTCCTCTGAATTCTCTTGGGTAAATTGTGAACTCATTCCCACTTCTTTACCTATCACTGATTCTTCTCCTTTCACCTGTACACAAAACATCGGTTTTTCCTGTGCCTGAACCTCAGAACCCACTGTACTTCTACTTCCAGAACTTTTCTGCACCCGAGTGATCCCAACAGATTTTCCCTACAATTTCTAACACACTGGGTAAAATTTTCCCCTCGTCGGGAGGGTTGTGTGGGGGCAGGCATGGACACGATCGGTGTCTCTGATCGGGTTGGCGCCGCCATTTTGGAGTACACCCGGAAGCACTGTGTGCTCCCTGTGAGGGCAGGGGTCGGGGGGGTCCCCGAATCAGGAGTGCGCTCTTTCGTGCATGTGCGAAAGAGTGCAGAAATCTCCCTGAGGCACAGAGGTGCCTCAGGGAGATTAGTTTTCAGTTTTAACAGTTCAATAAAGTGTTGAAAATTTTTTTACGACATGTCCCCTCATGTGAAACTGTCACATGAGCTGGGACATGTGCACAAATTTCAATAAAAATTGTTGAGGAAATTTAAAATCATTCATGAAACCTCATCCCACCTGTGAATGAGGTTCCATGAAAAATGCGAAGGCCGGCTGAGCTCTTCGCCTGCTCGCCAACCTTAAGGTTGGATGGTCAGCTCCGCTAATTATTTTAATTGTTAGTTAAATGGCCTTAATAGGCCTTTGATAGATCGGCCCCCTTGAGCTGAAGATTCTCCCCATAGAGTTTAAAAGGGCCAGGCAAAGTAACATGATATCCTGAACAGTCAAATTCAAAGTGAATTTTCTTCACTTCAGTTTGTGTCGACAGCAACTTGAGGCTTAGAGGCTAGAGGCTTTTCACACTTGTTAGATTTTAGAATTCCTTCCTCTTATGCATAACCTCATCTCTTTTATACAGGTTTCTCCCTTTTTAATGTAAATCCCAATTTCCTAATATGTCTTTTCAACTCTACTTTTCTAATAATAAAAATCTTTCATAGTACCAATTTTATCAGTAAGCTTTGGGAGAAATAAACACACTGTTTGACTTCTCCTGGCTAAGTGTAACATTTCACTACCTCTTTTGAAATTCAAATTACTTTGGTTTATCTAAAAATGCAAATTTTCCCTTTATACCTCGCATTCTAATACTTCAGCCATGTTTACCTATTTAACATTTCAAACCTAGCTTCTCTTCTTGGTTGATCAAAGCCTTCAGACCAGCTGTCTTTAATTCAATTAAGTCACACACACACATACACACAGATACGCGCTATTCCTACCCTACAATAAATTCCAATAAGATAATGAAAATTATTACATTTTCCTGACACAAAACCTTGCAGAATTAGCAAAGCCCATAAAGAAACCTGACTTTTATTTCAGACTGCGCAATGCCCCTTTTGGGCAAACACATACATATATGCTAATTTTTACCTCAGCGAGCTCAGGTAAATAATTAAAGCTTCTCCTTTAGTTCTCTGCCCAAAGTTAGATCTTTGGCAATTATTTTCTAAACCATGGCAAACATCATGATTTTTTACAATGGGAAGGGTGAATCTACCTCCACTGGAATGGGGGTCAAACTCCACGCTGTTGGTGTTAACCTGATCCACACAGTAGCCATCTAGCCAACTGAACTAACTGGACCCCACCCCCTCAACCCTGGTTAAAGCATAAACGGTTGAATTTTTCTTTTGATGCATTGCACCACAGCTGAGCTGTGAGTCATATATTCATGTCTCACTATTCGCTTTGTTCTTTGTTACATAAATCACATCAAATTTGTTTGTATTTGCTAAATTGCCCCAAAATAATCCACTTTGTTCTGTGTCAGCTCTTGCTTCTGATTCGGAACATGGTGGGCTCAAATCCCACTCCAGGGACTTGAGCACTCCAGCACTGTATTGAGGAGGTGACGCATTGACAGAGGGGCTACCTTTTCGATGAGGTATTAAACCTGGACTGCAGCTGCCATCCAAAGTGGACTCAAAAGATGCCATGGCACTATTTTGAAGAAGAGCAACAAAGTTACCTGAGTGTCCTGGTTATTATTTATCCCCTCAACCAACATTACCAAAACAGATTATCTAGTCATTATCTATTGCTGTTTGTGGGGCCTTGCAATGCATAAATTGTTGCTGCATTTCCAACAGTGACAACACTTCAAAAATACTTCATTAGCTGTAAAGTATTTTGTGAGGTCCTGAGGTTGTGAAAGGCGCTATATAAATGCAAGTTCTTTTTTTTTTCATACCAATGGTTGAATAAGCCAATACTTACTGTTCTGGCCAGATAACAACAGAAAAATAAAAATGAAATGAAAGAAATGTTATCACCATTTAGGTTTAGTTCCATGCTGCTAAGTAACACAAAAAAGGATCATTAGTATTTCTAACTGTCAATCATTCCTTGAACCTCATGCATCGAAATCAAAATGCTCACTTACAAGTTCTTCCTTGGCCTAACTCTGTCTAACCCATGTGAACTCATGCATCTCAACATCCCACTGCTCTTCAGCCCTTCAATTTTGGCCTTCAGCTGTCTCAGCTCTAGTGTTTTTTTGGAACTCCCTCGCTAAACCTCTGCGCCTTGCCACCTCTCCTCCTGCCCTTTGAAGACTCCCAAATGCCTATCCTTTCAGTCATACATTTGGCTATCCCCTCGAATTTCTACAGCTCGGTACATTGTGAATTGCCTTGGAACATTTAAGGCATTATATTTTGGCCAGCATCTTCCGGTCGGCGAGCGGGGGTGGGACCCGCTCGCTGACGCGTAAAATGACGCGGAGTGATGTCAGGCGTGCGTCCCGACATTAGCCCGTGTCATATAGATTGTCAGTTCAGGGGGCACATATCCGAGTCGGATGCATGCCTGCCGACCTGTCAACGGCCTATTAAGGCCATTTAAAAACCAATTTAACTCTTTAATGAACCCGTCCGTTGAACCTTAAGTTTGGCGGGCAGGCCGGGAGCCCAGGCGGGCTTGTGACAAAACATGAAACCTCATCCACGGGTGGGATGAGGTTTCATGAGTGATTTTAAAAAATGCAGGATATTTTACAATAAAAGTTATGGACATGTCCCAGCTCACGTGACAGTGTCACATGAGGGGACATGGCAGGGAAATTTTTTTCTAATCTTTATTGAAAGGTTTAAATTGGTGCCAATCTCCCTGAGGCAGCACTTTGCTTCAGGGAGATCTATGCGCTCTTTCGTGCGCATGCGCGCATGTCACACTGGGCGGGCCTTAATTGACTCGCCCATGTAAAATGGCGGTAATCGGGGGCGCCAATCGGAAGTGCGCCCAATGGGGGGAAAATGTTGCCCTTTGTGTTCGTCACACTTCAGATGACACACTTTGAGGTATCAACTATTTAAAAATGGCACCCATTTCAAGCTAGGCAAGAGCTGGAAGTGTACAAGCACCCACCAACTGACAAACTGTCCTCTAACTGGCCTAAGGATGCCCATATCTAGAGCACAGAGGCACAGAGGCCGAGAGAGAAACAGCTCTAGCTTGGTAGCAGAATAATACATTGCACATTCCATTTTATAAAGTGCCTTTTATTATGAGCCAACTTACTGTAAGTGATGTCTACAAGATCTGTTAGCTTAAAAACTTGATATCGTATTTTAACATAAGCGTTGCAAATTAATATCTCCACATTGCATTAAGTCCATGGGAGTGATTTTTGTCCAGATTTTTAGGTATTAAGGAGCCTCCGAAGTGGCCAAGATGGGGGCTTGAGCTGCAATGCTGGTTTAGCCAGCAATGAGCACAAGACACCATCTTGGTAAAGGAATAGATCCACAGTTCCCTTATGCAAAAGTGCACAAAGAATTGTGATATGTGATCGCATGCAGTGCTGTGATATCTGTGGCATGGGGTTTCCTTTCATTAAAAGGGGATTTTTTTTTGTAGTTCAGTGTATTAGTTGTCTACTAGGTAATGTCTAATCCATGTTGCTTTGTGTTTGCTGCGGTAAAAGTCTTAAAACTCGAAATCTTGTTGTGCAATTCTTTAAGTCAGTCAGTGGGAATTCAAATATCTTTGTAAAAGTTATCAGTCTCTTCGGGGCTCATAACATCATAGTTGGCCTTTTCCTTACTTTAATTGGCTACCGGAGCACAAGTGGGGAAAATGGCCCAGGGCGGGATGGTGCTGGCAAACTGGCTGTTGGCTAGTGGCATAAAATTACGAAACTTTCCACCTCTGATCCCACAACTATATGGGGGTGAAAATTCTCCAGAGGAGAGACAGCAGCATCAATTGCTGCAGGAGAGAGAGAGACACACACACACACAAGAGGGAGGGTGAGGAGGGCTCTCAGCAGGAGACCCTATCCACCCAGGGTCTTCAGAAAGCAGCTACTCCTACATTCATGTCACTCAAGACTAGTTAATAGGAGAATTGCACTTTACCAAAGAGATGGTCACAGAGGTTTGCAGCCTCATGGAACAAAGACTCAGATGTCGCAGCACAGCCAGCACTGCAGTGCCTGTCCTGTCAAGGTCACAGGAGAACTTAATTTATATGCCACTGGAACCTTCCAGGCTACCATGGATATATCAGTCATATATAACAACTTTTTGCATAAGGGATTACACACTGAGGCATGATTTTATAATCATTTCCTATTGCCAGGGAAGACCAGAGACAGAAGGCTCTAGGATTCAACAGGATTGCAGAATTTTCCATGGTCCAGGAAGCCTTTGATGGTATGTGGCCAAGTGAACTCCTCTTTAAACTTTTGAGGTTTGAGGAACAGAAAGGGATTCCTTTCCCTTGATGTACAGCTCACGTGCGACCACTGACTCCATCAAGCAGATGAATCCCTGGTATCCAGGGAGCTGCCTCATTTATAATGAGTCAGTCATCTTCCCACAGATTTTTGGACCCTAAGGCAATATGACAACGGATAACTTCTGATGTCATGGTTCATGAATTCCCTGAAGAACACACAGACATCAGTTAAGATATTCATGCAATGAAAACCACTCAGCCACCAGGAACATCATTGAGCAGACCACTGGGGTCCTTAAGCAAAGGTTTAGATGCCCTGACAAGTCAGGAGTTGCCCTGCAGTACTTGGCCAAGAATGTCACCAGTTTCCTGAGAGCCACATGACGAGGAAGAGGAGGTGGTAAAAGAGGAGGATGAAGAGGAGGGGCTGCAGGGAGAGCACTAGGTGGTTGCAGATAAATGGCCTGACTTAGAATGGACGCTCACTGCCAACTAACTGAAGACCACTATTGAGACACATCGTCCACCATCAGACTCCGGAACACTGTCGCCACACGCCTCACCTTCCAGGACCAAGGATCCGTCAGGAAGATCTATCAGGAAGTTGAGTAACTGTACTCAATCCTTTCAATCCATTTGCCATGAAGAACACAAAAAACCCACAAATTCCACCACTACCTAATTGCCATAAGTACTCTTTATCTGCAGAAACAATGGAAACATGACCCAAGTAACAACTATTCACCCTGCTGCTTACCTGTAGTTAATTACCCTGTAAAAATTCTTTCTTACTCTGGTATTTTTACAAAGTGCGGCCTGAATGGCAGCAGCAGGCTAGGTGGAAGGCTGCTGAGATTCTGAAGAGGGCAATTCAGTTGTCTTCCTCCTGCAAATGGTGGAGGTGCCCTCAAACTGCACCATCTCGGCTTGGGCTTCAGCAGTCTGAACTGTCTAGCTGACAGACAAAGTGCAAGAGAAATGTTGGCGTGGTGGGATGGGAGCAGCTGGAGTGAGGCCATCATGGAAGATGCAAGGAAGCTGTTTGAGGTTGCAACATTTTGTCATTCCATAGAAACTGAATGACATTCCATGGAAGCTGCAATGACTATAGTTGAAGCTATGACCTCAGTCAACAATGTTGGGCTACACAAGTCGCTGACTGGAATTGACCAACCTCTCCATGGTGAAGAGGATGGGTTCCAGGCTGCATCAACCCACAGGTCAAGTTGGAGGCAGGCTCCTCCACTCCCCCTAGCCGTGACATGTAAGGTGACAGGCTGTCCATTGCACCAAGTATTTTGTGTTAAAGATTCAGCCTTCTTCTGAAGCTTGGCCCTGCAAGGTTCACCATAGCAGTACTAATATATGACCTTGGCGTCTGGCGGGGTGGCACTTGTGCCATCCCTTCCACCCATCTTGGCTGCTGCCCTGTAGTGTCCACTGCATCCAGATCCATGTTCTACCCTGGCCTCTAAATTACCCATGGTGCTGGTGGTCTGAGCTGCTGCCTGCAAAAGAGGTAGCAATTGATGCAGTGCATTCTTCCTGGCTCTCCTCCTCGTGTGTGATACTTCTTATGATTGAAGAGCTGTGCGATGTGTCTGAGGTCTTGAGTAGTACCTGTGAAGGATGCAGTCATGTGGGGTGTATGAATGTCTGTGTATAGTTAGATGATGGATGGATGCAGTGCATTGAGGTTGTGATAGTGGGGCGCAGTTATTGAGAAGTGTGTTTGTGAGATGGAATCTTACCCTAACCACTCATGTCAAATCGTTAAATTTCTTGCAGCATTGGAGTCATATCATGGGACTGTCACCTCCTGAAGATCTCCCATTCCATCATTTGTGTTAGCTGCCTCTGAGATCTCCTCTTTCCCTGTGGGTACAAGATATCTCCCCAGCTCAGGACATCCCCTACCAGGACATTCAGTGCCACATCAGAGAACCTGTACACCTTCTCACTTGGTCTCTGAACCATCCTGAAATGTGCTGTTGTCTGCCAGCCAGTACACTCCACACCTTCAGTGGAAATGGGTGTGTACAGACTTTTATACCACTCCACTCAAATCGCTATTAATCAGCACTTAAGTGCTAAACGTGCAGGTATCCATTTTTGCGTCTCTGGGCATATTTAAATCATGATAATTAGCGATCATCCCCCAAATTGTGTGCTAAATCCAGATGTTTAAACAAATGTTTCTTATTAGTACAACACCCACTTAGTTCATGCTTTCATCCTTACACCTAAACTGTTTAAACTTATGTGTTGCTCTTGTGAGATCCAGAACTACCTCTTTTGCTATTGTTAGTTATAGCCACCAGAAGTCAGCTGAAGTCAGTTTAGTTTTCAATGGGTATGTACTTTAGCATTACATTGAAGTACCAAACTAGTCCCTGAAAGCATGTTTGCCACATGCACATTCTGATCATTCTTCTGATGTTTTGGATATCCTCTTCTATCAATGCAATCGTTTTTTCATGGCCCTAATCCAGTGAAAGTGGTGCATAGTTGGAATGATATTACACATCAAATAAGACAATCCAATTTTGAAGTAGAAACTTTTCCTGTCACAATTGCAAGCATAATAATCTGAAGCATATAAATAATTACTCTTCAGTCGGCACAAATGCAAAGCTGGACAGCCATCAAACCTTAATCAATCCAATCTGCTGTTTAAGCTGCGCACAAAGCAGTTGTTTTAATTATTCAGGCAAATGATTTCTCCATTTTATGCCACAGCTTTCAGCACTGATAAATTTAATGAGTGCCTGATTATAGAAGATCCTTCATCCTTTTTCGTTGGTTTGGGACAAAAGTTATAGACAGAGAGTAGGCAGTCATCCACTGCTGATGGATGTGTCATTATATCAAACTTTTATCTTAACTTGCCAGTGACAAGCTTACTGATAATCAAAATGCTAAAGTCACTCTAATACAGTATTAGAATAATAAATATCTCTCTGACAATCAGTGAAAGCATTTCTCCTATTTCTCATTCTGCACAAGTTGGACGGGTATGAGCACCAATCTAAACCCAAACATAACTAAATTTCATGAACAGGGGAGGTTAACCTAAGTTCTCCTCTCAGCCATAGAGTTTTGATGATGAACTTCACACAGAAAGACATGCATTTGAATGTAAACGTAAGCTTTATTTTGTCTGTTGCGAGTGTATATTTGAAAAGGAACATTTTGCAAGGCTGTGGGGAAAGAGCAGAGAGTGCGATTTATTGGATAGTTGTACCAAAGAGCCAGCACAGGTGCAATGGGCCAAATGGCCTCCTTCTGCTGTGTGGTTCTACAAATGTTAAATTCAGCCTTACTTGACTTTCCTGCAAACAGACCAGGAGTTTACCCAGTCATATGATAACCCAGGGGATGTAACAATGAACTCCTTTGTTCCAACCATATAATCCACATATCTTGTGATCCTGAAGGTGAGCAATACACACTCCAACGAGACATGCACAACTGTAAACCAACAAACTGGATATCTTACATATAACGTGTGAATGAACTAATATCTACAGTGAATTTTGGTAATGCTAATAGGAGAGCACATAATAAAATGCAACACATTTCCCACTAGTGGGCTAAATTCATTTTTCTGACTATCAGTTCTCTGAAAGTAGTTGGTGCTAAACCTAAAAAGGGAGTTCTTGCCCTCCATGGCTGATTTAAACTCCAAATTACTGTATATTATCTGAACATAACGCCAAAGGTATGACCTTGGACCCTACCACAGCTCTCCTCTCTAGGGAATGGTCAGTGGAATTGTCAATCAAACTGGCTACTGCCCTCCAAGTTACAGGCTTCCCTGGAAGCTCTCTGCTGCTGTATTCACAAGCTTGATGCCATTCTAGCATATTATACGTGAATGTCTTAACAAAACTTTATTGTCTTAAGCTGATGTGGTATGCAATAGATATTTAAATGCAGAGAGATTGGAGAACATTGAAGTACAGAGGGATCTGGGTGTCCTAGTACATGAATCAGGAAAAGCTAGTCTGCAGGTACAGCAAGTGATGAGGAAGGCAAATGGGATGTCGTTGTTTATTGCAAGGGGATTGGAACATAAAAGTAGGGATGTTTTGCTACATTGGTGAGACCACATCTATAGTACTGTATACAGTTTTGGTCTCCTTACTTAAGAAAGGATATAAACGTGTTAGAAGCAGTTCAGAAAAGTTCACTCAAAAGATACCTGGCATAAGGGGGTTATCTTATGAGGAAAGGTTGGACAGGCTGGAGTCTTGGAAGATTGAGTGATCTTATTGAAACATAGATCCTGCGGGGTGAATGCTGAATGGACATTTACCCTTATGGGAGAGACTAGAACTAGGAACCTAGGTTAAAAATAAGGGGTCTTCCATTTAAGACAGAGGCGAGAAGAAATTTTTTTTCTCATAGAGTCATGAATCTTTGGAACTCTCTGCCCCAGAAAGTGGTGGAGGGAGGGTCAATGAATATTTTTAAGGCAGAAGTAGATAGATTCTTGACTAACAAGGGAGTCAAAAATTATCGGTGGTAGGCGGAATGTGGAGCTGCGGCCACAATCAGATCAGCCATGGTCTTATTGACTCGGGGCTCGGGGGTTCAAATAACCTACTCCTGCACCCCTAATTCATATCTTTCATCTGGATTTAGTCTGCCTTTCCAAAAGTTTTTACATGCTGCCATTTATGGGATGAACCAAACTTACTCCTTGATACAAGTTATGCAAAAATTCCTCCTCGGTCAAATAGTAAAATATTAAGGGACACAGGCCAAACCATATTGAATTTAAATTTGAACCTAATCTGTCATTGTCATTCATGTGCCATGCTTACAGAAACAGCAATTCAAACAAGTTAAAGCCTAATGCAGACTGTGGTATCTGTGGCTTGAATCTGCTTTGTAGTACAATATTTGCTTTTAATGTGCCTGATAGAGGTTAAAATAAGAAATCATTGAAACTTTGATAAAATCACGTGAAGAAAATTCAGCAATAAACACCAAATTTGTAGTTTCCTGCCCTTAAAATTAATATTTTTAATGTTAGAGAACAGCTCAAAGACGGTTTGACAATAATGGAACATTTTCAAGGCTGCTTTGTCCATCTATTATTTTGCACCATTTTTCTGCATAGAATGTAAACTAAGTTGGGGTAAACACCATCTTCAGCTCTGTCCGGCAGCTGGAAGAGTTCTCTGTGCATTGACTTTAGATAATGACCACGGGGACAAATTGCCTCCAAGTCAACAAGTACTGGCAATTTAGCTCAGAGATAGGTGAGCAATGTGTCAAAGTAGAAAATGACAGATTGATGCAAAGTTTATCTGAGATTGGGTCTGGGAGACATGGTTGGTGCATGGTGCGACTACCATGGCCTGGCAGTGTTTTGTTGCTTTCACTTCATGCCCCCAAAGTGGAAAGTTTCTCCAATATTGATATCCATCAGTTTGACACGTACCAAAAATGTACTATCAATTAAAGAGCTCACATTATGTTTAGAGGCAAGGGGGCACATACTGGGTAGCTAGGCATGCATTTCCACTTATCACTTTGGCCCTGGCAGGACCCTGTCCCAATTGGAGGGATGAAGGGAAAGATGGGGGTCAGTAATATAAATGGGACAGGCAGAAATTCCAAGATAGCCTGGAGATACTCAAAGATTCCCTCTGCTCCTGTCAACCACCCCACCCCAGCCCCCCATCTCTCCCAACACCAAGACCAGAATTTTCTGCCCCCACAATGGTAGGACCCACCGTGGGGGATGCGGCAGGCCAGCCAAAAGTCCATTGACTTTTGGCAGGACTGGAAGATCTTGGCGGCAGGTGGGGCCGGAAAATCTTGGCCCAAATCCCCTACCCTACCGCCAACTGTAAACAAGACATTGTTGGACAGGCAGAAGTGATGACTATTCTATCCCGAATCAGAATTTCAAACTTAAGTGGATCCAAGTTTCCATATAAAATTCTGACCTCCCTCCTACAGTTGTGCTAGAGTTTACCACCTCCCTCGGGGCAGAAATATCTAAGCTATTGCCTATAATTACAAGTGAGGAAACCAATGTTCAAAATTATTCCAAATTATTGGGTACTTTTGTGACAAAATCTACCAGCAATTATTACAAACCTCTACCTACATTTCTCTCTCTGACACAAGGACATTCTCCCACACAATTTCAATCATTCTGAGATTTCAGATCTGACAGCAAACCATTAACCAAGAGCTCTCCTCACAGGCACACTCAGCTATACCTTTTTGCTACTACTGGTGTGTTCTACAATATTACATAAAATGACAGCCTTTATAAAAATCAGTCATCTACACAAAAACATTAAGTTTCCATTAGATGTTAACTCATCGCTCAGAACCCTCACTGTTGAGTCAGGAAGTTGTGGGTTCAAATCTGACTCCAGAAAACTACACACAAAATCCAGACCAACCCTCCAGTGCGGTGCTGAAGGAATGCTGCACTGTTGGAGGTGGCATCTTTCAGAGGAGACATTAAATTGATGCCCTCTCTGCCCTCCCAGGTAGGCATAAAAGTTCCTACAGGACTATACTGAAAATCAGGGGAGCTCTCCTGGCCAATACTTATCTCTTAGCCAACACACTAAAATAAATTATCTGGTCATGGTCACATTATTGTTTGTGGAATTTTGCTGCATGTGCATTGGCTGCCCTGTTTCCTGCATTACAACAGTGACTGCACTGCAACGTACCTAATTAGCTGCAAAGCTCTTTTTGAGTTTGTGACAGCTTCGAGATCATGAACAGCTCTATATAAATGCCAGTCTTCCTTTTCATTGACCCCCCATTGTCAACTCTGAATTATTTCTTTTGCCTCATTACTCCCTCTGACATAAAACTCTGGTCACAAGACAATCAAATAATAATAATCAGAAGTCAAGGTTGGAGATTTGGAGTTCAGTAATACACCCATTGTATTTTTGGGCAGTGGATGCTCAATAATATATACTTCATATCACTGCTTCTCACTCTGTCAATGAATGTGTCAAAGGCTTAAAGAAATACTGGTATCATTTACCTAACCAGCAAATCTCCGGACGTGCAATCTAGTATAAAGGCTTTTTTATTCCATGAGTGAGGCTCTTCACAATAACTCATAAGTGGAGCAAAGATTTCATCAGATAATTTAATATGCTACATTCTGTTTATGCCATTACATAGAAACTACAGCAGAGAAACAAGCACAACTAGTAAATGCTGGTATTTGCAGTCCACACCAACCTTCTTCCACTTTATTTATCTCAACCTATTAGTATACATTTCTATTCCTTTCTTCCTGACATACTTATTTAGATTCCCCATTAAATGCACCCATGACAATTGCCTTGCATGACAATTGCCTCACCTACTTCATATGATAGTAAGTTCCACCTTCTAACCGCTGTCTGGTTGAAGAGGTTTCTCCTGAATCGTTATTAGATTTACCACTATCTCACATTTGGACTCCCCAGCAGAAACATTTTGTCTAGATCTCCCCTATGAAACCTCTTCATAATTTTAAAGATATCTATCTATATCATTTTTACCATTATGTTTGCCATAAGTACTGAGGTGTTTTTTAGATTTAGCTTATATTTTGGCTATTTTAACCTTCATTATGAATTACTGCTGTGCAGCAATGAAAGTGGATTGAGACTGTTCAGACATTGTCCTGGTTTGTGGCTCACTAAATGGGCTGGCACAGTTCTAGTTCCTGTGTTAACGAATGAGCAGTTCAGATTGGGATCAAGATAAACAAGGGATGGGAAAAGCCCTGCGAGGATGTTTGCTTAACAAATTCCACTTTACCACTGTTGCCATGAGACAGTAACAAGCCATTTAATATCAAGGACCACCAAGGCCTAAACTATTGTCTCACGAGACGAACGGCTGCCAGTGGAAAAAATATCAAAGACTGAGTTTGGCTGCATGATGTCACAACTGCTGCACTAATGTAACTATGCAACACTGTCAGCGTGCAGCACATTTTAAAATCTCCAGTGCAAACTCCAGACACCAAAAAGTGAAAACAACAAGGTGCTGGTAATGTCTCAATCATTTGCTCCGGGCAACTGCCCTTTGTTTAGCTGGGTCATTGGTGAAAGGTGAAGGTGAGAAACCAGAACTAAAGTAAGAAATGGGAATTATAATGTTAATTATTTCAAATGCATTTAAGCACCTCATCTCAAGGGTTAACTGATAAGATCGTGATAAAAGCTTGGGCACTTGTGGCTAAACAAGGGCCAAATAATTTAACCGAGGGCCATAAATTCCAACTAGGCTAAGTAAAGAACCTGTAGAGACGATCTTACTCTAACAGTTCAGTTACAAGAAGACATACCGTTACGATCCTGTTAGGGACAACATGGTAGAAAGGGAGCGCCCAGATATTCTGATGCAGCACTCGGGGGCCTGATGCAGGAGCAGAGAGGTCCTCTTCTCACAGGGGCCCAGGAGGGCCTCCAGACAACCAATTAAAAGGGAATGGGAGCAGATATTCACAGGGGTGAATGCAGACTGTGTTGCCCCAAGGACCTGAATGCAGTGCCACAAGAAGTTTAATGAGTTTTCAAGTTCAGGTGAATTTGTTTCAAATGCTGTATCCATATAACTGAAGCACTAGCCTTATACACTGCTTAGTTCACCACACTACCCCTCGACACACCTACCGACATTCTCGATCAAACACGATTCATTTTTCTGTCACCCATGGCTCATTTCGTAGCACTCCCACCTCCAACTCAGCAGGTTATGAGTTCAAATACCACTCCAGAGACTTGACAACACGCAATACAGAGCTGAGGAAGTGCTGCATTGTCAGAGATGCTATCTTTTAGATAAGTTGTTAAACCAAGGCCCTGTTGCTCTCTGAGGTGAAAGATCCCATGTCACTATTTTGAAGATGAGCAGGGGAGTTATCTCTGGTGCCCTGGCCAATATTTATACCCAAACGCTGTTTCTCTCTCCACAGACACTGCCAGGTCTGATGAACTTTTTCCAGCATCTGCAGCATTTTATTTTTATTATGGTAACACTTGAAATCTGTTTACTGGCCCAGCAACGATCACACGCATTTGACCAAGTGTAATTTCTCTCTGTGTCTACATTCCCTGCGCGTTTCAATCCTTGATCCCATACCTTTAATCAGTTGCACATTTCTCTCTGTCTAATATTTCCAACATAGTCCCGATGATGATCACACTTGTTTGACCGAGTATAAAATTTGACTATGTTGACATTTCTGATAAGGGTGTTGGTTTGATCATATGGTTTTCATGGAAAACAGATTATCTGACCATTATCACATTGTGGGTTGTGGGAGCTTGCTGTGTACAAATTGGCTGCCGCAGTTCCTATATTACAGCAGTGACTATATTTCATTGGGATGTTCTGAAGTTGTGGAAGGTGACATATAAATGCAAGTTTTTCTTTTTCACATGCACAGCTTCACTTCACCCTCACACATTTAGCAACACTACAAATCCCATACCCACATCTCACATCTTGCACATACTGTCAGCTGTTGTAACATTGACAGGCTGATCACCCAAGCACATTGCAGCAGACTCACTGACACACTTCCCTCTCCTTTGCTGGATAAGATGCCCTCACCTCCATGAAGGAGACAGCGGTCTCCATAGTCGGAATGGCCATTGCTGAGTCCGTAGCTAGCAACAGGCTGAGACCATCAAAGGTGACAGTATGTTCCTATCTAATCCACCTTCTCATATGTTACTTTCCCCTCATTCCACCATCTCTCCTGATTAACAAGCTGCAAATGGTGTAAACATGGACCAATTACTTTCTCCACCTCTCCTTAACTCCACCACAACGCTACCCTTGTGCCTTTCTTGTCGCAGCTACTCAAGAACTAGTGCTTGGTAAGGCAGTGTTGCAAGAGCATGAAGGCCAAGAGGAGCTGAACACCGATTATGAAGAAACAATGTCATTCAATCTCACCATTGCAGCCACCAACTCAGATATTGGTATTTCATGAACTTTATAGGGTAGCGTAGTGGCGGGATTTGAATGCTGTGAGTCATTGGTCATGAGTGGCCTGCAGGCCAGGGCAGAGAGAAAGGTTAGTGAAGGTGCCAGATTCCTGGAGGATGAGGCTGTAGACAAGCTCTGCTGCATAGGACTTAGATAAGAACTTGGATAGGGCAAAAAAAGGCAGATGAGCATACATGCAGAATTACTTGGTGCATTGGCAGGCTTGTCAGAAATCCTAATGTCACTCTCAAGGAGCATGGTTCCAACTTGGCACAGGGCTTTGCATAGAGTTCACCGTCAATCCTTTACAGAGTGAAAGTGGTGGCCGCAGCTCCAACAGAACAGGTGTGAACCCGACCATGATATAGTCTGATGTCTCAGCTTCTATTGCAGCACTAGCAGAAGCCACCCAAAGTCTGAGTGCTACATGGAAGCTCGGACAGAGGTCACGAAATCTGTTTCTTATCATGCAGCCTCAGAATGCTGCCACCAAGACTGTGGATACCAGTACTCTTTATTCGTATTTTGTTTATTTGTTCTTGGGATGTGGCCATCGCTGGCTAGGCTAGCATTTATTACCCATCCTTAATCGCCCTTGAGAAGGTGATGATGAGCCACCTTCTTGAACCAGTGCAGTACATCTAGTGTAGCTACATCCACAATGCTGATTGGGAGGGAGTTCCAGGATTTTGACCCAACGACAGTGAAGAATTGGCGATGTATTTCCAAGTCAGGATGGTGAGTGACTTGGAGGGGAACATCCAGGTGGTTTTCCCATGCATCTGCATCTGCTGCCCTTGTCCTTCTAAGTGGTAGAGGTTGTGGGTTTGGAAGGTGTTGTCAAAGAAGCCTTGGTGAATTGATGCAGTACATCTTGTTGATGGTACACACTGCAGCCATTGTGTGCTGACGGTGGAGGGAGTGAATGTTTAAGATGGTGGTTGGGGTGCCAATCAAGTGGGCTGCTTTGTCCTGGATGGTGTCAAGCTTCATGGGTGTTGGAGCTGCAGTCATCCAGACAAGTGGAAAGTATCCCATCACACTCCTGACTTGTGTCTTGTAGATGGTGGACAGGCTCTGGGGAGTCAGGAGGTGAATTATTTGCCACAGAATTCCCAGCCTCTGACCTGCTCTTGTAGCCACAGTGTTTATATGGCCAGTCCAGCTCAGTTTCGGGATAACGGTAACACCCAGGAAGTTGATAGTGGGGAATTCAGCAATGGTAATGCCATTGAATGTCAAGGGGCAATGGTTAGGCTCTCTCTCTTGATGGAGATGGTCATTGCCTGGCACTCATGTGGCATGAATGTTACTTGCCGCTTATCAGCCCAAGCCTGAATGTTGTCCAAGTCTTGCTGCATCCGGGCATGGGCTGCTTCTGTATCTGAGGGATTGCAAATGGTGCTGAACATCCCTATTTCTGACTCTATGGGCAGGATTTTTAGTTCGACGGGCACCCGCAAATCGGCAGGTCAGGAGCCGCCAGGGAACGGACCCCTGACTGTGCTCGGCCCCTGACTGCGATTTCATGTTGGCTGGCCAATTAACGGCCGACCAGCATGAAACGTTGCTGAAAGGCCCAGCGTTGCCAGGGTAGGGAGGAAGGAGGGCAAGCGCTGAAGTCAGCGCGGGCGTGGGGGAGCGCAGAATGAAAACTCCCTGAAGGCAGAGAGCTGCCTTAGGGAGCTGAAGAAGTTAATTGCAATAAAAATAGGCTTTAAAATCTGGAAAAACTGCTCATGCATCAGAATCAGTCACCTGAACATATACAAGATGAAAATTCTGCCCATAAGACCATAAGACATAGGAGCAGAAATTAGGCCATTCGGCCCATCGAGTCTGCTCCGTCATTCAATCATGGCTGATAAGTTTCTCAACCCCATTCTCCCGCCTTCTCCCCGTAACCTTTGATCCCCTTACCAATCAAGAACCTATCTATCTCGGTCTTAAATACACTCAATGACCTGGCCTCCACAGCCTTCTGTGGCAATGAATTCCATAGATTCACCACTCTCATAATGGAAACCTCATCCCGCCCGTGGATGAGGTTTCCTGAAAAATTCAAAGGCCGCCTGGCCTCTTCGCCCACCTGCAAACTGTAACTTTGGACGGGCAACGAAAAATCTCCGTTAATTACAACTTTAGTGGCTTTAATAGGCCTCTCAATTGTTGGCGGGCGTGCGCGGGAATCGGAAGCAAGTGCGTGATGATGTCGGGACACATCATCACGCATTATTTCATGCTCGAGCAGGTCAGGCGCCCACATGCCAAGCGAAAAACTCTGCCCAAATGTTGCAGGGAAGGTCACTGATGAACCAGCTGAAGATGGTAGGGCCTCACATAATATCCTGAAGAACTTCTTCAGCAATGTTTTGGGACTGAGACGATTGGCCTCTAATAGCCACAGCCATCTTGCTTTGTGTCAGGTATGACTCCAACCAGCGGAGACTTTCCCATTGACTTCTGTTCATCCTTGATGTCACTCTTGGTCAAATGCTGCCTTGATGTAACTCTCACCTCAACTCTTCAATTCAGCCCTTTTGTCCATGTTTGGACCAAGGTTTCAATGAGGTCTGGAGACAGGTGTCCCTGGCAGAACCCAAACAGAGCAGTAGAGCAGCTTGTTGCTGTGTAAGTGCTGCTTGATAGCTCTGTCGATGACACCTTCCATTATTGTAGTGATGATTGAGATTAGACTGATAGTGTTGGATTGGAGTTGTCCTGCTTTTTGAGGACAGGACATACCTGGTCAATTTTCCACATTGTCAGATGGATGCCAATGTTGCAGCTGTACTGGAACAGCTTGGTTAGGGGTACAGCTAGTCCTGGAGCACAAGTTTTCAGAGTGTTGTCAGGACTTATAGCCTTCACTTTATCCAATGTCTTCAGCTGTTTCTTGATATTACATCAAGTGAATTGAATTGGCAGAAGACTGCATCTGTGATGCTGGGGACCAGAAGGAGGCTGAGATGGAGCATGCACTCTGTAATTCTGATTGAAGGTTGACTACAAAAGCTTTAGCCTTGTCTTTTGCACTGTTGTAGTGGGCTCTCCCTCATTATTGAGGATGGGGAAGTTTTTGGAGCGTCTTCCTCCAGCTACTTGCTTAACTGTCTGTTGCCATGTCTGGATGTGGCAGGACTGCAGAACTTTAATCCTGGAATTGCTTTGCTCAAATGGGCTTGCAGGCTTTCACAGCAGTCCAGCAATCTGTGCTCCAGCCGATGACTAAGATTGCTGAGACACCACCCTGAGTGAGTGGCAGTGGTTCTGTGGAACATGAACCTTCTGTCATCTCTCAGGATGACAGAATTCATCCTTCCAGCACTGACCCTCCACTAGTACCCATGTTACTGCCTTTCAACCAGCCAGCCCACGATGCTGTCACCCATGCCGAGATGGTGCTGTCCAAAGCCAGGCACTCAAGGCCCTGAGCTGCTCAAGGGTATCCTGCAAAGTCATTTGCAGTCGCCCCAGTGAAAGCCAGCAGCCTGCCATCAGCAATGCTGAAGCCAGATAGGGGCACAAGGACAGGCAAAGGCACCCGCAAAGCTGTGTACTAAGGCAATATAAAGGGTGTCTTGTTGTGTTTTGTGTGGAATGGTTGTTTTATGGTGGCTTTTATTTCAGCATTGTGGTCAAGAGAAAGCTGTGATGTATGTACCATAGAGATGGTAGAGTGTGGGATTGTTGTAGAAAGGGGATTTGGGGTGGCTCATGGGAAGTGGAGTGGAATTACACAGAATGTGGATCAGCCTGTCTCCTCCCTTCCTCCTCCTCCTGAGGTGGTCACTGTTCTCATAATGGCCAGATGGTCAGGGAAACTACTCTGGTGAGTACTTGCTTAACATTGTAGTTGTGTTCCTGAAAAGTGCAACATTAAGTGATACAATGTTAAGCAAATCAAATTTTGCCATTACAATCAATGTAAAAGCTGCAGTTAGGTTCTGACCTTTCCTGTCAGGAAAAAAACATTACGCCCTGTAAGTTGAAATACTGTACATTGCTAAATTCCTATATAGGCAAGTGAAATAAGTTTTAAAATAAAATAAATCTTAAAATATAAAAAAAGCTAACTTTCTTCTTACGTCCAGCTCACTGCCCCTCCCATTCGCCGAATTTCCGCTCACAACCTCACTCACTCGCTGACCCTCTGGCTCATTGACCCTCCATTCGCTGCCTCACCCAATCACTGACCCTTCAACTCACTGACAGTCCATTCGCTGCCCCTCCCACTAGCCATACCTCCGCTCGCTGCTTCACCCGCTCACAGACCCTCCGCTCACTGCCTCACCCACTCACTGACCCTTCAGCTCACCAACCCTCTGGTTATCGCCTCTCCTTCTGGTTTATCGCCTCTCCCGCTCGCCAACCCTCTGGTTTATCGCCTCTCCCATTCACCGAACCAGCAGATCATCGCCTCTCTGGCTTGCCACCTCTTCCGCTCCCTTATGCTTCCTCTCACCAACTCTCCCGCTTGCTGAACCTTCCGCTTACCGAACCTCTTGCCTGCTACACTTCCTGCTCCTTGACCCCCTCTCTCAGTGACTCTCATTCTCACCAACCCTCCTTCTCGGTGATCCTCCTTTTCGTTGAACCTCCCTCTCGTGGCTTCCCTCTTCTGAACCCTCGCTGTGAGCGAAGGCTCAAGATCAACGGCGAGAGGCAGGAACATCAGCTTCAGGCAGAGAGCAGCTTCGAGTTGCGGGGTTGCAGAGGTAAGCCGCAAGCTGGAGAGGCGGTGAGTGGGAGGGTCAGCGAAGACTGGAAGGCTCGGCAAAAGGGAAGGTCAGTGAGCGGGAGGGTCAGTGAGTGGGAAGGTTGATAGCCACAGGGAGAGTCAGGGTGCAGGAGAGGCCATTGCACAATGTCGCTGATCGGGTCAAATGACCCACTTCCAACTCGATGCAAAACAACGTTAAAATAAACGCCAGGCACTAAACGCGAATACCGGTCCTCTTAACTGAGCAACATTAAAGCGGAAAAACATAAAATGGGGCAACTTATTGCACTGGAAGGCTTCTCCAGAGAGGTCGAGGCAGGAGAACCTTTGCTGCTCATGTGGCAGAAAGGCACTCAGTGTACTCATTCTGACCACATGTGGTTGGGTTGTACAAGGGAGTCATGAGCTAGGTGTAAAGTGGACAACCCTTACTGTGCAGACACCGCTCTCTAGGTTGATTGGTGGCTGAAAGATTGAGGGAACAGTGGACTGGTGCAAAATGAAAGCATCAAGACAGCTGCCAGGATTGCAGGCATTCAGCAGCATGATGTACCGTGTATGGTCAGATACCAAGTACATCAGCTTGTGGGAGCACATGTCAGCATTAAGATGGCAACCCCCAAAGTCAAGAATGTGCAGTCGATGGCATCCTGCACCATGGGGAGCCCATAATATTGTGGCAAAGAAAACTGCACAATCTGCCAGCTTCTCCCTGATCAGAGAGAACATGATGAACTCTCCTCTCCTGGCATTAAGTCACCTCCCTTCTGTAGCAGTGGGACAATGACCTGTGAGATTCTACAGATGTTGCCTGATCCAGTGTGGAAGAACCCTCATGCAGAGAAATTCAGGGCTAGGCTCACCTTCATAGTTATTAACAGTGCCTTACCCTGTTCTGAAGTTGGAAGTCTGGTTGCAAGAGGTTGCAGAGTTCTGTGAGCATCTCCTTCGTAAAGCGCAGTGGACACATATACTGCTCCAGGCTTAGGTGGAGGTAAGTGAAATGCTCCCAGAAAACTGTATATGGTTAAGGGTTCCTGCTTCGGGCCTTCTCCCTCTCCCTTTCCTCCTCCTCCTCCCTCTATGAGCATCTTGTCTTCTTCCTTGCTGCCTCTGCACCATCTCCTTCTGGTGCTGAAACCCAAGAGGGAATTGCAACTATTTCGTGACTGGGAGCAAGTGACAGGCCCAGAACTCTTGTGTCTCAAACAAGGCCTTCCCATGTGCTATAGACATCACCAACTGTAACCAACTCCTCAAAACACCCAGCTCTTCGACAAACCCAGACAGAGCCAGGAGCGATTAATCAGTAACTAACTGCAAGTTGCTGCTCACATCCTTTTAAATGGCATACATGGGGGGAGGGGGGGGGTCTTTCCTTCCTGCTGCTGAATGTGTGTTCAGCTATACGAAGTTAGGAGAGGCGTTAGCTGGAGCAGCGAAGTCAAAAATGGCAGTGCTGGCATCAGGTCAGCATTACACGTCTACTCTACATATTTCTGGCACACACTTCTAACACCCACACTAATGCCCTTTCTAAGTTGGCACTTAGAGCACACTGTGCAGGAAGGGTGTGAGTGTGGGGTAATTTTGGTAGCAAAACAGCATCTGGAGCATGAAAACTACAGGTGCTTATAGAGTCCAACTTGGCAGCCAATATATCCTTCCTGAAGTGCTTTGACCAGAACTGAACACAATACTCTAAGTGTGATCTAACTAGAGCTTTGTACAGCAGTGATATAAATTCCACCCTTTGTATTTAACCTCACTTGCCAACTACCTTAGTAATTTTAATACTTGGGCCTCTAAATCTCTGTTCATCCACAGCTCTCCCACCATTTAGAGATTAGACAAAAGCTATAGTCAGCCATACTTATGATCACAGCATCTATATGGGCAAGCATGTGAGTGAGCAGAGTTACATTAAGTTATAGCCCCAGAATTTTTAAAGAAATATCCTTTGTCAGACTTCACTGACTTCTGAAGTTTAAGTGCCCAATAGTGAAAAAACCCACTGTACATTACATACATACACCTAATAGGAAGATTACTCAGATTTGTTTTATGTACGCCATATAATGGCCAATAATAGAAGTGACTTGTATTTTCTCTTAAGAGAAACCATGCAAAGTTTCTTCTTGTATCAGAACTCAATATAGCACTGTATCGGTGTATGCCAACTCAAAATCTGAACTGATGACAAGTTGGGCAGGTTCGGGAAGTTACAGCAAATGGGAGGAAGCGTAATCAGGAAAGGGATGGGCCTGGACCAAGTCAGCTTATAACTGAGCTGGGGGGAATTACATGATTGATTCAACAGTGAGATGTTTGAGACTCATTCAATTAGGGAAAATACCTTGTGGATCCAAGTACATTGATATTAAGATCAAAGAAACTTGGGATGTCACAAGCAAATTGTAGTGGTTGTCAATTTGCTCAAAAAGGAGTTTTACTAGAGCCATGCTTTAATTAAACAAAATACAAAACATCATTCAAAATGGCAATTGCATTGAAATGAGTCAAAATGCCAAAGGCTACAGCATGTTAATTGGTTTAGAGTTGTCAGTGCCAGCTTATTCTGTTGGAATTCTTGGTGCTCTTTCCCCTGAGCCAATAGATTGGAAGCTCAGACCCCACTACGCAGGTGAGCAAATCATCTACCCTGCAGTTTGAATGTGGTACTGAGGGAATGCTGCATTGTTAGAGATGCTATATTTTGGATGAGACAATGATCAGCTGATAAGTAAAAGATCAACAGCAATATTCAAAGAAGATGAGAGTTCTCCAATGTCCTGGACAACGTTGCTCTCCCTCACTAAAAACTGACCATTTGGTCATTCATCATTTTCTTTGACCCAGCTTTGGATCACCTTCCCTAAGATGTTGTCATGTGACTCAGTGTCAAATATTATCTAACAACGCTCAAGTGAATCACCTTGGGACACTTATTACATTAAAGGTGCCATATAAATGCAGGTTCTTGTTGTTTTTACTGGCTGTTGTATTTACCTAAATGACAAGAAAAACTGCACCACAAAAACTAAGACCTTCCTCTAATTATTGGTTACTTTGGGAGATCCTGGAAACAGGTTAAGGACCATATAAATACCAAATCCTCTTTCTTTTGTTGATTGATTTTGTTTCTTGGACAGACTTGTAACCAGATAGCCATCTTAAGCCAGGAACCTACATCCTTTTAAGCTTAATTGGGATATCTTATGGAATAATAAATATGCATAGTTGAAACAACCAGAACAATAATTAAACGTTTCATGGAGAATAAAAAATAAATGGCTGATCCTTGTTTATCATAGTCTCTCATCATCTAGATGAACAAAGATAGATTTATGAAGGTGAATTTGCACAAACACTAAATGAGACACATTGGCACTAGTGACAAAGTGGAAGACTATCAAAATGTTAATACACTTACCTTTTCTGCGGACTGGGCTGTGCCAAAAAATATTGGAATAAAAGCTAACCAAATTATGCAGGTGGTGTACATGGTAAATCCAATAGGTTTGGCTTCGTTGAAGGTCTCTGGAACCCCTCTTGTTTTAATTGCATACACAGTGCATGTAACCATCAGCAGAATGCTGTATCCCAGGGAACAGATGAGAGAAAGGTCAGAAATGTCACATTTCAGAATGCCCCTGGCATTTTCTGGATCAACAGTTCGCTGCTCCCCATAGTCTACAATAGTGTGCGGAGGATCGACAGCAAACCAGATAAAGACTCCCAGGAGCTGCAGAGAGATTAGGCTAAAAGTGATTGCCAGCTGGGAAGCTGGGCTGATAAATCTCGGAGCAGAGACAGACGTCTTACCTTGTTCAAATATTCTGTGAATTCTGTTAGTCTTTGTGAGCAGTGCTGCATAGCTAATACACATACCCAGTCCTAAGAATATGCGACGGAAAGAGCAAAGAACTGTGTCAGGAGTTGCAATCATTAGGAAGGTTACAGCATAGCACAAGAATATTCCAGTCAGCAAAACATAGCTTAACTCTCGGCCAGATGCCCTTACTATTGGTGTATCATTATGACGAATAAAGGTTGTAATAACAAATGTGGTGGCAATAATCCCAAGAATAGCTATGAAGACAGGTACTATGGCCCAAGGAGAATGCCATTCTAGTTTGATTATGGGGATCAGCTGGCAGTCTGTGCCATTCGCATTTGGTTTCCTGTTAAACGGACACATTTGACAAGTTGTCTCATCGATTTGGTACTGGTAGCCTTCACACCGCTCACAATGCCAACAGCAGGGCACGCCCTTCACGGTTTTCTTTCTCTCACCAGACTTGCATGGCAGGCTGCAGACTGACTGTGGGATGGCGCGTTCTCCTCTGCCCCACTGCATGTTCTTCACCTAAGGAGAGGTAAATGAATGAGCCCTCCACAGATAACTACATAACTGACCATGTCAGAACTTAAACAAAATTCAAACAAGCACTGAACTCTTGAAAATAAGCTTCTTGCATAATTAGTAACAGATTCATAACAGAAAGAAATGCTTCAGTATCAAGTTGTGGCAGCAAATGATGCATTTAAGGTTGGAAATCAGAAAATAGTGAGCATGAACCTACAACTTCAAACATTCTATGATTCAGTTCAGGTGTAAAGGACTAGTTAGGCTCAAGTATTTAAGTACAACTAGATTCATGGTAAGGTTCTTTGCCAGGTTATAAAGGAGAGATCCTTGAACACAACCCCAGATGGAAGGACTGATGAGATGGGGTGGGATCTGCATTCTGCCTATTCACCCACGGTACTTTGCATCTTCTATTTAAATTTCAAATCACTTTTAATTTCAAACCTGACCCCAAGGTTTTCTGTTTCCCATCTCTTCCATGTTCCTCAGGCCTTCCATTATTAGCTATTTACGCACCCACTGTTTATTCAATATCTTGTTTCTTTAAATCTGTCTATCACGTGACTGAGGTGATCTGTTACAAATTTTAATGATCCTCCCACTGTTATTTTTCTTATTGTGTTGGCCTATTTGCTCTTTTCCCTTCTATTCCTCATTTCTAATTGTAACAATATACACATCCATCACTCATCTTTTAATTTTGCAGCAGGATACAAGCTCAAACATTCCAGGAACAATGATTAATTCAACCACTTTGCTGACAACAGGTTTGATGATGAAATGTCGTGTAGTAGTTGCGTTACTGGGCTAGTAATCAAAGGAACACAAGTTAAAATCCCACCATGACTATTTGTGAATTTAAATTTAATTCTAAAAAGTCTGAAAAGGACATAAACATAAGAAAGTAAGAAATAGAAGCAGGAGTAGGCCATTCAACCCCTTGTGCCTGCTCTGTTATTCAATAAGATCATGGCTGATCTGATTGTGGCTTTGACCACATTCCTGCCTACCCCACATAACCCTTGACTCCTTTGTTGATCAAAAATCTGGCTAACCCAGCATTGAGTGTTTCAATGATCCAGCCTCCGCTGCTCTCTGGGGTTGAAAATTCCAAAGATTTAACAGCCCTTTGAGAAAAGAAATTCCTCCTCATCTCCATTTTAAATGGGAGACCCCTTAATCTGAAACTCTTCCCCTTAGTTCTTACTTACCTCCCTCATTGCTGAGGTCTCCTGCATTCCTCAGCAGCACGTCACCTCTCCTGGAGGTATAGCTGAGCCTTCAGCTGGTGATTGGGCTGGCAGCATGAAGAGCCTGCCCACCATTATTAATTGGATAGTGGGTCCACAGATGGCCAGTTAGGAGGCTGCCTGTGTTAAACTGCCAACGGGCCCAGCTGCCAGTAAATATAGCGAGTATTGGTAAACATGACATGAAACAGTTGAATTGATGGAAAAAAAAACTAGTTCACTTTATGGAAGGGAACCTACCATCTCCAAATCTGTGATACCAGTCTCATACCAAAGTGATTGAATCTTAGCTGCCCTCAGAAATGGCCTAGCAAGCCATTCAGTTATCAATATTTTCTCAGAGCCTAGGGATGGGCAATAAATGCCAGTCTTTCTAGCAATGCCCACATCCCAAGAATTAATTTAAAAATTAAGACATAATTCAGTTTGGATGTTTGAAATCTCAAAAGGAGTGTTTTAAATGAATTTTAAAGAAGCTTTCTGACCAGCTTAAAGTAGTAACAGAGCACAGAAAGTTACAGCACAGAAATTGGTGGTAAGATCAATAACAGGATTTTCTTTGTGCATAGACATCATTACTGTCTCAATGGTTCTCATTACTAACCCACCCATCACTCAAATGGCAATGAGCAGCTCAGAGGCTGATAATAGCAGTAATATCCCCTCATGAACAAATTAAATTATTGCTATAATATAAATCCCTTACGAAAGGATAGTGTACATTATCCAATGCTCCAAAAAGCAAACTTGTTATATCACAGTGAGCATGTAAGCACAATTTGAACATATCAAGGAATGGATAAAGAGTATTAGTGATATTTCATACCTGGCTAGTCCTGATACGATCTCGCATAAGACACTCCCCCAGCCCCATCCCGAAAAAAAAGTTTAGCTTCCCGCGGACTGAAAACTTTTCCAATACAAATTCGAACCACCGCTGTTACTTTCATTGACAGCAAGGAAAAAGTTGTTGCTTACGTTCAAGTGAAGGTAATCAGTCCACTGTCCGATAACCTTATACTCATGAGAGGTCAGGTTGGAAACCTGATACTGGTAGATGTCGTATCGTCCAGGAGCATCTCCATTTTCATTAAATGTCACGGGGGTTCCAGCACTTCCTACAAGAACATTACAAAGTGCATGTGAAAACCGTGAGTGAATACAACTAAACTTCAACTACTATGCGCAGCAAGGAATACATTTAATTTGAGAATAAATGGCAGGAGCCTCTGGGAATGCGTCTGGACCTCACGCTTAAAACTTGTTATCTAAAAAAACATTTTTTAACTCATTTTCAGTTAGCTGCAAGGAAAAAGACATATGATAGGAAAAAAGTTTCATATAGATACAAAATCATACATAGTACTAAAAGTGGTATAAGATGAATTTGCATCTTTTCCAGTCTGTGACTGATTTTTATTTTGCATTTCTGGGAGAATATGTCAAAATAAAACAGCATTAATGCAGCACATAGGTATTGGTGAAGGAAGGTTGTGACAGCTGTTTTAAAACCTAGATTGGCTCCACTTTGAATTGCTTCATGTCAGAAATACTGTGAAACCAGGAGAATCTCTGATGTAAAGGAAGCATTTTTGACAATGATCCAAAATGACTTCAATGGCAAAAATCAACACAAAAGTTTTATCACGCAAGTGGCACAAGTGGGGTTTTCTTTTCTACCAGGGGTTCAAATTCAGATTTGAGTCAGAGTATTCGATTCTCTTCTTTGTTAACCGTAAACTGTTACTGAGTTCAGACAAAAGCACCTCAATCCTGAACGGGCATGAGCCCATATGGCAGGACAATCGTCAAGCATTGATCGTCTCACTGCAAAAAGAGGCAAGGATAATTATTTTGGAGAGTTTGCAATGCTGAAGAGGAAAATGTATTTGTGAGATTGGAGCTAAGACACATCATTGAGACAGAGTAATGGGAATTTTGTACAAATTTGGTCTTGAGCAAAATGTGGCCCGGAAATATTGGAAGAGATATCGATCTCCTTTGCTTGAGCCGGTAACTTGGCAGAAATACCACAAAGATGGTAAAGGGAAAAAAATCACAAGCAATGGACGCTAACGTGGTAGGTTCTGAGTACACTTCGGTGGAATCGGATGTAACATGGGTGGACAAGAGATGGTCCTCATCAATTGTCCTCTCACAATTCATCCTTCCTAAATATTGGTTGTGCCGATTTATTGTAATGGGAGACAATGGGCAAGATGATGCCTTATGTACTTCCCACCATTGTTCCCTAGCAATGCTAGGTGTAAGGGATACATGTTCCTTGTGTCTGGTGCAGTAATGGGCCATATATCATTTAAATGGTTTGCAATCCTCTAACAGTCGATCATAGAGCATTAGGGAAAACTGGTCTTACCATTTAAAAAAAAATTCACCCAACACAGTTGGACAAGTGACAATGCGACAAAGCACCAAAGCAATTTTACATCCTCTGCCTATCCTCAGGCAGATTTGATATTAACCCTGGCATCTCCTCGCACTATGATGGTGACCCTACTTCTAGAAATGATGCAATACTAGGGGTGCAGGCAAGGGGTGAGTAAGTGGAATCTCTCTCCCATCAAAAAACCACCTCCATTCAGGCTGGAATGAAGATCCGGCCTGGGGTCTCCAAACTGGTAAAACATTGCACTTCCCATCACTGGCGAGAGTGGCTAACCCTCAGCCTAAAGGACATCTCTGATTTCACCATCACTGTACCCTCCTTATCCTTGGTGGCAGTGAATTCCATAGCAGCTTTCTGGGGACTACAGAATAAGCCAGCACCTCACAACGTTTGTGTCATTAACTCTACTGGTTACAAGCTCCGTGCAGGTACATCCTGATGTGCTGTTATAGGGATGTAAAAGCACCAATCACTCATAAGGGATTGGGTAAACATGTTGTGGGTTCATTTATTTAGACTATGCACAGGAGAACAGCCTAACATAGGTAGAGAGCTTGGAGACATCAGAAGAAGAGGTGTGTGTGTGTGTGTGTTCTGCACAAAGTAAAAAGTGAAACTAAGACAGGATTGCATGACACACTTCCCTTCTAGTGACGTCATGCTGCTATCCCTTAACGATATATTACAACATCCCCCTTTCTTTATGAAGATACTTCTCCCCTTCCAAAGAAATATAACTATTTACAATACATATTCATGTTTAGTTACCTTCACGTACGTATGTAGAACTGTCGAATCTGAGCCTGTAAAGCATAGAGGTAATCTACTGGTACTCCCAGATCTTGTGATGGTAACCTTGTCTGGAGGCTTCCTTAATTGCTCGCAGTGCCCTGTGGGTTTGTCAATCTTGAACATTGTTCCTGGTTGCTTTTGGGATCTAGTCCTCGATGCAATGGTTGAGGAGCTAGAATGGATCTGATTTGTCCTCAGTTATGCCTCACTATTGCACCTTTGTGAGTAATGACCACATGGGACCTTGGTTCTGAACAAATCCTTGTCACCTCAGCTGGTAACCATGTACCTTCTGTGGGATTCTGGATGCAAACTTGTTGTCCCAATTGTAAACTTGGTAATTCTGTACCTGCATTTTTATTGTGCACATTGGTCATCTTCTCTTGCAATTTTAAAAGTTGCTGTCTAGTTTCCGAGACGGTAGAATGGGTAAGAATAGGTAGATTGATACGTACTGGTCTGCTAGACATGAACTCAGCCAGTGGAATAGTTGTACTTAAAGGTGTCACTCTCAGATGTAACATTGTAATGTGTAGATCTTGCTTCGTCTGCATAAATTTGGAAATTAGGGATTTCACTGTGTGCGGTTAGGCCGTTAGACATAGGGTAATGAGGATAGTGTGATCAATATTCTACATTTCACACATCCTGGATCATTATCCAGAATGATCTCTCCAGGCACACCAAATAAACTGAAAGTAGCACTTAAGAGTGTGCACAATAATTGTACTTGATATATTGTGCTATTGTTGAATAATGGGGTACTTGGTAAAGTAGTCGACGATGATGATGAAGTCAGTGCCATGAACATGAAACAGGTCAGATGTCATCTTGGACCAAGGATGGGTAGGAACTTCATGTGGACTCAATGGTGGTTTGTACTGACTTGGCATATGCTCTTCACGTGCCTCACACTTCCTGACAATGACTTCAATGTCATTGTTCATACCCAGCTAATAGACTGTCTCTCTTGCAAGTCTTCTCGTCCAATCTATGCCCATGTGTGAGTGATGAAGTTGTTAAAGAATATATGGTTGCAAAGATTCCAATATTCTGACCTGCTGGCCTTTAAAAATGACACCCTTGGAGCTGCATAGCTTATCCAAATAAGGCCAAAATAGTCTCACATGTCCGTGAATATGCTGAATTGAATCAGGCCATCTTTGATGATGGTTGTCAGTTTCTGTAGTGTGGAATCTTTTTCCATCTCTTCTTGTAGCTGCTGGCATTTGTGTTGTGCAAAATGTACCAGATCAAATGACGGATTTGCATTCTCCTGCAAGTGTAATGTTGCAGCTCCCTTCAAACTGCCAATTTTCTCAAAACATTCTGGATATTTCAATGTTAGATCATCTGTGACACCAAGGAGGATTGGCTGTACTTGCACTCTAGGGCCATGGAATTAATGAACTGCTGTACACCAAAGTTTCACAGCAGTAGGTTTCGCCGTGGCCTTCCATGTTTGTGCATACATGTACATATGAAATAAGAGCAGAAGTAGGCCTGCTGCGCCATTCAATAAGATCATAGCTGATCTGTTTTTGTTTCAAATTCCACATTCCCATCTACCTCCAATAACCTTTGAATTCCCTTGCCTAACAAGAATTTATCTGCCTCTGCCTTAAAAATATTCAATGACCGTGTGTGACCGAATGTGCAGATGACACAAAGATTGGCCGGGTGGTTAACAGTGAGGTTGAGTGTCTTGGGCTACAGGGAGATATAGACGGGATGGTCAAATGGGCAGATAAGTGCTAGATGGAATTTAACCCTGAAAAGTGTGAGGTGATGAACTTTGGAATTGACAAGGAAGTATTCAATGAACGGCATGACACTAGAAAGTTCTGAGGAACAAAGGGACCTTGGCGTGTGTGTCCATAGATCTCTGAAGGCAGAGGGACATGTTAGTGGGGTGGTGAAAAAGGCACTTGGGACACTTGCCTTTATCAATCGAGGCATAGATTACAAAGGTAGGGAGGTCATGTTGGAGTTGTATAGAACCTTGGCGAGGCCACAGCTGGAGTACTGTGTGCAGTTCTGGTCGCCACATTATAGGAAGGATGTGATTGCACTGTAGAGGGTGCAGAGGAGATTCTCCAGGATGTTGCCTGGGATGAAACATTTAAGTTATGAAGAGAGGTTGGATAGACTTGGGTCGTTTTCGTTGGAGCAGAGAAGACTAAGGGGCGACCTGATCGAGGTGTACAAGATTATGAGGGGCATGGACAGGGTGGATAGGGAGCAGCTGTTCCCCTTAGTTGAAGGGTCAGTCACAAGGGACACAAGTTCAAGGTGAGGTTCAGGAGGTTTAGGGGGGGAAGTGAGAAAAAACCTTTTTACCCAGAGGGTGGTGACAGTCTGGAATGCACTGCCTGGGAGGGTGGTGGAGGCGGGTTGCCTCACATCCTTTAAAAAGTACCTGGATGAGCACTTGGCACGTCATAACATTCAAGGCTATGGGCCAAGTGCTTGTAAATGGGATTAGGCGGGTAGGTCAGGTGTTTCTCACGTGTCTGTGCAGACTCGATGGACCGAAGGGCCTCTTCTGCACTGTATGATTCTGTAACTCTGTGACCCCTGCCTCCACCGCCTTCAGGGGCAGAGAGTTCCAAAGTCGTATAACCCTCAGAAAAAACTTCTCATCTGTGTCTGAAAAGGCGACCCCTAATTTTAAAACAGTGCCCCCTAGTCCTGGACTCAAGCACAAGAGGAAACATCCTTTCCATGTCCACCTTGTCAATACCATTCAGGATCTTATATACTTCAATCAAGTCACCCTTCATTCTTCTAAACTCCAGTGGAAACAAGCCCATCCTGTCCAATCTTTCCTCATAAGACAACGTGTTCATTCCAGTATCAATCTAGTAAACCTCCTCTGAACCACCTCAGACACATTTACATCCTTCCTTAAATAAGGAGGCCAAAACTGCACACAATATTCGAGATGCAGTCTCACCAATGCCCTGTATAACTGAAGCATGCCATCCTTACTTTAATGTTCAATTCCTCTCATAATAAAGCATTCCATTAGCCTTCTTAGTCACTTGTTGCACCTGCATACTAATTTTTTGTGACTCATGTACTAGAACACTTATATCCCTTTGCACTTCGAAATTCTGCAGCCGTTCTCCATTTAAGTAATACTCTGCTTTTTTATTCTTCCTGCCAAAGTGAACAACTTCACATTTTCCTACATTACTCTTGATCTGCCAGATTTTTGCCCACTCACTCAACCTATCTATATCGGTCTGCAACCTCCTTATGTCCTCTTCACAACATACTTTCTTACCTATCTATATGTCATCTGCAAATTTAGCTACCATGTCTTCACCCACTCATCTAAGTCATTGATATATATTGTAAAAAGTTCAGGCCCCAGCACAGACCCCTGTGGGACTCCACTCATCACATCCTACCAATTAGACAAAGATCCATTTATGCATACTCTGCTTTCTGCCAGCCAGCCAATCTTCTATCCAGGCTAATATGTTACCCCCTACACCATGAGCTTTTATTTTCTGCAATAACCTATGATGTGACACCTTGTCAAATGCCTTCTGGAAATCCAAGTACAGTATGTCTACAGGTTCCCCTTTATTCACAGCCCATGTTACTCCTTCAAAGAACTCCAATAAATTGGTTAAACACATTTTCCCTTTCACAAAACCATGGGCAGGATCTGGTGGCGATCTGTGAGGGTATGCATGCCATGGTGTACATTTTGGAGGAGTCCCTGTGGAGCATAAGTACTGTGTTGACCCTCATGGCCGAACACAATGCTCCCTCCATGGAAAGAATGGCAACTCTCATGGAGAGGCTGCTCCAGGGCCAGAATCAAGGGTCCTTGGGATTCCGGTCAGACCTGCAATCCCTCACACAGGCAAGGACCTCAGCTGGTCAGTTTCTGTGTGTGAGATGGATGGGGCACCCAGTATCCCAGCTAGGTGCCTGTCCATCAATGGTGAGCAGGGAGGTCCAGAGCCATCTCACGTTGGCGCACAAACTGCCTGTTGTCTGTGGGATCCTCTCAGGGCACTCAGGATGACGGCAGCAGCTCCTCTGCCCCTCTGCCAGTAACCACGGCATCTGATAGGACTGCGGCAACTAGGGAGATGCCAGCCATGGTACTGGCTGCTCCCTCCCAGGCGGTTCCAGCACAGGCTCCACTGGCCAGAGGATGGCTGCCAAGGTCATCAAGGCCAACAAGACAGCAGAGTCACAGCAGGCTGTCTCCACTGCTGGTGCCAGAGGGGGGAAGCACCTAGACGTAGCACCTGTAAACGTAAATTTAAAGCACCTTAAGCACAAGAGTGGCTGGTCACGGGCGATCTTTTGTTCCCCCATTTTGCTTTTCATTTTTTAATGGCATGACTATCAACACCAGTTATTGTTCAGTTCAAGAATGAGTTCCAACATTAAATGACATTTGATTTTTGTTATTGGCCTGAGTATGCTTCATTTGTTCTGTCGGTGCAGGGTAGGCCAGTATTTAATGCTGGATGTGGGTCTATTTAAACTTTATTGCACAAGCACTGAGTGTATCTTGGTGGCCAAGGAAATGCCCCTTTTTGGGATTTAGATGGAGGCAGCAGCCTTAGCATGAGGTGATAGTTCTTATTTGGCAGACGGAATATTGGATCAACGCATCCCTGGTGTCCCTGCCTCCCTGGAGGTTTCCCAGGTCTGCCTCCATGCCCTCAGCATTCTCCACACTGTGCTCATCCTCGGATCATCAATACTGGACTCATCATCTGTGGCCTGTGCAACTGCGTCAAGATCCTCTTCCTCCAGTGGGTTCCCCCTTGCCAGTGCCAGATTGTGGAGAGTGCAGCATGCAACCGCTATCAGAGCACCCGCTCTGGGGGGTATTGCAGTGTGCTCTCTGAGCAGTCCAGCATCAGAAGTGCATCTTGAGAAGCTGAAGGCCACTGTGACCTTCAGAGCCACTGGCATGGGGTGTCCACCCAGACAGTTGGAGCTGATCTCAGGCCCGATCGTCTGACAAATAGAGTTAATGGTCTCCCTGGAGAGGCGGAGCCTCCTTCGGCATTGCACCTCGGACATACTGAGGTAGCTGCATCACTGCCTGTAAACCCTGGCAGCAGGATAGTGGCATCTTTTGCTGCCCCTTCTGCCTTGAACTTCCGGCTGGCCCTGCGCCCCTTGTGCCTGCGCCTTTCCTCCCACAGGTCCCTCCCCTGGAAGTTGCACTGGGACACCTGGCCTCCTCTCCCTTCTGTCCCTTTGTTCCTCCTCAGAGGAGATGCCTCCAGTGGAGACCACAATCCCCATTACGAGGGTAACAGAAGGCTGTCTGATACCTGGAAGGATCCACATGGTCCGAATCCTCAGGGGACCTGGAAGACACCAATGAGTCCAGAAATGAAGCCTAGAAATGCTCAGAATGAAGCTCTGAACTTAAGCTGCCCAGTTCAAATAAGCAACCAGCAGCACATGATCTCTAATCCTCCTCATTATTCACACTGACAGTGGTGCTGACCCTTCTTATCCCACCTGTGGATGAGCTTTTGCAAATTGTGGGCTGCCTGCCTGCCCGCTTTGCCCATGTGACAGGCAAGAAATCACACGGCAAAGTTAAATCGCCGACAATTGGTGTGTCAAGGGCCTTAACTGTCCTCTTAATTAATGGCGGGCACGACTCTGTCTCCCGTGCGCGCCCGTCGACCAAAATATCGTGCGAGTGCACTTTGATGTCGGGAATCTCACTCAATTATAACTTCCATAATGGTCAATTTGAACACCTTCCCCACAACAGACATAAAGCTAACTGGCCTATAGTTTCCTGTTTTCTGCCTCCCTCCCTTCTTGAACAGAGGGGTTATATTTGCTACTTTCCAGTCTGATGGAACCTTTCCAGAATCTAGCGAATTTTGGAAAATTAACACCAACGCATCTACTACCTGATTAGCCACCTCTTTTAAGATGAAGTCTGACTGGACCTGGAAACTAGTCTGCCCGTAGCTCCACCAGTTTGCTCAGTACCGCTTCCTTAGTGATTGTAATTTCAACAAATTCTTCTCTCCTCTCCGCCTCCTGATTTATAGCTATTACTGGAATGTTTTTTAATCCTCGATCGTGAAAACAGAAGCAAAATATTTGTTCATTTCATTCACCATTTCCTATTATCTACTATTAACTCCCCATTGTCGCTCTCTAGAGGACCAACACTCGCTTGATTTACTCTTTTCCTTTTTAAATACTTGCAGAAACTCTTGCTATCCATTTTTACATTTCTAGCTAGCTTCCTCTCATACTTTAATTTCTTAGGCCTCATTAACCTTTTAGTCATTCTCTAACGTTCTTTATATTCTAACAAATCATCTGACCTGCCACTCATCTTTGCACAGTTATATGCTTCTTCCTTAAGTTTGATGCTTTCCTTAACTTCTTTAGTTAACCATGGATGGTGGGTCCTCCCCTTAGAATATTTCTTTATAGTAGGAATATACTTATTCGGAGTATTCTGAAATATCCCCTTAAATGTCTGCCACTGCTTCTCTACTGATCAATCCCTTAGCCTAGTATCTCAGTTCACTTCAGCTAGCTCAGCTTTCATGCCCACATAGTTGCCCTTATTTAAGTTTAAAATACCAGTCTTAGACTCGCTCTTCTCCCTTTCAAACTAGATGTAAAATTCATTCATGTTGTGGTCGCTGCTACCAGGGGAGTACTGGTGCCAGTGCCCCATGAACTGGAGCCACTTCTCCCACACCAGTCCTTGAACTATGCATTCATCTCCCTAATCTTATTTGCCCTATGCCAAATTGCACATGGCTCAGGTAATAATCCACAGATTATTACCTTTTAGGTTCTGTTTCTTAATTTGGTACCTAGATTCTCATACTGACTATGCAAAACCTCCTTCCTTGTCTGGCCTATGTTGTTGATACCTACATGGACCATGGACCACAACAACTAGATCTTCCCCTTTCCACTGCAAGTTCCTCTCCAGCCCTGAGCAGATGTCCTGAACCCTGGCACTGGGCAGGCAACAGCTTTCTTCACTCTCACGTGCAGAGAACAGTGTCAATCCCCCTCACTATACTATCCCCGACTGCCACTACATTCCTGTTTGCTCTCCCCCACCCCCCCCCCCCCACCCTCCCCCCCCTCAAACATTGCACGGCTTCCTGTACCATGATGCCATGGCCAGCTTGCTTATCTATCTTGCAGACCTCGCTGTGAGCACCTCAAACCTGTTTGACAATTGCAAAGTCTAAAGCTCCTCCACTATTGTCTGTTTGGCCTCATTACCTGCCTCACTTATGGTCACATCCTCCTGTTCCACATTGCTGGCCAAAACAGACGATCCTCTTCTAAGAGGCATGACCATCTTCTGGAACAAAGTGTCCAGGTATTTCTCCCCCTCCCTTATGTTGCACGGTGTCTGCAGTTTGGCTTCCAGGTCAAAAATCTTGATCCAGAATTCCTCTAGATGCTTACACTTTCTGCAGATGTGTTTGTCAAGGATCACCTTGGTATCCAAAAACTCCCACATTCCACAGCTGCAACATAATACCTGGCCTGCCATTGTTACTTATGTTATTTAGTTAACTTAATTTAATTACTCACTTAATTAACTTGAAAAAATTCCTATGTATGCTACACCTCTGTTCCTGTGCACCAAATTTCCACGTGAAACTAATTTGCTAGTAACAGAGTTTCCATCTCACTCACACATTGTCTCCTTGCATGCTCCTTACTAATCTTGCAGTTTGAAAAGCCTGTCTCTTTTATAGACCCTCTGTTGAGTAGTAGCAGCTAGTTTAGCTTCCTGCTGCATTAATTAATACCACTTGAACCAACTGCTTTCAGGTGATTGAGAGATAACCGACACTCCAGACAGTTCTCTGTTTAACAAGCTAATCCAACTTAATTGATGGTTAGTTCTTTGTCAGGTTTTGATTCTTAATCTATATAGTTAAAACCTGAAAAGGACTTACCCCGCAAACCTAATTCGCTACTCACTCAGTCTCCGTCTCACTCCAGCAGAGTCTCCTGTCTCCTCACGAACCCTTTGCTGATGTATTTTAGAATTTGCAGGGATAGGATGTTTGCACTTGCCCCTGTGTCAATCTTGGCCAATAATGAATAGTTGTAAACTTTCTTGGGACAGATGATTCGAACCTTGGTAAACACATCAGACGGTGTAACAGTATCTGTGTTTCCCACAAGATTGATGGTGTGAAACGTGTTCACCACTCTGTCTCGTCATGGACATCATCGTCATTTTCTGGTTTGTCAATGACCTCATGTATGTGTTTCTGACGGGATATTAATGGTCATTCTTATTGCTTGAAGGTGCTCATTGTGTACAGTCTGTATGGATCAGCCCTTTGTAGCTGTGTCAGCCTTTGCTCTAGTGCACTGCCGCTGCCAATAGCCCTTTCTGCCACATGCCTTGCAGAATTGATGTAAAGCTGGGTATTTCCTTAGTGCATGCAGAAGGCCACACCTAGAACATGCCTTGCTAGGTTTAGGTGTTCTAGTAAATGTGTCAACAATTGGGGTTGTACTTAGGACCTGTAAGCTTCATCAACCTGCAAGATCACTTCATGTTTACGTCCATCCTTGAGTAGCCCTTTGATTCTATACATTTTGGGTTTGTCTAGCAGATCTTTCTGGAATGCTTCCATGGGAGCGGATACAATCACCAACTTAACAATTCTGTCTGCTAGCTCTTCTTTTGAAAAATCACAGTACATACCTTTTTCTCTGCATCTGCTGGTGTAGTGATCTATGGATTCTGTTGGCTGTTGTTGAAATGACATGGACTCAAGTCGATGAATATAGAACCTGATTCTGAAACAGTCTTCTAATGTAGTCCATATCTTTTGGGGGCCCTTTAGCTCTCCTGCTGTTAATCCTGACATGTTCAGCTTGTGTAGACCTTTATTCCTAATAGCTAGGTGAATTTTTACGGCTTGCTTGTCTGGTTCAGGCACAGCTGAATCAAGAAACCATTGCTCTGTACACTGTTTAAACATTTTCAATTCAGATAGTAGGTCAGCTGCATCCTAATTCAAACTGGGGAATTTTGTGCAATATCTAACAATATCCCTTTGACCTTCCTTCTCCTATCATACCTGGGATGAGTATCGCTGTAGTTGGTATTGCACACTTTTCCGAAGCTCTGACCATTATAATTGCAACCTTCTCTGCCCCGATTTTAATGATTTTTTTTTTGCTTTTCATTTTGTTGGACTATCCCTCACTCATTATTGATCCAGCCCATACCCTGGTCATGAGCCTTTTCCAACTGAGCTAACCCGGTGCTGGTCCTCTCGACATACTGCCCTACTCACCATGTGGGATCTGTCTGCTTACCAGCTCTTTATTTAAGCACTAACCCAGCACTGTGTCTTCAAAGCTTTTCTGTGTAGTCACCATGCTGCAATTTCAACTTTGTCCATTGCAGTCTGACCAGAACATCGAGGGTCATCTCATGCCATGTAGCATGACCCAAGGCTGTTCATCATGTTGTACCTGTACTTAATCTTGCTGCCAGGCTGTTTAACATGCTGAACACCATGTTGTGTTGTTATAATGACATAAAGGCACCAATCACTGAAGCGATTGGGTGAACACATTGTGGGTTCATTTTTTTAGATTATGCACAGGAAAACAGCTATATGTAGGTAGAAAGCTTGAAGACATCAGGAGCAGAGCTCTGTGTTTGTGTGTGTGTGTGTGTGTGTTCTGCTCAAAGGCAAAAGTGAAACTAAGACTGGATCGCATGACACATTTCCCTTCTAGTTATGTCATGCTGCTATCCCTTAAAGGCATATTACAATACATCCAACCCCAAGGAGAATTACACCTTGTTAGTTTGAGCAGGCAGGACTGGATGAATTGCATGGTGTAGGTGAGGAGGAGCATGTGGTCGGGGCAATGCAGAATCAGGAAACCACTACTGTTGTGACAAGTTCATACTATTCGTCAGGGAGACTGAGATCTCCTGAGGTGCCTGCATAGAACTCAATGCTGCTATCTGAGCATAGCCATTATCTGGAGCAATTTACACACTGCATTACACAAAGTTTGGCAACAATTGTGCCAAGCCTATCAGCTATTTTTGTGTACAATCACTTAGTGGAAATGTTTCGCCATTCCAAGTTGAAAGGTCCTTCAGATTATTGGTGACTTTTACCAACCAAAAAAAAGGACAAATCATTGGAGTTGTGTTCCTATGAAGACAAAAAAAAGTGATGTAAGGACAAAACAAACGAAAGTGGAAAAGGGAAGAGGCTGTTTTTATCAACAAATTGTAATTTGCAGTATAAAGTGGGTGAGGCAAGCTAGCAGGAAGCAAACAATTACAAAGAAAGAACTTTGAAATCATTAGAAAATCCACTTTCAATGTCATAAAACCAAACATCAAAACGAGTCACAGTTAAAAACTTATATAACTATATGCTGTTGCAAGTGTATCTATAATACTTTTTAAAATCACCCTAGGTCTACAGCAAAATTATGTAGTGAATTATCTGGACTTAATAAAGCATACCTGTTTCTACAATAGCGATGGAACCTTATGTGGCTCCATAAAAATCAACTTAAACTATAAAATTCAGCTAACCAACTGTTCTGCTCAAGGAGTATAAAACACTCTGATCACAGGTTTGTGCTTAGATGGTAGAAAATTGGTCAGTGAAATTGTTAGGAGGTACAAGGACCAAGTATAAATCTTGACGATCTGTTTTTGAAGGGCAATCAATATTCAATCACACTACTGATGTGCCAGCTGGAAAAAGCTCTGAGTTTAAAAGGTCAAACTCCCTTGGAAAGCTGGTGCTCTCACTGCTGACGTGAGTAGCTCAACATCCCACAGACAGATCGGCAACATTACACAGCAGGAAAGAGATGGAGTTCAGGCAGTTGACAGTGAGAGAAGAGTTATCTGGAGCAAAGTTTATTTTCTCTCTGATTATCCTTAGTCAGTTGAAGTAAACTTTGTCTGAAGTGTTTCCTTACACAAGGCAGCTTTAATTATGTGGACAGGTTAGCACAAGTTATTTACGGGGTCAATTAGAAAGGAAAAGATAAGAAAGGAAGATAAGAAAGAAAAGGAAACAAGAAAGAAAAGAAGAAAGGAGGATGAGAAAATAAAGAAAGTATAATACCTAATTATGGCTGCTGAGAATGTCCTAAAATGCTTTCGAAAAATTTGCGGTCACAATTCATTATGGAGAGCGAACCCAGCTGCCATTTTGAGTAAAACAACACTAACATATCAAAATTAAAATAAAGCATTTGATGTAATTGTGACCTAATCTTTACAGTTTATAAGTCATCGAGGCAATGGTTATTCTAGGTTATATACAGTGGTTATTTCACAGTACATCAATTGTGTCTTACAAGCACACTCAATTATGACTCATAGCTATCGATCTGAATTTAAGAAATGACCACCAATTCACTGGAGTAAAACATCCATCATCAGCAGCAGACTTTAAAATTGATCAACTAGACAGCAATCCCATATTCACAGGAAGTTAGATACTCATTTTTTTTAACAATTAAGCTATTGTGTGCAGAAAACATCAATTCCACACCTAACCCCATCTAAAGTTCTTTTATTACTAATTCCCTGAGGCTTTATGAACGGGTGCTGAAAACATCCAACAAAAGTAAAACAATTCTGAGCCTCAGAAATGACCACGATTCTTGGAGAAAGGAAGAAGTGATTGTGCAGTAATGTTAAAGAAAACACTAACTAGTGTATTTCACTGAGAGGACCTGCACTTACTTAATTGTGAGTCCATTTTCTTTGTCAGCCATTCAGTAGCTGTACAGCAGCAATTCAGGATTACAAGACCACCCTGATTTTCATTTTGACTTGGTTAGGAGTTAGAATCAAGTAAAGCAAAAAAAAGCAAATTAAATCAGAGATGCAGGAAAACATAGGAAATTAATGGATAGAGGCAAAAGGGGTGCCAGGTCGGTGCGCCCTAACCGGGGCACTCGAAGCCAGTCCAAAATTGGGCCTCAGACCACAATCACATTATTTTAGAAAATGGGCATGATGAGGTCTGATTTCTCCCACATTTAGAGAAGTGAGCAGAAAAGGAAAAAAATTGACTAAGTACTGGAAAGAGAGGCCAATATACATATGCGGAGTCATGCAAGCTATATTACATTGTAGCTAGGGTTCATGATATCAGAACATTTATATTTCTCTTGGTGCATTCTTACTTGTCTGAAAGCAATGAAACACAGGACAAATATAAGCATCATCTGGGAGCTACCTGATAATCTTCTTATCATTGCAGGTACATCATTCTTAGCTCTAAAAATAATGTAAACATAATTGGTCCGAGGAGTTATAAGCAATAAATATTTGTCTTCTGATTAAGCATCATTATGTACAACCACATTTAAATCAAAGTTGAAATCATTTATCATCTCAAATATTCTTGACAAGTGGAAGTTGCCACACAATTATTTTTATTTGCTACATTCAAAACTGGATCTCAAAAAAAAACAAACTGTCATATAGATTATGTGGTGTTCTGAGCAATCCAAAGTGGGAACGTCGTTTCATCATTGTTCTGTCAATCAATGTTACTAAAAGGAAGTAAGGAAATAGCTAGAGGGTTAAACAGTGGCAAAAAAATAATTATCCCACGGAATCTTATTTTTTGGCATTCTGGCATTCTTAGTAATGGTACAAAGGTGTCTAAACAGATTCTCAGAGTGAGATTCAAGCCACAGATTAGCTAGAATGCTACTGTGTTTGAATGGAGTAATATGAGTTTATGACATCAAACCATGAAGAATCACTTTATACTGATTGGTGTCCAGTGAGCAAACAGATTGGCTAATGTTAGTGAAATATTTGCTTGGACAATACAGTAAGAAATATTTTAATTGGGCGGTTTTCAGACCAGTACAAAGTGGAGTGTTGCAGTGCCATAAGTGTCATCTTTTGGATGATACGTTAAACCAGTGCCAAGTACAGAGTTCAATTTTTCAAAATGATGCCATGTTTCTCTCAATGAGACAATCTTAACAATCCTGACCAAGCCAAAAACCAAACAAAGCATTAATTTATGTAAACTTTAACACAAGGGTGGGACTTCAGTCTAATAGGAAAAATAGAAGTAAAGTTCTTCACTGTTTTCACCAAGTGCCCCCCACTCATCTCCATTATCTGGGCTGAAACTAAGGGCTTAATTTTAACTTTTGGACCCACCCGTGGTGGGGGGAAGCCGTCAACATGTTGGCAACACAGCAGTGTGTTTATCGTGGCTTTTTAACACAGCCACTGTGTTTGCAACTGATTTCTAGGTTTCCTAACCAATTAGAGCAAGCGGGCATGATGACAACCTGCAGCAGTCTCTTTCATCTCAACTATTTAAAGGGACCCTGTGAGGATCAGAATTGAAAGATGGTAGAGGTTTATTGACAGAGCTGAGATCTGCACGGATGGAGGCTCAACATGGCAAGGCAGCATCATGCTTCAGCGATGTGTCACTGCAGGCTGTAGGGAGATTCCCCGTGGAGAGCCCTGCCTCAGAGAACAGGCAGGTGTGGTTGGAAGTTGCAGAGGAGGTCAGCAGCAGAAGTGTGGTGTCTCACTCCTGAATACAATGCTGCAGGAGGGCAAGAGATTTGATGATGTTATGATCCCAGCTGAGGTTACCAAAGGACAAGCCTGATCCCAGGGTGGGGCTCAGCTTGACAGATCCTAACTTTTATTTGTTGTTCAGATACGTGGAGAGGGGCTACTGAACAGAGTCACAGAAGTCAGCTAATCAACTTTTAACAAAAGCATAAAACATTTATTAAACAGGAAAAGAACTCCTTCGTCCGCAACTATACCTTTACAGATACATACAGATTTGTAAGAATAACACAAATTACAAAAGCTATTTTATACTCTAACGTTCACAATAAGTACTGTCCATGTAAACCACTTGGCAACCTGTGGTCAGACACACCACATTCTGAAACCAAGCGACAGATGCCACCTCAACCAGACCCTATGGAACTCTCCTCAACTCCTCCCAGATGCATGTTACACTGTGAGCCAACCAGTCTCACTGAGCTCTGTCTTTCGCATGAGCGTTTCCAATCTCCACTTTCCAAGAATTCACCTTGGAATCTTCTCCCAAACTGATGCTTTCTCTCTGATGCCTTTCAGAAGGGTTCACCTCCAGGGTTTTGAATTCTTCTTCTGATGTTCCTCTCCCCTGGGTCACCACATGCATTCAAGCTGTCTTCCACACACTCTCTCTCACCGACTCAGCTATCAACTGTACACCACTGCTTCACATGCCCAAAGCAAAGAGTTACAGACCTTCAGTTGTCTCTTTGGACCTTCTGGCTTCTCACAAATCTTTATCACTTTAAGCTTCAAGCTTTGAGCCTTTCTCTGCTCCTCACTCTTAACTCCATTTAACAGGACCTTTTCCAGGTTCCTATCCTTCCTTTGACTGGAAGGTCTTCTTGGGATTTTCTCCTGTTCCACTCCCCTGGATTTGGGGACTTTCTTCTTTAGCTTGGAACCTGCTATCTGACTCTTTACTCCAGTCTCTCTCTGGAAGCTACTTTCAACCAAATTTATTTTGGGACTGGCTATCTTCCCCTCCTAGGTTGCTTCTGCCTGGCAGCTGTCTTCAAAACCAACTGAACTCAACAGCTTCCAAATCAAAACTGCTGTTTCTAGTTTCTTCTGTATGTGTGTCTATGGGAGGGACTTGCCTCTCTGGACTCTTGTTGCTAGGCAACAGCCCAGTTTTTCTACTCTTATGTTTGCTTAACTTCTCTGACAGTCGTAAACTCTCATTACCAATGCAGGCACCTTTTAAAGTGAAACTAAAACTCAATTTGACCTTTTCTTAACACACAAATATAGAAATACAAGTCAAACTTAAACTTTAAAGCTAAAACTCATTCCTAACACCCATAAATACAAATATAACTTACTTAAACTGCCTCTATTTCCTAACAATGACCTGATCCGGGCAGGAAAAGTGAGTGATATGCCAATAGTAAATAAATAGATAAATAAAAATTGCATTTAAACGGGTGTCAAGATGGAGAAGAAAGTTTATGGTCTGAAGTTGTTGGGTTCAACAACTTCAGACCATGAACTCTCTCCTCCATCTTGACACCTTTTTAAATCCAATTTTATTAATTTATTTATTATTATTTTATTTATTTGTTCATTTTTCATCCTTTTCCCCAACACCCCCTCCCTCCACAGGGTCATCTGTCACTTGTTTCTATGTTCTGCTTTCACAGAGCACTGACCCTTGTCCTGCTATCTTACCTTTATGCTGCCATCAGCACCTTCTTTACTCTTTATACTACCCCTAACACTCCCCTTGTCTTGTATCCATGACATCTTTGTCAATCTCTCCTTAGCTGTCACTTATCTCTGACCTTCCATCTTGCTCCACCTGCTCCACCCCCTCTTAAACAGTATACAATCCATCGCATCACATTTCTACTTCTCTTTAGCTCTGAAGAAGTCATACGGACTCGAAATGTTAACTCTATTTCTCTCTCCATAGATGCTGCCAGACCTGCTGGGTTTTAACAGCATTTTCTGTTTTCACTTTAAGCTCTGCCACCTTGACACAGATACTGAGTCTACGGAGATGTCAATGAAGTGGATTATTTTGGAGCAGCATTAGAAAATTTATGAGGTTCTGTCAGCCTTTCCAGTTACAGTGATCAGGAGTGGTGGAGTCTGGTCTTTGTGCTGACGTCTAGGTCCATGGAAAGAGTGGCCTCCTGCATGGAGCATCAGATGCAGCAATCAACTAAGTGCATGCTGGCCCTGACTGATGGCCTGCACACTCAGAACGCCACCTTAAGCAAGGTTGAAGAAGGCCTCGACTTGGCCACACAGTGTCTCAGTGAAGTGCAGCATAGTGCTCTCCAGGTCCTGACGAGCAAGGAAGTGCAGGTGGGTCATGAGAGGGGAGATGGAGAAAGGGCACATGAAAATGCTCAAAGCGCTCCCATTTCTGACCCTTTGCCCACCTCATTCAGAGTTCCACATGCTACTTCCTGTTCCAGGACTAGGATTTTTGTCTGCCACAAACTACGTGGTGCTCTGCCTTACGAAGACAAGAGCTGAAGATGAGCAATGGGTGTCTGGGAGAGAGATGAATTGTTGATTGTGGAGCTGCTTTGTGCTGTGGGCTGGGTGCACGCTGCTTTTAGTATTGGTTTTGTCAAATGGTTGCACTGCCTCAAATTAACTGAGGTAAGCCTGAATCAGACCATCTTGGGCATCCCTGGCAGCTATCGGTGCCCTTGCCACATCAGGCTCTTCATCCTCCTCCTGCTGCTCCTTTTCTTCCTCTTCCTCCTTTGAAAATGCAGAGCACTTTTCTCTGGTAGGGTAGCTCTGGTCTCTGAGAACCCATCCACTAACTCTGCTTCAAGGTGTGAAGATCTCAGGGAAGTTTGATTGGTGCAAGATGAAGGCATCATGGGAGTCTTACATAGACATGCATGTGGCAATCTCCATGGGTTGCAGACCAGCTGAACATTGATCAAGTGGAATCCCTTTCGGTTCATGAAGACTCCTGGATGATTTGGCAATTGCCATATGTGTGCAATCTATGGCTCCCTAGACCTGTGGGAAGCCAGCCAGAGTGGCAGCTCTGACAGCCCAGTCATTCTAACTGGCCTCATCGGTTGAAAAGTGCTCTTAAATGATGGTCTTGGAAAACATGGCCACTAGAGGGATACACGTGTGCAAAAGATTGTGAGATTCAACAATTATCACCAACAGATTACCAGAAGAAGCCAGGGGTGAAGAAATTAAGGGTTGTGGTGACCTTGACTACCACCTGGTCTACTTGGCAGGATGTCTGCTTCCAGGAGCCTGCAAATGTCAACAACCACCCAATGGGAAACTCTGAGCCCCTGAGGCAGCAGAGCTCAGTCACATCCTAAAAGCTTATCCTCTGCTTTTACACCCTATGTTGGGGTTATCACCACTTTTGAATTGGAGCTGCATGCTTATCCCTCTTCTGTGGAGTGACAGGTGATTGAGGAGAAGGGTACATCTACTCCTGTTGCTGTTCCCCTTCTGAGGTCCAAGGTAGAGCGTAACTGACTCCCATGCTGATCTGAATGTTAACAGCTGGGAAGTTCAGGTCAAAGGTAAAACTCTCCAAGGTAGCAGGAATGATTTACAATACTTTGGAGGTCCTCCAAAGTAGTGAAAGCACAACCTCAGTGCAATTCCTATCAGTAAAAGTATTTCACTTAGGCAAGGCAATAGCTGTCATGTGCCAGCATTTAAAGCATTTCTTGCCTGTCAATTGCTTAGCCTCGTCAAATCTCAATGTCCTCTTGCTTTACTTTCCTGGCAAGTTCCAGGAAGCCTGGGAAACCCATGCACACAGTGTTGAAGTCAGAACCCTGGGTTAAAAAAGCAGCTAATGAGCATTTTATACATTTAAATATAAGACCCCCCCTCCCCCCACTGCACTGTCCCATGGCAATTTCCTGCATGCTGTAGATCATTCTCAGCTCAAAGGCTGAAGGTGGCAGGTTCTTGCCAGCTTCCCGAGACACCATCAGTTTCAGCTGCTTTCCTGCCAGAAACTAGCTCACTCCGACAGGTTCAAATCCCACCCCCTTCCAAGATATATGGGAGAAAAATACGGTCAAAAATGTTGGCCAGAAATCAACATTTTATTTGTTTTTTAAAAATAGCACCAATACACGGGACAGGCTTAAAGGAAATAAAAACAGAAAATGCTGGAAAAACTGGAGGAAATACTGGCACCGCACCATTGTTGCTTTGCATAAACAAAAGCATTCACTCACTCACTATGGCAGCTCATAACGATGTACAAAAGGATCATTTCTGCAGGCAAGGTGATGCTATTCCAAGTGCACCATTCATTGCATGGTTCAAATGTGTTAGAAAGCCAAATTGCCAAAAACAGAATATTGCAGACAGTGAAGGGGGAACATTTGCTTTATAGAACAACGTGGGCTTATTATGTCCTACTGTACACCACAACACAGTAATGCAGAGATGAGTCAGATGAGAGTGTCTGATCACATTCTGTGACAAAATGAGGTTTGAGAACTTAAATGAAGTTCTACAGAAATGTGAGGCTTGCAATCGGTAAGGTGTCAGAAATCATCAGCAACTCCTCTGGGGCTGCATGGAGCCGCTTTTAACCACAGTTTTGATAGAAGTGGTGAAAATGGCTTTTTTTTTCAAATTCCTGGTTTAATACAAGCTCAAACAGGCTGTACACAGGCTTGTGATTATTACTGTATCTTTCTCAAGGGCTGCATTTAAGCATAAAGTCCGACAAAATCAAGGAAAACAGAGAAATTTATCAATGTTTCCTAAACGCAATGCCCAACAATAAGACTTTCAAGCATTGCTGCATGAGTTTTAGTATACCAATGCTTAATGCTTACATTTGACCTCCATTCTGATGGAAACAAAAATCCAATTCACAACCTGCAAAGCAATGGTCAGTTTAATCAGTCAGTGCATTCTCGCCTCTGAATCTGAAGGTTGCGAGTTCACGCTTCACTCCAGAGTTAGCAGGCATAACCTCATATGACACTTCAGCGCAGTAATGTGGGAGGGCTACATTATTGATAATAATGGTGCCTAAATTGGATATCCCCCGAAAACAAGTACTGGGATCAAGATACATGTCTAACCCAGGCCCGTTCCATATCATACAAGCAACAGAATCTTTGTGCTACCTGCTCATTATCATCATTTCTCCATTCAGTCAGCGCCAAAAGTGATGTTGATTGGCTGCGCACATCAGCAGGAAGCCCAAAATCGTAACTTGCTAGCACAACTTAAAGCTAACCTGCTCCTCTGAAAGGGGAGGTGCATTGTGGCTGGAGCAGGCGCTGGGAGTCCGTTGTAAGCTTAATCTGACATAGAAAAGAGAATAGTTGAACATGGAAGAGAGAAGACACCAAGCTTTTCAGATACTGAACTGGAAGCCTTGGTGGAGGTGATGGAAAAGCCCAGAATGACCTACATTTGCAGGGGGCCAGGAGACCGTCTAGACACATGAGTGGTAGCAGTCAGTTGTAGAGGTCAATGCCAGAGATGCAGCCCCAAGGACCTGAAGGCCATGTCTCAAGAAGTTTAATGAGCTAAGATAAGCAGTCAAGTTTAGTGAATGTACTTTCAAATTCCATATCCTGCAAAATCCACTATGAGCATCAGGCACAATTCAAATCATCTCATCACTCCGCTTCCATCGATCTTCGAAAGTCATGACTCACCCTGCACATTCATGTACATCACCTCATCCTCACACACTTAACACTGCTACAAGCCTCATACCCACATCCACAGCTTGCACACTCTGCCAGCTATTCAACCATGACAGGCACATCACCCAAATATATTGCATAACATTCACTGGCATACTTCCCTCTCTCACAGGACAAGGTGGCCCACAACTGGAGGTAGCAGAAGCTAACTAGAGGGGTAGGGGCATGCCTGCTTGCTCTAACCCTCATGGACAAGACAGTGCTAGTATTATCAGAGTTCATGGCTGAGGCTGAGGTTGTGGTCATTGGCAGGGCTGAATGCACTGATGAGGATAGTATGCTCTTAATTTACCTTTCTTTGCACATCGCACTTCCTGCTCATCCCAAACTCTGTTCAGATTTATAAGCTTCAGACGAGCTAAGCATACTTCCCAAGTTAAGCTTCTGACCTCATTTCCATACCACCAATAAGACTCCTGTTGCACCTCTGCAATATTGCCCAACTTTGGCCATGCCTTAGCTCATCTGCTGCTGAAATCTTCATCCATGCCTTTGTTACCTCTAGACTTAAGTATTCCACACAATCTTGGCTGGCTTCCCACATTGGAGAAACTCGGAATGTTCTCACTAGAGCGACGGAGATTGAGGGGCGACTTGATAGAAGTTTACAAAATTATGAGTGGCATGGACAGAGTAGATGGTCAGAAGCTTTTTCCCAGGGTGGAAGAGTCAATTACTAGGGGACATAGATTTAAGGTGAGAGGAGAAAATTATAGAGGAGATATGCGGGGCAAGTTTTTTACGCAGAGGGCAGTGAGTGTCTGGAATTCGCTGCCAGAGGTGGTGGTGGAAGCAGGTACGATAGTGGTGTTTAAGAGGCAGCTTGACAAATACATAAATAGGATGGGAATAGAGGGATACGGACCCTGGAAGTGCAAAATGTTTTAGTTGACGGGCAATATGATCGGCGCAGGCTTGGAGGGCCGAAGGGCCTGTTCCTGTGCTGTACTTTTCTTTCTTTGTTCTTTGTTCCATTCTGCCCTTCATAAGCTTGAGGCCATCCAAACTTGTGTCCTAACTCGCATCAAGTCCCGTTCACCTACGCTCGGTGGCTTACATTGGCAAAGCCTTGATTGCAAAGCTTACATTCTTGTTATTAAATCTTTTCATGGCCTCAACCCTCTCTATTTCTATAACCTCCTCCAACTTCACTAACCTTTGAGATATATGCCTTCCTCTAATTCTGGCCTCTTTGAGCATCCCTGATTTTATTCGCTGCACCATTGGTAGTCTTGCCTTCAGCTGCCAAGGCCCTATGGTCTGGAGTTCCCTTGCTAAGTCTCTCCCTGTCTCTTCCTGCCTTACTTCCTTTAAGACATTTCTTAAAACCTCTTTAACCAAGCTATTGCCCAACTGCCCTAATATCTCCTTTTGTGCCTTGGTATCAAATTTTGTTTGATAACTCGAGTGTGAAATGCCTTGGTACATTTTACTACATTAAAGGGACTATATAAATACCAGTTATAAAATTGTTCTTTTCCTCCCTCCGCTCACTATAACCTTACCCTTGTGGCTTTTTCCTTTCAGATACTCAAGAAATGCAACCTTGCCAAGCATTGGAGGAAAACCAAGATGACAATGACGATGAAGAGATGCTGTCACTTCATTTCATCTTGCAGCCACTCACTAGCTCAGATATTGAAACTGCACATACTTTACTGGATAGATAGAGGAGGATCTACATGTGGTGAGACACCAGGCACAAGTTGGTTGCAGCCAGGGCAGAGGCAGGGCAGGATAGCATAAGTGCCAACTTGCTGGAGGGCAAAGCCGCACATGAGTTCTGCTGCAAAGAACTTAGGTGAGAGCTTTGATGGGCTCAGCTACAGAAGAATGCTGATGGGTGTACACATCCATAGACAGCACCTTCTAAGCCACAACTGCTACCATCAAGAAGGACAAGGATAGCAGACACATGGGAAGATCATCACCTGGAAGTTCCCCTCCAAGACATACACCATCCTGACTTGGAAATATATCTCGTTCCTTCACTGTCATTGGGTCAAAATCCTGAAACTCTCTCCCTAACAGCACGTTGGATTCACCTTCACCACAATGACTCCAGCGGTTCAAGAAGGCAGCTCACCACCACCTTCTCAAGGACAATCAGGGATGGGCAATAAATTCTGGCCTAGCCAGCGATGCCCACATCCTATGAATGAATAAAAGACACATCAAAATGCTTGGTACAGTGGGAAGCCTGTCAGAAAGTTTGCTGTCAGTGTCAGGGACACCAACTTGGCATAGGGCTTTGAGCAGAGCTTGGAGTCCAGCCTTTCCAGTGTGGAAGTTGTGGTCAACTCTATTAACACACTTATGAACCCAGTCATGACACAGTGTCTGATGACCGATGTCTTAGTGTCCATTGCAGCATCTACCAAAAGTCTGAGTGCTGCAATGGGAGCTCAGACCGGAGACATGCATGGTCAGCTTACTGTCACACTGCTGTCATGCAAGCTCAGACTCCTGCTATCATGGCTTTAGATAGCAGTGTTCAAAGGGGCTTGCAGGCGATATCACAACAATCTAGAAATTTGTCCTCCAACATGCTGTTAGGTTGCTAAGGTTTCATCCTGGGTGGGGGAGGAGGGGCGGCGGGGTGTGGAGTGGCAGTGACTCCATGGAGTAGTCCTCTCTCAGAATGAAAGCATTTGTCCTCTCACCACTGCCACTCCACCAGTGCCTTTGCTGTTACCTGTCAGCCTGCCCATGCTGAAATGGTGCAGTCTGAAGCTGGGCCTTTTAGATTTAGAGTTGCTTGAGGTCATTCTGCAAGGCCATCTGCAGTCTCCTTCACTGAAAGTCAGCAGCCTTCCTGCAGCAATGCAGCAGCCACTGGGGTAACACCATGAGGGAGCACTAGGACAGGCAAATTAGGTTTAAAATGTTTATTTTTAGTTGGAATTTATTTTTACATTGTGGTCAAGAGGGTGATGTGATAGTCAGTGACAGTGGGAAGGTAAGGGGTGACGGACTGTTGGTGAATGGGGAAGTTAAGTTGAGTTTATTTGTTCTGCTGAAGGGTCATGAGGACTCGAAACGTCAACTCTTTTCTTCTCCCCCGATGCTGCCAGACCTGCTGAGTTTTTCCAGGTAATTCTGTTTTTGTTTTGGATTTCCAGCATCCGCAGTAGTTTTTTGTTTTTATCTCTGAGTTTATTTGTATTGCCCTTGGATTCATTCTTCATGCACAGCCCAATCAGAACGTGGCGATCCAGGTTCCAACCTCTCTTCCACTTCCACCTACTTTTCTACATCCACCTTCTCCTCATGCTCCTGCTCTTTAGCTGCTCATGTATGACTGGTGGCAAGGATAGTCCCCGCATGATGGCGATGTTGTTCAGCATGCAGCAGGCCATCACTAATCTGGAGAGCCATTCAGCCAACTGCTGCAGGGCTCCTTCAGAGCAGTCCTGGTAGCACAAGTCTAGTCTCAGCATCTCAATGGTCTGCTCTATCATAGTTTGTGTGCCTAAGGTTACCAACCCTCCAGGATTGGCCTGGTGTCTCCAGGAATTGAGGGTCAACCTCCCATGTGCAATCCTGGAGAAAAATCATTGGAACATTAAAACATTTTTTGTCATTTCCTTTGAACATATCCCTTTGCTACATATAAAAAATATTGAAAATGGGAATAAAAGGCTGTTTGGCTGACAGTCAAGCATCATCTAATTGGATAATGAGTCTTTTTGCTTTCCAATTGGTGTGAGAAGGCAGTGTGTCACAAGGATGGATGTGTTGGCCATCTAATGGCTGGAGCAAGGGTGCAAGTCATGTGATAAATCCTCCAGGAATACATTTAATACACAGTTGGCAACCCTATCTGTGGCAGTATGGTTTTCATCATATGCAAATTATGCACGTGTGCGCAAGTTGTACACCAGAATCATCAGCCATCTGATCAGTGGATAATCCTTTTTGCCCAGTAGCTCTTCTGTTTGCTGTGGTGACTAACATATAGTTGGCACAGCAGAATGCCAAAGAATGAAGGCATCATGACTGCTGCCAAGATACTGGACATCGACCTGCATGATTTACTGCCCATGGTCACAAGCCAGCTGGACTTTGAGGGAGAGGACTTTCTGTTCCAGTAAAGGTAAGAGTTAACATGCAGCACCCACAAAGCACCCTGCACCCACGGGGAAGCTAAATCTTTGCAAACTCTCATGTTTGCTGTTGTTGCTTGTCTCTGGCAAGAGGGAATAAAATTAAATCATCTCCCTTTAAATAGAGAGCTTCATTGACCTCCCTTATGCAACAATGGACGGAAAGCTGCAAGATGTTGCTACTATCTCCACCAGCAACCTGGAAGGAGCAAGTTCATAGACAGAGTCACAGCCATTGGCAATGCAGTCTTTGCCCTCCTCTGAGGGTGAGGTTGTGACTGCAGTAGTAGGCAGATTTCAGTGACAACTTCCTTGGTGAAAGGTTAACGTCTCAAACATTGGTCATCGTTAAGGTTCAGGTAGGAGAATTGCTGCCTGAATAACCTGAGAAGATGTGGCCTCTTCTGTCCCTCTTCTAGCAGTGCACTTTGTGGTCTCTGTTTATTCTCCCAGCCATGCTTCATTCCGAAAGGAAGTCCTAAAGTGCGCCCATGTCTGGGAGCAACTGCAGAAGCCTTGAAGTCAGCAAAATGTCCTTCATTATCTGGCACACCGCTCCTCGTAGACTCTTGAAACTTGCAAAGCAAGAACAATGCAAAGCACCACAGCCATGTAGAATTGAACAGCCAGAAAAAAATCAATACCAACTAACCAGCAAATAGTTGATAATCCATTTAAGTAGCACTAGGGGGTGCTGTCCTTGATGCTGCTTAACGTGTGTTCAGCTGGGTGGGAGATGCTAAGCGAGGGCATCAGCTAAAACTTGGAGCTCCAAAATGGCAGAGCTGGCGGCAGATCAGTTTTTTAATTCTGTCATGGAATGTGAGCGTCAATGGTTAGGCCAGCATTTATTGCCCATAATTGCCCTTGAGAAGGTGGTGGTGAGCTGCTTCTTGAACCGCTGCAGTCTATGTAGTGTAGGAACACCCACAATACTGTTAAGAAGGCAGTTCATAATTTTAACCCAGCAACAGTGAAGGAACGGTGATTTATTTCCAAGTCAGGCTGGTGTGTGGCTTGGAGAGGAGGCTTGGGAGGTGCTGTCAAAGGAGTCTTGGTGAATTGCTGCAGTGCATCTTGTAGATGGTACACACTGCTGCCACTGTGCATCGGTGGTGGAGGGAGTGAATGTTTACGGTGGTGGATGGGGTGCCAAACAAGCGAGCTGCTTTGTCCTGGATGGTGTCGAGCTTCTTGAGTGTTGTTGGTGCTGCACTCATCCAGGCAAGTGGAGAGTATTCCATTACATTTCTGACTTGTGCTGTGTAGATGGTGAACAGGCTTTTAGGGAGTCAGGAGGAGAGTTACTTGCTGCAGAATTCTCAGCCTCTGACCTCTCTTGTAGCCATAATATTTATATGGCTGGCCCAGTTCATTTCCTGGTCAATGGTAACCCCCAGGATGTTGATAGTGGGGAATTCAGTGATTGTAATGTCATTGAATGTCAAGGGGAGATAGTTAGATTCACTCTTGTCGGAGATGGTCATTGCCTGGTACTTATGTGGCACAAATGTTACTTGCCACTTATCAGTCCAAAGGGCTGATAGCAGGTCAGAGTTACAAGATGATTGACCTCATGATTTGTCTACTCTGCATACTTCCGGGAGACATTTAACTGTGTGCATGCTAATGCTTTTTCCAAGATGACATCCAGCGAGCTTCGTACAGTATCAGAAGTGTGCATATGTGCCATAGGCATCATTCGGGATTCCTAATGACACTTGTAGCGCCCTGAAAATTGGTGCCACCAAAACCAATTTCTCAGCCAAAACCTTTCTAATGCACTGTTAAACCAAGGCTCTCTCTATTTGGTCAGATTCAAAAGACCTCATTTCCCTATTAAAGAAGACCAGGAAGTCATTTTGAATAATCTTCGCCCTGAACCAATGGCATGTCATTATCAAATTTGCTTTTTATGGTATCTTGCTGTGTGCAAAACAGATGCTACGTTTGCTTATGAAACAACAGTGATTGTACTTCAAAAGTAATTTGTTTGTTGTAGAGGTTAGAACTGACCCTAGGATATGAAAGATGCTGTATTAATGTACATTATCCCCTTCTTTTTAAATATAGGTCAGGAAAAATACATTGTCCCAATTAGGGAGCCTCGATATTTAGTCTCAAGAAACAGGCCTGTGAATTGGTACATTGGAATCATGTTTCAAGAAAGAAATTAAAGAAACTCACATTTATGTATCACCTTGCCATTCCTTTGACACAGCTCAAGCACAGCATATCCAATGAATTCCTTTTTCCAAGTGTAATCAGCAGTAGTACTCTTGTGCTGCTATCACATTTTGGAAGAAAGAATGGACTCACATTTACATTGGGATCTCTCAAGGATGTGGACAGTGCAAATTTCTGCAGCCAATGGGCAGAATTTTGGGTCCCGTGGGCGTCCGTGCACCTGACCCGATCAGGTGTAAAATCACATGAGAAGACGTCGGGTGAGCGTCCCGATGTCATCCACGCTCGCGCGATATTTTGCTCGGCGAGTGCGCGCAAAAGTTGGAAGTGCGCCCGCCGACAATTAAGAGGACAGTTAAGCCCATTAATAGCGCAATTGCCTCCAATTTTTCGTGGCCCACCAATCTTATGGGTTGGAGGACAGGTGAATCGGCCAGGCAGACTTCACATTTTTCATTAAACCTCATCCAAGGGCAGGATGAGGTTTCCGTTATTAAATAAAATAAAAATAAAAATCAGTGGACAGCATTTTTATCATCTATATGTTCAGGTGCCTGAGTGTGATGCTTGGACATTTTTTTCCTGATTTTCAAAACTTTATTTCATGGATTTCGGGGCGGCAGCTCCCTGAGGTAGCTCTCTGCCTTCAGGTAGCTTTCTCTCAGTGCTTGCCCAATCCCACGGAAACTCCATCGCCCGCCCTCCTCCCGCCCCCACCCCAGCAGTGGAATCGCAGTCAGGGGCCAATCGCGGTCGGCAGTCTGTTTCCCAGTCACTCCTGGGCCCACCAATCATGCCAGCCCGATGAGCTGAAAATTCATGCCAATGAATTACTTTCCACAAATTATTGCTGCCTGGAGTTTGCTGTGTTAATGATGGGAACAACATTGGATGTGAGGGGATATGTTTGAAGATAGCACAAAATGATCGAAATGAGGTCAGCTGATTTCTGTAATTCGTGTTAATCATCAAGCTATATAACTCCCAATATCCACAGTGTGTGCAATTAAGAGTCATCAAATACACATATTACTTACCCCATGTGAGATTGTCAGTTTCCCATTATGCATTATTTTAGTGATTGGAACCCATAAGTCACCTCCTCCTTCAGACCAAGCAGCAGCCTCCCCTGCAGATGTTTGAGTGGTTAGAGGCCCCATACCTCACCTGAGCACATCCCATAACTCCAACCATCACTCAGCTGATCAGAACCCGCAACAGGCACCCTCCCCATGTGCCCATTCACTGAGCACTGTACTCATGACTAAAACCCTGATCTCACCCAAGTGCATCTCCCTAACCCTCTGCCACTGAGCATCATATCCCTTTCCCTAGCCCTCCCTTCATCTTTCCCTCTTTCCTCAATTCCTCACTCCTCTAATTCTCACTATCTCCTTTCCCTCCCTCTGCCTACCGCCCCAGACTCCTACCCCTCCCCCGCCTTCTCCTATGCTTCTCCACCTGCCTCCTCCCTCACCAATTTAATTGCCCTCCAACTCTACTTGACCTGTGTACTGCATTTTCCCTTGACTTCTCACACACAATGGGCAGGTTGGTTGAACCTTCCATAGTAATTTATGTAAAGATGTCTATATGTATTTGCATTTTAAATGTTACACTTTTCTGGTGACACACATCACATTTAATAGATTATCTCATTAATATGCCAGTCTGTGACACTAGAATAATTTAGAAGGACTATTTTGAGTGTATTTGCAGTTGTAAGCTTTGACCACTGAGTGGTGCTATGGGTTAGTTTCGCCGCCATTACCTCTGAGCCTCTGCCATGTTACAGATTAAGGTAATTGGCAAAAGAAGCAATGGAAACAAGAGGAGAAACCTTTTCACGCAGTGAGCGGTTAAGATCTGCAATGCGATGCTTGAGAGTGTGGTGGAGGCAGATTCAATCAAGGCATTCAAGAGGGAATTGGATTATCTAAAAAGGAAGAATGCGCAGGGTTACAGGGAGAAGGCAGAGGAGTAACACTAAGTAAATTGCTCATTCGGAGAGCCAGTGCAGACATGATGGGCCGAATGGCCTGTTTTGTGATGTAATCATTCTGTGATTCTACGTTGGATTGCGAGTGTGTGAGATGACTACCTCGTAAGTTCCCTGTTTTGTAAAATTTGTGGGGTTTTTTTAAAGTTATGTATATATTTAAAATATATATTTGTTATCCCTCTTTTCCCTCCTTCCACATCTCCTCTGTTGCTGGGTTTTTTTTTTGCCTGCTCTTATAGTTTCATTAGCCTCCTCTCTTCCCAGCCAAGCTCCTTAAAGCAGCTCCCACATTCCCCAAATGCTGTTCCCTGCAGTCAGCCACTTGGCCGTTCCTGGCAGTGATTCTGCTCCAAAGCTGCCCTCCACTGTCTGGACCTTAGGGGTGCTGCTGCTCAAAGGCAATGTTTTGGCAGCTGCTTTTCTAAAATATTAACAAGTTTCATCACTGGCAGACCCAGTCCCACTGCCAGTACCAACAAAGTGAGCATTGGAGCCCTTGGCCCCCGAATCTCTATAAAGCCATCCTTCAGCACCAGTAAATGCAAATCACAGAGCCAAAGGCAAGACAACACAGAGTGAAAATGAACAGTGGCTTGATTAGAGCTTCTTCTCACAACTCCAGTGTCAGCCCAGCTTTATGAGGACTGATCACACTGACATTGGTAGATTATTGTTAGGGAAGTGTAATAATGGCTACGGAACCAAGGCTGGTAAATAGGATTAAGATACAGTTTGGCCATCGTCTAATTGAATGCAGAACTGGCCCCAGGCACTGAATGGTCACCTCCTGTTGCCATTAACCTATCAGAAAGTTCCAGGCAGCAATGGCAGGAATCAAGGCTTAAGATCAGCCATCGGCTTTATTGTGGATAAGGGACGGTGTGCTTAAGGAAAATTCCCAGAAACAGTTTATTTTCTTTTTGCTGGTGTAAGCATTACACAAACAAGTTTCTTTTAATAGTTTCCATTCGAAACCAGGAAAAAATATGAAACAGGGCTATTCATTCTGCCCTCTTAACAAAATAATATCCAATCTGACATGCTTTCAAGGGAAAAGGTTATTGTTAAAAGCTACTCTGATGTTATCGGAATGCTCGAGCTATCAAGGTTTTAGTAAATCTAATAGAAACATTTAGATCAACATATGATACAATTATATTATGGGCAATCTAAATATTGGCATTGCAAAAATGTCCACGTACCACTTGCATGGCGACATGGAAAACTCTGGGGTGTAAGACTTCCAGTCACCAGTCCATTTCATACCAGAAGGATCACCTTGCACCAAAACATGGGTTTCAGGGCATAACATGCCCATGTTTTACCTGAGTTTCCTGCTTCAAGTCACACGAGAGGAAATACTTTCTTTCAGGAAAGGCTTCTTCTAGGAAAATTGGTGCCACAACATAAACAATGGCTATTGGCATTGGTATAAAAATGGCCAGAATGAACTTTTAAGGTGTGATTCTGTAATCCAGCATTCCCAGTGGGGAGTAGCACTCAGAGTGAGCTCACATTAGGAAAGCCTTGGCTGCAGATCCAAAGTGAGCTCCTAACAAATGCGGAATCATTAAATCACCCTTTTTAAATTAAAAGGAGTGCTGCTAAACAATCATTCACATTTTAATTGTTGCAAATGACTAACTCATCAGTTGCTCTCAGTCTTAACAATCACATTGGTGTCAGAAGAATGCATGAATGAATATGTGCCAATGAGGGCAGAATACATAACATGAAAATGGGGACAAAATGACATCAAAGCAGCACGGGAGATGGATTAGTGTGGAAATCAATTCCCGCTATTCAGGAAAGGAGGGAGGGAGAAAACAGGGAACTACAAGCCAGTCATTGGGAAAGTGCTGGAATCTACTATTTTATTTTATTTTTAATTCATTCACAGGATGTGGGCTTCACTGGCTGGGCCAGCATTTATTGCCCATTGCTAGTTGCCCTTGAGAAGGTGGTGGTGAGCTGCCTTCTTGAACTACTGCAGTCCATGTAGTGTAGGTACACCCACAGTGCTGTTAGGAAGGGAGTTCCAGGATTTTGACCAAGCAACAGTGAAGGAAAGGCAATATCTTTCCAAGTTAGGATGGTGAGTGACTTGGACGGGAACTTCCAGGTGGTGGTGTTCCCATCTATCTGCTGCCCTTGTCCTTCTAGATGGTAGTGGTCGTGGGTTTGGAAGGTGCTGTCTAGGAAGCCTTGGTGAATTCCTGCAGTGCATCTTGTAGATGGTACACTGCTGCTACTGTGCATCGGTGGTGGAAGGAGTGAATGTTTGTGGATGTGATGCCAATCAAGTGGGCTGCTTTGTCCTCGATGGTGTCAAGCTTCTTTAGTGTTGTGGGAGGTGCACTCATCCAGGCAAGTGAGGAATATTCCATCACATTCTTGACCTGTGCCTTGTAGATGGTGGGCAGACTTTGGGGAGTCAGGAGGTGAGTTACTCATTGCAGGATCCCTAGCCTCTGACCTGCTCTTGTAGCCACAGTATTTATATGGCTAGTCCAGTTCATTTTCTGCTCAATGGTAACCCCCAGGATGTTGATAGTGGGGGATTCAGTGATGGTAATGACATTGAACATCATGGGTGATGGTTAGATTCTCTCTTGTTGGAGATGGTCATTCCCTAGCACTTGTGTGGCACAAATGTTACATACCACTTGTCAGTCTTAGTCTAGATATTGTCCAGGTCTTGCTGCATTTGGACATGGACTGCTTCAGTATCTGAGGAGCCGCAAATGGTGCTTAACATTGTGCAATCATCAGCGAACATCCCCACTTCTGACCTTATGATGGAAGGAAGGTCATTGATGAAACAGCTGAAAATGGTTGAGTCGGGCACACTACCCTGAGGAACTCCTGTAGTGATGTCCTGGAGCTGAGATGACTGACCTCCAACAACCACAATCATCATCCTTTGTACTAGGCATGACTCCAACCAGTGGAGAGTTTTCCCCTGGTTCCCATTAACTCCAGTTTTGTTAGGGCTCCTTGGTGCCACACCCAGTCAAATGCTGCCTTGATGTCAATGGCAGTCACTCTCACCTCACCTCGGGAGTTAAGCTTTTTTGTCCATGTTTGAACCAAGGCTGTAATGAGATCAGGAGCTAAGTGACCTTGGCGGGACCCAAACTGGGGCCAGAATCTTTGGGTTGGCAAGCGGGGGGCAGGCCCCACTCGCCGACGTGTAATATGACGCGCAGTGACATCGAGCGTGCGTCCCGAAGTCACCACACATCATTCAGACCTTCAGTTCGGCGGGCACGCACCAGAGTTGGCTGTGCGCCTGCCAAACTGTCAAAGACCTATTAAGGCCATTTAAATTCCAATTAAAATAATTAACTGAGCTGCCCGTCCAACCTTAAGGTTGGCGGGCAGGCGAAGAGCCCAGGCAGCTTTCGCATTTATTATGAAACCTCATCCACGGGCGGGGTGAGGTTTCATGAAGGTTTTAAAACATCAATAAAAATTTTTAATAAAATTCATAGACATGTCCCAGCTCATGTGACAGTGTCCGCCCACGTAAAATGGCGGCGCACAACCTCAGCTCCCACCCAACCTCCCCCCCGATGGGGAGAAAACTCTCCCCTGGGTGTTAAGGAAGTCTTAACAATGCACTTAGAAAACCATAGAATGATCAAAGTCAACATGGCTTTACAAAAGGGAAATCACTTTTGACAAACCTATTGGAGTTTTTTGAGGATGTAACTATGTAGATAAAGGGGGATCAATACATGTAGTATATTTGGATTTCCAAAAGTCATTTGATGAAGTGTCACACAAAAGGTTGATAAAATATTAGCATGGATAAAAGATTGTTTAATGGTTAGGAAGCAAAGAGTAGGGACAAATAGGGTATTTTCAAGTTGGCAGAAGGTGACTTGTGGAGTGTTGCAAGGATCAGTGCTGGGGCATTAGCTATTACGATCTATATTAATGACTTAGTCGAAGAGACAGAGAGTAATGTATCCAGGTTTGCTGGCGATACAAAGCTGGGTTGGATTTCAAGCTGTGTGGAGAATGCAAAGAGTCTACGAAAAAAATAGCCAGGTTGATGAGCAGGCAACAAGTTGGCAGATGGGGGATAATGTGGGGGATTGGAAGGTTATTCATTTTGGTTGTAAGAATAGAAAAGCAGAATAGTTTTTAAAAGGCATGAAAATTGTAAGTGTTGATGTTCAGAGGGACTTGGGTGTACTCATACAAGGAACAGAACAAGTTAGCTTGTTGGCACAGTAAACAATTAGGAAGACAAATGGCATATTGGCCTTTATTGCAAGGGGATTGCAGGACAAGAATATAGAAGTCTTACTACAATTGTACAGAGCTTTGGTGAGACCACGTGTCGAATACTGTGCACAGATTTGATCTCCATATTTAAGGAAGGATATACCTGCATTGGAGATGGTAGATTGAAGGTTCACTAGATTGGTCCCTGGGGTGAGAGGCTTGTCCCAAGATGAGAGGCTGAGCAAATTGAGCCCATATTCACTGGAGTTCAGAAGAATGAGAGGTGATCGCATTGAAACATATAAGATCCTGAAACGGTCCTGACAGGGTAGATGCTGAGAGATTGTTTCCCCTGGCTGGGGAATCTGGATCACAGGGGTACAGTCTCAGGATAAGGGGCCAATCATTTAGAAGTGAAAAGAGGAGAAATTTCTCCACTGAAAAGGTTGTGAATCTTTGGAATTCTCTTCCCTGAGGGTTGTGGATGCTCCATCGTTGAATATATTTAAGGTTGAGATAGACAGATTTTTCGTCTCTCGGGGAATCATGGGATATGGGGAGTGGGCAGAAAAATGGAGTGGATGCCAAAGGTCAACCAAGTTTCTTATGTTCTTACTTGGGGGGTATACATTATAAACATCAAATGCTTTAGGGAGGGTTGAAAGCAGTTTTAGTCTTAATGTTATTTCATGGCCACTGAGCAATGTCAACATACGAGAGTTATTCACCGCACAAGGTCAATTGTTAACCACAAAGCAAGTTAACAGTGGTCCCCAAACTAAGGACCTTATCCATAATTTGTTTAAACAAGACAATTTTCAATGATGTCAATTCTCAAAAGAAAATGAAAGATTGAATCAAATTCGGGAATCTTAGAGAAAAACCTGTAGGTATATTCAATGAGAAAGTCGCATTAGAATATTACCTATAATATTAATGCATTCCATTAACAATGCTGTACCATTAAATCACCTTTTGTGAACTGGGGAAATCCTATAATTTGGTAGCACAGTAAGAGTGAAGTCACTTTACATTCAATCCCAAATAAAATAAAGGTAAAATCTCATAATTAGTCCCAGTGAAATGTAGGTCTAAACTTATCTGCTGCTCTGAGGAAATCAATGACCTATAGAGCATGAAGCTTTGAATCACACAGCTGAAGGCCCATAAATATCTGATCTCTAGCAAAAAGTTCATGGTGGTTACAAGAACCCACAGTGTTCATTGTATCAACTGAGGTTAAATACATACAGGTGGAGGGCATTAATTGGATAGTTACTTGAGCACATATAAAGAGACGCTTGCTGGCACAGGAGTTGAGTAGAATCTGGAGATATATACCTATAATGTTTCATTCTGTGAATAAACCTTATCCAAATAAAGACTGGCTCTGTTTTTTCCTCCACCAACTGGTTATTAGGATTATAACACTAATAAAAATGTTTTCAAAAGAGGGCAGGAAAATAAAACTATGCCTGGAGAGAGCAGAAAATGAAAATACTCACCACTGAAGTTTACAGCTCGAATAAACCGCAGCAATTCCTTGCCATCCACAGAGCTCATTGTGGGGCAGAGACCAACATAACCAGGACACAGTTCTTTGTGCATATTGTGTAATGCATGTGCCATTGAGTACACAGCGTCGATGACAAACTGCACTTTTCCTTCCTGCTCATATGATGAATCCCTTCCAATTCTTTCCAATCCTAAAAAAAATGAAGAGGTTCAACATTCAAGAGTTTTTTTTACATACTTCATCAGTGTCCAATGAGTGCAAGGATGCTTATGGTGTTCAACAATTCAACATTCAGTATGTTGTTCCTATTAAACACCTTCTCTCCATTGCTGCCTGGTTTCAATAGATCACTGTAAATTTTTCTTCACCTTACCAAAGAACAGATGCTACTCACTCTCCATTTGTGTCTTTTATCCTTATAATCCAAAAAACAGCAAGATCCTCGATGCCTCAGGCACTAATATCTCAAGTTGGTATTTAAATGGGATAGAGTTCAGCTGTAGCTACACTGTGCTTCCGTGCACACAGGGCAGTAATGAGAAATTATTGCTTTTAATGACTGATGCTATAGAACTGAAAAGTGGCAATATGTCACTGTGCAAACACACTAGTTCCAATGTTGCATGTCAAAAATGTTTACAGGTCAGTTTCTTCACATTAAAAGGTTTTCAGATTCTGCATGTGACAACAGCTGGTTTGCCAAATGTTACTAATTCCACCGTGATGCGGATTATGTGATGAAAGTGAAGAGAGTGTGCCCACACATTCACAAACACCGACAAGAAATATTCTTACATGCTCTCCATCAGGCATCTTAACTTATCTCAAAAGGTAGACACAATATATTATTGAGACCTTACATCAACACCATCAGCTGAGACTGAGGTGGTGAGAGACAAGCAGGGCAAAATCTTTGCACACTTCAGCAAGGTGTACTTAATGTGAGGCATATAGAAAACAATGAAAAATGCCATAAAAGAACTTCAAAATTTCTGTTCAACACTGTTCTCACAAATTCTCACTTTAATAAAATATTGGGACGAGCGATGTAAGTTCAGCCTCTATTCACAAATAACAAATACTAAGTAAAATTTGGAGGCTGATGATGGAAGTTCTGCATTTTCGAAGAACATTCAATAATTTAAGAGCTACTGAAGTCCATGCCAATAATCAGCAGAAATGCTAAAGGACCAGGTTATGATGCATATTAGAGAGTTTCCCATTATTGAGACTACTGGTTGACATTGGCTGATTAAACCAAGTTCCATTTCCATTATTTAGAAACTTGTGAATCTTCCTAGTATTATAGGGATCACTTTTTGTCCATTTCTCCATGGAAGCATAAAACCACAGAGCATGTATTTCTTGTGAAGAGATCAGGGGAAGCAGATTAAAGTGCTTCCTGGGCTTTTAAAATATTAAACATCGTTGTGCTTTTACTTTCTGAAGATAGTTTCAATATCCACAGGAATACAATCCAAAATTCCCTCCAAATCACACACCATACCGTGCTGGATGAATCTCACCCTTCATTCATCATCACAAAGATGGAATGCCCTACCTAATACATAAGGCGGATCAAGAAGGCAGCTTACACTATCTTCCCAAGGGCAACTCAAGATGGGTAATAAACTCTGGCCTTGCCAGTGATGCCTACATCCCAAGAGTGGAAAGAAGATGCAGCTTTGTGTTTCATGCAGAAGTTACAGGTACAACACAAAGCCAATTTGTTGCAAAATTAAGAATTGACTGTTTTCAAAAACTGCTTCCCTCTTTGGTGCAATACCAATGACGTCAGGGAAGGACAAATAAGCAGGTTTGTTCTCGTTATGTTATATTCACAAAGTTTGAGACAAGAGCTGAAGGAAATAATTTTTTATTATTCCAGACAAGAGTCATTATTTTGCCAAATACATTGTAGAGAAGGTTGAGGCCTTTGTGAAGTAGCAAGCCTAATACCGTGGAAACGCACATATCTTGGATCAATTAAGTGGTATCTGTCCCAGAAATGCATTAACAATGATATCAGACCAAAGGAGATAACTGTATTTCCATATTAATGTCAATACATGTTCTTTAAAGGCCAAACAGGCTAATGGGAGCCATTAGAAACATTTATAATGAATTAGACTTTTTAAAGTGGCATTAAAATTCCAACTTGTCTATATTTCAGCATTGTACAGTTGACCAAAAGAAATAATTCTAGTGCACACTCCATGGCTCCATGATACTTCCTTTATCCCCAAAATTTCTAGGCAACCTTGTGCATTTTTTTAGAAATCATAAAAATATTGTTATGTAAAGAGGCTACCCAGCTCGTTGAGTCCGTGCCCATTCTAACTCCATAACTGGAGCTAATAAATCTTTTGATGCAGTCTCCAAGTGTGTAGATTGTGGATGTGCTAACTGCTTATCCACCATCTCTTTTACCTTACTAATCAGATACTAATTATGACTAATTGCTAAGAAGGCCATGACTTACTGCCTTTACCCATGTAAAACATAACAGCGGTTGTTGTAAACTAAAAGTAGGTGCCTACATCTAATTCAGCCATGAGTATTCATATACTGGAGAAAATGAAGTCAAAAAGGCAAGAAGAGATGTTAAAAACCCATCAGCTCTTCACTGAAGCATAACATTTTACATTCTATCTAATACCCCTTTCTAGTTTAGATTTGAGTGACATTCCAAAGGACAAAACTTCCAAATTCATCGCAAACACTGTCACTGCAGTGAAAAAACACACATTCATTCATTATTGTAGCTGACGCTAATACCCCTTGGGGGCATCTGCCCCTAGAAAAAAATTTTTTTGACAACCAAAGCTTGCCTTTCAAATTCTGCTGTGTTTTCAAACCCTGGCGTTAAATGTACTTTTTCTCCTCAAGTGAATATAATTTATATATTAAATTTGTTATGTGAGGCATCATAAATGCATGCAGTACCTGTTAGTCTTGAAGGTGGTATTGTGGCCAGCCTTATCAATGTTAAAGCTGCCACTCCATGAGAAATGGAACAGTTTCTATCTTATAATTAAAGTATATCATCTTGTGATTGTGCAATGTAATCCCAAAGTTCATAGAAACTACTTCAAATGCCTTCTGATTTCTTTGTTCATTCTGCATTAGAAATTTCAGTTACTGACAGAAATAATGTACAAGATAAGGGTTAAACCAAAGAAACATAAAAAATTACAGAGTTTGCATTAAGATGATCAAATTTATTCACCAAATTCTTGTGTCAGTTGTGATATCACTTTAAGGGAATATACTAATGATCAAGGAACCAGGATGTAAAGCAGCATACGACTGGCAGCCAGTTAGTATTATAGGAGTTGCAGCTGTTGCTGTGGCTGTAAGTAATGGTTGCTGAAACCCTAGAGAAGATCTGTCTGTTGAGCCATCCTGTAATATGTATATATACCTGTTGTTGTCTTCCAAATAAGTCAGACCTACTTATAGTTTACCAGTCCTGTGTGTGACATTGGTGAGTCTGTGCAAAGGAACCACGAAGGCAACACTGCCTTTCAATGCCTTGATTAAAGTTCTTACTCAAAGACCTTCACATCTACCAAAGGATTGAACTCTGACATGATACTTTTGCTCAGGGCTAAGAGTCTGAGCTGAATTTAGATCATGCAGTTTGAGAATGTGCAGTGTGTCTTATTTCCCACTCTGTATCAGTACCAGTCAGCATTATTTAAAAATAGAGAACTGATGAAAATCTGAAATTAAATCTGGAAAGAACAGATGCCTAGCCATCTGATCAAACTGCTTCTGTTGATGTAGTTGCTAGATGGCCTCATTATGAATGCTTGGTTGAACTCCAAGAATGGCTAATGGACTCAGCTCAGTAGGCAATGTTGACACATCTTGAAGGGAAATACTCACCTTGTTTGATTGACAGTTTTATGAGGTTGTAATAGGTTATTTTGTAACATTTTGATGTGTTTATTCAATGCCTGTATGTTTATTTGGGCAGGATTAGGAGGAATTAAGAGGTTGACGCTTTTGTCATTGATACTATGACTGTCTATGTTTGGATGACATTTTTATGCGGTTGTAATATCAGCAGCTTTTTTCCAAAGGAGATTTTCAAATTCTTCTTTTGTCAGTTTCAGAAGCATTTCAAAATCCTGCCATATTTGTTCTGTACATAGTGGACAATGGAAGAGTGGGTATGGAGGATTCATGGAGGGGGGGGGAGCAAGGGGTGCAAGGGGGGAAAGGACTATGGGAGGAATATGAGGGGCATTGAGGGAACGTGGGGGATTTGGGGTGGGGGTGAAGTGTCATGGGAGATGTGGAGGGGCATGCGGTACAATGGGGCATGGCAGGGGCATGGGGCTATGAGGGGGAATGGAGGGGCCAAAGGGGTGAGGGCTAGGGAGCCTAACAACTATGTGCAGGACTGGTCTGATGTCCAAGGGAACCGAGGCAGACTTCTAACCAGCCTTTCTTGGCACTCAGCTAACTCTGACACTACCTCGGGTTTCCCCAGCGAGATGTCAGACCCAAACCTTGCCCACCCATGTCTCACAGAGATGAAAATACTATGGGAGCAGGCTGAGGTGACGGTTTCAAGATAGCAAAGTCGGGGGATGGTCTGAATCGCACTTCCCAATGCAGTGGGGAAGATCCAGTCCATGCTCTCTCTGACAAAGACTGCTCCTTTTGAAAAGAGTAAGACAATACTCCTTAAATCCAAAACAAGGACAAGAACTCTAGTCACCACTCCACTTGTCAAATGCATTTTGTACACCAAAAGGAGCAGAAACTTCATTCCAATTTTCTGTGTGCTGCTATAATATAAATGCGTCATTGCATCCTCCACATGGACAAGGATTTGGTTGTAATCTTTCAGTTTAATAACATCCCAGTCAGCGAATCTGGACCATGGGCTTGAAACTAATGGTTCATTTCTTAAACCATGACCAAAATCTCATGGCACATCAGTTACAGCACATGCAAGCATGACACTATAGCAACAGCCTTCCAGCCTCCATTACACAATGGTGCCACTAACATAATAATGCTAATCTCCTACCTTTGCCTTTATAGTAAAACACCAGCATCATAACTGCTATACTCAGCCCTAAAAACTCCTAACCTGCACATACTTTCAGTGACACCAACTCTGTACATAGTTGGCAGTATTTTCCTGCACTGTTTGCTTTTTTTGCCTTGTTCAGCTAGATTTCTGATGTAATGACAGGGCTGTTTGCTGAAAAATAATTCTAGTAAGTCAGGCCTACATAATGATTCCAAAATCATTTGATTGATTTCTGTTTTGCTAATGCCTCAAATTTGTGTGTGTGACCTCTTCAAAAAATCTGACTCTGTAGTCATGAGTTTTGAAAGATTCCGTGTGGTTCAGTTTTCAGAATGTCAGTGTGTATTTTCTTATCTAAATTCATGGCATGAACATTACAGCAGTTGTTGCACTTCAGTAAACCTGCGTCTATCTTTTACATCACAGATATCAGAATTAAGCTGAAAGTATCCAGTAATTGCTTGCTTAAGTATTACCTTAAAGGCATGTACTTAGTGTATCTATCTCGGAATACAACCTCTGGTATAAATTGGCAGTGTACCCACTTCCTCCTTGGGATTCTTAGCAGGCAACGAGGGAACAGTAATTGCAGTTGGGTGCTCCAACACCTCCAAATGACTTCCTCAATGATTCCGATTTGTGGGGGCAAAGGAGAAAGTTTTAAATCTACAGTGAGGGCATGTAGTTCAGCTGTATACAGATGTGCTTAGAATTTACAGATCTATAGCTTAGTTTATGTAATGGCAGCTGCAGTATATATATATATATATATATATATACATAATCTTGACCAGTCTGGATGGCTTAGCTTGAGCTGTTATAGATGCTAGAAACAATCCTCCATTTTACCACCATATTCATGATATTGAGAATTGTGGTCGTTACATACATCAAGCCACTCTCAATTAGCGGAACAGAGCACATGAACATATGCTGAGTGTGACTTTTAAGAATTCAATAATCATCTCATGGTGCATTCAATTTGAAAATAGCAGTTCTTCAAATTTTCCAGGTGAAAGCAGCAACATAGGTAACTATGGATAAGTATGGGGCCCTCAGTCCATACAGCCACCTTCGTTATGTAGTTCTTGCTTTAGGACCTGGTCTACCCCTGTCATTTTTGCCTTCCGTTCTGTACATTGCATAAATCAAGTATCGATCCAATTCTTGTCTAAATACTTCGACTGAATTACTATTTCACACCCTCAATGTCTCTCTCTCTCTCTCCCACCACCCCCCCCCCCTCACCCACCTTAAACCAATTTATATTTCTCCCTTCTTCCAACTATGCTTCAGTTCTGCCGAAGGGCCATGAAGGCTCGAAACGTTAACTGATTTCTTCTCCGCCGATGCTGCCAGACCTGCTGGGTTTTTCCAGGTAATTCTGTTTTTGTTTTTACTATTTCCTGTGCTCAGAAGATGTCTCCTCTAAGGACATAAGCAAGGAGGCTGTGACTTAAGATTTAGCTTACAGCTTTTTGCTAATCTCCTTGTCTCCCAGATCTTTCAGCCTGGTTTTCCTAAAAATACCTCTGCATACATGCTTTTGACCTGGTGACCTGGCTAATACTTATTGCTTAACCAACATCAATAAAACAGATTACTTGTTCATTATCATCTTGCTGTTTCTGGGAGCTTGCTTTATATAAATTGACTGCCACATTTCCTGCAGAACAGTGACTGCACTTCAAGTACTAAAAGACTTTACAACATTTAAATATGTTCGGAAGTCATGAAAGACATTATATGAATACATTTACGTTTTTCTTTTATCTTGTTTTTATTTATTTTTTATTATTTTATAATTGGAGATCATGCCATCACTTCTGTCCCTCACTGATCTCTTTTCTTTAAAAATAAGACTAGACTAATTTTTTTCAAATCCCAATTACATGAGGCCTGTGCTCCTGGTGGGGCCACAAACAGTTAATGCATGTTGCAAAATCAGGCCCTGTACTGCTAACTTACATTGGCTCCTGACCCAGTAACACCTTAATTTAAAAATTCTCTTTTTTGCTTTAATTCACTCCATGACCTTGTCCCTCCCTCTTGCCAGCCTGCCTTCTGGAATCAGATTGGTTGTCCACCTCCCTCTGTCCTGCCTCTGTTAAAACCAGAATTGGCCAGTTTGGAGAAGGATTGGGGTCAGATTTGATATCTTTAAAATTTTACCTTCCAACCATTTCAGGTTAAGATTAGTTCCAAGTTGTTTAAAATATGGAGCTTTTGTTTTGTATTTGTAGTTTTTTTGGATGCATTTTGCTCCAAATATTAATTGATTTTAATGGGTGGTTCTCCAATTTTTTTCTTTGTTTCATCTTTTCTTTATTATTTGTGGCTTATTCTGGCATTGATGCCACATATTCCAAGGAGGTGAGAATGGCAATTCCTGCCTGTGTTCAGAACATACCTCAAAATTGAAATGAGGGAGAGGATTAATGAGACTTCAGCTTTAACATGCTACCCAAAAGACTGCAACTTCCATCAATGCAGCAGTTTCTCAGTACTGCTCTGGAGTGTCAGCCAAGATTATGCACTTAAGTTCAGGCATGGAGCCTGAACCTACAACCTTCTGACTCAGAAGTACATATACTGCCAAGCTGTCAATAGAGATTGTGAATGGCAGAACCCTGAGTTGTTGCTCTTGGATTACTCAGCTGATCACTGCTGTTCATAAGAACTGGGGACTAATCTCTAACCTTTGCTCCTCTTATTCGGTCAATTTGGCTTATCCCAAGAACTTTCATTTTGTTACAAATCTTTTGATGTGGCCTGGATCAGATAATCTTGAAAGGTAAAATAATCAAATATCCACTTTATTGTGATTACTGGTCAATACATCAATTGCATCTGAAATAATTTCAGTAAATTAGAAATGCTTGGTTTTTTTTCCCCATAAACTCAATGTATTGGATTGTTTGCTGTCACTCTTCTTGAATGTGCTTTGAATAGCTTCCTTTAGAACAGATTTTAATGTTTTTACAGACTGGAGATGTCAAGCTGACGGAGGCCCTTAATTGCCTAAATTGTGCTCATGAGCATGTGTTTTTCTTTTAATTGGGCCTCCGTCTGATTCAATTAGTGACAGACATTTTAAAAATGTTTTAAATGTCTGTCACTAATTGAATCATCTTCTTGTTTGTCCTTCAAGGAGAAGATGATCATGTCCATCATGTGAGGTGTTTGGCAGAGTTCTGGTGGCTACATAGGTGACTGCTAAGGCTGATCTGCACCCAGAAGGTTCTGCTGCAAAAAGGACAGCATACAGAAGACGATTGAGTTTTGGGCAAGTTCTCGGCTCAGGATTTCCTCTCTTGCATCTGCTCTCTGAGGTTTATGTTTTGATTGGCAAATGCTGAGGCATCCTGTTGGGACACTTTTTCCCTAGTTCCAGATTCCACCCCAGTCCTTAGCCGCTTGTTCATGGTAAACCAAACATTGCATCCTGCTTGACTCTGAGCTGAGCTTCTGGCTCAGTCCCTCACCAGGCCATCTAATACCACAGCCAGAATCTTGCTCACAGCCTCCCCTCCTTAACCCCATCAGTACTAAAATAATCATGCACACAATGTTTTCCCAACCTTGCCTATCCCCTACCACTAATCTGTCCAGCCCGACCCCCCTACCCCTTGCTTGGGCCTGTCAGCCTGGCTTTTGCAAGACCCCGGATGAACCTGGATCTGGGCTCCTGGCTCCTCCACTTCAGGGGACTTGCTGTAATCCCAGCAGTAGCCACCAATCCCAATAGCCTTTAGTCAACACTGCCCTGCATTCTAGAACTTACCTAATTTATTCTTATCCCAGCCACAATTCTCTCCTTCAAAAACCTTCTCTTTGATCTTGCCTTTGCTTCTGTGCCTACCCTTTACAATTTTCTGCTCACCTTGGGACACTTCACTACATCAAAGGGACTTTGCAAATGCACCTTTTTATCATTTTTCTTCCCACTTGCATATCTTGTTCAGCTCATTCGGCAGTTTCTAAGCTGTTCCTTCCAATTCCATTACGCCGTGGGGAACTCAGTTGATCAGACTGGGGGGCTGTCCATTTTGTACGCTGCTCAATTTTACTTTCCACTGGCTTCTGATTGGATTGTGTATTCTACCTGGTGGCTCAAGTTAAAACTACCGCCCAGCTCCTGCAAGACCACTTACATAAATCAGAAAGTGGTGCTCCCAGCACTGAGGCACCTTACTCAGTACTTCACTTCATATTGGCTGAAATTTTCCCTTAATTGCACCAAGTGCGGTGGCGGGCTTGAAAAAAGACATTTTTTCCGCCTGCTGCAAGGGCAGGTTTCTGCACTGTATCCTCTGCATCCCGCCTCATTAATTATGCAGCCAGTGGAAACATACCATCTCGCTGGTGGGTGGCCTCTGAATTGCCCGCCATGCTGTTACTACACTGTTTCCTCACTCTGGGTGCCATACCTAAACCGCAGCCTCTGAGAACACAGTTCTCAATGCTTGCAGCCCAGGACTGCTCAGTGACTACATGGCCCTGAAAGCCAAGAAGAGTTCAGTGACCTGTCACAGGAATGCCTTTTGGAGGTCGCCATGATGTCCCCTGCCACCGCGCTGGCTGCAGGAGGTCCAGCAATCTCACCACTCCGGCTTGGCAGGTGGTGGCAGTGGTGGTCAGTGCCAATGCTGCTTAGAAGAGGTTGGCCATCCAGTGCAGAAAGAGGATGAATGATCTTATCCGTACCACCAGGGTAAGGCAACCATTTCATCACTCTAAACTCAGTAAGGTGATGGAAGGGGTCACAAACAGTGCTATCTAACGGCACTTGCTTAGTATAGTCAGCTCACTGATGCTCAGTTTGCGTTCTGCCAGGGCCACTCAGCTCTTGACCTCATTACAGCCTTCGTTCAAACATGGATAAAAGAGTTAAACTCCAGAGGTAAGGTGACAGTGACTGCCCTTGAGATCAAAGCAACGTTTGCCCGAGTGTGGCATCAAGAAGCCCTAGCAAAACTGGAATCAATGGGAATCAGGGGGAAAACTCTGCACTGGTTGGAGTCATACCTAGCACAAAAAGAAGATGGCTGAGGTTGTTGGAGGTCAGTCATCTCTGCTCCAGGACATCGCCGCAGGAGTTCCTCAGGGTAGTGTCCTAAGCCCAACCATCTTCATCTGCTTCATCAAAGGCCTTCCTTCCATCATAAGGTCAGAAGTGTGGATGTTCGCTGATGATTGCATAACGTTCAGCATCATTCATAACTCCTCGGATACTGAAGCAGTCCATGTCCAAATGCAGCAAGACCGGGACAATATCCAGGCTTGGGCTGATGAGTGACAAGTAACAGTCGCACCACACAAATGCCAGGCAATGACCATCTCCAACAAGAGAGAATCTAACCATTGCCCCTTAATGTTCAATTGCATTACCATCGCTGAATCCCTCACTATCAACATCCTGAAGGTTACCAATGACCAGAAACTGAACTACACCAGCCATATATATACTATGGCTGCAAGAGAGGTCAGAGGCTAGGAATTCTGTGGCAAGTAACTCACCTCTTCATTCCCTAAAGCCTGTCCACCATCTACAAGGCATATTTCAGGAGTGTGATGGAATACTCTCCACTTGCCTGGATGAGTGTGGCTCCAACAACACTCAAGAAGCTCAACACTATCCAGGACATAGCAGTCCACTTGCTCGGCACCCCATCCACCACCTTAAACATTCACTCCCTCCACCACCAATACAAAGTGACAGCAGTATGTACCATCTACAAAATGCACTGCAGCAATTCACCAAGGCTCCATCGGCAGCACCTTCCAAACCTGTGACCTCTACCACCTAGAAAGACAATGGCAGCAGATGTATGGGAACACTACCAGCTGCAAGTTCCCCTCCAAGCCACACACCATCCTGACTTGGAACTATATTACTGTTCCTTCACTGTCACTGGGTTAAAATCCTGGAATTCCCTCCCTAATAGTAGTAATTAGTAGCCATGTGTATATATTTTAACCTGTATAAATTAATAAAATGTTTCATTTAATTTAACGTAAAACCTCAAGAACTGGTGGTCTGATTCCTGAATTTAGAGTTGCATCTCAAACATAACACTTTAAATTATAGGTTATGACAGTTGTTTAAAGTTTCTCTCTGGGATTTTTAATTAACTCAGCATTACCAACTCCATCAGTCATAAGAGTCTAGAAGCATCATGTCATATGGCAATGCCCGGTGCACCTGGATCGAATGGACTGCAGCAGTTCAAGAAGGCAGCTCACCACCACCTTCTCAAGGGTAACTAGCGATGGGCAATAAATGCTGGCCCAGCCAGTGACACCCACATCCTGTGAATGAATAAAAAAAAGCTCACAAGGCCATCACACGTTCAATGGCATCTCACTCACTGCCAGCTCAAGAAACATCACCACTCACTCTCTCACAAACACCCGCACATCTCTATCTGGCCTCATCTCCTCTACAGATTGCCTTCTCAGCCCTCACCACCTTGATACCACTTGCACAGGTCAACATGTGCCCCCACACACACACCCTGGGATACCCACCTTCCCCAGTACAGCCCTCGCCCTGCAGCCATTGAAAAGCCACCCCCACCTTATCCCTGTCTGGTAGCTGGAGACCTGCCCATGGGCGCCCCCTAAAAGTGATGTGATGCTGCCTGCGAAGCTTGGCGCCAATGATCACAAGTGCTGCCCAAAGCAAAGTAGGCAAATGCACCTCGAAGTCCCGAGTGAAGTGCAGGCCTGCAGGTGCACGTCGCTTATATACCATTGTGAAACATGTCGGCATGATGGTCCAGCGTGGGGGGATGATTCGGGCGAGCAGGGCTTATAATGAGATGCTAAATTATTGAAATTAGGTTCCCAATGTGTGATGGTGGGAAACACAGCCCGCCATTGATGGGTGGCGTGGATGATCGCTAACTGGCTTTACAACGATGTGAAACCAATGTTTGCAATCTCCCGATGTTTTCCGCTCTAGGTCTATGTCATGAAGCTATTAATGTATATAATATTTTGGAAAATATTTTTCTTTTAAACTAGAGGTTTAGTCTGTGGGTATGTCTTAATTGGATTAAAGCCAGCTAGTCTGAGTGCTTTGACGTGTACTAGTTTTGATCCGTAAGAGAGATAGCGTTAATTTGCATTTTTTGAATAGAGCATTCAAGAGGTAGGGTGAAAACGGACACCTATCTAGCAGCTACCAAGCAAAATGTTTATATTACTAATAAAATTGGTACTATGAAAGGTGTTTTATTGTTAGAGAGGTTTAGTTCAGAGGTTGTTGAAACAATGAGAATTAACTTTCAATGGGTAGTGGTAGGTATAACAAGACAACAGTTTTAGGGTGTGGAGAACAGAGGCAATGTGAGATCAAAAGGCAGCTGCAGCCTCCAACTGGCTCCACAGGAACCAAAGTGAAAAGAACCTCATTTTGAATTCATAAGATGAAAATGCTTTGCCTGGTGTTTTGGTTAAGTCTATGGGTTGTTGTTGATTTATTGGAGATTAGTTTGGGAATTTGTTAAAAGTTATAATAGTAGTAATTTGTAGCCATGTGTATATATTTTAACCTGTATAAATTAATAAAATGTTTCATTTAATTTAACGTAAAACCTCAAGAACTGGTGGTCTGATTCCTGAATTTAGAGTTGCATCTCAAACATAACACTTTAAATTATAGGTTATGACAGTTGTTTAAAGTTTCTCTCTGGGATTTTTAAGTAACTCAGCATTACCAACTCCATCAGTCATAAGAGTCTAGAAGCATCATGTCATATGGCAACGCCCGATGCACCTGGATTGTCACTTCCTCAAAGAAGTTGAAGAGGCTGGTTAGACAGGATCTTTCTGAATCCATACTGACTGCTGCTATTGAACAGGTGACCATTAATATGCCTTGGAATTCATCATCCATTGTTTCCACATACTTTCACCCTGATATTTACTGGGTATGGGGGAACTAGTGGGTGGGATGGGGGGGAGGGGCAGCCCGGTGGCTGAGGGGAAGGTGGTGGAGCTTTGGCTGGGAAACAAGAAGGAGGAACTTAGAACAATCACCATCACTAGAGAAAAGTACTGAGCAAACTATTGGGATTTAAGGGTGACAAGTCACAGAATCACAGAATGGCACAGTGCAGGAGAGGCCCTTTGGCCCATCGAGTCTGCACTGACACGTGAGAAATAACTGACCTACGTCCCTAATCCCATTTACCAGCACTTGGCCCATAGCCTTGAATGTTATGACGTGCCAAGTGCTCATCCAGGTACTTTTCAAAGGATGTGAGGCAACCCGCCTCCACCACCCTCCCAGGCAGTGCATTCCAGACTGTAACCACCCTCTGGGTAAAAAAGTTTTTCCTCACTTCCCCCCATAAACCTCCTGAACTTCACCTTGAACTTGTGTCCCTCGTGACTGACCCTTCAACTAAGGGGAACAGCTGCTCCCTATCCACACTGTCCATGCCCCTCATAATCTTGTACACTTCGATCAGGTCGCCCCTTAGTCTTCTCTGCTTCAACGAAAACAACCCAAGTCTATCTAACCTCTCTTCATAACTTAAATGTTTCATCCTAGGCAACATCCTGGTGAATCTCCTCTGCACCCCTCCAGTGCAATCACATCCTTCCTATAATGTGCTGACCAGAACTGCACACAGTACTTCAGTTGTGGCCTCACCAAGGTTCTATACAACTCCAACATGACCTCCCTACCTTTGTGATCTACGCCTCGATTGATAAAGGCAAGTGTCCCAAATGCCTTTTTCACCACCCCACTAACATGCCCCTCCACCTTCATAGATCTATGGACACATACGCCAAAGTCCCCAGGACCTGATGGCCTACATCCCAGGGTCTTAACAGAAGTGGCAGCAGAGATAGTGGATGCATTGGTTATAATATTCCAAAATTCCCTGGATTCTGGAAAGGATCCAGTGGGTTGGAAAAATGCTAATATAATGCCCTTGTTCAAAAAGGGGGGGAGGCAGAAAGTAGGAAACTATAGACCAGTTAGTTTAATGTCTATCGTTGGGAAATTGTTTGAATCGATTATTAAGGAAGTAGTAATGGGGCATTTGGAAAGTCAAAATGCAACCCATCAGAGTCAGCATGGTTTTGTGAAGAGTAAATCGTGTTTGACAATTTGCTAGAGTTCTTTGAAGATATGACAAGCAAAGTGGATAATGGGGATCCTGTAGATGTAGCATATCTGGACTTCCAGAAGGCCTTTGATAAAGTGCCGCACAAAAGATTAATACACAAGATAAGATCACACGGAGTTATGGGTAATATATTAGCTTGGATAGAGGATTGGCTAACCAACAGAGAGCAGAGAGTCGGGATAAATGGGTCTTTTTCTGGATGGCAAGCTGTAACTAGTGGTGTGCCACAAGGTTCAGTCCTTGGGCCCCAACTATTTACAATCTATATTAATGACTTGGATTCAGGGATAGAAGGTACTAAAGCTAAGTTTGCAGATGACACCAAAATAGGTGGGAAAGTAAGTTGTAATGAAGAAATAAGAAATTTACAAATGGATATGGACAGGTTAGGTGTATCGGCCAAAATTTAGCAGATGGAGTTTAACGTGGATAAGTGTGAGGTTATCCATTTTGGTTGGAAGAATAAAAAGACAGCTTATTATTTAAATGGAGAGAAACTTCAGAATGCTTCAGTGCAGAGGGATGTAGGTGTCCTCGTGCATGAATCGCTGAAAGCTAGTATGCAGGTACAGCAGGTAATAAAGAAGGCAAATGGAAGTTTGGCATTTATTGCTAAAGGAATAGAGTATAAAAATAGGGAAGTGTTGTTGCGACTGTACAAGACATTGGTGAGACCACACCTGGAGTACTGTGCACAGTTTTGGTCCCCTTACTTGAGGAAGGATGTAGTTGCATTGGAGGTGGTTCAGAGGAGGTTCACTAGATTGATTCCAGAGATGCGGGGCTTGTATTATGTGGAGAGATTGAGCAGTTTAGGCCTATACTCGCTAGAGTTTAGAAAGATGAGAGGAGATCTAATTGAGATGTTAAAGGGGATAGACAAAGTAGACGTGGAGCTGATGTTTCCCCATGTGGGGCATTCTAGAATGAGAGGCAATAGTTTTAGGCTAAGGGGTGGTAGATTTAAATCAGAGATGATGAGGAATTACTTTTCTCAAAGGGTCGTGAATCTGTGGAATTCACCACCTCGGAGTGCAGTGGATGCCAGGACGCTGAATAAATTTAAGGAGGAGATAGACAGATTTTTAATTCATAACGGGTTGACAGGTTGTGTAGAGAGGACGGGAAATTAGAGTTGAGGCCGAAATGAAATTAGCCATGATCGTAATGAATGGCGGAGCAGGCTCGAGGGGCTGAATTGCCTACTCCTGCTCTTAATTCTTATGTTCTTATGTAAGTTTGAGTTTCCACTCTTGCGTGCATCTTTATTTTCAAGCAAGTTCTGCTCCCAGAAGCGTGGGGTTGGGGAGGTTGGTGGGAGGAGGGGGAGCTGGGCGGAGCAGATTAGTGGTCTGATCGCAGAGTGTAAGGGGGTATTTTTTTATCCCAGGTGATGGCGACCAAACCCTCAACCTGGATGGGAGGGTGGTCTTTGGATCCCAGTGTGGGATGTGGGGTTTGATGGTAGGCATGGAAGAAGATAAGCTTGCAGGGCTGGGAGGAAGCACACTTGTTCCTCTTGGTCCACAATGTAAGTGCTGGACGGGTACCAGGCGGGTTGGGGTCAAATTTGAGATTGTTAAAACATTTAATATTCCTCTTGAACCAAACCCAATAATTTTGGGGGGTTAAAATTATTCCCTATATCCTTAAAAAGTTGAAACCAGTGCTATTAATATCATCTCCTTGAATACCAGAATAACTGACATAGCCCCTTGTTGGGTCTGATTTTACAATAGCCTGGATTTTGTGGTGCCAATAATGGTGGTGTGTTCAGCATTTGCAGTTACTGGATGTCAGAGCGACCCAGCAACTTACAGAGTGCACGTGCACTGTGGCACGTAAATGCGGAAGTCGACATGGGCCAACCAATACCTCTCCTGAGCACTCAATACTTCAAGTGGCAAGTGGAACCAACGTGAATTTGGGCTAATTGTCCACTAATTATTCACATAAAATATTTAAACCTGGTATTTCCAGGCATTAAGGGGCCACCTCTTAATTTTGTGAATACATAATGAGGAGTCCCACAACAGAACTGACCTTCTAAGTCTTAAATAAATCATTACTTGAATTCATTTTAAGAATACTATTCTGACTTTTTAGTGTTGTAAGAAGATTTATCGTACTCTTGCATTGTTTTAATGTAAATGCCTTCTTAAACAAATTAGATAAATCTCTGGTACTTGAAAAAAAGCCTTCACATCTTTCACAAAATAAAAACAGAATTACCTGGAAAAACTCAGCAAGTCTGGCAGCATCGGCGGAGAAGAAATCAGTCAACGTTTCGAGCCCTCATGGCCCTTCAGCAGAACTGAAGCATAGTTTCAACAAGGGAGAAATATAAATTGGTTTAAGGTGGGTGGGGGGAAGAGACACATTGAGGGTGTGGTGTGAGCAGATAATCAAAAGATGTCAGAGACAAAAGGGTCAAAGAGGTGTTGAAGGTGGTGGTCTTTGTCTGAGAAAAGTGCTAATTAAGAATGCAAGACAGGATATTCAAAGTACAGCTCTAGTGGGGGTGGGGTGGAAAGACTAAAGGTTTTAGTTTTAGATTTAAAAATAACGGAAATAGGTGGGGAAAGAAGAATCTATATAAATTATTGAAAAAAAAGGCGGGTGGGGGGGGAAAAGAAACGGGGTGGGGATGGGGGGAGGGGGAGTTTAAGATCTAAAGTTGTTGAATTCAATATTCAGCCCAGAAGGCTGTAAAGTGCCTAGTCGGAAGATGAGGTGCTGTTCCTCCAGTTTGCGTTGGGCTTCACTGGAACAATGCAGCAAGCCAAGGACAGACATGTGGGCAAGAGAACAGGGTGGAGTGTTAAAATGGCAAGCGACAGGGAGGTTTGGGTCTTTCTTGCGGACAGACCGCAGGTGTTCCGCAAAACGGTCGCCCAGTTTGCGTTTGGTCTCTCCAATGTAGAGGAGACCGCATTGGGAGCAACGAATGCAGTAGACTAAGTTAGGGGAAATGCAAGTGAAATGCTGCTTCACTTGAAAGGAGTGTTTGGGCCCTTGGACGGTGAGGAGAGAGGAAGTGAAGGGGCAGGTGTTGCATCTTCTGCGTGGGCATGGGGAGGTGCCATAAGTGGGGGTTGAGGAGTAAGGGGTGATGGAGGAGTGGACCAGGGTGTCCCGGAGGGAACGATCCCTACGGAATGCCGTCAAGGGGGGTGAAGGGAAGATGTGTTTGGTGGTGGCATCATGCTGGAGTTGGCGGAAATGGCGGAGGATGATCCTTTGAATGCGGAGGCTGGTGGGGTGATAAGTGAGGACAAGGGGGACCCTATCATGTTTCTGGGAAGGAGGAGAAGGCGTGAGGGAGGATGCGCGGGATATGGGCCGGACACAGTTGAGGGCCCTGTCAACGACCGTGGATGGAAAACCTCGGTTAAGGAAGAAGGAGGACATGTCAGAGGAGCTGTTTTTGAAGGTAGCGTCATCAGAACAGATGCGACGGAGGCGAAGGAACTGAGAGAATGGGATGGAGTCTTTACAGGAAGCGGGGTGTGAGGAGCTGTAGTCGAGGTAGCTGTGGGAGTCGGTAGGCTTGTAATGGATATTGGTGGACAGTCTATCATCAGAAATTGAGATAGAGAGGTCAAGGAAGGGAAGAGAAGTGTCAGAGATGGACCATGTGAAGATGATGGAGGGGTGGAGATTGGAAGCAAAATTAATAAATTTTTCCAGGTCCAGACGAGAGCATGAAGCAGCACCGAAGTAATCATCGATGTACCGGAGAAAGAGTTGTGGGAGGAGGCCGGAGTAGGACTGGAACAAGGAATGTTCCACATACCCCATAAAGAGACAGGCATAGCTGGGGCCCATGCGGGTACCCATAGCCACACCTTTTATTTGGAGGAAGTGAGAGGAGTTAAAGGAGAAATTGTTCAGTGTGAGAACAAGTTCAGCCAGACGGAGGAGAGTAGTGGTGGATGGGGATTGTTGGGGCCTCTGTTCAAGGAAGAAGCTAAGGGCCCTCAGACCATCCTGGTGGGGGATGGAGGTGTAGAGGGATTGGACATCCATGGTGAAGAGGAAGCGGTTGGGGCCAGGGAACTGGAAATTGTTGATGTGACGTAAGGTGTCAGAGGAATCACGGATGTAGGTGGGAAGGGACTGGACAAGGGGAGAGAGAAGGGAGTCAAGATAACGAGAAATGAGTTCCGTGGGGCAGGAACAGGCTGACACGATCGGTCTGCCAGGACAGTTCTGTTTGTGGATTTTGGGTAGGAGGTAGAAGCGGGCCGTCCGAGGTTGGGCGACTATCAAGTTGGAAGCTTCACATCTTTCCCTCTCTGCTTTTCGCTGAGCTATAGCCTGCTTTGGCTGTAATGATTTATCTCTTTCAGGATATCTTCACAGTTAAGAAATATATACTAACAGTCTTAATGTGTTTCATGGTGATTCATCGTTTAATGATCATGAGCTTTATCTACTCTGAGACATGGTCTGCTTCCACTCCGCAATCTGTTAAATCTACTTGATTTGATTTGGCTTATGTTGGTTCATTTTCAGTTCAATGTTAAAATTCTAAACTCACGTTTGTTATTTTTGAATTTAAATGTAAATCTTAATCTGGTTTCCTTACACTTGCAGCTCAATTATTGCAACTTTTCTTAATGTAGATTCCACTGTTAGTAAAATATCATCAGGAAGATATTCTATAAATTCTGTTTTCGATAAGACACAGGTGAATTCCAAATTCCAGACCTATTGGAATGAAGGGTTTATTTTTTGTAACTTATAGGGAGGTGCCTTGAGGAGAAACAGATCAATAAATGGACAGTGTTGTGACAAAAGATGTCAAAATCAGAATCATGCAGATTCACAACAGTACATCATGTACTGCTGAGTTGAATGGCTTGTCTTATTGAGTCAGATTAAAAGCACGCCAGTGACCATCTGGCCTTTCTTTTTCATCACTTCAGTTAACACAGCGTGGGATCAATTAATAATAGATATTAACAGAACACTTCAGTATTTATTCAATACCAGGATAGCTCATTAACCTGGGTCACAGGGATATTAGATATGCTTTAGGTATCATATCAGGAATAGAAGTGCTATCCAAACCATTTCTACAACATCGATTCATACATTTCCCATTACCTGATAAACGTAGCACAATAAATGTGTTTTATATTTTCTAAAAAAAGTTGTGACATGAACCAAATCCATATTACAAAGAATGTAAATCATGTGAAAGTATTGTTATTGAATTGGTTGATTTGCAGAGAAGAAAAGGTCAGCCATCTGTTATATTTGCATACTCCAGTCCACTGCTGTCTTGAATGCATCCAGATAATCATGGGTCATGGTGTGCCAAAGGTGTCCACATGGAATGATCCATAATCCACGGTCAGCTGTGGCTCAGTGGTAGCTTTCTCACCAAGTCACAAGGTATTAGTTTTCAGTCCCGCACAAGAAACTTGAGCACACTTAAGCACTCCAGTGCAGTACTGAGGGAGTTCTGCCCTGTTGGAGGTGCTTTCTTTTGGATGAGACATTAAAGCTTGTCTGCCCTCTCTGTTGAACATAAAGGAGCCCACAGTACGATTTTGAAGAAGGGCAGTGGAGTTCTCACCAGTGTCCTGGCCAATATTTACCTCTCATTATTAAGAAAAATCCTTACCCGGTCATTATCACATTGCTTGCTTGTGGGATTGTAGTTTTCTAATGTGTAATATACCCTTAAGATGAATGCTGTAATGGAAGATTACATGATCTTAGTATCTAATAGCAGAGTAGCACAGGCTACCTCTGCAGTTAGTAGTCTTGAGTTAGAATTTGAAGAAGTGTAAAGACAGAGTTTTGAGTTGTATGCACACAAGTGTAGCTGCTGAGTTCCTTTTGTAAATAAACAAAGTGTGTTTCTTCTATGAACGGTCTACTGTTCTTCTCTGTCTTTGGTACCAACTTGGTCACCCCAAAACAAGCGTGCAACCCAGATCCTTAAGTCCCAATAAACCAGGGTACAGGATCCAACAAACTGGCGATGAGAGTAAAAAGCAAGGAAAAGACACGAAAAGACAAGAAAAAGCAAGAAAGAACGAAGGAAATCAAGAGAACTGAAATTGGACCGTACCTCACACAGTAACTGTAAGTAAAGAAAAATTTCCGCGCTGATCGTCGAAACAATCTAAGGGGAAGAGTTGGAAGAGTTGAACTTTTTGATCCAGCCTCGATGGTTGGTCTCATTATGTTGAACACCTTGCATTCTTCTTCCAGGTGAATAACATTGCAGGGTCGGGGGAGAAGGAGTGCGCGATCCTCTTATCCACATGTGGGAGTAAGACATATGGATTAATTTGAAATTTGTTGGCACCCAGTGCCCCAGATTTGAAAAGTTTTGATGACTTAGTGAACCTCGTCAAGTCTGGGTCATTAAGTATATTCAAGGCTGAGATAGACAGATTTTTAATCAGTAAGGGAATCAAGGGTTATGGGGAAAAGGCAGGAAAGTGGAGTTGAGGATTATCAGATCAGCCATGATCTCATTGTATTGCAGAGCAGACTCGATGGGCTGAATGGCCTACTTCTGTTCCTATGTCTTATGGTAAAGAATCACTACCAACCAAAGCCCTGGGTGACAATGTAACGGTTCAAACTTAACTCAAGGAAAAGAGCTATGGGGGAGACAGTTGCTTGTTATGTGGCAAGTCTGAAACAATTAACAGAATATTGTGAGTTTGGTACATCTATCAATGATATGCTTAGAGATCGTTTGGTGTACGGTATAAATGAAGATGCCATTTAGAAGGGATTACTGTCTGAAACAAATTTGTATTTTCAGAAAGCATTGGAAATTGCTCTGGCAATGGAAGGCGCAGTGCGGGACTTGGAAGCTATAAAGGGAGCACAAAATGGCGCCGTCCTCCACGTTGGGCGGGGAACCTCAGCCAAAAAGAGTGAGAAAATACAAGGCTTTGCTCAGAAGTGGGAAGCAGCCACTGCTAGCAGACAAATTAAAAGAGATGACTGAGCAGCGAAAACATGGCATAATGGTAACAGAGGTGGAAGCAGACAACCTTGTAATGAACCACAGTTGAAAAAAATCGAATGTTTTTTCTGTCATTAGAATGAACACCTCATGAGGCATTGAAAAAATAGAATCAGGCAGAATTTCAAACAAAAGCAAAAGCCCAATGTGATCTACAGTGTTGAAAAACCTGGGGCAGAGTTTTACCCTTGGCATGCGGGATCGGTGGCGATGGGCGGGAGCGGTCGGGAAGCCAACCACCGCCTGCGATCCGTGATTTTACCGGGCGGGTCAATAAAGTCTCGGCCAGCATGATATGTGGTCTGGAAATGAGCTCAAAGGGGCAGGTGGAGGCGGGGGCCTTGGTGTCCAATGACGATCCAGTGGCCGATTCAAGTGTGGCCTCAGCAGCCCCTGGAAGGCTGGCACCGAGGGACACGGCAGCGTTGTGAATGGAAATTGTAGCGGGTGGACATGGCAGGTGGGAGGGCAGGCCAGCAGGGCCGTCGGCTCCACATTTTTCGGATAAGTGCCTCGCAGCCCTCCTGGAGGAGGTGGCAGTGAGGAGAGGAACCCTTGTCCCCAGGGACAGGAGGAGGAGGCCCCTCCACCTCATCAAAAAGGCCTGGGAGGAGGTGGCATCCAGGGTCAGCAGCCATGACGTGGTGAGGCGCACATGGGTCCAGAGCTGGAAGCGCTTCAACGATCTCCTGCGATCGGGAAGGATGAGCACCGTGTTGGCATGGGTCACTTTGCAGAACAGGTAAGAGCTACCTATCCCCCCCACCCCTCCTCGTGTACCTCCGAGGTGGTAGATTGTGAGTGGCAAATGTCAATGAGGTAGGAGTTGGCCAAGGGGGTGATCCCTGGCTGCTTGGGCTGAGTGCCCTGCGGCTCCAGAGTCACAAATCCGCTGAACCCCACGAGGTGTTCCTCAGGTGGGGTTGGCCAAGTTGCAATGGCGCTGCAGGTAGAGGATGGACTATTCAATGCTCCTCTCTCCTTTCAGCAGAAAACATCCCATAACAATGCTGAGAGGTCGTGGACTGGTGGGGGACCCCACGCTTCATCCTCATGTGATACGAGCAGGAAGTCCTGGAATTAGAGAGGCGCCTTGCACCTCCATCAAGCGGCCGCAGAGAGGTTGGGGTGCCAGAGGAAGGTAAGAGTACAGTGCACTGAGGTGAGAATGTCGGTTTTTGCTACCATTCCAGTGTAGTCTCTATATTGATGTGAGCCTCGAATCTGGAATCCCCATTGATAATCGAAATACGAGGGCACCATGATACATATCTCTGTCTCATCAGGGTGCCAGGCATGCACAGTGACAGTTTCATGACAAACTAATGACATGTCCTTCTTGTCCCTTTTAGGCTCACCAGCAGCTGTTCGTTATGAGGAGCCTGAAGGCCCACCCCTGACCCCAGAGGACAATCATGCTCACCACGCACCTGTGTCGCGCCCTCTCTGTCAAGCAGGCACCAGTGCAGATACCAGCACCTCCGTGGGCATAACATTGCCATGTAGTCTATCGGTGTACATTGGTGAGGGCACGTCACACTCGCTTGAGGTGCAGGCAGAGGCAGAGAGTGCCCAGAGCACTAGCAGTAGGAGGACTGCTGGGGACCAGGACAATGCTCAGCCGATGGCTGATGATGAGCCTCTGGAGTCGTCCCTGAGGCAGCAGATGCTGGAAGTCCAGCAGGGTGTGCGGGAGGATCTGGCGGAGATACATGAGGGAATGTATGCCATGGTGTCCAATGTGGAAGAGTCCACGCAGAGGATAAGCACTGCATTGACCCTCATGGCCGAGCGCAATGCCTCCTCCATGGAGAGAGTGGCGACTCTCATGGAGAGGCTTCTCCAGGGACTCAATCAGGGTTTCCTGGGGATGCGCTTGGACCTGCAAGCCCTCACATCGGCAATGACCTCAGGTGATCAGTGTCAGTGTGGGAGATGGATGAGGTGCCCAGTATCCCAGCTATGCCCCCATTCATCAATGATGAGCATGAAGGTCCAAAGCAACCTCACATTGGCGCACATACTGCCTGTCGTCTCTGCGGGTTCCTCTCAGGGTGCTCCGGATGAGGGCAGCAGCTCCTCCACCCTCTGCCAGTGACCGTGGTATCTGATGAGGCTGCTGCAACTGGGAAGATGCCAGTCATGGCACTGGCCGCTCCCTCCCAGGTGGGGCCAGCATAGGCTCCACAGGCCAGAGGACACCTGCCAAGATCATCAAGGTCAACAAGACAGCACAGTGAGCAGGCTGTCTCCAATGCCGGTGCCAGCAAGGGGGGAGCACCTACATGTAACACCCACAAGCAAAAACTTAAAGCGCAACATGGCCTTATCACAGGTGAAATTTAGTTCCCCCACTTTTCTTTTCCTTTCTTTAATGGTGTGATTGAAACCACCAGTTCATGTTAATTTCTGCAATGTTTCACATTCACAAGTAAATGAGATGTTATTTTGTGCAACTGGCCTTTGTACGCTTCATTTGTTCTGCAGGTGCAGGATAGGCCATGATGTTATGATGGATGCATATTTCCTGAAACTTTATTGCAAAAGCACATAGTGTATGTTGTTGACCAAGGAGCTGGTCCTGTCAGGTATCGAGTATGGAGCCTGCAGCCCTGGCATGTGGTGGTGGTTCTAATTTGGTAGTCTAGCTGAAGGAGCGTTGGATCAAAGTGTCCCAGGTGTCCCTGCCCCCCTGTAGGTTACCCCGGTCTGTGTCTATGCCCTCAGTGTTCTCACCGTGTTTGTCCTCGGCTCACTACTGGACTCATCATCTGTTGCCTGTGCAGCTGCGTCAAGATCTTATTCCTCCACTGTGTCCCCCCTTGCCAGTGCCAGATTGTGGAGAGCGCAACATGCAACTACTATCAGTGACACCCGCTCTGGGGGGTATTGCAGTGCGCCCCTTGAACGGTCCAGGCATCGGAAGCGCATCTTGAGAAGACCGATGGCTCTCTCTACCACTGCCCTTGAGGAGACATGGGTCCTGTTGTACCGCTGCTCGGCCTCTGTTCTTGGGTGGCGGAGAGGCGTCATAAGCCACCTTTTGAGGGAATAGCCCTTGTCACCCAGCAGCCATCCAACCAGCCGGGCTGGAGCACTGAAGAGCCTCGGCACCTGGAAGTGCCTCAGGATGTAAGCATCATGGAAGCTGCCTGGGTACCTTGCACAGACTTGCAGAATCTGTATCTTGTGATCACACACTATCTGCACGTCCATGTTCCCTTCCTGTTGACAAAGGCTCTCAGCTCACCTGCTGGCACCTTGATGGCCACATATGTGCAGTCGATTGCACCCTGGACGCAGGGGAACCCAGCAATCACTGCAAAACCTCTGGTTCGCTCTGCCTGGCTGGCCTCATCCAAATGGAAATGAACAGAGTGTCTGTCATCAGTTTGATGCAACTGTGGACAGCTGATTGGGACACTCCACAAAGATCCCCCACTGACCCCTGGAAAGAGGTGGATGCATAGAAGTTGAGGGCTACCTTGACCTTCAGAGCCACTGGCATGGGGGTGTCCACCCACACAGTTGGAGCTGATCTCAGGGCCGATCCTCTGACAGGTGGAGGTCACTGTCTCCCTTGAGAGACAGAGCCTCCTTCGGCATCTCAGAGCTATTGAGGTAGCTGCACCGCCGCCTGTAAACTCTGGCAGCAGGATAGTGGCATCTTCTGTGGTCCCTTCTGCCTTGGACTTCCAGTTGGCCCTGCACCCCTTGTGCTTGCGCCTCTCTTCCCGCAGGTCCCTCCCCTGGAATTTGCCTTGGGACACCTGGCCTCCTCCCCCTTCTGGCCCTCTCTCCCTCCTCAGAGGAGGTGCCTCTAGCAGAGACCACAATCCCCATTACCAGGGTAAGGGGAGCTTGTCTGATACCTGGAACACCCCATGTAGTGTGAATTCTCCGGGGGCCTGGAAGACAACACTGAGTCCTGAACTGAAGCCTCTAAATGCTCTGAATGCAGCTCTGAAGCGAAATGAAGCTGTCCTGTTCACAGAAGCAACCAGTAGCAAGTGATATCCTGAACTCCTCACTAATCACTTTGACAAGCCCACTGACCCCTCTTATCCCACCCGTGGTTGAGGTTTTGCAAATTGTAGCCTTCCCGCCTGCCTGTTTTGCCTGTGCAACGGCCTAAAAATCGCAGGGGCCAAGTAAAGTCAAAGACAATTGGTATCTCAAGGGTCTTAACTGGCTGCTTAATTAATGGCGGGCGCGCCTCCATCTCCATCGCACGCCTGCCGAGCGAAATATCGCAAGAGTTCATGTTGACGTCGGCACACTTGGCTGATATTAACTTCTTTACTTAACACTCAAGCGGGTCAGGCACGCGTCCGCCCACCAGGCTAAAAATTCTGCCCCTGAATTAATAGATTCAGATATTTATTTGTTATATAATTTAAAGGTAGGAAGACAAAGCCTATCTATGTAACCGTGAGAGTGAATGAGAGGCCGATCAAAATGGAGGTGGATACAGGAGCATCCACTACGGTGACAGGTGAGCATACTTTTAAATACCTGAATTATGAGGAATGTAAACTGAATTTGGAAGGAACAGATGCCAAATTGAAAACTTACACAGGAGAAGACATACAAGTCAAGGGCTATGTAAAGTCACAGTACACGACGGAGATTAAACAGTGAAATTACCCTTGATGGTAATAGTAGGCGAGGGACATAGTCTCCTTGGACAAAACTGGCTGAAAGAAATTAAATTGGTGTGGACTGAAATCTTCCAACTGAGAACTAATGGGCCATCAGAGCTACTACAAAAATATGTCTCAGTTTTCAAGGACGAACTTGGAAAGATTGAGGGGCTACAAGCAAAAATTCATGTAGATCCAGAGGCAACACCAAGATTCATGAAAGCAAAATCAGTACCTTATGCAATGCGGGAAAAGGTAGATGCTGAATTGGACAGATTAGAAAAACTGGGAGTGATACAACCAGTACAGTTTTCAGAATGGGCAGCACCAATTGTACCTGTTCTCAAACCTGACCAAAGCGTTCGAATTTGTGGGACTACAAATTAACAGTCAATAAAGTGGCTAAGTTGGACAGACATCCCATACCAAAAATTGAAAACTTGTACGCTAAATTGGCGGGTGGAACTGCCTACACGAAGCTTGATATGAGTCATGCTTATCAACAATTGGAATTAGAGAAGGCCTCCTGGAAGTTTGACACCATTAATAAACACAAAGGGTTGTACCAATATACCCGTTTACCTTTTGGCATAGCTTCAGCTTGCGCCATATTCCAAAGAACCATGGAAAGTTTACTATAGGGACTGCCCCATGTTGTAGTTTATTTGGATGATGTTCTCGTGACTGGAGTCACTGAAAAGGAACATTTGGTAAACTTGGAATAAGTTTTGAAATGCTTTGCGCAGGTGGGAGTGTGTTTGAAAAAAGAAAAGTGCACATTCCAAGTGAAAGAGGTAACCTACCTAGGTCACAATGTAGATTTACAAGGCCAACACCCAGTTGAGGAAAAAGTGAAAGCCATTAGGGAGGCACCAGTGCCAAAGAATACATCCAAACTCAAATCATTCTTGGGGGTGATCAATTACTATGGATATTTCTTGCTTAATTTGTTGACAGAACTGGCACCACTGTATTACTTGCTCAAGAAAAACCAATGATGGTCTTGGCAAATACCACAGGAAAAAGCTTTCACAAAAGTGAAACAATTATTGCAATCATCTACCCTACTAGTACATTTTGACCCGAAGAAAGAGTTGGTGTTGACGTGTTACACATCACCCTATGGAGTGGGAGCAGTGCTCTCCCATTGAATGGACAATGGATCAGAACAGCCTATAGGATATGAATCATGAACACTCAATACAGCAGAAAAAGAAGGCCTATCAATCATCTTTGGGGTTACGAAATTTCACTAGTAGGTACACGGTCGTCATTTTCCTATCACCACAAGCCATTGCTGGGACTGTTCAGCGAAGACATGGCTATACCACCTACAGCCTCAGCAAGAATACAAAGATGGGCATTGATCTTGGCAGCGTATGAGTATACTTTCATTCATAGACCCAGAAGTCAAATTGCAAGCGCTGATGCACTTAAGTCATTTGCCCATGCAGGTAAACAATGAGGATGTTCCAATTACTTGAGAATTTGTTTTATTATTGAACTTCCTGGATTCATCATCGATATGTGCTCGGCAGATTAGAAATTAGAAAGTCGAGACGTAGCCATATCCAAAGTACGAGAACAAGTTCTTCATGGTTGGCCACAAGAACAGGAATCTGATGTAATGAAACCATATTTCCAGGGAAGATACGAAATAACTAGCCAGGAAGATGTCTTATTGTGGGGAGCTCGAGTGATTGTTCCTCCAAAAGGACGAAAACCATTGTTGTCTGAACTTCACAGCGCACATCCAGGAATTTCCTGAATGAAGGCCATAGCACTCAGCTGTCAATGGTGGCCTGGGATAGATGGAGAAATAGAAAACTTAGTGAGAAGCTGTATGCGGTGTCAGCAAGTGCAAAAGTTACCTTCAACAGCTCTGTTACACGCCTGGGAGTGGCCAGGAAGGCCATGGGTGCAAATTTACATCGACTACGTGGGATCTTTCATGGGAACAATGTTCCTACTTATCGTTGATGCTCACTCAAAATGGATGGACATATATGAAGTGAGGTCGCTGACATCTTCTGCTAAAATAGACAAGCTATGTCAAAGTTTCGCAATCAATGGATTACTAGAAATGGTTGAATCAGACAATGGAACGGTATTTACGAGTGCTGAGTTTCACCAATTTATCAGCCTCAATGGTATTACTCATGTGAAAACTTCACCATACCACCCTTCTTCAAATGGACTGGCCGAGAGAGCGGTTCAGATGTTCAAGTCTGGCATGAAAAAATTGTCTGGAGATTCTATAGTGACTAAACTAGCATGTTTTCTTTTCCATTATAGGACCATCCCTCATACAACAATAGGTGTCACACCTGCAGAATTGTTGATGAAGCACCGCCTCCAATCGAGTTTGAGCCTAGTTATGCAAAACCTGAGGGGGAAAGTGGAAAGAAGTCAGGGAAGTCAGAAAACAACATGACTGGCACAGTTGTGACAGGACACTTAACGTAGGAGAGAAGGTATATGTGAAGAATTTTAGAGAAGGATCAACATGGTTGTTTGGTGAAATAAGTGCTTTAAATGGACCTCTTTCCTACCATGTGAAAGTGGAAGATCGAGTCATACAGAGACATGTGGATCATATAAGAAGAGGAGAAACAAAATACCTAGAAATGATCCCACCAGTGTTCGTGACTGAATCAACATCTCCTGTTGAAAGAACTCAACTGAGTACATTTGTGTCTGAAGGGCTGACTGTACCTGAAAGAGTTGAGGAAATAGATTTGCAGGTACCTGCCAAAGAGCCAAATGCTCAGACAACTCCATTGAAGGTGGTTCTGGATAAAACATCCAAAGCTATAGAGCTGAGACATTCGCGTATAAGGAAACCCCCAGAAAGACTAACATTGTAAATTACTTACCTGTGTGAAAAACTTGATACTTGGAGCAAAATTGTAAGATGTATTTCTGAATAAAGGGGGAGAGATGTAGTAATCTGATGTGTAATATACCTTTAAGATGAATGTTGTAATGGAGGTTACAAGGTTACTTGGTATCTAATAGCAGAGTTGCATGGGATACCTCTGCAGTCAGTAGCCTTGAGTTAGAGCCTGAAGTGTCAAGACAGAGTTTTGAGTTGTCAGCACACAAGTGTGGCTCCTGAGTTCCTTTTGTAAATAAACACATTGGGCAGAATTTTGCCATTGGCAAGCAGGGGGTGGGGCCTGCTCTCCGACGCATAAAATGACGCCGGATGACCTCGGGCGGAACCCCCGACATCATCCCGCCCCATTTAAATTTTCAGGAAGGCGGGGGCGCAGCAAAATCAGCTGCGGGCCCGCCAACCTGTCAATGGCCAATTGAGGCCATTGACAGGATCATTTAAACAATTAAAGGACCTGCCCATCCAACCTTAAGTTTGGCGGGCAGACCAGGAGCCCCGGCGGCAAATAGAGAAAACATGAAACTTCATCCAGTGGCGGAATAAGGTTTCATGCAGGGTTTTAAAAATTTTAATAAAGCTATTCTGTAAATTATGAACATATCCCAACTCATGTGACATTGTCACATGAGGGGGACATGTAAGGGATTTTTTTTTTTCTATTTGTGATATTTTTCAAAGTGGAAGCAATCTCCCTGAGGCTGCACTTAGCCTCAGGGAGATGTGCACTCTTTCGTGCGCATGCGCGAAAGAGCGCACTCTCGCTTTTAGGGAATCCTCCCTGCCCGCACAGTCGCTTCCTGCCAGACATCACGCTGGGTAGGCCTTAATTGGCCCAGCCACGTAAAATGGCGGCAGGGACCGCTTCTCCAGCGGGGATCGGCTCACCGCCTGCCGGAGATTGGGTCGGGTCCACCCGCCCGACAAGCAGAAAATTCTGCCCAATGTCTTTCTTCTAGGAATGATCTACTGATCTTCTCTGTCTTTGGTACCAACTCGATCACCCCAAAACAAGCGTGCAACCCGGATCCTTAAGTCCCAACAAACCAGAGTACAGGGTCCAACAAGAACAAAGAAGAACAAAGAACAAAGAAAAGTACAGCACTGGAACAGGCCCTTCGGCCCTCCAAGCCTGCGCCGATCATGTTGCCCGTCAACTAAAACATTTTGCACTTCCGGGGTCCGTATCCCTCTATTCCCATCCTATTCATGTATTTGTCAAGCTGCCTCTTAAACACCACTATCGTACCTGCTTCCACCACCTCCTCATAATTTTGTAAACTTCTATCAAGTAGCCCCTCAATCTCTGTTGCTCTAGTGAGAACAATCCGAGTTTCTCCAACCTCTCCTCATAGCTAATAACCTCCAGACCAGGCAGCATCCTGGTAAACCTCCTCTGCACCCTTTCCAACGCCTCCATATCCTACTGGTAATGTGGTGACCAGAATTGCATGCAATATTCCAAGTGTGGCCTAACCAAGGTTCTATACAGCTGCAGCATGACTTCCCAGCTTTTATACTCAATACCCCTGCCAATGAAGGCAAGCATGCCATATGCCTTCCTGACTACCTTATCCACCTGCGTTGCCACTTTCAGTGACCTGAGGACCTGTACACCCAGATCCCTCTGCCCGTCAATGCACTTAAAGGATCTTGCTGTTTGCAAATTGGCTGCAACATTTCTGACTTTAAAACAATGACTACACTTCAGAAGTGCTTTGTTGGCTGTAAAATGCTTGGGGACATACTTAGGCTGTGAAAGGTTCATTATAAATGCAAGTCTTTCTTTCTATTTCAATAGATGGTTTTGGAAATTAAAAAAACCCCGTGATTTTATTATATTGTTGTTCACATTTATATGTATTTTATAAAAACATGCAGATTATGATCTTCTAGAAAATATAACATTCTATCAATTTGTTATTGTTGATGTTAAAATGCTACCAGATGCAAATCCATTTGTTAATGCATATTCTCTGTTTAGCATATGGATAAAATGTTCTCTTTCTAGCGCGAAGAAAAATCTTCAAATCTTTTCCTCAAGGATAAGATGCACCCCTTCCTGTTTTCCTTCTCTCCTCCCCATCCCCTCTATGAACAATTAACCCAGCAACACAATGGGAGATTAAAAAAATTGTTTCATACATCAGCATAAATCAGGCACATTCCTAAACAACTACCCAGTAAAAAAAAGAAATCCAAATTAAATCCATGTTGCTATACCTCCAGTCACAGATTGCAGTCTCTCTGTCAGGGATAAACTATCAATTGTGTATATGATGTTGTAACAGTATGTAGAAAGGAAAAGCACAAAGCCATTTTTAAAAGGGAGAGGAAACCAAAAAAGGAAATCCAATTTAAGCAATTCTTGTGTGATTTATAATTTACATGAGGTGGCTCAATTTGGCTCACTTTTTATTCTGGAATAGGCACGGCTCTTAGTCCTGTCATTTTAGTGTTGATTCCCTTTCTTAGCATTTTTAAAGGGTTTCTTTTTTGTTTCATTTGCACATGGCAATACAGTGCATTCAATCCAGTTATTGATTCATTTCATATTCCTAATTATGTTTGATATCAATAAATGAAGAAATGACTTATACAGGCCTCATACTTGTATGTTACAGTCTTGGACAGATTTTTGTTGTGTTGAACTTGGGAACTAAACATGCTGGGGACAAAGGTTGTGTGATCCATACCAATATATTATTGTTTAAAAGTTGTTCAACATCTAAACAGAGATGAGCACTTCATTATCCAACAAGAAGGGACCACCTAGGACTGAATTTTCCCTCCGTCGGGGGGGTTGTGTGGGGGCAGGCAGGAACGAGCCGAACCCGATTGGCGCCCCCGATCGGATGCGCGCCGCCATTTTACGTGGGCAGGCCAATTAAGGCCCGCCCAGCGTGAAGCACACCCAAAAGCGCTGTGCGCTCCCTATGCAGGCTGAGGGGATTCACTGAGTTGGGGCCTGCGCTCTTTCGCGCATGCACACGAAAGAGCACAGAAATCTCCCTGAGGCACGGAGGTGCTTCAGGGAGATTAGTTGAAGCTCTGAAAAATTTAATAAAGGTAAAAAAAAATTTTAAGGACATGTCCCCTCATGTGAAACTGCCACCCGTGGATGAGGTTTCACGAAAAATGCAAAGGCCGCCTGGGCTCTTCGCCTGCCCACCAACCTTAAGGTTGGACAGGCAGCATTCTTAACAACTTTAATTACTTTCTTTATAGCCTTAATATGCCTTTGACAGTTCGGCGGGCGTGCAGCTGACGCAGCAACGTGCCTGCCGAACTGACAATCTAAATGACGCAAGGTGACGTCGGGATACCCGCCCGACGTCACCACGCGTCATTTTACGCATTGGCGAGTGGGCACCACCCCAGTTCGCTGACCGGAAAATTCTTCCCTAGAGACAATAGGGATAATTTTACCTTTGGGTGGTGGGTCCTGTTTTCCATCCATTATGTAACCTGCCTGCTTCCTTCCCATTGAAGCAATGAGAAGACCATATCTACAGTATCTTAACAATCTTCTTTGTTCAACATTCACACACAGATGAATTGTACTGAATTAATAGAAAAACTAGAGCCACTTAATTGTTCAAGCCATCTAGGTGCAATGCCATATTGAGAGCTTGTCATCTTAAAAACTCAAAGAAGACAACAACTTCTAGTAAAAACAAGCATATCGTTTTTTTTTAGATAAGGGAGGAGAATCTAGCTTCACACATTCCAATGGAAATCAATGGATAATGCTGAGCCACACACTACTTATGCTGCTATGATCATTAAGCTAAAGGTTTGATGAAAGGTAGTAGTGTTGAACTTTCAAAATGTTGATTAAATTCATACAATTCTTTTGGGAAAATTGGGGGAGATGGACTTTGCTTTGTTTCATCTAAAAGTTGGAGAAAGGGCCATTGGACTTACTGCGATGTCCATTTAATGCTGTTTTCCCTGTAAGTGGGGTCCAGAGTACAGATAGACAAGGTTAATAGTGTTTGTGAAATCATAATGCAGAAGAAGACTAGGGCATCAGGTGAGCTGAGGGGACAGCATAAAATGGCAGGGGACTGAAAAGAAAAGGAAAGTAAGAAAGAAAACTGTCGCTCATCCATATAGGGCATCTCAAAGCATTCTTAACATTTTCAATCTTCTCTTTTGGATTGGGAACAGATTCAAAGGTAGCTGATGGATGTTCAGATCTTCCAGTCCTCTTCCACAAACCTCATGATCTTACAATAGATTTTCTAACAAGTGTGCAATGTTGTACTTTCATTGATTTTTAATTGCCAACAATCCTGTTTAGCGGCAATGCAATATTGTACACAATATGAATTTTTAATAAATATAACATTAATACAGATTGTACACTAGCACTCAGTATCATCACATGCATCAAAACCATGCCACGATACCAGTTATTGAATGCCAAAAAAAACACTTAACGGACAATTAGAATGTAGAAGACTACTGGAACCTCAGCCCAGCAAGGCCATCAGGGGGCAGTCTTCAGCATCTGCTCAAAACAGGCACCAAGTTGGGGCTGATGGCATGGCCACTGCCCCAAGCCATGTCAGAAGACTAGCAGCTGAAATTCACCCCTGCTGTGCTTAGAAGAGGAGGAGGAAGAAAAACCTAAATAAAAGAAACTTCTGAAAAGAGTTATAGCTGCTACCTCAGCAGTTTTGTTTTCCTTCAATTTGTCTGAACTAATGTTGGTGTCTGCCAACCAGGAGAAAACTTGGCCTCGGAAAGCTTTGCTGGCATTCAGTTCTGGAATGGCTTGTTCAATGATACTCAGCAGATTGAGAAGCCCCTACACTTCAGACTATGTGTGAAGCTGAAAATGATCTCAGATTTGATTACCACACACTTTATGTTAGCCTAGATTATGTGCCCAAGTCTCTGGAGTGGAACTTGAGCCCATGACATTCTGACTCACTGGTGAGACTTCTACCAGTGAACCACTGCTGACACTTAATAAAAATTCTACATTACACAGCTTGTTAGATATTGTAAAAGCCTGAATATAAAAAGGGGAATTTGGAAGGAATGGGGTAATATGCAAGATGGTCATATAAAATGCACAATATCATCTCAGTCACCCATTCAACACTCACCTGTTGAATGGAAGCTACAATGAAAACAAGAGTTGGGGGAAGCATCAACAGAAAGCCAAGCTGATGTCACACATTTTACACTATTATCCAAAATCAGAATTATGCCTTCTGTCTCTGGAAGTTTGTTTCCTGTACACATGTCAAGATGTAATCTTTCCCTGTCAAGGTTATAAAGTGGTTGCAGGAAATTTGGTCTTGTTCCTCAAGAACTGTTGGATAGTCACACTAAGATGTCTGTCTCTTAAAATTGGTGGAATAGGTCACTAACAGGATGAAGGGAAGTGCAATAAAAGATGTACAAATAGAATAATTAAGTTAATGTGTACTGTTTCCTCCATCACTGTCAAAACTGCCAACTCCAGTACCCAACTACTCAAAAGATTGACACTAGCACTACTGTTACTGTCACACAATTCAATTTCCCTTTTGTCAACTTCAATTTACAATAGCAATTAATACGTGTGTTCCAAAGTTAACTGAGTATCTTCATCTGTAAATGAGTTTACATATTTATCATTTAAGTTAATTTTTATAGGCAGTGAACTAAATTCACCTAATAGATAATATTTTTCTCATTTTGAGGTCTGGCATTAGATTCTCCAAAAAGTATAATGATTGTTTCAAAGGTCATAGCAACAAAGGTTTTGTACGAGTTTGAATCCAGCCCAAATTAATGAGCTAAAGGTCTCCTTCCATCAACTCTAAACACCCTTCTTGAAATATGTTTGGGCAGTCTTGATTCAATTTCCATAGAACAAAGTTACTTGTAATTTGGGACAGATCGGCACTAGCCCATTAATCTTTTTCTCAGCAGCCACAATGGTGGCCGGTATGGGAAATTTACATTGATGCAGTGAAGGATTACTTTCCTAAGATTAAAAGACATGCTTGGAGGAACACCAGGTTTTGTTCAGTGTCTTTCTGTGCTGTACCTATTCTCATTCAGAGCCCTTGCTGTTAGCAGTGGCGTCAAAATGGTAAAATTATGTTATGTTCCCTGGCATCAACTTCCCTATGGTTGCCAATAGTTGTTTCCCAAATAAACCAATGCAACAACTGTAATAAGGATCAAACTTACCTGGGGAAGCATTCAAGAACTGGCAGCTAATTAAAAAAAATGTTTTCACAGTGAACGTTCTTGTAATTTGGCAAAAATGCTGATGGGATTGCCATTCTGAAAGGGACGCAAAGATGGAAGTGTACAATTACATTAAAATTCACCGAAAGAAGAAAGTACATTGGGTGGAAATCTACATAAGGATGAAACAATCAGATATAAAGTAAATGAGAATTAACTGAAATCAACACAAAACAGTACAAGGCCACATAGCTTTTTGGCACAAGTTAAAATTAGCAAAAGGGACAACAAGATAAATTTGATAATCTTTAGATTAAACTTGGATTTTAAAAGAATAAAGCATGATGATAAACTAAGCTAACAATGAAAGAAACACCACTGTTGCTATAGTATTGTCTTTTGCCACAACAGTACATAAATGGCAAGTCTAAGTAATGTCTATTCAATATTATAATTTCTTACAATTTTCTCAATATATTTCAAACTGCTGATTTAGTTAGATGGGAACAGTGAACAGACTGCTTACTATGGTAGAAACAAGCAAGATTGTTTCAGAGAAACATTGACCAGAGTATTATTGATCTGTGTGAAAGAGAATAAGAGAGAGAGAGTGAAAGAATGAATGGAGGTTAGAGGTGAGAAAAGAGTGCCCATCAGGTGACAACCTTTTTCTTGTATCCTATCACATTTTGGATTTTTCAAAATCACTTTTCTACAAGCATGATGTAATTGAGGTAGTTAAGATGATTAATGGAGTTAATAGTGTTGATAGAAAAACTATTTCCAAGGGAAGAATTTTCGGGTCGGCAAGTGGGGGCAGGGCGTGCTCACCGACGTGTAAAATGATATGCGGTGATGTCGGGCGGGCGTCCCAATGTCACCGCGCATCATTTAGATTTTCAGTTCAGTTGGGTGCGCAGCCGGCCCGCCAAACTGTCAAAGGCCTATTAAGGCCTGTTAAAAGCTAATTGAATTAATAAAATGAGCTGCCCGACCAAGCTTAAGGTTGGTGGGCAGGCGAAGAGCTCAGGCGGCCTTCGCATTTTTCATGGAACCTCATCCACGGGCGGGATGAGGTTTCATGAAGTGCTTAAAAATTCAATAAAATTTTTAAAAATTATTCATGGACATGTCCCAGCTCATGTGACACTGTCACATGAGGGGACATTTTTTACAAAGTTTTTAACTTCTTTATTTAAATCTTTAAACCATAAACTGATCTCCCTGAGGCACCTCTGTGCCTCAGGGAGATTTCTGTGCTCTTTTGCACACATGCATACGAAAGAGCGCAAGCCATGGCTCAGGGAATCCCCCCAACCCCCCCCCAAGCCCACACAGGGAGCACTCAGCGCTTCCAGGTGCGCGTCACGCTGGGCAGGCCTTAATTGGCCCGCCCTCATAAAATGGCGGCGCAGACCTGTTTGGGGGTGCCGATCGGGTTCGCGCCTGCTTCTGCCTGCCCCCACACAACCCCCTCAACAGAGGGAAAACTCTGCCCCAAGAGTGGGGGAATCCACAACAAGGAAGTGTAACCTTAAAAGTAGAGCTAGGCCATTCCAGGCTGATATTGGGAAGCACTTCTTTTGCTCAAATCTGGAACTATCTCCCCCAAAAATATGTTGAGACTATGTCAACTGAAAAATTAAAAACTAAGATTGGTAAGTTTTTGTCAGGCAAGGGTATTAAGGGTAATGGAAGGTGGGTAAATGGATTTCAAATACAGATCAGCCTTGACCTGACTGAATGGTGGAACAGGCTTGAGGGGCCGAATGGCCCACTCCTATTCCTCTGTTCCTATGGGTTAAATTTTTTGCTTGTTGGGTGGGCGGGCCCGACCCAATCTCCGGCGGGCGGGGAGCCGATCCCCACCAGAGAAGTGGGCCCCACCGCCATTTTAAGTGGTCAAGCCCAGCGTGACGGGGGGGGCTTCCCCAAATGCGAGAGTGCGCTCTTTCGCACATGCGCACGAAAGAACGCATATCTCCCTGAGGCTAAGTGCTGCCTCAGGGAGATCGCTGGAAGGTTTTCAAACTTTAACAATAGAAAAATAAAAAAAATCATTAACATGTCCCCCTCATGTGACAATGTCACACGAGATGGGACATGTTAATAAATTGCACAAAAACTTTAATAAACTTTTTAAAAAACGACATGAAACCTCATCCTGTCGGTGGATGAGGTTTCATGTTTTTTCAGAAGCCCGCCGGGGCTCCTGGCCTGCCCGCCAGCCTTAAGGTTGGATGGGCAGGTCTTTTAATTGTTTTAATTATCCTGACAACGGCCTCAATTGGCCATTGACAGGTCGGCGGGCGGCTGATCTCGCTGTGCCCCCGCCTTCCTGAAGATTTAAATGGGGCGGGATGACGTCGGGGGGAATCCCATGTCATTTTTGCGTCAGTGAGCAGATCCCGCCCCCTTCTCGCCAACGGAAAAATTTAGCCCTATGTCTCTAAAGCATAACACATTACTGAAAGTTACAAAAGGAGGTCTGGGCCGGTAAGAAAAATGTTACTGAGCTAGCCTTGATGCTGTTTCCTCATAAACTGTAAATGATAAGTACATTGGTGGTTTCTCCCCTTAACTGATAAACACCTCATGCCCATTGCAATGGAAAGTCTTTAAAATCACTTTCTGACTGTGAAAAATTACAAAATAAAGCAGAATGTCAGTTACCTAAAAGGAAACATCTGCAACTGAAGCCTCAATTGAGGTTAAAAAAAAGTCCCAGCTCAGGCAGCCCCAAAAATCTTTAAAAGTTGCTCTGTGTTGAGTGTTGCAAGATGGCCCATGGCAGTGTGGTTGCATAATGTGCTCATCATTTTCCTGTGATCACACAGAGATAAAACAATTGAGTTGAGATTCTGATTATAACTATTGTTCTGTTATCCAGCTTACCATGGGATAAATCAGCTTAATAATTCAAATCAAGCCTCATGTCATCTAGTGTTGGCATGGTCTGCCTTTGGAAAGATTGAAGAAATATAGATGCAAAAGATATTGTTGCATCCCAAGGTCCTGCTGTTATTGTACAAGTGGAGAATGGACAGCCTGAGACAACTGCCATAAAAGGAAGATACTCAGATTGTTTTTGTGAGAGTATGGAGCCATTAAACCTGAGAGAATATGTACACCAGATTCCAATTCATGACTCTGTCCAAGAGTGGAATGAAGGCTTAAAAGCACAGCACCAGATGTGAGAGCAGTGTTCAAAGCAAGAATGGATATTAGCATTAGAGAGAGTTAAGAATTGTTGAAGAGAAAACAAGCATATTAAGAAAGAGGAAACTTAATCAACTTAACTGTAGCAATTTAAAAGAACTGAGAGCTTCACTTGAGATCAGAGGAAATAGTAAAGTGTTAATAGATGAAGAAAAACTAAAAGTTGGAGACGTCAAAAGTAGGACTTGTTGGTTTATCTTGTGAGACACATGAAGACTTGGAGAGGATTTAGAAGAACATTTTATCACCAAAAGATATGGAGGAGGCCAAGGTATATTAATTGAATTATTTCACAGCAATGAAAAAGAAAGATGGGATCCTGTCATTTGAAGAACCGTCAGCAAACAGGTTGATAAGATTGGATTATGATTGAACAGGTTGTTAATAACCAGAATATGAGACTTTTGGAACCCATGAGTTAATCAATGAGGAGTTAGAGAATGAGTTATCAAGTACAACATGGCAAATCAATTTTACAGCAAGCTAGATGGCCATCAACAGAATCCGGATGAGACTATACAGTCGCTAGTGCATGATGCCCGACTGCCAAAACAATTAGAAATGTTGGAAATCTGGATCTTTTCAATCAGGTGTCTGTCTTGAAATAGCAACTTTCTGCTTGTGTCCATTCAAATGAATCCACTACACAACCATACCTTGTAATTGGCTTTTCTTTCAGACCTAATGGTGATACTTTCTTGAACGCTTAGTTAATGAGGGGACCTGGTCAATGTTATCTAAGAAGTCATTCATTACCTCTCATTGCAGATTAACTTGCAAAGCCCATTTACAATTGCAGAGCATAGCACAGCACTGCGCAGCAATAGTGTTCTGTTCTCTAGTTCCTAGTGAATCCCTCATGATGGCAGATTTTATTTGCCAATTGGAAGAATGTGCATCTGAGGACGGGTGGTCAAATTCTATTGCTGAAATCTGAAATGTAGGTTAAAATTGAACCATCAGCTGATAGTGGACAGTAAATGGCTGCACGTAGAAGCTGCTTCCCCTGAATGAGCACTTCTGTCAAAAGGACTTTTGGAAATGCTCAGTTCCAAATCTAGCCTGTGGAAGGCTGCCAAACCATTCCTAGAATATAGGGCAATATCAGCTGTGGACATCTCAGACAGATCATAGCTCTAAATGGTTCTGGATTAAACTTTATTCACTAACTGTTCCATAAAAAAAAATTCATAGACAACTAGTATGTCAGGGTTGTCATAACTGCCACACCAGCAGGGGATGACAACTAGCAAGGTTAGCCTGAGGCCATGAATCATTGTGCAAGAAGATGTAAAAAAAAATCTTTCAAAGGAAGTTCAGTTGTCTCCCACATCTGAGGCCAGGTAAAATATTCCAGAGCGAAACACTACACAATGGTATTAATGCTGAAACCTGAAAAGTCCAGTAGGAATATCCACATATACTTCCCTGAAATTATTATTCCAGGAGGAAGGTATCTGTTTAACTGACCAAGCAAATCAGCCTGGGACATCTGGTATTTTTGCCCAGTGACAAGACAGGTGGCTGCTTCTCTGCCATCATCTGCCAATCTGATGCCCTATTGGTGACCAGGACTGCTCTGAATGCTGAATGTGTGCGCTGAAAATATGCACTACGGTAATTTTGAATCCCAAGCTTTTCCATTGCTAAGTATCTATCCCCCTGCCCACTCCCAATTTTGTGAATAATGTACTATTGCTTTCTCTACGGGATCCATCTTAATTAAATTAGGACAAAATATATGTTCTACTATATATGACTAGGGACTGCATGGGGCCTTGATATTAGACAGGGCCTGAGAACAGACACAAGTGTCACAATGTGTGATTAACCTGTGGTCATTGCTTCCGATGCAGGCAGCGTGCAAGCTTTGTGCTGCTTGTAACTTGTATGATGGTTAATCTCACTTCTGAGTGGCTACACACATCCAGCAGGGAGCCCAAGTTTGTGCTACACCAGCACCACTTAAAAGTCAGCTTGCACCTCTTAAAGGAAAGGTATATTTTGACTGGAGCAGGTGCTGGAACTAGTTGTTGCAAAGTGTGTGAGCAGGAAGAACTCTGAATCAAGGTGTAACAGGGCTGAGAACGTGCCCCAAGGTTCCCTGATGTTGCTCTAAATGCCTTCATGAAGGAGATGGAGAGGAGGAGAGAGATTTTCTACTCGCTTAGGACCAGGAGACTCTCCAGCAAAACTTTGAAAAGGCATTTGCAGCAGATAGCTAAAGAATTCAATGCCAGGAATCAAGTTCTGAGGAGCTGGCTGCAGTGCCGCTAGAAGTTCAATGACCTTATATAAGTGGTTAAAATTGATGCATTCATCAAATCCATATCCTACCAACTTGACCTCAGACACTGCTCAATGCAACAGCAACCCCCACATCACTTCACCTCTCAATCCCGAATAAGTACAACTGAAACCTAACATTCATAGCCTCACCTCACCTTCACACACTTAGCACTGCTGCAAACCTCACAACCACAACTCACAGCTTGCACACACTGACAGCTGTTCAACCATGACAGCCACATCACCTGAACACAAGGCACCACACTCACTGACATACTTCCCTCTCAAGATGGTGCATAATCAGAGGCAGCAGCACCAAGCCAACAGTGGAGGTGGAGGGGTGGAGGAGGCACGTCTTCACTGCCGTGGAGCAGACAGAGTGCTTGGAGTGGCCATAACTAAGGCCCATGGCCAGCACAGCAGCTGAAACCAACAAAGGCAATAATCTTCTTTCTCACAGATGACCTCCACATCATCCCATGATCCCTTCCAATTTAGAAACTGCAGATGGTGTAAGCATTCATCTCTTGGTTCTTCGATCCCCTCAACATAACCCTACCCTTGAGCCTTTCTCATTTCAGTTACCCAAGAACTGCCAGCTGGCCAGGCAATGATGGAAGGGCAAGAAGACAGTGATGAGGAAGAAACACTGTCACTCTCTCTCACTCTTGCTGCTCAAATACTAACACTGCATGTATTTTGAAAGTAATGTAGAGGTGGGATCTGCACATGATGAGACACCGGGCAGGAATGTTCTGCAGCCAGGGCAAGAGTAGTACAGATGCCATCTCATCAGAGAGCGAGGTTGTACATGAGGTCAGCTGCAGAGGACTCAGATGAGCATTTCGATGGGGCATCCTACAGAAGAAGGCTTATGGGTATGCTCAATGAAATGCTTGGTGCATTAACTGGCCTGCCAGAAAGCCTACAGTCAATGTCAAGGATCATGGAGGAGTGCAGCAACAACTTGGCACGGGGCTTTGCACAGAACTTGGAGTCTGTTCTTTCCAGTGAGAAAATGGTGTCCAACTCTATTGGCACACTTGCGGATCCAGCCGTGATGCAGCATCTGATGGCTGATGCCTCAGCCTCTTCTGCAGTGAAAGCTATCCAGCATCAGTCTGCAGTGGAAACTCAGACTGAAGTCATTTGTTACAATCCACATAGAGACTGACAACTTAAAAAAAAAATTGAGCTTCACATAAATAGCTAAAAGAATGACACATCAAGGTTTCACATTTTAAGACTTTTTTATGACTAAAAACATTACTAATTGAACACTGTCTTTGTAACCAACTCATACATTAAACCACAGAATGGAATACTCCCTTTATTCTTTGCTCAACCAAAAAACACAATTCACAGATATACTCTACACTGTTCTTTACGTAGACATTCAATTTTCCCTGAATTAATCCAAAGTGATTCTTAGCTTAACTCCTGAGGGTTTATTCCTGTTCTTTTCTTTTCTCAGCTTGGTAACTTGCAATCTTAGAACTGACTTTCACAGTGAGGTTCCTTTTCCCAGTGACTCTCCCTCTCGCCCAAGCTCGGTGACTCTTCCAGCCTAATTTTAACTCCTATGAATTTGTTTTTTTCAATCCAAGTGCAAGCTTCCACCCACATTCCTGCATGCCGAAGCTTGGAGGCTTTTATAAGCCTCTAGCTGATCCCTCTCTCCCAGATTCAGGCAGACTTAAAACACCTCTGTGATATTCAGTGATATTCTAAGAAAGCTGATCTCTACAGTGGCTTCCTCTGCATCCTTCTCCATGGCAATGTGAATCACATGGGCCTTGTATACTAATAAGTTATCCTTGAGAGCCCAACTCTTTCAGCTTGGAACAAAATGGACAGTTTAAAGCACAACTGTTTACAACCCAACATTCTTAACACTTTTCTGGGACTTTGGAGACTCACAGTCTAATCACTGCCAACACAGGCTGCTGCCATTGTCTCCAAGCAAAAATATTTTACACCTTCTTCCCAGTAAAACAATCTAAGCCTTCCTTTGATAACAATCAAACCACACAGGCTTACTGTCAGGCAGACCTCAGAACAGGTCAAATGACCCCCTTCATTTTACCTTAAATTTAAAGACACCCATTCCCAAAATAGAACAATTTTCTAAACCTCATAATCGTAACATCAATTCAATCTCAGTTTGTTGTCATGCAAGCTTAGACTGCTGCCATCATAATTATGGATACCAGTGTTCAAAGGGGCTTGCAAGGTGTCACAGCAGCCCCGCAATCTGTACTCCAACAGATTACTAGGATTGCTGAGGCCCAGTCCCAGGGCAGTGTCTCTGTGGAATACAAACCTGCTGTCCGTTCTCAGGAGGACAGCATTTGTCCCGCTGTCACCGTGTTCGCTGTTGCCTGTCAGACAGTCGACCAACCCAGACTGCTGCTGCACATGCCAAGATGGCGTGGTGCAAAGTAAGACCTTCTAGACCCAGACTTGCATGAGGTGATCCTGCGAGGCTATCTGCAGTCTCCCCCACAGAAAGTCAACAGCTGTCCACCAGACTGAGGTGGTACCATGTAGCAGCAGGACAAGAAAAGACACACAGACGACAGGCACTAAGAGCAATTACTTTTGTATGCAATATAGTATGGCTTGAATTATAAATTTGGTTTGGAATGTTTATTTTGTAGTGGATTTTACTTTTGTATTGTAATCAAGAGGACACTGTGATGTCAAGTGACAAGGGGAAGATAAGATTTGGAACTGTTGATGATGAGGCTATGTTCATTTGTGCTGCACTCAGATGAGTGAATCACAGACAGCCTGGCCAGGAAGTGGCTATGTTAAAAGCAAAAAAACTGCGGATGCTGGAAATCCAAAACAAAAACAAAAATACCTGGAAAAACTCAGCAGGTCCGGCAGCATCTGAGGAGAGGAACACAGTTAACGTTTCGAGTCCGTATGACTCTTCAACAGAACTAAGGAAAAATAGAAAAGAGGTGAAATATAAGCTGGTTTAAGGGGGGGTGAGACAAGTAAAGCTGGATAGAGGGCCAGTGATAGGTGGAGATAACCAAAAGATGTCATAGACAAAAGGACAAAGAGGTGTTGAAGGTGGTGATATTATCTAAAGAATGTGATAATAGGTGACATAAAGGGTAGAAAGCAGGACAAGCAAGGTACAGATAGCCCTAGTGGGGGTGGGATGGGGGGAAGGGATCGAAATAGGCTAAAAGGTAGAGATAAAACAATGGATGGAAATACGTTTAAAAATAATGAAAATAGGTGGGAAAAGAAAAATCTAAATAAATTATTGGAAAAAAGGGGGATCGGAAAGGGGGTGGGGATGGAGGAGAGAGTTCATGGTTTAAAATTGTTGAACTCAATATTCAGTCCGGAAGGCTGTAAAGTGCCTAGTCGGAAGATGAGGTGCTGTTCCTCCAGTTTGCGTTGAGCTTCACTGGAACAATGCAGTAGGCCAAGGACAGCCATGTGGGCATGAGAACAGGGTGGTGTGTTGAAATGGCAAGCGACAGGGAGGTCTAGGTCATGCTTGCGGACAGAGCGAAGGTGTTCCACAAAGCTGTCACCCAGTCTGCGTTTGGTCTCTCCAATATAGAGGAAACCGCATTGGGAGCAGCAAATGCAATAGACTAAATTGAGGGAGGTGCAAGTGAAATGCTGCTTCACTTGAAAGGAGTGTTTGGGTCCTTGGACAGTGAGGAGAGGGGAAATAAAGGGGCAGGTGTTGAACCTTCTGCAGTTGCATGGGAAGGTGCCGTGGGAGGGGGTTGAGGTGTAGGGGGTGATGGAGGAGTGGACCAGGGTGTCCTGAAGGGAACAATCTCTGCGGAATGCCGCCGGGGGGGGGTGAAGGGAAGACATGTTTGGTGGTGGCATCATGCTGGAGTTGGCGGAAATGGTGGAGGATGATCCTTTGAATGCGGAGGCTGATGGGGTGATAAGTGAGGACCAGGGGCACCCTATCATGGTTCTGGGAGGGAGAGGAAGGTGTGAGGATGGATGCACTGGAGATGGGCCGGACACTGTTGAGGGCCCTGTCAACCACCGTGGGTGGAAAACCTCGGTTAAGGAAGAAGGAAGACATGTCAGAGGAACTGTTTTTGAAAGTGGCATCTTCAGAACAGATGCGATGGAGGTGAAAGAACTGAGAGAATGGGATGGAGTCCTTACAGGAAGCGGGGTGTGAGGAGCTGTAGTCGAGGTAGCTCGAGAGTCGGTAAGCTTGTAATGAATATTGGTGGACAGTCTATCACCAGAAATTGAGACAGAGAGGTCAAGGAAGGGAAGGGAAGTGTCAGAGATGGACCATGTGAAAATGATGGAGGGGTGGAAATTGGAAGCAAAATTAATAAATTTTTCCAGGTCCAGATGAGAGCATGAAGCAGCACTGAAGCAATCATCGACGTACCGGAGAAAGAGTTGTGGGAGGGGGCCGGAGTAGGACTGGAACAAGGAATGCTCCACATACCCCATAAAGAGACAGGCATAACTGGGACCCATGTGGGTACCCATAGCCACACCTTTTATTTGGAGGAAGTGAGAGGAGTTTAAGGAGAAATTGTTCAGTGAGAGAACTATGTTCAGTGAGCGGCTATGTTGGTTGCCTCCTCCCCTCATCTTCCTTCTGCTCCTCCTTCTTCTCTATAGCTGCTGTAGAGCTGATGGCAAGGGCTCTGCCCTCATGGTGACAAGGTTGTGCAGCACGCAGTAGACCACAATGAATTTTGACACACGCTCTGCCAAAAACTGCAGGCTCCTCCAGCTTGGTGTAGGCAGGGAAAGCATTGCTTAAGCAGCCCAATTTATCACATTTCGCTTTTGATTTGTATGCTGCCGACCGGAGTCATGAGCCATGCTGACGAAGGATAACTCTTGTCACCCAGCTCCTGCCTTTTGTAGTGTCTAAAGTGCAGTTAGCAGTAATGCAGAATTAAGGCATCATGACTGCTGCTAGGATAACAGGCACTGACCTGCATGATATGGTGCCTATGGTTGTACATCAGCTAGACATTGAGGGAGTGGAATCTTTCTGTTGCGGTACATCTTAGAATTGACATGCGGTGCCTGACAAAGCAACATGCCTTCTGACAATAATACCCTAAACCGTGGGGAAGCCTGCAATCCTCACAAAACCTTGTGCTCATTCTGCCTGCTTCTCTCTGGAAAGAGAGAGTAAAGCTCTTTTGAAATAGAGGGCCTCAATGGCCTCCCATATGCAGCAGTGGATGCGAATCAGGAGATGTTGCCAATATTGTCCGCTCCAGCCTGTAAAGAGTCTGAAGCATAAAAGTTCATGATCACGGTCACCTTCCCAGCCACTGAGAAAGCCGGTCTTTCCCCTGCTGTTGTGGTTGCAGTTGGTGGCAGATTTCAGTAAGGATCTCCTTCGTATAGCATAGACGTCTAACATACTGTTCCTCACTGAGGTTCAGGTAGAATTTTTCCCTGAACACACTAGGTAGATATGGCCTCTTGCTGCGAGCCCTTCCCCCCTCCTCCTCCTCCCTCTTCCAGCAGTTTGTATCATTCCTGTTCCCTATCATTCTGTTGTCCAAGGGGAATGCATAGTGCTGCACCATATTTTGGTGCAATTGGTTTCTGCAGACTCCTTGGAGGAAGTACAGAGTCCTTCAGCACTTGCCTCACTGCAACTTTAAACAACTCTGGAAACCACAAGACACTTCTGCATATCGCAGCAATAGCCTGTCGAAATCAACAGCAACTAACCTGAAAGTAATTGACAGTCCCTTTAAATAGCACTAGCTGGTTTGTCCTTTCTGCTGCTCAACGCATGCTCAGCATGTGTGTGTTTAAGAGAGGCATTAGCTGGAGTTTACTCTGCATTCTTTTGGCAGACACTGTCTGCATGCATGCTAAAACCTTCACCAGAATGGTGACCACGTGGCTAGTGCCACAAGTGTGCCACGTGCCATAAACGGTACCCATAGTGCCAAAAAAAAGAGCTTTATGGAACCAAATTTCATGGTACAGCTAAGCTCTGCATCACTTGAGTGTTTACAATTTAGAAGCTTTCTTCCATCTGCTGGTCTCTCTTGCAGAGTCAGAGCTGGAAACCTTCTTGCAAGATCAAATGCACCTTCTGTTATTATGCATTTTCTTCTCCTGTGTAGCAGCAAACCTCTTTTGTGGGCAAATGAAACTTAACACAGGAAGGTTGCCATTTACCATAGTGCACAGATCTAAGCAATTCACTGAAAACCATGTCATTCTTCAAATTGCTTTTTGAATCTTGTTTGTTTATTTACGTTGTTGTGGTTTGGTGTGTAGGGTAGTAGAGGAAGTGTAGGGTTATTTTCAGTTATTGAATTTTTGTATATTGCATTTTATTTATGATATAAAGAATAGCATGATATGTATTGCTAAAGAGAACAACAACCTTACAAGCCTCAAGGCAGCAATCAAGATAGATCAGTAAACCTTCCAGTAGATTTGCCTCATTGAGATAGACATGGTCAGGTTTCTAGGGGATTAATGTCGATGTTTACTGATCTAGATTGGACTTCAGCTAGACAGAGTTGCGGATGGTGATCTATGAAGAGTGATTTGTTATGTTTCCTTCTTGTTTTACTTTGTGTAAAAAACACACACAGCTAGAAGCAATCAGCACCATGTCATCTAGTGAATTTCGCCTAGATTTAAGTTTTGTGCGAAGAAAATGAACTAATTTCTTCAGTGATCATTTTTCTTTCTACCCTCTAAAAATATTATTCACCCAATGCTGGATCTACTTTTCCAGCTTTCAGATTTCCTTCGGTGCCTAAGGTGAGCCCACAGAGCAGAAGGGCAAATGTTTGTTTGATCTTGGTTTTCAGTATGAATACAGATTGCTAAAACTCTGATCTCTTGGTTTTAATCCTTCCTGTTAGTCCTGGGGTTTAAATTGCAGAGATATCAGTAGGTAGATAACAACTTAACTCTTAAAAGCATGAAGAATCATTGTTGTCAGTTTCCCTTTGTTGTTGAAGAAAGCTGTTTCTTGCATGCGTAGTCATCTGTTGTGCATTCTAACATGGCTGTGGAGCCCGATTGCAGACTTGTTTGGCTTGCTACAAGGCAGGAAAAGATGACTTGTCTGATTTTGTTGGGAATGTCCAGTCTTTCTAGCTTGCCTTTTGTCCTTTTTGTTGCCTATATTTCTTGCTGGTCAAAAGGAAACAACCCCTCTACTTCAGATTGCTCCCCAAGTAGTTCTTGTACATTTTTCTCCCAGTCTGTGGTGAACATGAGGTTCGCCTTCAAGGAGTCCTTAACTTTGATCTCGGCCTACTCCGCAGGTCCAAGTTTAAGTTCTAAATACATAGGATTATGTACCTTAGGATTTTATCATCAGTCATACGGACATGTCCATGCCATCTGAGTACGCTCTGATGATGAGTCCCTCAATTCCAGGCATTTTTACTCTTTGAAGTACCTCAGTGTCAGGCACTTTGTCCTCCCATTTGACGCCCATCATGTTCCGAATGCATCTCATGTGGAACCTGTCCAACTGCTGAGTAGGTCCGGGGTAGGTAGTCCATGTTTTACAGGCATATAGGGGGGTGGATATTACCACAGCTTTGTACACAGCAAGTATTATTGTAAGTTTGATACCTCGTTTCCTCCAGTGTTAATGGGAAATACTGAGCTTTCTCTGGCAATTCTATTTGCCACCTTGCTGTCAATGCAGACATCTCTGGAGATTGTGCTTCCGAGATAGATGAAGTTACCTACAGCCCACAGGGTTGTGTCATTGATAGTTATAGTAGGTAGGATGTAGTCAGAATTTGGTGGTGGTTGGTGGAGTATCTCTATCTGCCTCAAGCTGATGGTTAGCCCATAGTCGTCAGCTGCTTTTGAAAAACATGCTAAGTGTGACACGAGGGCACAGTCGTCAGCAAACAGAAAGAATGAAGAATAGTGTGTTAAATAAAGCCCATATCTGAAACTAGGCATCAGATTTAATACAGAAATTCATTAGCTCAATACTATTGATTTGTTTGTGCATAACAATTGCTGTGTGTCCATGGAGAATCTGAGATGTCTGTGGCAGTATGGTTGGAAATAAAGTGGAGACTGGTTGGAGTGAAGGAAGGGTCTTGATTTGCAATAGTTGCTGCAGAATAAATGCATCATGCTCTGAAGCATGTTCGTTAATGACTTAGTCAAACGTAATAATAGAGATTGGCAGGTGCCTGAGGTGGATGGATAAATGAAGTATATTTATAAATCTCCGCATGTTAAAAGCTGCAGAAAATGGTGTATAGTAAATGATTTCCACCTCAAAGGATTCCAATTCAGTGAAGTAAATGTAATTTTAAGAAAATACAAAAGCTCTCTACTTCCAATTTCAAGCACTATACCAGCGCAGGACACAGTAAAGTGACTTGATATTTAGATTTCTGATCCTTTTCTGATGTGAATTTCTTTGCAGTGATGTTATGGGCAAATAGGTCAGAGTATAACATCCATCAACTTGCCTCTGGTGCTCCATTACAGTCTAAATAACTGGAGCACTTTAAAGCCAGTGCCAGCGTATTATCTGAAAAGAATTCACAGAAACAGAATCAATACAACTATGGCCAAGATTCCTGTCCCAATAATGGCTCCAATGGTCTGGTGATACTGCCTTTGGGAATTAGAACCAATGAAGTAATAGGATCATTGACAACCCAAAAGAATGAGATATATTGTAACACTGTAGTACAGCCATACCAAAGCATGGCAAGCAACACCAGCTGAATCAATTTTATCTATATTATTGTATCTATTTACTTGCATTCATATAGATCAGTGTTAAGCTGAAGGAATTAAAAACAAAGTTCCATCGCACAAGTATTGCACAAGTCCACCCAAATCAATTCTTCAAAGGCGTGCTATAAATATTGCTGGGCATTTAATCTATCCTCTTTGCTTCCCACCATGCTTCTGGCCCTAGTGGGGTTTACCAATTGTAAATTATAATTGAGTTTCATTCATTCACTCTAAGACAACCACCGTATTGTGCCTGAATGCCAACACCCATCCATTATCTCACAGCCGTTAATCTTCTTATTCAAAAGTCCGGGAAATGAGATCAAAACAATAACAAGCGAAATGTACCAAAAGCTAGCTTTTCTCAATCAGTTTCATTGCCTTTCTGTCCTGAAGATCACATTTTTCTACAAAGTCCAATTGATTCTATTCATTCTCTTGTAGAAACTGAAATATTCTAATTAACTTTTGCTTCATACTCAAATGTATATCATTAAAACTACAAGAAATCAAGGCAAAAAGAAAGTCTTGCATTTATATAGCACCTTTAATGACTACTGGAAGCCCCAAATTGCTTTACAGCCACTTTTTGAAGTGCATCAATCAATTTGCACACAGCAATTTCCCACAAACAGCAACGTGATAATGAGCAGATAACCTGTTTTTGTTATATTAATAGAGGGATGAATATTGGCCAATACACCAGTGATAACTCCCTTTCTCTTTGTTAGGCTTCATCTCATTGACACCTTTGTGTTATCAATAAGCCTTAAGTTATCAAGTTGTACTTTACATAAGCTTAATGATGAAGAGTTTTAATTTGTATGTATTATTGGAATGTTATTAAGAAATCTTTAAGCTGGCATCTCTTTAAGTGCCAAAATGCTGTAATGTAGCTTTAAGGGGGAAACAAACACAGGAGTGAACTGAGATTGTAGTTGGGGTACATTTACACATTTGGGCTCCAGTGACTCTAACATTAGTAAGCAGAAACAGAAGCCAAAATCTGGGATTCTAGTGTCCTAGAAGGATGGCCTGAGGGCTAGAATTATAAGTAAAGGATACAAGCTGAGGTTAGTTTGTTGTAGGGAAACCAGAAGCACTCTCTCCATTGGTCAAGAATTGTAAATATTGTAATTGTAAATATTATTGCAATTATTTGGTTAGAAGTTATTAATTGCGTTGACACAGATGCACAACTTGGGCTGAATGTTGCAAAAGCTGCCTGCAAAAAGGTATAAAAATAGAGGAGTATCACTAGGGTCTTTGCACTTGCCAGAGGATAGCACTTGTCAGAGGACACTTGCTAAAGAGGCTCTTGTCTGGACAGAAGGTTAGGAGTTAGTAGCAGGGCACTTGCTAGGAGGTTAGCATTTGCTTAAGATATTGCCAGTTGATGGGTAATTGTCATAGGCTGGGGCTTGCCGTAAGAATCCAGAAGTGACTGGCAGTTACCGGGTTTGAGGTTTACCATGAGGAATCCAGGTAGATCTTTGAATCCAGTATTGGGGCTTAAGTAATTGCCTTAAGAAAAATTGAACAATCTTTGTCAGGAAGATGCTCTCAACTCCAGAGAGAAAGAGGGAGAGAGAGAGAGAAAGAGAGAGGGAGAGAGAGCGAGCACAAGAGAGAGAGAGAGGGCACAAGAGAGAACGAGTGTGAGAGAGAGCGAGCATGAGAGCACACGAGAGAGAGGAGAGAGCAAGAGAGCGAAAGCGCGAGAGAGCACGAGCGTGAGACAGCGAGAGCACGAAAGCAAGAGAGAGAGAGAAAGAGAGAGAGAAAAAAGCACTCAGCAACTAGCTGTGAAACATCGAGCTACAACAGTTAACGTAGACTGAGAAGTCAGAGTTGAAGTCTTAAAGCTGCAAAAGGGGTTTTGCATGTATTATGTTAGAGTTAGATTGACTAAATGAATACCTCGAAGAGTATTATGAGTCAAGAGACCAGGTTCAAGCAACCAAGAAGACGAGAGGACCCTCAAAATCCTTGGATCCATGGGAAAGACAGTGCTTCCACGACTAGTGGGTTTTTTTTTAATTTGTTCATGAGATGTGGGTGTCAATGGCTAGGTTGGCAATTATTGCCAATCCCTAATTGCCCTTGTTCATAGGGCACTTAGAGAACCCACCTTACTGTGGGTCTGAAGTCACATGTAGGTAAGGATTGCAGATTTCCTTCCCTAAAGGACATTAGTGAACCAGATGGGTTTTTATGACAATTGACAATTAGACTTTTAATTCCAGATTTTTTTTAAATCAAATTCAAATTTCACCATCTACCATGGTGGGATTTGAACCCAGAGCATTACCCTGGGTTCCTGGAATACCAGTACAGTGGCAATACCACAATGCCACCACCTCCTCCCCTAAAGGTTAAGCATTAATCTTTGTTGTCCAATAGATCTTGTTAGTTTGCATTCTAAATTAGTGATTATCCTTTTTGTCAGTAAGGTTATTTCTTGACAAGAATTTTCTAACTCTGGGGTTCAGTATAGAGTCCAAATCCCAACATCTTCTTTGAAACAATGCATAGGATCTTTTATGTCCACAAGGGGGCAGACAGGGCCTAGCTTTAACATCTCATCCAAAAGACAGGATTTTCTGGTCCCATCACGGGCAGGACCAGCCACCCCAGCCACAAGTCCATTGACTTGCAGCAAGACCAGAGGATCACAGCAGTGGGCAGATGAGGAAAGTCCCACTGAGTGTCACCAACAGTGCAGCACTCCAGCCCAGATTTTATTAAGCAAGTCTTGGAGTGAGAACTAAACCCACAACCTTCTAACTCAGAGACAGTGTGCTACCCACTGAGCCACTTACTATTACAGGTATTATTGTAATGGCTTTTGAAATAGCCTTAACTGTGTCTTTGAATCTGTTGTATGTTTTCAGTTTTCTTGAAATCTTTGTCTTTTCTCTCTCACACACACATTTGTGTGTTACAGATCATTCAGGGGGATGAGTTGCTTTGGCAACATGCACTCTTACATGTTGTAGTATGGAGCTATGGATAGTGATGGTAGAAGCTCCAACATTCTTCCCATCACATGGCTGACCAGGAATCTCCCCCATTCTTACCGCCATGTGTTGGAGAGAAATACAGGTTGATAATCAACCTGTTTGGCCACATTCCTTGGTCATCAAGTCCTGGGGAGGGACTTGAATCTGAAGCTTCTGGCTCAGAGGCAGGGAACACTGTCCACTGTACCACAAGACCTCCTATATACATATTTCAGATAAATACCAGAGTCAAAGGACTGAGCTTCAGCCCAGAGGTGAGCTTGGTGCAGAGTTGGACAGTTTGAGGTCAGGAAACCTTGAAAAACAAGTTTCTTGAATGTCCTCCAGTTTTTAACTGCAGGACTCCTTTATATTTTTTCTGATATTTTCCCATCCATTGGCAGCCTGATTAGCTGAAGCAGTCAGGTAGGAGTAGTTGGAGGGGCGGGGGTGCTTTGTGGTGGGGGTTGGTCTTGATCGCCGGTGGTTGTGGGGTCCAATATGGTGGAGGTCTGGTGGCAGTTGATGGGTGTCGTCAGATGGTGGTTGAAGGAGAGCGGAAGATGACTGGGATCTGGGAGGGGAAGGGGTCCAATGTGGTCGCGTTGGGGTTTGCTGGTGGTCAGAAGATTGGATGATGGTCGATGGCAAAAGTTGGAGGTCGGAAGTTCCAATAATGATCAGGGGTGTGCAGTGTTGGTTGGGAGGAGGATATCATACCAAAATGGTAGCTGGGAGGTTCCGTTGATTATCAGGGGCACCTATGGTGGTCAATGGGGAGCAGACAGATTGCTGGCAGGCAGGGGATTTATTGGACGGATTGCTGGGCTGGTAGATGCACATCTGCTCCTCCTAATCCACAAGCAGCGCAGTAAGGGCAATAATCATATGGTTTCAGCCCTTTTCACCTCCTTTTAGCTGTCGGGTTTCCCAACGTCTGGTCATCCCTCCTAACATGAGTTGAAAATAAAATGACTTTTAAAATGAAGCTGCACAGCTTTATTATTATATTTAAATTGCCAAAATGCCTCCCATGAATTGGTTCATTGCCCACCTCTCATCCTGCATCCATTAAAACCAGAAGTTCAAGAAGGTTGAGTTCTTGTTTCAGAATTTTATATTTTAACTTCTGACCCGACCCCAACCCACCAGTTTTTGTGAGTTAGGATTCAGCTCAAAATGTCTACATCCTCGTGATTGATCTCTATAAATTGGACTGGTATTATTTAACAGCAATAAAGAAACAGCCACCTGCACTTCAACAGAAGATTAATATGTGACTGTAGATCTGCAGAACAATCCTGGTTGGCAGTGTTGGGTGGGAGGGCGTGATGCTGTTAAATGACCCACAAGTACTTTTTTGACCTGACCTATTACTTTACTGATGACATTTAATAACATGTTTGAGGGCATTCTTCACAAGGGTCCATGGGAGTTCTGACCTATTTTATTTTACATGATATAGTGATCCTGCCCTTAAAAACAGTCCTGTGACTTAATGTAAGCTGTGCCAAAGCAGATTTGCTGATAATATGAAACATATCTGCTGTGCATTTCCTGTCAATCACATTTGCTCCATTTCTTGGTCCATCACACTTTAGGGGGTCACACAGAAGTTTCAGCGTTGCACTATAAAAAACAGACTGAAGCATTTATTTTGAACGTAGAGGGAAATTCTCAATGTCACACCAGAGCCATTACATATGGAGGTTCTTAATTGGTGCTAACAATCACACTTAAAAAAGACAACCAAAGACAAAAAACATACAGCCTAAATAGCAAATAAATTCAACATGAGCTCACTCATTGTTTAATTAAAAGCAATTAGACACCATCCCCTTAAAATTAGTTTCAAATTAGCAGTAGCATAATGCATCATAATGTGATGAGTTAAAAATGGGTCCCTTTAATGATTAGTGCTGTCTATAATGGCGCAGCAGTCCTATCTTTATAAAACATTTATCAGCTTACAACACTATGACATATGGATTAGGCATATTTATGGAAATATAGATAGAGAGCGGCCGAGGTCTGGAATCTTTCATGTTCTGTCTTACAATGGCAAGTGTCCAATTTTGCTGAGAGGAGTGATACTTCAACTTTGATGATCATAGAGACAATGATCCACAATCAAACTCAGTGCTAGTATTTGTCAAGAACATATGTAACAGACAATATTCATCAAAATGGTGGAATTAGCATACTGCTCATTATAGGAGCATGCATAATTTTTAAGGTATGTCTTTGATATATTGCAGAATTGAAAACCATTGGTGAGATGATATCCATGGATATTACTCTTTATAAGAGCAAGACCATCACACCTCAGATTCCTCCTTAAGCATTTGTTATCCTCACGATGACTCTTTGGGGATCTACTACATCATGTATCCCTCACAAAGCAGTTAAAAATTTGCAAAAGGTACCTCAGACCATGACCCAGAATTCAGATGAGGCTTCTGCTTCATCAATAATCCTGTTACAAGATCTGCATGTATAGAGTTATGAACCAGGGCTAACGCTGCCAATGATTCTTCATCCATAAAAATCAGCGTATTGCTAAAATAGCCAGCAGCACAAATCTCTCTAAGAATACCAATGTCTCAAAAAGCAAACAAAAAGCCCAAATACAAGACATACAATTGTGAAGGAATATTTTCACTAAGGGCGCACATGATTTATGCCAAGCAATAATAGGTTTACAAATGATTTAAAAATGATTTTTTTTCACTCATGCCTCTGCTCAGTGAGTGTGGGCTGGATTTTACATGATGACATCGGGTCAACAATCGAACATCATCCCCCCAGTCTCCAATAATATGGAAGGCGAGCAGGTAGCGAAATCGGAGGCCTGCCCGCTCTTTCGAAAACAAAACAAGCTATTGAGATTCTTAAAAAGCCAATAGACTGTGATTTTTCATTCCCTCCATGTTTCATAGTAGCATGGATAAAACACTGGAGTTACGCCAGGTATGAGGCTGTCGCACAAGAGTGAATAAAAAGACTTGTAAACAGCACCATGGCTGCATATAGAAGCAGAGTCTGCTGCTGAATGTGGTAGCATTTGGCATGAGTAACATTATATGTTCAGTTTTTATAGGCTGACCTAGCAAATAAGGAGAGAGTGAGAGGGAAGGGGGCCATTAAATTGGTGGTCAGAACCGACTTTCAGTTCACGGCCTATCGCCTCTCCTGCTGGGCGACCGGCCCTAGATCCCCAGTTGGGCACAGAGCCCCCCCCTTCACAATGCTAATTGGCTGCATTCCTGCTGGCCAGCTGCTGATTGGCTGTCCTACATTTGATTCAATGTGCTGAAACAGTGGGAACGGGGCAAGAGCGAGCAGACTGTGCACTTCCTGCTCCACCTCCCTTACCCCATCAGAAACCATAAAATCCAGCCCATGAAATATTTCCCTCACCTTCACACACGGATAAACATGTGATCACCTCTTACCACAATTTATATCAATAATAAAGATGTAATTAACTTTGCAAATTTTCTAAGACTAAACAGGACGGGACTAATATTTTGGCGGGGAGGTTTGTTCGTATAGTTGGGGACGGTTAAAACTAGCTTGGTGGGGGAATGAGTACCCGAGCACAGATTCCTAAGGGAAAGGAGCAAAGATGAAAACAGAAAGCAAAGAATTAGTAAGTGAGTGTGGAATGCAGAGAAAACCAAGGTTATCAAATAGACACAAAAGAAATAGCAGTGCTTTATGGTATATATTTCAATGTAGGGAGTCTAGTAAATAAGACAGGTAAGATGAGGGCACGGATAGACATCTGGAAGTATGATAGCTACTACTGAAACATGGCTTTAAGAAAGGCAACAATGGCAGCTCAACATTCCTGGTTCCAGGGTTTCAGGCAGGATAGATAAGAGGATAAAAAGGAGGGGGTCACCATATTGTTTAATGAAACAATTACAGCTCTAAGGTGCGATAATATGATGGAAGGATCATCAAATGAGGAGAAATGGGTTGAAGTGAAGAACAAAAAAAGGTAATCACACTTCCAGGAGCAGAGTAGAGATTTCCACATGTTCAGAGAGAGATGGAAGAGCAAATATGTAGGGAAATTTCTGAGACAAGCAGGGGAAAGCAATGGCATAGTGATATTGTCGCTGGACTAATAATCCAGAAACTCAAAATAATGCTCCGAGGACCCAGGTTCATAACCCACCATAGCAAATGGTGGAATTTGAATTCAATAAAAATCTGGAATTAAAAGTCTGCTGATGACCATGAAATCATTGTTGATTTTTTGTTGTTAAAAACCCATCTGGTTCACTGATGTCCTTTAGGGAAGGAAATCTGTCGTCCTTACCTGGTCTGGCCTACATGTGACTCCAGACCCACAGCAATGTGGTTGACTTTGAAATGGCCTAGCAAGCCACTCAGTTGTAACAAACTGCTACAAAGTCACAAAAAAAGAATGAAACTGGACGGACCACCTGGCATCGGCCTAGGCACCGGAAATGACAACGGGAATCGCAGCCCTGTCGACCCTGCAAAGTTCTCCTTGCTAACATCTGGGGGCCAGTGCCAAAATTGGGAGAGCTGTCTCACAAACTATTCAATCAACAGCCTGATATAGTCATCCTCACGGAATGATACCTTACAGGTAATGTCCCAGACACCACCATCACCATCCTTGCATATGTCCTGTCCCTCCGGCAGGACTGACCCAGCAGAGGTGGTGGCACAGTGGTACATAGTCGAGTTGCGGGGGGGGGTTGCCCTGGGAGTCCGCAACATCAACTCTGGACCCCATGAAGTCTCATGGCATCAGGTCAAACATGGACAGGCAAACCTCCTGCTGATTACCATGTATTGCCCTCCCTCAGCTGATGAATCAGTGCTCCTTCATGTTGAACATCACTTGGAGGAAGCACTGAGGGTGGCAAGGGTGGCAGAATGTACTCTGGGTGGGGAACTTCAATGTCCATCACCAAGAGTGGCTCGGTAGCACCACTACTGATCGAGCTGGCCAAGTCCTAAAGGACATAGCTGCTAGACTGGATCTGCGGCAGGTGGTGAGGGAACCAACAAGAGGGAAAGACATACTTGACCTCATCCTCACCAACCTGCCTGCCACAGATGCATCTGTCCATGGCAGTATCGGTAGGAGTGACCGCCGCACAGTCATTGTGGAGACGAAGTCCCGCTTTCACATTGAGGATACCCTCCATCGTACTGTGTGGCACTACCACCATGCTAGATGGGATAGATCTCAAACAGATCTAGCAACGCAAGACTGGGCACCCATGAGGCGCTGTGGGCCATCAGCAGCAGCAGAATTGTACTCAAACACAATCTGTAACCTCATGGCCCAGCATATCTCCCACTCTACCATTACCATCAAGCCAGGGGATCAACCCTGGTTCAATGAAGAGTGCAGGAGGGCATGCCAGGAGTAGCACCAGGCAAACCTAAAAATGAGGTGTCAACCTGGTGAAGCTATAACACAGGACTACTTGCATGACAAACAACATAAGCAGCAAGTGATAGACAGAGCTAAGCGATCCCACAACCAACGGATCAGATCTAAGCTCTGCAGTCCTGCCACATCCAGTCGTGAATGATGGTCGACAATTAAACAACTCAGTGGAGGAGGAGGCTGCACAAATATCCCCATCCTCAATGAGGGAGAAGCCCATCACATCAGTGCAAGATAAGGCTGAAGCATTCGCAACAATCAAAGTGCTGAGTGGATGATCTATCCCGGCCTCCTCCGGAGGTCCCCAGCATCACAGATACCAGTCTTTAGCCAATTCCATTCACTTCACATTATATCAAGAAATGGCTAAAGGCACTGGATAGTGCAAAGGCTATGGGCCCTGACAATATTCCAGCAATATACTGAAGACTTCAGTATATTGCTGGAATATTGTCAGGGCCCATAGCAGAACTAGCAGCGCCCCTAGCCAAGATGCTCCAGTACAGCGACAACACTGGCATCTACCCGGCAATGTGGAAAATTGCCCAGGTATGTCCTGTGCACAAAAAGCAGGACAAATCCAACCCAGCCAATTACCGCCCCATCAGTCTACACTCCATCATCAGTAAAGTGATGGAAGGGGTCATCAACAGTGCTATCAAGCGGCACTTGCATAGCAATAACCTGCTCACTGATGCCCAGTTTGGGTTCCGCCAAGGCCACTCAGTTCCTGACCTCATTACAGTCTTGGTTCAAACATGGGCAAAAGATCTGAACTCACGAGGTGAGGTGAGAGTGACTGCCCTTGACATCAAGGCAGCATTTGACTGAGTGTGGCATCAAGAAGCCCTAGCAAAACTGGAGTTAATGGGAATCAGGGGGAAAACTCTCCACTGGTTGGAGTCACACCTAGTACAAAGGAAGATGGTTGTGGTTGTTGGAGGTCAGTCATCTCAGCTCCAGGACATCACTGCAGGAGTTCTTCAGGGTAGTGTCCTAGGCCCAACCATCTTCAGCTGCTTCATCAATGACTTTCCTTCCATCATAAGGTCAGAAGTGGGGACGTTCGCTGATGATTGCACAATGTTAAGCACCATTCGAGACTCCTCAGATACTGAAACAGTCCATGTCCAAATGCAGCAATTCCTGAAGAATAGCCAGGCTTGGGCTGACAAGTGGCAAGTAACATTCACGCCACATAAGTGTCAGGCAATGACCATCTCCAAAAAGAGAGAATCCAACCATCGCCCCTTGATGTTCAATGGCATTACCATCACTGAATCCCCCACTATCAACATCCTGGGGGTTACCATTGACCAGAAACTGAACTGGACTAGCCATATAAATACTGTGGCTACAAGAGCAGGTCCGGGGCTAGGGATCCTGCGACAAGTAACTCACCTCCTGACTCCCCAAAGCTTGTCCACCATCTATAAGGAACAAGTCAGGAGTGTGATGGAATACTCTCCACTTGCCTGGATGAGTGCAGCTCCCACAACACTCAAGAAGCTGGACACCATCCAGGACAAAGCAGCTTGCTTGATTGGCACCACATCCACAAACATTCACTCCCTCCGCCACCGACGCACAGTAGCAGCAGTATGTACCATCTACAAGATGCACTGCAGGAATTCACCAAGGCTCCTTAGACAGCACCTGCCAAACCCACAACCACTACCATCTAGAATGACAAGGGCAGCAGACAGATGGGAACACCACCACCAGGAAATTCTCCTCCAAGTCACTCACAATCCTGACTTAACAGCACTGTGAATGTAGCTACACCACGGGCTGCAGCGGTGCAAGAAGGCAGCTCACCACCACCTTCTCAAGGGTAACTCGGGAAGGGCTATAAATGCTGGCCCAGCCAGCGAAGCCCACATCCCATGAATGAATTAAAAAAAAACTACAGGCAATAATAGTAGAGGCTTTTAACTAGTCAAATAATATGGGATAGAATCAGTGTAAAAGGTATGGAGGGAACAGATTTCTTAAAGTGCATTCAGGAGAACTATTTTAGTCAGTGTCTAGCAATCCCAACAAGAGGAGGGGCAGTTCTGGATTTAGGGAATCGGGCTGGGCAGGTGGAAGGGATATCAGCAGGTGACCATTTTAGTGGAGGTGGCTATAGTTCAGTTAGATTTAGCATTGAAAGGGACAAAGATAGACCAAGAGTAAAAGTTCTCAACTGCAGAAAGGCCAATTTTAATAAGCTGAGATGTGATCTAGCAAAAGCAAACTGAAACCAACTATTTGAAGGTAAATCAATGTCAGAGCAAAGGGAGCTATTCAAGGAGGAGAGAGTAAGGGTTCAGAACAAAGATTTCCACAAAGAAACTAGGACTCCCAAATCTAAAACTCCCTGGATATTTAGCCACATACAGGATAGGATAAGGCATAAAAAGGGAAGCTTGTGTTAGATACCGGGGGCTCAATACAGCAGCAAGTCAAGAGAAGTACAGAAAATGCAGGAGCAAAATTAAAAAGGAAATTAGAAAGCAGAGAGAGGGCATGAAACAATTTTGGCAAGTTAAATCAAGGATAGCCCAAAGATGTTTTATAAATACATAAAAAGCAAGAGGATAACTAAGGAAAAAGTAGAACCAATTAGAGACAAATAAAGGTCACTAGTGTATGGAGGCAGAAGATGTGGGCATAGTTCTTAATGAATACTTTGCGCCAGGCTTTACAAAAGATGAGGGGAAATGTAGACATTTTATTTAAAGAATAGGAGTTGAAGTATTATATAGGTTAAATATAGTGAGAGAGAAAATATTAAAGGATTTAGCATCTTTGAAAGTTGATGAATCACCAGGTGTGGATGAAATGTATCTAATTAAACTAATGAAGCTGCAACACTCGAACAAAGGAGCTGAGTTTAAGGAAAATTTCAGACTGAGACCTAGAATTTCTTCGCACAAGTAGTCATCAACATGCGGAATGGAGTCAATTACCAAAGTAGATTAGTCAAGGCCAAATCGTCTGCTTCTGATGACTCATTGACCTGAAACATTAACTGTGTCTCCCTCCACAGATACTACAAGACCTGCTGAGTATTTCCAGTATTTTCTGTTTCTATTCCAAATCATCTGGTACCATTCAAGAGGCTGTTGGATGTGGTAACGAGGGAACTGCAGGCATTTCTGGACTGCTGAGCAAAGATGGGCGGAATAGTCTTCCTCATGTGAATCTATCTTGTGACATGGCTAGTAGAAGGAGAGTGTAAATTAGCTGATTGATAATGTGACCTTCCTCCACCTCCACTCACTCCCAGCTCCACATACTTCATTATACTCAAAATACTGGGGCTGGGTTTAAAGTTTCTAACCTGCTCAGAGTGGGGGAGGCCAACAGCATGTGGGGAACCTGGAAGTTTCAGCAGCTCAGTTGTCAGTGTCTTTTCATAGAATCATAGGAAGGTAACAGCGCAGAAGGAGGCCATCAGCCAGTCCTGTCTGTGCTGGTTCTCTGCAAGAACAACTCACCTAAGACCAACTCACCTGCGTTTTCCCCATAGCCCTACAAATGTTTCTCTCCAGATAATGATCCAACCCTTTTTTGAAAGCCCCAATTGAACCTGCCTCTACCACACTTTCAGGTCCAGACCCCAACAACCCACTGTGTAAAAAAAGTTTTTCCTCATGCCACTGTTGCTTTTTATGCCAATCACCTTAAATTGGTGTCCTCTGGTCCTGGTTCCTTCTGCCAATGGAAACAGTTTCTCCCTATCTACTCTATTCAGGGCCATCATGATTTTGAACACCTCAATCAAATCTACTCTTAATCTTCTCTTTTCCACAAAAAAAGCCCCAGCTTCTCCAATCTATCCACGTAACCAAAGTTCCTTATTCCTGGAACATTGGAGATGAAGAGTTGAGAGCCTTCCAACTATCTGATAAAAGAATTAAATATCACAGTCACATGGCACACAACATTCAATCATGCCGACAATCTCATCAGCCAGTGAAATATGATCATGTGCGCAACAATGAGAGAACCCTCTCACTTTGTCAGATCTAATTGGTGAAGTGGTGAAGACAGGAACAGCAGTGGCGAGTCCCTATCGAAGGGCACAGCTCCCTTCAAGCTCTGTCTAGCTGGTTTCAAATACTGAACCTTGGGGGACCTCGACAAAAAGGGCAATTCTGTGGGAACAGCAGGAAATCCATCTGGTTCTGACAACAGGAGAGAGATTGGAGGGTTCCGTCTCCAACATGGGTGCCATGATGTCTCAGGTCTTTACATTAATGTCCACATCCAAGAAAAGGCCATAGAGCATCAGACCAGCAGCTAACTGTGTGCACATGCTGGCCCTCACCAATGGATTGCCACCTTAAACAGGTTTGAGGAAACCCAGATTGGCCATTCACTAGCTCTTGGCTAGCAGGCAAGTATGAATGGACCATGGGGGAAGATGGAGAAAGGGGGCATAGAAGCTGGGGTCTCTGTTCAAAGCTTCTGACCCCTTAACCCCTCCCCTCATTCAGAACCACACATGTTTCCTCTTGTCCAAACAGTTGAGTATGCTCCTGCACTAGTGCAAGTTCAGCAGTCATTGGGAGGTGTCAGCTGTGGCTCAGTTCATAGCACCCTCGCCTTTGAATCAGAGGGTTGTGGGTTCATGTCCCACTCCCGGAAACCAAGAACTGTGATTGTACTCGGAAGAGTTGCAATCTGTGACTGTTGATAACTCGAAAGAGTTTCAACAGTCATTGGTGGGAGATCTCACAGGTTCCAAAACCTATAAGACATCAGCCAAGTGAATCTGAGCAGTCAGAACAGGAAGATGAGCAGCCTGCCCCTGGCTGTGCTGAAGCTACAAGGGGTAGTATCACTTTGAAGTAGCCAAAGAAGTGGAGAATTGTAGTTGCATGGTAGTATGCACGTAAGCATTCAACACATTGTTACATATCTCTGTACTTCTCTTACATGTGTTACATATCTCTGTTAGATGACTCTGTATTTTTTCTAGGCCATAAAATGTATTTGTTTGTTCTATTTTTCTGTTTTGTCCATTTTAGCTTGCTCCCCAGTAAATGGCATTCTGCCTTATGAAGAATAAGACAAGAGTTAAAGATGAGCAGTGGGTAGCTGGGAGAGAGATGAATTGATCAGTGGGACACTGAACCAGGCAGTTATGTGTGCAGTTGTTGGTGCCCTCGCCACATCATGCATTCCCTCTCCCAGATCCTCCTATCCCTCCTCCCCCTCTGAAAACACAGAGCGCTCGGCAACTTCCTCCTCCGACACTCCACTCCTCACTGCTATGCTATTTTGTGCAAGGCACAGAAAGCCACTATCATTCTGGATACTGAAGGGCATCCCAGGCACCTGAAGTCTATCTTCAGCATCCCGATTGCTTGCTCTGTCATAGCTCTGATGGTCAGGTGGCTTCTGTTGTACCTTTCCTGGGCATCATTGCCTGGGCTCCTCACAGGTGTCATCAGGCACATCTTCAGAGGGTAGCCCCTGTCTCCAAGGAGGCATTGGTTGGCTCAACGTTAAGGTGTAAATATCTCAAGGCGGCTTAACTGGCACAGGATGAAACCAGCAAGTCAGCTCTCTGGAAATCTTGCACAGATATGTGCAATGATCTTTTTATGGCTGCACACAAGCTGAAAATTGGTGGAGTGGAATCCCCATCTGTTAACAAAAACTGCTGGTTGCGCTGGTGGAGGGGAGGGGTGGTGCTAGGGTTGGCACATGCGTGTAGCCAATGACTCCCTGAGCCAGTGGAAGCCAGCCAGAGCAGCAAAGCCAAGTGCCCATTCATTCCAATTGGCCTCTTCACTTGAGAAATGTCCAGAAGTCCCTGCACTGGCAAAGGTGGCATCAGTCACCTGTGCGAAACACTTGTGGGCAGCAGTTTGTGAGATTCTGCAAATATCACCCACAGTTAGTTGGGAGGAGCTAGAGGTGAAAAAATTTAGAGCTGTGGTGACCTTGGCCACCACTGGCAATGAGTGCCCATCTGGTCCACTTGCCAAGAAGTCGTCTTCCAGGATGCTGCAGATAAGTGGTTTCCATACTGATCTTAATGTTGACGCTGGGAAGTGCTAATCAAAGTTAGTAAACTCCATAATGGTAGAAATGGCCTCCAAGGTTTTGGGAATCACCTCCATATTCTTTGGCAAGCCCTGTGAGCAAAAGCCTTTCACTAAGGCACAAAAGCAAGCCCAAGCTTTCAGTATTTAAAGCATTTCTTGCCTGTTTAGTCCTGTCAAATCCCACTGCCCTCTCACCTTGATTTCCCTGGTGAGTTCCATGAAGCTTGGGAAACCGATGACACAGTTAAGTTCAACTTCTGAGTTAAAACAGCTCTTAATGAGTACTTCACACATTATCATTGGATACCTACCTGTCCACTGGGGTTTCCTGCACATTTCAGATCATACTCAAGTTAAAGGCTGAAGTCGGCAGGTTGCTGCTGGTCTCCCGACAAGCATTTTGAGCTCTTTTAACCATTTGCCTGCTGGCAAATCTGCTCACCTTTTTTGCAAATAAAATTCCCTTCCCCTTTGCTCCCAGGAAACAAAGGTCATGTTGATAAAGTTTGATAGTCTCTGCTGCTGTGTGAATTTTCTCCAATGTGGCTGGCATTTTGACATTGGGTTATAGTTACTACAATAAGCTGTTCTTCTTTCCCCAGAATCCAGAATGTCCCACTGAGGTAGCAGGTCATCCCAGGTACTATGGTTATTGTTATTGCCAAGTAACAATTGCTTGTCTCTCTGATCTAGTCTCCACAACTCAATAGTTTACAGCATCTCTCCTGTTCTGTTCTTCATGTAATCTTAGCCAAACATCAAACAAGTTTCCTGGAATGAACATTAATCATTCTTAGATAAAAACAAAAAGCTAAAAGCTTTTTTTATTAATCATTCTTATGTGTTTGCAAGACAAAACTCATAGATATTCTGTGAGAAACAACAGAAGAAACTGTATGTCCCCACCATTAATATTGTAGATCTATTTTGTGATGTGCCAACTGCAGGTTAAAATGGTGTTAAGTTTTGAATCTGTGCATCAGTAAATAGCAACAAAAGTGAACTGGCAAAAGCAGCAGAATGGTCCGTTCAAGCCTATTCTATAACCTTGGTTCATGTACAGGATAGTTGTGTCTGGCATTTTGACAGAAATTCCTTTTTGTTGGATGAGAGAGCCGGATCCATCAACAAATCGGCTTGGATGATGTTTTAAGTTTGATGTGAAATATAGCAGATTACTGATGGCAGCAATAGTATTTCCAATCGTTTTTGATATTTTACGCTTCTAGCAAGAAGTATATTTCAAAGATTTAGGGTAGAATTTAACTCTTTCCAGCTGACAGAAATGGGGCTGTGGTAGAGATAAGATCAAGGTGATCACCACAATTGCATTCCCAATGCAACAGTTCCACACATGCCATTGCTATTCTAGGATTCATTGATTCTGTACATGGTGCATACTGAGCGAATGAGCCTGGAAGGGCCATGTGTTGGCATGAAGGGCATGGGGGGCTTGGGGGTCATGGGTAAGACCTTTTGGAGATACCTTTCAAAAGGTTCCAAATCCAGAATCTGGTTCACGACTCCTCTGACAGCCGTAAGCCATGAATCATGGAAAAACTGCCGAACCCCACAAAAATTGCAGGGATGCTATGAGATACCTAAACCTGCAATGGAGCCTGCAAGGTCAGGAGTGCAGGGAGTGAACTTGATACCCGGATTCTATCCCATGCCAGGGAAAATTGGGGGCACCGGGAATCCCAGAATTGAGTCCTGCCCAGCATTTTTAAATGGCTCCAGAGTTGTTCCAATTCTATAAAAATGCAGGCCTAAGTCAGCGGTTCCAATAACCAACTTGTGCAATATAAACTAAATGGTACAATTTTAAAGGGGGTGCAGGAACAAAGACATGGGCTGGAGATCTATGAAGCTTTAATTGAGAAGACTGGTAAAAAAGGAATATGGGAGGGACATTAGGCTAAACCTTTATAAAACACTGGTTAGGCCTGCTGTTGGTGTATTGTGTTCAGTTCTGGGCACCACACTTTGGGAAAAATGCTAAGGCCTTGAGAGTGTGCAGAAGAGATTTAATAGAATGCTACCAAGGCTAAGGGGCCTCAGTTAAATGGAAAGACTGGGGAAGATAGGGTTGTTGTCCTTAAAGCAGAGAGCATACTGGAAATCTTGAAGGGTGTTGATGGAATAAATAAGGAGAAACTATTTCCAGTGTCCATAGGATTGGTAACCAGAGAACACAGAGTCAGGGTGAGTGGCAAAGGAACCAGAGACAATAAAGGGGAAAAAATTGATGCAGCAAGTTGCTATGATCTGAAAGGTCGTTGGAAGCAGAATAAATATTTGCTTGCAAAATGGAATTGTGCAAATACCTGAAGGGAAAAATTTTCCAGGTCTACCGGGCAAGAACATGGAAGTGGGGCAAATTGTATAGCTGAACCAAAAAGCTGCCATAGGCACGATAGGCCAAATGCTCTCTTTATCTGTGCTACCTTATTCTATGATTCTATGAATCAACCTTCCCCACTTTATCATCCATCTCCTTTAGCAATGTCCTTTCAATCAACACATGATTTTTTCTGAAAATATCGCAGGCTATTACCTCCAAGTACAATTTTCTAAAACTGCCATTAACCTCTTTGCAGATCACCATCAAGAAAAGTCTGGACCTTTCAGTTCACGCTTTCATTCTATTGACCATTATAAACTCAATTTTTCTAGTTTCTATGCGTTACGAGCTACTGAGAAAGATCACTGGCTGCAGTGGTGGACATTTGCTCCAATCTAAAGCCTGAAAGGTTTAAACTGTGAAAACTGTTAAGGCCAGCAAACTAAACAATTGAGGTAATAAAGCAGTCACGACAATGGCATATTTCTTTGTATATGGATCTGTGTTAGATAACAGCTTCATACCAATTTCAGCAAATGTCCATTTTCATACTAAATTTATTTCCGCTTTAGTTAATGGGCACTCCTTCTGTTCAGAGTTTCTAGTGAAGGCTTAAAGGGGTCAGTGTTAGAACTTCCATTGCTTATATTTTTTATAAATAACTTAGAGAACAGAATATCAGGTGACGAATTACACTAAATTCAAAGCAGTAGCTAATGAAATTAACCAATGTGCACTAATCCAATGGGATCTGGACGGTCTAGGTCAATGAACAGAGAACTGACAAGTGCAGTTCAATGCAGATACACTTAAATACATCAGATTGGGCAAAAGAATCAAGAATGTGGCGTACATATTAAATGGTAACATGTTTGAGGTAAAATATTTGGAAAGAGCCTGAAAGTTTTGGTATATGAGCCATTAAAGCCATTAGCACAGCATTTGCAGGCATCAGGAAAGTTACAGCCTATTTCCTGCCTAATGAGAATAGTTAAAATTGATTCCCTGGTTTAGTTTATGAACACCCTTCAAGATTTTGAGCATGCTCTCTGCTGAAAGGGCAACCACTCCATATTCCCCAGTCTTTCCACATAACTGAAGTCCCTTAACCTTGGTAGCATTCTAGCAAATCTCTTCTGTGCACTCTCAAGGCCTTTGCATTTTTCCCAAAGTGTGGTGCCCAGAATTGAACACCATATACCTGCGGCCTAGCCAGTGTTTCATTAGGTTATCCTCCTTGCTTTTGTTGTCTGTGCCTATATTAATAAAGCCAATAATAATCCACTCCAGTTGGTTTGGTTTCTGTCAGAAACACATATCTCTAGACCTTGTCACAGCCATGATCATGGCATAGATACAAGCGCCGAATGCTAGAGGTGAGGGGATACTAACCAAGGAGTCTTAGGAAAGCTGAGGACCACAGAAATCACATGGTACAAAGGGAGATTGTCATGGCTGCCCTACAATATTGTTCATCATGGCATTCTCCTTGATTCAACCATCTTTAGTTGCATCATTAATGACTTTCCCTCCATCTTAAGGCCAGGAATGGGGCTATTCATTGACAAATCTAGTAGTTTTCAGCTCCATTCACAACTTCTATGATGGTAAAGCCACCCATATTGGCCTAATTAGGACCTGAACAACATCCTGGCTTGGGATGAGAAGAGGCAGATAATGTTTATGCCACATAAGTACCATCGCCCACAAAAAAATGCTCAACAGCCTTAACCAGACTTTCAAAGGCCATCACAATCATCAAAGCCCCAGCATGACTGTTCAAAAAGTCAACAGTGATGGGTTTAACTGGTCCAGCAATATCAATATGATGGCTATGCTAACAGGATAGAAAATTAGTAATCTGTAGCGAGTGGCTCACTCCTGATCTCAAAGACGCTCTACCTACTACAAGGCAATACGGAGCAATTTCATAAGATCATAAGACATAAGAGCAGAAATTAGGCCATTCGGCCCATCGAGTCTGCTCCGCCATTCAATCATGGCTGATAGGTTCCTCAACCCCATTCTCCCGCCTTCTCCCCGTAACCTTTGATCCCCTTACCAATCAAGAACCTATCTATCTCGGTCTTAAATACACTCAATGACCTGGCCTCCACAGCCATCTGTGGTAATGAATTCCATAGATTCACCACTCTCTGGCTAAAGAAGTTTCTCCTCATCTCTGTTCTAAAAGATCTTCCCTTTACTCTGAGGCTGTGCCCTCGGGTCCTAGTCTCTCCCACTAATGGAAACATCTTCCCCACGTCCACTCTATCCAGGCCTTTCAGTACTCTGTAAGTTTCAATCAGATCCCACTTCATCCTTCTAAATTCCATCCAGTATAGACCCAGAGTCCTCAAACGTTCCTCATATGTTAAGCCTTTCATTCCTGGGATCGTTCCCGTGAACCTCCTCTGGACTCTCTCCAGGGCCAGAACATCCTTCCTGAGATACGGGGCCCAAAATAGCTCACAATATTCTAAATGTGGTCTGACCAGAGCCTTATAAAGCCTCAGCAGCACATCCCTGCTTTTATATTCTAGTCCTCTCAAAATAAATGCCAACATTGCATTTGCCTTCCTAACTACCGGCTCAACCTGCAAGTTAACCTTAAGAGAATCCTGGACTAGGACTCCCAAGTCCCTTTGCACTCCAGATTTCTGAATTCTCTCCCCAATTAGAAAATAGTCTATGCCCCTATTCTTCCTACCAAAGTGCATGACCTCACACTTCCCGACGTTGTATTCCATCTGCCACTTCTTTGCCCATCCTCCTAACATGTCCAAATCCTTCTGCAGCCTCCCCACCTCCTCAATACTACCTGTCCCTCCACCTATCTTTGTATCATCTGCAAACTTAGCCAGGATGTCCTCAGTTCCTTCATCTAGATCATTAATGTATAAAGTGAAAAGTTGTGGCCCCAACACTGACCCCTGCAGAACTCCACTAGTCACCGGCCACCATCCTGAGAAGGACCCCCTTATCCCCACACTCTGCCTCCTGCCAGACAGCCAATCTTCTATCCATGCTAGTACCTTGCCTCTAACACCATGGGCTCTTATCTTTCTGAGCAGCCTCCTATGTGGCACCTTGTCAAAGGCCTTCTGGAAGTCCAAGTAGATAACATCCATTGGCTCTCCTTTGTCTAACCTACTCGTTACCTCCTCAAAGAATTCTAACAGATTTGTCAGGCATGACCTCCCCTTGATGAAACCATGCTGACTTTGCCCTATTTTACCATGCCCTTCCAAGTATTCTGAAATCTCATCCTTAATAAAAATCTTACCAACGACTGAGGTCAGGCTAATCTGCCTGTAATGTCCCATCTTTTGCCTCACTCCTTTCTTAAACAGGGGGGTTACATTAGCGATTTTCCAGTCCTCTGGGACCCTCCCTGACTCGAGTGATTCCTGAAAGATCACCACTAACGCCTCCACTATCTCTTCAGCTATCTCCTTCAGAACTCTGGGGTGTAATCCATCTGGTCCAGGTGATTTATCCACCTTCAGACCTTTCAGTTTTCCTAGCACCTTCTCCTTGGTAATGGCCACCATACTCACCTCTGCCCACCGACTCTCTTGAACTTTGGGGATGTTACTCGTGTCTTCCACCGTGAAGACTGACGCAAAGTATCTATTCAGTTCCTCCACCATTTCTTTGTTCCCCACTACTACTTCTGCAGCGTCATTTTCCAGTGGCCTAATGTCCACTTTTGCCTCTCTCTTACCCTTTATATATCTAAAAAAACTCTTGCAATCTTCTTTTATATTACTGGCTAGTTTACCATCATATTTAATCTTCTCCCTCCTTATTTCTTTTTTAGTTGTCCTCTGTTGGTCTTTGTAGGCTTCCCAATCCCCTGGTTTCCCACTGCTCTTCGCTGCATTGTATGCTTTCTCTTTAGCTTTTATGCTGTCCCTGACTTCCCTTGTCAGCCATGGTTGCCTCGTCCTCCCTTTAGTATGCTTCTTCTTCCTAGGGATGAATTTTTGCTGTGTCTCCCAAATTACTCCCAGAAACTCCTGCCATTGCTGTTCCACTGTCTTTCCTGCTAGGCTCATCTCCCAGTCAATTCTGGCCTGCTCCTCCCTCATGCCTCTGTAGTTGCCTTTATTCAACTGTAATACGACACCAGAGGTAATGATGTGGGAGGGGGAAAGAGAAGTCAATGCAGTTAAGTTACTGGCTTAGACTGGGTAGGTAAGAATGGGAGCAGGTGAGTGCAGCAGATGGATGGCAGTGGAGGAGAATGGTGTGGTCAAAAGCCACAGTCAGGTCAAAAAGGGCAAGAGGAGATAGTTTACCTTTGTCACCCCACTTAAGATACAATTTGTGACATTGAATAGAGCCTTTCCAGTATTATGGTAGGAGTGTAAACCGAAATTCAAAACTAGTTCTGAGAAAGATCTGCTCAAGACATTGGACAGAAAATGGACTTTGGAAATGAAGCAGTGGTTTGCAAGGACAGAGGAGTCAGGTTTATTTGTGGGATGGGGTGATGATGGTAGATTTGAAGGAGATGGGGAAAGAACTGAAGGATGGAGAACAATTAACAATATCAGCGGAGGGATGGTGGTGTCATGGTAATATCACTGGACTAGTAATGCAGAGGGCCAGGTTAATGCACTGAGGACACTGATTCAAATCCCACCACAAGAGCTGGTGGAATTTAAATTCAACAATAAATCTAGAATTATAAAGCTATTCTCAGCATGGTGACCATGACAACAATCATCATTTGTTGTGTAAAAAAAAAACCCATCTGGTTCACTAATATCCTTTGGGGAAGGAAATTTTCCATCCTTACCTGGCCTGGCCTACATGTGACTCCAGACCAACAGCAATGTAGTTGACTCTTAACTGTCCTCTGAAATGGCCTAGCAAGCCACTCAGTTCAAGGGCAATTAAGAATGGGCAACAAATGCTGGTCTTGCCAACAACACCGACTTCCCATAAAAGGAAGAGAAAAAAAAACTGGAAACAGGAAGACAAATTGGGTGGTCAGTAATTTAATGGGAATATAGGGAGTGGGAATAAGGTTGAGGGAGCAACAAGTGGGTCTCATGGCCAAGATGAATTTGAAGGAGCAATGGAAGAGAAAAATGCAAGTCCAGGGCTGGGACAGGGGTAAATCTTAGAGGAGGTTTGGCCCAGCGATGAGGGGAAGGAATCATGTCAGATATACAGCTGTCGGGGCAATACAAACACAGGAACTTTGAAACTGCTGGTCAATGTGACATAATTGCCATCAGTAAATAATGTTTTACACCAACAGCAAGACCTAAATCAGAGGTGAGGTGAGAGAGACTGCCCTTGACATCAAGGCAGCATTTGACTGAGTGTGGCATCAAGGAGCCCTAGCAAAACTGGAGTTAATGGGAATCAGAGGGAAAATTCTCCACTGGTTGGAGTCATACCTAGCATAAAGGAAGATTGTTGTGATTGTTGGAGGTCAGTCATCTCAGCTCCAGGACATCTGTGCAGGAGTTCCTCAGGGTAGTATCCACAACCCAATCGTCTTCAGCTGCTTCATCAATGACTTTCCTTCCATCATAAGGTCAGAAGTGGGGATGTTCGCTAATGATTGCACAATGTTCGGCACCACTCAAGACTCCTCAGACACTGAAGCAGTCCATGTCCAAATGCAGCAAGACCTGGACAATATCCAGGTTTGGGCTGACAAGTGGCAAGTAACATTCGTGCCACACAAGTATCAATCAATGACCGTCTCCAACAAGAGAGAATCTAACCATTGCACCTTGATGTTCAATGGCATTACCATCAATGAATCTCCCACTATCAATATCCTGGGGGTTACCATTGACCGGAAGTTGAACTGGACTAGCCACATAAGTACTATGGCTACAAGAACAGGTCAGGAGCTAGGAATCCTGCGACAAGTAACTCACCCCCTGACTCCCCAAAGCCTGTCCACCATCTACAAGGCACAAGTCAGGAGTGTGATGGAATACACCCTACCTGCCTGGATGAGTGCAGCTCCCACAGCATTCAAGAAGCTTGACATTGTCCAGGACAAAGCAGCCCACTTGATTGGCACCCCAGCCACAAACATTCACTCTCTCCACCACCGATGCACAGTGGCAGCAGTGTGTACCATCTACAAGATGCACTGCAGGAATTCACCAAGGCTCCTTAGACAGTACTTTCCAAACCCACGACCACTACCATCTAGAAGGACAAAGGCAGCAGATAGATGGGAACACCACCACCTGGAACATCCCCTCCAAGTCACTTACCATCCTGACCTGGAAATATATCGCCGTTCCTTCACTGTGGCTGGGTCAAAATCCTGGAACTCCCTCCCTAACAGCACTGTGGGTGTACCTACACCACAGGGACTGCAGCAGTTCAAGAAGGCAGCTCACCACCACCTTCTCAAGGGCAGTTAGGGATGGGCAATAAATGCTGGCCTAGTCGGTGAAGCCCACACCCCGTGAATTAATTTTTAAAAAAGCCTGCTGTGCCAGATTTTACTCTCAATAAATAAGCTTCATTACCTGTGCATTTCTTGACCTTGCTATTTCTTTTCCCATGCCAGCTTAATTTACAGTTGAAATTCTCCTCCCAGAACTCTGCAAACCAGACATTCCTTCTGTTGTTCTCCAGTGTACGGCTTCTGAAGTATCTATCAAAGCCTGAGGTAGAAACAAAATGGTCAGCTATGTCAAACGGTGAGCAGCGCATGAAACTTTTTGAACCATCTACAACGTATGATGTAAGTCGATAAAATGAAGGTTTTGGCAGTACTGTCATTCCTTTTCCTTCTGGGGTTTTTAACATGCTTGATTTTTTTTTAAAGACTGAAAATTTATAACGCTGACAGTGTAGCTAACTTGGATAAGAAAATACAGGAAAACTTATCACTAGTGTCCCGAGCTTTGACAGTCTGCAGTGTAAATAAATTAATGTGGTCTGTAGCCAATTTCCCTCAACACTGACCTTTTCACCTCTGGAGGAAAATACTACAGAGTTTGGCACTTTCCGCTGAGCTTAGTCTCAAATCATGAATTTCAATCAGAACACAGGAAAATAAGCACTGAAGATGGTTCACTTAGGAAGCAGCGCCTCAGGTGATCCTACCTTCAATTGAGGCTCTCTTGGGGAGGATGGTGACGGCCCCTTCAGCGACCTCTTCTTGCTGGTGCACTGGTGCGACCTTTGAACCCCAGCTGTCAGAGCCGACCCATAGGAAGTGCTTCGTCTGACTGGATCTCTTAGCGGCCTCCAGTAAACGGCTGCAGATAAAAGGGGAGCAAGGAGGTCGGGTAAACTGTGGTACTTCAGCTTGCGCTTGGAAATAATAGCAACCATTTTGGCTCATTCACTCCTCCCCCGGACATTAAAAGGGCGAAAGTGCAACCCATTTAGCCAATCATTTTGACAGCCCAATACATAAAAAGAAAGCAGCAGAGACACCTGTTTGAAGCCTGCATTCGTGCCACAGGAAATGGTCATCTAATCTGATCTAAATCATTCCAACTGTCGTGTTCACTTAGTCACTTTCTCCCACCTTGGTGGTTAGTTTCTGATCTATTGCATTTGCAGACTTCAAGAAACCAGCTCTATTTCCCAAAGGATCAAGGCTGCAGCCTGAAGTGTAATTGCATTAAAACTCCCTGTGCACCTCGACAGAATTCGCAGCCATTACAAATCATTGTTTTGAACAGCTTTATTCATTAGCAATATTTCTGTGATCTAAGCTCTGGCTGAAATCCTTAGCCATCTCTTTATCAAAATAGAAATTGGCATCAACTGGATGAGCACTTTGGTTTCCCAGAGGCCTGAACGAAACACAGTCAATATGACTTCAACTTTAAAAAGAGAGTAATATGCACCTGATGTCATCTTCATTTGCAAATATAATTATTCCACGAGCATTGGGGGTTTCCAACAACCGTCTGATGATTTTGTCAAATTCACCTGGTTTTGGCTCTCGAGGAATTTTCAGCGACTGCGCAATGCAAACCCTACCTAAGGGAAAGAACATCGCCACGTTATTAACTAAACAATCAAAAGCAGCTATAATAGTTGATCACAAGTATTAGCATGTTGTTGGAATATATGCCCTCTAACCTATCTTGGCCTATTTTGATTGGGTCCACTATGGGTGACACTGCACTGCCCCGGTATCATCAATAAAAATTAGCACAAGTGCCCATAAGAGCACCACTAATATGATAAAACAAGCAGAATCCAATTAAACTAAGGTGCTTCAAATAAACAACAAAGGCAAAAGTAGCTGTGACATATAAATAACAATATGCTTATAGAGTCAAGGAAATACTCTATAACTTGATTGGCCCATCGGTTATGGAAGGTCTCAAGCATACCAGTAAAAAGAGTATGGACTCTCTCCAAGACCATCCAGGCAAGGACAATTCCATAGAGGAGAGGCAGACAGAAGTCAGAGTGATCATTCTCCGCCCGTGGGCTCTGCCCATCCTGGGACCTGTAAATTGCTGTCTTGACAAGGCCCAGGAGGAGGTCCACAATGAGGTCCTCCAACTTGCCCATTGTTCCGCCATTAGAAACCAGTGGTGCAACTTGTGTCAGCTGTGGCTCAGTTGGTAGCACTCACGCTTCTGAGTCAGAAAGTTGTAGACTCAAGTCCCACTTCAGAATTTGAACACAAATATCAAGGCTGCTACTTCAGTGCATTACTGAGGGGCTGCTAAACTGTAGGAGGTGCTGCCTTATGCATGAGCTGTTAAACTGAGGCCCCATCTGCTGACCCAGGTGGATATAAAAGATCCCATGGCTCTATTTCAAAGAGCAGAGGAGTTATTGTAAGTGCCCTGGCCAATATTAAACCCACAAAAAACAATTATCCGGTCCTTATCATACTGCTGTTTGTGGGAGCTTGCTGTGTGCAAATTGTTTGCTGAGTCTTCTACATTACAGCAGTGAATACATGTCAAAGTATTCCATTGACTATAAAGTGTTTGATGGTCATGAAAGGTGCTATATAAATGCACTTTTTTTTCTTTCAACTTCATCCCTTCCACACCCAGTGGCTAAAAACCAGAAGTGAGATCAGAGGCTTGAGGAGGAGATCTTTCAAATAAGCGAATAGGAGCTGCACACACACAACATACATGTGGAAGTGGGATTCTTCCAAGCCATAGAAGGGACATGTGACTTGAGAATCCATGAATGTCCTTCAGAATGTATTGCATTCTTCTTGCAACACTCTCCACCTTGCAACATTCTCTACATTAGATGCCCAATGCTGCAGAGAGGGTCACAGAGTAAGAACTGCATAAATCTGAGATAACGCAAAATAAACAATGTTCTTCAAATAGTGTACTTTATCCACTTCTACTCATAGGGCCATGAACACATCTTAGCAGCAGCGTTACTGGCTCAGAATACAGCATCCAAAATGTACTTCAGTTTCAATTAAGAGTAGCATCAGTTTGGTATTTTGACTGCCCAGCTCTGGTGTCACTTCACACAATTGCACAGACTACACTGAGACTGGAGTCATCTGTTGTCAGGGCTCTACTGATATAGTTCTTAAGTCAGCGCAAACAGATGCATGACAGCAACTCTGGGTCAATCCACCCTCCCTCATATCCTGTTTTGTTTGTGTTGGCTTGGCAAATATTGGGAACTCAGTGAAAAAGAAAGAAATAACTTGCATTCATATAGCACCATTTACAACCTCAGGCCATCCCATTGCAGTGTACAGCCAATGAAGTGCTTTTGAAGTGTGGTCACTGCTGTAATGTAAAAGAAAGCAGCCAATTTTCACACAGCCATATCCCATTGTAGCAACATGTTACTGGTTGGCTGATCAGCTTTTGGGTAACTGTTAAAGGATAGATATTGGGCAAGGCACCAGGGAGAATTCCCCTGCTCTTCTTCAATACAGTGCTACAGCGTCTTTTACATTCACCTCAATTTCACATCTCATATGAAAGACAGCACCTCTGGGTATCAGAATGGATTTTGTACTCAAATCTCTGGAGAATTCACAACCTTCTGACACTGAGGCGAGTGCTAATAGCTGAACCATGGCAACTCTGCTTCCTTACAATTAACAATAAATTTAGAGTACGGTTGTGATGTGGATATACATCACTGGGAACTGTGAAGAAAAACAATCTCCACTGTATCAGTGTGCCTTTTCTAAGCTTCATGTGCTTATTTCTTTACAATTTTCCTTGGAATGATTGGTCAATTAGGGTCAAATATGAAAGTCCTTGTTATATAATAGATTTATAAACTGATTCAAAATTCAATTTGCAATCATTTGGCGAAACTCGTTAATTAAATTTTCCTTGACTCAATCTGAACCATGTTTCGGAGATGAAAGGCCAGTGTTCTAATAAACCCGTCTACCCAATCCTTCCATTGACAGGTTGCAGATTCAATTAATTAAACATTGATTATAAGATATGGTGTTTACAAGAACAAGATTACATTGGCATTGCAATGGCTGTAAGATGTCAGCACCACTATTGTTACGGATTTTGGCCTCAGTAATGAATAAGTTATGAAGATTTTATCTTAGCCAGACTGACGAGTGAGCTTTTACAGTTTGTTGGGGTGGGAGGAGAAACTGACATTCTGTTAATCTTATTCACACCAAATACTTCTCCTGCAATAATCTGGCTGCTAAGCTGATGAAATGTCATAGATCTCAAACATTAACTGTTTCTCTCTCCACAGACGCTGCCAGTCCTGTGGAGTCCTGACATTTTCTGTTTTTTTTTCCCTGATTTCCACAGTATCTGCAGCATTTTGCTTTTTTGTGGCCACTAATCTGTTCTGCTTCTCTAAGTTAACGATCAGTTAGCAGCATGTTTACTTTAATTAATAAATAGTTCAAATCAAAGAGGCTACGGTAGAATTTTCTTGAAGATTCTCCCAATCTCCTAGTATAACTTCCTTGGAAGACCAGTGGAATCCCCAGAGGCACAAATTAAGCAGCCGTTATCAGTGTAGACCGAAAGATCCCTGAGGATATTGAGTATGAGAATGGAAGAACAAGCTTTAAAAACATTGCTTGGATACAGACAAGTGTAATTTTAAGGAGAGAAGAAATCTTTCCACTGGAATGACGAAAACCTCAATCTCCGTGCCAACTCCATTACCCTCCCAACATTTGGGTCAGGTCAAACCAGACCTTTCACAGCCAGGCATCCCAATCGAGCCTGAACTGAGCTTTCAACCTCACATCCACTCAGTCATAAAGGCCACCTACTTCCACCATATCATTCATCTCCGCGCCAGCTTCACCCCATCTGCTGCTGTGATCCTTATCCACACTTTTGTCGCTTCTAGATTTGCTTATGCCAATGCACGCCTTGCTGCTGCATTCCCCCCCACCCCCACCCCACCCTCTTTAATCTACAGCTGATCTAAAACTCTGCTGTGTATACCCTAAAGACCCACTTGATCATCACCCTTATACTGACTCTCAGGTGCCCAATGCCACCGTTTTAAAATTCTCATCTTTTTGTTAAACCCCTCCATGTCCTTACAACTCACTGCTTTTATAATTATCCCCCATTGTACAACTTTTCTATTTCCATGACTCCGGACTTCTGTGCATCCCTCCCCACTTTGCTTCACCATTGGAGGCCACGTTTTCAACTGGTGAGGCCCTATGCATTGCTCTCATCCTCTGCACTTCCTATGTCATGTTCAGAAAACATGAAGGAATATATATATATATGCCTATATCCTCCTCGCTACTTTATAAAATTATTAGTTTTTACATGGACAAAGGCTTTACACTGGCTGAAGCCTGACTAGCTACAGCTCACATGAAAGGAATTCCTAGCCTTCAGAAAACAGCAAGGATCTTGTTATCTCTAAAGAGGCGCTAATGCTCCCTGTGACTGCAGAAATCAAATTCCAAGGAAATGCACAAAGGCCCTTTATATTTCTAAGTCAGAGCTCTGACCAACAGAGATGATATGTCTGCGAGGACAAAGGGATGCAACATTAACCATCTCAAGAATCCAGACCAGGAATGTACATCCTTTATTCAAACCAAGGGGAAGAAATGGGAGTTATGTCACATGAGTCACCCCATCCACCTCCCTCAATCTGCTAGAACCTGTAATATTGCCTTATGGAGCTGAATCCAGGCAGTCTGACATCTTCCATCTACAAAGCAGCAGCAAAGCTCTGTCTGAGTTTAAATTGCCTGGCCCTCAACTACATTGTTTTCTACTGGAACGTCTGAACTTTGGTACCAGTGCCTACTGCAAGACTAATTGATCTTTACATGCTTCTCTCATCGTAGAAGTCAATGCCACTGGAAAAGTGGATTACCCCACATCAGTTTCAGCTGGCTAAACCCTCTGAAGGAATACACCATTGGGCTTTTGATCCTGTGATCTTTGCCCTGTGCCCCTTTCTTTCCTTTATCCCTCTTTTATTGTGTGAATGTACCGGGGGCTACATTGCAAACCCCCTTTCCGCGTTTTGAGTGTGTGTAAAATAAACAAACCCTCTGATTTTACCCCATCTCGAGTTTACTGTGGGGTTATTAATAAAGGATTGGATCACCCCAAAAAACTGAAAGGTTGGAGAAAATACATTCATAAAGGGGGAAATCAAAAATCAAAAACACCGTTCTGTTTACGGACAGGTGATGAAGGAGAAATCAGGGCTGTTTTAAATTAAGCCCCCCTCCTGTCCATAACGCTTACTTGAAGAACCTCCATAAAACTCATCCTTTTGAACAAGTCTTTGGTCACCCCTCCTAATATAGTTTCTGGCCCAGAATCCATTTTCTTTCTCGCTGCACAATTCTGTGGGATATTTTATGCTAAAGGCACTCAATAAATGCTAGTTGCTATTCTCCTCATCATTTTATGAGGTTCTCTGGGCCTGTGTACTATCCACATGGTAGCAAAGAGGATGGGCTGCCAAACCTACTCCCGAACCTCCACTGATATCACACTGCAGCAGACAGCAAGAGCACATGGTGCCAGTCCTGTGATAAAACTCTCCTCCAATGTTCTCCCAGTTACCCCCTATCTAGACAAGACTGCCACAACAGGTCTTCCTCTGAAAATAATTTAGAAATTGAACACAGGAAAAGATAAACATGTGGTACAGTCAGCATCAGCATCAATCGCAGGTCGTGTTTGGGTGCAGATGACAGGCTGAAAAGATACTTGAGCTCCCTTGACTGTAGCAGGAGACAACCATCTCAGGCAGTAAATGTACGTTTAGATTGTGTGACCTCCAATATATCAAAAGACAATTCAGATGCTTTTGATCAATGCCTTTGACTTCCTGTGTGCTGATACAATAACACTGTAGGAGTATCACATGCAGAGAAGAAATGAAAAACACTCGTCTGCCAGCAGTGAAGGTCAAACGCCTTGAATCAGATCATACAGATCCAAGTACAATAATTAAAAAGCGTTCAGGAACCAGTGTCTAGTTTTCAGAGTGCTGCAATTTACATGTCCCGTTAATCAAATCAGAACATTTTTGAAGGGGAAAAAAACGTGCAACAGGAAGCTCATTTTCTCTCACGGTGGCAAAGCTCCTGAGCAGCATGAGTTCCCAGAAAATGCCATCTCCCAGGAACCAGACTCTGGGACCAGAATGGCAGCCAGGATCAGGGGGCATCTCAGGGTAAAACGGAAGTTTTGCCTCACATCCCAAAGTCTAGGTTATTATTTTGTACAGAGTGGTTTTCGAAGAGAGTCGTTGTGTCAAGTGAGATAATTACAATTTTACTTCATTATTTGCTACAGATACTTTCCATGCTGATCTATCAATATCACCATTGGCTTAACCTTCTTTGCTGGTCACATCTGGTGTTGTACAAATGAAGCTTTAATGAGGACCAGAAAGAGGGAGGTTGGATTCTTGCCCTGTATTCAGCACTATGATTTCAAGAAAAGCAAACAACAGAACAGCAAAAATGATGACACTGTCATAATGTTACAAATTTGTTCTAACCATAGGCACCTTTGCATTAGAAACAATGCAGTTTATGTCAAGTTTTTGGTTTTAATGCCACTCGTAAAGGTCAACAACAACTCCTTTACTGTTCCCACATAAGAGGAGACCTAAATTTAATTCCTGTTGGGTCTCCATTTCAAATTAACAGTGCAGTGCTAGATTGCCTTGCTGCTAGCAGGTATTGGTTAGGAGTAGTGCCGCAAGGTTGTGGGTGGGAAGAGGGGGGCAGTGCAGGGATGTCAGAGGTCTTGATATGATTGACCCCTCCTGGAGCATAGGAAAAGGGCTAGGTCATTCAGCACCGTGAACTGCTCCGCTATTCAATTAGATCATGGCTGATCTGTACCTCATCTCTATTTACCCACCTTACCCCTTGATAATAGCCTTATCCAAGAGGTCTATATTCATTTCAAATTATCCACCAGCACTGTAATCATTTTGGGGAAAGAACTCTAGATTTCATTGTGTGAAAAAGTACTTGCTGATATCCCTCCTAAATGGGCCAGCTCTAAATTGAAGTTTATGTCCCTTCATTCTTGATTCTCTTATCAGAGGGGAGAGTCTCTCCGCATCTATCTAATCAAATCTTTTTAACGTTTTAAACATTGGGGCTCCTTAGCAAGCATAAAGTTTTAATCTTTAGCTCCATGCTAACAAAAAATAGCCTGGGCTTTGCATGATGAAATCACTGAGGCTATCGACGCCCACCAACATTAAGGAGTAAATTAAACAACAACGTTCAGGGTCTGCAGCACGCACAGTTCAAAGTGGAAATTAGGAAGTTGCTGTTTAAGCTGCCCTGCTCCTCAATGAGTTTTGCTATATCGGTACCTCACTGAGAGACTTGACAATAAAATGCATGCTATGACGTGAAGTTGCTAGTTACCTGCTAAATACATTTTGGGGCATTGAAGCTCCTTGGGCGGAATTTTACGGCCCCTCCCACCAGTGGGGTTTTCCAGTCCCATTGAAGTCAATGGATTTTTGAATGGCTCGCCGCATTTTCCGCCCCAACCCCGCCACGATGGGGTCGTAAAATTCCGCCCCTCTTGTGTGACTCAGTGAGGATTCTTCAATCTGACTGGTTGAGGAGAGACCCTGCTCTCTCCCCCTCTCTCTCTCTCTCTCTCTCACACACACACACACCACAGATCCCCTGTAGAGGGCACCACATGGAAAATAAGCTATAAATTGTGCTGTTCAAAAGCCCACAAAAATTGTGGGGGTGGCTGTAAGCGGAACGAATGGCGAGCTCCGCTCCTTCACTGCTGACCACAAATTCTGGGCCCACATACTCTTCAACAACTATTTTGCTGCTTTTCATGGTAATTTATCATTCACTGCTCATGCTCCATCTTCAATAGGACTGATTTTTGTGGAGTGAAAACAGCCACTTGTAGACTGAGTGCAGCTTGATTCAACAGTAGATTTCAGCCCAGCAAGACACATTAAACAAATAGATAAAGATTTGCGAACCAAACTGTGACCAAATTTTATTACAATTAAATTTATTGTACTATTTTAGAAAATAAAGCTGGAAAACCAATTTCTTACTCATTTCTTTGGCCTGTTTTTTTCATTGTAGACACCCCTGAAGTGTGAAAAGATTTCACACTTTCTCTCAACTTAATGTACAAATCAAACTAAAGAAATGGAGCTCTTTACAATTAATATTAACACTTCATCATGTGAACAACCTCTTTTAATATCTTCTTGATTATTGTACTACATTTATATAACTCTTTAATATAACTTATATTACATCTTTAGCTCCTTCTTTTAAACAATACATCTGCTCAGCTTGCTTGATTTAAACCTTTTTTATTATGTCTGCTGCAAGGCAGATGGAACTCTAGCCATCTGCCTGCCAACACTATGGCTTAAGACATCTTGGGGAGATAAATTGAATTTGAAATGTGGCTCAAAGGCTCAATGCCTCAGACAAGGTTAACATCCAATAGTATCATCCTGTTGTGGGTCGGATTATTTCATTATATAGTTATTTTTCAGGTATTTACAAAGATGTATTGACAAAAGTGATATATTTTGGAAGCAAACCTGATCTGGCATTTCAACTGTTGCTTGCACAGCTTGTCCATTTTTATCTACTTGCAGTGTCAAGCTCCAATCTAATGGAAAACATACAATTTTGTATGTCTCGAGGACACAAAGATGATTTTCCAAAAGAGATGTTTACAGTACAATATTCTAACGATTAAAACCCCACTAGCTATAGCTCAGTGTTGTCCTCAACTTCACAGATTATTGGACTCTGAACCATTATTGTCCTTGCAGATTGGACACCTCAATGCAATGATGTCCAGGCTTGCTACGGGGAGCTGTCACAGCATTTACATAGCGTCAATTTGGCTGAAAAACTGGGCTCCTTGGCGCCTGTAGTTTTGCCATTACAGGTTTTGGTACCAAAATATTGGCCATGGCTTGTGTACACACTACAGGTGCAGCCCATGCCAGACACCATCTTGGTGAAGGCATTAGCGCGGTATCAGAAGCATGTACCAAAAGCATTCAGAGTAGACAGGTCATGGCATCAGTCACTGTGTGATGCTGATTTGATGCCAGCACTGTCATTTTCAACCTTGCTGCTCCAGCTGACACCTTCTCTTAAAGACACACAGTTGAACAATGCCTTCAGCAGCAGGTAGGAAACCCTTGCCAACACTATTTAAAGGGATCATCCACCACTCTCAGGTTAGTTGCTGATCCATTGCCACTATCTTGGTTTGAGTTTGTACAAATGTTTGGTGGTTTGCAGGTTTGATTAAAGTTGCTGAAGTTATCAGGGATTCTGCATGTAGTGAAGGCCTTGGTCTGTAGCTGCCATCTCCTATGGCCTGCATCATGAGAGGGAGAGGGAGCAGAGGGAGCAGAGGTAGCAGAGCACAGAAGAGGACAAGTTGTGATTGGGGACAGGAGGAGGAGGAGCGGGCGACGAGCTCTCAGTATTAGGCTTTATTTATGTCGGTCTACCAGGAGCAGTCTTTTTACCTCCACATAGCCAAGATAGGTATTTGCGACATCTATGCTTTATGAAAAAGATGCTCACAGAACTTTGCCACCGCCTGCAACCACACCTGAATCTCTCAGCAGGGCAAGAATTGCCTTGTCAGTAATTATGAAGGGGACTGTGCTCCTGAATTTCTTAACATTGGTGCCCTTCCACACTGGAGCAGGCGATATCTGTAAAATCTCTCAGCTCGTCATCCATTACTGCATATGGGAGGTGACAGATGCTCTTTATGTCAGGAGAAGGGAGTTTATTGTGTTCTATCAGAGAGAAGCAGGCAGAGTGTGCATGTGGCTTTACCAGAATAGCGGGCTCCCAGTACAGGGTGTCAACAAATGCACACACAGGGCTTTGCAAGCACCACATCTCAATGCTGAGATGTATTGCAACCACAAAGGTTAACACTTGCTGTAAGCGCAGGTGGTGTGCACACGCAGCAGATCATGCTGCTGAATGCTCAAAATCCTGGTCGGAGTCTTGCTGCTTTTATTCTGCACCAACCGATTGATCCATCAGTATCTGAGCCATGATGTCAAGTCAGAGGATGGCCATTGGGCGACAAGGGCCATCCACTTCCACCTGACGCATGACTCCACTCGCGACTCAAACACACATGGCCAGTATGTTACAATGAAAGTGATCCGCTGTATTCTCTATAAGATGGCTGTGATGACGGCATAGCCCTTGACACTAGGGATACAGCAAGCAGTTCAGGGGCAGGAGGAGGAGCGAAAGGAAGGGAAGAAGCAAGCAGAACACCCACTTGCTGGCCGACAATCAGTGATCACCTCATCCAACGACGGTTCCACTGAACACAATCTGAAATACAAAAGAAACCCTTGTGATTCCTTTAGTGCCTACCTTGCCCTAGTGCTCCTGCACAGTGCTAGCCCAGTGGCTGCAGCATGGCTTGTAGAAGGCTGTTGATTAGTGGGAGAGACTATAGATGGCCTTGCAGGATACCTTCAAGCTGCTCTGGATCCAGATGCTCAGCATTAGACTGTACCATTTCAACAGACTGGTCAGGCTGACTGAGAAGCAACAAAAGGACATCGACAGGGTAGCAGTGTTGGGCGTATGAAAGCTGTCGTCCTGAGATGACAGCAGGTTTGTGCCCCACGGAGCCATTGCCTCTCCCCTTGGGCAGTGCCTCAGCAATCCTGCTGGAGCAATGACTGCTGGACTGCTGTAACAACCTGAAAGCTCATTTGAGCATTTAATTTACTTTTGAAAACATTTAGTGCTCTTGATGTGAAACATTTGACATAAACCTTTATGTAATTATCACTATTCCTTTTACCATAGTACATTTAACACCACAGTTGTATTTTGATTATAATTGAATAATATTAAAGATGCACAAAATTAATTGCATGCCACACATAAATCATGATCATAAATCCCCTTAATCTGGAAGTTTAGTTTTGCAACTTTCTCACATAAATGCCCAATTATATCAACATGTCTGTCCTGAGGTAGGTTTCAATCAAACTAAATCTATGCATGCACTGAAATCTCTTAAATGTCGTATTACATTCAACAGTTATATTGAGTGATGACAATGTTTCTGATTTATTGAGTTTCCTTTCAACTATGTATTAATTACTTCCGCCCTAAGAATCCTGGAGGTTTTATAATCGGTGCTTTCACCCCCCTTTGTTTGTCAAGATGATAACCAGAGAATGGCTGTTGGATTTCAACCTAACTTGGCAAGTAAGCTTACATGCTTGGTTACACAGATATATCTTAATGGCAGGAACAGTCTGATAATCTTATCAAAATATGAGAAAGACAAAAACTAGGGCCAAATAGGATAGTTACTAATAAATCCAATAGGAAACTCAGGAGAACCTTCTTCAAAAGCCTGAATAAAACACTGGCTTAGCCTCATATGGAGTACTGCATCCAGTTCCAGGCACCATAATTTAGGGAGGATGTGAAGGCATTAGACAGGGTGCAGTAAAGACTCACGAGAATGGTTCCAGGGATGAGGGACTTCAGTTAAGTAGATAGATTGGTGAAGCTGGGATTGTTTTGGTTGAGAGGAGATTTGATAAGAGGTATTCAAAATCATGAGGGGGCTAGACAGAATAGGCAGGAAGAAACTGTTCCCACTGATGGAAGGATCAAGAAGCAGAGGGAAAAAATTTAAGGTAATATGCAAAAGAAGCAATGGCGACATGAGGAAAACATTTTTTATGCAGAAAGTGGTTAAGATCTGGAATGCACTGCCTAAGAATGTGGTGGAGGCAGATTCAATCATGGCATTCAAAAGGGAATTGGATCATTATCTGAAAAGGAAAAAAATTCAGGGCCAAAGGGAAAAGGTAGGGAGTGGCTCTAAGTAAGTTGCTCTTGCAGAGAGCCAGCACGAACATGATGGGCCAAATAGCTTCTTTCTGTGACGTAACCATTCTGTGATTCTGTGAAATTTTACACTGAGATTTATTGATCTGATCATTCCCATGATTTATCATTGTTCTAAGAGTGTGATAGACTTTTTACAAAATACATTAAATTATAAAAGAGAGAGTTGTATTTACATAGCACCTTTCAAAACCTCAGGACATCCCAAAGTGCTTATAGCCAATGAAGTACTTCTGTAATTCAGGAAATGTGGCATTCATTATTGGGCACAGCAAGGCCCCACAAACAGCAATGAGATAATGACTACATAATCTGTTTTAGTCATGTTGATTGGGGGATAATAACTGATAGAATCATGGGAAAGCTCCCTCCACTTGCTTGAAAAGTGCCATGGGATCTTTTCCATTCAGCTGATAGGACAAACAGGACCTCCGTTTAACCTTTGCATCTGAATGTCAGCAGCACCTACAGTGTAGCAGAGCACTGGGTGTCAGCCTAGATATTGGGCAGAATTTTCTGCCTGTCGGGCGGGCCGGTCGGGACCGGGCATGGGCACGGGCAGGCACAGAGCCGTTTGCCGCCCACAATCAGCTGTGCACCGCCATTTTAATTAATTAAGGCCCGCCCAGCATGATGCAAGGCCGGTAGTGCTCAGTGTTACCTGTGCGGGTGGGGGGAGGAGGGAGAGTCGGGGCTTGCGCTCTTTCGCACAAAAGAGTGCAGAAATCTCCCTGAAGCACGGAGCTGCCTCAGGGAGATTAAGTTCATATGGAATGTTTTAAATAAAGAAAGATAAAAATTATTTAGACATGTCCCCTCATGTGACAGTGTCACATGAGCTGGCACATGTTTATGAAATGTGAAAAAATTATTAATTTAATAAAGCCTTCAGGAAACCTCATCCCGCCTGTGGATGAGGTTTCCTAAAAAATGCAAGGCCACTTGGGCTCTTTGCCTGCCAGCAAACTAAAGGTAGGACGGGCAACATTGATAAATACCTTACTTGGCTTTTTATTGGCCTTAACAGGCCTTTGACAGTTCAGCGGGTGCACAGCTGCCTCTGGCGCATGCCCGCTGAACAAAAGACCTAAATGACGCGCGGTGATGTCAGGACGCACGCCTGACATCGCCGCGCGTCATTTTACCCGGCAGTGTGCCGGGCCCACCCCGCACACCGACGTGAAAATTCTGGCCATTGTGTTCAAGCCTTTGGAGCAGGACCAAAACCCACAACTTTCTAACTCAGAGGTGAGAGCGCTACCCACTGATCCAAGGCTCACACCTATGGAGAAAATAAGAAACTCTTTACGTCGACTTCTAATTCTTCTCAGAAAGAACCAATCAACTCCCCTACTTGAACCCTCTTGCACCTAATTTATATCTTAGATATGCCTCAATGAACATCCAAGTGCTTTCTGAACAAAGGTTCCTTTTCAAAAGAAAGAGGTTTATATCTAGCTTCCAGACACTCACTTCAATGAACAAGGGAGCACTCCAGTCTGTGTATTGAAAAGTCACCTTGCTCTCTTTAAACAAGCTACCTACACATAAAAGTACAGCAACAGATCAAGTAGAATCTATGACCTGACCTGGTTAACTAATGTCTAACAAATGGAAAAGGAAGAGGTCAGGATTTTCTTCCTCAAGAATAAGGAGGCAAAGATTAGATGGAAGGCTCCGCACAGAGGCAATTCTTCAACCACGGTTGTTGTATAATGAAAAAAATTCACATAGAAACAGAATGAGAGGAAGAATCAAATAAAGAAAAGGAATTCAAGTTGACACAATGATGAACGGAGGCAAAAAGCCAGCCTTCGTGATTAAATTCCAACTGGGTAAAATGCATGAAGAAATTACCTTCCTTTTAAGGGTTCAGATAAAAGCTCCAAATGCACCTGGTTATGTGTTTCTTCAGTAGCCCAGAGAAAGTACTGAGGATGGCAAAAGGTGATTGTACAGCAGGAGGTGATATTCAGCAACCTCTGCACAATGCAAAGCTATGATCCAAAATAAATCCAGCTCATAGAATTTTTTTGCAATAAAGTGTGTAATTTCAGCAAAAGCCACAGAAACAATGGGGTGTGTGATTTGCACCTGCCTGAATTAGACATGCTCCAGTACTAAGCTCAAGCTTCTGGGAAGAGGCTGACATGAACAATTTGAGCCTACTGCTAGAAGACTGCACACTTTGTGCAGGGGGAGGGGTCCGTGGTAGGATGTCCTGCACAGATGGAGCAATTTAAAGGAATAGAGAAATAAGATCACTCAGGAAGCCTGAGTTACTGTGACAACATACACTTTTACACACATGTTGTATTCTGGAGCTATTGAATAATGATGGCAGAGGCTCCAACTTTCTATCACATGGCTGACCAAGTATCTCTCCCACTCTTACTGTGTGTTGGAAGGATTTGGCCACATTATGAGCACACCTTCCCTGGCCATCAAGTCCTGGGATGGGGCTTGAACCCAGGGCTTTTAGCCCAGAGGTAGGGACACTACCTATTGAGCCACAAGACCTCCCTACAGAGATAGAGAGTATTACAATTATGAGGTTTATGAAATTGATATAATAAAATTGTTGGGACTGCATCTTTAATTTAGGATAAAAGAAGGGGGTCAAATGATCTGTGCTGAAGCTTTCTTGACAACAAGCCTGGGTAGTGGGGCTGTTAAATATTAAAGGAAGGCCCAGATTATTTTATTGGGAAGGTGTGAGGTGTTCACATAGGAGACAATGGCAGTTTACAGAGAGCTAGTCTCCGAAGTCCCAGGGAGGTATTGAGAATGTTGAGTAGTAAACAGTTATGCTTTAAATTTACTTCCAAGACAAAAGAGAGTTGTGGTCTCAACATTAGTTAATCAGCATTTCTATCTGGATACAAGGCCCATGTGATTCACATTGCCAAGGAGATGGGCTTTGAGGGGGGAAGGGTTTCTAAGATATCCCTGAGAACTCTCATACACAGTTAATCCACCAGGATCCGTGAGAGAGAAAGCAGCTCGAGGGTGAAAGTCTCGATCGTTCACTGCACAGAAATGCCTGGGGGTGAGGGGAGGGGGAGCTTGTGCTCTGGTTCAAAATACAGATTTGTGAGGATTAAAATGAGGCTGAAGATTCGCCTAACTTGCGCTAAAGGAAGAATCTCAGGGTGGGGCATGGGTGGGGAACCTCACTGCAAAAGACAGTTCTGAGATTAAAAGTTCCCAGGTTGAGAAAGGAGAAGAACAGAAGTAAACCCTCGGGAGCTAATAATCATGTTGGACTGTTTACAGGAGAATTCAATGTCTACTTAAAGGGCAATGTAAAATATGTCTGTGAAGTGTGTTTTCAGTTGTGCTAAAAATAAAAAGAGAAAAGCTCTGTTCTGTGGTTTAAAGCATAAGTTGTCTTCAAAGATAGTGTTTAGTCAAAAGTGTTTTTAAACTTCTGCTACAGTAAAAGTCTTAAAACTCTTATCATGCCATCCTTTCAGCTATCAGTTGGAAGTTAGATTTATTTTTGAAATTATCAGTGTCTACAGGGATCATAACAAGAGGGAGAGAGAGAGAACGAAAAAATGTGCTGGTGTGTTGCTGCAGTTCCCATTTATTATTAAACACAATATTATTCAGATATAGCCCTGTTTGGAATTTGTTTGGAAGGAATTGAATTGATTAACTTTTCACACGTCATATGTAGGCAGGAATCTTCTGTGTGTGCACTGCCATTTTCACGAGCAGGATGAATCTGATTGGTTCCAAGCCTTCAGCAGGATAACATTTCAAACAATTGAAGAAGTACTGCAAGCCTAGAGTGCAGACCAAAAAGTTTTTAAAAATGTAGACTGACCAATGGATTTAATTCTGGAGTGAGGTATGTTGATTCCAGTACCCTCTCATCTCTACAATCAAACATTAGGCAAACTCTGAAAAATCCTAATTTAAAATGAAATTAGTGAAAATGTAGAAATGCATGGGTTAATCAAAGGCATCCTGCTTGGATTTGTTGAAGGAAAGGTGAGCATTCAGAAGAAGTGACTGATTGAATAGATAAATGGGTTGCAATATTCCCAGTGTACATGAATTTTTATAAGGTATCCTATATGGGGTTTCACAAGAGCCTTGTTAGAGAAATTTAGGGTGTGTTATAAGTGGAAATCATGAAGTATTGCTAGAAAGTAAGTTGATCGACAGGATGTGCTGGCTGCAAAATTCGTTTCTCCATAACACCTCTAGTTAATCGCGCCACAGATTCACTGCTGTATGTGTTACAGCTTTGTGACAACATCTGATCTACACCAATAAATATTAGTGGCTTGTAATTAATGAATCAATGCCCTGAGGAATCTTAAGCTGATATAAGTAAGAAATTATCTCTAGATAGATTGCAATGTTAATTCCAAAGCAATCAGAAATTGAATGTTTAAATTCGAACTCATTATGCTACGACTTGCACCATTTCTTATAACTTAACAGCTACATAATTTTTTTAACTGATCTTCGGTGTATATGTACAGAGTTGTGATCCCTTCCTTGCTGCATGAGGCTGAAATATGGACAACGTATATGAGGCACCTCAAAACACTGGAGTCATACCATCAAAGCTGCCTGTGGAAGATCTGACATATTAAGTGGGAGGACAGATGCACCAACATCAGTGTCTGCTCAAATGCAGCCACCACAAGCATCAAGGTTACGAGCATCCGCCATCAGCTTTTTGGGTTGGTCATTTAGTTTGGATGTCAGATATCAGACTCCCAATTAAGCAGTTTTTCTTCTCCCGGTTCAGTCGTGGCAGATGCACCAGAGGAGGACAGGCGAATTGCTTCAAGGATGTGCTGGAAGCCAACATGAAGAAATGCAACATTGACATCAGCTCCTGGGAAACCATCACCCTGCTCCTAACCAGATGGCAGCAGAGTCTGTGGGAAAGATCCCAGCATTCTGAGACCCAACAACGACAAAATGAAGAGGAAAAGCAAGAACAATGAAAAGAACACGTCATGACCCATGGCCAGACATCCCACATGACAACAATTGCTCTACCTGTCATAAAGTCTGCAGAACCGAATTCAGCCTCAACAACCACTTTAGGACTCATGGAAGACAATCAACCTCACTAGCAAGGGATAGCCAATGATAATAGCCTGTCCTATGGTTTGATGCTGATTAACTGAGCAATGTAAGCAGAAATCCAAGGAACACAGCTAACACAGTCCTCTGTAGTTATGCAGAAGCTGTTTGACATTTTGCGAAATACTGGTGCTAAGAAATGTCAATATAGGAAATAAAGGAATTTTATTTCAAGAATCCTCTGATGTTAATGTAACAGCTAAAAATCTAGTCTGAAAACATAAAACACAGTGATATACTATAGTCATCTTACAAGTGATCCCAATGCAGTGATAATAATAAATAATATACTGTATGAGTGCTACTACATTCTTGGCATACACTCTCAGATGTTATTCTACAATCAATTCGTTTTACACCTTCTTAATGTTCTAGGTATATTATGGAACAGTGAAAGAGAGAAACATGCTTTCTATATTTTTATCACATCTGTGGTAGGGCTAAGGTCCATCTTGCTTCAAGCATTACATTTCTGGATCATATCTTTCTCATATCCAGTGTCAGGTAATTCAGTGTATTATGAGTTCAAGATGGTCTTTTGTTATCTGCATTCTGAAGACTTCCTTTAGCCAAGAGAGTGAAGAAAGACATTACGTAGCTATATGTTATTTGTTATTTGTTTGGACCGTCCGTTCAGAAACTAATAAGATTAAGGCTACTTGGCTGGTTGATCAGGTTCATCTTGTTGACAGAAATAATGAACGTTGTAGTTGCCAATCTGCTGAGAAAACATCTGGTGGCTCTTCAAATGAATCTGCCCTCCATCTCAAAGAAAGGAGAAAAATCTGCTGTCTACAGTCCTTCTATGCAAATTGTGAAATTCGTCAACCACATAATTGTGTTGCTAGTAGGAAAGAACTTATTTGATTGGAGGTGTCGGTCCGATTGGTTTCTCTTATAGAAGACAAGATGTAATCTCAGAAGGTCCCTGTGGGGTCTCAGCTACCCAAATCAAGGGCTCCATCAGGTTTCCAAAAGGTTCCTGGAGGCAGATGTATTTCAGACGCTTCATGATACCCTGCCCATCAGTAAGAGGGCATCAAAGAGTTGTATCAGACCAGGAACAAAAGGGGACACAGGGCAGAATTTAATCCAGCCCATCACGGTGGGAAGCATGATGGATGGACCCACGCAATCGTGGGAAAGGCTGCATGTCAGCCCCTCAGGTGGCAGGAAAACTTTCCATGATTAAGTCAGAGGCTGGAAGGGGTCCATATGGGAAACTCACCCACTCATAGTGGGCTGTCAAGTAAGCTCATTAATGAGCCAATTGACATTAATTATCCCGGAGTCTAACTTAATTTAGTGGTGGTTTAGGGATTAAATCGGAGTGGTGTGGCATTCCTTTGCCTCCTGAAGAATGCCCTATTAGGTTTGCCAGCAGCCTATCAGGGCGGTCCCTTGTTGTCAGGCACTCACTGCCCAACCAAGAGTCCCAGCATCGGGAAGGGGTGTGCTGATGAAAGCCAATGCCACCCCCCTGCCTTTGCTATTGACCCCCTGCCCTCCTCCCACAACCCCCTCCCTACAAACCTTATCCTGCCCTCACTCACCTGAATCCAAGGATCCAACAATGATCCCTGATGAAGTCCCTCAAGCACTACCACTAGAAGCCACTGGACCCCTGCCCTAGAGACCCTAAATCACGGAGAAGGCCTGACCTTGGCCAGGTAAGTGCATGAGAGGCACTTAATTGAGTCGGGCCTCCCCCAGAGAAGCAACTCAACTTTCCCACCAGCTCTCCAACTGGTGGGCGGGGCTTGCATTGGAAACATTAAATCCCATCCACAGCTACAGACACTAAATGAACACATGGACATATGAATTAGGAGCAGGAATAGGCCATTATGCCTTTCGAGTTTGCTCCGCCATTCACTAAGATCATGGCTGATCTGAATGTGGCCTAAACACTAATACCCTGCCTTCACCCTTTGGTTCCCTTGTTAATCAAGAATCTATCTACCTCAACCTTAAAAATGTGCAATGACCATGTCTGAACTACTTTCTGGGGAAGAGAATTGCACAGACTCACTGACAACCCACTGAGAGAAAAAAATTCTCCTCATCTCCATCTTAAATGAGAGACCCATTATTTTTAATATTTCCTAGGACTGGTCTCTCCCGCAAGGGAAACATCCTTTCAGCATCCACTCTATCAAGCCTCCCTAGGATCTTATGTATTTCAATAAGATCACCTCTCATTCTTCTAAACTCCCAATGGATACAGGCCTTAACCTGTCCAGCCTTTCCTCATAGGATAATACCCTCATCCCAGGAATCTGCCAAGTGAACCTTCTCTAAACTGCTTCTAATGCAATTATGTCCTTTCTTAATTAGGTAAGCCAAAGCTGTACACAGACTCTAAGTTTAGTCTCTCCAATGCCCTGTACAGATGTAGCAAAACATCCCATTTTATATTCCATTCCCTTTGCAAAAAATGACAACATTCCATTTGTCTTCCTAATCATTTGCTGTAACTGCACACTAACATTTTGTGATTCATATACTAGGACACCCAGATCCCTTTCTACCTCAAGAGTTCTGCAATCTGTCTCCATTTAAATAAAACACTGCTCTTCTATTCCTGCTACCAAAGTGGATGAGTTCACATTTTCCCACATCATACTCCATCTGCTATTTTTTTTACCACTTACTTAACTTATCTGTATTCCTTTGCAGACCCCTTATGTCCTCTTCACGACTTACTTTCCTACCTATCTCTGTGTCATCAGCAAATATAGCAACCATACATTTGGTCCCTTCATCCAAATAATTGATTATGGATATAGAAATGGGAAGCATCATGGCAAAAAGAAAACATTGGGAAGGCACGGATTTATTAAAATGTCGTTAGCATTGAGGTTATAGGCAGGATTGTTTTGGGGTAAGGTGGGGAATTCCTTGGGCCACAGGTTGCTGAATATCTCCAAAATGGGAGGCATGGCAGTTGTAGATGAGGGCCAAATATCTGTATGCAAATGATAAACGATTTGAACAGCAGCAGCTGGTAGTGGCAGAGAAAGAGAAGGAGGAAGAACTTATTTACATTCTGCTTTGGCTAATGAGCCAGGATGTGCATTTAAAACAAGGATGTTTTCTTAACTTCAAGCATCAATATGGTCATTGGGGACCATAGCATATCTGTGGGAGGAGTTTACTAGCCAGTGTGCGCAGTCTTGGAAGACTATATTGTAACATTGTAGTTCACTGTGCAGGAACAGATAGTGGGAGCAGAGAAAGTGGAGGGCCTTCTGGCCAAGGGTCTGGCTCGCCCTATCTCAGCTGCACATCGTTGGGGTCTATTTAAAAGTCTATAAGCACTTTTTCACCCTCATCCAAGAGCATGCCAGGCACCTTGTTTTGGTATTGACTGTGAAGGAATACACTGCCTGAAAGGGTACAACCATACATAACAACTTAACAGAATTGCAGCCCAGTAGGGAACATAGATCAAGTCCAGGCCCACTAGCACCGTATGGAGGTGCTGAGCCAAGAGTAGTTCTAGAATAGAGTTCTTCTGTTCCATTCTCCAAGAGGCTGCTTTACCTGGCTTGAAAATATTGGATGGGCCTTTACTACTCATTTTGCTGCCTAGATGTTTTCTCCCATGTCGGTCACTGGACATTCTGTGGGAGTGCCCAGCAACAGGGATATTGCTGGAGAAGGCATAAAGGAATGTGCGGTGTCACAGGCTGAATTCATTTCAAGCCTATCAAAGGCAGCAGAGGTAATATGAGGTGAGCAAGAGCGGAAGCTTCCACAGCTGAAGGAGTAGAGTCAGTTGTAGGATCATCTCATGTCCCAGGAAAGCTCCCACTGACATCCAGCAACCTGCCATTGGGGCAGCAACTAGATGGATTGGTTTTAGAGCAGCAAATACAAGGGCATCAAACTCCGGGGAGCTACACAATCGTTTGTAGGGTTTTGCTTGTCTCTGCTGTGGGTGGGTGTCCAGCTACTCCATCTGCGGCATCTTTGAACGGCAAAATTGTCTAGCATGCAGTTGACTTCAATGGTATCGGGACTCTCAGCAAGGCTGTAATGTAAGACGGACTTATTCAGGTATCTAACATATTGGTTCATGAATACCATAATGTGTTATTGAAATGAATGTGTGAATTTTGCATCAGTGTTCTGCTGCTGTTGGCAGCGATCTCAAAGGTGGTGTGAGCCAACCAAAAGGGTGAAGTGTAGAGTAGATCTGGAGAAACTGTTTCCAGCGGCAAAAGACTCAATGAAGAGAGGAAATAGATTGAAGATGGCTGGCAAAAAAATCCAGAGAGCAAATGAGGGAAATTTCTGTCAGACAAGGAGATGCTACAGACTGGAATGCGCAGGCTGAAAGGTTGGTGAAGCTGATTTATAATGACTTGCAGAAGAATTTGCAGAGCTATGGGGAAAAAGTGAAATAGTGAGATTGATTGGGAAAGCAATTTAAAGAGCTGGCACAGATGCAATGGGACGAGTGGCCTTTTGCTCCATATGATTCCATGAAGAGCAGAATCCAAGAATCCCAAGAGCTAGCTGTACACTCTTGTTTCCCAGGAGGTCCTTGGATTGTATATAGTGATTGTGTGGTGACCTCTCTACATCCTGCATCCAAGAATCTTGTCTTTATAGTGAATTGTTGCACAGCCCTTTCAGTCTGCTGCTGGTTGCCTGTATGAAAAGTGATGAAGTTGTTTGTCCTGGAGAATAATACTTCAGTCATCTGCTTGACTCCAAACTTCAGATTAGCTGATTAGAGGTTCCATGTGGCAGTTTGGAACGAGCCACTTTCAGGCCACTGTGAACTTGACAGTCATTGATGATGCTGTCTTGTGTTGGAGGTTGTCTGGAGGTTATATTCCTGGAGACAGCACAGGTCTATCACTGTCTTTCTAGTGAAACGGAGCCTGTGGAGAGAGCTTTTCCTCTGACATTCCAAGACAAGAATGCCTCTGCCTGTAGATAAAGCCAAGTGGATTAGGGTTGATAAAGCCTTTCATCCTCTTCCAAATAACAGAAAAAAACAAAGGGGAATCTACACTGCAAAGCCTATTTTCTTAATTAGAATGATAGCAACTGAAAAAGTGGCAGCCAAAACTCTTGGTCAATAGGCTCAATTTACAAACAAAATATTTTTAAAATTCCACTTTCTGCAGATCTGAAGGAGACTTGGCTGACTTCCTATTAACCCAAAATCTGCCTGTCAGTTTTATAAGAGCATATTTCTTGCCTAAAAAGATATATAGGAATATTTTATATACCCTGCCCTTGTCCTTTTAGGTGACAGAGGTTACAGATTTAGGAAGTGCTGTCAAAGAAGCCCTGGTGAGTTGCTGTAGTGCATCTTGTAACTGGTACACACTGTAGCCACGGTGCAGCAATAGTGGAGGGAGTGAATGTTTAAGGTGGTAGATGGGGTGCTGATTGAGGAAGCCTTAAATCGTTCTGTGTTTCTATGTTATGAGCTCTCCTTCAGAGGAGAGATTAATTATGATTAAAGTGCATAGGAAATCTTGTAGCACCTAACATGATTACACATAATTACTTTTACTGCTTCAATCTTTTTCACCCCTAATGATGCACTTACATTTTAAAATAAAGTCAAATGGGAATGTCTCAGCAGCATTCCTTAATTCTGGAATATCTTACCTCTTCAGACCTCCTGAGCCAAGCTTTTTAAATGGCTAAAACTACCTCCTTAATTGTACCGTTCCTGCCATTTGCTTCCACAGGTGTCAACAGCCAACCAAGCAGTTCACTGGAGTAGACATGCTTCTCTGGTGAGGCTGATGGTGAGTGCTAGCAGGTTTATCAACTAGGAAAAGGTGAAGGATGGATTAGGAGCAAGAAGTCATCACAGCCAAACAGATTCTGTCCTTATCCAATACCCACTCACAGGCATTTCACAAACGAGACCACTTTCTGGCAATTCAAAATATGAAGGCTGGCTATATCTTCCTATTCTTGGCTTGGAGGTACTGAAATCAATTAATACATGCCGCCACTGTCCCAGTTGAGAAATGATATTTCTGGATATCTCAGTGATCACAATTGCTCGTCCACATGGTCACTGCCAGACCACCTGCTGCACTAACCTCCTGAAAGAAATCAAAGAAATTTGAATTTTTAAGCAAAACATATTTCTTCACATTTCTACTGTTAGGGGACCAATCCAGCTGCTCCTAAGGCTCTTTACTGTCTCAGGGTCAGCTGGTGTGACATATTCAATGCAGAGCCAAATGAAGTTTGGTCCCTATTCAACACACTACTGCTTGAAGAGATTCCAGCTGTCAGTGGATAGGAAGCCTGTTTCACTTTGAATAACACATCAACATTCAAAATAACAACCCTGGCATGGGTGATTGGTGCCAGTACAATCTAGGTGGATAAACAGATGGGCAGCCAGACATACATATAGATGGACAGAGAGATGTATAAATAGACAAACAAATACATAAATAAATAGACAGACATATAAATAAACAGACAGACAAAACATGTTGCGTCTAGTACACACCTATCACACTTCAAACACCACAGCCTGAATTTTATGCTCCCCCGCTGGCAGGTTTGTAGGTGGGGGTGAGTGCAAAATTCCTCGGAAGGACTTCCTGCTAGGTCCCTGCTCACACCAACCTCTCTGCGATTTTGCGCTGAGGTGGGTGAGGCCTTGAATGGCCCGCCTGCCCTTGCCCCAGTTGAGGCCCTTGGGTAGCCAATTATTGACCACTTAAGGGCTGTTTACTGCCCAGCCTCAATTTTTAGGCTGGCGGGAGGAGTTCTGGGGCATAGCGGAAGCCCGAGAATAATCGGGTTCAGGGTTCGCGTGGTAAGGGGGAGGCCTCCATCAGCAGCCCCTTTTTAACATTGGGTGTGAACCCTTAAGGTCTGGTAACTGCAGGACCTCCCTCTGACACTCCAATCCCCCACAGTCCATCCCCTAGGCCACCCCTACCTTCCCTGCCCTGAGATCCCCAAAATTTACCTCTTCCTGGAATCCCAAGGCTTAGGCTTAGGCTCCGGGAACTGCATGTAGTCCCTGCCCTGTCCACTTCAGCTTCTGGTGCTACAGGGACTAGAGAACTGCTGGCCAATCTGACTCTAAGGCAAGACTTCCGCCTGAGTGAGGGGTGGGAGTCCCACCTCCAGCCAATTAATGCTCGTTGGAATGTGAAATTGCTGTGGAGCAGGCAGTGTCAGCAGGGATGTGTTCTCCGCCAACTCTTCAGATGGCAAGAAGGGAAACCCCACCATCCCAAAAATCCTAGCCCACATTTCAAAGTACAAAATTCTTTAAACGGGAGCCAATTATTTCTTACTGGTTTTTCTGACTTTGGAAACAGCTGGGAATTGACGGAGGTGTGCCTGTATACCACAATTCCACTCTATAGTTGTTAAGACACAGACTACTTTATACGTAGCTTTTGCAGTGAAATCTTATATTGTACAACGTGTGATATCATACCCCTGCCCTTAGCAAGCACAATCTCTACACATGTGCTGCTGTAATGTTGATAGATTTGAATAGTAAAACTCCTAAAGAGAAGTTTAAAGGAGAAAATTATATACGAATTATTATGTGCATACAACAATGCTGGGAGTGTGCTTGAGTCATAATACTTTTCCAGCTTCTGTTTATTCTCCAGAGATTAGCTTTGATACAGTTTTATGCCCCTGTACTGCAATAGTAGTTACTGAGATTAAGAAGGTTAAGCAGAACTTAATTGTTTGGTAATTGAATACTTGACTGATTTATTAAAGTAGTTCAACCAATATTTGAATGCATTCAGCCAATATAAAAGTGGCAAAGGTTCTTGGTTAAATTAGTAGAATTTGCTTTTGCAAAGCAATGTGCCTTGTCAAAGTTTGTTGAGAGTACATTTATTTTTGTCTATCTTGTCATTTATTAGTTGCCTAAAAATGCACATCAGGTTTTGTTCCCTGCAACCACAACATTCTCGCAGGGATTTTGCAGAACAAGATCTGAAGAACTAACTGACAGCACTGCATCAATTCTTCAGCACAGGTCTCAATGAACATTTTATATTTAGCCCTACAAGCACTAAGATGACATGTTAACATTCATTACATGCACTCGTATTTTGTTAAGTATCTGCAAAACTGATTCTTTTTCAAATTGCTGGCAATTTACCTGGTAATCCAAAGTAACATTGAAGAAAAAGAACATTGCACAACTCATAATAACATACTGGTAATGAACAGTACGTCCACACCAGGGGTTGTTAGTGAAGCAATTGGGATTGCTCTGTTGGTAATCATCCAAATTAACACACACATTTATTTAACTTATTGATGAAGACTGAATCCTCAGTGTAGAAGTAATCCTGAAACTTCAAGGTTGTCATTATTTAGTGCAATAAAGCTGAGGGAAATGCAGTTTACTGGGAAATGCATCACATAGGCACAGATTGATGGACTCCGCTTGCATATAACACAACTACAAATGAATACAAGGATTGGTAGAATCTTTAGGAATGGTCCATATAAACAGAGAATGAAAATATTTTCAGGAGAGTCAAAATAAATATCAAATGAAATGTTATCTATTTGAACTGTAGTGGCTGATATTTCCTTTAGTTTTAATTCCATTTTTGTGCCAAGCTATTGATACCATTAAAAAATGCACTTCTGGAGTAACAGTGCAGTTATTACAATTAGTCACAGGACAATGTGCTGGACTAGGGGGAAAACGAACAATTCTCATCACTATGCAGTAATCCACGCTGGAGAGTACATTTATATGGACATCAGCAAAACACAGGATTTTTAAGACTTTTATCCATTCTTGGGCTGTGGGCATTGCTGGCAAGCATTATATTTATTGTCCTTCCATGAGATTGGTTTTGGCTGTGAGGCTGAGGGTCAGGCACGAAGGATAGGCACCTGGTAAGATTGTTGACACAGAACCAAAACCCTTGGCAAGTAGGGAAGAAACAAAAATAAAATGATAAAAATATCCTAATGATCAATGAATAAAATGTAAATGATTAATACCTGCCAAAGATAAATCTGACATCTGAGTTTTTTTTAACAAAAAGTCAGATTAACCCGTAACTCAGATCATTGCAGACTTTCTCAAGGTGCCTCTCAGGTGGAATCACAGTCACATTAAGCGAAGCAAGTCAATTTAATTGTGCTGCACACGTGACAATTGTTATTGCAATTAGGCTTGTAATTTATGTCTCTACACAGTATAATTTTCTCATCAAGACACAGCCTGGTGTGGTGTTTAATGACAGGTGTCTAGAATAATATCAATACTGTCTCAGAAAAACACAGGAAAACAATGCATCAGTGCGCTAATGTGCTAATTTATTTCAGTTGTGAGCAATGCACTTCATTTATTAGGCATGGAGAACAACAATAGGTTGATGCAAATGTATTATCTGTCATCCCTGCTTTGATTAAAATAAAAGATATGGAACTTTCAGGAAATATCCTGGCTTTATGCAAATTATTGGCAGATACCAAGATTTTCTTGATCTGGTAATTGGAATTTAATAGCCTGTAAAGCACCTCTGTGCTGAACATCAAAGTTAGTTTTTACAGGAGAAAAAATAAAAACAGTAGGCATGACACAAATCATACAAGAAAGCTAAAATATTATCTTGCGGCTCAGTGTCACTAAGTTGGTCCTAACGAAGCCAATGTCAAATTGAAATACAATCATCACACTGAGTGTCAAACATTTTTTACTTTTCAATAAGTGAAGTGAACAACTGTACAGACAGCGCAGGTTAAAAAATAATGAAGTTGATAACTGAGCTCTTCTCTACTCTCCTTTGATGAGTGATATACCAATACCAGCTTATTGGTGGAGTAGGCTCAAAGACCTCAAGGCTTACCCTTATTCCTATATTAGATAATGTACAGATTATTGAAAATACACCACTACAGGTACCAGGTCGCGTGTCCGGGAACCTTGGGACCGGACATGTGCCAGATATGAGGCACATATCTGGACTGTGGATCCTTGGGAGGGGGGGGTGCGAGCAGGGACAATAGATCAGACACATAGAACAGGGGATCAGCACACCATGACCTGGATATGCAGCGTACTGGAAATACCCCTCCACCACCAATGCATAAAGAACCAAAAATGGTAAAAATCTAACTAATGCGGGGAGAAGTAATTGCGTTTGGGGCCATCAACGGGATCCTGTAAATCAACCATTTGATTATAAAAGATATGACAGACAGCAATGTCTGACCCGGTTTTCACGTCCCTCTGGATTTTGGGATGCCGGATAAGTGGTCCGGTACCTGTATAGTGGTGCTGCTCAGCAAAGCAGCAGCGGGAGGAGTTTCCAAATGCAGACACTCTTTAAATGACAAATACCTTAAGCCAAAGCCTGTCTCTTCATAAAAAGAAGGAAAGAAAACCTGAACAGTAGCACAGTGTTTATTGACTGTTTCAGAATATTATTGACAAATGACTTGAAGCAAACTACACCTCAACTCGTTTGGCTGCAACAAAGAAAAGGATATTGTTTTCAAATCAAGCTGCAATGCAATGAGAAGATTCAACATTGTAGGATCAATATGTAAATTAATAATAAATAAGAATAATTATAAATGGAAGTCGATATTAAATTTGGACATTATGGCATTTGAGGAATATCAAGGTAAACTATCAATTTTGCAGTTGTGAATTATCAGGAAATGCATTATGCTGTAGATTTAACAAATTTTTTTTGAAGGATCAGATAACACTAAATTTGTTCTGCTGCCAGAAGTGCAGTACATGAATTGAAATAATTTTCAGTGAATTTACTCTCCAGTTTCACCCTTCTCTGCCCAAATATCTCCATCACCACCATTTCTTTTAAACCCTGATTGTTTGCCCAATTAAACGACAATTAGCAGGAGATTTCAAGTAGTCACAATAATGAATGCTTCTCTTCCCAATGTATGCTGGAATTTCTTGATTTTTAATTTGGGATGGGATTGACATTATGTTGGTCTTAATCTCCATTCAATATGCTGGAATATCTTGAAAGATTTTCTAAAACAATCTGCATCAAAAACAAATCCTCCCCATCACTAAGAGCAAAAATTTTAACTCAGTGGGCAGGTGCACGCCCAACCCGCTCGAGTGTGGAATGATGCGCGTTGACGTCAGCTGAGCGTGCCAGCGTCAACGCACAGTCGCGCGATAGTTCGGTTGACGGGCAGGTGAAAAGGCCAAGTGGCCTTTGCATTTTTTTGGAAACCTCATCCATGGGCGGGATGAGGTTTCCAAAAGCAAATAAAGATAAAATAAAAATTTTAAAATTTAATTAATAACATGTCCCTGCTCATGTGACAGGGTCACATGGGGGGGCATGTTTTATTATATTTTTATTTTGTTTATTTTCTTTTTTAAGAATGCTTCATCTCCCTGAGGCAGCTCTCTGCCTGCAAGATTTTCAAGTGCTCACTCGCGTGCATTCACGAAGCTTGCGCTTGGCCCGCTTTCCCTTCTACCGCCTGCACCCCACACCCCGCCCCTCACAGGCAGCACCGAGCGCTGCCACTCGCGTTTCATGCTTGGGGGGGCCTTAATTGATCCGCCAGTGTGAAATCGCTGTCTAGCCCTGATCATAGGTGGCAGTCGGCTTCCCGACCACCCCTCCTGACCCCCGCCGAACCCGCCCGACATGGGCTAAATTCTGCCCTAAGACTACCGAAAAATTGCCCTCGCTGCCTTGCCTCTGCTCATCAACTGCTGAAAACCTCATCCAATAAATTCAACTATTCCAATGCTCTCGACCTTACTTTTCCACTGTGAGAAACTCACTTTTTGGAAAATCGCAAGGTCGGTGAATTTTGGACATTCTTTCCTCCTGAGTTGTTTCTAAAAGTCTACAAGTTTAATTCTGGACTGTGAACATGCCATTTAAAAAAAAAGACAACTAGATGCCCAGCGGAGAACACCTAGTGAGAGAAGAGTTACTTTGTTTATCTGAGTTAAAGAAGAACTGCTGTTGTAAGGCTAGAGGCTCTTGCTGATTGGTTGAAAACACCTGGCCTGATAGAAGTGTTCTCTAAACATTTTATTCCTTTTGAACAGAGTCAGAGAGCATGTGTGCCTTAGAGGCAGACTGCAAAAGGAAGACTCCCTTTCTCTCTCTCCTTCTTGTATTATGTGAGGCCTGGGTGGGCTAACCCTCAGTCAGAAAATTCTCATCAGAATAACTCACATGCATTTTGAAAGTCTGCAAGTTGTGACAAGCAAGAGTTACCAAAGACAATGGGCAGAATTTAGCCCTTGATGGGTGGGTGGGCCCCACCGGCTCGGCGGCGGGTAGGCAGCCAATCGCCACCACCGAAACGGGCCCCGCCGCCATTTTAAGTGGGCGGGCCAATTAAGGCCCACCCAGCGGGCTGCCCGATGGGAAGCACTATGCGCACCCTGTGCAGGGCGGGGGGGGGGATTCCCCATCTGTCAGAGTGCGCTCTTTCTCACATGCGCGCACAGCTCCCTGAGACGAAGTGCTGCCTCAGGGAGAGCGCTCACAGTGTTTGAAACTTTAAAAATAGAAAAATAAAAAAATTATTAACATGTTCCCCCTCATGTGACAATGTCACACGAGATGGGACATGTTAATAAATATCACAAAAACTTTATTAAACTTTTTTAAAACAGACATGAAACTTCATCTCACCGGTGGATGAGGTTTCATGTCTTTTCAGAAGCCCGCTGGGGCTCCTGGCCTGCCCGCCAGCCTTAAGGTTAGACGGGCAGGTCCTTTAACTACCCTGTCAATGGCCTCAATTGGCCATTGACAGGTCAGCGGGCGGACAGCTGATCGCGCTGTGCCCCCGCCTTCCTGAATATTTAAATGGGGTCGGATTCCCCCCGACGTCATCCCGCGTCATTTTTGCGTCGGCGAGTGGGCCCAGCCCCCAGCTCACTGACAGAAAAATTCTGACCCATGTGTCACTAAATGTCCATCTGAAAGGTCTTCCAGATCTACTGTGACCAGAATTCTGTCAGATCAGCAGAGTCAAGACCCTTTTGAACTTTATCCTTTGAAAAAGCGCTCCCATACTCCAGCCTCTGTAGAGACCGTGTTCGTTTTATCCTGTTTTGTGTTTGTGTGTGAGTGTATGGGTGTTGGGATATCTGTTTTGAAAAAAAGGCGAAAACCATTACACTTCCAAATTACAAATTGCATGTTAACCAGTTTTGCAACTTGTTTTTAAAAAAGAAGTTTGTTTTATAATAAATCAATTATTTTGTGTTAATTGAAAGAAGCCTGGTTAACATTTTTTTATGCTGGGTATAGCAGTATCAAAGGAAAGTAATTGGCCATTTTGGTGAGTGAATTAAACATTTAAACTATTGTTATGAGCTCTGGAGAAGTGGGGCTAGAATTAACTGTGCACTCCCCCCACCACAGCCCATAACACCGCCTCCATCAACTTGAGTTCATGCAAAACTCTACGGCCATGTTCTGACCCACATTGACCAAGCTCACCCATGCCCATTCCCTGTGCTCGCTGACCTACGTTGCTTCCTGGTCAATTCTAAAATTCTCATGTAAGCGTTAAAATCCCATCATAGCCTTGGCCCTCCTATCTCCGTAACCTCCTACAACCCTACAAAGCCTACAATTCTGAGAAAACTGCATTCCTCCAACTTTAAGCTCCTGTGCATCCTTAATTTCCTTTACCCCCTCCATCGTGGTCATATCAACAGTGCTCCTAAGCTCTGGAATTCCCTCCCTAAATGTGTCTGGGCTGGATTTTATGTGCCCCCACCAGACGTGTCTTCAGCGGGGAGACACATAAAATAGAGCAGGTGCCCACCCCACCACCTTCCTGCCCACTCACGAGCACACCTCCATAACAAGGTTAAGTGGGTGGGTACCGAAATCAAGAGCCTACCTGCCATATTCAAATAAATAATCAAGGGTCAATTGAGTTTGTTAACAAGCCAATTGACCCTGATAATCCGCTACCCACATAGTAATATGGTTGGCATGGGCAGGTGGGTGGGAGTGGGAAGGTCTTTTTTTAAGTTTTTAAAAGGTGGGAAGGAAAGGGGAATACTATGTTTGGGGGGTGCCTTTTGCGTATCAAGAGGCAGCCCCCCTAAAATGGTACACCTCCTTTCTTCCTACCCACCTGCTCTCTGAAGCTAACCCCCACCTCCTGAAGCTGCCCAAATCCTCTCCGTCCAATACCCATGACTTAACTTACTCCAGGATCCATTGACCAATCTTCTTGGGACTGGTTGCAGTCCTGACAGCGCCTAATGTGCTCTTGGCGCTGCTGGGACTGCTGGAACTGCCAGCCAATCGGATGGGCCGGCAGTTCCCAAGGGCAGTGAGGGGCAGAAGTCCCACCAGCAGGCTATTTAGCCTATTGTAGCTGGCTCCACGCCTGTTGTAATATGCCTTTAAGGGACAACAGCATGCCATCGCTTTAAGGGATGTGTGTCATGTGATCCAGCCTCAGCCTGGAACAGAACATAGCACACACAGAGCTGCAGCTCTCATGCCCTCAAGCTTTCTATCTATGTATATATATTCACATATGCCTAGTATTAATACTTGAACCCACAGTGTGTTTGCACAATCCTTTATGAGCAATTGGTGCCCTTTATATCATTATAGCACACACGACATGCTGATTTTGCTTCCGGGGTGAGACATCTGTCCCCCCGTAATATGCAGCCCTCTGTCTCATTACATTTCTCGGCTCATTTAAGACCCTTGATGTGTATCTCTGTGGAAAAAGCAACACAAAAAAGACTTGCAGTTAATTAGGGAGCAATTTTAGTACCCTCCCTTCCCCCGCCCTTGTTGGCTTATATGAAGGAGGGGGCACATAACATAAAACGGATGGCTAGCCCATCGTCTTCCAGCCCACCATCGAGATGTCCCCCAAATTATGATGGGTCGATAAGGCATCATCCAGCCCAGCTAGGCCTATTGAGGCCCTTAAGTTGCCAATTAAAAGCCACTTAAGGGACCCTCTCTGCCTCTCCAAAATAATATGGTGGGCAGGGGAAGGTGGAAGGAAACTGGCCAGCCTGTTGCTTTCCCAAGCTTGGGGTAAAAGAGTCCCTTTGGGGGCATTCCTTGTGCCATTGGGGGCAACCCCCAAGATGATAACCCCTTTGGGGGCTGATAGGCTGAATGGCCTCCTTCAGCACCGTAAGAACTCTGCGATTCTGTGATTCTTTTTGCTGCCACCCCTGGCCCCTCGAACCCAACCCCCAACCCCCCCAATCCTCCCGCCCCCTCGCTAGGATCCCCAATTCCTCCCAACAAACACTCCAGACTTACATTAAAGTCCAGTATCCAGCATCTTCTTCCGGGGACTCCCTTGTAGTCCCAGCAGTGGCCACTTTGGTATTCTGGCACTGCTGAGACCACTCAGTTGCCAGCCGATCAGGTTGGCCAGCAGCACTTGACGTGGGGAATTCCTGTTCCTGAGGGGTGGAAGTCCCACTTCACCTTGTTAAGGCCACTCCCAGTGTATTAACGCTGTGAGGCAGCCCTTTTTAAAGCCAGCAAGCTGCTGACTGACTTTTTTGCTAGGCAGGCGAGCAATATGCACCCCTGTAAAATTTACTCATAGCCTTTCACGACCTCATGATGCCCCAAATCACTTTATATCAAACTGTTTACTATTGAAATGTAGTTATTGTTGTAACGCGACAGTCACTTTGCACACAGAAAGGACCTGTAAACATATCAAAGGTAGGTTCACTAGACTGATTCCTGGGGTGAGAGATACGTTGTCCTATGATGAAAGGCTGAGTAAATTGGGTTGATACGCACTGGAGTTTAGATGAATGAGAGGTGATCTCATTGAAACATACAAAATTATGAAGGGGTGTAGAAACTGAGAGGTTGCTTCCCCTGACTGGAAAATCTAGAACACAGGGCACATCCTCAGGATAAAAAGTTGATCATTTAGGACTGAGATGAAGAGAAATGTCTTCACTGAGAGGGTTGTGAATCTTTGGAATTATTTACCCCAGAGGACTTTGGATGCTCCATCACTGAATATATTCAAGACTTGAGATCAATAGATTTCTGATCTCTCACGGAATCAGGGGATTTGGGTTGCAGGCGAGAAAGTGGAGTTGAGGCAGAAGATCAGCCATAATTGTGTTGAACGGCGGAGCAGGTTCGACAGGCCATATGGTCTACTCCTGCTTCTATTTATTATGTTCTTTAACAGCAATGAAATAAATGACCAGATAATCTGTTTTGGGTGTCGATGGATGAATAAATATTGACCAGGACACGAGCAGAACTCCCCTTAGTTGAACAGTGCCGAGGAATACTTTACCAGCTCTATCTGACAGGGCAAACCGGGTCTTGGTTTAACCTCTCATCTGAAGGAATCCATCAGTCCAACACTGGGCTTTGAGCCTGAATTTTGTACTCGGGTCTCTGGAGCAGGACTTAAACCCACAACCTTTTGGCTCAGAGGTGAGCTTTTCCACCACCAAGCTATGGTTGACAATCTGTCCGAGCCACATCACAGGAATTGTATGTTTGCCTTAAATTGTGGAACATTCAGACACCTTCTTGTACACTTTCTTGTACAAAATATCCTTTGCGTGGCTAAGAATAGACAATCTTTCAGAGCACCCAGCCAGATCATGCAGGCTTACAGCCTTTGTAAACAAACACCAGCATCTCCATCTGTGCTGCATAAAGGAAAGTATCTCGGGAACAAGCTTTTAGTCCTCTGTCCTAATATCTCCTTTTTTGGCTTGGTGTCAATGTTTGTCTTATTATGCCTCTGTGAAGTGTCCTGGGATGTTTCCCTACTTTAAAAGCGCTCTAGAAACAAAATTGCAATCAAACTGAGTTTCGATTTAAGATGCCTCATGACACTTATATCACACTATTTACTTAACAACAGCTTTTATTTAAACTTGCAGAATCTTGGTATGTAGTCCCCAGTTGCCGTGTTTAGTTAATTAACCAAAAGCATTTTTTTTCTCATTAAAGCTACAGTATCCCACGGCACAATTATTCAATACGAAAGTGCTGCATCAAACAAGTACACCTGCCAAAATTGGAGTGTCAAGTACAAAGTGTTCCCTGGATACTTCTCTTTTTGCAGCACAGATTGAGATGCTGGTGTTTGCTTACAAGTGCTTTAAGTCTGCGTGATTTGCCTGGGTGCTCTGAAGGATCGTTTATTCTTAGCTAGGCAAAAGCATTGACCTAGTTTTCCATGGGGCATTTTGTTCAAGAAAGTTACGCAAACTCTTCACAAGCTAAAGTAAGGATACTATTCCTGGCGACAGGGTGATAGGAACAAATTCAATAACAACTTTCAAAAGGAAGTCGGATCTATACTTGAAAAGAAAAAAGAGTGCAAAACCATAGGAAAACAGCAGGTGAGTGGAACTAGTTGGCTAGCTCTTTCAAAGAACCAGCACTGTATGATGGGCCAAAAGGCCTCCTTCTGTACTGTGTGATTCAATGGCTCAGGAATTGGAACATCTCATGGTGGGCAACATCAATTGTATTTTCTTTCTTGCCCTTCAGATCGCTCAATATTTCCACTTCAAATTGATGGAAATACAAGTTGATAAGTCGGGCATTTGGAACCTCCTGAACGTTTTGCTCAATAGTCTATCTCCTTAACAAATTAAATTTAAGGGTAGCCAAAAAAATAAAGTGAAGAAGGTAGAATGAAATGGAGTGAATTAAAGTCAAATTAAATTCAGTAAGAGGAACAAAGAGAGGAAGTGGGTTATGAGAAAGGAAAAAGAAGAGGGAAAAGAAGAGTAAGAAAAAAATATGATGGAACAGAGAAGAAGGCATTGTAACCAAGCTGTGTTTGATAATTGTATTGGTCTGTTAGAAATTCTTAATGAGTTAATGGCAGGGTAGTTTGTGAAATCTACAAACATTCTTACTCATCTACTGTATGCCAAATTATTTACTGAAAGAAATCTATCTAATTTGCATTTCTGAGTGTCCAAACAACTTTCTAGGATGAAAATTATTGTCATCTGACAGTACTAGTGTTGATGACAAGACTGGCACAAAAATACAATGAAAGAAGATTATTTTAAAAGGTTTAAATATCTCTAAGAGCAGTTCACCACTTGTTGGAGTCACAATCTATGCCTTAATTCCCTTTCTGGGCCTCCCAAGGTTGAGTTTCATGTCAGGACAGTAAATTACATCATTAACAAGGTGCTTATGACATGGATTACCAGTCCTAAAAAGTAACCGTAAGATTGTTTTGTATTTATGGTGCAAATCCAGCAATTTCATGACATGCAGTTAATTTCAATGAGGAGGCTCATCGTGCGGTTGCAAATTTCACGGTTTTGTCGAGCCTAACGGTGGACCAGTGAAAATTATCTAGCAATTTGTGCAGAATCAGAACTCATGGGGCAGAATTTTGCCGTCGGCGAGCAGTGGGTGGGGCCCGCTCGTCGACGCGTAAAATGACTCGGGATGTCTTCCCGCCCCATTTAAATTTTCAGGGAGGCGGGAGCAAGCAAAATCAGCTGTGCACCCGCCGACCTGTCATTGGCCAATTGAGGCTATTGACAGGATCATTAAAACAATTAAAGGACCTGCGAGTCCAACCTTAAGGTTGGCGGGCAGGCCAGGAGGCCCGGCGGCTAATAGATAAAACATGAAACCTCATCCAGTGGCGGGATGAGGTTTCATGCAGGGTTTTAAACATTTTAATAAAGTTAGTATGTATATTATAAACATGTCCCATCACATGTGACATTATCACATGAGGGGGACATGTTAGGGAATTTTTTTTTCTATTTTTAACATTTTTCAGAGTGTAGGCTAAGTGCTGCCTCAGGGAGATGTGCATTCTTTCGTGAGCATGTGCGAAAGAGCACACTCTTGCATTTGGGGAAACCCCCCCCAGCCCGCCCGCACAAGAAGAGCATAATGCTTCCCGCCGGATGTCACGCTGGGCGGGCCTTAATTGGCCCGCCCACGTAAAATGGCAGCAGGGCCCGCTTCTCCGGCGGGGATCAGCTCCCCGCCCGCCGGAGATTGGGTTGGGCCCGCCCGCCCGACAGGCAGAAAATTCTGCCCATGGTGTATGCTGTTCTTTACCACAATTTGCTGGATGTTTTGTGAACTAACAATTTCAGGGCCATATGATTTTATGATGATCTGAATTGGAGTGAAACTGTAATCAGTTTAGAGCTTGATATCTGTATTTAGCATTCAAGTAAACAGTTAGCACTGCAATAAAACTAATTCCAGTTTGCTTCTTTTTAATATCAAACATAATAAACATATTTCTTTACAGAAATTGAATGTTAATATTTCAATACTATTAAATGTAAATGTTTAAGTCCTATTTACAAAGAAATAGCAAATAAAATTGACTGTTACAATATATGTTCAATGTTTTCATCAGGACAGAATTGACAGCTCTCAGGATAGGCAGAGATCCTTCTTGAAAGGTGACGATTCATTGACTGTTGAGATTATAAATGAGTCAGCTGTGAAATGCAACTGGTCAGAGGTGATAGTGTGGATTAAAAGACTAGATTATTATTCTGGAGATTTATTTGATTGGTTGTGGGAATCTGGGAGAAATCTCAATATTTTCATCACTCCACCATCGGCAGCCGTGCCTTTAACTGCCTACACTTTGGACTTCCCTCCTTAAATCTCTTTGCCACACTACCCCTCTCTCTCTCTCCCTTGCTTCTTAAAGCCCAGCTCTTTGACCAAGTATCCTGCTATCTGTCCTAAGTATCTTCTTATGTGGCAGTGGATCCAAGGCTAGTATTTTAAACTTAAATAAGGGCAATAATGAGGGCATGAAAGCACAGCTAGCTAAAGCGAACTGGTAAATTAGGTTAAGGGACAGATCAATAGAGATGCACTGGCAGACATTTAAAGGGATATTTCAGAATACACAGAATAGATACATTTCAACGAGAAAGAAAAATTCCAAGTGGAGGACCCACCACCATGGTTGACTAAAAAAGTTAAAGATAGTATCAAACTTAAAGAAAAAGCATATAATTGTGCAAAGATGGGTGGCAAGTCAGAAGATTGGACAGAATATAAAAAACAGCAAAGAGTGACCAAAGGATTGATAAGGAAGGAAAAATTAGAGTACAAGAGAAAGCTAGCTAGAAATATGAAGACAGATAGTATGAGTTTCTATCGATATTTTAAAAGAAAAAGAGTTAACAAAGTGAGCAACTATAGAAGGTGAGTCTGGGAATTAATAATAGAAAACAAGGAGATGGCAGATGAATTGAACTGGTATTTTTTTTATTCATTCATGGGATGTGGCCATCACCGGCTGGGCCTGCAGTTATTGCCCATCCCTAATTGCCCTTGAAAAGGTGGTGGTGAGCTGCCTTCTTGAACCTCTGCAGTCCATGTGGTATAGGTGCACCCACAGTGCTGTTAGGGCGGGAGTTCCAGGACTTTGACCCAGCGACAATGAAGGTCTTTGCAACCGTCTTCCCTATAGAGGATACGAGTAACACCCCAGAAATAGCTGTAAATCAGGAAATGGAAGGGATGGAAGAACTCAGGAAAATTACAATCACCAGGGAAGTAGTACTGAGAAAATTATTGGAGCTGCGGGCTGCCAAGTCCTTAACCTGATGGACTTCATCCTAGGGACTTAAAAGAAGTGGCTAGTGAGATAGTTGATGCATTGGTTTTAATTTTCCAAAATTCCCTAGATTCGGGGAAGGTTCCATTACACTGGAAAATAGTAAATGTAACTCCTTTATTCAAAAAGGGAGGGAGACAGAAGGCAGGAAACTAAGGCCAGTTAGCTTAACATTTGTCATAGGGAAAATGTTAGAAGCTATTATTGAAGACATTATAGCAGGGCACTTAGAAAAATTCAGGGTAATCAGGCAGAGTCAACATGGTTTTGTGAAAGGGAAATCATGTTTAACCAACTTATTGGAATTCTCTGAAGAAGTAACATATAAAGTGGATAAAGGTGAACAGGTGGATGTACTGCATTTAGACTTCCAGGGGCATTTGATAAGGTGCCACATCCAAAGTTATTGAGAAAAATAAAAGCTCATGGTATAGGGGGTAACATATTGGCATGGATAAAAGGTTGACTGGCTAACAGAAAACAGCGGGTAGGCATAAATGGGTCTTTTTTCAGGTTGGCAAGACATAACGAATGGTGTGCCACAGGGATCAGTGCTGGGGCCTCGTCTTTTTAAAATTTATATAAATAACTTGGATGAAGGGACTGATGGTATGGTTGCTAAACTTGCTGATGACACAAAGATAGATAGGATAGTAAGATGCGAAGAGGACAGAAGGAGTCTACAAAGGGATACAGATAGGTTGTAAGTGGGCAAAGACCTGGCAAATGGAGTATATTTTGGGAAAGTGTGAAATTGTCCATTTTGACAGGAAAAATAAAAAAAGTATATTGTCTAAATGGTGAGAGATTGCAAAGCTCAGAGATGCAGAGGGATCTGGGTGTCCTGATGCATGAATCGCAAAAGGCAAGTACGCAGGTACAGCAAATAATTAGGAAAGCCAATAGAATGTTAACATTTATTGTGAGGGAAATTGAAAATAAAAGTAGGGAGGTAATGCTTCAGTTATACAGGGCATTGGTGAGACCACATTTGGAATACTATGTACAGTACTGGTCTCCTTATTTAAGGAAGGATGTAAATGCATTGTTTGCAGTTTGGAGAAGGTTTACTAAACTAATATCTGGATTGGATGGGTTGTCTTATGAGGAAAGGTTGGACAGGCTAGGCTTGAATCCGCTGGAGTTTAGAAGAATAAGGTGACTTGATTGAAACATACGATCCTGAGGGGACAGAGGTAGACAGATTATTGGTAAGCAAGGGAGTGAAAGGCTATCTTGGTAGGTGTAAATGTGTGGTTAAGGTTACAATTAGATCAGCCACGAACTCATTGAATGGCGGAGCACGTTCGAAGGGCCAAGTGGCCTACTCCTGCTCCTAATTCATATGTTCGTAGGACGTCAAGTTTTATTTGACAAACTTCCTGTGATGCACCTTGTGATGTTTCGTTATGTTCAAAACACTATATAAATGTAAGTTGTTGTTAATTTCTTGTGGGCAGTTGCCCTCCTTGTAGGTTAAAATTAACTGCCAGGGCAAACGATACTCAGTCCAGCAGAACTGGTTTGAAGGCTTTAATCCCCTTTTCTCATTCCACATTCTTATGCTTCTTATAACTAAGAAGTTATTCAGCCACTGCTGTTTGGGCAGTTGCCATATGTTTTCAGTAACAAGTGAAGGATTTCAATGCTGGGATTTTGGCAACTCAGATAGTGAAATTCTAATTGGCCAGCCCTATCAGTAAAGGTGTGGCAAAGCTGGCCTCATGTGTGTCCATATGAGGAGGTTCAAACGTCTGCCCAAGTTATAGGGACGAGGTTATCTCCATAACGATGGCAAGTGCATAAACCCAGTAAAGGTGCAACATAAACATCCATCTTGTATGTGGCTTGCACTGCCTAACAGTCAAGTATAAAAATCCTAATTGAACTGATCATCACCTTCGCACTTCTTTTCATATTTAGGTACGATTTAATAGACCGAACTATTCAACCATGCAATTTTAAATTAAGATTTAATTAACAGATTGGGAGAAAGATATAGCTGGTAAATATTTATCAAAATGGTGAATAGATAATACATTGTCAAGACACTTAGGATATGATTTAGACCCCATGGGCAAAATTTTCTTGACGTCAGGTGGGAAGAGTGGAAGCAGGCACGAGCAGGCAGGCTCCCGATTGGCGCCCCAGGTTGGCGGCGTGCCGCCATTTTATGTGGGTGGGCCAATTAAGGCCTGCCCAGTGTGATGTCCGCCAGGAAGTGCTGTTCGCTCCCTGTGCGGGCGGGGGTGGGATTCCCTCAGCCGGGAGTGCGCTCTTTCACGCATGTGCGCGAAATAGCACACAGATCTGCCTGATGCTCAGTGCTGCCTCAGGGAGATCGGCTCAGATTTTCAACTTTTAATAAAGGAGTTTAAAAACTTTCCCTGCCATGTCCCCTCATGTGACCCTGTCACATGAGTTGGGACATGTCCATAAGTTTTATTTAAACCTTTCATTAAAATTTAAATACCCTCATGAAACCTCATCCTGCCTGTGGATGAGGTTTCATGTTTTTTCACAAGCCTGCCTGGGCTCCCGGCCTGCCCGCCAAACTTAAGGTTGGACGGGCAGGTCCATTAATGAGCTGAATTGGTTTTCTAATGGCCTTAATAGGCCGTTGACAGGCCGGCGGGCGCGCATGCAACTCAGCTGCGCCCCCGCCGACTTGAAAATGGAAATGGCACGGGGTGACATCAGGAGTTCCACCCGACGTCACCCCGCGTCATTTTACATGTCGGCGAGCAGGCCCCACCCCCGCTCGCCGGCCAGAAGATCCTGCCCCATGAGTGAGATGACCTGATAATTCAAACAATAAAAATAGCATGAAATCAGAAATTAAGACAGAAGACCTTAGGAGCTGATGCCTTTTAAGCATTACCTGATGTCTGGCCTAGGAGTTTTAATCTAATGTCGCTATTCTGCTGGTAATCAAACACTGTTCAGTGCTGCTTTAGTCATCAGTTGGCCAGCTGTTTCATGCCTATCCATGCACATTTGCACAGTGTGACTGAAATAACACACCAGTACATTTTATTCAGTTGCTCCGCTCTGCGTTTGCCTTTGTAGTTAAGACATCCTCCCAATATGATTAATGATATGACTAGCTTAATTAATGGTTATGAATTACACAGTGTGAATCATTATATCAGAAGCAACTTGAATTTATAACTGTTCTGCTGAAGACTGTCCTAGGGTATAATGGCAAGCATGTGCCTGGCTGTAACAGAGTCCTTCTGATTCTCTCAAGGTCCAGTGTAAAATGTAGAGCTAATCAGCAATAAGTTAATGAGTCTAATTAATGTTGTCAAATATTGTCATTGCCGTAAGTCCAAACAATGAGGAAAATCATTAAATTCAAAATTGCAAAAAGAAAATCTAGGGCAGAATTTTGCCGTTGGCAGGCGTGCCCACGATCGGCACCGCACTGCAATTTCACGCTGGTGGGCAACTTAAGGTCCGCCCGGCATGAAACGCAACCGGGTTGGGAGGGGTGAGCGTGAACTTTGCGCATGCGCGCGAGTGAGCGCTGCATAGTCTCCCTGAGGCACATATCACATTAGATGAAGCCCAGTTAAAAAAAGAGAATGGAAAAAAAATGGAGTAAAACATGTCCCCTCATGTGACTCTGTCACATGAGCAGAGACATGTTGTTGAATCAATTTTAAAATTTTTATTTTATCTTTATTTGCTTTTGGAAGCCCATGGATGAGGTTTCCAAAGAAATGCAAAGGCTGCTTGGGCAGCAAAAAATTTAAGTTAATTTATTAATAAATGGCCTTAACAGAACTTTTAATTGTCGGCGGGCGTGCTGCTGGCTCTGGCGGCGCCCGCCAACCGAACTATCGCGCGACTGTGCGATGACGTGGGTACGCTTGGCCAACATCAAGGCACATCATTTCACACCCGAGCGGGTTGGGCACACCCTGCCTGCCGAGCGAAAATTTCTACCCCTAATGTCACCTAATGTTTGTTTATCATGTTAAGTGCAACAATGCAACTATGACATGGGGCTGAATCTTTGGTTCAGTGAGCAGGGGCGGGGCCCGCTCGCCAAGGCGTAAAACGGTGCGTGGTGACATTGGGTATGCATCCCGACGTCACCGTGCGTCATTTACATTTTCTTTCGGCTGTGCACCCGCCGAACTGTCAAAGCCTTTTAAGGCCATTAATGAACTAATTAAGCCTATTGAGAAAGCTCCCCGTCCAACCTTAAGGTTAGTGGGTAGGTGAAGAGCCCAGGCAGCTTTCGCGTTTTTCATGGAACCTCATCCACAGGCGGGATGAGGCTCCATGAATTATTTAAAATTTTCAGGAAAATTTTTATTACAATGAATGCACATGTCCCAGCTCATGTGACAGTTTCACATATCATAAAAATTTTTACAATGCTTTATTACACTGTTTAAACTTAAAACGAATCTCCTGAGGCACCTTTGTGCCTCAGGGAGATTTCTGCGCTCTTTCGCACGCATGCACACAGCGCTTCCGGGCGCATGTCACGCTGGGCGGGCCTTAATTGGCCCGCCCATGTAAAATGGCGACGCAGACCCGAGCGAGAGAGCCAGTAGGGTCCATGCCTGCCCGTGTCTGCCCCCGCACAACACCCCCCAAAGATGGGGGGGGAATTCTACCCATGGGGCAAAGTGCTGTCTCAGGGAGAGCCCTGAAAGTTCAATAAACCTAAAAAATAGCAAAATAAAAAAATTATTATCATGTCCTCCTCATGTGACAATGTCACACAAGATGGGACATGTTAATAAATATTACATAAAGTTTATTAAAGTTTTTAAAAACAGTCATGAAACCTCATCCCACCAGTGGATGAGGTTTTCTGTTTTTTCAGAAGCCCGTCGGGGCTCCTGGCCTGCCCACCAGCCTTGAGGTTGGACGGGCAGGTCCTTTAATTGGGTTAATTATCCTGTCAATGGCCTCAATTGGCCATTGACAGGTCGGCGGGCGGACAGCTGATTTCACTGTCTGCCCGCCTTCCTGAATATTTAAATGGGGCGGGATGACATCGGGGGTTCCTCCCGACGTAATCCTGCATCATTTTCGCATCAGCGAGCAGGCCCCACCCCCAACTCGCCGACGGAAAAATTCTGGCCATGGAGTCAAATTGGCTTAGCTGTTAACATTAGCCTCTGTTTCCAAATATCGCCTCTGTTTCCAAATATTGTGCATTCTGATGAAAGGTTATTGACCTGAAATGTTGGGGAGAATTTTTAGCTCAGCAGGCAGGTGCACACCCGACCCGACCGAACGTAGAAGGACACGTGATGATGTCGGGCAAGCGTCCCGACATCATCACACACTCGCGCGATATTTCGGTCCTCGGGCATACGCCGGAGTCGCCTTACGGTTGGCAGGCAGGCGAAAAGGCCAAGCAGCCTATGCATTTTTTAGGAAACTCACCCACGGGCGAGATGAGGTTTCCAACAGCAAATAAAAATAAAATCAAAATTTTAAAATTCAATCAATAACATGTCCCTGCTCATGTGACAGAGTCACAGAGAGGACATGTTTCATAACAGTTTTAAAATCTTTATTTGTTATTTTGAAAAATGTTCATCTCCCCAAGGCAGCTCTGTGTCTCAGGGAGATTTTCAGGCGCGCGCCCACACACATGCACAAAGTTCCCCGCTCGTCCTTCCCCCTCCCCCTCCACCACACAGGCAGTGCTGAGCACTGCTGCTTGCGTTTCACACTGGGCGGGTCTTAATTGGCCCATGAGTATGAAATCGCGGTCTGGCCCCAATTGCGGGTGGTGGTCGGCTTCCCTCCCGCCCTGCCCACCCCTGCCTAGCCTGTCCGATGGAGGAAAAATCATTCACTCTTTCCTCCACTGACACACTGAGCATTTCCAGCATTTTCTGTGTTTATTTCCAACACCTGCAATATTTTGCCTTTATAATAGTGTTGTGGGTTTAAGCCTTGCCTTGGGACATGAACATACAGTCAATCCCCGTTTTAAATTGCCTCGTTCAGTGTCATTCCGCTTTAACGTCACTTAGCATTCTTATTTCCACTTTAGTGTCAATTTGGGGTGGGGTGAGCGTAATGTCATGTGACCCAAACGGCGCCATTTTGGAGTAGCCTATCCCGCTCGTCAACTGTCTCCTCCTCCCAGATTCTCTCCCTTTCCTGGCTCTCTCCCTCTCCCTGATTCTCTCTCCTTCCCTTACTCTCTCCCTCTCCCGGACTCTCTTTCTCTCTCGGACTCTCTTTCTCTCTCAAACTCTCTCCCTCTCGCCGATTTTCTCCCTCTCCCCGACTCTCTCCTTCTCCTCGACTCTCTCACCTTCCCCAATCCTCTCCCCGACTCTCTCCCCCTCCCCGACTCACTCCATCTGTCGACTCTCCCTCTCCCTGACTCTCTCTTCTTCCCCAACTTTCTCCCTCTCCCTGACTCTCTCTCCTTCTTGGACTCTCTCCTTCTCCTGGACTCTCTCCCTCTCCCGGACTCTCTTTTCCTCCCAGACTCTCTTCCCCCCTCGGACTGTCCTCCCCTCCCGGACTACCTCCCTCTCTAACTCTCTCTCAGAGACTCTCCCTGGCACTCTCCCTCCCTCCTCCTCCCCAACTCTCTCGCCTTTCCCAACTCTCTCCCTCTCTCCGACTGTCTTCCTCCCCCCGACTCTCTTCCTCCCTGACTCTCTCCCTCCACCCAACTCTTTCCGCTTCCCCCACTCTCAGTCCCTGACTGTCTCTCTCCCCTTACCCGACTCCCTCCCTGACTCTCTCCACTTCCCCAGCTGTCTCTCTCTCCCCCACTCTCTCCTTTTCCCTGACTCTCTCCCCCTCCCCAACTCACTCCGTCTATCCGACTGTCTCTCTCCCTGACTCTCTCTCCTTCCGCGACTCTCCCCCTCTCCTGACTCTCTCTCTTTCTCTGACTCTCTCCCTCTCTCTGACTCCCCCTCCTTCTTCGATTCTCTCCCTCACTCGGACTCTCTTTCTCTCTCGGGCTCTCTCCCTCTCCCGGACTCGCTTCCCCTCCCAGACTCTCTCCCTCCCTGGCACTCTCCCACCCTCCCCCTCCCCGACTTTCTTCCTCCCCGATTCTCTCCCCTTCCCCGACTCTCTCTCCCGCCCCGACTCTCGTTCCTTACCCAACTCTCTCTCTCTCTCTGGCTATCGCCCACCCCCTGACTCTCTCCCTCTCCCCAACTCTCACTCATTCCTCGACTCTCTCATGTTACCTGACTCTCTCTCCCTCGCTGACACACTCCTGCTCCCTGACTCTGTCCTCTCCCTGATTCTCTCCTTCCCTGACTCTCTCCCTCTCCCGGACTCTCTTTCTCTCTTGGACTCTCTCCCTTTCCCCGATTCTCTCCCTCTCCCCAACTTTCTCCTTCTCCCCCACTCTCTCCTCCTCCCCGACTCTCTCACCTTTCCCAACCCTCTCCCCAACTCTCTCCCCCTCCTCAACTCTCTCCCACTCCCCAACTCACTCCATGTGCCTGACTCTCCCTCTCCCTGACTCTCTCTCCTTCCCCACCTCTCTCCCTCTTCATGACTCTCTCTCCTTTTCTGACTCTCTCCCTGACCTGGACTCTCTTCCCCTCCCGGACTCTCCCCCTCCCCAACACTCTCCCTGAGTCTCTCCCTGGCACTCTCCCTCCCTCCCCCTCCCCAACTCTCTTCCTCCCTGATTCTCTCCCAAACTCTCCTCCCCCCTGCCCCTCTCACCGACTCCCCACCTCTCCCCTTCCCCGACTCTCTCCCCAGCTCTCTCCCTCTCCCTGACTCTCTCCCTCTCCCCAATTCTCTCCGCTTCCTGACTCTCTGTCCCTGACTGTCTCCCTCCCTAACTCTCTCCCCTTACCCGCCTCTCTCCCTGACTCTCTCCCCTTCCCCGACTCTCTTTTTCTCCCTGACTCTCTCCCTCTCCCTAACTCTCTCCAACTCTCACCCATTCCTCAACTCCCTCCTGTTACCTGACTCTCTCCCCCTCGCTGACACTCTCCTGCTCCCTAACTCTCTCCCACTCCCTGACTCTCTCCCGAATCGCTCCTCCTCCCTGACTCTCTCCCCTTCCTCAACGCCGACCCTCCCGCTTGCCACATCCCTCCCTACCCACCACTTGCCACCTGACGCCCCCGCTTGCCACCTCTCTCCCTGAACCCCCCGCTTGCTGCCTCCCTCCGACCCTCCCAGTTGCTACTTCCCTCCCTGACTCTTCTGCTTACCGGGGAGCTGGGGAGTGGGAGAGAGATACCAGCAAGGGAGAGGTGGTGAACGGGAGGCAAGTTGGCTTATTTATATTGGAGTTTTAACTTTATTTTATTTTTTTAATTATTTTATTTATGAATATAGGAATTTAGGAATGTAAATTATTTCAACTTACAGTGTATAATTTTGAAAAAGATTTCTGACAAGAAAGGACCTACAGAACCTAACTACAGTATTTACGCTGGTTGTAATAGGAAAATCTGATTCGCTTAAAGTTGGTTGACTTAAAGTTGCACATTTTAGGAACACAACTACAGAGTTAATTGAGGAATTACTGCATAATTTAGAGTGCCATTCAGTGCCGTACTGAGGGAATGCTGCATTGTCAGCTATATGTCCTCCTGGTTGATGATCCATTGCACTATTTAAAAAGCGCAAGAAGTTCTTCCACTGTCTTGGCCAACATAACTCCCTTAACTAACTTCGCCAACAGTTACTCATTTCATTGTTACTTGTGAAAGGACTACCATATTTGTTTAAACAACATTTTACATTGTATGTGAAGTCTTGCAGGATGAGGGGCATGATAATTATGTTTCTTTCCTCTTTCAAAGGCCCTCAATGAACTGACAAATCCAAAGATGTGAATGAGTTGGAAAAGGAGTTGGCTCTATCAGCTGTCTTTGCAATAAATGAAATTAAGTAAGAAGGCCAATTTTTCAAATGAAGTTTTCTGACACACACACATATGCCCAATGCGATCTCGGACTAGAATTATTTGGGTGTAGTTCTCATTAGCTGCTCATTGGTCCCCAACCCCTAGATTAAAAGTCAGGGGAGAGCCCGCCCACGATCCCAATGGCAACCCCACAGTCATTTAACACTGGGAGCACTGTTAAGTGGTTGGAGGTGAGACTTCTGTCCCTGTCTCAGGAGAACTGCCAGCCCAACTGATGGTCATTTGTCATCCCAGCAGCTCCGCCGGGACTGGTGGCCACTGAGACTTCAGACAGTCCCACAATGCCAAGGAGCCCAGACTAACAGGCACATCTGGGCCAGAATTTTAGGTCCCGCCTGCAGGCGCACAACCGACCCGCACGGATGTGAAATTGTGTGAGATGATGTCAGGCGAGCCTCCTGACGTCATCGCGCACTCGCACGACATTTCATTCAGCGGGTGTGCACAAAAGTCAGAAGAGCGCCCGCCGACAATTAAACCCTTTAACGTCCCAATTGTCAGCGATTTTGCGTGGCCCGTCCAACCTTACGGTTGGCGGATGGGCCAATCAGCCAGGCGGGCTTTACATTTTTGATGAAACCTCACCCAAGGGCGGGATGAAATTCCGTTAGGATTTAAAATAAAAATAAATATCTGGGGACATTTTGTTTATGAGGTCTGCTTTCAGGTGCTTGATTGTGCTGCATGGACACTTTCTGCAGCATTTTTGGGTTTTCTTTTCTTATTTACAGATCTGCAGCTCCCTGGGGCAGCTGTCTGCCTTCAGGGAGCTCTGTCGAAGTGCTCACCCGCGGTGACGTCGGCGCCCACCCTCTTCCTACCCCCAACAGCAGTGCTCAGCCTTTCTCTGCATGCATTTCATGCTGGTTGGCCATTAATTGGCCAGCCAGCATAAGATCGCGGTCCGGGGCCGATCGCAGGCAGAAGCACATTTTGCATCCGCTTCCAGGCCCACCAAGTGCGCGTGCCCGACAAGCACAAAATTCAGGCCCTGGGGTCTCGCCTAGGCCTCCCAGCCATGTCTTGTATGCCAGTAGGGAAACAGGCCGTGGCCTACACATTAGACTCAAGGAACATCAAACCTGCTTCAAACACAGTGAATGGGACAAGTCAGCTATCAGCAAACACGCTCAGCTTAATAACCACCACATCCAATGGTCCAACTCTACACTTATCTCATCCATCACACACCGGCATACAAAACGCGTCAGGGAGGCCATGGAGATATACCAACACCACACCATCCCATAAGGCAGCAGCCTTCTCATTAGTGATACCTGGCTACCCTTACTCAAGGAACACATTCCCATCTATTCTGCACAATCGACCAATTAGCAGGAAGAATGTAAATATGGACTGACCTATTACAAACACAACAGCCTGACCAATCAGTATTAAGATCCCACCCATAATCCCATCCGCCACTATAGATATAACTACCTCGTTCACCGTTTCCAGGAATTTCTCCAGATGACAGACAGAGCAAGCTGCTCATAATGTCAAGGCCTATCAGTTTTTCTAAGGAACTCTTTTAAGATAACAACTGCTCTTTTCAAAGTAAATTTTCCATGGTGTAACTGTAAAATCATCTTACTCAACAACAAAGCAATTTCATGACAGGCTAAATTGTTGCTAACACTGCTCATTGTGTATTGCTGTAAAAAGGCATTTTATCAAAGTTTTTCTTCTTGCATTCATCAGGACAATCGCAAGAATACCAATGTCAAGGGAAGCAACAACTTTATACTGCTTCCTCGACATGGGAATTCTTGCAATTGTCCTGATGAGTGCAAGACGAAAAGCTTCGCCAAAATGTCTTTATTCAGCAATACTCAATTTCTGTACTACCAAATGACTAACGGCTCTTGTCTCTTTCACACTATGAATCTTATGTACAAACATGAAATTTCCAATTGAGTACTCTTGGGTAGGAGCCTTGTACAACATAACATCCATCTATTCATTTGGTCTTGCATCAACTTCCACTTTTGTCACTCATTGCACATTAATGAAAGTTGTCACAAATCTAGCCAATTCCTTATGTGAGTCTACATTTACAGAGAAGGAAATCTGAAACTTTAGACATTTAAAGGGCTGCAGCAGGAATGTTATTTTTTTGATTACCATTCTTGATTTATGGATATCTTTAAAGAATTCATAGGAAAACAAGGATTACAACCATAGAGTAAGAGAAAACCTATACAATCAATGAAAGCAAAGATTTGTCCATATTAAATAGTGGCAAAATATAAAGTTACAATCACAGTAAACTGAGGATTTTGAACTGTAACGGTGTTGAGTGTTCAGGATCTTTCAGTTGCTTGAAATAACTTATTTTCATTTTGTACTAAAAAGCCAAATTTTCCTTTGTTTGAGATTTCCAAGGTAGTGAATGTACATTGAACAGAAACCTCACAAATTTCCAAATGCAATTTATCAGACATGCAACATGAACTATAACATATAAACAAGCTTTGCTCAAAATAAAAAATAACAATAGCAGAAAATTAGTCCTGCAAATTTCACTTGATTACAGAATGTTAACTTGTCCCTCCTCGAGTGTAAACAATACTATCTGCCACTTCACTCATTGTTCAAATAATACTAAACCCTGACCAATGTCTATAACACGCTCAAGGTTACTTTAATCCAACAAAGTATTCAAGAGCACACTCCTTCACAGGCTGGAATCATTCAGGTGCCGTCCCCATGTTTTCTCATTCGTAATGGAATATCATGATTACTGTGAGTTCCCAATTTGGGCTCCTGGTGGGGGAAGCTTCACATCAGAAATGCACATTTCAAAATGCTCCCTATATGTGCAGAAACAATAAAGTAATTTTATGACAGGCAAAAGGGTAAAACTGAAGGAAGCAATCGAATAGATTCCTCTCTTTAAACAAGGGGAATGCTGCCAATCAGGCCTCTCTCCCTAGAGACAGAGAGCACCTAAAAAGTATTGTTTACAATTTACGTAAAGTTGTCAATCATCTGCAGGATTTGAAACACAGCAATTGCCTGCTGCTATTGTTTCACAATGCCAGCATGTCAACAAACACACAATACATACAAGGCAAAATATCAACTCATGCTTGGTTCCAAGTTACAATCACATAACACAGAGGGAGGTCATTCAGCTTATCGTGTCTGCGCCAACTCTTTGAAAGAGCTATCCATTTAGTCCTTTTACCTTGATTGACTAAATTCAGAATAAAGCAAGCATGTAAATAAGGATATAATAGGACATTAGCATATTAAGGACACATGGACCCCATTTTTAAAAATTTATTCTTGGATAGGATGTGTGCATCGCTGGCTAGGCCAGCATTTATTGCCCATCCCCAATTGCCATTTAGAAGGGCAATATTAACTGGGACACACACTAGGAATGGTGGATGGGTCCGATAATAAATGGGAAACCCAGAGATATGTTCAGCATGCCTTACAGTGACTCTTTAACACAGCTATCTCATTTGCAATTCACTTCCAAGTTTGTCATCCAATCCACTGCAGTGGGTGAAATGAGAATCAGCGGGACATCATTTCAACTCCAGTATCTAAAGGGCCAACCTGAAGATAAAATTTGGGATCGAGAAGAGAGGAGAAAATTCAACAATGTGTTTGAGTGGTTTAAAGGGTATACTCTGCTTCACCGATGCCGCCCTTGAATTTGTGCTGGAGCTGTGAGGAGCCAGAAGGACATACAGTTTCCTAGCAATAGAAGAAAACCTGTGGCAGAAATGAAGAAGGCATGGTTGGAGTATTGTGCCTCTAGAAGCTGCACAGGAAAAACTTTAATGACCTAGCCAGGTCAGAAATGGTGAGTAGAGTTGAACATTCACCTCCATCCTGCTGTGCACATCACCACAATCCCTCACTCTGCCTTGTCAATCCTACTCCATCGCATCACTCCTCACATCTATTGACCTTGCAGGTGCACCCACCCTTCTCTACGCACTTCCTCAGATTCCCATCGATCTATCCAGCACTGCCAGTCACCCTCATCCTTATACTATTTCAAACCTCTCCTACTTCTCACCCTCATTGAATACACTTCAGTTATTGGATGAATGCATGTCATTACACTCACTCATATTTTTGACTTTTGTCACTGTGATACACCATCAGAGGTGCCATCTTGTAAATAAAATGTTCAGCTAAGGCCTGGGTGTAAAGAGCAAGGGCGTTCTCCCAGTGTCCTGCCAATGTACATTCCTCAACCAACCTCACTAAAATAGATTATGCTGTAATTTATCTCATAGCTGTTTGTAGTGTTGCTAACCTCAAAGCGACTGCCACAGTTCCACTTGTTGCAACAGTAGCTACAATTTAAATATTATTAAGTGACTTTGCAGCCTTTTGGGACATCCAGAAGTTGTTAAAGACAGTAGTTCTTCAAGACAAATGCCTTCATGAATATAAAATATGAAAAACTTTCATGAATATGCTTCCCCTTCAAATGTTATGCTGTTATTTAGCATATACAAGCAAAACTGTTTACTTGAAGAGATAATGACACACTGAATTATAGGTGATGTTCTGCTCCATATGTAGAATTGGATTTTGCATCCTTCATGGAGTCTAGATCAGAATAAATGTATTGAATTAGATTAAGTACTGAATTAATGTAACAAAACTACACAGAAACGCATCTCCTTTCTTCAGATGATTGATCTCCAATGTGAAGGAATCATGTATAGAGCAACTATGCTTCAGAAAACAAATATGATGAAGCTAGAAATTATTTATGTACTTTTAAGACCATTTGTATAAGAATACTCAGAAAACTGCAGCCAAGTGTGGGCCAAGACCATCTAGCAATATCTGAGCATGTGGCAGCAACGGATTAATTGAATTTTGCATTCAAATAGTAATCCTTAACAGCACTTGATATAAACTGGCTTAGACAAGGCCAATAGACAAAATTTACATCTCATTTTTTTAAAGAAATAATTGATTTTTGACAGGCTTCAACAAACTATTTACTGTTTAACCTGTACACTTGTCAGAACATTGCTCAGTGAAAATAGATCACAAAGCCCTGCTGCCCATTCGATCTTCCCCTAGCAGGATAAACTATTACTGCCTTCCAAATACAGAATCTAGATGTTTTTAAATCAGTCTGATGCCTTAGCCTCAAGCATGTTTCCTGGTAAACTATTCCTGTTTGTTTCAAAATGTTATTGAGCAAGGGGTCAATCTATGGAACAGGCTCCTTCAGGGAATGAGGAAAACAGTCACTGATGCAGCCAAATGCAAAGTAGATAGTCTTTTTTCAAAAATTAACATTTTGGGAAACAGTATATGAGTAATTGATGGAGGTGTAGCAGACTTGGAGGAAAATAGTGACTGATGGTCACCATCACTGGTGCATTCTTCATGGCAACGCCACTTGCCAATCATTCAGCGCTCTCTTCACATACCGTATAAAATGTTGTTTTCCCCTTATACTGGTATTCTTGTGAGGTGTCCTGATGAGTGCAAGACAAAAGGCTTAGACATGTTTCTTTTTTCAGCAATACCCTGATTATCATTGTACCGTGCGACCACCTGCATTGTAGAAGGTGAACTAGATTAACTTTGGTCTTTTTATCATGTAGCAATTCTCCAATATTCCTATTTTATTGATCAGCCTGTGTGGATCAGTTCTAAATTTGCCCTTTCCAACCCTGAAATTATACTCTCTTGTCCCTGTTATACCTGAAAACATTGATTTGAATTCACTTTCTTGTGTAGTATTTCACAGACCTCTGTTGAGACATTTCTTATTGAGGCTGAATAACTCGTATTATTATGCCTGTTACATTGCGAACTACAAGTAATATAATCAAATATATTTAGTTATGACACATGTATGCACCTATCACCATAATGTTCAATTTTGGCATGACTGCAATAATTTAGTTAATTCTAACCCAAGCAGCCATTAAGGTGACACCATCCATTCATAATTTGTTTTTCTCATGATTATTCTATGTAGATGTATATCTAAGCTGCCAAATAATTAAGATTGTGTTTGAAATTTACGAATATTTGGTATTTTGTTAATATGCTGATGGAAAAAACTGAGATACTATCAATTCAAACAGAGAAATGTGCAATGTTTAAGTTTCAGGATGAGGTTTTAATCTTACACTGCAGCAACTTGAAAGGAAATGGCATGAACACTTCTCAAGCCTATTTCATTCCCTTTGGTGACGCAAAGTGAGCTTTAGCGCTGCCAGATAAATAAAGTTCTGCTATATCTGATTTTGCCATTGAAACAAAACAATGGTCACATGTTGCACAACTCTGCAACCTCAAAACGAACGACTCCTGGAGCAAACCAAGATCAGCGCAGCACAGGTTCTGCACCCTTTCTGCCATCTCCCTGCACAAAGCCCTACTCCACCGCCCCTAACCGTTACCCCACCTCTCCGGCAAGAGTTCTGTTGCTACTGCTTCCGGTATCAGATCTACACATGAATTTCTTGAATTTTCTTCTTCATACTCACAAATGGTGTAACACAGAAATCCTGTCCTATCTCTAGCACCTCCTCAACCTCTGAAATTTACTAATAGTCGGGCCCCGATGATGTGGAGAACTGCATCTTATAGTTGTGCGTGGTAATGGTACATTGTACTGTGAGCGGAGAGGAACTTTACCCAATATTGTTGCCATAGTATTTGTTAAAGTGTATTTCTCTCACAGGCTAAAAGCTATATATGTTTTATTCAGACAATTATATTTCATTAATCTTTAAGAAGTTAATGTCAAGGCTCCTTATCGATTTTTAAGTTATTTGCATAATGGGAAGTAAAATATCATAAACTGGCTTACAATATGATATTACATAATATGAAAATGACAGACAGAAAAAACCTACTTTTCCATCCTCCTTGTCCCACACATTTCAAAACACTTTTTCCCCACTCCATTCAAAGCCACATAATCTCGGGGAGACGTGCAAAAAACAGAGAAAAACTCAGGCCAATTAGGTGAAAAGAAATTGGAAAATTTCTCTCCAGCTAGTCCAGGAGACCACACTGGCCCTGATCACTGTTATGCCTCCCTCTTGAATAAAGCGATCTTTGCCCCCGTCAAAAGCCATCCAGCTCTCGCTGGCAAGCATCATCTATGGTCCATTATTCTCTGCAAATGAAATAACTGCCAAACACCCAACCTAGTCCTGTCCTTTACACAACAAGCTTGGCCCCCTGGTCCTCCCTTACGTACACAGTTGAAAAAATGGGCCTACATTATTTTTGCTCCTTCACTGTTTTAGGGATCAAATTACCCCTATATCTGGCATTCAGTAGATGGCTGGGTCATCCTCCTTCCAACAATTTTAATTACTCCACTGAGCAGATTAGCATCAGAGTATCCGAGCTTCCAGAAGCCTGTTTACCGTAACCAAACTTTTGCAAATTGCCACTTACCAGTCTCCCTGGAGATCTGTACAAATGCTTCCACACCACTTTCCCCATAGTTGCCCTCTGAGGCTAAAGTCGAGACGTAATTCCATCCAAGCGCTGTAACTATATCCACCATTGCTTGGACTTGGTATGAATCAGGTGGGACCACTCGGGAAAAGAAGTCATATCTGCTGTTGTCACTCAGCTCTGGGGCAGTTGATGCATAGCTGATCTGAGGGATCTGTGCCAAAAAATGAATATACCATTCAAAATGAGAAAATGTAATTAAATATTACTTCATTCAGGTTCATAATTAATAACTAAGCTGATAACAGTAAACTCTGAGGTTTATTTGGTTTTCCTTGTAAAACAATGCTGTTTTCCATTGCTACTGTTGGCACTCGAAACTACACAGAATGTCACTGTGCAACTCCATTCATATTAGATCACAGAGCAATTAATAAAGTAAAGGCACTGTAAAATTGATCCCAGTATACCCATTGCAGACTACCTTTCATTTTCTTCAACTTTCTCCTAAATCCATTTACTCCTGAAATAGTTAACCTTTCCTTTGGCGGACCTCCCACACCTCAACTAAATGGCATACAGGCAGGAAATGTTGGTGGGCTATTCAACTACGGGAACATCAAAACTGGGCTCAATTCAGTCCTCACCAATGCTCAGTGCATACTTTCCACCACATATCACTGGGAAGCAATCAGAAGCCAAATCTGGCTGATGTTCCCCTTCCTAGCAACAGAATGCTAAAGCTGCAGATGAGATAAACTAATTCAGTACAGATCAGGACCTCACTTGAGAACATCCTATTCCAGTAGGATGGACATAAACATACACATACAGATACACATAGACACAGACACAGGCGTATATGCATACTTGCACACACACACACACACACATATAGGCGCGCGCACACAGATACATGCACATGCACATACACATACACACACAGAGACATGACGGACACACATGAATGCACATGCACACACAATGCATGCACACGCAAACGGACACATGGATGCACGCATGCACAAGCGCATACATACAGACACGGACGTGAAGGTACACACACAAGCATCCAATTATGCAGAAACATGAATGCATATGCACATACATACACACAAAAATGCGCACACACAGACATGCGCATGCACGCATACACACACACGCATTCACACATATGGAAGCATGCGTGTAAGCACATACCTACACCGAGGTATGCGCATGCACACATACACACAAGGACTACAATTACATACATACACACAGACACACATGTACACAATACATTTATATATTGGCTGAACTATGTAGGAATATTTATTTCTTAGTCCTTAACCATTTTTCCCAATGTTGATTCGAGTAACAAAACTTGAAAGCTGAATTGCCTGTAAATATCTTATCTGTTCATGCCAAATAATATAAATCAATATGAACAAGTAAATTTGTTTTCAGACTTTACTGAAGTATCACTTGAATGGCCCAAATGTTTCAGCTTGGCTTCATTTTGAGCCATTTTATTTCCTCTGGTGTCTATTCAAGAAAAATTTTGGGCGCAAGATTCAGATTAGTTGCTCCGCCACTGAAGCCGGGCGCTCTCCTGGGGGTGTGAATTGCTCCGACAGCCACAAGCAGCATGTATGTACACAGAGTACCATCTTATGTACAACCTTCATGAGGGCAACTCCTGCACGCTCTGAAGTGGAGATATCATGATGTCACACAGCCCAATCAGCTGATGTGATGCCCACTTTCCCCAAATTTGAACCATGGAGGCCCATTCAACAATTCACCTTTTCCCCTGGCGAGATTGTCACTCATTCATGCACAGTGATTCAACACTTGCAGATTCCAACTCTGTGCCACCATCTAAGGTACAGATGGTGCCAGTATCTGAGCTGGTGGCTGTGAGCATCATATCAAGCGACGGAGCCTCGTTATCAATGCTGAGCTGCTGTTCTCTCTCATTCTGCTGAGGCCACTGGGCAGATAGCAGTACTTGGGTGTTTGAAAGCAGAATATCAGAAGGGGAAGGTTGAGTTGAGGGAAAAGAGGTGTGGAGTGAAACACAAGAGGTCCATGGTCACACCATCAGCAGTTTGCACCTCTTAGCAGGATGAGGGTGTGTTGGGAGTTGAAACGGGGCATAAGGCAGGAACACATAATCATCTGCAATTGTCAGCAATGCAGGATAACATGGGAAATGTTGCTTCCGGCCCCATGATACTGAGAGCCATCACCTCCTTGTCCTCCATTGCTCTGCACTGCTCCCTTCTATTGGGTGTCACCTTATTTTGCAAGTGAGGTCATTGGACTCCTAGTCAGGCCCTTGGATCCAGACTCTGAGAATTGACCTTCCTGGCCACCTGCTGCCACTCCCTTCTGAGGGTGGTGCTTGAGGCTTCCTGGCGTCCAGCCAGGAGCAATGGTACCTCTCTAAACCTGTCCACCTCCACCATGAAGGCCTCCAGCCCAGAATCCTGGAGCCCTCTCTCTGCCCTGGTGTTCCATTTTCCTCAGAATTGCAGCAACAATATTCAGCAGCAGCCTCCTGTAATTCAGTGCAGTTTTCCCATTCTCTCTGTGAACGCTGCTTATGCAGCTCTGTAAGATCTGTAGGATTTTTGGGTTCAGGAACCACAGATGCCTAAGATAGGCCACCGTGTAGAATTTTAATTAAGAGGCAGCAGTTTTAATATAATGCATTAGATAGTTTATTATGTTTATTAAGTTGATTGTGGTTCCTGGCTTCACTTCATAATTCTACGCGCAATTAACTACAAACTAAGCCTGTTACTTCTCAAATTTCAAGCCAATAACACCTGGACTACCGTGGATTCCACTCCTGACACCGATCTGTAAGATTTGAGTGCAGAAACAGCCAGAGTGCAGCAGACGCCCCACCCTACACTTCAATCATGTGCATGAAGTGGCAGCACTAAATTTAGATGCTGCCCCCCCCACCCGCCCCCCCCACCCCCACCCCCAGCAGAATCCGTATGGGCAGGTTGCAAAATGGGAGCCTCATGCCACAAAAGCAGCACAAGCCAAATTTTAATCTTATATCTTTTATTCTTATTGCTTGGCTTTATTTTACCATTACAAACCTGCTGAGAGAGCATCAACCTTTTCAAATGTATATAATCTTCTCGTCTCTGTCTTCCCCCAGCACTGAGTTTAGGAGTGTGTGGCCAAGTGCCTAGCTGTCAGCGAGATGAGGTCACACAACCTTTTCCCACTCGAGAGTATCTGTCACAGCTCCAACTGTATCTTATCATCTCTCAGCCAAGCTGCCAGATGGAGCCTCATGCTATGGTGGGACGGTCCATCACACTGGAGACACAGGAATGAGAGTGAAGGGATGATATAAAACAGCTTAACCTGCTGCTATACCTCCTGCCATCTGATTACAGTGGTTGTGAAGACATGGAACAGTGACTTCTGCAGGTAGGGAGGAATTGGAAATAACAATATTGAACAAAACACTGTGTGAAATATGTTCATCTACATGAATCCAGAGCCGTGAAATTTGGCTTTGTACCGTCTGGATTAATCATTGCCACAACATGCACTTTGCCCCCAAAATGGCATTGGCGGTGCGCCCACACACTTCTAGTCAGGATGCCATGTCCACCCAGGGTGCTCAGGGAGAAATTTCCCTACTTGGACCTGAGACAGGTCAGCTTCACAAAGGAAGCCGTCACTGAAATTTGCCACCTGCTGTAGCCACAACCCCAGCCTTAGAGCAAAGCAAGAATGATATTGCCAATGATTGTGGGGATGATCATGACCAGGCATTTTTATCCAACTGTCTCCCTTCAGGCCCGAGTCATACCTCCATTTCTCACCTACCAACAATCTCTATCCATTACGACTTATACCTAGCATTCATAACTGCACCTCACTCTCACATACTGCTACAAGGTTCACAGCTACAGCTCAGCATCCCCTCACTGACAGCTTATTCAACCATGATCAGCCAAACCGATTGCACAACACTGACTGACCTGCTTTCTCTTCCAGGTCAAGGTGGTGCATAATCTGTGGCAGCCGTCATGAACTGGTGAGGTCAGTCATCGCTGCATGTCTTACTGCATGATAAGATGGTGCTCACCTTCATAAGAGCGGCCATGACTGACATTGTGGTCAGCAGCATAGCTGAAACCACTGTAGATGATGTTAATTTCATATGTAATCCACCTTCTCCCTTTTCACTATCCCGTCATCATGCAATCTCTTCTGAATTACAAACTGCAGTTGGTGTAAGTATGCACCTCTTGCAATGTCCCACTCCCCTCACCACAACCCTACTTGTGTGATGTTATCCTTTCAGGTGCCCAAGAACTGCAGCCTGACCAGGCAGTAAGTGCAGAGCAAAAACTGGTAGATGAAGAAAAGATGACAATGAAAAAGCGCCATGGGCGGAATTGTCCGTGCCCACTGGCATCGTGTGTGTTCAGCGGCATGAGCAGACAATATGGCGAGAAGGCCAAAGATCAGTTTTACGACATTGTAAAACCAGTTTGCGATCGTCCCGCTCCACCTGCCAGTGGCGGGCTGCGTTTCCTGCCGTCGGACGTTGGGAACATCATTGTAATCCATCTGCATATCATTATTAGCCCAGCTCACCGGAATCGTTCCCCTCCCCCCCCCCCATCCCCCACCACCCCCCACCCCCCCCCCACCCCGCCCACTGCATCATCCGCCCACACCAGTGTGATTACACGCCAACATGTTTTACAACATATAAAAGATGTCCACTTGGCGGGCTGCACTTTGAGGGGAACTCAGAGGTAAGTACACAGTAATGTTGCAGAGCACTTGCCTGAAGGGTCACCTCTTGGATTTCAAGGTTGAGACGCGGTGGATGGGGGGGGGCAATGGCTGCCCTGCAATTGAGGTACATTGTTGGTGGTGGGGGGGGCAAGGGCTGCCCTGCAGTTGAAGGTAGTGCACAAGCACGTGTGGCGTGAGGAGGTTTGGGTGAGGGAAGCGGCCATGCATTAAGGAAACCTGATATGAAGTGACTATTCCTCTGCAGCTGAGACAGTTCAGGCACAGCCACGTTGATATGATTGGAGTCGGGCCTCTAGCTTCTCTGCCCATTGAAGCAACACAGAGGCATCAAAGTGCCACCAAGTGCTCCAGAGCTTTTCACCCCACAAGCACAGACTGAAAAGTAATGAGCATTTCAGTGGACTGCTGAACAGTTGGATGGCTGGGCACATTGTACAATCTCCTCGCTAAAGCTGGCCTTGGAGCAGTCACTGGTGGAGGTTCTCACAGCCCCTTGCAATGTCAGTTATCCGGTTTGGACCAGCCTCCCCCATGGTTCAAGCTAACAATGCAGCCTTACAGTGCAGGTTAGGAGAATGCCTGTGCCTGAGCTGAGAGCACAGCATGCAGTTCAATGGGCAAAACTGTTGCCAAATGGTCAGGTGGAGTGGGGCGGAGGTGGGTGGTGTTTCAGGCAACCAAGCTGTGCACTAATCGCAGGCCATCCAAGTGTTGGTCAGCACTCTCTAGGATGCATTAAAGGGCCTTCGGACTTAACAAAGACAGGTTCTTAGTACACCCAAGCTAACCCACGTGTCTCTCTCTTTCATCCTGCAGGAGGAGTACTTTAGGATCATGGCGCCTGGTGACCCAGCTGTATGCCTCATGGTTTACAGAGAGTGAAGACAACGGAGAAGAGAGTGACTCAACACCTGGCTACGCAGAGGAAGGAGTAACACCCTCTGGAAGAAGGAGCGGCTGGGGCTCCCACACATGCCGCCAAAGAGCCACAGCAAGCCGTCGCTGGTTGGCGCCTACCTAGACCCAGGGTCTATAGGCGCCGCCTTTCATTCTGCAGATGACTGAGAACCAGTGTCACTGAAGACTGCACATGTCTAGGGAACTGGGGGTTACATCAGCCAGCTACTGCAGGATTTGGTGCCATGGGGACATGGACGGCATCCACTGCCAGTGGCCATGGAAGTGACTGTGGCACTCAATTTCTATGCAAGTGGCTCCTTTCAGGGCTCCACAGGGGATCTCTATGGGATATTACAAGCCTCCACACACAAATGCATCCATGAGGTCATAGACGCCTATTTGCGAGGGCACACAACTTTGTGCATTTTGCCCAGGACCAGGACGGCCAGAGTGCAAGAGCGGGTGGATTTGCCCAGATCTCGGGTGTCCCACAGGTGCAGAACTAAGTAAAAATAGGAGAGGGGTGAAATATAAGCTGGTTTGAGGTTGGGGGGTGGGGGGGTGGGGGGGGGGGGAGAAGGGGATGGGGTGGTTGTTGGGACAAGCAAGCAGTGAAAGGAGAAGATAACCAAAAGATGTCACAGACAAAAGAACAAAGAGGTTTTTATCAATGGGTTGCTGAACCTGGGGACTGCAGTCTTTTTGCCTTTCATGGACATCTTCCCTGCAGCAATTGTGATCTGGAAGCACTGAGGTGTGTACATGCGGCTGGACTTTAAATATGGCACCCGGTGTAATGAAGTGGCGAGGTCTTGGCGGACGGGCGAATGAGAGCCTGCCCGCCATGGAAGCGGCGTGTTTCCCGGGAATTCATAATTAATGTGGTAGGTGTGGGACGATACAGCGTGAAACATCATTTTAGCCACTTGCTACCACACTTAGTGCAAATCTGGGATGATTCCACCCTTATCCGTGGCTGATGACAGCTCTGTGGACCTCTGATGGCTTCATCTCAGAGTAGAGAAGAGCTATAACTGAAGCACACAGGCAAACCAGGATGTTCACAGAAGGAACATATAGGCCGGAATTTTCCAGCCCTTCACGCTGGCGGGATCTTGTGGTGTCTCCGATGTGAACGGAGATTTCAATGGATCACTGGCCTCACTGCAGGGAAACGCACCATGGTGGGGGGCTGGAAAATTCCAGCCATTGCGTACCAAAGCAATGATTCAGATCTTTGAATTGTTGTTGGGGGAGAAGACTTACAATGTGCACAAGAGAGGATGGAAAAATTATGAGTAATTGCTAGATATCATACAATATTGTCAGGGACAGAGATCTCACCATTGACTTGGCTGAGAAGCATTTGAAAATCCATCAAAATCTAAGAGGACAATGATGTACAACAGCCAATGGCAGCTGATCACTCTGTTCAGGCAAAGCAATACCATTGTGGCAAATTGCCCACTTTTTAATGCGCATGGCAATTGAGCCTGATGATCACCTATTGAACAAATGTTATTTGAACAATTGAACAACTCTTATTTGTTTTTCTCATTTAGTTTCCGCAGAGAAGTGCAAATTTGGTCTGTTAGGTTTATTCTTGGTCAACTGCCAATTTCATTTCTGCTCAATGAAAGAAGCACAGACAACAAAATATATGAAAATGATTTCAGCTTTTTGGGGATAATAAATGTTATGGATGCACTGCCCTTTTTCTCTGTAGTATTCCCTTGTAAACTTGGAATGTCCACATTGAGTAATCCTCCTGTGTGTGAACCCCTAAAAGGAGCGCCACAAGTTGTAAAATTGGGGCAAGATGCACCTTCATTTGCAAAAGGTATATTTCCAAATATATCAAACAGTGCAAGCTTTTTTTTCATGAAGTTTCCTTCATTCTTGCCATTTCATTTTTTTCTTTATTTATTCATGGGATGTGGGTGTCACTGGCTAGGCCAACATTTAATGCCCATCCCTAGTTGCCCATGAGAATGTGGTGGTGAGCTGCCTTCTTGAACCACTATAGTCCTTGTAGTGTAGGTACACCCACAGTGCTGTTAGGGAAGGAGTTCCAGGATTTTGACTCAGCGACAGTGAAGGAACAGCGATATATTTCCAAGTCAGGATGGTGAGTGACTTGGAGGGGAACTTCCAGGTGGTGGTGTTCCCATCTACCTGCTGCTCTTGTCCTTCTAGATGGTAGTGGTCGTGGGTTTGGAAGGTGCTGTCTAAGGAGCCTTGGTGAATTCCTGCAGGGCATCTTGTAGATGGTACACACTCCTGCTACTGTGCATCGGTGGTGGAGGGGGTGAATGTTTTTGGATGTGGTGCCAATCAAGCGGGCTGCTTCGTCCTGGATGGTGTCAAGCTTCTTGAGTGTTGTGGGAGCTGCACTCATCCAGGCAAGTTGGGAGTATTCAATCACACTCCTGACTTGTGCCTTGTAGATGGTGGACAGGCTTTGGGGAGTCAGGACGTGAGTTACTCGTCGCTTGATTCCTAGCCTCTGACCTGCTCTTGTGGCCATGGTATTTATATGGCTAGTCCAGTTCAGTTTCTAGTCAATGGTAACCCCCAGGATGTTGATAGTGAGGGATTCAGTGATGGTAATGCCATTGAACATCAAAGGGCGATGGTTGGATTCTCTCTTATTGTAGATGGTCATTACCCAACACTTGTATGGCGCGAATGTTACTTGCCACTTGTCTGTCCAAGCCTGGATATTGTCCAGGTCTTGCTGCATTTGGACATGGACTGCTTCAGTATCTGAGGAGTTGTGAAAGGTGCTGAACATTATGCATCATCAAACATCCCCAGTTCTGACCTTATGATGAAAGGAAGATCATTGATGCAGCAGCTAAAGATAGCTGGGCTGAGGACACTACCCTGAGGAATCTCTGCAGTAATGTCCTGAGCTGAGATAACTGACCTCCAATCTTCCTCTGTGTTAGATATGGCTCCAACCAGTGGAGAGTTTTCCCATGATTCCTACTGACTCCAGTTTTGCCAGGGCTCCTTGATGTCATACTCGGTCAAATACGGTGTTGATGTCAAGGGTAGTCACTCTCAACTCACCTCAGGAGTTTAGCTCTTTTGTCCATGTTTGAAACAAGGTTGTAATGAGGTCAGGGACTGAGTGGCCCTGGTTAAGTGACGCTTGATAGCATTGTTGATGACCCCTTCCATTACTTTACTGATGATCGAGAGTAGGCTGATGGGGTGATAATTGGCTGGGTTGGGTCCTGCTTTTTGTGCACAGGACATACCTGGGCAATTTTTCACATAGCCTGGTAGATGCCAGTTTTGCAGCTGTACTGGAACAGCTTGGCTAGGGGCGCAGCAAGTTCTGGAGCACAAGTCTTTAGTACTATTGCCGGAATATTGTCAAGCCCCATAGCCTTTGCACTATCCCGTGCCTTCAGCCATTCCTTGATATCACGTGGAGTGAATCGAATTGGCTGAAGACTGGCATCTGTGATGCTGGGGATCTCTGGAGAAGGCCGAGATGGATCATCCACTCAGCATTTTTGGCTGAAGATTGTAGCAAATGCTTCAGCCTTACCTTTTGCACTGATGTGCTGGGCTTCTCCATCATTGAGGATGGGGATATTTTTGGAGTCTCCTCCTCCAGTGAGTTGTTTAATTGTCCACCACCATTCACTGGATGTGCCAGGACTGCAGAGCTTAGATCTGAACTGTTGGTTGTGGGATCGCTTAGCTCTGTCTATCATTTGCTGCTTATGCTGTTTGGCACACAAGTAGACCTGTGTCATAGCTTCACCAGGTTGACACCTCATTTTTAGGTATGCCTAGTGCTGCTCCTGGCATATCCTCCTGCACTCTTCATTGAACCAGGTTTGATCCCCTGGCTTGATGGTTCTGGGGATATGCCGGTCATGAGGTTACAAATTGTGTTCAAGTTTAATTCTGCTGCAGCTGATAGCCCACAGTGCCTCATGGATGCCCAGTTTTGAGTTGCTAGATCTGTTCAAAATCTATCCCATTTAGTACAGTGGTATTGCCACACATCACGATGGAGGGTATCCTCAATGCGAAGGCGGGACTTCGTCTCCACAATGACTGTGCGGTGCTCACTCTTACTGATACTGTCATGGACAGATGCATCTGTGGCAGGCAGGTTGGTGAGGATGAGATCAAGTATGTTTTTCCCTCTTGTTGGTTCCTTCACCATCTGCTGCAGACCTAGTCTAGCAGCTATGTCCTTTAGGACTCGGCCAGCTCGGTTAGTAGTGGTGTTACCGAGCTACTCTTGATGATGGACATTGAAGTCCCCCACCCAGAGTACATTCTGCACCATTGCCACCCTCAGTGCTTCCTCCAAGTGATGTTCAACATGAGGGAGCATTGATTCATCAGCTGAGGGAGGGTGGTACGTGGTAATCAGCAGGAGGTTTCCTTGTCCATATTTGACCTGATGCCATGAGACTTCTTGGGGTCTGAGGTCGATGTTGAGGGCTCTCAGGGCAACTCCTTCCTGACTGTATACCATTGTGCTGCCACCTCTGCTGTCCCACCAACAACAGGACAGGCCCAGGGATGGTGATGTTAGTGTCAGGGACATTATCTGTAAGGTTGATTCCATGAGGATGACTATGTCAGGCTGTTGCTTGATTAGTCTGTGAGACCAACTCTCCCCATTTTGGCACTAGCCCCCAGGACACTGTAAGGTCAACAGGGCTGAGTTTGCCTTTGTCATTTCCGGTACCTAGGTCAATGCCAGGTGGTCCATCCAGTTTCATTCCTTTTTTGAGGTTTTGTAGCAGTTTGCAATAACTGATTAGCTTGCTAGGGCACTTAAGAGTTAACCACATTGCTGTGGGTCTGGAGTCACATGTAGGCCAGACCAGGTAAGGACGGCAGATGGGTTTTTACAACAATTGACGATGGTTTCATGTTTCATGGTCATCATTAGACTTTTAATTCCAGATTTTTATTGAATTTAAATTCCACCATTCAATTCGAACCCAGGTCCCCAGAGCATTACGCTGGGTCTCTGGGTTACTAGTCCAGTGACAATACCATTACACCATTGCCTCCCCTCCTCAAATGAGTTTTTCCATCCCATGCTATATTTTCAGAAGACGTTACTGTAATCTCACCAGTTTGCCTTATTACATTCTGGGGCAGCATCCTTCCAAAAATATTGTAAAAGAACCATCTGAAGAACATACAAAATATTTGACCAGATCTAAAATATAAAGAGGTAGTCAAAAGATGCTTTCATTTCAAGTTAGCTGCAAGTAGCAATTTGCAGAGTTCTTTTGGATGAATGACATCTTTTCCATTTCCCCACTCCTCATTCTCAGATTTTGGACAAAATATTGTTCTTAAGATCAATTTTCTGCCATTCAGATTGGTATGTGGTTATGGTGAAACTCACCAGACCTGCCAATTACTAAGTAACACATCAATCATAGAACGTGGCTCCTGTTTCTATTCTGAAAACAATAGAAAAAAGGGATATTGAAGGGATAGATAGCCAGACCAACAAAGTGAAAGGTTATGCATGCCACAGATATATTTCCTGAACCAGATGAATGAATAGCTTTGTCTCAATAAATCAGCAATGGCGGACCTCAAAGATGAATTCGAAGGGGATTTTTAAGGTTCACATTTGTCAAGAATCACATGGTGCCTGTACAGGGGGAGGATACAGAATAAAGCATCTGTCTGCCTCCAGTACATTTCAGATGAATACACAGGATGGAGTTTGCTACAGCCAGATGTCCAGGTCATGTGGCTCATCTGCTCTGTTCCTTCTATTCTTAACAGCAGGAAAGGTCATTATGCCCCCTTTCCACACAAAGGACAGCAATAACAGAAGGGCAAACATAAGTTCTACCAAATAGCAAGCTTTTTAAATGCTTGGGGGCCAATCAACTCCACTTATGTGATTCACATTCCACCTGTCCTTAATGAGGACATTTTTTAGGAAACAGTTTGAAACGTGAGCATTTAGGTCAACTTAGATCCCAATTATAAAATTATAATTATCCTCAAAGTCCAGTTATTGCCTATGAGATGCAGGACTCTGTCATTTTATATGCCTGCTGAGCAGGTAGTCAATGTTGACCTCGTCAGCTACACCTAATTTTCCTTATATTCTATATGAGGGCAGTCTTATTGTTATTCAGCATCTTTGCTTCATTTACATTTTTTGACAGATTGACTAAATTGCATTAACCTGGCCGTCTTGAAGTGCTGCATCCAAATAATCCTTGAAACTGGAGGGAAGCATGGGACACAGATTTTTTTCAAAATTTGCATATACCTGGAACCATTCAAAAACTCAAGGCATCCCAAAGCTTTTTAACATAATGAAGCACTTTGAAAGTGCAAAGCGATTGTAATGTGTGAAATCTCATTCTCCATTTTGTGGTGGAATCGGTGGGAAAAGCTTGTACTTTTTTCAACAGACCCTAATTGAAAAGGGGGACTGAGATTGGAAACCAAAACCTCTGGATGAAACTGTATAACAGGGAACAGAGCCATCAGAGTTCAGTAGAAGTTGATGAGTCCACTGCTGCAGTAGGGTCAGGCTGAAAAGACAGAGGCTACATCCAGAAGCTGAGAATAAGCAATTATATAGTTGCTGCAGATGTTTCTGTTACTTGAAGATAACATTGGTGGATCTATGCCATCCCGAGTGAGATAAGGAGGATCTGCAGACATATGCCATTTTTGGTGAAGACTACACCCATAGAGTTCAGGTTGGATGTGCGCTGCTGTTGGCTGAGGATCAGGCTACAGTCCTAGAAAGGAAGAGATGAATTCTTCGTAAGGAAAACAAAGTTTGAAGGACTTTTTGATGGAGATTGATGACCTATATGGTGAGTAGATTGCCGAGCCAATCAGTAAGATCTGTCTTAGTTGTGTCTGCCATTTAATGTGCAATTTATAGTTTATAATCGAACGCCATTGGCTTGAGGTTAATTCATGTTTAACTTTTTTTTAATTCTTTCATGGGATGAGGGTGTCGCTGGCTAGGCCAGTATTTATTGCCCATCCCTAATTGCCTTTGAGGAGGTGGTTGTAAGCCACCTTCTTGAACCACTGCAGTCCACATGCAGCAAGACCTGGACAATATCCAGGCTTGGACTGACAAATGGCAAGCAATATTCACACTACACAAGTGTCAGGCAATGACCATCTCAAACAAGACAGCATCCAACCCTCGTCCCTTGATGTTGAACAGAATTATCATCACTGAATCCCCCACTATCAACATCCTGGGGGTTAATATTGACCAGAAACTGAACTGGACTAGCCATATAAATACTGTGGCTACAAGAGCAGGTCAGAGGCTAGGAATCCTGTGGCGAGTAACTCACCACCTGACTTCCCAAAGCCTGTCCACAATCTACAAGGCACAAGTCAGGAGTGTGATGGAATATTCCCCACTTGCCTGGACGAGTGCAGCTCCCACAACACTCAAGAAGTTTGACACTGTCCAGGACAAAGCAGCCCGCTTGATTGGCACCCCATCCACAAACATTCACTCCCTTTACCACCGACACATAGTAGCAGCAGTGCGTACCATCTACAAGATGCACTGCATGAACATACCAAGGCTCTTTTGATAGCATCTTCCAAATCAATACCATCTAGAAGAACTATGGCAGCAGATAGATGGGAACACCATCACCTGGAAGTTCCCCTCCAAGTCACTCACCATCCTGACTTGGAAATATATTGCTGTTCCTTCACTGTCGCTAGGTCAAAATCTTGGAACTCTCTTCCTAACAGCATTGTGGGTGTACCTACACCACATGGACTGCAGCGGTTCAAGAAGGCAGCTCATTCTCAAGGGCAATTAGAGATGGGCAATAAATGCCTATCCAGCCAGCGAAGCCCACATCCCATGAGTGAATTAAAAAAATGATAAATTATGGCTGCTGCTTCGCAGGGTTCTAGTTTGAGGGTCATTGTCCAGCTGTATATTTCTGGAATGGAAGCCCTTGCTCATGAAAACAATAATGGCCCAGATCTCCCGGTCAGCACTGAAGCGGTTGCCTGTGAAGATTTCTGAGAGCTGACCTTTTTATGATTTACAGCCATATCTTTCAATCCCAAATGAAGCATCGAACAGTCAGCGCAGCCATCTCCAGAGAAGATTGTCAGGCTCAAGAAGAGATGGAAGAACAGAGGTCACACCCCCTTTTCGCGACAGTGACTGCCATATTCAAATAGGTTTTTAAAGGTCCAAGTCTTTCAGTTAGTGAGTGAATTAGTGAATAGGTGGTCGGGGGTGTAGTCGGGTCAGGCCCGAGGGTAGTCAGCTGGTCGAGTTGGGTTGGTTTGGGGTGGTAGTTAAGAGGGTGGTTGGCTGGTCAGGGGAGTGGTCAGGTTGACTTGGAGCAGTGATTGGAGGGGAGTCGGTTGTGATGCTCAGTTGTTACGCTGGCTGATCTCTGAGTTAGATGAGGTATTAAACTGTCTAAGATTTCCAAGGTAGGTATCCAGGTAAGTCCCACATCTCTGGCCCAAGCCTCTGTTCTGAGCTCAGGGTCGGAGACTTTCCTGGAGGGTCCCAGGTGGCGGAAAGCAGCCCATCAGAAGTTTAAACTTCACAGACAATTTCAGTGCATGTCTTTGCGTCAGGACTTCTGTGGGATTCTGACACACAATCTCACAATTTACGTCCCATCTCCGACAATCCGGAGACTGGAAGATTTGGACCAAAGTTTTTTGAAGGGCTGCAGTTGATGGCAGCCTAGACTTTGGAGATGTGATGTAAAAACCATTCTAGTGCCTTCTCTTTCTGCTGCAGGTTTCCCATTGTGAAAACAATTTTTTATGATGATGTACAACAGACCATTACCTTCTTGAAACAATATAGTTCAAATGGCTTTGCTGATACCTTGAGGCAGTCATTAATCGAGGAGAAATAAATTGGTTAAATTTTACATTTGCATTATGCAGAAAGTTAACTTTTCAAAAATTAGAATAGAGAATTGGCAGATTGAAGGAGCAACAGCCATAGTTGTTGGAGTGATTTGGAGGGTAATGTCGATGATGTTCAGCATTGTGCATGTCTGGATCAGAGTGTTTCTGCACTGGTCACAAGAGCACATCTCTACTTTAGAAAATCCTGCCAAACAGAAAAAAAGTGCAGTACTTTCTCATACTACCTGTGATTATAGGGAAACATACGAAAAAGTTAAGCTTGTAACTGTAGACTTAGCAATTCCGTCCTTCACTTTTCATTTCAGTGCACTGCTGATTGACTAGGTAATGACTTGGAAGGAGCTAAAGCAATAAAAAGGCAGCACGTAGTCAGATCATAGTCGCTGGCAAAATATTCAAAGTGGTTAATGTTGATGGCAGTTCTCTGAAGCAGGCAAAGGCAGATCTTTTCAGACATTGCTAGGTAGCCATTCCTGAGCCTGGTAAGTCCTGGGAGAAGGATGCATGAAAAAAAACACACTCGCATCACATTCATTCTCAGATCCCCATCTTCCTCCTCCAAAATAGAGACATATTCTGAGTCCTGATTGAAAAAGCAGCAGCTCTCAAAGACTTGGAAATGCAAAAGGCAGACAAAAGCAGTGAAAATTAAAAATAAAACAAATTCAGGACACTAAAATCCAGCAAGCAAAACCAGAGCAAGAATAACCGCAACACACCTTCATCAACTTCATCTCTCAAAGGCTGGAAAACACTTCCCCAGCATCATTCATTGTGCATCCGAGGTGAGAAACAATGGAAATCATCTTGTTGGATATTTTCATATATTTACATTTTTGCCACTTTAAATTAGGCTCCTCCACATTTTGTGCAAAACACTTGGACACAGCCCATAGCTCCAACTGGAAAAATCAAGCTTAGTGTGAATCAAGTGGGGACCATGCTAATGGAGTTCCTGAACACCATCCATCCCCACACATATTTCTTGACATGCTGAAAAGAAACTCAGCTCTTATTGGGCACATTTGTTAAATTTATGAAACAACAGCATGAGATGGCGGGGGTGGGGGGGGCAGTGGTCTGTGGCATTGAACTGTTTCCTTTTGTGGGATGGCAATTTACAAAAGGTAAACTTCATCATTATTTCAGCACATTGCACACCATCACCACCCACTGTTACACATAAAGACCATCACATGGAAATAATGTTTGGAAAATCTTATGGAACAGCTGCTGTACAGCAGCTACGGAATCAAGGACAGAAAAAAGAACATATTGTCAGACCACAGGAGAGTCTAATTTCTCTGACTGCTGAACTATCCAAAGGAAATATTTGCAACACAGCCATAATACTTGAACAACAACACCCTACCTCACAAGGTTTGACAGCTGATTTCAAAAGGCTAGTTCAAACCATAAATCACAGGACATGTTTTCTGTCTATAGTTCTGTGTAGAAATCTGAACTCCATACAGGATTAACAATTACCCCCTAATTATGGTATTACAGTATGAGCAGAGGTCAGTTGTATTGGCCACTACATTCTGCTGAAAGGCAGTAATAGCATAGAGTTTACAGTACAGGAATCCGCTATTCAGCCCAACTGGTCAATGCCTGTGTTTATACTCCACGTGAAGCTTTCCTACTCAAATTATTTCTTCCCACCCTGCCACAAATCCCATTCTTTCCTTCTCCCTTGTTTGCACTGGAAATTCACATCAGCTACATACAAGATGGCGCCATGAAATCCTGTGGAAGACTGTTCCGCCAAACATCCTGTCTCTTTGTCACGTTGTGGAAGAAACGGCCCAGGTCTTCGAGTCTCCGGATGGGAATTTCCCAGGAAGTTTTGGCCTCCGATGGGCAACTCTCCTGCTCTCCAGAACCCCCCACCAATGTCTACGACTCTGAGTTAGAGTCGGAGACTTCGGAAAGTTCCGGTCTTCTTACCTGGATTGTTACCAAGGAAATAGTGGACAGATTAAAACCTATGAAGGAATTTTCTGCTCCCATTGACAATGGACTGGTGTGAGTGGACAACATGGCGAGAAGGGCAAAATTCGGTTTTACACCGTCGTGAAACCAGTTTGTGATCACCCGCTCCGTCTGTCAATGGCAGACCATGTTTCCCACCGACACACATCGGGAACCTAATTTCAATACTTAAGCATCTGCTTGCCAGAATCATCCCCCCACACTGGATCATCCGGGCGCCACACCGATGTGTTTCAAAACTATACATAAGCGACATGCACATGGTGAGCTGCACTTCGCTCGGGACTTCAAAGCTTGTTTGCCTACCTTGCCAGCACTCGCAGTCATCAGTGCCAGGCTTTGCAGGCAGCACCCCATCACCTTTAGGGGGTCGCATGGGCAGGTCTCTACCTACCAGCCCAGCCGTAAGACAGGGGTGGCTTTTCAATGGCTGCAGGGCTAGGGCTTGCTTGGGGAAGGGGGGTGGAAATGGCCTCAGGCAAGAGATGTTACAGGCCATGGGCTGTACTGGGGAAGGGGGGGTATCCCAGGGTGTATGTGGGGACACATTTTGATCTGAAGTGGCCTAAAGATGGTGAGGGCTGAGGAGGCAGTCTCCAGAGGAGATGAGGCCAGATGGAGATGTGAGGGTGTGTGCGAGAGTTAGTGGTGATGTCCCTTGAGCTGGCAGTGAGTGAGATGCCAGTGAATGTGTGATGGCCTTGTGAGTCTGTGAGTTTAGGGTGATGAGATGGTTGCTTTACCCTGGCAGCACAGATGAGATCATTCATCCTCTTTCTGCACTGGATGGCCAACCTCTTCCGTGCAGCGTTAGCACTGACCACCACTGCCACGCCTCCCAAGCCGGATTGGTGAGATTGCTGGACCTCCTGCGGCCCGAGTGGGGGCGGAGAACATCATGGCGGCCTCCAAAAGACATTCCAGTGATGGGTCACTGAACTTTTCTTGGCTTTCAGGACCATGTCTTCACCGGAGCAATCCTGGGCTGCAAGCATTGAGAGCCGTGTGCACAGCTACAGTTTAGATATGGCACCCGGAGTGAGGAAACGATGAGGTAACAGTATGGCGGGCGATTCAGAAGCCGCCTGCCAGCGGGACAGTGTGTTTCCTGTGCATGCATGATTAATAAGGCAGGAAGGGGATGATACGGCGCGAAAATCCGCCATTGCGGCTGACAGGTAAAACGTCTTTTTTCACATCTGCTACTACACTTAGTGCAATTCTGGGATGATTCTGTCCCTCGTCTAACATCTGGGTAACTCCAAAACTGACCCTAAAATCACTCACACCAATGCCCCCACCCCCTGACTATCCCCCCATTGACCCCCAACTACCCTCCTGACCCCTGAATACCCCAACCCCTGACTAACACCTCGACCATCCCTCCAAACCATCCGACTACCCTCTGACCCCCTGAAATCTATTCCTGACCCTCCAACCCCACCTGACCAACCCCCAAAACCACCCCTCTGATCATCCCCCACATGACCCAACTACCCCTCTTTCCCACTCCAACCACCTAGCTCGTGGCAAAAGGGGGCATGTCCTGTCTTTCCCCAACTCTACTGCAATGCGACGGAGTTCTCCAAGGGACTTTGCGTTCCGCATTTCTGGGGAAAGACTCGGCAAGAAATGCGGAACAGTGTCTAGATGGGGCGAAAGTTCAATTGGGGGGTGCAATCCAGCGATGATTGCCATTCCTCAGAAGATCCAGGCCACCAAGTTGTTGCTTCTTTTCCTATGGTCTGAAAACATGGTTCTTTTCCTATGGTCTGAAAACATCCTGCTTTTTCAAAAGAGGGAGAAGCTGGTTGGTGGTCCTCCCACATGACCTCCATCTGTCCTGTATAACATAACTCGAGAGTAACTATTCCTTAATACTAGGTAAGCTAATTCACTTACAGCATGTACAGTGGTTTAGGTTTCAGCTTGGGAAATAATTTTACATTGTGGAAATGAGGTAAAAATTGTGGGGTACAAAAACAAAATGTAGCACCTTGCTTAAAATGCCTGGCCCCAAATCCATTCAGTAACGTGCAAATGATGTGAAACTGTGGGAGGAATGGCAGCACTTTTAAAACGTTTAAAGTAATTCTATGAAAGCTTAAAGCTTATGAAAGTGCCCTAAAGGCTCCACAAGTCCCTCAGCACTTTACACCAGAGTTATACTGCATGCAATACCAAACCACACACATTTCGAAATGGCTTCCAAGAGTGATGGTCTCATGCCACTTCACTCCAGACGCAGAATGAGCTTGAATCCAGAGTTATAAGGTCATGTCTAAATAGAATCTGCTTGGCAACAATCTAATAGTGGCAATTTAACTGCTCCCTTAATTACGACTGGCATGTTCACTCAAATTTTAAAACACTATGTTGGCAAGAGAAGATGAGTAATGGGGCCAAGGCAGCCACTGCTGCTAAAATCTTAGCACATTTCTTAGCTGCTATCACCTCTTTTGTCAATTGCTAGACATGAGCCACTAGCATCAGAATCTCCATCTTCCCATTCCATATATATTTCAAGTCCCTTTAGCATTGACAGAATATAAATCATAAACCACATTCCCTATACTAATCCTGTTTAGCAGCTGGGTATGAAAGCATTCAATGCCCATGACTATATTTATCCGCAATTAGCATTTGTAGCATATTAGTAATTAGTTTAAGCTTTCTTTCATAGGCAAAGGTCATAAAAGTTTTCCCACCCACTAATAAATTAATCCTTCAATCATAATCTCTCACAAAACTAATGAACTGATGCAGATTGTTTAGGGGGAAAAGATAGGTTACAGAATTTATGGATGCTGGCAATTTAAATTGTAATAGTGTTGATAAACCTTCATACAGGAACATGCTGATAAACACATTGAGCAATCAAATGAGCAGCACAATTGTTATGACTCAGATGGTCGTACTTCTTATCAAGATATCCTCTGGGCCAATTTTATTTGACATCAAAGCTGCAGAGAAATCAGTGGAAAAGAGGATCAGGCGCAGTGTAAAATGGACAGCTGATGAACATTTTCACCAAAGCTTTATTCTACCCCTGTTGTACCCAAAACTGTGAGGAGCTGTTTCAATTTAGTCTTGAGGTAATCTAGCTATTAAATCTAAATATAGGCTTAGCATTAATGGTAGCCAGTTTCCCTTAACTGGAACTAACTAGGCAATGGCTCAGGGCTTTTGTGAACTTGTAATCCAGTACATCACTTACTATTATAGTCACAATGCCTTTGGTGCTCTTTAATAACTTATCTATGTAATCTTTGTTTTCTCTCTCAAGATGCTTTCCACAAGAAAGCGCTGAAGCATCCTTATCACATTTTGGGCTCGTCATTTATCCTTTCAAATAATTCTGCGATTGGACTGGGGTGGGGGGCAGGGGTTGGGTGTTTCAGAGTATGTGGGAGGGGGTACTAAAGTACTAAGCCAGCTTTGACAATGGCAGGCTTGGTTCTGTGATAGCACTCTGGTCTTTAAGTTAGAAGGTCACAGGTTCAAGTCTCACTCCAGAGATTTGAACACATAACCGGGCTGACAGAACAGTGCATAGTTGAGGGTTTTCAGCAATATTGGATGTGCCATTAAACAGAAGCCTGACTGTTCAACTGCATGTAAAAGATCTGCAGAGGGCAGTTGACCCAGTATCCTGGTCAATATTAATCTTTCAGCCAAGTGTCAAAGACAGGTTATCTGGTCATTCATCTCATGGTTGTTGTGGGACCTTGCTGTGTATATGTTGTCCACACTATAAGAGTGATTATGCTTATGAAGTGAGCCATCCTGAGGATGTGAAAGGCACTATATAAATGCAAGTGCTATCTTCCTTTGATGTTTGTCTGTGCCCAACTAAGTACATGCACATACAATTCTCCAACAAGTGACGTGGTACTAACTAATTAGCTGCATCAGTTTCGATGCAGCACTCCATGTGAACCATTCATCAAGACAATTAACCTTCAAAGTATAAAAACAAATATTCCTTAATCATTATAATAGTGTAAAAGATCTGTGCCATTTGAAGGAACTGAGCACAGGCAATTTCACTCAGTGACCCAACAGTCTCATCCTTTAATCATATTACTATCACTCAAGTGTGAGTTTATTCAACACGCAAGGATCATTCTTTGTTGTTGGAATCAAATATTTTGGTATGCATCATATACTCTAATTAGACAGCTGCTAAGACTTGATTGTTGCCTCCCTCTTTGTAGCTAAGCTCCAGCCAGAAGCTTGGTTGTGATGTAGTGATGTCTGAATTGCAAATTATATTGAAGAATAAACTAATAAGCATTATTTACTGTGTTCTCTTGTGACTATTGCCATTACATCAAAAGCAACAATCATACATTGGCATATAAACATAAGATTAAAATTAGGGCTCATGGACTACACTATACTATAGGACAACATCTGCTTTATTGTATTCATCCCAAAATGTACAAATTCACTCTTTGGAAGGCGTACAGGAATTCACAGGCAAGTATCGTCCTGGCTGTGTACATACAGATCAACAGGACACTATGTTCAGTTTCTGGTTTGTGTTGAGTTGACTAATCTCAGCTGTGTGTCATGGAGGACGACAGTTGGCTTCAGCGTCCCTGGGCCTGAGAGTCGAAAATTGGCTGTCTAGTACTTCATTTATTCCAGTGGGATTCCAGAGGTTCGCATTTGAAGTTATAATCCAACAATCCTGCTCAAAGCAATTATCAGATGAGGGACAGGGTGAAAATCAGGTTAATGGTACAATCCATTGGCCTCGAGAATCTACAGATGCTCAACATCTAGTCAAGCAATAATAGTGCAGTGGTTATGTTATGATACTAGTAATCCAGAGAATATGAATTGAAATTCCACAATGACAGTTTGAAAATCTGAATTCAGTTTACAGAGTTTAGAGTTGAGGCAATAATCTGAATGGTGGAGCAGGCTTGAGGGGCCGAATGGTCTCCTCCTGTTCTTATTTCTTATGAAAGAAGTATCAGTAGAAGTGACCATGATGCTGCCAGACTGTTATAAAACCACATCTGGTTCATTAATGTCTTTTAGGGAAGAAAATCTGTCTTTGCACACACTGGCAACTATAGGTGACTCCAGTCTCACCCAATGTGGTTGACCGTTAACAGCCCCCCAAAGTAACCTGGCGAGCCATTCAGTGAAGGCAGTTAGGGATGGGCAAAAAATGTCAGCTTTGCACCTGATGCCCACAGCTCAAGAATTAATGAATTGAACCCTTACCACTTGAGTGAGATACCAAAGAATCACCATTGCAGATGTAACCCTTTCTCAGCAAAAATTGCTGACGTTAGTAGAGGAAGGGTGAGGAGTTAAAATGGAGCAAATTTTCAAAAAACTGTTTTTTCTGATCTCAAATTGAGCACTAGCTGCCTGGCCCTCGCCTTATGATAGATTTCAAAGCAGTGATAATCTGATGGCAAGTTTGACAAATTACTTCTCTAGCACAGAACTGTAACTTTACCTACCTGCACAAGTGGTTACACAGCTGCCAGCAAAAAATAATGGAAAACTGAATCCAAAAGGAGCCAGCATATTAGACAATCTGGACTCAAATTTTCTCTCTATAATGCTTAACACCCTTTGGCTGAGACATTCTTTCAGAGTGGCCCGTACTACAGTCCTCAACCTGCACCAGAAGCCTCAGAAGAAGGGCTATCCTGATAATCCTACTGGAAAGATGTGAATGAAAGAAGTTGACTGAGTTGCTAACTTTAGCCTTTCACCAAAATGCCAACACTATGATGCAATTATGATACAGGCTTGTAGCATTTCTCTCATATATCTATTACATAGGATGTTAAACCAAAATCCCATCTGCCCTCTCAGGTGGACCTAACAGATCCCATATGGCGCTATATCAAAGAGGAGGAAGGTGTCGCCAGTGTCCTGGCCAATATTAATCCCTAAATGCAGTTCAGAGAAGGTTCATTCAACAGATTCCTGGGATGAGGAGGTTATCTTATGAAGAAGGGTTGGACAGTTGGGCCTGTAGAAGAACGAGAGACAATCTTATTGAAACATGTAAGGTCCTGAGGGGGCTTGACAAAATGGATCTCAAAAGAATGTTTCACCTTATGAGAGACACCAGAACTAGGAGACACAGTTTACAAATAAGAGGACTCCCATTTAAGACAGAGATGAAGAGAACTTTTTTTCTCTCGGAGGGTCATGAGTCTGTGGAACTCTCCTCCCCAGAGAGTGGTAGACAGTGTCATTGAATATTTTTGTGGCTGAAGTAGTTAGATCCTTGACTAACAAGGAAGTCAGAGGGTATTGGGAGTAGGCAGGAGAGTAGAGTTGAGTCCACAATCAGATCAGCCATGATCTGATTGAATGGCAGAGCAGAATTGAGGGGCAGAATGGCCTACTCCTGCTCCTAGTTTGTATGCTCAGCCAACACCAATAAAACAGGTCATATGCTCTTATTTTATTGTTGTTTGTGGGACCTTGTTGTTTGTAAGTTGGCTGCCATGTTTCCTTTATTACATGCTAGTGCTTTAAACCATTTAATTGGCTGTAGTTTGGGATGTCCTGTGGTGGTGAAAGGTACTATAAATGTGTGTGACACAACTGTGCTGTAGTCTTCTTGGTAATCTTAGCCTATATTCTTACAGCTTTCCAGACAAATCTAGGCAAGATTTGAATCTGTCTGAACGTGTGGTTTGAAGAGTAACAGCAGCTAGGCACAGTCCTTCTCTGCCGCATTCTCACCTGCCAAGAGTCCCTCATTGGTCCTCCTCTCCTTCCTCTAGAAAAAATCAACACAATGGGAACCCCACTGTTTATGTTTGGAGGACCAAATTAAAATATGGTGATAGCAAGAACACAAAACCTGTTCAACAAATAATGTCCAAAAGGTTGTTTGAGGAAAACATTGAAGAAAAAACACTTCAAAAGCAGCCTAATAGTACTTTATGTTTGGGACCTTTTGGTAACATTTGCATGAAACACATCACCTGGGAACTCCAGATGGCTGTTTTGTAAGCTAAATTTAGAAAATGTGCACTTTCAATGTAGCTAATGGGAATTGTGCAGATGCCCTAATTGCATCATTGCAATTACACTTTCATATTGTGTAATGAAACTGCCACCTGTTTACAGGCAGCAACTTCCTGTGTCCAATACCTGCCCAACTAAAAATGTACATCCTACACATGATTTCCACCCATATCTCAGGCCAGTTACATCTCGGTTATGTCCATTTATGGTATTACTAGAATATGCTGATGTATTGATATGACAGAGCTAGAAATGACACTTAAGTGCAAAAACAGAAAACTATAAGGGATGGTTTTTTCTTCAGTGCCAAGATGCAAGAACTTGAGCCAGAAGCAAAACTGGGCACAAGCTGATTTTTCACTCAATACAATGAATGAACAGAAAAACACAAGCAGCTTGTGCACAACTTTACAATGAAGGCTTTGGCGCTGCCCAGGTCATGCCCACCCCTAAAATGGAGTGTCTACTGTTAGAAATCAGGATATAATTCTCTAGTAACATATATTCTCTTATTATTTCTGGAACAGGTGCTGCTGGATGAAAATGAAATAAATTAACCTTATTTACAAGTCTTCAATTTAAAAAGTGATATACTGCACACAATGTGAAAGAAATGTTGCAGTAATCTTCTCTAAAACTTCTTTAAAACCATTGAAGTAGCATTCATTGGCAAAACCTGCTACAAAGTCAGCTAAAAGTGGAGTAGATGACATATCAACCACAAGGTGACACCACAACCCTTCCAGTTGGACTACCAGAAGAACACAAAGGGCTCTGATCAGTGATAATCTCCCAGCTGCTTGAAAAAGAGTGGCAGCTAGTAGACCACCTGGCGTCAGCACTCTCAGCTCTAAGTCATAAGGTTGTGAGTTAAAGTCCAACACCAGGACTTCAGTGCAAATGTTTAAGCAGTTGGTACAGTGCTTCCTCAGTATTTGACTGTCAGAAGCACTGTCTCTCAGATGAGACATTAAACTGCGGTCTCATTTGCTCACGCAGGTAGGTGTAAAAAATCCCATGGTACTTTTTGAAGAAGAAGAGAGTTCTCCCTGGTGTCCTGGGCAATACTAATCCTCAAACAATATCACTAAAACAGATTACTTGGTCATGGTGACACTGCTATTTGTGGGAGCTTGCTGCATGTAAATTAGTTTCCTACATTATAAACAATGAGCATGCTTCAAAAAGCAGTCCATTGGCTGTAAGCTTCCAGCCAATTTGCACACACTGTGATTCAAGGATGGGATTGTGCTGTGCAACAAGTGTAAATGTAGTCACATAAGTGTCCATCAAGAAAACACATCAACACAAACAACTTTCGGCTATTATTTTGTGGCACTTCAGTAAATGTCACATTATTGATCATTTCTTTGATTTTTAGCGTTGTTTTCCATTCTTGGAAAAAATGTGACTGGACTGTACTTTGCTTTAAGCCTTGCACCATGGAAGCATGAATGGACATTGATTTGAAATGTTGGCTTGAATTTTACCTTGGATGTCAGGACCCTAATGTCACAGTGAAAATCCCAAACTGGCTGGCTGCTTTCAGACATCCTTTCAATTAGAGGGCTGGCAGCTCTGAAGCCTGAGCAGTACCAGGTGGGGAGATGGTTGCTGCTGATACAAGCAAGAGAAATGAGAACCTGAGCCATGTATGTTTAAACAAATTTAAAAACTCAGGGGGCCGAGGGTCAGAGGGGAAACCCCTCAGGGGGATCGCTGGGGCCGCAGAGCTGCATTCACTGCCCGTCGCTTCCTCTTTGGGCCATAGAGCTGCCGGCACTGATAATTCCTACACTTCCAAAGGGAGGCTGCCTCTATTTAGCTGGTGGCTTCCCCACTCGGGAGGGTCACCCCACCATCAAGAAAATGCCAGCAGCCCTATAAAATGGTCCCTAATTCAGCCTTTAATTATGCAAATCAGCCACCCACCTCCTTGGAGCCAGCAGCTGCTCCGCATCCAGTCCTGTTGCTGGTAAAATATCCCAGGGGAGGGACTGCATTGGGGAGACGTCATGATGCAGCTCCCCAAGATTTTACCAGCTCCCCTCCACTGTCTCTCAGCCTGCCACCCAGGACCCATAAAATCCAGGCCATTAACTCTGTTTTTCTCTCTTCTCTGAAGCTGCCTGGCCTGCTGAGTATTTCGAGCATTTTCTGTTTTTATTTCAGATTTGTTTTTGTCTTCAAATAGAGGCTTTGTGCCTGACAGTTTAAGAGGACAAAAGTGACAACTTTGCAAGCACAGCTAGTAACTGTTCACAACCTACAGCTATCAGGAATTCAGAGTCAGCACATTGGTCTGTGGGTGTGCAAAGAAGCCAAGGAACAGTGATCCCAGTAACACTATATTGAGACCACCTCATTTGTAGTTGAATATTAATCAAAGGGCCATCATTCCTGCTTTTTTGTACTCCGAGGAAAGAGCATCATATGTAGGGAGCACATACTGAATACCATCCATGGAGGATTGTTCCTTATTACTGATCTGCTTGATCTTCTGACCATTAGGATTATTTAATAAATGGAAAATTGGGTGGGCTATGTAACAACATATAATCCTCTACGGCCAGTATTCCAATATGCACTGGCAAGTGATGCTCCCCAAAAAAAGCGCACATCCAGAATATTACCCAATGTTTCCAAAGTGATATTTGTTCTGACAAGAGATCATTAACCTGAAACATTGATCTTGTTACTCCTACCAGAGATGCTGAGCTGCTAAGTGTTTCCAGTATTTTCTGTTTTTATTTCTGATTTCTGGCATCTGCAGTGTTTTGGTCGTGTATTGGTTCTGGAGTATTATTCAACATTAGCCGTTAAAAAAAAAAGCATGGGATCCTCAGCTTTATGTATAGAGGCCCAAAGCACAAAAAGAAGGAAGTTATGGTAAATCTTTATAAATCACAGCTTAGACCTCAGCTGGAGTATTGTGTCCAATTCTGTGCATCACACTTTAGAAAAGAGTTGAAAGCCTTGGAGAGCATGCAGGGAGATTTACCAGAATGCTAACAGGGACAAGGGACTTGCGTGGCTGGAGAAGCTAGGATTTTTCTCCTTAGAGCAGTGAATGTTGAGGTGAATGTTGAGCTGTTCAAAATTATGAGAGGTTTTGTTGGGGCAGATAGAGAGAAACTGATTCCACTGGCTAGGGGGCCAGTAACCAAATTACACAGATTTAAGATAAATTACAAATGAACGAGAGTGGCCATTTTTTGTTTGAACTAAGCAGAGTTGTTATGATCTGGAAGGGTAGAGGAAGAAGATTCACTCATAACTTTCGAAAGAGAATTGGATAAATGCTGAAATAGGAAAATTTTCAGCATTATGGGGAGAGAGCAGGGGAGTGCGACCGATTGGATGACTCTTTCAAAGAGCTAGTATAGGCATGATGGGTTGAATGGCCTCCTTCAGTGCTGTATGATTCTATGATGGTATCAACAAAGAAATGGATGACACTAAAGTAAGTTTTAAAGTCCTTACCAAAATTTGAACTCTTGGTGAATGAATCACTTTCCTTACGACATTAAATATCAGAGAAACTGTCTTTTCGGCTGTTGTCAGTTATCTTGGTTGACAGACCACCACTCTTTGACTGTTTTATGAATCATATTTAACCCGGCCACTTCTTTCTAGGTATTCAATAGTTTTCTCAGCATTTTATTCATTCTTGTGGTATGCGGGTGGCCATCTGATACAACTGAGTGGTTCATTAGGCCAGTTTATTTCCACATTAGTGGCTTCAAATATATTTTGGGGGAAGGCATTTCTTGTAGCACCCCTCTGCATGCAGGTGGCATAGAGAGAGGTGGGAATGGATGGTATCATCTACATAATACAGGTGTCATTACACTGCCAGGATCACATCTGGAGTAGGGCCCACTTGGCAAATGGCCAATTGCTGTTGAGAAAACAGAAACTCTTTCTTAATTGGAAGTCATCTTTGTCCAAAACTGACAGACCTTGGACATAATGGCAAGAACCCAGCATCAAATTCATGCCCTACCCAGTCACCAGGTGCCCAGTTATGCCAGAAATTGTACTGGTGCTCGCTCACTTCTGAAAAAGACCAAGACTTTGGCATCAGGGCCCACACTAGCTTGGTGGCTGCAACTGTCAATCCACTGCCTTTCCAGTGGCGGAGTGCAGCACCAGGAACTTTGGACCCATGTTGTTCTTGTTGTCTATAAACAGTGCTGGTAAGTCACGTCGCAGTTGCGTAACCTCTCGAAGCTCTTACATTTCAGTTAAGCACAACTCCTGGGATAAAAGTGAAATAGTCATTCCTGATTGTTATGCTGCTAAATCTCCAAGATTCAATTATATTGGGTGTGTTGCTTCTTGCAGGTTTCCTGCGCCCAAACCCAAAAGCCTCAATATCCAGAATGATTTCCCCTGTGGTTTTGTTACAGTTGTGAAAGCAGCATATTTGCAGAGATTAAAAATGGGGAAGGTAACCAGGATGACATTTAGAAGGACTGACCCCACAGTCCCTTGATACCATAGCACAAGATTGTCGTGCCGATGCTGAGAGCATTTTAAAAATATATTCTTGGGTACAGCTTCAAAGCTGTATCTGGCCAGGGATGCCAATAAAATTGAGCTCATTATGCCTTCTTTTATTCATAATATAAGGAATACAGCACATAATTAGGAATTACACAGACAAGAGAGGAGGATGCAAATTGAGCCACGTTTGATCCCACCATATGCCGTCGGCATGGTTCTTGATCAATGTTTCAGCGCAGAGTGTAACAGAAACTCACAGAGACCAAAGCACAGCAGATATGGATTGGACAGGCTGTGTTTGTTTAGGGTAGCCTAGATCTTGGAGTCTAGTCAACATCTCCCTTGCTCGCTTCATTTTGCAAGCATGGATGATCGTATGTACAATGTTATCTTTTGGGAGCATACAAGAGTTCTTGCAAAGGAAGGAAGCATTAATAGGTTTATTTTTAGTGACTTAACCATTCCTAAGACAAGCAATAAAAATGAATGTTATATCAGAAGCTGCTAGATTAGATTGCTAGAATGAGTGACAACTGTGTTTTGATTCAAACTTATAAAATCTACTTCATTTTAGATTTCCTCTTGTTGAATGTGTTTTCTATTACATTGAATGTATAATTGCAGGTTTTCAGAATCATTATGGCCAGGAATTTTCCCTCGTCGGGCGGGCTCAGTGGGGGCAAGCGGGAGCGGTTAGGAAACCGCCCGCGATCAGGGCCGGACGGTGGTTTCACGCTGGGCGGGCCAATTAAGGCCCGCCCAGCGTGAAACACGCGATACAGCGCTCAGTGCTGCCTGTGTGGTGGGGGGAGGAGGGCGAGCACCCAAGTTTGCGTATGGAAAAGCTCCCTGAGGCACAGAGCTGCCTCTGGTAAATGAAGAGTTTTGAAAATTAAAAATAAAGATTTTTAAAATGTTAAAAAAAGTCCCCTCATGTGACTGTCACATGAGCAGGGACATGTTATTAATTAAATGTTTAAATGTTTATTGTATTTATATTTGCTGTTGGAAACCTCATCCCGCCTGTGGATAAGGTTTCCTGAAAAATGCAAAGGCCGCTTGGCCTTTTCGCCTGCCTGTCAACCGTAAGTTTGGACGGCAGTGAAAAATTTAATTCAATTATAACTTCAATGGCCTTAATGGGCCTTTTAATTGTCGGCGGGCGCACTGCCGGCCACTATGCGTGCCCACCGACCGAAATATCGCGCAATGACGTCGGGACACTTACCCGACATCATCGCGTGTCATTTTATGCTCATTTGGGTCGGGCACACGCCCGCGCAACGAGGTAAAAATTCTGGCCTATGTCTTAATAAATCACTGCAGAGAAAGGGTCACAGCTATTCACCAGTATGAAGGATCGCAACTTAGAACCTATAAACTGCCAACACAAAAAGCATTAATGCAATATTGCAGTTTGCAGAAAGTTTCCAATAACGGAACCTTTGAAGAGTTGAAACAACATGATCTTCAATCACCCGATTTTGGACCGAAACACTTAGTGAAATTGCCTGAAGAACAGTCACGTCGGGGAGGACAAATGTTACTATTTCTTGCTAATTAATGTCAGCAGGCTTTCTGTGAGTAATGAAAACAAAAAGTAGAACAGACTATTACCAGATGGAACCATATCGAATTAGAAACCGCTTACTTAAAAAAATATCCTTTTTTAAAAGATAACTGGAGTCCAAGGATAAAAACAGGAATTTACAGCACAGAAACATGGCCATTCAGTCCAACTAGTCCATACTGGTGTTTATGTTACACACGAACCTCCTCCCGCTATTTATCTCACCCTATCAGTATCACCTTCTATTCCTTTCTCTCTTATGTATTTATTTAGCTGCTCCTTAAATGCATCCATGTTTTTTGCCTCAGCTGCTTCATATGATGGCAATTTCTTATTGGAATCATTAATGCCTATTTTATATTGATGACCCCTAGTTCCCCACAAGTGGAAACGTCTTCTCCATGTTTATACTATCAAACCCTTCCTCATTTTAAATCTCTCTCTTAGTTCACCCTTTAGTCTTCCTCTTTCTGAAGCAATTGAGCCCCAGTCTTTTCAGTCTTAACAGTTCTAACCTCTCAGCTCTGTTATCACCCTGGTAAACTTACATGGCTTATACTTGAATTAAATTATAGTAAATTTTGAAATATTCCGAGCCACACCTCTGCCATCCTTCACCAAGGCAGCTTCTAGTAACTATGACAAAAATAAAGGGCAGGATGTTATGTCCCATGGGCAGGCGCGCACCCGACCCAATTGGGTGTAAAATATTACGGTTAGCGGGCACACGTGAGAGTCGGGAGCGCACCTGCTGACAATTAGGAGGAATATTAAGGCCCTTAATCAATTAATTGAAAGCTATTTTTTGTTGCCTGTCCAACCTTACAGTCGGCGGGCAGGCGAATTGGCCAGGCGGCCTTTTGATTTTTTAGCAAACCTCATCCACGGGCAGGATGAGGTTTCCACAATTAAATAAAAAATAAATATAAATTTTTGGGCAGAATTTTTATTCTGCTTATGTTGTTGTGAGTTAGTCCCATGTCAGGACATTTTTTTCAGATTTTAAAAATCTTCATTTTTGATTTTAAAATTGTTCAGCTCCCTGCCTTCAGGGAGCTTTCAGTGCATGCTCCCCTGCGCATGTGCAGACTTCGGCGCTTGCACTCCTCCCGCACCCTCCCCCCAACCCCGGCAACGCCGAGGGTCTCAGCACATCTTTCACGCTACTGGCTGTCAATTGGCCAGCCAGCGTGAAATCACGGTCGGGGACCCATCGATTGTGAGTGGCAGACCAGCCACTCCCGGGCCCGCCCAACGACCGGAAAATCCTGCCCAAAGTGTTTTTTCCAAGATTTGAGATTGGTCTGTGCTTCTGTCAAGTTACATAAGGGGAACATAGGTACACAGGTTTTAGCACCTATTTATTTAGCACCTCAAGCCTGCTCTGTCGTTCAATTAGATCAAGGCTGATCTCCATCTTAATTCCATCTATCCACCTTAGCTCTATGACCCTTAATACTCTAGCACACCTCAGTTTTGACATGTTCAATTATCCTTGCTTTAATGGCTTTTAGGGGGAAGAGTTCCAACTTCTCACTACCCTTTATGCGAAGAAGTGCTTTCTGGCACTATCACTGAACATCCAAGCTCTAATTTTAAGGTTATGCCCCTTATTATGGACTCTCCAACTAAAGGAACTAGATTCTCTCAATCAAATTCTTCAATCATTTTCAATTCTTGATCTTCTCTATCCAAGGTAATGAAAGCCCAATCTATACAACCTATCATAATTTAACCTATTTAGCCTTTATATCATTCTGGTTAATCTGTCCTGCAAGTAGCCAGAACTGAGCAGTGCTCCAGATGGGATCTAACCAGAATTTTGTATAATTGTAATATAACTTCCACCCCTTTGTATTCCACCCTCTTGAGATAAAATCAACATTATATGAGACTTTTTGTCCTTTTTTCTGTACCTGTCCACCTGCATGATTTCTGTACTTGAACCACTAAATTTCTCTGCTCATCCACAGTTCCTAGCTTGTCACTGTTCAAAGAAATATTCTAATGTCCAACGTGGTCGACCTCACACCTTACCTCAGTGAATTCCATGGGCAGAATTTTCCTGTTGGCGTGCGGGGGCGGGCCCCGCATGTCCACGCGTAAAATGACTTGCGGTGACATTGGACAAGCGTTCTGATGTCACCACGCGCCATCGCGATATTTGTTGGGCAGGCGCGCGATGATGTCCAATGCGTGCCCGCCATTAATTAACAGGCCACTTAAGGCCCTTGACTCACCAACTGACACCGATTTTTCGGTGCCCATACAATCTTTGAGTCGGCGCACGGGCACAAAGGGCAGGGGGGTAGGAGAGATTTGTATAAACATCATCCACAGGCGGGATAAGAGGGCTCAGTGGGGTTGCAAGTGTGCACTGTCAAGTATATTTTTTCAAAGTTATTGAAACTTGCCTATGTGATCTGCAGTACTTCAAAACGCATTCCAGCTGCTTTGTCTGGACTCTCAACCTTCAGGTCAGCACACTGCAGTGAGTAATCCTTTCTGAGCCTGCAGGTTTCAGGAAGCTTTCCCTCAGCCTGGGAATGGGAGCTGAAGTCTCCAATGGAGGCACCTCCTTTGAGGAGGAAGTGAGGGCCAGAAGGGGGAGGAGGCCAGGAATGCACATTCAGCCTCCAGAGGAGCCACTTTTGGGAGGACAAGTGCAGGTACAAGGGGCACAGGGGCAAGAGGTGGACCAAGGCAGAAGGGGCTGCAGAAGGCGCCACTATCCTGCTGCCAGGGTATACAGGCGGCGAAGCAGCTACCTCAATATGTCTGAGGGGCAGTGCTGAAGGAGGCTCCATCTCTCAAGGGAGAGAGTCAACTATATGTGTCAGATGGACACCCCATGCCAGCGACTCTGAAGGTCACAGCTGCCCTCAACTCCTTCCAGGGCCCGGTGGGTGATCTTTGTGGTGTCTCCAAATCAGCTGTCCACACTTGTGTCAAGCAGGTTACAGACGCTCTGTTCAGATGGGCATTGACCTTCATCCACTTCCGCTGCGACCAGGGAAGTCAGGCACAGCGAGCCAGAGGCTTCGCAGCCATTGCTGGCTTCCCCCGCGTCCAGGGTGCAATAGACTGCACATATGTGGCCATCAAGGTGCCAGCAGGTGAGCCCGGTGCCCTTGTCAACAGGAAGGGCTTCCACTCCATGAACGTGCAGATAGTGTGTGATCACAGGATGCTGATTCTACAATTCTGTGCAAGGTACCCAGGCAGCTCCCACGATGCCTACATCCTCAGACACTCCTAGGTTGCCAGGGCTTTTCAGTGCTCCAGCCCGGCTTGATGGATGGCTGCTAGGTGACATGGGCTATCCCCTCAAAAGCTGGCTCATGACGCCTCTCCGCCATCCAAGAACAGAAGCTGAGCAGTGGTACAATAGGAGCCACGCCTCCACAAGGGCTGTGGTGGAGAGAGCCATCGGTCTTCTCAAGGTGCGCTTCCGATGCCTGCTCAGAGGGTGCACTCCAGTAACCTCCAGATCGTGTGTCAGTGATAGTAGTTGCATGCTGCGCTCTCCACAATCTTGTGCTGGAAAGGGGGACGCACTGGACAATGAAGACGTCAGAGCAGTGTCTGCGGCTGTACATGATGAGTCCAGCAGTGAGTCCAAGATTGAGCATGGGAAATGCTGAGGGGGTAGACGCTGACCGGGGCACACTTCTGGGAGACAGGAACACCCAAGAGGCTTTAATCCAATAAACCTTCAGCTAGCACACCACAGATGGACCTCCAGGACAGGCCTGGGCTGTAGGCTCCATACTCAACACTACAAAAATAAGAGTGGTACTGCCAAATCTATACCTCCCTGGTTGTCTAGAGGAATACAGGGGAAGATCGAACAGAAAAAGAAAGTGTACGATAGACACAAAGAACTAAGCACTGCAGATAGCCTAGACGAATATAGGAAGTGCAGGGACGAAGTAAAAAAGGAAATAAGGAAATCAAAGAGAGGGCATGAAAAAGGATTAGCAAGTAAAGTCAAAGGTAACCCAAAGATGTTTTACCAATACATTAATGCTAAAAGGTTAGTTAAGGAAAAAGTGGGACCTCTCAGAGATGAAGATGGAAACTTGTGTGTAGATGCAGAAGCTGTGGGAAGGGTTTTAAATGAATATTTTGTCTCCGTATTTACAAAGGAAAGGGAGGATGTAGATATAGTAGTCCAGGAGGAACACTGCAAGATATTGGAAGGGATAGTCATAAAGAGAGAGGAAGTACTCAAAAGGTTGAAATCCTTGAAAGTTGATAAGTCACCAGGGCCAGATGGATTGTTTCCGAGGCTGCTGAAGGAAGTCAGGGAGGAGATAGCAGATGCTCTGAGGATGATTTTCCAATCTTCACTAGATACAGGGGAGGTACCGGAGGACTGCAGAAATGAAAACATAGTTCCATTGTTTAAAAAGGGATCAAAGGAAATGCCAAACAATTATAGGCCAGTTAGTCTTACATCGGTGGTGAGCAAATTAGTAGAATCAATCCTGAGAGATACGATTAACTGTCATGTGGAAAGGCATGGACTAGTCAGGGATGGTCAGCATGGATTTGTTAAAGGAAGGTCTTGCCTCACAAATTTGATTGAATTCTTTGATGAAGTGACAAGAAGGGTTGATGAAGGTAGTGCAGTGGATGTTGTGTACATGGATTTTAGCAAGGCATTTGACAAGGTCCCACATGGCAGATTGATCAGGAAAGTAAAAGCCCATGGGATTCAGGGTAATGTGGCAAACTGGATAAAAGGTTGGCTTTGTAACAGGAAACAAAGGGTAATGATCGATGGATGCCCTTGCGAATGGAAAGTTGTCTTAAGTGGTGTTCCACAGGGCTCGGTGTTGGGGCCCTTGCTGTTTGTGTTATATATTAATGATTTGGATGTGACCGTGGGGGGCACGATTGGGAAATTTGCAGATGACACAAAGATTGGCCGAGTAGTGGATAGTGTAGAGGATAGCCATAATCTCCAAAACGATATAGATGGGTTGGTGGAGTGGGCGGTAAAGTGGCAGATGGATTTTAACATAGAGAAGTGTGAGGTCATACATTTAGGGAGGTCAAACAGCTACAGGATTACACAATAAATGGGGATATACTAAGAGGGATAGATGAAGTGAGAGATCTTGGCGTACAAGTACACAGGCCCCTGAAGGCAGCAGTTTAAGTAGACAAGGTTGTAAAGAAGGCATATGGAATGATCTCCTTCATTGGCAGAGGTATAGAATATAAAAGTAAGGATATAATGTTGGAATTGTATAAAACACTGGTGAGGCCACAATTGGAGTATTGTATGCAGTCCTGGTCACCACATTACAGGAAGGACGTAATAGCTCTGGAGAGAGTGCAGAGGAGGTTTACAAGAATGTTGCCAGGGTTAGAAAAGTGTAGCTACGAGGAGAGATTGGATAGGTTGGGGTTATTTTCCTTAGAACAAAGAAGGCTGAGAGGTGACTTGATTGGGGTGGACAAAATTATGAGCGGAATAGATAGAATGGACAGGTTAAAATTATTTCCCTTGGTGGAGAATTCTAGAACCAGGGGACATAGATTCAAGATAAGTGGCAGAAGGTGTAGGAGGGACATGAGGAAGAATTTTTTTACGCAGAGGGTAGTGAGTGTCTGGAATTCGCTGCCCGAATTGGTGGTAGAGGCAGTAACTTTAAACTCTTTTAAAAAGTACCTGGATCTGCACCTAAAGTGCTGTAAGCTGCAGGGCTATGGGCCGGGTGCAGGAAGGTGGGATTAGAAAGGGTGCCTGGGTGTCCTCGGGCTGGCATGGACAAGATGGGCCGAATGGCCTCCTTCTATGCTGTAACTTTTCTATGGTTCTATGGTTCTAAGTGCAAAATCTGCCAGGTTAGGAACAGTAACTAAGGGCCTTGTTAATAAAGCTGAATGTCCAACAAAGCACTCGTTACATTTTTGGAAACCATCCACATGCGGAAGACCCTCAGCCATGGTGACATATCTGAATTTAATATGTCAAGCAAACAAAGTTATGCAAAAAAAAAAGACAATAGTGTTACAAATCAGAACAAATTATAAGGACTTCATCTCGGGCCAACAAAAAAGCACCAGTGAAAAACCTGTGGTGTGCCTAAGGTGCCTTATGTTTTCATTTTCGGGTGCTGCACCTTGGTGCTGCCCCATCGCTTGGAGTGGCATCTGAGACAGCCTGCTCACTCTGCTGTCTTGTTGGCCTCGATGACGGCGTATCGTCCTCTGGCCCGTGGAGCCTGTGCTGGCCCTGCCTGGGAGCTGCCATCTCCACAGTCGTCGCAGCCTCACCGGATGCTATGGTCACAGGGAGAGGGGAGAAGAGGCCCTCATCCAGAGCATCTTGAGAGGTGCCCGCAGAAACGACAGGCAGCTGCTGCCGAGGTCACTTGGGAACTCGCTGCTCACCGTAGATGGATGGGCACCAAGCTGGGAAACGTGATGCCCAGACCATCTCCCAAAATGGCAATGACCAGCTGAGGTCAATGCCGACATGAAGGCTTGCTGGTCCAAGTGCAGGAAGCCCTGATGGGTCTCCTGGAGGAGCCTCTCCACAAGAGTCGCCACTCTCTCCACGGAGGACGCATGGCGCTCGGACATATGGCTCATTGCTTCGGCAATCCTCCACGTAGACTCCTCCACCACAGAGACCAAGCCAAGCATAGTCATGTATCTTCCTCAGATGCTCCTGCACACCCGGCTGCATTTCCTGCCCTTGCTGCATCGCGGACGACTCCAGAAGCACATCATCAGGCACCGACCGAGCATGTGCCTGGTCCCCTGCAGTCCTCCGAACTGCTGGCACCATGGGCACTCTCTGTCTCTGCCAGCTCCTCCAGCGACTGTGAAGTGCCCTAACCACTGTGCCCCGGGACACTAGCCGATGTTCTAATTCCCATCGAGGTGCTTGTATCTGCGCTGGTGCCTGCCTTGCAGAAATGGTGTGATGCCGGTGAGACTTCAGGCCCCTCAGATGTGAGAGGGCGCCTCTGCTACTCCTACTCCTGGCCCTGCTTCAATAATGCTGAAAGGAAGAACAAGGACAGTGGATTAGTTAACGTGGAGACAATGACAAAGTGCATCCTTATCCCCCGGATTATTATGCGCTCATCCTTCCATAAGCAATGGCCAAGCCATGTTGGAAAATTAAATCAATTAGTATTCAGCACTGCTATGGCTTGTGGGAGAATAATGTTGACCTCGCTGTTGGGCATAAATACCTGGCCGTGGCACCGCAACCTCACCGACACCAGTGGACCTGGCGCATGGCGCCTCTCCAAATCCAGGGCCTCCTGCTCGAACAGGCTAAGAATGGTGATCTGCGCCTGCCCGCCACCAGTCCTCACACGCTCTGCCGCGTTATGAGCATTCTTCGCCTGAAAAGAGAGATGAGTATTGATTAGTGCAAATTGCACATGGACTCTCTTCGCACAAGACCCATCCCAATCAGTGTGGGACATATCAGGGCTCCAGTGTCCCCTCGCCCCCTCACCCCGCTGCTGCCGAACACTCACACAAAGGTGCTAGGCCTGTTCCCCACCCCCCCTTGGACACATCTGCCTACATCACATTAGGCACCACATGGTATATCCTTCCATAGCAAGGAGGTGCAAGCACGTGGAGCGCAGAGGGCAGCAGATGGTTTGTTGCCACGCCACCTTGAAGCTCTCCTCCCAGCATGTCATCACCCTGACTGTGACATTTCCTGGAGTTCCAGCACTGTGCCTAGGTGCAGCTCCTCCAGGTTGCCCCCAAACCAGTCACATGGGACTCAGCGTAACACATGCTGCAGGGGCAAAACACATCTCTTCATCACCCTCTCAGGCTGTCCTCAGCATGGGCAATATATACTGGCCCACCCAGCAAAGGACACATGCCATCAATGATTCAATGTAGTCACTACACTCAGACTTGAGTGGGGGGGTTGTGGCAACAGTGGGGTAAGCCAACCTACCGGGTTAAGTGACCAATGCCAACATGGTACTCATCCTGCCAGAGCGCAACAAGTGATGCGCTTGCTGCACTGGATCCAGGTGCACCGCACCACGTCGCGGGTGCTCACCACCTCCGCCACCTCCTCCCAGACACGCTTCATCATGTGGGGGGCATCCTCCTTCTGTCCTGGGGAAACAGCACCTACCGCCATGCTGTCACCTTCTCGAGGAGGGCAGCAAGGCAGTCATCCAAAAAACGAGGGGTACACTTCAGCCTGGCCTGCCCCGAAGGGCTACCCTCCAGCCTGGCCTGTCGCGATGGCCTACCCTTAGGACTTGCAAGAACTTCATTGCCCCTCTGCACAGCCCTTCGCCCAGCCATTGAGAGCAGCCTTTCTGAGGCTTCCGGGGCCTTCCTTTATGCAGGCCACCGGCCATTGGACCCGGCGGCCTGAGCACGCCCAACGGCGCCCACCCACTCCCGCTATGCATGGGAGTGATGAAGTATGCTGGGCGGGCCGTAATTGGCCCGCCCATGTAAAATGGCGGCGCGGACCCAATCGCAAGTGCCCACCTGCACCTGCTCCTGCTCCGCCCCCCCCCCCGCCAACCAGAAAATTCAGCCCCATCTGTCACAGTTGCAGCCACTCAGTCTATCAATGTTCCTTTGCAGCTTGCTGCTCTCACCTATGCTATTTACTTTGCCCTCAGCAATCACAGAAATAGGGCACTCCATTCCTTCACCAAAGTCATTTATAAATATTATGAAAACTTGCAGCCGATCCCTGGGGGCACCACTAATTATATCCAACCCATTATCTCTGGTCCCTGTTCACCAACCCCTTTAACCAATTCCCTATCCTGTCTAGCTCAGAAAATAATGATTCAGCTTATTTTGATGCAGTTATTCCGGAATGAATATTTGTTTTTGGACAGGTGCCTGGGGGAGAAGACAAACTACTCAATTCAAATACAATCTTACTTGGTTCAAAAATGTTTTTAATCAGCCGATCTTACTGAATTTAGCACAAGCAGACAATTATTTAAATATACTCTCTAATCAGGGTTTAAGGCTCGCTTCAACTGGAGGTGATAAAGTTCTCTCTTGCTCCATCAGCAAGCCTACCCTTTGTTTATGCCCACTGCCGACTTTGTCCTCTCTCTTAAAGAAAGCTGCTGGCGAAGATATCTGCCCCCTTTCCTTCTCTGTACCAGCTGTGAACTGTTTACCAGCTGCATTGGAGAGCAAACAGGGCTTATTGATGTTTTGCAATTGGTTGCACTTTTTCAAGCGTGCCATGCACTTTGTGCAGTGTTCCACATTTCCAGTAGGAATTACACTTGGTCCCACACCCACCATCCAATTCTACTGAATATTCCGCATCATCCCACTCTGCAGCTATTTAATCAGAGATACACAAAGAAAAACACAGATGCTGAAAATCTGAAATAAAAATAGAATGTGCAGCTTCTCAAAATAATAAAGGTGGCACGGGTGAAGATTCCCACCAAAGCATTTACTTCTTCTCCTGCCAATGTTTGCTGACATGTTACGAATTTCCAACATTTCCTGTTCTGTTTTTTTAAAAGGAACGCTTAAAATTTTAGATTACTGCTTCAGAGTTGAATCCTTAACTTCAAACCATTTTTTTTTTAAATGTGTTTCCCGTCTCATTCATTCATTTGTCATTCCCTGAAATGAGCTCCAGCATTTCACATATGAAGATAATAGAGAATTTTATTCCACGCACTTAACCTCACAAATTATTTGGAAACCATGCATCCTTAAAAACCAATGTTACCCATTTTGATCACACATTCCTTTCAGAGTTTTAGAGAAAGAAAGGAAGAAAGAAAGGGAGACAAAGAAAGAAAAATACAGGAGGCAGAGAGAGAAAATGAAAAACAAGACAAAGCTTGCATTTGAATAGCAATTTCCACATCCTCAGGATGTTCCAAAGTGTTTCACAGCCATTGAATTACTTTTGAGGTGTAGTCACTGTGATGTAGGCAAACAGCAGCCAATTTTCACACTACCAACTCCCAAATGGCCAATTTATCAATTTCAGTGGAGTTCACTGAGGGATACATGTTGACCAGGATACCAGGAGCATTGTACTATCGTTCGAATTTTTTTTGGGTTCTTTTATGCAAATCTGATAGTCATGTGGAGCTTCCAAAAGATGATACCTCCATCAGTACAGCACTCTCTCATCACAGCATAATTGTTTAAATTATGAGTACAATTCTCTGTAAAGGAGCTTGAACCCAAAACCTTCCGACTCAAAGGCCTGAATTTTCAGCTCGGTGGGTGGGCACAATCGGCGGGCCCGGGAGCAGTCGGGACATTGACCACCGACCACAATCGACCCCCGAATGCGATTTCAACTAACGGCCAGCCAGCATGAAGCACGCACTGATATGATCAGTGCTGCCTGGATTGGGGGGGTGGGAGGAGGGCGAGCGCTGATCAGTGTGAGCGCAGGGGAGCGTGAAATGAAAGCTCCCTGAAGGCACAGAGCTTTCTCAGAGAGCTGAAGAATTTAAATACAAAAAAATAAAGATTTTAAAAACCTGAAAAAAATGCCCATGCATCAAAAACAGTCACTTGAACATATACAACATGAAAATTCTGCCCAAACTTTTTTATTTTTTTAAATTTAATGATGGAAACCTCATCCCGCACTTGGATGATGTTTCCTGAAAAATGCAACGGCCACCTGGCCGATTCACCTGCCCACCGTAAGGTTGGACGAGCAGCAAAAAATCCCAGTTAGTTACGCCATTAATCAGCTTAATAGCCCTTTTGATTGCCAGTGGGTGCACTTCTGAGTTTAGCGCATGCCAGCCAACCGAAATATCACACAAGTGCGCGATGACGTCGGGGCACTCGCCCAATGTCATTGCGCACTTTTACGTTCAAGCGTGTCAGGTGCGCACCTGCACGCCAAGCGAAAAATTCTGCCCAAAGATAAGAGTGGTATTAGTGAGCCAAAGTGATATGTAAATAAACTTAAAGCTGGATCCCTCTGATATCAACAGATATCGCAATATGTGTTTTCACATGGTCCATCACTGACACTTCCCTTCCCTTCTTTGACCTCTCTGTCTCAATTTCTGGTAATAGACTCTCCACCAATATCCATTACAAGCCTACCGACTCCCACAGCTACCTCGACTACAGCTCCTCACACCCCGCTTCCTGTAAGGACTCCATCCCATTCTCTCAGTTCCTTCGTCTCTGTCACATCTGTTCTGATGATGCCACTTTCCAAAACAGTTCTTCTGACATGTCTTCCTTCTTCGTTAACCGAGGTTTTCCACCCACAGTGGTTGACAGGGCCCTCAACAGTGTCCAGCCCATCTCCCGCGCATCCGCCCTCACACCTTCCTCTTCCTCCCAGAACCATGATAGGGTCCCCCTCGTCCTCACTTACACCCCACTAGCCTCCGCATTCAAAGGATCATCCTCCACCATTTCTGCCAACTCCAGCATGATGCCGCCACCAAACACATCTTCCCTTCACCCCCACCGTCGGCATTCCGTAGAGACCGTTCCCTCCTGAACACCCTGGTCCAGTCCTCCATCAACCCCTACACCTCAATCCCCTCCTACAGCACCTTCCCATGCAACCGCAGAAGGTGCAACACCTGCCCCTTTACTTCTCCCCTCCTCACTGTCCAAGGGCCCAAACACACCTTTCAAGTGAAGCAGCATTTCACTTGCACTTCCCTCAATTTAGTCTACTGCATTCGCTGCTCTCAATGCGGTCTCCTCTGCATTGGAGAGACCAAACGCTGACTGGGTGACCGCTTTGCAGAACACCTTCGGTCTGTCCGCAAGCATGACCCAGACCTCCCTGTCGCTTGCCATTTCAACACTCCACCCTGCTCTCATGCCCACATGTCCGTCCTTGGCCTGCTGCAATGTTCCAGTGAAGCTCAATGCAAACTGGAGGAACAGCACCTCATCTTCCCATTAGGCACTTTACAGCCTTCTGGGCTTAACCTTGAGTTAAACAACTTCAGACCATGAACTCTCTCCTCTATCCCCATCCCCCTTCCGATCCTCTTTTTTTCTAATAATTTATATATTTTTTAATATATTTTTCTTTTCCTGCCTATTTCTATTAATATTTTTAAATTTATTTCCATCCATTGTTTTATCCCCATCTTTTAGGCTATTTCGATCCTTCCCCCTACTCCACCCCCACTAGGGCCATCTGTCAGTTGCTCGTCCTGCTTTCCACCCTTAATGTCACCATTAGCACCTCCTTTAGCTAATATCACCACCATCAACACCCCTTTGTCCTTTTGTCTATGACATCTTTGGCAATCTCTTCTTTGCCTCCACCTATCACTGGCCCTCTATCCAGCTCTAACTGTCCCACCCCCCCGCAAACAGCTTATATTTCACCTCATTTCTATTTTTCTTTAGTTCTGATGAAGAGTCTTCTGGGCTCAAAATGTTAATTCTGTCTTCCTCTCCACAGATGCTGTCAGACCTGCTGAGTTTTTCCAGCTATTTTTGTTTTTGTTTTGGATTTCCAGCATCCGAAGTTTTTTGCTATTATCTTAGTGTTCTTGTTGTCTTTTGGATCCCAGATGTTGGTAATAATCACACTTCAAGCTTGGAAAGATGAGAGCTCTTTTTTTAAATTCATTCACAGGATGTGGGTGTCGCTGGCTAGGCAAGCATTTATTGCCCATTCCTAACTGCCCTTAGGAGGGTGGCGATGAGCTGCCTTTTTGAACCGCTGCAGTCCATGTGGTATAGGTACACCTACAGTGCTGTTCGGAAGGGAGTTCCAGGATTTTGACCCAGCGACAGTGAAGGAATGGTGATATAGTTCCAAGTCAGGATGGTGTTTGGCTTGGAGGGTAATTTCCAGGTGGTGATGTTCCCATGCATCTGCTGCCCTTGTCATCCTAGATGGTAGCGGTCATGGGTTTAGAAGGTGCTGTCTAAGTAGCCTGCAGTGCATTTTGTAGATGGTACACACTGCTGCCACTGTGCATTGGTGGTGGAGGGAGTGAATGTTTGTGGATGGGGTCCAAGCAAGCTGGCTGCTTTGACTTGGATTGTGTCAAGCTTCTTGACTGTTGTTGGAGCTACACTCATCCAGGCAAGTGGAGAATATTCCATCACACCCCTGACTTGTGCCTTGTAGATGGTGGACAGGCTTTGGGGGGGTCAGGAGGTGAGTTACTTGCCACAGGGTTCCCTAACATCTGACCTGCCCTTGGAGCCATTTATATGACTAGTCCAGTTCAGTTCCTGGTCAAGGGTAACCCCCAGGATGTTGATAGTGGGGAATTCAGTGATGGTAATGTCATTGAATGTCAAGGGACGATGGTTTGATTCTCTCTTTTTGGACATGATCGTTGCCTGGCACTTGTGTGGCACGAATGTTACTTGCCACTTATCAGCCCAAGCCTGAATATTGTCCAGGTCTTGCTGCATTTGGACATGGACTGCTTCAGTATCTGAGGATTCATGAATGGTGCTAAACATTGTGCAATCATTGGCTAACATCCCCACTTCTGACCTTATGATGGAAGGAAGGTCTTTGATGAAGCAGCTGAAGATGGTTGGGCCTAGGACACGACACTGAGAAACCCTTGCAGTGATGTCCTGGAACTGAGATGATTGACCTCCAATAACCTCAACCACCTTCCACTATGCTAAGTATGACTCCAACCAGCGGAGAGTTTTCCCCCTGATTCCCATTGACTCCAGTGTTGCTAGGGCTCCTTGATGCCACACTCGGTTAAATGCTGCCTTGATGTCAAGGACAGTTTCTCACCTCACCGCTGGAGTTTAACTCTTTTGTCCATGTTTGCACCAAGGCTGTAATGAGGTCAGGAGCTGAGTGATCCTGGCAGAGCCCAAACTGACAGCCAGTGAGCAGCTTATTGCTAAACAAGTACCGCTTGATTGCACTGTTGATGACTTCTTCCATCACTTTACTGTTGATCGAGAGTAGACTGATGGTGTAATTGGCCAGGTTGGATTTGTCCTGTTTTTCGTGTATTGGACATACCTGGGCAATTTTCCAAAAGCTCGCTTTCTATGCTGGCATATCTGGTCTCAGCTGAGATTCGAGCTTTGGATGCAAATGCCATTGGCTTTCCCTCTTGTAACAGGGCTGCTCCCAGTCCTTTTGTAGAAACATCCACTTGCAAAGTGACAGGTTTCTTTCTGTCGTAATATGACAGACTTGTCTCCTGGCATATTACCTTTCTGTGTTTGTTCAAAACTCCTGTCATGTGACTCTGACCACTGTTAGTCTACATCTTCTTTCATCAGCTCCCGCAGGTTTGTTGTGTGCTCTGACATATGCAGTATGAAGGAGCTCATGTATTGGATCAAGCCAAGGAAACTTCTTAACTCTGTCTTATCTCTTGGTGCTTCCATCGCAGAGGAATGTAGAACTCAAAACACAAGCAGATCAGCCATGATTTTACTGAATGATGGTGCAGGCTCGAGGAGCTGAATGGTCTATTTCTGCTCCTATTACATATGTTCACAGGTAGCCATGATTCTTTCAGGGCTCAACTTGATGTGATAAGGTGTGTACACCATTTCGAAGAACTGGCATTCTGTCATTTTCACAATGTATTTGTCCATGTTTAACGTAGACACAAGAATTTGTATCATCCAAAGGGGATGTTGAATGTTGTCAACAGCGAAGATTATGCATCTCATTTCTGGCATTGAGCTTGCTGGAAACTTTTGCCTCTGCCCATGCTAGTGTGATCTCTTCCAGTGTTGGGATGGGGTAGTGAACCCTCTTTATGGCTTGATTAAGATCTTTGGGATCCAGGCAAATTCTTAACGAACCATTTGGCTTCTCTCTCAGCATGAGAGAGATTGGAATTTATCCAATCTGCAGGCTTGTGACTTCGGCAATCACCTTCTTTTCTTCCACCTCTTGGAGCTCTCTTTCAAGCTTTTCTTTTAGTTCTATTGGTACTTTTCATGGGGAATGAATCAGTGGTTTCATCGCTGAGTCAATAGTGATGTGATACTCAAAATCTTCAAAGCATCCAATCATCTCATCGAAACACTCTGGGTACATTTGCACCACATCTTCTTGCATCTGATCTGAGGGCACTTTTCAATGGGTGTACTCTCTTCAACCCTCAGTGTCGCCTCCTTTACCTCATAGTTGACAACTGCTCAAACCCAGCATAGCAGGACCATCTGTTTCAGTGATGTAGATACAGTTAACATCTTTTCCTTTGTGTGTCCCTCTGATTTAGGCTACTCCTAGCTGTCAAATCTCAGTTCCCCCATTTGCTGTTAGCATGACATTGTTCGGTTACAGAACACCTTTCTTTGGACAACCATTTTCTTCCAAATTTTCAGGAAATATCTTCTGGAATAGTCTGAGTGGGATGATGCTATTCTACACTCCAGTATCAATCTTCACCTTCAGATTTATCGTTGCGGGCTTTTCTCTCATCCTCTTGAATGCTTGTGTGAATTTTTCTCTGTAAGCTGTCGCATCCAGCCATTTCATGCAATAATTTGGTTCCTATCTCTATCTGGTGTTCTCAAATTCACCATCATCTTCAGGGTGTGGAGGCTTCGGTTTCCTTCACCCTGGCTCTGGCTCTGGTACTTCGTCTGCCTCCATCTCTCTTTGTTTTACACATCTTTGTCTAATTATTGGCCTTTCCACAAGTTCTGCAGGTTGATCTATATTTCCTTCTGGCTGTGAATTCATGTGGTCGTCCACAGCTCCTGCACGTCTTTCTCTCTTTCTAGTGTATAATCTTTTGTTGCTGCTGCACTGTATCAACCCTGCTGCCTTTCTCTTGGCTTAACTGAAGGCTAGTCGTTTGGGTAGTCAGTGCCTTCATCTATCCTGCTCGTGGCTTTGTGTTCTCTGGCAGTGTCTACAGCCTGCAATATTGTAAGCACAACTTTCCCAATTAGTGTTTTCTGTAGTTCAGGGTGTGCAGAAGCCCAAATTAGTTGATCTATCAGCCTTTCATCTGAGTCCTTAAGCTTGCATTTTCTAGCTGCATTTTGTAATCTTGCTACAAAGTTATCAGGCTTGCCTAATTCCTGTCAGAGACCTTGAAATTCACACTGGTAGATCCAATAATTTGATTTTGACTGGAGATGGGTACATAATTTTTCAAATATTATGTCTTGGTCTTTGCTGTCCTCAATAAGTTCCCAGCTATTAAATAAATTTAATCCTATATCTCGTGTCCACAGAGGGAGAAAGCTGACCCTCTCTTTATTGCTGGTGCCTTTTATAAAACTACTGAATGTCAATCTGTACTTTTGTTTAAACTTTTCAAATGTCTCTACAATATCATCAGCTTCCCAATTCATTATGAGTTGTAGCTGTGCATTCATTGCTGTGCCAGTTGACATTTTGTTTTTCATTTTCGTACAATTCACTCAGATTTCTTCTGACATTAACATGGATCAATTTTCCAAATCAGCACTAAAATTATTTAAAATTTTAAAATGACACTTGCTGCCACCATGCTGTGTGTTCTTGTTGCCTTTTGGATACCAGATGTTGGTAATAATCACATTTTAAGCTTGGAAAGACGAGAGCTCTTTATCTTTAATACTTACCATGCTGCCTAGTACAAAAGAAGGACAAGTTTGAACTGGTTCTGTTACACCTCACGAATCTCTAATGCAGCCATGAAATCCGGCCCCCAGAACACTTAGACATAACAATTAGTTCCTACTTAATTATTTCCTAGCTCTTTACAGGTACTTACAGATAATACAACAATATATAATAGTATCAGTCAAGTACACATTGGCCCAAATTCCCCTCTTGCCATCCCCTGCACCTTTTCTGAGCAAGCTCACAGAAGAACAGAATTAAGTAGCATGGGCATAGGGGCTTAGACTTGGGACAGGGAAAGTGTAGGAATGCTAAATAGCAGAAAGAGGTTCAGGCCATTGGGTTCCTTTGTGCTCGGGTTTGTAGCAGTGGGAAAAGGAAAGAAAATCTTGCATTTATATAGCACTTATCACAATCACCAGATGTCTCAAAACACCTTCCAGCCTATTAAGTCCTTTTGAAGTGTAATGTAGGAAACACCGCAGTCAATTTGCACACAGCAAGCTCCCACAAACAGCAGTAGTATAATGATGAGATAATCCGTTTTTGTGATGTTGATTGAGGGGTGAATATTGGCCAAGACACCAAGGATAACTCCCCTGCTCTTTGTCGAAATAGCGCCATGGGATCTTTTACATCCAGCCAAGCAGACAGATGGAACCGCGGTTTAACACCTCAGCTGACAGTATTGTACTCCCTCAGTACTGCACTGGAGTGTCAGCCATGATTTTCTTTGGTGCTCAATCCCTGGAGTGGGATTTGAACCTGGAAACTTGTAATTCAGAGGTGAGTGTGCTACCAAATGAGCCACAACTGACACAAAAAGTAGTGGATGGTCAATAGCTAAAGAACCTTGCATGAATTTAAGTCCGTAAAAATAGTAAAGCAAGCACTATGACTCATTACTCAAGGAATAAAATTGAAAAGTAGACAAGTTGTGTTAAACTTGTATCAAACCTACATTAGGCCACACTTAAGAGTATTGTGCACAGTTCTGGTCCCCAAACTGCAAAGAGGATAGAGGGGCAATGATGCAAAAACAATTTACAAGGATGGTACCAAAACTGAAAATATATACCCTTCAGAAAAGGCTAAACAAGTTGAAGCTCTTTTCTCTAGAAGAGAAGGATAAGGGGCAACCTAATAGAGTTTGTTAAAATTATCAAGAGGTTTGATATGTAGGTAAGATGCTTCCACTTGCAGTTGAGACAAGAACCAGAGATCACAAAGAGTAGTTAGAATGTCGAACTTGTTACCGTAAGAAGTAATTGAGGAGAGTAGCATAAATGTGTTTAAAGGCAGAAAGGAATTGAAGGACATACAGATTGTGTTAAATAAAGAGGGATGGGGGGAAGCTCATCTGGAAGGTCTGCATGGACCTGTTGAGGCGACTGGTTTGTTTCTGCGCTGTAGATTCTAATTCTATGGCCTGAATTTTCAGGTCAGTGAGCGGGCATGATCGGCCCCTAGCCATGATTTCACGCTGGCTGGCCAATTAACGGTCAGCCAGCGTGAAACGCGTACTGAATAGCTCACCTCCGGCGGGGTGGGAAGAGGGCGGGTGATGATGTCAACACGGGCGCAGGCCAACACTCACAGAGAGCTCCCTGAAGGCAGAGAGCTGCCTCAGGGAGCTGAAGGCCTGAAACAGCAAAAATAAAGGTTTCAAAAACTGAAAAAAAGTGTCCAAGCATCATAATCGGTCACCTGAAAATTTAGTTGCTGAAAATGCCGTCCACAGAAATTATTTATATTTTATTTCATCACGGAAATCTCATCCCACCCATGGATGAGGTTTATTGAAAAATGCGAAGGCCGCCTGGCCGATTCACCCATCCACCTACCGCAAGATTGGACAGGCTACATAAAATGAGACAATTGCACCATGAACTGCCCTCTTATTGCTGGCAGGCGTGTTTCCGACTTTTGCAGCCGCCCGCTGACCGAAATTTCATGCGAGCACAGGATGACATCGCACACCCGCCCGATCAGCGTAAAATTCTGCCCTATATAATTCTATGCAAAGCAGCTCAGGGTCTCAGAAGTTTCAGTGACCAGTGGAGTTCAATGTCCTGGTTAAGGGCACAACGGCTGGTGGCGCCTATCTTAGGGTTTTGAAAGTGCAAATAAACATTTTAAAAATGTATTCTTGGGATGTGGACATCGCTGGCAAGGCCAGTATTAATTGCCCCTCCCCAGCTGCCCTTGAGAACATGATGATGGTGGTGGTCTAAATTGACCTCAGAATCTACCCAGAAGCAATTTACTTCTAAATGATATCAGAATATACCCGCTTATTAGATCACGTGGCCTTCAACAAAACCAGGGGTGTGATTTTGAGGTCGTCAGGCAGGACCAGGGAAGGCTGGGAAGTGGTCCGTCGCCCGCAATCGGCCCCCGGCCGCGATTTCATGCTGGCTAGCCAATTAAGGCCCACCCAGCGTGAAACGTGGCTCCGCACTGGCTGGGAAGGGGCAGGCAGAGGCAGGGGCCTGTCGGCCGCCGGGTCCAATGGCGACCCAGCGGCTAGTTTGAAAGCAGCCCAGGCAGCCCCTGGAAGGCTGCCACGGAAGGACGTGAGTTCAGCGTTCCCAATGGAGTTGAGTGCGGCTGGACACCGCAGGCGGGAGGGCAGGTCGAGTGGGCACTCGGCCCCGCGCTTTTCCGACGAGTGCTTCGCCGTCCTCCTGGAGATGGGAGGAGGAGGCCATCGCACTTCACAAAGAGGGCATGGGAAGAGGTCACTAGCAATGGTGAACAGCCATGATGTGGTGCGGTGCACATGGGTGCAGTGCTGGAAGCGCTTCAATGACCTGCTGCGCTCAGGAAGGGTGAGTATCATGTTTGCATGGGTCAGCGTGCAGAGTGTTAAAGTGTGGCCATTCCCCGTGGACCTCCGGGGTCTTAGAGTCTGAGTGCCAACTGTCAATGACGCCGGAGCTGGCCAGGAGGGTGAGCCCTGGCTGCTTGGATTGGGTGCCTTGCAGCTCGAAGGTCACGACTCGGGTGTGTCCTGGGGGGTGTTCCTCAGCAAGAGTTGGCCAGGCTGCAATGGCGCCGCAGGTAGAGAGTGGACTAATCAATGCTCCTCTGTCCTTTCAGAAGAAGACAAACCATAACCAGACAGAGAGGGCATGTACAGGCAGAGGGCAACACAACCTCCTGCTGCTCAGCAGGTTCGAGAAAGACTGGAGCTCGAGAGCCAGCACGCTCCATGTGCAACCGGGCGTGGAGAGGCGGGGGTGGCAGATGAAGGTAAGGGTGCAGTGTACAGAGGTGAAAGTTTCAGATTGTGCAACCATTCTAGTGTAGTCTCTTCATTGATGTGACCCACAAATCTTGAGTACCCATTGATCATTGAAAGACGATGGCACCATGATGCAGATCTCAATTGTCTCACCAGGGTGCCCGGCATGTACAGTGACAGTGTGATGACTTTAACTAATGACACGTCTTTCTTCTCCCTTTTAGGTTCACCAGCAGGCGTTTGCTCTGCGGACCCCGAAGGGCCACCCTTGACGCTGGAGGACCACCGAGCTTCTGTTGCACCTTTTCTACATCCGTTCTCTGAAGCAGGCACCAACACAGATACCAGCACCTCAGTGGGCATTAGGTCAGCAGCTAGTATCTTGGTGCACATTGGTAAGGGCACTTCACACTCGTTTGAGGTGCAGGCGGAGGCAGAGAGTGCCCAGGGCGCTGACAGTCGGAGGACTGCTGGGAGCCAGGACGATGCTCAGTCGAAGGCTGATGATGAGCCTCTGAAGTCGTCCATTAGGCAGCAGATGCTGGATGTCCAGTGAGATGTGTGGGAGGATCTGGCAGAGGTCCATGCTCTCCAGTATGGAGGAGTCCATGCGGAGCATTAGCATTGCATTGAGCCTCATGACTGAGCACACTGCCTCCTCCATTGAGTGGCGGCTCTCATAAAGAGGCAGCTCCAGGGACAGAATCAGGGGTTGCACTCAGGCCTGCAATCCCTCACACAGGCACTGACCTCAGGCAGGAGATGGATGAGGCACCCAGTATCCCAGCTAGGTGCCCATCCATCAATGGTGAGCAGGGAGGTCATGAACTGTTTGTCATCTCTGCGGGCTCTTCTCAGGGCGTTCTGGATGATGGAAGCAGCTCCTCCGCCACTCTGCCAGTGACCATCGCATCTGATGAGGTTGCGATGACTGGGTGAGACCAGCCATGGCACTGGCCGCTTCCTCCCAGGTGGGGCCAGCATAGGCTCCACTGGCCATAGGACGACCATCAAGGCCAACAAGACAGCAGAGTCAGCAGGCTGTCTCCAATGCTGGTGCCAGCGAGAGGGGCATACCAAGACGTAGCACTCGCCAGCGTAAGTTAAAGGTGCCATGAGCCCAAGAGGGACAGGTCACAGGTGATTTTATGTTCCTTTATGTTTAATTTATCTATATTGCTCTGGGAATGAAGACCAGAGAAGTTTATGTAAATGGTTTGGAATTGTCATAATGAAATAAATTTTGTTTTTGTCGTCAAGGCCTGAGTATGCTTCACCTTTTTCTTTTATTGGTGCAGGGTACACCAGTATATAATGCTGGACGTAAGTGGCTCTGAATTTTATTGCACAGGCACTGAGTGTTCTTTGTGTTCAAATGAAAGGGTCCTTTCAGACATCTGGGATGGAGGCGGCAGCCCTGACATGTGGTTGAAGGTGATCTTTGGTAGCCTAGCTGAAGGAGCTAGGAGAATCAAGGCGTCCCTGGTGTCCCTGCCTCCCGGGAGGTTACCGAGATCTGCCTCCACACTCTCAGCGTTCTCCTCACCATACTCCTCTTCTGACTCACCATTGGACCTGTGGCCTGTGCAGCTGCGTCAATATCCTCTTCCTCCACTGGGTCCCCCCCTTGTCAGTGCCAGATTGTGGAGAGTGCAGCATGCAACCACTATCAGTGACACCCACACTGGGGGTATTGTAGAGTGCTCATCCTGAATGGTCCAGGCATCGGAAGAGCAGCTTGAGAAGACTATGGTCCTACCACTGCCCTTGTGGAGGCATGACTCCTATTGTAACACTTCTCTGCCTCTGTTCTTGGGTGATGGAGAGGCATCATGAGCCACCTCTTCAACGGATAGCCCTTGTCACCCAGCAGCCATCCATCCAGTCGGGCTGGAGCACTGAAGAGCCTCGGCACTTGGGAGTGTGTCAGGATGTAAGTGTCATGGGAGCTGCCTGGGTACCATGAACAGACTTGCAGAATCTGCATCCTGTGATCACACACTATCTGCACGTTTATGGAGTGGAAGCCCTTCCTGTTGACAAAGGCACTCGGCTGACCCGCTGGCGCCTTGATATCCATATGTGTGCAGTCTATTGCACCCTGGCACGGGGGAACCCAGCAATTGCTGCAAAGCCTCTGGCTCGCTCAGCCTGGCTGGCTCGTCCGTACGGTAAAGAATAAAGGTCAGTACCTGCCTGAACAGAGCTTCTGTCACCAACTTGATGCAACTGTGGACAACTGTTTGGGCGACTCCAGATACCCCACTGATCCCTGGAAAGAGCTGGAAGCATAGAAGCTGAGGGTCGCTGTGACCTTCAGAGCCACTGGCATGGGGTGTCCACCCATACAGTCGGAGCTGATTTCAGGCCCCATCATCTGGCAAATGGAGGTGACACTCTCCCTTGAGAGGCGGAGCCTCCTGCAGCATTGCACCTCGGACATAGTGAGGTAGCTGCATCGTCACCTGTAAACCCTGGCCACAGGGTAGCAGCATCTTCTGCAGCTCCTTCCACTTTGGATTTCCTATTGGCCCTGCGCCCCTTGCACCTGCGCCTCTCCTCCCACAGATCCCTCCCCTGGAGGCTGCATTGGGACACCTGGCCTCCTCTACCTTCTGCCCCTCTCTTCATCCTCAGAGTACATGCCACCAGCGGAGACCACAATCCCCATTGCCAGGGTAACAGAAGGCTGTCTGATACCTGGAAGGGTCCACAAAGTCTGAATCCTTCTGGAGCCTTGCATATCCCAAGGAGTCCTGAAATGAAGCCTGGCAATGCTAAGAATGAAGCTCAGAATAGAGATGAAGCTGCCAAATACCAATAAGTCACTAGCAGCAAACTATCTACCAAACTCCTCACTACTCACACTGGCAATGCTGCTGACGCTTTTTATCCCACCCATTTACCCGTGGATGAAATTTTTGAAAATGTCGGCTAGTCGCCTGCCTGTTTTGCCCATGTGACAAGTGCAAAATCACACAGGCAACGTAAAATCACCGTCAATTTGACTGTTAATGGCCTTAAGTGGCCTGTTAATTAATGGAGGGTGAAGCTCTGGCACCCGCCGAGTGAAATATCGTGCAAGTGCGCGAGTACATTGGGAGGCTCACGTGACATTATTGCGCACTATTTTATGCCCGATCGGGTCGGGCGCATACCTACCACAGGATGTATAATTCTGCCCCAGTTGTGTATAGTCTCAATTTAAGAGAAGAATGATACCTTTGGTTTCACACAGTATAATGGTCTTGATTATAAAATACAGTAAGCAATACCACTGGCTGAATATGTAGTTCATATTTCTTAAAGAATGCACACTGTATTTTGGAAATGATTCCTTTCCACTTGTTTATACATTTCATATCTTCAGGATCATAGGGCAGATCTCACATCAGCAGTGCAAGGTTCCAACTTGATTCAAATCCTTAGTTAAAGAAAGCATTTCAAAATAAATCTTCATTACAAATTGCCATGAATTCCTAAGCACTGTTGAATGCCTACAAAACAGTTCTTTAGAGAAAATAATAAACAAAGCCACTACAAAATACAATTTGAAGCTGTAATTACAGGGAATGTAGGCTGAGCGGACACGGAATTATATTGTTTTTCACACTTGATTTGATAGGTCCTTTCATTTAAACAAGATGACTATGATACTGAAAGCAACCAGCAAACACTATTTTTAAAAAATGACAACGACTTAGAAAACTTAACACTTCCACTTCAAAACATCTACTTCAAATGATTGTGGCAAGCTCACAATTTAGACCTTCTCCGATTGCAAGAGAATTGTTTGTGGTTCCTAGAGGCTTCAAGAAAAAGTTTCCTAAGTGAGGGTCTGGCAAATTTTGTTGCGGAGGGTGATTGTTGCTGCTGAGGTTTGATTTCCTCCTGGCTTCTTGGCCTCATCCACCAATTATTCGGTGTAATGTCTCTTGTAACATTTTGGGACTTTTAACAACAATGCTGGAAGAGATTTTGTTTTAAATTATGTAATAACATAGCAGCCATTTTCTTTGGTTGTAATAAAGACAGGCTGCGAAAGCCATTTCATGCAGAATCCACAGGAAGAACTCTGAGAGACAGCATCAGAGACGGTCTCAGCCAAGGGAGAACCAAGAGGTAGGTATCCAGAAATCAACTGTTCTGCTGAAAAGAATCTCAGCAATCTTCAAGTGTCATAATCGCAGAACTAGTGAGGAACAAGGAATTTTCTCTCTCTCCCAAAACTTGCTTGACCGACTGAGTCAATCTGAAAAGGCAAACACTGACTAATCAACTACAGAAGCCATCACAGCTGCTGAACAAAATTCTTGAACTTCAACCCTTCACTCCAAACAACCAGCTCTTCAAATGCAAACTACAAACCTGCAATGTTATCTTAAAGGACTGAACTGAATTTCATCTGAATAAGTATCTTATATCTTTATCCGTATTTAATTTTTGTACGTATTCAGTTCGTAACTTTATTACTTTCACTAAAGTAAATTACAGCAGTAGTTTTGTAATAAATGAACCTTTATCTTGTTTAAGTATAAGCTTTGAAGCTGGTTATTTTTAAATTGAATCACTCGCAAATTAAAAGGGGGCTACATACACACACAAATTCTTAGCTCACAGATCACTTTGAGGAAATGCCTTTTACATAGTCATGACACTAGGCTAATCCTCGCACCCAAAAGTGAGGGGTGAGTCACAGTTTTCTCCATCTCTGCAGTAGCATTTTGAGGCAGTGGAAGTTTAGTTGGTCAGGGAGACTGTGAGATTGCAGATCTGGCTATAAAAGCCTGCGAGTCAAATACCAGTTAACTTGGACAGCTAACTAGCAAGTGAATTCTTCCTGTAAAGTGGGAATGTCTCTAGTTGCATTATTCCTATATATGACACAAAGGAGAAAACATTAGATTGCTCTTGTTTTCAGACTTGGGGGAGGAACTTATCAATTCACCCACACCCAGTCCCATTGAAGCAGACAGTATGGAAACTTTGTGCTGCCTCCTCTTTACTAAGATTTCAGTATGCAGCCCAGCACCAAACATCTTCTGACTGGCTTCAAGCTCAACATGGGGAGCAGAAGCATGTGTGGCTAGCATGTCCTTCAGATAGTGCACACCTCTTAAATGCAGTCTACTTCTCTTAAAGGGGAGATGCACTTATTACACAGCTGCAGCTAGCTGTCCATGTAAGGACTGACCACAAGGAAAAATATAAATGGAGCAAAAGAGAAGAGAAAGGGGTGCCAGATTTTCTGGTGCAGCACTGGGGGCATTTATACAACAGGTGGAAAGGAGGAGAGATGCAATGATTCTACGGGAAGTCAGGAGGGCCTCAAGGAAAACTCTGAGAAACAATCAGGAACAGGTGGTGAGGGAGGTCAATTCCCAACAACTTGGCCGCAGTACCGCAAGAAATTCACTTGGGTGGTCAAGGTCAGTGAATGCATCCTCATATGATACCTATTTATTACACCACCACCTGCTCAATGCACCACAACTCCATCACTCGCTCGTTAGCAATCTCTAGCAATTAGGACACAGGCCTAACATTCATTCTCCACCTCACCCTCACACACTTTCCAATGTTGCTAGCAGCATCCCACCTCTCATACCATTCACATATTTGCAGCTATTCATGCAGGAGCATCACTCAAACACATTGTGACACAATCACTGACACTCTTCCTTCTCCCTTGCAGGACAAGGTGGCCTATAACAGGACAGACATGACCAAAGCCAGTGGGCTGCAATACCTGAGCTTATGGAGGAGATGATGCTCAGTATATTGGGGGCGATGACTGAGGCCATTGCATTTGGTGTCACTGAGAACGTTCAGGATGACGGTATGTTCCTGCCTTAAGACCCTCTTCAAATCTCACATCACCCACATGCTATCTTCCATGAAGTGAAAGCTGCAGATGATGTGACCATGGACCTCTTGCTTTCCACCCCACCCAGCCTTCCCTCATCCTAACCCTCTCCCGTTATAATTATTCTTTCAGATAGTCAGGATCTGCTGCCTGGCGAGCCACTGCAGGCTCATGAGGGAGGGTAAGTTCACCAGACCTCTGATGAAGAAAAACCTCCACTTTATCTGATCCTTGCAGCCATCCGCTCAGATACTGGCACTGCACATACCTTTAAAATAGTATAGAGTCTGTACATGGTGAGTCACTGGGCACAAGTAGGCTGCAGCCAGGCCAGGGGTAAAAGTACAGCTCTCCAGAGGGAGTGGTTACAGAGGATTCAGTTGAAGATTTTGATGAGGCGGTGTACAGGAGAACACTGCTGAGCCTGCACCCAGCAATACTTGGTGCATTAGCAAAGCTTGAAGCCCATCCTTTCCAACATGGAAGTGATGATAAACTCCATGCCCTCACTGGCAGACCCAGTGTGATGCAGGGTCTGGTGGCCACTGCCTCAGCTTCTACTACAGTATAGGAGGAAGCCGCCAATGTCTCAGTGCTGCAGTGGAAGCTCAGAAGTCATGAGATCCATGATTGTTGGCATACAAGCTAGACTCGAAGCTCAGTAGAAAGCCCTGTGCCAAGCTGGAGCCAGACTCCTCCATTCTCCTTGACAGTTAAATTAGGCTTTTTGGCAGACCTACCAATGCAACAGCATTTGTGTGTGCATATCCATCAGCATTTATTCTGTGGACTTCCACTTCTGCAAAAGAACTCATGTGTGACCTTGCCCTCCGGGGTGCTGCACCTACGATATCCTTCCTCACTGACCTGGCTGCAGTCCATTCATGGCCAATGACTCATCACGTGCAGATCTCACCTCTGCGCTTCCCTCTAAAGTATGCCTGGTGCTGATATCTGAGTTGATAGCTCTGAGCATGAGAGCGAGTGATGGTGTTCCATCATTATCTGTCTCTTGCGCCTTTAAGACTTCACCCTGCTGTGCCATTGCATAACCAGGTAGCGTTGTTGGATATCTGAAAGGAGAAAGGCACAAGGGTAGGGTTGAGTTAAGGGAAGGGGAGAAAAGTAAGGGACGCATTCCTACACCATCTGCAGCTTGTAAATCAGAAGAGATTCTGGATAAGGAGGAAGTGGGATGTGAGAAGTGGATTTAGGTAGGAACATACTGTCATCATCAATGGTTTCAGCCCCAACACTGGCCATTGCCTCAGTTGTGATTGCTCTAATGATGGCCAGCATCCCCTCCTCTAAGAGGGTAAAAACATGCAGCTGTACTTGTCCCTTCCAGTTTGGAGCTGCTGCCTCTGGTTTTGCGCCACATTTCCCTGTCTCTTGTAGGACAGTTTTTGAGTAATTGTGGTGCAATGAGTTTGGGAGACGTGCCTGCCATAGTTGAATAGCTGGCAGTGTGTGCAAGCTGCGAGATGTGGGTATGAGGCTTGCAGCAGTGCTCAGTGTGTGACGGTGAGGTGAAGCTATGAATGTAAGGTCTGAGTCATACTTGAAGGAGATTGCTAATAGTTGAGGGATGTGGCGAATGGGTCTGTGTTTGAGGCTAGTGTTTCATTTGTAAGGGTATAACATTTGAAGATACATTCACTTATATTGGTCACTCATGTAATGTCATCCAACTTCCTCCTACACTGCATCCAGGTCCTCATGGCTAGAATGTTGGCATTGACCACTAGGACTATCTATTCCCATTGCCTTTGCAGTGTCTTTATGGAGGGCCTCCTGAGGAAAGAGGACCTCTCTCTCCTCCTGTCCACCTACCACACAAGGCCTCCAGTGCTGCAAATTAACCTTGGGAGCAGGTTCTCTGGTTATTGCATCAGTTCCAATCTTCTTTCAACTCAGATATTCTTCTGTAACCATTTCCAGAAGCTGCTGCAGTCAGAATGGCCATCACCTTTAAGAAGTGCAGAGTGGTTTTAAGTAGAGCTGGCTGTTTTAAGTGGTGCTAGCCTCGCATAAACCTGGACCCTCTGCTCAGACCTGGAGACACTCAGCAGTATACATAGCGCTGGGCTGCATATCAGTATCATCATTAGCATTAGGAACAGCACAGGTTAATCGGGCATTGCAAACCCCACACCATTCTCAGGCCTAAACCAATTTTTCCCCTTTAGTTTCAAGCTAGCTATCTAAGATTGGCAGCAGCTTCAACCTCACTTCTGTGCAGTATCTGTAAACAAAATTAGGAAACACTGGGCAGAGGTTAATAGTGCCAATCAATTTCCCAACACTGCACCAAGTTAGCAGTACTTTAGACATGGTGAGAATGGGAAGTCTGCTGACAATCCATAATTAATTCTACTATTAGATCAGATAATACCAGTGGTAGGAAAATTTAACATTAGGATTCTTCGTTTCCATGGTGACTTATGTACTATGGAAGAAAAGCAAACTTCATTATTTCTGGACCATACAGAAGTATAGCTGTGGATACAAGAAAAGATTTTCTACACTGCAAATAAATGAGTATTTTGACTCCCATATGGTTAAGGAGGTCTTCATTCTTTGAGGGAATGGGGTGGATTTTGCAGGGCAGGTGCTCTCTGGGTGCAGAATACAGCAGATGTATGATCTACCTCCGTGACCAGATCTCCTTTTGGGCCTAATTTATACACACAGCCACACAACCAAACTCACGTAGAGCAAGGAGCAGGCAGCCTGGCCACTGCTTGAGGTTTAAAGGTGGAAACAACCTTAAAGGAGCAAGTGGAATAGAAATCCTTAGAGAATAACAAAAAGAGTTCTGAATGTTGCAGGCTATGGGAGCAATATTTTCATATTGACGGGTTCTGATCCTCTGGAAGCTCAATTTTGTTGGTCCAGAGTTTTATTTAGAGGTATCACCCCTTGCTAATGTGGTCATTCCATTGTTAGAATTGTTGTAACATCATCTATAGAAGTCTTGACATTCCTGCACAAAAACAGAATTACCTGGAAAAACTCAGCAGGTCTGGCAGCATCGGCGGAGAAGAAAAGAGTTGACGTTTCGAGTCCTCGTGACCCTTCAGCAGAACTGAGTAAAGTTAGGAGAGGGGTGAAATATAAGCTGGTTTAAGGTGGGGGTGGGGTGGGGGGAGAGAAGTTGGGGTGGGTGGAGCTGGTAGTAGGGACAAGCAAGCAGTGATAGGAGCAGATAATCAAAAGATGTCACAGACAAAGGAACAAAGACGTGTTAAAGGTGGTGATATTATCTAAGAGAATGTGCTAATTAAGAATGGATGGCAGGACACTCAAGGTACAGCTCTAGTGGGGGTGGGGTGGAAAGACTGACAGGGCATTACAGGTATAGATTTCAAAATAATGGAAATAGGTGGGAAAAGAAAAATCTATATAAATTGGAAAAAACAAGAGGGAGGGGGAAGAAACGGAAAGGGGGTGGGGATGGAGGAGAGAGTTCAAGATCTAAAGTTGTTGAATTCAATATTCAGTCCGGAAGGCTGTAAAGTGCCTAGTCGGAAGATGAGGTGCTGTTCCTCCAGTTTGCGTTGGGCTTCACTGGAACAATGCAGCAAGCCAAGGACAGACATGTGGGCAAGAGAACAGGGTGGAGTGTTAAAATGGTAAGCAACAGGGAGGTTTGGGTCTTTCTTGCAGACAGACCGCAGGTGTTCTGCAAAGCGGTCACCCAGTTTACGTTTGGTCTCTTCAATGTAGAGGAGACCGCATTGGGAGCAACGAATGCAGTAGACTAAGTTAGGGGAAATGCAAGTGAAATGCTGCTTCACTTGAAAGGAGTATTTGGGCCCTTGGACGGTGAGGAGAGAGGAAGTGAAGGGGCAGGTGTTGCATCTTCTGTGTGGGCATGGGGAGGTGCCATAGGTGGGGGTTGAGGAGTAGGGGGTGATGGAGGAGTGGACCACGGTGTCCCGGAGGGAACCATCCCTACGGAATGCCACCGGGGGGGGTGAAGGGAAGATGTGTTTGGTGGTGGCATCATGCTGGATTTGGCGGAAATGGTGGAGGATGATCCTTTGAATGCGGAGGCTGGTGGGGTGATAAGTGAGGACAAGGGGGACCCTATCATGTTTCTGGGAGGGAGGAGAAGGCGTGAGGGCGGATGTGCGGGAGATGGGACGGACATGGTTGAGGGCCCTGTCAACAACCGTGGGTGGAAAACGCACTTCCTCCTACCTCTCCCTGGACCATGACCCCACCACTGAACATCAAGCCATTGTTTCCAGGACTGTCACTGACCTCATCTCCTTTGGAGATCTTCCTCCCACAGCTTCCAACCTGATAGTCGCCCAACCTCGGACGGCCCGCTTCTACCTCCTACCCAAAATCCACAAACAGAACTGTCCTGGCAGACCGATCATGTCAGCCTGTTCCTGCCCCACGGAACTCATTTCTCGTTATCTTGACTCCCTTCTCTCTCCCCTTGTCCAGTCCCTTCCCATCTACATCCGTGATTCCTCTGACACCTTACGTCACATCAACAATTTCCAGTTCCCTGGCCCCAACCGCTTCCTCTTCACCATGGATGTCCAATCCCTCTACACCTCCATCCCCCACCAGGATGGTCTGAGGGCCCTTAGCTTCTTCCTTGAACAGAGGCCCCAACAATCCCCATCCACCACTCTGTCTGGCTGAACTTGTTCTCACACTAAACAATTTCTCCTTTAACTCCTCTCACTTCCTCCAAATAAAAGGTGTGGCTATGGGTACCCGCATGGGCCCCAGCTATGCCTGTCTCTTTATGGGGTATGTGGAACATTCCTTGTTCCAGTCCTACTCCGGCCCCCTCCCACAACTCTTTCTCCGGTACATTGATGATTACTTCAGTGCTGCTTCATGCTCTCGTCGGGACCTGGAAAAATGTATTAATTTTGCTTCCAATCTCCACCCCTCCATCATTTTCACATGGTCCATCTCTGACACTTCCCTTCCCTTCCTTGACCTCTCTGTCTCAATTTCTGGCGATAGACTGTCCACCAATATCCATTACAAGTCCCGCTTGTCCTCACTTATCACCCCACCAGCCTCCGCATTCAAAGGATCATCCTCCGCCATTTCCGCCAACTCCAGCATGATGCCACCACCAAACACATCTTCCCTTCACCCCCCCTGGTGGCATTCCGTAGGGATCGTTCCCTCCGGGACACCGTGGTCCACTCCTCCATCACCCCCTACTCCTCAACCCCCACCTATGGCACCTCCCCATGCCCACGCAGAAGATGCAACACCTGCCCCTTCACTTCCTCTCTCCTCACCATCCAAGGGCCCAAACATTCTTTTCAAGTGAAGCAGCATTTCACTTACATTTCCTCTAACTTAGTCTACTGCATTCGTTGCTCCCAATGCGGTCTCCTCTACATTGGAGAGACCAAACGTAAACTGGGCGACCGCTTTGCAGAACACCTGCGGTCTGTCTGCAAGAAAGACCCAAACCTCCCTGTCGCTTACCATTTTAACACGCCACCCTGCTCTCTTGCCCACATGTCTGTCCTTGGCTTGCTGCATTGTTCCAGTGAAGCCCAACGCAAACTGGAGGAACAGCACCTCATCTTCCGACTAGGCACTTTACAGCCTTCCGGACTGAATATTGAATTCAACAACTTTAGATCTTGAACTCTCTCCTCCATCCCCACCCCCTTTCCGTTTCTTCCCCCTCCCTCTTGTTTTTTCCAATTTATATAGATTTTTCTTTTCCCACCTATTTCCATTATTTTGAAATCTATACCTGTAATGCCCTGTCAGTCTTTCCACCCCACCCCCACTAGAGCTGTACCTTGAGTGTCCTGCCATCCATTCTTAATTAGCACATTCTCTTAGATAATATCACCACCTTTAACACGTCTTTGTTCCTTTGTCTGTGACATCTTTTGATTATCTGCTCCTATCACTGCTTGCTTGTCCCTACTACCAGCTCCACCCACCCCAACTTCTCTCCCCCCACCCCACCCCCACCTTAAACCAGCTTATATTTCACCCCTCTCCTAACTTTACTCAGTTCTGCTGAAGGGTCACGAGGACTCGAAACGTCAACTCTTTTCTTCTCCACCGATGCTGCCAGACCTGCTGAGTTTTTCCAGGTAATTCTGTTTTTGTTTTGGATTTCCAGCATCCGCAGTAGTTTTTTGTTTGACATTCCTGCATTCTGCCTTGAGGGAGCTGGTAACAGACAGCACATTAGTAGGTGGAGGAACAAGAAAGCAATTGTGGGTACGAAGAACAACAGCACAGGCAAAGGATGAAGGTGATGGTATGATGGCGAGACTTCTCTTTTTATTGCAGTCGGAATTGAGTGTCCGTATGAAATGAGGGAAAGAGGGATTTTTGCACTGAGGTTCAAGAGGTGTCAAGGGAGTTAGTGCTCATTTCCCTGGTCTCCAAATAAGCCACATTATAAATGGTGGACAGGTTGGTCATATGGGGAATCAGGAGATTTCCTCAGTGGATATTTCCAGAGCATTGTATTTTCAATGTCCCATTTTTCATGAGGATTCCGAAAAATCCCCAGCCCATTTGGGAAAGCTGTTTCACCCCTGGGTGGTACAGTATAAAACACGGTTTCAATCACTAAATGTATGAAACTAGCAACACCATTTTATTCAGGAAGACTCTGACAACACAAGCCTGCCCCTTGACGACAGATAGCATTTAAATGACAACATTGGAAGCAGCAATCTCAGCTTTTTATCAGTGCCAGCGGATAGACTGTCACAGATCTGTACCCTGAGCTAATACAGAAAACCCGTGTGCAAAGATATCTGACATCCATCTCTGTGTAATCTACATTACAACATCCTTCCAGCACAGAGTCAGGAAATTCCGGAGGAATCCTAATTAGGCATAGATTTGGGGCTGTGGAGACAGAAGAAGAACAAATGGCCCATTTTGCAGCCCAGAGCACCTGTTTTCAGGTACTATTTGGGTACTAAACACAAGAAAATCCATCCTATTATCTAGCACCAATGCATGTATATCCAGATAAGACTTACCAGTTCAAGGCAAGGCAATAATAACATGCATTGCCTCATGTTGCATTCACATAAGATAAAAAAAAATTCCAGCTTTATCAAACTTTTACATATGCCAGCACTGCAGGCAACTGGTTCCTGTAATAGGCATACTTCATGATTATTCACAGGATGGAGCCTGAATTGCCTCTGCAATAGGTTCTCCATTCTGCACAATTAAATTTCCCTGTAGACATTGCTCAGATTAAACTTCAATGTTATAACTTGAAAAGGGCTAAAGATTTATTTCAGCCCCCAGTGTCAGCCTTAGTTCAGTGTCGCACTCACTCGGAGTTGGAGGTTGTGGGTTCATGCCCCATTCCCACAACTTGTCCTGGATTTTCATCACTGATGGAGCAGGAGTCGGGAAAATTCCAGGCTCAGCCTGTCCACCTCAGGACAAAGCGCCCACAAAGGTGGGATTCATTGTCAGGGGGCGGATGAGGGCTGGAGTGGAGCCAGTTGACCTGGGAAAAAGTTTTGGGGCAGCCACAAGGGGCTGCCGGGTTCCGAGGCAGGTTGTTTAAAAGACCCGCCTCAACGTTGTGGGACTTCAAACCAGTTAAAATAAAAACACGACAGCTCTCCAGCCCACACCCTGCACACCCCCTCACCCCCACACATTCCCCACGCCACATCTATGCCACCTCATGCCCTTCCACCCACCCCATATAGCCCCTAATACCCCCTATACCAAGCTATGCCCATCCACCCACCCTCCTTGTCCCCTTATACCCCAATGCCAAGCTATGGTACTTCCATGCTAATTGGTTCTATACAGGTTATGGTGAGTCAATGAGCATAGAAGTGTCATAACTTGCAATGGGGTTTGGAGCAGCTAAAAGGTGTGGGTGGAAATTCATAACTTGGCATAGGGGGCATGAGGAGCCATAAGGGGTGGGTGGAAGGGCATACAGGGCAAGAGGAGGACCGTTTAAAAGGTCCTCATGCAGACAAGGGTACACGACTCCTCTGAGGGGCCATGAACCACGGGTCTTTAAGAATCTGGCCCACCTCCATGAAAATTGCGAAAAAGTAGGACATGCTTATCTCCACAATGGAGCCGGCCAGATTGGGAGTGCTGATGCCAGCTTTTGACAGGAACCAGCCTGCACCCTTTAATTAGACAGCCTGGGAATGGTAAAAATCCAGGTCCCTGAGTACATAATCTAAACTGACACTCGGTGCACTACTGACAAGAGGGCAGAAATTTGACTAATTTAGAGGGAAAATAAAATACATCATTTTGAAAACATAAAATTGTTCAACAAAATATCACAGCATTTTATCTCTAAATCATCTAATCCTGCCTATCTAAATGGAATCCAATAAACCAATAAGTATATTAGGTACATGGGTAGTAAAGATGATTGCGAAAAGCACAGGTTTTGTGTGTTGAAATAGAAACTAATTGGTAACTACATAAAGTTCGGGATTTTCAAACAACAAGTTCTAACTGGGTGAGATACTTAAGTATTGATTAGTTAATGTTCTAGAGCTACAGTTCCACCAACATCAAAGAAGTGCAGCAGTTTATATGCAAAAAAGATAAAAGCAAAAAACTGCGGATGCTGGAAATCCAAAATAAAAACAAAAATACCTACAGAAGTCCCTGCTAAAAGCATTGGGAGAGGAAAAAAATAAAATCTAAGGGCGAGATTTTCCAGCCCCGCCATTTGCAGGAAAATTCAGAAAGCTGTTAAAAGTCAACGGCTCTCCAAATTTTCCCGTCCCACCTGCGACGATACCCACAAGTGTCAGGGCCAGAAAATCCCGGCCTATGTCCTTACGAAATGTCGCCATATCATTAGGAACGCAAGAAAGAGGAGCAGGCCATTCAGCCCTTCAGGTCTGTTCTGCCATTCAATTAATCATGGCTGATGTACCATTTCCATTTAATACCCTTTGCATTATATTCCTTGACACTGTTACCTATTAAAAACCTGTCCATTTCAGTCTTGAAAACTTTCGTTGCAGCAGCAGTCATTTGAGGGAGCGCATTTCAGATTTGCATGACCATTTGTGCAGAAAAAGTGCTTTCCAATTTAACTACTATTTGACCTAGCTCCAATTTTAATATTATATCCTCGTATTCTCAATTCTCTCACCTGAGGAAATACTTTATATATCTACCCGACTGAATCAATAGCATAAGTAATGTTCAGACAGAAGACAAACTGGATGAAGGTTCGTTTTGCAAAAGGTAAAAAGAACCACTAAAATAGGTCACATAATAAAAATCATTGTGTAAACATATTTATCAAAATAATAGATGCAAATTAAACGTTTTCTTCCATTTATGTGGAAAAAATGGATGTTAATAACCATGGTCTGAAGACTATCAGGGGGCTATGGCTCAGCCCTCCAGAAGCAAAGTCAGCATGGAGCCGACCCGCTCCATGCCAGCCCGCCCCACAGCCATAGTTCACTGTGGGGCTAAAAAGGGGTAGTGAGGGCCTTTCACCCCTCACTGGGGACAAAGTCCTGCCCGTGGGAGCTGCCGGCCAATCGGATTGGCTGGCAGCTTCATCAGTCCCGGTGTGCCAAGGGCGCTGCTGGGACTGCAGCCATGAAGAAGAAGGTGGCCCAATGGATCCCCGGGAATAGGTAAGTCCGGGGTCTTGGGCAGGGAACGTTTGGGCAGATTAGGAAGAGGAGCGGGGGTTGGGGGTAGTGGGTTTAAGACAGCAGGTGGGTAGGAAGAAAGGGGGGAGGCCCTACCTTAGGGAGGGGCGCCCCCATCCACAAAAGGCAGCCCCTGAAGATAGAACCCCCCTTCCTTTCCACCCTTTGAAGAATTTTTTTAAACAGCAGCCTGGCCACTCCCACCCAACTGCCCACACCAACTGTTTTATGGCGTGGGCAGCATATTATTGGGGTCAATCGGCAACCGCCCAACGCCCCCCTCCCCGCCATGTTATGGGGGTGAGCGCGGGGGGTAGTGGAAAGGTGGTGGGACAGGCCACCTGTCCTATTTTGCATGCCCCCAACCCCCAATGAAAACACACCCAGCGGGGCACATAAAATACAGACCAATATGAATGTCCAACAGAAAATTGCAGTATCTAAACTCTGCTTATTTATCTAGAAATATATCTGATCCATATCTAGCTGTAATGGTAACACATAGAAACTATTCATTCGAATGAAATTTCAAGATATATCTTAGAATGATACAGCTCCAAAGGCAGCCATTCAGCCCATCGTGCAGGGGCTGGTTCTTTGAAAGAGCTATCCAATTAATACAATTCCCCTCTTCTTGCCCGATAGCCCAGTGTTGCTTTCATTTTCAAGTATATATCCAATTCCCTTTTCAAAGTTGCCAATGAATCTGTTTTTCCCACCCTTTCAGGCAATGCATTCTAGATCATAACAAAGTACTGCAGAAAACAAATTCTCATCTTCCCTCTGGCTCTTTTTCCAATTATCTTACATCTGTGTCCTCTGGTTATCTAAGCATTCTGCAACCATAACAGTTTCACCCTACTTATTCCATCAAAGCCCTTTATGATTTTGAACACATACTTGAAGCAAACTATCAGTACAGATTTAACATTTAACAGGTGAATGGTTTCAGCATTTGTTTTAAGATTAGCAATCTAAAACACAATTTAAAGTATTCAGATATAGGAGTTAGCGTTTTCAAGGAAAAATGAAATTTTCTGTATTCTTCTGTATTATGCAATGATACAGCATCAAAGAGTATATGAACTAAATGGTCAATATTATTTTTTATCCATGTAACCCAAGTTTGCAACCTATGGCAGTCTAAATTATTGTGAGCTTCAAGCTGTTTCTCACAATGTATGAAACTGAACCTTTAATGCTTAACTATAGTTCTGAAATGCAGGGAGAAGTGATATTCCTTTGTTTTGGATGTATTCCCATTTTAAAACTAAATCTCATGCCAGGAAAGGGTCAATGTGGATTATAATCAGATACAATACACTCTTTATAATCATTGCTGAGTTCAAATGGGACTAGGTTCCATTCTCAGGGATGCTGCAGTGCAGTCTCCAGTACCCTTGTGTCTTTAACACAATACAATTGTACAAAAAAAAGGAATGGTATTCTTGAAATTATGCATAAATTATGATTCCAATTTACTGTCATATATATGTTTCATATATGCGGCTATATAAACACTTCTATCTATCCAATAGATATTACAACACTTTTATATTAAGTTAGCTCTCTGAAGTACGCCTGTGCATAGCATTGCAAGATCAGAATACATAGCAGCAGATTCCCCAGGGTCATGGCAATGTAGACAGGGAAACCTCTTCACTCGCCTGGGCCGGGTGTTAATTCAGTTACTGGTTCAGCAGCAGCAGCCGCCAACACAAAGGGAATGATAGGCCATTTACTGTGAAGCTGACACAAAGCCTTCTTCAAAATTCAAATGTCAGTAGAGTTAAACCTTGAAAGGTGCAGCTATATGCACTCCTTTCAGGTGCTCTTATATCAAATCTCACCTTGCTCTGTCTTTCTACTCTTCTGGCACTTTCTCTTCCTTTGAGCATCTCACTTTGTTCCATCAGTCACCCAGATCTGGCTGGAACACATAAGGCACTATAGGTCCTGCTCTCATCTTCAGAAACAGTTTACTAATCCAGGATTATCCAGCAATGCAAAGGTAACACCCAGCTTCTTTTCTCTACTGCAAGCTATCTTCTTAAACATCCCCCGCTTGTCTCCTCCACACTCACCTCAAACGACAAGTGCGACAAGATAATGGATTTCTTCGTCACCAATATTGAGGCCATTTGATCAGCTGCCTCCGTCACTTCCTTCCCTCCCCTAGCCCACCAAGCCAGGCTTCCTCTGAGACTCCCCCTGCCCTAGCCCTAAATTTCAATCTTTCTCTAGTTTCTTTCCTATCTCCTCTCATGCCCTCCCTAAGCTCAGCTTGTCCATGAGACCTACTTCCTGTCTCCGCGAACCTATTCCACTAAACTACAGACCACCCAAATCCCCTCCTGGCTCCTATGTTAGTCAACATTGTAATTGGTTCTATCTCCTTAGGCACTGTCCCCCTGAGCTTCTCTAATTGTGGCCTTTTGAGCATATCAGAATTGAAACGCAGAATCGCCCCACAGTTAATGGCCTTGCCTTGAGCTGCCTAGGCTGTAACTTCTGAAATATCCTCTCTACGCCTCTCTGCCTCCCTTGTCTCCTTTAAGACACTGCTTAAAACTCTTTATCCAAGCTTTTGGTCATCTGTCCTAATATCTCCTTATGTAGCTGGGGTTTTTTTGTTTTATAATGGCTCTGCGAAACACCTTGGAATGTTTTATTATGTTAAAGGCACTATCCAAATGCAAGTTGTTGTGATTATTGTTGCTGCACATTGACTTGAAAGTGGTGAAATGATGCTGAAGCCAACCCTCACATCTGACTCCAGGTAACAGTGGGTTAGTGACAATGGGAGAGGCCATCTCTCACTACTAATAGGCTCAAATTCATGCACAGTGCAAGCCTAGCCCAATGTTAAGCTGGGTTTAGAAGTGTTCAGGCGGTCAGTGTCTAAGGCCCCACTCTTTTATAAATTGGTGTATGTAGGGCATGATGCACTAGGATAGATAAAAGTGGCAGAAAGCATGACACAAGATTTCTCAGCTCCTTGCATATCATCTACATTAGAGCTGGTGTTTTCCAATGAGGTCAGAAAGACCCACCTGAAATAGGACCTTCATTAAAAGGTCAGAGGCTAGGAATCCTGCAACGAGTAACTCACCTCCTGGCTCCCCAAAGCCTGTCCATCATCTACAAGGCACAAGTCAGGAGTGTGATTGAATACTCCCCACTTGCCTGGATGAGTGCAGCTCCCACAACACTCAAGAAGCTGGACACTGTCCAGGACAAAGCAGCTGTCTTGATTGACACCACATCCACAAACATCCACTCCCTTCACCACCGATGCACAGTAGCAGCAATGTGTACCATCTACAAGATGCACTGAGGAATTCACCAAGGCTCCTTCAACAGCACCTTCCAAACGCATGACCACTACCACCTTGAAGGACAAGGGCAGCAGATAGATGGGAACACCACCATCTGTAAGTTCCCCTCCAAGTCACTCACCATCCTGGCTTGGAAATATATCGCCATTCCTTCACTGCCGCTGGGTCAAAATCCCGGAACTCCCTTCCTAACAGCACTGTTGGTGTACCTACACCACATGGACTGTAGCGGTTCAAGAAGGCAGCTCACCACCACCTTCTCAAGGGCAACTAGGAGTGGGCAATAAATGCTGGCCCAACCAGCGAAGCCCACATCCTGTGAATAAATAAAAGAAAATGACTAAAATGAGTGATATGACATGGCAGCACATTACTTAGTATGTGCTTGCAGGGTACCAAATCAGGCCCACATAGGATGGGTGTCCTGTGTGGCTGGGGGGTCAGCTAGAGTTGGAAGTTCACATAAAGGACATAGTGAGAAGGTTCAATTAGCATTTTGCAGGCCGTGTCTGCACACTGTTTCTAATGGGTTTTTTTCCTGTGGCTATTTAGGTTTTATTGAGGCCCTGTAGTGAATATTATGCTGCTGTTTCTTTTCCTTTTACTTCCATGGAGGTCACCAATGGATTGTCCCATAGGAATCATCTGCAGATAGGATCTTTCTGGGAGGAAGCAGAGGAAGACCAGTAGAGGACACCAAGCAGGTCAGACTGCATTCAAAGTGTCCTACACTCAATCTATAGCATCTGCAAACAGAGGACTAGTGCCCAAAGAGGCTACACCCCTCTAAGTCAGATATGACAGCATGATTCAGATATGATTGGTAAAGCTTGTACCTATTGCAATGATGGATGGTTCTTCAGAAGCAACCCAATCACAATACAACATTTCATTGGCACTGCAAGAAACAATGAATGGTAAAATGACCAAAGCTCAGTCAGTTGCACCATCCCAATGCCACAAACCATATTATGACATTGTTACAACAAATTAGCAAAGACATAAGGCAAAGGACTAAACAGCAACAACAGAAGCAACTTGCATTTATATAGCATCTTTAACGTCCCATGGCACGTCACAAGAGCATATTAAGGAAAATATTTGACAAAAAGCCGCTGAAGGCGATGTTAGGGCAGTTAGTCAAAAACCTGGTCAAAGAGGTAGGTTTTAAGCAGTGGATTACAGACCACTTCATTCCCCTAGTCATGCCTGTGCCACTTCATGGGTACAATGGATAAAAAAATCAAGGTCTTAGAAATTGACAGTGCACCCTCTCAAACGCACATAAAAGACACCTTGGGGCTTTTGAAAGAAGAACAGGAGAGTTCTCTTCAGTGTCCTGGCCACTATTTATTCCTCAATAAACATCAAGAAACAGGTTATCTGGTCATTATTACATTTCTGTTGATAGGAACTTGCTGCATGCAAATTGGGTGCCACACTTCCCTACATTACAACAGTGACAACACTTCTAAAAGTACTTCTTTGGTGCTTTGAGTTGTCCTGTGGTCACAAAAATGTGTGATAGAAATCCAAGTTCCTTCTACAGAAATGTGCCCCTTTATTAAACTACCTGTCTTCAGTTATGCAGCGTGTAAAATCACATTTAACTAATCTGCGAAACATTGAATAATCTATGCGTAAAATGATCATAATTTTGTCTTTCTCAATGGCCCAAGGAGTTTACCCCATGTGCAGCTGAGCAATCCAGATCAGAAAGGTAGCAGGTTTAATTGTCATTCTGTGCAACAAGGGTGGTAACAGGGTGTTGCTTTTAGACTGGGCTAGGTAGGCCAAAATTGGTAACAGTCCTGCTTCCAAACACTAATCCCTGCTTGGAGGGTCCACGTGTGGTCACCTGGCAAGGACAGGATTGGGACTGTCTGCAATAGCCCCTGCAGTCAATTAACCCCCAAAGCGCAAAGATAATTAATGGCCACTTGGGCACTGGCACCCTCCCACTGGTACAATGCCACCAATGAAGAATTCATCCTTTCATAAAACTAGCAAGAAAAAAATCTATCAGCGTATAGCAATGCAGTATTTTTGTTTTTCCCAAAAGGATCAAAAGGAATAGTTGTGAAAAAGAAACACTATGCTATGGAAGAAGTCAAGTATAAACTGCTTCATATATATGTATGGCTTCAGAAAATCAAAATTCATTTTACACTTATGTTTCTGTCATACCATCTGTAATGTATTGTAGTGACAATTAGGTACTAGGGGACTAAAATGAAGTAGGGTTTAGGCAACTGGTTTATTGGTGGAATAAGTGCCTCACAAATAGGACATTTTTGGGATCATGTCTACGGTCCAGGGAACTGCAAAATAGCAGGCTTGGGGTAGCATTTGGGCAGGAGCTGAGTGGCTCTGATGGGAGTTTCCTATGCATGTGCTACTGATTTATGAATCAGTGTTTCAGACACAAAGCAACAGTGGGTTGGATTTTACATCCCCCTGCCAGGCATGTTTTCGCTGGCGGGGAGAGGGGGGATAGGGGCACATAAAATATGACAGGTGGCTCACCTTCTCGCCGACCCCTGACCCCTGACCCAGTCCCCACGATAGGTGGGCAGTCAGCAGCCCGGCTGCCATTTTGAAATAAATAATTAACGAGCAATTGAGCTTAATTCAGAGACCCAGGGTAATGTTCCAGGAACCTGGCTTCGAATCCCACCATGGTACATGGTAGTTTGAATTAAAAAAAACAGCTGTCTTGGGCAGGCAGGAGGGAGTGATAGGCTTTTTTTAAAAACTGCTTAAAAGGCAAGGGGGGTGGGGGGAGGGTATGTCCTTTGAGGGGTGCCCTGTGTCCACTGGGGGTACTCACTCCAAAATTTAACGCCCCTTTTTGTTCCTCCCCGAATGGCCCCCAAACAACCCCCTGACCCCTCCCTAGGCTCCCCAATCCCTTCTCATCCAATACCCCTGGTTTATCTGACTCCAGGATCCATGTCCTCTTCAGCCCAGGGCCGACCTTGCAGTCCTAGCAGCCCCCACTACCGAGTTCTGGCGCTGCTGGGACTGCTGCAGCTGGCGGCCAATTTGATTGGCCAGCAGCGCCGGAGGGCGGGACTTCCTCCCACTGCGGGACCGAATTCTCACCCTCACCTCGTTCACGCCACCAGCAGCGTGTCCTTAACTGCAGGGCAGCCTTGTCGAGCGTCGGTCTGTGTGGCACTGACATTCCTCCCAGGGGGAGGCGCCCCCTGTAAAATTCCGTCCAGTGTTTGACATGTCCAACAGAGGACCAAGAAGCACTGCTTATTAAATTGAATGTTTTCCCAATGACCATAATTATTGAATGAAACTTATTAGTTATGAATGAAGCATAGGAAATTAGCAAAAAATGGGCATGGAATAAATAGATTATGTAAGGGGAAATGCCTATTTCTGCCACTGTACCATGGAAATTCTGAAAGTGTTTCAATCAGCAGGAAGTGTGCAAGCAGAGGGTAGAAAATCACAAGTTTGCATTTCACTCCCTTTCCACCCACCACTTCCTGATACATTCCTGATTTGGTTGTCTGCCACTGATACAGAATGTACAAGAGCATCATTGTACATTCAAATCCAATGCAAAATAGTTCTTAGTGGGGGAGCTTGTGAATTTCTTGTGTTCAGACACATCCTGGTAGACCCAACAGTAATAGTTTTACTCACAAATCACATTATGCTTTGCATATTGGTTAAATATGGTTCTACACATTGAGTATAAAAAGGTTGGCCCATTTAAAATGGTCAATTAAGGATAACTAGATTCTAGTCTATCGTAGGATCCCTTAAAGATGTACTATTCACTCTTTGCTGTCACATATTGGGGATGCATTCAGTGCTCCCCTTCACTGATCAGTGGAAGATGAAGAAGAAACAGGAAAGGATGCTACTGATACCAGGTGGCAGCAGAGATCAACTGCCCACATCCTCTATTAGAAGGAGGTCATGGGCAAAAACAAGTAAGCAGCCAGAAGGACTGGTGGGTCAGGCGCTCATCCAAGAGCTGTTCAGCAAACCTCTGACCTGCTCATGCTGATAAGAAACTGGCCCCCACCATCTTCTACAATGTCTCTGCACTTCACCTGGTGGAGTCAATATCCAAACTCTGCTGGGTTACTACACTATCTTACCTAACTCTTAAAAATAATTCAAATCCTGTATGACTAATTTATTTATATGCTGGTAGTGTTTCAGTGATATTGGTGTCTTTTCTCAACTTCAAACTGTTGCTGTTTTATTTTCTAACCTAAATGGATCCATTTCTGTGATATTGGAAGATATTTAAATTGAACTTAACTCCTTTGGACAGTGAGTTTATTCTCCCTTTTTAAAAATTTAACTCTTTAATTTGACCAAGTAGCTCACAATTATCCATAAATGTTTTGAAGGAAAGGGGTAAAATCCAAAGATGTTTATGATCATGCCCATAGGTTGTATTATGCTTCATACTTGAGCTCGTTCTGATTTCCTGCATGTTGAATGGGTTCCGGGACGGTTGGGTTGGGGTAGCCGGGGCTGGGGGGATTGGAGGGGGAAATGGAGCATGAGAACCACTTGGTTCTCGAACAGTGATGTAATTGGCGCTAAAGATATTTTTGAGGGAGAATATAAATAGTCAGATTTAGAAATCCATTAACGTCTCAGAAGATTACTCTGAATGAAAAGTCTGAAAATGTTCTGCAAATAAATGATGGGAGAACAAAACGCTGGAAAGTTTAGGAACCTGGGAGAGAAATAATCCAAGGAGGACAGACAATTTGCTTTTTGGTGCTTGCTCCTAAGTGACGACATGTACCAGGCACAAACTGAAACATTTTTAATCTCAACCCTAATACCTTTTCTCTCACTTCTTTTCCTGCATATTGACCAAGAGCCTGCATTTATTCACAACAACCCAAAAGTTACTGGATGGCAGTATGGCAAATACCATAATATTTAGTGAAGGCGCTAGATCTATACACACATCACTTGCACACCATCAATGAAGATACAGAAATCATTACTCTACACAGTTCTGCTCTACATGTTACTGAAAGGATATAGAGGCTTTATATATAGGTGCACAAAAGCTTCACAAGAAAGATACCAGAACTGCGAGGTTAGAACAGGCTGGAGTTATTTTCCCTAGAAAAGGGAAAGCTGAACAGTGCCCTAAGGGAGGTCTTTAAAATTTACTCGTGATTCAGGTAGTAATCCAGAGATTATTACCTTTGTGGTTCTGCTTTCTAATTTAGTCCCTAGCTGCTCATACTCCCTTAGCAGAACCTCTTAGGAAAATAGGAGTATAGGAGCAGGAGCAGGCCATTCAGCCCCTCGAGCCTGCTCCACCATTCAACTAGATCGTGGCTGATCGTCTACCTCAACGCCATTTTCCTGCGCTATCCCCATATCCCTTTATGTCATTAGTATCTAGAAATCTATAGATCTCTGTCTTGAATATACTCAATGTTTGAACCTCCGCAGCCCTCTGGGGTAGAGAATTCCAAAGTTTAACTATCCTCTGAATGAAGAAATTCCTCCTCAACGCAGTCTTAAATGACTTGCCCCTTATTCTGAGACTGTGTCCTCTGGTTCTTGATTCACCCAGCCAGGGGAAACATCCTTTCTGCATCTACCCCATCTGCATCTACCCCAATTTTGTAAGTTTCAATGATATTAGTCTTTCTTAGGCCTATCTATGCCCTCGTGCATTGCAACAATTGGATCCTGCCCCTCCCACTCCACCTATGCCCTTAGCACTGGACAGGCAACAGAGCCTTTGGGACTCTCGTTCTCAGCTGCAGAGAACAGTTTCTATCCCCCTGACTATACTGTTCCATACTACAACTAGATTTCTTTTTACTCCCCCCCGCCCCCCCCCACCACCACCACCCACCCCCCTTGAATGGCTCCCTACACCATAGTGACATGGTCAGTTCACTCATCCATCCCACAGTCCTTGCTCTTGTCCACACAAGCTGCAGGAACCTCAAACTTGTTCCCATACTTGCTTCACTTGCAGTCACACCCACCTGCCCCTGACCACAGACCAAGTCAGATGTACTTAGCCTAAAGGGTGTGACTGCCTCCTGAAATAAAGTGTCCAGGTCCCCGATGCTTCACCGTGTCCAAAGCTCAGATTCCAGCTCATCAACTCCAAGTCGAAGTCCCTCAAGCTGCAGACATTTACTGCAGATGTGATTGCTGTGGATCACACTGGTGTCCACCACCCCAAATGCTCATTCGCCCTGCCATTCTGTAGTACAAGGGAGATGCCAACAACTTCAGCCATGCCTGGCAGCAAGTGGGCTGTGCATGATTTTTGGAGCTGGATTTTACAGTTTCCAGCAGGGTAAGGGAAGTGGAACGGGAAGTGTGCAGTCAACTCGCTCCCATGCCCGCCATTTCAGCACATTGAATCAAGTATTGGCCAGCCAATTAGCGGCTGGCCAGCGGGAATATAGCCAATTAGCATTATAAAGGGGGTCTCCATGCGCAATCAGGAGAGGGCTTAGGCCGTGAACCGAAAGTCGGTTCCGACCACCAATTTCCCTCACACTCACACTCTCCTTAATTATTATGTCAGCCTATAAGAGCTGAACAGATGAAGTCCACTAATGTCAAATGCTGCCACCTTCAGCAGCAGACTCTGCTGCGACATGCAGCTATTGTACAGTTTACAAGCCTTTTCATGCACCCTTGTGCCACCTCCTCATACCTGACGTAAGTCATTTCTTGTACAACTAGAAAAAAATGGAGTGGGCAACGAAAAATTGCAGTCTCTTGGCTTTTTAACAAGCTTGTTAACTGTTTCTTTCAAAAGGGCAGCGGGCTTCCAATAATGGAACCCGCTTGCCTTCTGTATTGTATTGTGAGGCTGGCAGAATGAGGTCAGATTGCTGACCCAACGTCTTCATGCCGTATTTTACATAAGTGTGGGGGTGGTGGGGGAGGCAGCCCATAAAATCCAGCCCCTTAAGTCAGGAAAACGTCGCATAGCCACACAATTCCCTGTGGACTTCAGCAACTTCAAACAAATCTGGAAATCGCCAAACACCTTTGCATTCGCAGCAAGAGCCATAGAAATCCATCAGCAACTAGCTTGAAAGTCATTGATGATCCTTTTAAATAGACAATGGGGGCTTCTGCCTGCTGTTCAACATGTGTTCAATTGTGCAAGGTTAAGAGAGGGCGTCAGCTGGAGCATGGAGCTCCAAAATGGCAGTGCTAGTGGCAAATGGGCATGATGCACTAACTGACACCACAATCTGTCTACTCTAATACTTGGGAAAAATGCTCCCTGCACACGTGGTTACACCCATACCATCCAGTACGGCCAACATCAGAAGTGTGCGCACACATGCTGCAAACACCATTTTGGAGAAAGCCCCGGAAAAACAGACACTAAACATCTGAATTTTGTGATCTATGCCTGTTATCCATGATATTACTGTTAGGTTTTAGTTATTTGAATCTGAATGAGGTCTTCATGATTACTTTCTAGGACTGTAATTAGTTTGTGATAAATTGAACCTTTTGTTTCCTTTGGTGCCAATATGCTGTCCCAAATGCAGTACAGAAATGAGACTTAAATGCCAGCAGTTTAATTAGGATGAATTATAACAAGGCCACAAATCTGCAACCTTTCAATGCACTTCTGCAGAAGGAAAGAAAATTAGACTAGGACCCAGATACATCAGATCCAAGCCTTCTCCAGCAGTTTCTGAGGGCTTTGTGCAGGATAGAACTTCTCTCCACCCCCATCAGAGGGGGCATGGCTGGTGGAAGGGGAATTCTCTGCCCAGGAATTTCCCACCAGGTGGAAGAGCAGTAATTGTTATGTCCAGTGAAAGGAGGCACACTGACTATGACAGAGGTGCGTTAGTCCCAATTGATTGGAGGTGAATGGGAACAGGTGGAGTCTGGCTGAGTTTTGCACCCAGCACCCTGAAGATTTTTGTTATGTTTACCTTATCAGGCCCCTTTTAAAGGGGAACAATTATGCCATGTTTTGGAGGTGGCAGATGAGGACTGGCGCTTGACCCTCAAAGAGCTTATCTGGATTCTGGTACCTACCAGGATCATCCCCAGTGCATTTAATATTTAAACAGGGAGCCTAACATGGTAAGTGGCCGATGTTCCTGGCTGGAAAGTGCCAGCATCCTCGCTGGGATCAAAGAGCCATGGAATTTCAGATCCAGTATTGTTCTATACTGACAGAGAAATATATAACAATTTTTACAGGTAAACACACTGTAAAATTTGCATCTAACTCCATACAAAATCCAGAAGCTCAGAGTTTCCTTATTACAATTAGAAACAGTTCCATATATTCTGTAAAATCAACTATCTTTAAGAGCTACAGTAAAATATAGTAATGATTAAGTTGAGACCCAGTTAAGGAATGTAATTTAAATCTTGTGGGTTAGGATGTCACACTTCATTGTTGTTATAATTTAAGATGTAAAAGAACGAATGACACCCACTAGCCCGCAATTCTAAAGAGAGAGTTTTATCAAAGAGCAACAGAATGATCAGTCTGATCAGTTACGATGAGTATGTACAATCCTTCCTTGGAAAATTGCCTGCAGCTATTTTTATTTGTAATGTTCCCGAGAAATCAGGAATCATTTTAGTCCAGCCGTACCATCTGTCATTCCCAAGCCTGCCTCAAAAATTTTGCTTTGGTTTTTGACAGATTCACATTATCTCTACTCAGAATGAACAACTGATGAATGAATATTTACGGTCCCGAGGTCGAGGCACTCAAGGGGGAGTGCAATTTTCTCTGAACTGACTCATAGCGCACATTTCAGGCATCTTCCCCTTATTAAGTGATCTCTCTGAGGCCAACAAAGGGTTTTTCTGATTGGCAGGATCACTCCAACTTATAATGAAGAACAGAAGATATCACCCCAGTGGAAGCAAGTGATATAGAACCATAGAACCATAGAAACGTTACAGCACAGAAGGAGGCCATTCGGTCCATCTTGTCCATGCCAGCCCGAGGACACCCAGGTGCCCTTTCTAATCACACCTTCCTGCACCTGGCCCATAGCCCTGCAGCTTACAGCACTTAAGGGGCAGATCCAGGTACTTTTTTAAAGAGTTTAGAGTTTCTGCCTCTACCACCAACTTGGGCAGTGAATTCCAGACACCCACTAGCCTCTGCGGAAAAAAGTTCTTCCTCATGTCCCCCCTACGCCTTCTGCCACTTTTCTTGAATCTATGTCCCCTGGTACTAGAATTCTCCACCAAGGGAAACAATTTTGGCCTCTCCACTCTATCTATTCCCCTCATAATTTTGTACACCTCAATCAAGTCACCTCTCAGCCTCTTTGTTCTAAGGAAAATAACCCAATCTCTCCTCGTAGCTACACTTTCCTAACCCTGGCAACATTCTTGTAAACCTCCTCTGCACTCTCCCCAGAGCTATTACGTCCTTTCTGTAGTGTGGTGACCAGAACTGCACACAATACTCCAGTTGTGGCCTCACCAGTGTTTTATACAATTCCAACATTATATCCTTACTTTTATATTCTATACCTCTGCCAATGAAGGAGAGCATTCCATATGCCTTCTTTACAACCTTGTCTACTTGAACTGCTGCCTTCAGGGACCTGTGTATTTGTACACCAAGATCTCTCACTTCATCTACCCCTCTTAGTATATTCCCATTTATTGTGTAATCCCTGTAACTGTTTGACCTCCCTAAATGTATGACCTCACACTTCTCTATGTTAAAATCCATCTGCCACTTTACCACCCACTCTACAAACCCATCTATATTGTTTTGGAGATTATGGCTATCCTCTACACTATCCACTACTCGGCCAATCTTTGTGTCATCTGCAAATTTCCCAATCGTGCCCGCCACGTTCACATCCAAATTGTTAATATATAACACAAACATCAAGGGTCCCAACACTGAGCCCTGTGGAACACCACTTGAGACAACTTTCCATTCACAAGGGCATCCATCGATCATTACCCTTTGTTTCCTATTACAAAGCCAACCTTTTATCCAGTTTGCCACATTACCCTGAATCCCATGGGCTTTTACTTTCCTGACCAATCTGCTATGTGGGACCTTGTCAAACGCCTTGCTAAAATCCATGTACACAACATCCACTGCACTATCTTCATCAACCCTTCTTGTCACTTCATCAAAGAATTCAATCAAATTTGTGAGGCAAGACCTTCCTTTAACAAATCCATGCTGACCATCCCTGACTAGTCCATGCCTTTCCAAATGACAGTTAATCCTATCTCTCAGGATTGATTCTACTAATTTGCTCACCACCGATGTAAGACTAACTGGCCTATAATTGTTTGGCATTTCCTTTGATCCTTTTTTAAACAATGGAACTATGTTTGCATTTCTCCAGTCCTCCAGTACCTCCCCTGTATCTAGTGAAGATTGGAAAATCATCCTCAGAGCATCTGCTGTCTCCTCCCTGACTTCCTTCAGCAGCCTCGGAAACAATCCATCTGGCCATGGTGACTTATCAACTTTCAAGGATTTCAATCCTTCAAGTACTTCCTCTCTCTTTATGACTATTCCATCCAATATCTTGCAGTATTCCTCCTGGACTACTATATCTACATCCTCCCTTTCCTTTGTAAACACGGAGACAAAATATTCATTCGAAACCCTTCTGCATCTAGACACAAGTTTCCATCTTCATCTCTGAGAGGTCCCACTTTTTCCTTAACTAACCTTTTAGCATTAATGTATTGGTAAAACATCTTAGGGTTATCTTTAACTTTACTTGCTAATCTTTTTTCATGCCCTCTCTTTGATTTCCTTATTTCCTTTTTTACTTCGTCCCTGCACTTCCTATATTCGTCTAGGCTATCTGCAGTGCTTAGTTCTTTGTGCCTATCGTACACTTTCTTTTTCTGTTTTATCTTCCCCTGTATTCCTCTAGACAACCAGGGGGGTCTAGATTTGGCAGTATCACTCTTATTTTTGTAGGGGACATGTCTACTTTGTACAATTAGGATCTCGCTTTTTAGTGCTTCCCACTGGTTTTCCACTGTTTTATCCTCCAGCAGTGCTGTCCAGTCCACCTCAGCCAAGTTCCTTCTCATTTCTGCAAAATTTGCCTTCCCCCAGTTCAAGACTTGCCTTATCTCTGTCCTTTTCCACGGTAATGTTAAATCTAACTGAATTGTGATCACCGTCCTCGACATGGTCGCCAAATGTCACTTCACCCATTTGCCCTTCTTCGTTCCCCAAGAATAGGTTTAGAATTGCATCTCCTCTCATTGGGTTTGTCACTAACTGGTTGAAAAAATTTTCCTGGACACACTGCATGAATTTATATCCCTCAGTGCCCCTTATATTGTTTGAATCCCAGTTGATATTAGGATAGTTGAAGTCTCCTACTATTATTGCCCTCTTGTTCTTACAAGCAGAAATTTGCCTACATATTTGTTCTTCTTTCTCCCTTTCACTATTTGGGGGTCTGTAGTAAACTCCCAGTAGTGTGACTGCCCCTTTTTTATTTCTAAGCTCAACCCATAAAGCCTCGTTTGTTGACCCATTTAGTATATCATCCCTTCTCACAACTGGAATTGATTCTTTAACCATTAGTGCTACCCCCCCTTCATTTTTTTATCTCCTACTCTATCGTGTCTGAAGACTCCATAACCAGGGATATTAACCTGCCAGTTTTGTCCCTCCTTTAGCCAGGTCTCCGTTATAGCAGTGACATCCTGCTGCCATGTGTCTACCTGTGCCCTTAACTCACCTACCTTGTTTGTAATACTCCTTGTGTTGAAGTATAAACAGTTTAACTCCGTCAATTTCCCTTGCTGGACACTTTTTAAACTTTGCTGCTCCTGTAACTCCGTGTCTATCACAACGTCCCTAGCCAATGTTCTACCTCCATTTTTCTGATCTGAATCTGACCTATCTGATCCTACTCCTGGGACCCCATCCCCCTGCCACACTAGTTTAAATACTCCCCAAAAGAACAAGCAAAAGCCCCCGCAAGGACACTGGTCCCAGATCTGCCTGGGTATCTAATACCCTTGCTCATCTGTTCTGATACTTCACTCAATATCTCGACATGTTATATCTATTTGATTGATTATGCCATCTTAAAAAGCATGTAAATAATTTCTATAATGTAGTAGCCAATAATTTCTTGAAAATCTAATGTTTAATGGACATTGTCCACAAGCAACTGTTAAGACATGGTGCTGACTTCTCAAGTAGTGTTTTAAATCATTCATGGGATGTGGGCTGGAAAACTGGACAGAGCCCTGCACTGCTTCTTTTAGGAAAGGCCCACTAAATTAATCGGAAAGCAGCAGGCCTTCCACAGGATCAAGGACCCAGGGACTTTTGCCTTGTAGATGGTGGACAGGCTTTGGAGAGTCAGGAGGTGAGTTACTCACCACATGATTCCTAGCCTCTGACTTGCTCTTGTAGCCACAATATTTATATGGCTAGTCCAGTTCAGTTTCTGGTCAATGATAACCCCCAGGATGTTGACAGTGGGGGATTCAGTGATTGTAATGCCATTGAACATCAATGTTTGGATTCTCTCTTGTTGGGTATGGATATTGCCTCACACTTGTGTGGCGCGAATGTTACTTCTCACTTGTCAGCCCAAGTCTGGATATTGTCCAGGTCTTGTTGCATTTGGATATGGACTACTTCAGTATCTGAGGAGTCGCGAATAGTGCTGAACATTGTGCAGTGAACATCCCCACTTCTGACCTTATGATGGAAGGAAGGTCATTGATGAAGCAGCTGAAGATGGTCAGGCCAAGGGCACTACCCTGAGGAACTCCTGAAGTGATATCCTGGAGCTGAGATGACTGACCTCCAACAACCACAACCACCTTCCTTTGTGCTAGGTGTGACTCCAACCAGCGGAAAGTTTTCCCCCTGATTCCCATTTACTTCAGGTTTGTGAGGGCTCCTTGATGCCACACTCTGTCAAATGCGGCCTTGATGTCAAGGGCAGTCACTCTCTTCGCACCTCAGGAGTTCAGCTCTTTTGTCCATGTTTGGACCAAGGCTGTAATGAGGTCAGGAGCTGAGTGGCCCTGGTGGAACCCAAACTGAGTGACAGTGAGCTTCCTGCTTTCTGCCTCCATCCTTTTTTGCTATCTTGCTAGCGAGAGCTCTATTAGATTGTTAGAAGTTTTTTTAATCTCCATTTCAAAGACATGGCTCCTGAAGTCAGTCCATAGCAGATGCTGGGTGAGTGGCTATGGAGGAAACCTAGGGCTTTTGGAGGGGACATGGGTGCTATGAGGAGCATAGGGATCAGAGGGAGCATGAGGGGGCACGTCAGGTACAGGAGTCATGGAGGCGGCATGGTAGTGGCATGGGGAATATGAGGGGGCATATAGGGGCATGGTAGTATGGGGGAATGGAGGAAGCATGGGGGTGGCATGTGGGGTGGGTGGTGGTTGAGGGGCGAGAAGTTGAGGGTCTGACATTCATTATTAAAACTGAGCCAATGTCCCAGTGAATGGAGACAGGTGTTCCAGCCTGCCAGTTTCGCCACCTCGGGCCGACCTCTGGAGGCAGCGAGCCCAACTACATCCCTCCCCCGCTGCCCCGATATGAAAATATGGTGGGCAGGGGCCTTTTTAAAGGAAACTACGTTTGCCAGTTCAGGAAGTTTCCATCTTGACCTTTCCACCTCCTCTAAGAAAATCCGACCCATGGGTTGTTCATCCAGCACAACAACCACCTGGCTACTGTACAAAAGAATAATGCTGAACATTTAACCTCAATGGTAATTATGTTGGCAGAAAACCCCTTACTCAACTACCTCAAATTGATGAGCTCCGAAAACCTAATTTCAAGCAAAACGAGAATTGCAAAATACATCCCTGTAATAATGATGAACACAATTCTTTTGATATCTTAATTAAATTTTGGATCACAAATAAATAATGAGTTTGAAAAAAAAATCATGTCCTGCTCATTATTGTACCATGATGATAATTAGGAAAAGTCATGTCCATTTTTAAAATGATAAATGAAACATTTATCATCAAATCTTAAAAGGATCACAGTGATTATTTCCCTAGTGCCAGTTCTTGGTTCTATGACTCAGAGTTTGTCACAACAATAATCTGTTCTCATCACACTACCAGTTTAATTTATGTGATCACTTTTATTGCTCACCAGATCACGTGCAATAAATGATAGATCACTTAATGGATAACACATGTATTCATGGTTATCTACACACTTTATCACAAGTATTAACCTGAGGTTGCATAATGCTGATTTTGAATACCACAAATTGAAGAATTATATTTTCTTAGGTTACCTTTGCTATTCCTTCCTTGTATTTTTACAACAAATTGGTACATAGATCATACAACAGGAGGATCTTAAAGTAATTAGGACCCAGATCCAGCTTCGTAAGAATGCCCACGTAGTACATTAGTCCAAAATATCTACAGCCAGAAGGAATATGTTGAAATTTCAACAAATTCAGCATAGAAAACCAAAAAAAAATTAAGAGGACAGTATGTTAAGCATTAGCCTTTCACCTCTGGGATTTGGGTTCTGTTCCAAAGCAGATTACTGAGATGAAAGTCTCCTCTGTCTGCTGGATTCAAGAGTTTTATGTGAAATGAGTCTGTGCAGCCTCAATCTGACCTATAGCACAAAACTAAAACCAACAGCAATAAACTCACATTTTCACTCAGAGAATGGCTGCTGTAGGAAAACGTTAAAATCACATTGATGTAGTTCAATGGAGAAGTCTTGTGGCTCAGTCGATAACAGTCCTGCCTCTGGGCCAGAAGCTCTGAGTTCAAGTCCCACTCCAGGACTTGTTGGCCAAGGAAGAAGCATTCATGATGTGATCCAAACAGGTCGATAATCTGCAAATACTTTTCACTATTCCTCAGTGTGTGATAAGATACAAAACAAGCAACATTATGAGTTCTATTGTTATGTTGCTAGGGCAGAATACACTGAGTTTTCTTCAAACACACATGACCTGGGCAAAAGAGGAAAATATCTGCCAGGATTTCATTCCTAATTATTATATAGGGACTCCTGGAGGAAAGTTTTTGTTTTAAATATTGGCTAAAAACAGTAATTAGACTCAACTTTGATACTTCTTATGGTAAATAGCCTCTTGACATTTTCTAAGTCCATAAAGAATGATCAGTTGAGGAGGGGCCAGACGGTTACTGACAACTGTGGAACTCTATCCCAGGATGGCTTAAAAGAGCAGAAAAATGGAATTAAGCTGAGATAAATGGGTGAATACTTCCTCTGTTGGCTAGATGTATCAAACATATCATTGCTAATAATATCCTCTCAATGTACCACCACTCTCAAAGGATTGTCCTGCAACCAAGGTGAAAAAGAATTGGATGATGGAAGACAATTGGCGAGCTGTACGTTCTTTGGAATCCCTGTTGCAGAAGGCCCCCTGAAGTACGATGGCTCCTTTGGAGATGGGCATCATCCTGGACTAAAGAATAACCTAGAGCATGGAAGTGGAAGGAGAGGAAATGCTGCCTCACCTTTGGCCTCAAAGTGGGATGAAGTAAGGAAGAACATTGTTGAGCTACACAAGGGTTTTTTAAATTTGTTCGTGGAATGTGGACATCACTGGCTAGGCCAGTATTTATCACCCATCGCTAATTGCCCTTGAGAAGGTGGTGGTGAGCTGCTTTATTGAACTGCTGCAGTACATGTGGTGTAGGTACACCCATAGTGCTGTTCGGAAGAGAGTTCCAGGATTTTGACCCAGCCGCAGTGAAGGAACGGCAATAAAGTTCCAAGTCAGGATGGTGTGTGGCTTGGAAGCGAACTTGCAGGTGGTGATGTTCCCATATATCTGCTGCCCTTTTCCTTCCAGGTGGTAGAGGTTGCAAATTTGGAAGGTGCTGTTGAAGGAGCCTTAATGAGTTTCTTCAGTACATCTTGTATATGGTGCACACTGCTGCCATTCTGTGTCAACAGTGGAGGGAATGAATGTTTAAGGTGGTTGATGGGGTGCCAGTCAAGCAGTCTGCTTGGTCCTGCATGGTGCTGAGCTTCTTGAGTGTTGTTGGGGCTACACTCATTCAAGCATTAGAGATTATTCCATCACACTCATGATTTGAGCCTTGTAGATGGTGGACAGGCTTTGAGGAGTCAGGAGATGAGTTACTCTCCACAGAATTCCCAGCTTCTGACCTTCTCTTGTAGCCACTGTATTTATATTTATATGGCTGGACCAGTTCAATTTCTGGTCAATGGTAACACCCAGGATGTTGATATGGGATTCAGTGAAGGTAATGCCATTGAAAGTCAAGGGGAGATGGTTAGATTCTCTCTTGTTGGAGATGGTCATTGCCATCTTGCCACTTCTGTGGCATGAATCTTACTTGCCACATGTCAGCCCAATCCTGGATATTGCCCGGGTCTTGCTGCATTTAGACATCGACTGCTTCAGTATCTTAGGAGTCACAAATGGTGCTGAACATTGTGCAATCACCTGCGAACATCCCCACTTCTGACCTTATGATGGATGGCAGGTCATTGATGAAACAGCTGAAGATGGTTGGGCTTAGGACACTATCCTGAGGAATGTTGCCATGCTAAGCGCATGATGATATGTGCATGATGGTGGCTTACAAATCACCCTAACTATCCTTCCCTCTAAACTTGATAACCATCATTCAGAGTGACAACATTGCATTGTGTCAGCTGTATGTGTAATTCCAAACAAACAGGCATGCTCACGTTGTACTAAGACATTATATAATTTTGCCATTTCAATACCTTCACCCTGCAGTCTATAAAGCCTGGCACTGATGACTGCGAGTGCTGCTAAAGCAAGGTAGGCAAACAAGTCTCAAAGTCCCAAGTGAAGTGCAGCTCACCAGATGGTTGCTTATGCTCAGTTGTGAAACACTCCAGCATGATTGTGCCTGGATGATCCAGCATGCGGGTATGATTCCAGCGAGCTGGGTTTATAATGATATGCAGATGTATTACAATGAAGTTCCTGACATGCGGCAGCAGGAAACGTGGCCCACCATTGATGGGCGGAGCAGGCGGTTGCAAGCTGGTTTCTGGACTTCGTGAAACTGATCTCTGGCCTTTCCACCATATTGTCCACTCACGCCCGCCATGACACCCGACGCCAGCGGGCATGGAAAATTCTGCCCTGAGTGTTTGTGTGTGTAGGAAAGACTGAGTGTGTGTGTATGTGCGAGGGTGAGCAAGTGAGTCTGTGTGTGGGAGCAAAAGAGTGAGTGTGGGACAGAGAGTGTGAAGATGTATGGGAGTGAGAGTGTGTGTGTGTGTAGGAGTGAGAGAGTTAGTGTGTGTATGGGAGAGAGAGAGTGATTTTTTTCTTTATTCTTTCATGGGATGTGGTTGTCACTGGGAGGACCAGCATTTGTTGCCCATCCCTAATTGCCCTTGAACTGGGTGGCTTGCTAGGCCATTTCAGAGGGCAATTAAGGATCAACCACATTGTTGTGAGTCTGGAGCCACATGTAGGCCAGACCAGGTAAGGATGGCAGATTTCCTTCCCCTTGAGTGAACCAGATGAGTTTTTACAACAATTGATAAAAGCTGTCATGATCACTATTACTGAGACTAGCTTTCAATTCCAGATTCATTAATTGAATTTAAATTCCACCAGCTACCACGATGGGATTTGAATCAATGTCTCCAGGGCATTCACCTGGGTCACTAGTCTAGTGACATTACCACTATGCTACCATCTCTCTGTAAGTGAGTAAATGTATGTGTGGGGGAGTGAGTGTGAGAGTTTGAGTGTGAGGGAGTGTGTGTGTGAGTGAAAGTGAGAGAGTAAGTGTGTGTGTGTGTGTGTGTGTGTGTGCATATGAGTGAGTGAGTGAGTGTGAGAGAGAGTGTGATTGTGCGTCTATCTTACTCCCAGTATCAGGTTTCTCAGTAATCCTCACCACCACACACTAACACATACACACACCCACTCACAGTGAGTGAGGGTGAGTGAGTGAGTGAGCACCTTGAGCCTGGGAGTGAGCTTGGCACACACGCACTCTGACCCTCTCACACTCTAGTCATTTTTATTAATTACTCTACTTTTTAAACTTAACATATTGCTATGACATTGCTTTATCTTTGCTCAGCAATGGTTTCTTTTCTTAATACCTCAATTTTTTTCTTTGAAATCCCGTTTCAAGTTGTGCTGAACCTTATCTTTCTGAAAGCTGCTCATCGGCCCCTTGAAGGAGAAAAAATGGAAATGTGGCCCTTCCAAGTGAAAAGGTTGGAGAAGCCTGTTTTGACGTCATCCACGCTGAGCAACCAGAGATTAGGATCTGACAGACCAGCTAAATAGAAATAGGAGGTTACAGGCTGAGGATCCCCATCTTTTGAAGCAGGTCTGTCAGGTCAATTTCACTCGTCGCTGCGCTGCTACTGGGGAGGTTGGGCTGTCTGGGGAGTGGGGAGGGAGGGTGTTGGGGTCAGGGGTGTAGTTCTGCTGGACCACTGTTCCGGCACCTCCTATTTAACAGCTTTAATATTCACCACTGAATGTTAAACTCTCCTTTGCTGATTGGCCATCCGTTATACACCCCACTTGATTTTTCTTTCCACTTCCACCCCATTAATTGTCTGACTGGATTTTCAATCTGTAAAATTGGTTCTGATTTTAATCCTCACTGCATCCAATATTGAAGCTACTTGTTTCCAAGAGTAATACATGTAGGGGATTTGGCTCATTGATGGCAAAAATCAGAACTGAGGGAAATCCTCCTGCAACAACGTGGACTGCGTGACTTGTGATGCAGAGACAGCCGCTGTGTAGACCATAACAAAAACAGAATTACCTGGAAAAACTCAGCAGGTCTGGCAGCATCGGCGGAGAAGAAAAGAGTTGACGTTTCGAGTCCTCATGACCCTTCGGCAGAACTGAGTAAAGTTAGGAGAGGGGTGAAATATAAGCTGGTTTAAGGTTGGGGGGGAGGGGGGGGGCGGGGAGTGGGGTAGGGGGAGAGAAGTTGGGGGGTGGTGGTGGTGGTTGTAGGGACAAGCAAGCAGTGATAGGAGCAGATAATCAAAAGACGTCACAGACAAAAGGAACAAAGGGGTGTTAAAGGTGGTGATATTATCTAAGAAAATGGGCTAATTAAGAATGGATGGCAGGACACTCAAGGTACAGCTCTAGTGGGGGTGGGGTGGAAAGACTGATGACAGGGTGTTACGGTTATAGATTTAAAAATAATGGAAATAGGTGGGAAAAGAAAAATCTATATAAATTATTGGAAAAAACAAAAGGGAGGGGGAAGAATCGGGAAGGGGGTGGGGATGGGGGAGGGAGTTTAAGATCTAAAGTTGTTGAATTCAGTATTCAGTCCGGAAGGCTGTAAAGTGCCTAGTCGGAAGATGAGGTGCTGTTCCTCCAGGTTGCGTTGGGCTTCACTGGAACAATGCAGCAAGCCAAGGACAGACATGTGGGCAAGAGAGCAGGGTGGAGTGTTAAAATGGTAAGCGACAGGGAGGTTTGGGTCTTTCTTGCAGACAGACCGCAGGTGTTCTGCAAAGCGGTCGCCCAGTTTGCGTTTGGTCTCCCCAATGTAGAGGAGACCGCATTGGGAGCAATGAATGCAGTAGACTAAGTTAGGGGAAATGCAAGTGAAATGCTGCTTCACTTGAAAGGAGTGTTTGGGCCCTTGGACGGTGAGGAGAGAGGAAGTGAAGGGGCAGGTGTTGCATCTTCTGCGTGGGCATGGGGAGGTGCCATAGGTGGGGGTTGAGGAGTAGGGGCTGATGGAGGAGTGGACCAGGGTGTCCCACTAGAGCTGTATCTTGAGTGTCCTGCCTCCATTCTTAATTAGCACATTTTCTTAGATAATATCACCACCTTTAACACCCCTTTGTTCCTTTTGTCTGTGACATCTTTTGATTATCTGCTCCTATCACTGCTTGCTTGTCCCTACAACCACCAACCCCCCAACTTCTCCCCCCCCCAACCTTAAACCAGCTTATATTTCACCCCTCTCCTAACTTTACTCAGTTCTGTCGAAGGGTCATGAGGACGCAAAACGTCAACTGTGCTCCTCTCCGCCGATGCTGCCAGACTTGCTGAGTTTTTCCAGGTAATTCTGTTTTTGTTTTGGATTTCCAGCATCCGCAGTAGTTTTTTGTTTTTATCGCTGTGTAGACCATGTTGAGTGATTTCTACCTGCGGTATTATGTGGGGCACAAGGGCAAATTCGGCCATGAGCTCCTGGAGTGAAGCCAGACAGTAAGAGTTGACTGGAATGTCTGGAGCTCACGGTGTGGCTGTGAATCCAGACCTGGGGGGTAGGGTTAAGAGGGAAGGCCGGGTCCAGGATCCCAGGCCTCACACTGCTGCTCCTGAATGTCTCTGAGTCATTATGCAGCAGCAGCAATAGCATTAACCCTCCTGAACAGCTGCCAGACTGTAAAAAAAAATACAGACCTTACAACTCCCTGAACATGGATTTCTCATAAACAGGCATTTCAGGGTCCTTGAAGTTCAAGATTCCCAGATCTAAAGCAACTGTCATGATCCCAGCTAAGGTTACCCCTGGGCAAGCCTGATCCATGATGGAGCCCAGCTTGATAGATCCTAACTTTTATTTGTTTGTTTAGATACGTGGAGAGAAGCTACTGAACAGAGTCATAGGAGTCAGCTGATAAACTTTTAATAGAAGAATAAAACATTTATTAAACAAGAAAAGATTAACTATATTACAATACTCCTTCACCCACAACTATACCTTTACAGATATATACAGATTTGTAAGGATAACACAAGCTACATCTTATACTCTAATGTTCACAGTAAGTGCACAGTCCATGTAAACCAATGGGCGACCTATGGTCAGGTACACCACACTCTGAAGCCAAGTAACACATGCCACCTCAACCAGATGCTATGGATCTCTCCTCAACTCCCCGTCACACTGTGAGCCAACCAGTCTCACTGAACTCCGTCTTTCACACAGGGGTTTTGAATCTCCACCTTCCAAGAACCCACCTTAGAATCTTCTCTTAAACCAATGCTTTCTCTCAGACACCTTCCAGAAGGGTTCACCTCTAGGGTTTCGAACTCTCCTCCTGATGTTCCTCTTCCCTGGGTCACCACATGCATTCAAGCTGTCTTCCACACACTCTCTCTCATGGACTTAGCTGCCAACAGTACACCACTGCTTCACATGCCCATAGCAAAAGATTACAGGCCTTCAGCCATCTCTTTGGACCTTCCTGCCTCTTACAAGCTGTTCTTGCTTTAAATCTGTTTTCTGCAACTTTTTTCTCTTTAAACCTGAAGCTTGGATACCTTCTCTCTGTCCCTCGCTCTTAACAGGACCTTTTCCAGGTTCCTGTCCTTCCCTTTGACTAGAAGGGACATTCTCCTGTTCCACTCCACTGGATTTGGGGTATTTTCTTTAGCTTGGGATTAGCTATCTGTCCCTTTTGCTCCAGTCTCTCCTGGCAGCTACTTTCAACCAACTTTAGCTTGGAACTGGCTATCTGCCCCTTCTAGGTTGCTTCTGCTTGGCAGCTGTCTTCAAAAACTGAACTCAAAAACTGCTGTTTCTTAAGTTTTTCTGTGTGTGTCTGTGGGAGGGTCCTGCCTCTCTGGACCCCTGTTGCTAGGCAACAGCCCAGCTTCTCCATTTTTGTTTGTTTAACTTAGCTGCAACAGTCGTAAAACTCTCATTAGGAATGCAGGCACCGTTTAAAGTGAAACTAAAACTCAACTTGACCTTTTTCTTAACACACAGATACAGAAACACAAATCAAATTTAAACATTAAAGCTAAAACTCATTCCTAACACCCACAAGTACAAACATAATATACTTAAACTATCTCTATTTCCTAAAACAGCATCAATATCCCCAAACACACTACTGCATTTGCCTACTGAACATTAATTCCTTGACTGTGATAGCCTGAGGATGTGAAACACAATATAGTGTTTGCATTTCCTGATGGCATCTTTACATGGAATTAACAGCACAAAAAACAGGCCATTTGGTCCATCTCATCTATGTTAGTGTTTATGTTCCACACAAGCCTCCTCCCACCCTTCTTGATCACACTATCAGGGTAACCTTCAGCTTCTTTCTTCCTCAGGTGTTTATCAAATCCCTTCAATGTATCTAAAGTAGAATCATAGAACAGTTACAGCACAGAAGGAGTTCACTCAATACATTGTTTCTGTGTTGGTTCTCTACAAAAACAACTCAGCTAATCCCAGTCCTCCACATTTTCCCTGTAGCCCTGTAAAACCTTTTCTCTTCAGATAATTATCCAGTTGTCTTTTGAAAATTGCAATTGAATCTGTCTCCTCCAGATGCTCAGGTAGTGCATTCCAGATCCAAACCACTTGTTGCATAAAGAGGTTTTTCCTCATGTCACCCGTGGTTCTTTTGTTAATCACCTTAGGGTTTTCGACCTTCTGCCAATGGGAACAGTTTCTCCCCATTTACTCTATCCAGACACCTCATGATTCTAAACACATCTAACAAATCTCCTTTCAACCTTCTCTCCAAGGAGGACAGCCCCAGCTTCGCCAATTGATCTACATAAATGAGGTGTCTCATCCTCAGAACCATTCTTGTAAATCTTTTCTGCACCTTTTCTAAAACCTTCACATCCTTCCTGTTGAAGTTGGACCAGTGTTTTATGGAGGCTCATAACCTACTTGCTTTTGTACTTCTGTGGCCCTATTTATAAAGCCCAGGATTCAGTAACATTTATTAACTGCTTCCTCAACCTGCCCTGCCATCTTCAATGATTTACGCACATATACCCCCAGGTCCCTCTGCTCCCACATTTCCTTTAGAATTGTACCCTTTAGCTTATGTCACCGCTCCTCGTTCTTCTAACCAAAATGTATCGCTTCACACTTCTCTACATTAAATTTCATCTTCCACATGTCTGCCCATTCTACCAGCCTGTCTATATCCTCTTGAAGTCTTTCACTATCCTCCTCACAGTTCATAATGCTTCCAAGTCTTGCATCATCTTCAAATTTTGACACTGTGCCCTGTACACCCAGGTCTGGGTTATTAATATAAATCAAGAAAAGCAGTGGTCCCTCCATATACCATCCCCCAGTAGGAAGTAAGTAAAGTTTTCTGTAATTCATGTTCTTAATAGGTTTGAATTAAATAATTAAACTGTTGCAGAATGAAATTCTAACTATGCTAAAGACTAATGATTCAAAATACCACATGGTTTGAAATAAAATGCCTACTGGCACTAATATTTTTCACTTAAAAAGCATAGGTTTGCTGAAGTTTGGGGACTCAAATGATTATTACATAGGAAACAGTGTAATAGTAGGAAACAATGTAATAGTAGATTTAGAAATGATATGGCCAAAACACTTTCTTAGAGCTCCTGCACCTCCAAATTTGGCACTACACTCCTGGTATAAACACAAGAATGATTAACCGAGCACTTTGTTAAACAATGAATGATCGTCCTTCTTACTAACATTGATTACACTAACAAAGATTAATGGAACTGCTGGACCTTCTCATCCAATGAACATTTTCTGTTCAACTGATAACAAATTTGGTTGAGAGAAAAATGTGAAATTGCTGGAGCTTGGCTCTTAAGAGAAGACACAGCATATACTGCAGACTTTTAGGCTGAATGCCAAACAAATAATAATTTAAAAAAAGGTTTCAAACCATAATTAGTTAAAAACTATTTCTATAATTTCTATTTAACTCTGGGTAATTGTAAAAATAGTGCACAGTTGAAACTTGGCTTACAGCAAAAAGGAGATAACAAAGGCAAATTCTTGTCATTTCAAAATGACCCAAACCATCTTGTTCAGTTTTAAACAGATGCCATTATAAACTGGCAATGAGATTTACAACCTGAATCCTTGTTACTGGCTTCCCTGATATGTATCCCAAATATAAGTAGTGTTGCGTATCCAGGCATACACAAGTTTGGACAATTTTAATCTAAGCAGCTTGTATTTATATAGCACTTTTAAAGTAATAAATATCCTAAGGCATTTCACAGGGGCATTAAAGAGCAAAATTTGACAGCAAATCACAAAAGGAGATATTTGGGCTGATGACTAAAACCTTAGTTAAAAAGATAGGTTTTAGGAATACCTTAAAGGAAGCAGAGGATGAGGGAGGGAAGTCCAGAGCTTAGGGAACAGGTAGCTAAAGGTACAGCTACCAGTGGTGGAACAATTAAAATTGGGGATGCTCAAAGGGCCAGAATTATAGTAACACAGATACCATGAAGGGTCGTGCAGCTAGAGGAGATTACAGAGATTGGAAGAGGTCAGGCTATGGATCCATTCAAAAATAAGATTTTAAAAATTGAGGTATTGCTTCACCAGGAGATAATGTAGGTCAGTGAGCCCAGTGACGATAGATGAACAGGACTCAGTGCAAGTAAGGACAGAATTTATGGAGTTTATGGAGAGTAAAATGTGGGATGCCAGCCAGGAGTGCATTCGAATTGTCAAGCCTAGAGATAACAAAGGCATGCCTGAGGGTTTCAACAACAGATGTGTTGATGCATGGGTGGGGTCTGGTGATGTTTCAGAGGCGGAAAATCAGCAAAACTGGTAAACAGGTGGTGTACCAGTCATATATCTCTGAACTGGTTTTGCATACGTGAAAATAGAACTCAAGTAGTACTGGTACCAGTAAGTAGTATTGGGTTTGATTATTCTGAACTGGTATGAATTGATTTTTCCTCCAACAGCAGTCTTCTGATGGCACAGGGGAAATAAGTGGAACCCTGGCTGTTTGGAAAAGGCAGAACTAGTGAGTGAGAGAAAGTAATGTTCAGGTTCTCCACCCTAAATGACCTCCTTCTGTGTTGTAAGGTTCTATGATAATTGTTGACATCGGAAACACTTAAGGAGGAATTTAATGTAGGCAAAGGGGTTCTCGCCCGCTGGCTGGAAAGCTGGCAAGAGTCCCGTGACGCCTCTTTTTCGAAAGGCTCGCAACATTAAGTCCCGATCAGGCACTCAACTGAGCTGCGATGGATCTCCTCCAAGATGAAAGCACACAGGGGCAGAGGGATCCCAGGGAAGCGGTGGGTGCTGCCAGTAATTCACCCACAAAAGGCCCAGGATCACTGATGGACCAGGTCATAGATGAGCAACAGCAGGAGCGGGTCACGGGGAGGGGGTTGAAGAGGGAGGGGGATGGGCAACAAAGGCAGGGGTATTGTTCTCAGTGCCCATCCCCCCATGCCCTCACTTCCCAATGCCAGGTTCCTCCAGCAGGCGCTTTGAATGAGAGATCACATCCCCCTCAGCTCCTCCCAATTATGGTGACCAAATATAGAAAAAGATGCACAAAAGTCCAGAGCCAGATAACAGAGAGCTCAGGGGTGGGTGCAGGGGTAGTGGTTACAATGCTAGAGCGTGCAACAGAGACACGAAAGGGCAGAACCTTCAAGGGATTTAAGGATGAGAATCTTAATTTTGAGGAAGTGGGGGGGGAGCCAGGTGAAAATGCATGTCTGTAAGGTGAAGGTGATGGGCATGTCAGCCTTTGTGTTGCTTAGCGTGCAGCAGCAGGACTTTGGATGAGCTGACATTCACATTGGAGAAATTGAGTCTGGAGGTAACAAAAGCTTGGGGGAGGATTTCAGTGGCAGATGGGTCAATGTAAGGGCAAAGGTTAATGATGTTATCAAGGTAAAAGTAGACAGTCTTTGCGATGGGGAAAATAAAGGTTAGGGAGTTTAGCTTGGGGGCCAAATATAATCCTGATGTTTTGAACAGTCTAGTTCAGGCTGGGACAATGGCTAGGGAGCAGGGTGAAGTTGGTGGTAATCACAGGATCACAGAATTTTAATGGCACAGGAGGAGGCCATTCGGCCCATCATGTCTGTACCGGCTCTCCAAAATAGCATTATGACCTAATGCCATTGCCCTACCTTTTTCCCGTACCCCTGCACATTGTTTCCATTCAAATAATTATCTAATGCCCTCTTGAATGCCTCGAATGAACCTGCCTCCACCACACTCCCAGGCAGTGCAAGAAGGGTGAAAAGTTTTCTCAAGTCACATTTGCTTCTTTTGCAAATCACTTTAAATCTGTGCCCTCTCATTCTTGATCCTTTTACAAGTGGGAACAGCTTATCTACTCTGCTCAGCCTCCTCTAAATTTGAACATCTCTATCAAATCTCCTCTCAGGGCAGAATTTTCTGCCTGTCGGGCGGGCGGGCCCAGCCCAATCCCCGCTAGAGAAGCGGGCCCCGGCACCATTTTACGTGGGCGGGCCAATTAAGGCCCGCCCAGCGTGACGTCCGGTGGGAAGCGCTATGCGCTCCCTGTGCGGGCAGGGGAGATTCCCTAAAAGCGAGAGTGCACTCTTTCACGCATGCGCACGAAAGAGCGCACATCTCCTTGAGGCTAAGTGCAGCCTCAGGGAGATCGCTTCCACTTTTAAAAAGATTAAAAATAGAGAAAAAAAATTCCCTAACATGTCCCCCTCATGTGACAATGTCACATGAGTTGGGACATGTTCATAAATTACGGTAAAACTTTATTAAAATGTTTAAAACCCTGCATGAAACCTCATCCTGCCGCTGGATGAGGTTTCTTGTTTTCTCCAGTTGCCACCGGGGCTCCTGGCCTGCCCGCCAACCTTAAGGTTGGACGGGCAGGTCCTTTAATTGTTTAAATGATCCTGTCAATGGCCTCAATTGGCCACTGACAGGTCGGCGGACCTGCAGCTGATTTTGCTGCGCCCCCACCTTCCTGAAAATTTAAATGGGGCGGGATAACATCGGGGGTTCCGCCCGACATCATCCTGCATCGTTTTACGCGTTGGCGAGCGGGCCTCGCCCCCTGCTCGCGGACGGGAAAATTCTGCCCTTAGCCTTCTTCTCTTCAAGGAGAACAGTCCCAACCTCTCCAATCTATCCTCATAACTGAAGTTTCTCATCCCTGGAACCATTCTTGTAGACCTCATCCACACTCTCTCCAACGTGTTCACATCCTTCCTATAATGTGGCGCCCAGAACTGTACACAATATTCCAGTTGAGGTCTAACGAGTGTCTTATATAAATTCAGCATAACCTCCTTGCTCTTGTACTCTATTCCCCTATTAATAAAGCCCAGGATACTATATGCTTTATTAATTGCTTCTGTCACCTTCAATGATCTATGTACATATAGACCCAGGTCTTTCTGCTCTTGCACCCCCTTCAAAATTTCACCCCTTATTTTATATTGTCTGTCCATGTTCTTCCTGCCAAAATGCATCACCTCACACTTCTCCGCACTGAGCTTCATCTGCCACTTATCTGTCCACTCCACCAACTTGTCTATGTCCTTTTGAAGCTCTACACTGTCCTCCTCGCAGTTTACAACACTCCCAAGCTTCATATAATCCGCAAACTTTGAAATTGTCCCCAGCACAGCAAGATCTAGATCATTAATAAAGGCACAAAATTTGTGCTGTGAGGTGAAAGAAGGAGCTTCTATCTTCCCACTATTTGACCTAACAATGCAGGAGCAGTGAAGGGGTCCGGAGAGGTGGTAGAAATTAAAATTGCATGCCATCTACAGATAGGTGGAAGCTGTTACCTCATTGGTGGATGATCTTACCAATGGGTAGCTCATAAATGAGAACAGGGAGGGATCCAAGCATGGATCCTGGGGCACTCCTGAAATTACGGCTCACATATGGAAGAAGTCCATGTCCAAATACAGAAAGACTTGGACAATATTCAGGCTTGGGCTAACAAGTGGCAAATAACATTTGTGCCACACAAGTGCCAGGCAATGACCATCTCCTACAAGAGAGAATCTAACCATCGCTCCTTGGCATTCAATGGCATTACCACTATCAACATCCTGAGGGTTATCATTGACCGGAAACTGAACTAGACTGGCCATATAAAAACTGTGGCTACAAGAGCAGGTCAGAGGCTGGGAATTCTACGGAGAGTACCTCACCTCCTGACTCCCCAAAGCCTGTCCACAATCTACAAGGCACAAGTCTGGAGTGTGATGGAATACTCTCCACTTGCCTGGATGAGTACAATTCCAACAACACTCAAGAAGTTTGACACCATCCAGGACAAAGCAGCCCACTTGATTTGCACCACATCCACAAACATTCACTCCCTCCACCGCCAACGCAGAGTGGCAGCAGTGTGTACCATCTACAAGATGCACTGCAGCAACTCACCAAGCCTCCTTAGGCAGCACATTCCAAACCCACAACCATCTAGAAGGACAAGGGCAGCAGACACATGGGAACGCCACCACCTGGAAGTTCCCCTCCAAGCCACTCACTATCCTGACTTGGAAATATATCGCCGTTCCTTCACTGTCGCTGGGTCAAAATCCTGGAACTCCCTCCTTAACAGCACTGTGGGTGTACCTACATCACATGGACTGCAGCGGTTCAAGAAGACAGCTCACCACCACCTACTCAAAGGCAATTAGTGATGGACAATAAATGCTGGTCTAGCCAACGATGCCCACATCCTGTAAGCGAATAAAAAAAGCCATTGCTAAAGATGCTCTGTCTATGATTGGACAGATGAGTGTCAAAATAAGCATAAGCAGTCCCAGTGAGCTGTATAAAGAAGGAAAGCTATTGGGGAAGGATGGTGTGGTCAGCCTTGTGAATGGTTGTAGAGAGACTGAAAAGGTTAAGGAGGGTAATGCTGTGCCATCACTTTCACAAAGAATATTCTTCCATGAGTTTAGTTCAAGTATTTTTAGTTCTAAGTGAGGCAGGAAACTGAATTGGGGGAACTCAAATATGATGTTACAAGGTGGATGGGCACAGGTGTACAAGGACTTGAAATGATGGGTAATTTGAAAAGGGAAGGCTACATGACGATGACTTACAAGTTAAGGGTTGATTTTGAAGGTGGTACATGGTGGCAGTTTTAAAGGAAGGTGTTTCCTTTCTTCAGGCAGTATAAGGCAGAAGGAGATATGTAGGGTATGAGGCGGGTGCACAAGGGTCGGGCGTCTAGCAGGCATAGGGTCAAGGGAGCAGGGTGAGATGCACTTGAAGAATGCATGGGGGAGAAATGTTCAATGCTGTTACTCACCGAATCAGAATAAGCGAAAGACGAGTGATAGGAACTAACTCGAAGGAAAGGTTGGAAAATAACAAAAGTCAATATTAAACCTGGGAACAGTTAAGTGTTTAATTATAAAAATGAACAAACTCTGCTAAACAGATGGTTGGTGCACAAAACATTTAAATCAGTACAAATGCAAATACAGCCAGGCTGTCAATCTTGGTTTTGAATGATCTTTTTGGTTGGCAATAGCAGAACGTAAACAGTCCCACTTACTGTAAGCTGCAATTTTTTTCAGACTGTGTTGGCTGTGAAACAAGATATGATTCTACAACAACGACAGTTACAGAAAGAAAACTGGCAATGTGCCTTGAGGGAAGAAGGCATGTTGGCAGATGTGGTGGTGACCGTCAAACCAAACTTGGTGCAAGGTTTGTGGATCGTTCCTCTTGCACTTGCTTCATTGAAATGAAGCAAAACATCACAGGCCAACAAGCAACCCCACAAAATATTGGAAAACTGATTTTGGAAAAAGAGATCACTTAATTGTTAGGGCGATACTTTCCAGCTGCAGCAGTGAGCTCTGAGTAATTTAACAGGCGATCAAAAAGTGTAAGAAAGCCTTTGAAACAAATGGATAAGGTAAGATGAAACCAACTGTTGATGTAAAAATTGAGTCATTCATAACCCCTGCCATACACATTTACATCAATGAGGGAGGCCATTTGGTCCAGATAACTCATGCTGCTGTTGAACCACAGTTCTAATTTCCTTTTGAATGATCCCGGTGTTGTTCCCTCACTGTGCTAGCTGGAAGGCTACTCCTTGTGCAAATGAATACTTTGTGACATCAGTTTTGAATTTTCCTTTTCCCAAATTATCCCAAGGTCCATTGCCTTCCAGTCATGGTTTAAATTGAAATTGGGTTCCCAGCGTGATTTTTGTATTCCACTTAGGATCAGAGATTAGCAGCAGCAAATTTGTTGATGATGCCGTGGTGTGTGATTATTGCAGGGACTTAATGTTACTGGACAAACACACTACATAACAGGAAAGTGAAACTGGTGCTTCATTGACTTGTTACATAGTTCTTCAGCACCACTGCTCTAGTCCCAGGACTAATTGGAAGAATTGCTGTGCACATTCCAGGAACTAAAACTTCCTGAATTTAACAAATGAGCAAAGCATTTTGATGTGGTGTTATCTGATGCAAATAGCACTTGTGACCATGCCATCATTCCCTCTAAAGTGTTCCTCAAGCAGGAGATCAATTCCTCTCTCTCTCTCCAAATCAAGGCAATAGCAGCAAGATCCCTATAAGCCAAAGCAACAGTGATACAGGAAGTTAGATAAAATGGTCATTGGTATCTCAATTCAAAAACCTGTCAACCATTAGGGAGGGAGAAGACACCATATTTGCATGTGATCCCATTACTTACCTCCCTCTCTGGAATGTTCTGTTTTATCATCCTACACTACCAGCTAAGAGAGGTAATCATAATGCACTTTTCCCAAAAGAAATTCCCTACACCTTGAATACATTTTATATCTTGATTTAGAAGAATGGGAGGTGGCCTCATTGAAACATGTAATAATTTAAGGGGTTTGATAAGGTAAATTGGGGTCTGGAACTAAGGGTCACAGTCTCGGAATAAAGGCCATTTAGGTCTAAGATGAGGAGAAATTTCTTGACTCAAAGAGCTGTGAATTTAGAGAGCTGTGGATGCTCAGTTGTTGAATATATTCAAGCCTGAGATCGATAGATTTTTGGATACTGAAGAAATTAAGAGATGGGGAGTATTCCAGCAAAGTAAAGATCAGCCATGATCTTACTGAACGATGGAGTGGGCACAAAGAGCCGAATGACCCTGCTCTTATTTCTTATGTTCTTATAATTTTATATTCTGTATCAATAGCACACCTGTCTGGAGCTATCAACTAATTAAACACTGAAAAATAAGAACCATTTCCAAAACTGCTGCTCTTATATGTCGTGTTACATCTATCACAGGGGCAACAAGCAGATTTCAACAGAGTGATAGGGAGAGCTGCTTCGGTCATACCCTTTTAATTTGGTGTGAATACAACGTTGCCAGTTATTCGAACATTCCAGTGCTAGTGCTGTACTGTTGGAGCTTCTGGCTTTTGGATAAGATGCTGAGCCGAGGCCCATCTGCCCTCATAGCTGGATGTAAAAGATCCGATGGCACTATTTTGAAGAAAAGGAGAGGAGTTCTTCAATCGGTATCCTTCAACCAGCACCACTAAAACAGATTATCTGGTCATTATCACAATGCTATTTATATGGGTTCTAGCTGTGCGCAAATTGGCTACCGCATTTTCTATGGTATTAACAGTGGCTACACATCAAAAAGTACTTCATTGGCTGTAAAGCACTTAGGGATGATCTGAGGACAAGAAAGCTGCTATATAAATGCAAGTTCTTTCCTTCATTTAACCAGCTATTTGGACAGGATTTTAAGCTTCTTCGGAGATTAGAAAACATGAAGAGCAGATGAATACATCCAAAGCTAATTCTGTGTTGTTTTGCATATCTTGTTGGAACTGCAAAAATGCTATGATGCATTGCCATAGGCACTATTGTTATTCATACAAAAGGAGATATATTGCGTTATATAAGTTGTTTATATTTTCTGGGGAGGATGCTCTTGAAATGTTCTGCATCTGTAATGTCATTTTTGGCAGGTAGGGACATGAAATGGGATATATTTTACCTCCTTGCCTCCATGTTCTCAGACTTGAGAGGCTAACTGATTGAAACTGTGTTCTCTGTTGATGAAACATTCCACCATCAGTAAGTCCTTTTAGATATAATTGCAACAAAGGATTAATGTTTTTCCCTCTCTCTGCATTTATTTTTGAAGTATTCCTGCTTAAGTTGATGATATCATCAAAGGAAGTGAAGTGGAAGAGTTACTGAATCTAGCAGGGTAAGGAAGATCCATGACCAAGCACAGATAGAATGAGAGAATACAGATGCACCAAAGGTCAAAGAACTGTTCCCTCTGTTAGTTCATTCAGCTCCCTAGCACTGTTGCATTCTCTTGAACCACTGCGTAGACACTTCAAAGCAGTTAACAGAAAGGTTCAATTCCTTATAATTCCTTACAGTAGTTTAATTTCTATGAAGGCAGGAGATGGGGTTCTTTCAATGTTCAACAGATCCAAGCCAAGATCAGCTGTGCTGGAAAAACAAAAAAATGCTGGAAACAGTCACCTGTCAGAACCTGGTGACAAAGCGCCATGCCTGAAACATTCGTGTTTTTGCTTTCCTTACAGGAGAAACTAAATTCTGATTCAGATGTGATGCAAACAGACTGCCATCACCCACTGCCTAACCTCACATTTTGGTCACTTTGGTGAAGTACCACAGAACATTAGGCACACCTGAAAGTACCCCTCTGGGAGTCAGTGCTGTAAATGTTTTCATTCCTTTTCTTGAGAGCAAAAAGAAAGGTTGACTACCCTCTCGATCTTATAACATGATAGCAGTCAGTAAGTTAGATTATTACTGCCTGCAACACCAACATCATCCAGAACTCTTTGTTTTCTTTAGTTATATGTGCGTGTATGCACTCTTTAGTTATTTGTGTGTATATGCACTCTTTAGTTATGTGTGCATATATGCACTCTTTAGTTGTGTGTGTATGCAGTCTTTAGTTGTGTATATATGCACTCAGTTATGTGTGTGTATATATACACTCATTAGTTATAACTAATTACTGCGTGTATACACATATATATGTGTATACACACTCTTTAGTTATGTGTGTCATACACACTCTTTTATGCATGTTAATCAAATCTTAATGAAACTTACTTAGCTGGAAAGACAGATTCTAAGGAACTAATGGCTGCAGATTTTCTTTATTACCACAGCAACTCCCATCTTCCCCAGCAAAACACTGTGCTGTGGCAAATGATTGTGGTCACAGAAATGTTTCATTTAAAAAAAAATATTTGTTCTTTCAACAAAACATCAGCTTGGGACATTTGAACTATAGGTATAAAAATCACCAAGAAATTTAAAACTATTTTCAAGGATCAAGTAGCTGACACTGCCTACAAGGAAACAAATGTTGACTTCAAGCAGTATATTAGCAGTGCAGTGAGACAATGAGATTAATGAGACTGAGGAGTAGGTGGACTCAAGAGATCCCCTTTAATGCCTTGAACATGATGCCAAATACCAAAACAAACAGATAACCTTTGAATATCTTCCAGATACTACAGTGTGAATTTCAATAATGTAATCTTAATGAATCATTAACCTACACACACATCACTAGTGAACTTCTACTTCTGTTTGCTCATTTTACAATCTGCCACTGTGAAACTGACCTTCTGCCGAGTAGAAGCTGAACGGCAGAAAATGAACAAACAGAATCATCTAATGATCCTGAGATCAAGTCAATGCAGGACTTCTGGTTTCTTTTCAGCAATGACTCATATGCCATTATTATCCTTTACAAACACAAGGAATGTTATTTCTGCAAGAAGTTTCTGGCATGAGAAGGTGCACTTGATAGAGGACACATGCAAGCTTTGGAGAGTTACCCACAACACCGTCCCACTTCCTCAGCCCTGCATTATTATTCAATTCCTCAACAATAGTTACAAGTTGGCTGATGCCAGCAAACTCTTGATTGACAAAGTGGCCACTGATTTTACCGGGACGATGACTTAAATGCCTAACACTGTTCAAGTAACATTGACACTGTTGAAAGTTGAAATTAAAAATCTTTGTAAAATTAGCAAAAGCAGGAAAAATTTGTCAAGTCTGCAAATGCACATTTATGCACCTTCATTTTATTTTATTTTACTCTTTCCTCTGTTAAAGACATCGCTGCACGATAGGTCCACAGGCACTGGGTGTTCTTCAGCACCTGTACAAATGGTTGCTATGTTAATCCCATCGATAGCAGTTATTTGGCCAGGGGATCATCATAGTCGTGTTCAATCCTGCGCTCACCAGACGACTGCAGGAGTCCTAGAGGGGTCATTGGACAGTGATCAGAAGTGAGAATCTTGGCTAATTTTCTTTGTCCTAACCCAGGGTTGATGTGATTAATTGTACCTCCTGTAGCACAGGCTCAATTTGAGTACAGTTAACGCAGTGCAGATCCATCATCGCACCTTCCAGAATGGAATGGTTTAGCTGTTCATTAGATAAACTCACCAAGCCTTCACAACATTAACACCCACCTCTGCCCACCACCACCACCGCTTTGATTTGATTTTAGTGCCATTTGTAACATTTTTTTAAAAACTGCTTGGTATCTGATAAATTTATTCTTTAACTGGTTAAGAGGAAAGCTGTGCTTAAAGCATGTTTTAATACATTTTTTATTGAAATGTACTCTCCCGAATGCAGCCAGTGCACCTCCAATGATAGCTTTTCTTCCCTTCCCCACACTGTCACCTCTGGAATCCCAAGGAAACTGGTTCTTTTTTGCCCTTTTCTTCCTTATTAATATGCTGCCCCCCAGTAACATCAATCATAGATAGAAGGTTAACTTCCAACCATAAGTTGATGGCACTCACCTGTACCTGCCCATCACTTCTCTCAAGCCCATGACCCTTACTTTCAGACTGCCATTCCAACATCTAGTCAGGGATGAACCATAACTTCCCAATGCAACCATTGTTTTTGTGTCTCCCACAAGCTTGATCCATTGGCAGAGTCTGACAGTGCAAAGCCTTGGCATCCTGCTTGATCCCAAGCTGAGTTTCAAAACCCACATTGTGTTCATCACAAAAGTCTGTCTGGGGTTTTTCCATCTTCTCCACATTGCTCGTTCTTGTCCCAAATGCAGTTCCTCTGCTGCTGAAACTATCTATGCTCTCCTCACCTGTAGGTTGGATTATTCCAACACTTCCCTTCTTGGCCTTCCTTCACTCACACTGCACACACTCCAACTTGGTTGAAATGCAATTGCTCATATCCAGCCTGCACTAATCCCCATTCACTCATCAGTCCTTTCCTCAAATGGGTACACTGAAACTCCGTCCTCCAACACATCAAACCATATGACTTCATCAGCCAACCAGGACACTACCTTTCCCTCAAAAAATGTAGCTTAAATAATTATAATAACTATAAAAAATTATAGACCTGCTAACAATTTGTATTAATTAATATTCACATTGAATGCTAATGAAATATCCAATTATTGAAATGTCCAATTTAAATCTTGGCCTTAAAGTATTGTCAAATATTTTGTTAACTAAGTTTTTTGTCATTCAATTTGTGCATTAAATTCAAAGTCAAGTAAGTTAATACAAAAACAAAGGATTTGATTTTCCATGTCAAATGAGAGTGTAAGTGCAATTTGGCTTCTTTCAAAGTTGCCGTTAGCAGCTGGCAGCAAAATGCCTGTGGATGTGAAATAAATGCTGGTTGGGAAGAGCAACTATAGAGATCCTTGAAATGATCCCTTGCTTTCTGAGTGGGAAGAGTACCACTCACTTTGACATCTAACACCTGGGGGCTAATTATGCCATCTTGCAGCATTGCTTTCCTCGCCCATAAAACACTGAGCTCATTAGCATATCATCGGCACTCCCTGTGCATGGGTCAATGACCATAACTCTTAAAGACATAGAGTATTCCCTTAAAGCTACCCTGCTTCTGAAGAGAGGAAGAAATGGCAATAGCCAGGACCTGTGTTGAAACGACTCTGTCCAATGAACCAGATCGGAAGCTACTGCAGTGGGAGGATGATCCTTTTCGGAGCAGCTGGCCAGTGCCTGAGCAGGCTGGATATGAATGGCTGAAGGAAGTTTGTCTCACCCATAACCTCAAAACTGGGAACAAGAAGTGAAGAAGAAACCAGTTGCGCTCTGGCAGATTGCTGAACTAAGTACTGGCCACATTTTGCCTTTCAAATACACTTAATAGCATTTTGTGAGATTGGTGAGGCTTTGCAGAGGGAAGATACACATCACTCTGGGAACTAGAACAAATGCATAATTCTCACTGTCACTCGGGTACTCTGAATTGCTGCTATGCCGTTGCTTTTTGTTCTATGACCCATTAAGAATGGCAAAAAAAAACCCCAGCACATTGACAACGTACAAGTTCATAGATTCACAGAAAATAGCTGCTGATTTGGTGATGCACCTATTCCGTTTTGTTTCTTACTCCAATATACACCTCTTTTCTGTCTGCTTGCTAGAGAACATCACACATAACAGGTGCCATTTTGAATATTTGTGGTGTTATTGCGTTACAACTCTGAGTCATCACAAAGCGAATATCTTGGAGATGTTAGGCAGGTGGAGAACAGCAGGTGTGGGAAGGGTGAGTTCAGAACCCACCACCATCAGTCTCATGGTATCATATTTCAGTTTTAATTTCCTCTCCCCTTGCTCAGTTACTCTATCACACATAGTCCTGTAGAGCAATACTGAGGCATAAAAGACAAACATATTTTGCCTAACATGTGTCAGCTGTGGCTCAGTTAGTAGAACTCCATATCTGAGGCAGAAATTTGTGGGCTCAAGTCCCACTCCAGAGGCTTAAGCATAAAAATACAAACCGACACGCCAGTGCAGTACTGACAAAATGCTGCACTGTCAGGAGTGCAAACTGTCAGACAACCTGTTAAACTGAGATCCTGTCAGCTCTCTCAGGTGGATGTAAAAGATTCCCTGGCTCTATTTCAAAGAAGGTCAGGGAAGGTGTCCTGATCAATATTTACCCCTCAGCCACATCACTGAAACAGATTATCATCGTCACATTGCTGCTTCTAGTACCTTGCTGTGTGCAAATTGGCTGCTGTGTTTCCTACACTTGAATAGTGACTACACTTCAAAAGTGCATCATTGGCTATAAAGCACTTTGGGACATCCCAAGTTCATGAAAGGCGTTATATAAACGCAAAGCTTTTTTGCTGCATTAGCTCTGTTTTAAGCGATGATTTTTCTATGTTCTTCTCCTTTTGGTACCTAAAAGAAAGCAATAATAGAGCCCAATGTGCATACTGAACGTTTACCTCACAGCTTCCTGTGTTACACAATAGTGGAACGCACTGGCTCAGATACACCAGCTGACATCAATCAGTTAAGACATTGCAAGAGGGAACATTGGGGCAGAATTTTGCCCTCATTGGGCGGCTCAGCGTGGGCAAATGGGAGCGGTCAGGAAGCCAACCGCCGCCCGCAATCGGGCCACGACTGTGATTTCACGCTGCATGAATGTCAGCTGCAGAATGTTCAAGAAGGGGCGGGTGGCGGCGGGGGCCTGTCAGCGCTGGGTCCAATGGCGACCAGGCGGCGGGTTCAAAAATGGTGCAGGCAGCCCCAGGGAGGCTGCCCACATTGGAGTTGCTGCAGCGACATGGCTGCAAACGAAGATGTAGACGCCAGGCGGGAGGTGAGGTCGGCTGGGCACTTGGCCCCCCGTTTTTCCGATGAGTGCTTCACTGCCTTCCTGGAGGAGGTGGCTGCCAGGAGGGACACCCTTGTCCAGAGATGGGAGGAGGAGGCCATTGCACCTCACAAGGAGGGCATGGGAGGAGGTGGCAGCCTGGGTGAGCAGCCATGATGTGGTGCGGCGCACCGCAGAGGTTTAATGACCTGCTGTGCTCAGGAAGGGTGAGTACCGTTTTGGCATTGGTGAGTGTGTTGAATTGTTTTGGACTGACCATCCCCCCATGGAGCTCAGGGGTATTAGAGTCTGAGTGCCAACTGTCAATGACGCCGGAGCTGGCCAAGGGGGTGAGCTGCTTTGACCAAGTGCCTTGCGGTTCAAGGGCCATGACTCAGATGTGCTCTGCAAGGTGTTCCTTAGCTGCGGTTGGCCAGACTGCAATGGTGCTAATCAATGTTCCTCTGCACTTTCAGAAGAAGACATCCCATAACAATATCGAGAGGTCACGGACTGGCAGAGGCCCCCACACCTCCTCATCCTCTCCAGATATGAGCAGGAGGCCTTGGAGCTTGAGAGGCGCCATATACCTCAGTCAACCAGAAGTTGAGAGCCTGGGGTGTCAGATGAAGGTAAGAGTGCAGTGCAGTGAGTTAAGAGTTTTGGATGATGCAAACATTCTCCTGTAGTCTCATCATTGATGGGAGCCTCCAGAATGGAGTCCCCATTGATCATTGAAAGACGATGCCACCATGATGCAGATCTCCATTGTCTCACCAGGGTGCCGGGCATGCAGAGTGACAGTGTGATGACTTTAACTAATGATGTGTCCTTGTTCTCCTTTAGACCTGCCACCAAGCAGCCAATCTCAGAACCTCCAGGAGCTACCCCTAACACCGGAGGACCACCAGGCTCCAGAAGCACATGCGTCACACCCACTCTCTGAACCAGGCACTAGCGCAGATATCAGTATCTCGGTGTACATTAGTGAGGGCACTTCACACTTGCTTGAGGTGCAGGTGGAGGCAGAGAGTGCCCAGGGCGCCGGCAGTCGGAGGACAGCTGGAGACCAGGACGATGCTCAGTCGAAGGCTGATGATGGGCCTCTGGGGGCGTCCATTAGGCGGATGTCCAGCAAGATGTGCGGGAGGATCTGGCGGAGATCCATGAGGGTCTGCGTGCCATGGTCTCCGTTATGGAGGAGTCCCTGCGGAGCATGAGCACTGTGTTGACCCTCATGGATGAGCGCAAGGCCTCCTCCGTGGAGAGTGGTGACTCTCATGGAGAGGCAGCTCAAGGAACAGAATCAGGGGTTCCAGGGGTTGCTCTTGGACCTGCAAGCCCTCACACAGGCACTGAGCTCAGCTGGTCAATGTCTGTGTGTGAAATGGATGAGGCACCCAGTATCCCAGCTAGGTGCCCATCCATCAATGGCGAACAGGGAGGTCCACAGCGACCTCACGTTGGCGCACAAGCTGCTTGTCGTCTCTGCGGGTCCTCTCAGGGCGCTCTGGATGACAGCAGCAGCTCCTCCGCCCCTATGCCAGTGACCGTGGCATCTGATGAGGCTGTAGTGACTGAGGAGATGCCAGCCATGGCACTGGCTTCTCCTTCCGAGGCGGGGCCAGCGCAGGCTCCACAGGCCAGAGGACGCACGCCAAGGTCATTAAGGACAACACGACAGCACAGTGAGCAGGCTGTCTCCAATGCCGGTGCCAGCAAGGGGTGGGGGGCACCTAGACGTAGCACCCATCAACATAAGTTTAAATCACAAGAGGGCCTGATTACGGGTGATCTTTTGTTCTCCCATTTTTGTTTTCCTTTGTTTAATGGTGCGACCATCAACATTGTTCTGTTCATAGTCTGTGAGTGCCAACATTAAATTACATTTGCTTTTGTGTTATAGGCCTGAGTATGCTTCATTTGTTTTGTAGGTACAGGGTAGGACAGTATGTAATGCTGGACATGAGTGGCTTGAAACTTCATTGCACAGGCACTGAGTGTATCTTGGGGGCAAAGGAAAGGGTCATTTCTGAGATCCACAATGGTAGTGGCAGCCCTGGCATGAGGTGGTAGCTCTTATTTGGCAGCCTAGCTGAAGGAGCGTTGGATCAAGACGTCCTTGGTGTCCCTGCCTCCCTGGAGGTTACCGAGATTTGTCTCCATGCCTCAGTGTTCCCCTCACCGTGCTCCTCTTCTGACTCACTACTGGACTCATCATCTGTGGCCTGTGCAGCTGTGTCAAGATCCTGTTCCTCCAGTGGGTCCCCCCTTACCAATGTCAGATTGTGGAGAGGGCAGTATGAAACCACTATCAGTGACACCCGCTGTTGGAGGTGATGCAGTGTGCCCCCTGAACAGTCCAGGCATTGGAAGCACATCTTGAGAAGCCCTATGGTTCTCTCTACAACCGCCCTTGTGGAGGCGTGGCTCCTGTAGTACCGCTGCTCTGCCTCTGTTCTTGCGTGGCAGAGAGGCATCATGAGCCAAGGGATAGCGCTTGTCACCCAGCAGCCATCCATTCAGTCGGGCTGGAGCACTGAAGAGCCTCGGCACCTGGGAGTGTCTCAGGATGTAAGCGTCGTGGGAGCTGCCTGGGTACCTTGCACAGACTTGCAGAATCTGCATCCTGTGATCACACACTATCTGCACGTTCATGGAGTGGAAGCCCTTCCTGTTGACGAAGGCACCGGGCTCACCTGCTGGCGCCTTGATGGCCACATGTGTACAGTCTATTGCACCCTGGGCACGGGGGAACCCAGCTATTGCTGCAAAGCCTCTGGCTCGCTCAGCCTGGCTGGCCTCGTCCATACAGTAAAGAATAAAGGCCAGTACCCGCCTGAACAGTGCTTCCATCACCACCTTGACGCAACTGTGGACAGCTGATTGGGAGACTCCACACAGGTTCCCCCACTGCTCCCTGGAAAGAGCCAGAAGCATAGAAGTTGAGGGCCACTGCGATCTTCAGAGCCACTGGCATGGGGTGTCCACCCACACAGTTGGAGCTGATCTCAGGCCCCATCAGCTGACAAATGGAGGTCACGGTCTCCATTGAGATCCGGAGCCTCCTTCAGCATTGCACGTCGGACATATTGAGGTAGCTGCATCGCCGCTACACCTGGCCTCCTCTCCCTTCTGCCCCTCTCTTCCTCCTCAGAGGAGGTGCCTCCAGTGGAGAGCTCAATCCCCATTCCCAGGGTAAGGGAAGGCTGTCTGATACCTGAAAGGGTCCACACGGTCAGAATCCTCAGAGGGCCTTGGAGACACCAATAAATCCTGAAATGACCCATGGAAATGCTAAGAGTGAAGCCCCAAACAGAGGTGAAGCTGCCAAGTACCGAGAAGCAACCAGCAGCAAACTATCTCCCAAACTTGTCACTACTCACAATGGCAATGCTGCTGACCCTTTTTTTTCCGCCCTAGGATGAGGTTTTGCAAATTGTGGGCTGCCCGCCTGCCTGTTTTGTCCTTGCGACGAGTGAAAAATCGCACGGGCAACGAAAAATCACTGTCAGTTGGGTTGTCAAAAGCCTTAACTGACCTCTTAATTAATGGAGGACGCTGCTCTGACTCCCGTGCGCGCCCGCCAACTGAAACATCGTGCGAGGGCGCAATGACGGTGAGACGCTCGCCTGACGCCATCACATGCCCACCCGACAAGCGGAAACTTCTGCCCTTAGTGAAGCATCACACATGAGGGAGGATAATAGTGTACAAGTGGAATTGGAGAAGCTGCCACCTCCTGGCCTCAGCTTTAGTCCAGAACTTTATAACCTCACAAAGCCTACCTACAAGTGTGGTTGGATAGTTTAGCACCAGCAGGTAATGCAGCCTTTGACAACATGCCAAGCAACCTGCACAGTCCTGGATATGGTAAAGTTCAAAACCCACGTCTGTTATATATTATATATCTACTTGAACTGTAAATCACTGGGGACAATATAGACATTATGTGGTCCTCCTAGTTCTGCTAATAAGTTCTTTCCACACGAGCTTTGGCCGGGGCTCTGGAAATGCTGGCCTCTGATCTACAGAAGTATGTCTTGTTTGGTTCGCCCATGTTGAAGAATCAACTTGAAGCGCTCATACTGCAGGATGAACAATCTCTTGTCTTAGATGCCTCTTCTAATTATTCTATTGTTCAGAATCTACAAATTACGAGGAATGCCTATATAGACAGGCCAGACTGAGAGATTTTGGAGGAAATCAGACATAAATAGCAAATGAGCGACAACTTTATGTCATATTTGCAACAGACCACGCAAAGCAGTGAAGAAGCACTGAAACCAGTGGATATAAACAGTCCAACTATTCACAATCAATGTTAATAAGATTGGGGACAGTGAGTAGAACTCTACTGGGGCCCTCAGGTCATGGAGTAGGGTGGCATCATGGGAGGAGGAAGAATTTATGAAAGAGACTGAACAGTGAGAATAAAACATGCAGTAAGGAAAATAGAAGAATAACAGAAGTTTCCATTTAATTTATTTTAAGACTTTAAATTCCTGTTTGGGTTCCGCCAGAGCCACTCAGCTCCTGACCTCATTACAACCTTGGTTCAAACGTGGACAAAAGAGCTGAACAAGGTGAGAGTGACTACCCTTGACACCAAGGCCACATTTCCCCAAGTGTGGCATCAAGGAGCCCTAGCAAAACTGGAGTCAATGGGAATCAGGGGGGAAACTCGCCATTGGTTGGAGTCATACCTAGCCCAAAGGAAGGTGGTTGTGGTTGTTGGAGGTCAGTCATCTCAGGTCAGGACATCACTGCAGGAGTTCCTCAGGGTAGTGTCCTCGACCCAACCATCTTCAGCTGCTTCATTAATGACATTCCTTCCATCATAAGGTCAGAAGGGGGGATGTTCGCTGATGATTGCACAATGTTTAGCACCATTCGCAACTCCTCAGATACTGAAGCAGTCCATGTCCAAATGCAGCAAGACCTGGACAATATCCAGGCTTGGGCTGACAAGTGGCAAGTAACATTCATGCCACATTCAGACAATGACCATATCCAACCAGACAGAATCTAACCATCACCCTTTAATGTTCAATGCATTGCTATCATTGAATCCCCCTCTATCAACTTACTGGGGGTTTACCATTGACCAGAAACTGAACTGGACTAGCCATATAAATACAGTGGCTACAAGTGCAGGTCAGAAGCTAGGGATCCTGCGATGAGTAACTCACCTCCTGACTCCCCAAAACCTGTCCACCATCTACAAGGCACAAGTCAGGAGTATGATGAAATATTCCCCACTAGTCATAAACATAGACATAACACTCAAGAAGCTTGACACGTCCAGGACAAAGCAGTCCGCTTGTTTGGCACCACATCAATAAAAATTCGTCCCTTCCACCACTGACACGCAGTAGCAGCAGTGTGTACCATCTACAAGATGCACTGCAAGAATTCACCAAGGCTTCTTAGACAGCACCTTCCAAACCCATGGCCTCTACCACCTAGGACGAGGGCAGCAGATAGATGAGAGCACCACCACCTGGAGGTTCCCCTCCAAGTCACTTACCATCCTGACTTGGAAATATATCACCATTCCTTCACTGTTGCTGGGTCAAAATCCTGGAACTCCCTTCCTAACAGCACTGTGGGTGTACCTACACCACATGGACTGCAGTGGTCAAGAAAGCAGCTCACCACTGCCTTCTCAAGGGCAACTAGGGATGGGCATTAAATGCTGGCCTAGCCAGGGAAGCCCACATCCCGTGAATGAATAAAAAAACACACTGCCTTTCTTGCCTGATTTTTGATGAATGAATCAATAATGTCATTGAACTCTACAGATCTTGTTAAAATCCTGATTGGTTAGCTCATTTTACCAAGGCTAAGTGAGTTACAGTGATGCTCACCATATACAAAAATGCATTATCTAGTTCACCTGATCAATACTAAAGTAAATTGCCTAGAGTACACACTGCTCAAAATTCGTGTTTAGTGCATCACAGACATTTCTTTCAGACTTGTCAAATTGTATTAGACAAATTTATGCAAATTTCTTCCAACTGACTGGCACATATACAAATAGCTCAACTGTAGAAAACATGACTAACTTTTACATTTTCATCATTGATGTTTCAAATTATTATTTTACATTCCATCACCTTCTTCAAACTATGGCCACATTGTACAACTCCACCGGCAGCTCTGCATCACAAACTATAGATGCATAGTCTGACCTCAACTCCAACTACCCATTCTCCTCACCCTCCTCTAATCCAGGATCATACTACCCTAGAGGAGAATTTATAGCTCGTTGGGCGGATGCGCGCCCGACCTGACCGAGCATAAAATAACGTGCAATTATGTCGGGCGAGTGTCCTGGCGTCATCATGCAGTTGCGTTATATTTCGGTCAGCGGGTGCATACCAGAATCGGCAGCACACCCACCGACAATTAAAAGGCCTTTAAAGGCCATTAAAAAGGTAATTGAAAGAAATTGTTCGCTGCCCATCCAACCTTACGGTTGGCGAGCAGTTAAAAAGGCCAAGCCACCTTTGTATTTTTTAGGAAACCTCATCCGCAGGCAGGGTGAGGTTTCCAACAGCAAAGAAAAATAAAATAAAATTTTTTAAAATTTGATTTATAACATGCCCCTGCTCATGTGACAGAGTCACATGAGGGGACATGTTTTAGAACATTTTAGAAATCTTTTTATTTTTTATTTTGAAAAATGTTCATTCCCCTGAGACAGCTCTGTGCTTCAGGGAACTTTGCCAGTGCACACCTGCGCACATGCACGAAATTCGCATTCACCCTACTCCCCCCGCACAGGCAGCGCTGAGCCCCTAGAATGAAATCGCGGTCCGGCCCCAGTCGCGGGCGGCGGTCGGCTTCCCAACTGTCCCCACCCGCTCCTGCCGAGCCCGGCCAATGAGGGAAAAATCCTCCCCCTGGACTTTGACATCAACCCACCTCAGCACCTGCCCCGATTCTTTCCCCAGTGCTCTACATTTTCTTTTCCTTTTCAAGTATACATCCAATTCCACTTTGAAAGATTGTATTGAATCTGCTTCTACCACACTCTCAGGCAGTGCATTCACTTGTTCTGTTCCACAATTATTGCATACGCTGGCTAAATTTTAGAACTAAAACCCTTGGGGCAAGATTTTGCCCTTGGTGGGGGTGCTCGGTGGGGGCAAGTGGGGGCGGTTGGGAAGACGTGATTTTATGCAGACGGGCCAATGAAGGCCCGCCCAGAGTGGAACGCAAGCGGCAGGGCTGAGTGCTGTCTGTGCAGGCCTCACCCCTCAGGATGCGTGAGAAAGAGCGCTTCAATCTCCCTGAGGCAAGGAGCTGCTGAAGCGCTGTATAAAAAAAATAAAGGAAATAAAAATGTCATAAAACATGCCCCCTCATGTGACGCTGTCACATGAGCAGGGATATGTTTTTAATTCAAGTGTTAAATTTTTATTTTATTTTTCTTTGCTTTAGCAAACCTCATCCCGCCCGTGGATGAGGTTTCCTAAAAACTGTAAAGGCCACTTGGCCTATTCACCTGCCTGACAACTGTTAGGTTGAACGAGCAGTGAAAAATTCAGTACAATTGTTAACTTAATGGCCTTAACAGGCCTTTTAATTGTCGGCGAGCACACTTCCAGCTCCGGCACATGCCCACCAACCGAACTATCGTGAGAGTGCGCATTGATGTCGGCACGCTTTATTTCACACTCCGGCATGTCAGGCACGCACCCGCACGCCAGGCGTAATTTTCTGCCCTTGAGTTAAATCTTCAGTAATATAAAGAGCTAAAGTGGAGTCGCACTATAACTGGCAGAAGATATTCGAAGACCCAATATTTGCTCGTATCCCCAGTGACTGGAATTGTTCAGATTTTGCTATTAAATAGCAAAGAATGGTGAATCCTGGTTGACGGTTCATCAACTGCAACATTAACAATGGGCTACACATAATAGGGGCTTTTCTTCAGCTGAAGATAAACTTGTATAAGATTAGGACTCAATTTAATGTCCATAAAGTACTTCAAGCACTCAAGCAGCACAAATAATCAATAAATACCATCACTAGATAATATTCAGGGCTCTTATTAGTCCCTTGTTACTCACTGATTTTCGATGAATTTTCCTTTAATTCACTATTAATTCAAAGATTCAATTACTTATAGTTCTTGGTTATTGAGGTTTGGCAGAAATCATATTAGGAGCTTTCTTCAGGTTGACAGAATTCATTTTTCCTTTTTTAAAAAAAATATTCAGAATTTAAGACTTTTTAAAGCAGTTTTTCAGGGGATAAAACTTAGATGGAGGTGTTGGGCGACTGATTCGTAAGTTTGTGGATGATATTAAGAATTGTTAAGTCTGTAGGAGAGGTGAAACAACTATATCTCAAGGTATCGAGGGAATGGGCCCATTTTTGGTCAATGGTAGTTAACTTAGACAAATGCAGTGATATGCATGTGGCACAACCAATGGTAACCACATCCTCCAAGGAATAGAACTAAAACCTGGGACAAAAGAATGAGATCTTGGTCTCATAGTTCACAACTCTCTAAAGGTTCATGAATAATGCAGTGAAGCTATAACTAGAACAAATAGGATACAGTTTACATTTACAGGACAATCTATTACTAAATAAAACATACCACTTTAGCATTGTGCAAGATTTTTGTTTAGGCCTCATTTAGAATACTGTGTCCAGTTTTGGTCTGTTCACACAGTGATTGATGGCTTTGGAAAAGGTTCAGAGGAGGGTCATGAGAATGATTGCCAATTCAGAACACCTTAGCTATTCAGCTAGATTTAAAAGAGTTGTATCTATATACTTTAGAGAAGTGTAGATGCAGCGACATTTCGAATGATGCCTATAAAATAATGAAAAATAAGATTGTGTGCACACTGAAGAATTGGTTGGGGAGGCTATAAATTGAGGAGGTCATACAAATAAATTACACAAGGGAGAAGGTAGCTGAAATGTTAGGGTGTTCTTCTTTTCCCACAGGCTGGCCGACTTATGGACCAAGTTGCCTTATTGTACGGTGAGTGTTGATTGTTGGAGTATACCTTCAAGTTGGAGCTGGACCAGTTCCTAGCTGGGGCAGAGATCATGTCATATGAAAAGTACCAAATCATATAAGGCATGCTCAATGTGGTCTCTTGGAATCGTTTTGATCACCTTGAGGGATCAAAGAGGAAGTTTCCAGATTTTTTTCCTAATTGCCATTGTCATTTTTACCTCTTCAAGAGACTCCATGCACTTAGGTAGTAAGGAGTCTTTTGATGTGATGCACAACTGTATGGGGCAAGCTAAATAAACCAACTGATCCTTTCTTGTCTGTGTGTTTGTGTGTCAAATCAAGTCTGGAACCTGTCTGAAAACTATTGTAAGGCTGACTGAAAGAAGATTTAAAAAATAATTTTATTATGAACACTATTCACTCATTGAACAGGTAATGCAGAACAAAAATGTCAGTCAATCCATTTTCTGTGTCTTGGTACCACTCCATAAAATGTTGCTTACCTGAAGGCACAATGTTGCCACACAAATTCTGGGCACAAAAATGACACGTTTCAAAATTTCTACCACTGGGTAGTGGAGTTATTTCACACTTTAGTGAACACCCCAGTAAGAAGAGCACTGACATTATTTGAAGAAGAGCAGTGGGCACTTTTAGACCTTGGTTTCATGACACATCTGCGAGAGAGCACCTGTGCAGCACCCCCTCAGCCCTGCAATGCTCTGTCAGCCTGGATTTGCATTCAAGCCCCTGGAATGGGGCTTACCTTCTGATTCAGAAGCAAGTGTGCTACCAACCAAATCATTGTTGACACTTAAAGGATTAAGTTATGTAACTACTGGAAAAACAAACAAAGCAAAATCTAATATACTGTTGAGTAATTACTCATTGGTGATTTAACAATGTACAACAGCTTGTACACTGTCGTCTATTTTATCCTCAGCATTAATACAAACTGTAGGTTCAAAGACCTTAATGTGGCATATTGATGTTTTAAATATATATGCTGCCTAACAGTTTATTGGAAATTCCCACTAGGTATTTGTGTAAAACACAAAGGCCCAACCTTCTGCTTTAAATAAATAAAATGGTAAGCACCTGCTTTTCTTTGTGATTAATGAACCACAAATGAAAAATCGCAGAAACAGGTCATTTCAAATGTGCAATTTTCAAGAATGCGATTCTGTTCGTAACTGTGCATCAACACCAGTCACAACCTGTAATAATGATCCTTTAATACTTGTCAAGAAACTAATGAGACATGTACTGATTAGAAATGTTGAAAATTGATTAATACCGCGTTAGCATACATACGATTGGGTGAAAATGGTTGGATACTGACTGCAAACATTTTGGTTTAATAATGAGTTTTGTATTATGCTGCAATTGCTCTAATAGAGCAACATAATACATTTGTGGAGATGATCCTTCAAGAATTGAACCAGAAAAGAGATCCCCCCATTGGCACATAAGGACGTTTCTGAACAGGATAACCAACCACCCTGTACAGGAGGTGGTGACAGAAGAGGTTGACATTGTGTCTTACATTCAGCTTGGGAAGAAGAAGTTCATCAACCACAGGAAACCTACAAAAGTAAGGCACCTTACATAAAAATTAAAGAATACAAAAACAGATCGTAAGAGCTTCTACAAGTATTGTTACAATTCCTGGAGAGACCAATAACTTTTAAAAAGAGATATGAATTTCCCAGTGGCCAACACAAAGAATCACTTGAGAAGTTATCACATTTTAAGACTTTTACTGTAGCACACTAAAACCAACATCGACTAAACATTACTTAGTAGGCAATTAAGACACCGGACTACAGAAAAGATGTTAACTTCTTAACACAACCAAATACCCCATGGAATCTTTATACACCACACCACACTCTCAGCAGAAATGTAGCCTTGTGTTTAAAGTCCCAAGATCCTCCCAGCTTTAACAGGATCTTTTCTCCCTACTCCACCAGGATGAATCTTCCAGTGCCCTTTTAAAAGAAAGTCCCTTCAATCAATCTTCTGAGCATAACCAAAAGGACTTCCAGTAACAGGGCACCCTCTGGCGACTCCTTGGTCTTTTACTCTTCACAAGCTTCATTTCAACAAACAGGTGATCTGACCTCACCAGCACGTTGCTTGGTGGTTAACCCAAAAATGATTTTTTTTCTTCTGCCTGGCATAGCAGTACCTGTTGTGGGTCTTCTTCCCCAAATCTCTCTGCCTGACTAACTCTGAGAATCTGAGAGGAGAATTTTTTCTATGGTGGGCAGGCTGGGTGGGAGCGGGCAGGGGGCGGGCACGGGCAGGGGCGGGCACGGAGCCGTTAGCCGCCCATGATTGGCTGCACACTGCCATTTTATGCGTGGTGGGCCAATTAAGGCCCGCCCAGTGTAACGCGGGCCAGTAGTGCTCAGCAGGGAGATTGAATGGATTAGAAAACTTTTGAATAAATAAAGTAAAAATTTATTTAAACACATCCCCTCATGTGACAGTGTCACATGAACTGGGATATGTTTGTGAAGAGAGGAATATTTATTTATTTTATAAAAGCTTCAGGAAACCTGATCCCACCCGTGGATGAGGTTTCCTGAAAAATGCGAAGGTCTTTTGGGCTCTTCGCCTGCCCGCCACCCTTAAGGTTGGACAGGCAGCATTCTTAACAAGTTTAATTACTCTTTTAATGGCCTTAATAGGCCATTGACGGTTTGGCGGGTGCACAGCCGCCTCTGGCTCTCGCCCATTGAACGAAATATTGAGATGACACACGATGACATCAGTATGCAGGCCCGATGTCATTGCGCATCATTTTATGCGTCGGCATGTCAGGCCCACCCCCACAAACCGACGACAAAATTCTGCCCTGAGAATCTGTATGCAGCAAGTCCAGCTGCCTCCTCCTTTATGTCCAGGTGTTCAAACTTGCACTGCACTTTCAGTAAGTTTTGACCTGGGCACCTGTACCCATGGCAACTAGATCATATCAGCTTGTCTCCAGGCATATTTCTTAGGAGGCCACATTCTCCCTCTCCAAACTGTTCAATTTTATCTTGAATTAAAGGAGACAATTTAAAACATAATTATCTTATAAAATCCAGCGGTCACAACAGTATATAGAAAGGAGCATAGCTAAAGTAAATGCTGGTCCCTTAGAGGCAGAGACAGGAGAAATTATCATGGGAAATGAGGAAATGGCAGTGATGTTGAACAAATATTTTGTCTCTGTCATCACAGTAGAAGACACAAATTACATATCAGAAAGAGCATAAGCAAAGGGCTATTAAGAGTGAGGAATTTAAGGTAATTAATATCAGCAGAGAAAAAGTATTAGAGAAGCTTAAGAGACTAAAAATGACATATCTGCAGGATCTGATGGCCTACATCCGGGAGTACTAAAAAGGCCTAGCTGCAGAGGTAGCGGATGCACTGGTTATGATTTTCCAAAATTCCCTAGATTCTAAAATGTTCCCAGCAGATTGGAAGGTAGCACATACATCACTGCTATTAAAGAAAGATGAGAGAAAACAGGCAACTACAGGACAGTTAGCCTAACAACAGTTGGTGGAATCTATTAAGAAAGTCTTAACAATGCACTTAGAAAATTATAGTATGGCTCAGATAGAATCAAATTGATTTTACAAAAGGGAAATCATGTTTGACTAATTTATTAGAGATTTTGAGGTTGTAACTAGGAGTCTGTAGATGTAGTATATTTGGATTGGCAGAAGGTATTGGATAAGGTGCCGCACAAAAAGCTAAACTTAAGATAAGGACTAATGGAGTTAGAGTTAATATAATAGCATGGATAGAGGTTTAGTTAATGGACAGGAAGCAAAGAATAAAGATAAATAAGGCATTTTTAAGTTGGCAGGTTGGAACCAATTGAGTGCCACAGGGATCAGTGCTGGGCTCTTAATTATTTATAATCTATAGTGTTGACTTAGGCAAAGAGACTAGACTAATGTATCTAAGTTTGCTGACAATACAAAGCTAAGTGAAAATGTAAGCTGTGAGGAGGACACAGAGGTTGCAAATAGATACAGAAAGGTTAAGTGAGTGGGCAGTGAGGTAGCAGATGGAGAATTTGGAGATGTATGAAGTGATTCCCTTTGGTAGTAAGAATAGAAAAGCAGAATATTTTTAAAGATGTGCAACCTCCAAGTGTTTATATTCAGAGAGATTTGGGTCTACTTTTACAAGAAACACAGAAAGTTAGTATGCAGGTACCACAAGCAATTAGGAAGGCAAATGATTAGTTGACCTATATTGCAAGAGGATTGGAGTTTTTTTTATTTATTCTTTCACAGGTTGTGTGGGCATTGCTGGCTAAACCAACACTTATTGCCTATCCCTAATTTCCCTTGAGAAGGTGGTGGTATATTGCCTTCTTGAACTGCTGAAGTCCATGAGGCGTAGGTATACCCACACTGCAGAGAGTTTCAGGATTTTGACCCAGCAACATTGAAGGAACTGAGATAGAGTTTCAAGTCAGAATGGTGTGTGGCTTGAAGGGAACTTGCAGGTGGTGATGATCTCATGAATTTGCTGCACTTGTCCTTCAATGTGGTAGAGATGGCAGGGTACAAGAATAAGGAAGTCTTGCTGAAATTGTATAGGTCTTTGATGAGGCCACATCTAGAATACTATGTACGGTTTTGGTCTCCTTATCTAAGGAAGGATATATTTGCATTGGAGGTGGCACAGTGAAGGCTCATTAGATTAGTTCCTGGGATGAAAGGGCCATCCTATGATGAGAGCCTGAGTAAATTGTATCTATATTCTCTGAAGTTCAGAAGAATTGAAAGATGATCTCATTAAAACATAAAAGATTTTGAAGGGGCTCGACAGGGTAAACACAGAGGTTGTTTCTCCTGGCTGGGGAATCTAGAACATGGGGATACAGTCTCCAAATAAAGGTTTGATCATTTAGGACTGAGGAGAAATTTCTTCATTCAAAGGGTTGTGAGTCTTGGAATTGTCTACCCCAAATGGTTATGGATGCTCCATCGTTGAATATATTTAAAGCTGAGATCGGCAGATTTTTGGTCTCTCAAGGAACAAAGGGATGTCGGGAGTGGGCGGGTAAAAATCAGCCATGATCATACTGAATGGTAGACCAGGCTCAAGGGCCATATGGTCTACTCCTGGTTCTATTTCTTGTGTTCTTAAAATGTATGACATAGAAACAGAGCATTCAGTCTAACTGATCTGGGCTTTTGTTTATGCTCCACACAAGACTCCTCCCATTCTACTTCATCTAACCCTATCGGTATAACCCTGTATTTCTTTCTCCCCCAGCTATTTATCTAGCTTCTCCATAAATGCTTCCATGCTATTCACCTGAACTATTCCTTGTGGTAAGGAGCCCCACATTCTAATCACTCTCTGGGTAAAATAATTTCTCCTGACATCCTTCTTGGGTTTATGAGTGACTATCTTATATTTACAATCCCTATTTTGGACTTCCCAATTTTATGTTTGCCCAATCAAATTCCTTCATACTGTAACTTTAAAAACCGCTCCTAAAAAAGAGATGGCTAAAGGATAATCTGAGGTAAAGAGCCCCAACCTGTTCATTCTTTCCTCATAGTTATAGTCTCTTCATTCTGATATCATTCTTGTGAAATTCTTTTGCATCTTTTCCAGTGCATCTATATCCTTTTGGTGATATGGAGGCCAAAACTGTGCACTATATTCCAGGTAGGGAAGGATGATACTGGAACCAATCTTTATTTAGTCTTACATTTATTTACAGAATGAAACATGACAAGCATATACTTCCTGACTCAACCACATATAACCTCAGTAAATATTTATTTATAGACTCTTTTTGAGAAACAAATGAACAAATTAAACTAAAAATCAAAGGCGGGGGGGGAGGAGGTGGGGGGAGTGGTGGTGACAGCCCCTGGTGGGGCACTGTAACTAAAACAAAAACATGGGGAAATTTACAAAATCAAATCAAAATGTAATTTCCAGGGGCGATGATGCACCCCAGCCCCCGCAGTGCCCACCGATCGCTGAAGTCCTCTGACATACTGGTGGATACCACGTGCTCCCTCTCCAGGGCCACCCAGCCAAATGTCTCTTTATATGTGCTCAAGTAAAATCCCAATTAATGCCCTTAGCCTGCATATAATTAAACACAATTCATACAATTAACACTGTGCACAGAATTCAAAGAGCCATCTACAAGTATACACAATACTGTTCCGCTCAAAATGAACCCTAGTACTTTCTTTGGCATTTTGTAGCCTTGTTATCATGTGATGCAGCTTTTAATGATTTGTGAATCGATGCCCCTTTGCTCCTATACCCCACTGAGACATTTTTTTCTTCTTTATCTTAATTTCTATCTCGCTTCTCATCCAGGGAGCTCCGGATTTGTTTACCCTACCTTTCTCTTTTGAGGAAATATACCCATTAGTGCCTGAATTAGCTCTTCCTTGAAGGTAGCCCATTGATCAGTTACCATTTTTCCTGCCAATCTTTGACTCCAATTTATCCAGCTCAGATCCATTCTCATCCCATTGAAGTTGGCTTTCCTCCAAGGAGCATGTAGTTTCCTTATGCCTCCTGCCAAAATGCACCACCTTGCAATTACCTATATTGAATTCACTTGCTATTTATGTGCACATTCTGCAAGTTTATTACTGCCCTTACTGTGCATGTATGTGAATGCATGGAATGTGGTAAATAAGATTGGTAAGTTACAGGCGCAGATTGCCATGTGGAAATATGATGTTGTGGCTGTAGCAGAGACCTGGCTTAAAGGAGGGCAGGACTGAGTGTTAAATATTCCTGTATACAAGGTGTTCAGGGAAAGATAGAAGAGGAAGAAAAGGAGGAGGAGTGATGGTATCGATTAAAGAGAGCATTGCAGTGCTGGAGAAAGAGGATGATCCACAGGGGTCAAGGACAGATTCCATTTGGCTAGAGTTAAGGAACAAAAAGGGTGCAATTACATTGCTTCGTATAGTCCATAGACCAGCAACTAGTGGGATGGATACAAAGGAACAAATTTGCAAGGAAATTACAGAGAGGTGCAAAAATTATAGAGTATATATAATGGAGGATTTTAATGATCTAAATGTAGACTGGGATAGTATTAGTGTGAAGGGCAGAGAGGGTCAAGGGTTCCTAGAGTGTGTTCAGGAAAATTTTCTTCAGTAGTATGTTTCCAGTCCAATGAGGAAGGAGGCATTGCTATGCTTGGATTTTGGAAATGAGGTGGGCCGAGTAGATCAAGTGTCAGTAGAAGAATACTTAGGGGGCAGTGATCATTGTATCATAAGGTTCAGGCTGACTATGGAAAAGGACAAAGAACAGTCCAGAGTAAGAAAAATTAACTGGAGGAAAGCCAACTTCAATGGGATGAGAATGGATCTGAGCTGGATAAATTGGAGTCAAAGATTGGCAGGAAAAATGGTAACTGATCAATGGGCTACCTTCAAGGAAGAGCTAATTCAGGCACTAATGGGTATATTCCCTCAAAAGAGAAAGGTAGGGTAAACAAATCCGGAGCTCCCTGGATGAGAAGCGAGATAGAAATTAAGGTAAAGAAGAAAAAAATATGCTGATGACAGGTGTCAGCTAGAAACTACAATTGAGAACCAGGCTGAATATAGAAGGTTCAGAGAGGAGGTGAAGAAGAAAATAAGAGAAGCAAAGAGCAAGTATGAAAAGAGACTGGCAGCTAACATAAAAGGGGATCCTAAAATCTTCTATAGGCATATAAATAGTAAAAGGAGGCAATGGGCATAGCTGAGGTATTGAATGAATACTTTGCATCTGTCTTTAACAAGGAAGTAGATGCTACCCCGGCCATGGTAAAATCGGAGGTAATTCAGACACTATAGGGGTTTAAAATTGGAGAAGAGGAGGTATTGGATAGGCTTTCTTACTTAAAGTTAATATGGCATCAGGACTGGATGAGATGCATCCAAGGATACTGCAAGAAGTGGGAGTGGAAATTGTAGAGGCACTAGCCATAATTTTTCAGTCTTAGGCTCAGGGGTGTGCCAGAGGACTGGAGAATTGCAAACGTTACGGCCTTGTTCAAAAAAGGGTGTAAGGATAAGCCCAGCAACTACAACCCTGTCAGTTTAACTTTGTGGTGGGGAAACTTCTAGAAACAATAATTAGGGACAAAGTTAATAGTCACATGGACAAATGCAGGTTAATTAAGGAAAGCCAGCATGGATATCTTAAGGAAAAATCATGGGCAGAATTTTGCCCTTGTCGAGCGGGCTCGGCGGCCAGGAAGCTGACCACCGCCCACAATCGAGGCCAGAAGGAAATTTCACGCTGATGGGCCAATTAAGGCCCGCCCAGTGTGAAATGCGAGCAGCAGCGCTCTATGCGGGCAGGAGGAGGAGGGTAAACAAGACACGAGTGCGCACTTGATAATTTCCCTGAGGCACAGAGCTGCTTCAGGGAGATGAAGAGTTTAAAACAAATAAAGAAACAAAAAATGTAATAAAACATGTCCCCTCATGTGACTCTGTCACTTGAGCAGGGACATGTTATCAATTAAATTTAAAACATTTTATTTTATTTTTATTTGCTTTAGGAAACCTCATCCCAACTGTGGATGAGGTTTCCTAAAAAGTGCAAAGGCCACTTGGCCTCTTCGCCTGCCTGCCAACCATAAGGTTGGATGAGCAGCAGAAAATTTCTCTTAATAGCCTTGGTAATAGGCCTTTTAATTGTTGGCAGGCACCTGCCGACCGAAATATCGCACGACTGCGCGTTAATGTCAGGACGCTCACCTGACGTCAACGCATGTCATTTTACGTTTGAGCGGACCAGGCGCTGCCTGCCTGCCAAGCTAAAAAATTTGCCCCATGTTTAACTAATTTGCTGAGTTTTTGAAGAGGTGACAGATAGGATTGATGAGGACAATTCCATTGATGTGGTGTACACGGACTTCCAAAAGGCATTTGATACAGTGCTGTACAACAGACTTGTGAATGAAGGTATAGCTCTTGGAGCAAAAGGGACAGTGGCAACTTGAATAAAGAATTGGCTGAGTGGCAGGAAACATAGAGTAGTGGTTAATGGGCATTTTCCGGATGGGAGAAGGTTTGTAGTGGAGTTCACCAGGGTTCAGTGTTGAGACTCTTGCTTTTCCTGATATATATTCATGATCTAGATCTTGGTGTATAGGGTACAATTTAAAGGTTTGTGGATGACAAAACTTGGAAGCTTTGTGAACTGTGAGGGATAGTGTAGAACTTCAAAAGAACATAGACAAGTTGGTGAAATGGGCTGATATGTGGCAGATGAAGTTCAATGAAGAGAAATGTGAAGTGATTCATTTTGGTAGAAAGATCATGGAGTGACAATATAAAATGAAGGGTGCAACTCTAAAGGAATGCAAGAGGAGAAGGACCTGGATGTATGTGTGCATAAGCCATTGAAGGTGGCAGGACAGATTGAGAGTGCAGTTAATAAAGCGTAGAGTGTCCTGGATTTTATTAATAAGGGCATAGAGTACAAGAGCAAGGAGGTTATGTTGAATTGTATAAGTCACTAGTTCAACCTCAGTTGGAGTATTGCATCCAGTTCTAAAGGGCGCCGCACTTCAGGAAGGATGTGAAGGCATTGGAGAGGGTGCATGCAAGATTCATGAGAATGGTTCCTGGGATGAGGAACTTTAGTTAGGTAGGAGAAGTTAGGATTATTTTCCTTAGAGAAAAGAAGGCTGACAGGAAATTTGATAGAGGTGTTCAAAATCATAAGGGGTCTGGACAGAGTACATAGGGAGAAAATGTTCCTACTCATGAAAGGGTCAAGAACGAGGGGGCACAGATTTAAATTAATTGGTTAAAGAAGCAATAGTGATCTGACGAGAAACTTTTTCACACAATGAATGGTTAGGGTCTAGAATGCTCTGCCTGAGAGTGTGGCGGAAGCAGGTTCAATTGAAGCATTAAAAAGGGAATTAGACTGTTATCTGAATAGGAAGAGTGTGCAGGATTATGGGAAGAAGGCAGGAGAATGGTAATAGGTTAGTTGCTCATTTAGAAAGTAGGTGGCCTCCGTCTGTGCTGTGCCAATTCGGTGATTTAGTCTTATATTTTGTCGCAATCGTCCTCCATGTTAACTATATCAACTCCAATACAGTGTCCCCATGCAAAAGTTTGAAAACTGTGCTTCCAATATCGGAGTCTAAATTGTTAATGTAAATGGTGAACAACAAATGGCCCCAATGTAGAACACTGTGGAATATCATTTCCCATAATCCACAAGTCTGAGTGAACATCTTTCACCCCACTCTCTGGCCTGAACTTTCCAGGCGGCGGGTGGGCTTGGCGGGAGCAGGTGGGGTGGCTGTGGAGCCAATTGTTGCCCGTGATCAGCTCAGCGCTGCCATTTTACACAGGCAGGCCAATTAAGGCCCGCCCAGCGTAAGACGCAAGCCATAGCGCTCAGCGCTACCTGTGCAGGCGGTGGGGGAGGAGAGAGGGTCGGGGCCAGCGCTCTTGTTGGGACCCTTGCTGTTTGTGTTATATATTAACGATTTGGACATGAACTTGGGGGGCACGATTGGGAAATTTGCAGATGACACAAAGATGGGCCGAGTAGTGGATAGTGTAGAGGATAGCCATAATCTCCAAAATGATATAGGTGGAGTGGGCAGTAAAGTGGCAGATGGATTTTAACATAGAGAAGTGTGAGGTCATACATTTAGGGAGCTCAAACAGTTACAGGGATTACACACTAAATGGGAATATACTAAGAGGGGAAGATGAAGTGAGAGATCTTGGCGTACAAGTACACAGGTCCCTGAAGGCAGCAGTTCAAGAAGACAAGGTTGTAAAGAAGGCATATGGAATGCTCTCCTTCACTGGCAGAGGTATAGAATATAAAAGTAAGGATATAATGTTGGAATTGTATAAAACACTGGTGAGGCCACAACTGGAGTATTGTGTGCAGTTCTGGTCACCACATTACAGGAAGGACATAATAGCTCTGGAGAGAGTGCAGAGGAGTTTTACAAGAATGTTGCCAGGGTTAGAAAAGTGTAGCTACGAGGAGAGATTGGGGTTATTTTCCTTAGAACAAAGAAGGCTGAGAGGTGACTTGATTGAGGTGTACAAAATTATGAGGGGAATAGGTAGAGTGGACAGGATGAAATTGTTTCCCTTGGTGGAGAATTCTAGAGCCGGGAACATAGATTCAAGGTAAGTGTCAGAAGGTGTGGGGGGACATGAGGAAGAACCTTTTTACGCAGAGGGTAGTGGGTGTCTGGAATTCGCTGCCCAAGTTGGTGGTAGAGGCAGAAACTTTAAACTCTTTTAGAAAGTACCTGGATCTGCCCCTTAAGTGCTGTAAGCTGCAGGGCTATGGGTCGGGTGCAGGAAGGTGGGTTTAGAAAGGGCACCTGGGTGTCCTCGGGCTGGCATGGACAAGATGGGCCGAATGGTCTCCTTTTATGGCCTCTCTTTTCTATGGTTCTATGGTTCTTTCACGCTTGGTGCATAAGAGCACTTCAATCTCCCTGCGGTATGGAGCTGCCTCAGGGAGGTTGAATCGCTACTGAAATTATTAAATACATGGATTAAAAATGTATTTAAACAGGTCCCCTCATGTGACTGTGTCACATGAGATGGGACATGTTTTTATATTTCAGAAAATGTTCTTATTTAAGTGGTAAAAGCTTTAGGAAACCTCATCCTGCTCGTGGATGAGGTTTCCTAAACCCTTTTCGCCTGCCCACCAACCTTAAGGTTGGACAGGCAGTGTTAACAATTCCCTTAATCACTTCCGTAATGGCCTTAATAGGCCATTTAAATATCGGCGGGCAGGCAGCCGACTCCAGCACGTGCCCGTTGAACAAAACATTGCAAGACAGCACGATGAGGTCAGGATGCACGCCCGACACCATCGCACATCATTTTATGTGTTAGCGTGTCGGGCCCACCCCTGCATGCTGACTGAAAAATCCTGCCCTCTGTTTTCTATTCTGGAGCGAGTTTACTGTTCTGTTACTTGCCACCTGACTTAACCCTAACCCAACCCCCACCCACACCACCACCTCTAAAAAGTGGATACACGTCACAGATTGCGATGCACAATTAACTTGTGTCCGTTCACTATAATGCATGCAGCATGCCAACTTTGTGCTGTCTGCTTATTTGAATGATATGCGCGTGCTGCCAACACTAACCTTGCTGTTCATTGGCTGCACTGACAAGCAGGGGGCCAATACCACAGCTTGCTCACACCAGTTAAAGCTAGCCTGCACTGTTTAATGTTTGTCTGCACCTTTTAAAGAGCAAGTGAATTGTGGCTGGAGCAGGTGATGGCAGACACGCAGGAAGTAACCGAGCCTGAGAAACAGTAAAGAATTAAAAACATGGCGGAGAGTGGGCTCCAACATTTTTGGAAGCTGTACTGGAGCCTTTAGTGGAGGAGGTGGAGAGTAGGACAGATTTCCTGTATCAACTTTGGGCCAGTAGGTCCTCCAGACCCTCAAAAGGCAGTGGGTGCAGATAGCAGCGGAGACCAATGACATGAATCAAACCCCATGGACCTAAATAAAATTGTTGCAAAAAGCTCAATGACCTCACACGACTGATCAAGGTCAGTGAATGCATCTTCAAATGCCTCATTCTATCAACTGCATGAGTAGCCTCAGACACTGTTCAATTCACCACACCCCTATCACTCATCTATCAAGAATTTCTATCAATAAAGATTCAAATCTAACACTCAAAGTTTCACCTCACCCTCGCACACTTAGCAGTGCTGCAAGCCTCACATCCACATCTCCCATACACTGCATACACTGCCAGCTATTCAACCAATACAGCCAGATCCCCCAAATAGATAGCATGACATTCAATGACACACTTCCTGCTCTCTTGCAGGACAAGGTAGCACACAACTGGAGACAGGAGGACTAACCGGGGAAGGACAGGCCTTCCTGTAAGTCCTAACTCCCATAGAGGAGCTGTTGCTGGTTATTATTGGGACATCCATGCTGAGACCCTGGCCAGCAGCAGTGCTGAAACCATTGAAGATGACAGTATGCTCATGCCTAATCCTCCTACTCATATCCCACCTTCTTTTTATTTACAAGCGGCAGGTGGTATAAGCACAGAACTTTTACTTTTCGCCCCTCCCCTCACCACAACCCTACCCTTGTTCCTTTTTCCTTTCAGATACCCAACCTGGCCAGGCAGTGATGGAAGAAAAAGAGATGGAAGAGTACAAATCCACTGATGGGGAAGACGCTGACACTGCTTATATATTACAAAATACATTAGATCGGGATCTGCACCTAGTGTGACACCGGAATGTGTGGGCTGTAGACAGGTAGGGGACAAGGATAACAGAGGTGCCAGAAGGCAAGGTCACACACGAATACTCCTGCTGAGGACCCAAATGATGACTTCAATGGGGCAGCCAACAGGAGAAGGCTGATGGATATGCGCGATGCATTAGGAAGTCTGCGGTCAACATCAAAGAGCATGAAGGAGTCCAACATTAACTTGCCGCAGGGCTTTGCAGAGAGCATGGAACACATCCTTCCCAGCTTGGAAGTGCTGGCCACGTCCATGCACACATTTGGGGACCCAATGGGCTGAATGTTTGCCACAGGGGTGGGAAACAGGAGCTGGGTTTGTTTTCAGGTCAGAAAAGTAGCATCAGTGGAAAATTTAATAAAGTTAAGAGCTTAGTGTGGATAAGCCCTTAATCAGTAAGGGGATGGGGTTCCTGTCCACTTAGTGCCAATGGGGGAGTGGTGGGAATGAACATGGGTCAGGTGAAGTGTGAGACTCATTTAGACACCAGACATCAGTCATCTCTGAGGCTGCTGGTTGCTCTGAGGGAGAAATCTGCGGTTTGTGCCAAAGTCTTCCACTGCATCAGAGGGACGCAAGATCACAGGAGAGCCAGAAGCCTGGTAACCAGGGCAGATTTGCCTCTCACTTCATCAATCCAACGTGGATCTAATGCTGGAGACTGTGAGGCATAAGAGGGAGGTCTTCCTCCCAGGGGGTAACAGGAGGAGGCCACCTTTTTGTGCAGCAGGGGCACCTCTCTGTTCTGGACCACCTCTGTTTTACCTCTCTGCCTCCTATCCCTTCTCCTCTCTGACCTCCTGCTCCTCCCCCGATGTGCCAGGGCCTCACCAGCCTCCACACCTCTCTGGAGGCCATGTTATAGAGTACGCAGCAGACCACCACAATGACCAGTATCCTTGCAGGAGGATATTGGAAGATGCCACCCACCCGACCAGGCCAGGCACGGCAAATGAATCTTTAGAAGCCTGATGACCTACTCAATGTCTTTTTAACTGAGCAGACGGCATTGATTATATCACCCGTATCTCTGTCTGGGGCTCCTGAAGACAGCTGAGTAGCTGCCTCTTCAAGGGGTTTCCCTTGTTCCCTAGGATTGAACCACACATTGGGAATTGGAGTGAACTGGCAGAGGGTGAAGGAGTCATGGCAGCCGCTAGGAAAGTGAGTGCACACATGGAGGAAGCTCTTGGAGTGGTTGCAGACCAGTTGGGCATTGAGGGAGTGAAATCCTTCAAGCTGATGGATCTCACTGGCAGGTTACTGGGTGCCCTGATAGCAACGTGGGTGCATTTGATAATGGCTTGCATGGCTTGGGGAATCCAGCAAGGAGAGGAAACCTAGTGCCCTCTGTCCCTCCAAGACCGCATCTGTCCTGAAATGAAGGTACTGACCATCTCTGGCATAGTGGCCTCAGTGACGACCAGATGCAGTGGGGCACTGCCATTTGCAATATGTCACTAAGGTTGACACCTGATCCTTGGAAGGAGGCAGAAGTGAAGTAGCTCAAGGCCACTGTGACTTTGGCAGCTGCTGGAAGGTTACTGGAAGGTTATGCTGTAAGGTCTTCAACAATAAGGTCACAGATGCCTGTGACTATCTGCCTGGAGAGTCGCAGTCTCCTACAGCACTGGGTCTCAGTCATCGACAGGTAGCTTTATCTTCAGCAGTCGATCCTGTGTTGAGGGTTTGGTCTCCCATACCCTCCTGCTGCTGCTTGGGTTTTCACTTCCTGGAAAGGCTGCTTCCCCTCATAGTCACTGGGTCCAAAATCTGACTGTCATGCCCCTATTGCCAGGACAACAAGAGGGAGCTGTCCTTGGGGGCCCTGGCCGCTGATCTTGTGATGCCAGGGAGTGAAGACCCCCTGCAATTTTTTTAAATTCATTCATGGGATGTGGGCGTTGCTGGCTAGGCCAGCATTTCTTGCCCATCCCTAACTGCCCTTGTTCAGAGGTCATTTAAGAGTCAACCACATTGCTGTGGGTCTGGAGTCACATGTAGGCCAGACCAGGTAAGGACAGCACTAAAGGACATTAGTGAACCAGATAGGTTTTTACAACAACCAATAATGGCTTCATGGTCATTTTTATTGAATTCCATGAATTTTATTGAATTGTTGTGGCCGGATTCAAACCCGGGTCCCTCACCCTGGGTCTCTAGATTACTAGCCCAGTGACAATACCATTACACTATTGCCTCCCAGTGCCCAAGTGCTGAATGCCCTCTGAACAACATTAAGGGCACCTTCTTATCAAATTCCAAGTCTGACCCACTGACCCTCTTATTGGGCTGGGGTTGTGTCTTGGGGCAGCCTTGACTTGTTCCCCACTTTGTGCCCACCTCTCTCCACCCATAGCTCTCCTTGTAAGCCAGAAGGAGCAGGAGTGTTTCCTCCCAGCACCCCCCAAGTGCCCCCAACATCAAAAACCCATAAAAACACTCCCATCCCAGTTCTGGATCACCATCACCCCCACCTATCCTCAGCCCACCGGGGTCATGGATTGTACCCCCACTGGGACTGGATTCTGTCTGTGGGTCAGGGATTAGATCCTTCCAGGAATAGACCTCCTCAGAGCCGGGGATAAGTCATACAAACAGCAGGGATTTTGTTTTTACTGGCTAATTATAAGCAACATCATCTGTGTAAAAAAGGCAGGGAGGTTTCCAAAGTCTATGTTCATGATTTTTCTATAAACAAATAAAGGGATGAATCCTTCCCCAAATAAAACAAAAACTTTGCCAAATTGAACACTGTCTTCCTGTATGGCCCTGGTCTGCATTGCTGCTTTGACATTTTCTCATTTGTGGCATAATTGAACTCTGCTTTAGTTTTATATTTCTATCAGGACTATCCATCAAAGGCCATTATAAATCCTGACCAACACTCAATGGAAGCCTCTGGCCTGGAGCCTCGCCCTGTGGGAGCAGATATTGCAAACACAAACACACTTCCGAGGATTGTTCTATTCATTGTTTGGAAAAAATCAGCTCCCATCTTTGGAGGTCTGCTTCCAAACACATGGAGGAAGGGGAAAGTAAGTTTACACACAGAGTTGTTGTGATCTGGAATGCACTGTGTGAAAGGCTGATGGGAGCAGATGCAATGCTAACTTTCAAAAGGAAATGAGATAAATACTTGAAAAGGAAAATATTTGCAGGGTATTGAAAAAAGGGCAGAAAGAGTGGGACAAACTGGATACTTTTTTAAAGAGCTAGCACACACACCATGCCCTGAATGGCCTGCTTCTGTGCTGTAAGATTCTAGGATGTAACAATGCAGCCTCCTGGGACAACATAGGTTTGAGGTCATTTAGATTTTTAGTAAATGCATAAATTATGAAACATGCACTACCTGTCTACAAACCAGATGATGTAGTCACCGTTGTACTGACTAATTTGTCACATTAATCATTGAGCCGTTTCATTGACATCGCTTTCCCCTTCATGACCTACTGTTTAGCAGGTGCTTGGATAGCAATTAATTTTTTTGCATTAATATGCAAGCACCAGACAACAAATTGTACAGCAACTGCAGCGCTCTTTAATAGACATAGGATGAAAGTGTACCTAATAAATACTGGAGGCACGTGCACCTTCATGTTGACAAGTGCTCAGCCTTAAAAGGGAGGTTTAAAAACCAATAACAGTAGTTACGTGGGATGCATCAGCTCTCCTTTTGTAATTTCATGCCGTTTTTACAGCTAACGCCTGAAAACCTTGCTTCAGTCATCAAAATACAGCCAGTGTCAGTGTTCACATCAGCTCACAAACACATGAAAGGATCAGCCAGTCCAAGGAGCCTGCCCCACATTGATAAGATGCTGTAAATCTCATAATTCACAACATCTGTCCATCCACCAGTAGCCATGGAATCTTCTGGAAGAGGTTAAAAAACAGATTTTAAAGGACCAAGGCCATTTAGGTGAGAAAGGAAATTGTGAAAGGTGCTTTCCAACACCCTTAGGCCACATTGACTATGATTTATATGACCTCATATTCCACCTACCTCCTGTATGCTGAATACATAATCCCACCCCATCCAGGAACTGCCCCAGCTCCCCCTTGAAGCTATGCATTGTGTCAGCACGTACAGAACAAGCCGACAAGTTGTTCCTTAGCTTTACCATCCTCTGATACAAGGAGCACCTCCTGACAGCTAACCTACTCCTGCCATTGAGTAGCTTCCATTGGAATAACATGCCAATCATTCCTGCAACCAAAGCACAGTGACCTCACTAGGATATTAGACCCCTGTCTCTGAAAAATTGAGAGTTGTCAACCAAACAAAGCAGTAAACATAGAAGACCTGCCCCAATTCCCTTAAAGAGAAAAGCCCGAAAGCATTTGTGAATACTTTAAGTTATATTTTCAAAAAATAATTATAACTAACAACCATAGTGCTAGTACTTCACAGTGTACAACTGGAATGGTTGAATATAAATGGAACTAAGAAAGCGCATCCTTGGGAAAAGAATAAAGTCCTACAGCAAATAATCTGGTTCATGGTTATTGCCTTTTACCGGATGGGTTGGGGAGGGTGAGGGGTGGTGCAGAGAGGATGAAGGGGAGTTTAAAATTCCAGTTTTAGGTTAACACTTACAATCATGATTTCAGCAGGAGAACTGTGAGAAAATGCAGTTTGCAACAAATATAACTTGACCTGTATTGTGGGTTCACATGTTGAACTCTGAGCACACAATACAGCTATCAGGTTCAGCAGCAAAGCACTGATGCATTGATCTGTTATCCAAGGTACAAGCAGTGATAGAATAAATCAGACAGCATTACTGCATTATAGAAAGAAAAAGGGATATACCCTCAACCAAGGAAATTCTTTAGCCTTGAGCTAAACAAGGGAAGAAATTAAAACCAGAGTTTCATTACTGAAAATAATATTTTAAAATATGTTTGAAGACTATTAGTTACGACATTCAGTTTATTTTTTTTTCTGGTTGTATGTGCTTTTTTATAGCTTGCTTTTAAAGTCTTAAATCAGACAAAAGGATGATTGCAACGAGACTTGAAGGAAGTCATAAATATTTTAAGAAGACAAGTTATTTCGTAAGATATAAATCAATGAAGATTTTACATTAACCAAAATGTGGAACTAACGAAGTAGTCTCACTGAAAGACACACGTTTGGATGGACTAGCTTGGCCATTTATGAGCTGGTCTTTCTCTCCATAGTCAAACCCACAGAGTCTTAGAGAACAAGGATAATTCAAACTCATCTTCACACACTTTCCTCTGATTCCTTGCATCTCTCCTTTCATTCTCACTTTAGGAATTATATGTGGGGAATTAAGGTAATAATTTATATACACAATCTAGGTCAACATGTGTCTTCTGACCCCTGTCCAGCCTTTGCCTTCTAGATCCCATTTGTAGCCCCTCCTCACAAGCCCACATCCTGCAATCCCAAGTTTCTTTCCCCCTACCAACCTGATCACATCCATGAAGCCTCCTCACTGGCTCCTTTGATCCTCCCCTACCCCATCTCCACAACATATGCAGCAAGCCAGCTTTAACCGTGAGCACCACCATTGATTTTATTGGTGCATGTTGTTGATGGTGGTCTTGGCATCTTTTCCCTGCCTAAAACTAGATCTTGATGAGAAAAAAATTCCTCCAAACTAATGTTAAGAAAATCAAAGCCATCTTTTAGCTCCCATCAGCATCTTTGTGCCTCTGCCCTGACCTCTGTTAATTGTCCTAGCTCCCATCTCAATCTTAGCCCTGAGAAGTGAAACTTTGGCATCTCGCTTGACCCTGATCTGAGTCTTCTTCTACTTCCAAAGCATTATACATTTCTGCCTCAACATCGTCCCCACCACTGTTGCAACGCTAGACCATGCCTCCATCACCCTATGGCTCGGGTTCTCCACGATCCTCTTTGCTGCCCTGCCTCCATCCTTCACAAGCCACAAATTATCCAGAATGACACAGTTTACACCCTCTTCCTCAATAAGTTTCCCTGGCTTCCTACATGCCAAATGATCAATAAGATTTCCATCATCATGTTCATCACTTTTTGAAATGTCTGTGCATACAGTCTGTTCTGCTCCAACACTGGGCCATTATTCATTCCCTGCTGTCTCTACCCCATGTCTGGTAGCCACTATCTCAATCATTTTGTCCATGTCCTCTGGACTCCTCTACCTTGCCACTTTCCTCCCTGATTTCAAAAACTTTCTTAATGTCCTCTCTTTAACCATGCTCCCCAGCTTGTTTCTATTTCTATCTTCTCTCCTAGCATTGCCCACCTTTCTGTAAAGTGTCTGAGAAGAAGCTGTGTTCTAACAGTGTTCTTGTTGAGAAGCTCTACCAGAGAAATGTTGGTTCTTAGGAATTTCAGCACAATTTGGCCACTGGGGTTTTGATTGTCACTTCTGCGCTATCAGCAGTCCATGTTCAAACAATAGCTGCATGTATGGTTACAGGATACTGAGGTTGGGCAGGTCAACTGAAGGCTGTGAATTTACTACTTTATTATTCACTAATAAAAGTGGTGGTGCTCTCTTATCAGTTTAGTAATAAAACTGACAAATTATTTAATATCAATTTGGTAATAAAACTGGTGGATTATTTAATGTGAAGCATATTTTAAGAGCGTCACATTCTGAAATATCCTAGTTCCAGTAATCCTAGTTGCAAATTCACATGGGATAGCAACAGCATGTGGAACACATTTTCTCAGAGAACAGACAAATTTATAAGTTCAGTCTTACTCATCTCATCACAAGATGATGTTGAGTGCAGCTCAGCCATTTGCACCACAAGATAGTGGAGAAGGAGGAGGAGTAGAAGAACTTGAGGACTCAAGGGGGCGCTAGTGAGAGAAGTGGGTAGAAATTGAGGTCAAGTCAATCAGATCCACTAATGTACACCACTAATGTACAGTGGCTGGATATAAGGCAGCAGACCTAACAACTTTCAAACTCAGAAATGGTGTATGACATGGGAAGCCTGAAGTTAAATGTTTGTTTAAAATGTTTTTTTTTTAAATGACTAAAGACATGATAAAATGCTCGATAAATTCAAGCTCTTTCCTCTCAGGAATATGTTCCTTCATTTGAATTTGTTTGGGGTTAACTAAAGGATCACTTGATTCGCTCCAGTTTCACTTTAATGTTTTGAAAAAAGTTGGATTTTTCATGTCAGAATTGGCTATGTAACTGCCAGAATATATGAAAGAGCACACAACCTAAAGGGACATATATCTGAACATTCTCCACAACACTTCAACACACATATTTGCATCAGAGAGTAAGTACAAGAAAATATAAGCAATTGCAATGTGCAAGTCCAAGAATAAGTACCATTTTGTTAAAGCATATTTGCCCTTGAGGGCATCATTTACAAATTCCATTGACTCCCGTGTACATAAATACAATAAGCAAAAAGACAGATTTTTAGGCAAGGTTTCCACTGAATTAATTATGTGTCACATAAGATGCAAATAGGCTTTTAGACACTCATCACCTATCATTACATTTTGCTCTCCATTGGCAGCAATCACAGCCTTATGTCTGTCAAGCATTTGCTTAACAGGATTAAGTGCCAAGTAATGTTGCTTCATTCCTACGGGAGCAATTCTTAAATGTCTCCTGTCCGTTTAGCTTTCTGGCATTGACTGGGCCTTGCAAATGAAAGCTTCGTCACAGAATAGAATTTTTATGTAATGACTCTTCAGAGCTTTAAGGCATAAGGCCCTTTGTTCTGAATTAAACAGGTAGATTTTATTTTCCACAGTATAGACAATTATGCTGTGTATTATTTGTTGGTGATGAGTCTTTCTTTTATTTATATACACGATATGGGCAGGTGAGCAGCACTGCTGACAAGGTATCAAAACATTCATTTTTCTGCTGTGGAGTGAAGTTGGCTGTGGGTCAAATGTTGATAGTGTTTCCGTTGTGGGGTGGGGTGGAGAGAAAAATGTAACCAAAACCTGTTAAGTTTGCAATATATGATAGAAAATTGGCCAAGATTTTCAGAGTAAATTAATTTCGAAATAGATAGTTTGCATTTTACTTGAGAAACTGAACACGATTCTATCTAAGAGATCAATCTTTATGTGGTGCAGCTCCAGTCCAGATGATAGGTGCTACAATGGACACAAAAGAAATTTTTAATTTATTCAATATTTACTTCTACCTCTGTTTAAACATTAAAGGGAGTTTAATCTCCTTTGCCCTACAGGCTGTCCATTCATTATTAACTATTTTCATTCTGCATATGTCAAAATAAGGTTTAAAGTACACTGTTTTTTAAAGATTATTTTTCCTGCTTTGAGATCATGTTACCCAAATGGAAAATCAAGAGGCAAAAGAGAGGGAGGAACTTAAAACAATCACAATCACGAGAGAAAAAGTACCAGGAAAACTAATGAGGTTAAAAGCTGACAAGTCCCCGGGCCTGATCACTTGCATCCTGGGGTCTTAAAAGAAGCGGCTGCAGAAATAGGGGATATATTGGTTATAATCTTCCAAAATTCCTTAGATTCTGGAAAGGTCTCACTGGATTGGAAAATCACAAATGTAACACCTCTATTCAACAAAAGAGGGAAACAGAAAGTGGAAAACTATAGGCCAGTTAGTCTGACATCTATCATTGGGGGAAATGCTAGAATTCATTATTAAGAGGTAGTAGCAGGGCATTTGGAAATCATAATACAATCAGATAGAGCCAACATGTCATATTTGACAAATTAAGAACATAAGCATATAAAAAAATGAGTAGGAGTAGGCCGTTCAGACCCCCATGCCTGCTCTGCCATTCAACAAGATCATGGCTAACCTGATTGTGGCCTTAACTCCACTTTCTTGCCTGCGCACCATGACCCTTGACACTCTTGTCAATCAAAAATCTTCTAACCCTACGCCAATTTGCTTGTGGCTCAGGTGGTAATCCAGGGATTATTACCTTTGTGGTTCTGCTTTTTAATTTAGCTCCTAGCTGCTCCTACTCCCTTAGCAGAATCTCTTTCTTAGTCCTATCTACGTCATTGGTAACCATGTGGACCATGACTACTGGATCCTTCCCATTCCACTCCAAGTTCTTCTCCAGCCCTGAGGAGATGTCCTTAACCCTGGCACTGGGCACTAACATTCTTGGCTGCAGGGAACTAATTGAGGCACAGAGGTGCCTCAGGGAGATTAATTTTAAGTTTTAACAGTTCAATAAAGTGTTGAAAATTTTTTTATGACATGTCCCCTCATGTGAAACTGCCACTGGAGCTGGAACATGTGCATTAATTTCAATAAAAATTTTTGAGAAAATTTAAAATCATTCATGAAACCTCATCCCGCCCGTGGATGAGGTTCCATGAAAAATGTGAAGGCTGCCTGGACTCTTCGCCTGCCCACAAACCTTAAGGTTGGACGGGCAGCTCCATTAATTATTTTAATTGTTAGTTAAATGGCCTTAATAGGCCTTTGACAGTTTGGCGGGCGTGCAGCCGAGGTGGCTGAGTACCCGCCAAACTGAAAATCTAAATGACACGTGATGACGTCAGGATGCAGGCCCGACATCACACCGCATCATTTTACGCCTTGGCGAGTGGGCCCTGCCCCCGCTCACCAAGCCAAAGAGTCTCCCCATGGTTTTGTGAAAGGGAAATCGTGTTTGACAAATTAAGAACATAAGAACATAAAAAATGGGAGCAGGGATATGCCATTGTTGGACAATTGCAAGGACTGAGGCGCTTCCATTGATACCTTCTGGATCCCCATACCTGCCTCACTCACAATCACACCCTCCTGTTCCTGACCACACACTAAATTCAAAGCACCTATGGGTGTGACTGCCTCCTCGAATAAAGTGCCCAGGTAACTTCCCCCTACCAAATACATCGCAGTGTCCAAAGCTCTAACTCCAGCACATCAACTCTGAGCTGAAGTTCCCCAAGCTGCAGACACTTACTGCAGGTTTAGTTGCTGCGGATCACACAGGTGTTTGCCAGCTCCTACATGCCACAGCTGCTACACTTTGCTGCCATCTTTACTGTGTTTTATTTAACAAATTAGCTTTAGAAATATCAATCAAATGAGTATCTGTAGTTATATTAAGTGATTTAACTAATCAAGCTATACTAACTAAACTAATCTAAGCTATAAATTTAGTAGAATGCTTATCTCTCCCAGTACCAGTTTAAACTACTGGCCCAGTTTATCGAGAGAAAAGAAACTTAAAACACACCAGCACTTACCTGCTCACCCAATTAATGCTTCCAGACTTCAGCTTTTACATCCCACTGCTGGTCTCCAACTCCCTTTCTCGGATCACTCCATTTTTGTAAAAGGTCAGAACCACATTTTCTCCCTCACTGCACCAAATTCTCTCACTTATCAAATTCCCAAGCTTACACTTTGTCTTGAGCTTCTATCATCGTGCTTGCTTACTTCATGAGCTAAAATTCTACAGAGCTGAGACGGGCATTTCTGGCAAGAGAAATCAATTCTAACTAGCTACCTAATTAACTTTAGCTGCCTCTCTAGTAGGGAGCTTGCTTATCCCTGACTATGACTAAAAGAAACTTAACTTTAACAGTAAATTGTAGTTAAATGCTCAATGCAAACTTGACTAGATTTTAGAAAGAGATTAACCTTTAAAATTCCCTCACTTAACAAATTCCCAAGCTAACACTCTGTCTCAAGCTGCACTCAGTAATAAGCTCCAATCTTCCTGCTTGTTTATTAGAGTTCTTTGATAAAGTAACAAGCAGAGTAGATAAAGGGGAACCGGTAGATGTAATATATTTTGATTTACAAAAGGCATACAATAAAGTGCCATATAAAAGATTATTACACAAGATCTCATGGTGTTAATGGTGATATATTAGTGTGGATAGAGGATTTATAACTAACAGGAAACAGAGAGTCAGGATAAATGGGTCATTTTCAAATTGGCAAACTGTAACTAATGGAGTGCCTCAGGGTTCAGTTTTGGGGCCTTAACTATTTACAATCTATATTAATGACTTGGATGAAGGGACAGACTATATTGTAGCTAAATTTGTTAATGATACAAAGATAGGTACAAAAGCAAGTTGTGAGAAGGATACAAAGTGTATAAAGGGGATATAGATAGCTGAAGTGAGTGGGAAAAATTTGGCAGATGGAGTATAACGTGATAAAGTGTGAGGTTTTCCACTTTGGGAGGAAGAATAGAAAAACAGAATATTATTTAAATGGAAAGAGACTTCAGAATGCTGCAGTACAGAGGGATCTTGTACATGAATCACAAAAAGTCAGCATGTAGGTAGAGCAAGTAATTAGGAATGCAGATGGAATGTTGGCCTTTATTGCAAGGGGAATGGAGTATAAAAGTGGGGAAGACTTGCTCCAACTGTACAAGGCATTGATGAGGCCGCACCTGGGAGTACTGTGTACAATTTTGGTCTCCTTTCTTAAGGGGGGATATAGTGGCATTGCAAGAAGTTCAGAGAAGGTCTTCTAGGCTAATTCCTGGGATGAAGGAAGGTTCATGAGGAAAGGTTGAGCAGGTTGAGCCTATATCCATTAAAATTTAGAAGAATGAGAGGTGATCTTATTGAAACATAAACATCTGAGGGGGCTTTACAGGGTAGATGTTGAGAAGATGCTTCCCCTCGTGAGGGGATCTAGAACTCGGGACACAGTTTAAAAATAAGGTGTCTCCCATTTAAGACAGAGATGATGAGGAATTTCTTCTCTCAGAGGATCATTAGTTTTTGTAATCCTCTTCCAGAGTGAACAGTGGAGGCTGGGTCATTGAATATATTCAAGGCTGAGTTAGACATATTTTTGATCTACAAGGGGGTCAAAGGTTATGGGGGTGTGGGTGGGGGTGGTGGTGGAAGCAGGCAAAAATGGAACAGAAGCTACAATCAGATCCATCATGATCTTAGTGAATGTTGGAGCAGGCTCAATGGGCCAATGGCCTACTCCTGCTCCTATTTCTTATAATCTTGTGAACTTTTCTTTGATATCATGATATCACTATCTTTGCATTTGTCTACCTCAAACCTTAATCATAATTTAAGTTTATCTATATTAGGTCTGAGGATACTTTGGAGACATAGGAACATATAAAAGAACAAAGGAATAGGAGTAGGCTATTCACTCACCCAACCCCACCCCCAATCTTGTCCTGCCTTTCACTTACATCATTTGTTCTGTGTCTCAACTCCATTTTCCCACCTTTGTCCCATATTCCTTCACAACCTTTTCCCAACAAAAATCAATTTTAAAATTTTTAATTGATCCCTTTCAGCCGCAACAGCTTTTTGAGGGGATAAGAGTTCCAGATTTCCACTATCCTTGTGTGAAGAAGCATTTCCTGATATCACCTCTGAACTGCCTAGCTCTAATGGTTATATCCCTTTGTTCTGAACTTACCTCACCAGAGAAAATAGATTTTTCCTATTACTCCTGAATCTTCTATACTTAAACAAATGCAAGCCTCTTCTACGCTACCTATCCTCATAATTTAATCCTTTAAACTCAAGCATCATGTTGGTGAATCAGAGCTGCAGCCCCTTCAAGGGGAACATATCCTTCATGAGGTATATGGTGCCCAGAACTGATTGCAATATTCAAGTTGTGGTTTAACCAGAGCTTTATACATCTGTAACATAACTCACCCTTTTATATTCAAGTCCTCTTGACATAAGGCTAACATTCCAGTTTTATTTATTTTTTATGCCTGTTCACTTTCTTCCAGTAATTTATGCATTTGGGCCTCTTAATCTCTCTGTTCGTCCACAGTTCCTAGTTTTGCACCAATGAGAAAATACTTTGATCTATCTTTCTTAGCCCCAAAGTGAATGTCTCCACACATCAGAATATTCTTTCCATACCATCATTTTCTGTGTGAGATGTAATCATGCTGTCATATGGTTGATACTGAAACCAATCTTTCATTCATTACTTTCATGTTGAAGAGGAAGTATCCTTTGGGTGGTGTGTATCTTAAGCTAGTTTGCTTTAGTTTGTGATAATCCATATTATAATTACTTTCAGAGTGGAACTTGTGCATGAGTATGACACAGCACTTTACACCAAAATCAACAGTAGACAATGATAAAAAGGGTCATGAGGACTCGAAACATCAACTTTGTTCTTCTCCGCTGATGCTGCCAGACCTGCTGAGTTTTTCCAGGTAATTCTGTTTTTGTTTTCAACAGTAGACAATGACTTGTTTCTCCAGCAGTATGCTCCTCTCTCACCGAGCAGCATACTTTTCATGATACTCAGGTCATGATGCTCAGTGTCCAGCATTTGTTTGTCATCACATCTACAAGGCACAAGTCAGGAGTGTGATGGAATACACCCCACTTGCCTCGATGAGAGCAGCCCCTCCAGCACTCAAGAAGCCATGCTCACTGCTTCGTGCCCAGGACACAGAGACCTGAAATTTACATGCAGGTTGCTGGCTTTACTGGACTAAAAATGCATTTAACGTAGAAGACTGTATTACATCATTACAGACACAGAGGGGTTGTGAGGAAGCACTTTATTTATGCAGCATTTGTCCATCCAGGACAAAGCAGCCCACTTGATTGGCACCACATCCACAAACATTCACTCCCCCTACCACCGACGCACAGTAGCAGCAGTGTATACCATCTACAAGATGCACTGCAGGAATTCACCAAGGCTTCTTAGACATCACCTTGCAAACCCACGACCACTACCACCTAGAAGGACAAGGGCAGCAGATAGATGGGAAAACCACCACCTGAAAGTTCCCTTCAAAGTCACTGACCAGCCTAACATGGAAATATATCGCCATTTCTTCACTGTCACTGGGTCAAAGTCCTGGAACTCACTCCCTAACAGCACTGTGGGTGTATCTGCATCACATGGACTGCAGCAGGTCAAGAAGGCAGCTCACCACCACCTTTTCAAGGGCAATTAGGGATAGGCAATAAATGCTGGCCCAGCCAGCAACGCTCACATTCCATGAACAAATCAAAATAACATTTCATTTCAGAGCTCTGCACCTGCATCGACCAACAACACTAACCATCTTGATATGGAATAACAAACTGGATTGTTGCAAAAAGGTAAATGAGTAATTTTTCTTTACATTGTATTCTGCTATTTTCTAAGTGGAAGCTCAAAAGTGCCATTTTCACAAGCCTCTCCTGACATATTTGTTTGAATTTTTAGACATATGGCAACTAATTCAAACTGGTCAGTACATCACCTCAATCAGATTCCTGATCTGTAGAGATTTGCACCTTCAGGTTAGGAATATTCTATTGCAATAGACATTCTGCACACCCAGAGTGTGAATGTAAATCTCAGTCAGAGACTAGAATGCAACTCACTTATAACTGTCATTAAATGAGCTACCTGACCAAACCATTCCTGGGGGAGAATTTTCTCCCCGTCGGGGGGAGATGGACGGGAGCGGGCGAGGACGGGCGCGTAGCCAATAGCTGCCCGTGATCGGCTGCGCGCCGCCATTTTAGTTGGGCGGGCCAATTAAGGCCTGCCCAGCATCCCACGCACCCGGAAGCGGTGTGTGCCCCTGTGTGGGCGGGGGGTGTAGGCTGATTCAGGACTTGCGCTCTTTCGCGCATGCCTGCAAAAGAGTGCAGAAATCTCCCTGAGGCAAAGAGCTACCTCAGGGAGATTAGTTTGTTATAGAAAAATTTCAATAAAGAAAAATAAAATTTTAAGACATGTCCCCTCATGTGACAGTGTCACATGAGCTGGGACATATCAATGAATTTAATAAAAAAATTTTATTAAGCTTTAAAAAACTTCATGAAACCTCATCCCGCCCGTGGATGAGGCTTCATGATAAATGTGAAGGCCGCATGGGCTCTTCGCCTGCCCATCAAGCTTAAGGTTGGACGGGCAGCTCAGTTAATTAGCTTATTCGGTGCTTAAAGGCCTTATTAGGCCTTTGACAGTTCAGCAGGTGCGCAGCTGCCAAACACAAGATCTGAATGACGCGCAGTGATGTCGGGACACATGCCCGACATCACCACGCATCATTTTATGTGTTGGCAAGTGGGCCCCGCCCCCCGCTCGCCAACCCAAAAATTCTGGTCCTGGGTTATAAACGATTCCCAAAGCTTTTTGTCACTGATCCTTTATAAGTGCCATGGCCACTGGTTATACCTTATAATGAATGTTACATTTTTGGGATTTTTCTGCCCTATATTCTATATTTTAGGTAACTGTTATAAGATCGTCCCAATTCCCAATCACTTCAAGAATATCCTTTACTAGCCTGGATTCCAGGCAACCTCTTGTTAACATGCCCAGGACAATGAACAGCAAAAGCTTTCTGATTATTTATTTTAATTATTGGAAGTAACCCATACCCCTACAATTTTTCTCTAATCCCCGATTAGCAGCAGCATATCACACAATTAAACCTTGTTTAAGGTTTAAATATCACATTTATTGTACAAAAAGTGAACTGACTTACACTAATACATTATGCATATGTTTACAGTAGAGGTTACGCTACCTTCGAAGAAGCTCTGCAAAAGAACAGGTCTGAATCCCTGTACTAAATAATTATTTTCACACAAAGGGTAATAGAACACTGAAATTCTCTCCCCCAAAAGGCCATGGCTGCTCGGTCAATTGGAACTGTCAAGACTGATATAGACAGTTCCGTAAGGGTATCAAGGGAGATGGGGTAAAGAGCAGTAAATAGAGTTGAGATGGAAATCGGTCATGATTTAATTGAATGGTGGAGCAGGCTTTAGGAGCTGAATGGCCTACTCCTGTTCCTAATGGTCCTATTCTTTTCAATTAAGATTTTATCTACATCGTGTAACTTCCTTCTTGTATTTCTCACCACTACAGAAGATGAGCAATTTAACCCTTCAAAGCACAAATGCAACTTCCATTTAATTTCAACTCAGTGAAATATATATTTCCCGTCAGTTGTGGATTTGATGTTTGCTGATGCCTCACTCCAATTCATCTACCTAAGTCGTTAGATTGTTGAATGAATACTTCACATTCATCTTCACCCAAGAGAATGAGGATGAAGGTATCGAACTCGGGGAGAGAGACTGCAAGGTTCTTAAGCAAATTTATATAGGGAGTGACAAGGTATTGGAGGTGTTGGCAGGCTTAAAAGTGGACAAATCTCCAGGTCCGGATGATTTGTGTCCCAGACTGCTGAGGGAGACAAGGGAGGAGATTACAGGGGCTCTGACCCAAATTTTTAATTCCTCTCTGGCCACGGGGGAGGTTACTTACCGGTACCGGATGAGCAGAAATCTCCTCTAATTAAGTATTGAAAAGACCAAAGCTATTGTTTCCAGTCCCCGCTCCAAAATCCATTCCATAGCTACTGACTCCAACCCTCTACAGGCATCAGCCTGAGATTAAGCCAGCCAGTTCACAACCTTAATGTTATATTTGATCCCAAGATGAACTTATGACTTCATATTCATGTCTTCACGAAAACCACCTCTGTAACGTCGCTCGACTTCGTCTTGTCTCAGCTCATCTGCTGCTGAAATCCTCATTCATGCCTTCATTACCTCTCGGCTCAACTGTTCCAATGCATTCCTGACAACCCTCTATATGACCCTTGACGTCATCCAAAACACTGCTGCCCATGCCTTAACTCATGGTAAGCTCCATCCACTGTCACCCTGTGCTCGCTGACCTACATTGGCCCCCAGTCAAGCAATGTCTAGATTTTAAAATTTTCATCTTTGTTTTCAAATCCCTCTATAGCCTCATCCCCTCCCTCTCTCTGTAATCTCCTCCAGCCTCTGAAATACCTGCGCTCCTCTAATTCTGGCCTCTTGTGCATCCCCAATTTTAATTGCTCCACCATAGGTGCCCTCCCCACACCTCTCCACTTCACAACCTGACCTTCTTCCTTTAAGACGCTACTTAAAACCTGCCTCTTTGACCAAGTTTTCAGTCATCTGATCTAATATCTCCTTATGTGGCTCAGTGTCATACCTTGGAACGTTTTATTATGTTAACTGCGCAATATAGATTATTGTTGAGTAACTGACAACCAATTCCAAAACAAGTGTTTGGACAAATAAATATACAGTTGGTATTTGTTTGAATGTTAGCTAGCACCTTTTCAAAACAAAGCTGAAAAATCCTTGCAACATTTGCATGGATCTAAGCAGAGACATAGGCCTGAATTTTTCAGGTGGCAGGGTCTCGCTTCCCGCTATCTGAAGAGTTGGCAGGGAACACATACCTGCCAACTTCGAGTGCCCCGCAGCCATTTTACGCTCAAATGATCATTAAGCGGCTGCAGGCAGGACTTCCACTCCTCGCTCAGGAGGAAGTCCTGCCTCAGATTGCCAGCCAATCTGATTGGCCAGCAGCTCTCCAGTCCCTGAAGCGACAAGACCTGCAGTGGGCTGGTGAGGAAATGCAGGAGGACGCCCAAAACAAAGTCCGGGCACCAGAGGCCCAGGTAACTTAAAAGGGTCCCAGGGCAGAGAGGGTACGGAAGGCCTGGAGAAGGGTGGGAGGCGGTAGCGTGAAAGGGACGATTGTGGTCTCAGGGGAGAAGCCTGGAGGGAGGGAGGTCCGGAGACCACCGGACCTTAAATTGGGGGTGCCTGACTTCAGAAGGGAGCCTCTAATGGAGCCAAGCCCCGCATCCCTCTTCCCGCCCAGTCTAACTCCGGGCTGTTCTGACCTACTGTCTCCTTTTGTGGCTTAGTGTCAGCATTTTTATTGATAATGCCCCTGTGAATGCCTTGGGAATTTTTGCTACATTAAAGACCAGTTGTTGTTGTTGGGATGAATGAGCAGTTGATGGCGAGGTTAGTGAGTAGTTATGATGCTTTATAATAAATATAGGAGACAGCCAGACTATGGGAAATGAAAGCAGTAAGGTCAAACTACGGTGGGTGGAGGGAGGGGGCGCGGGGGCAGGGGGCACGTGGGGGGTTGTAGGGTTCCATTTGTAAATAGCTGAGATCATGATTTGCTGATTAATCAATTAGCTGACTGTAGCTGTCTGAAATTGATTCAGAACCAGATTGGGGAAGGAGAAAGTATTCCAGAAAATGAATTTTGCATGGAAGTGTTCACAGCTCTGTGATGTAGTCCTGATGCAGAACATGCTGTTGAAGCATTGTTTTTCCACCCCATATTTATCCCTCAACCAAAACACATTATCTGCTCATTATCTCCTTGTTGTTTGTGGGAGCTTGCTGTGTGCAAATTGGCTGGCATGTTTCCTACATTACATCAGTGGCTACACTCAAAGTAGTTAAGTTACTGTAAAGTGCTCAGGGACATCTGAGGTTGTGGAAGGCACTGGATAAATAGAATGCGATTTACTTTTTTGGACCACGTAAAGGCTTGACAGTTAAATAGAAATTATTAGCTTTCTGAATTTAGGAATTTAACAAAAGCTCGAACAGTCCTCAGTGACAACTGGTGGCATTTTATATAATGAGTGATCATGTTTGGCACGATATCTTCTGTCAAATTTAATTTTCCCATAGTCATTCCAGTCTACTCATTTTTCTCAATGTTCTCCCCTATTATCTTGGTTTTATAGTTACCTCTCACTCTGTGCCATTAAAAAATACACATTTTGATAACCTGCAATAATCACCCCTTTTGACAGGATCCCACACATCAAAGTGTGACTCAATTTTTTTTATCAAATATGTGTGGTAAATGTAATAACTGACTTGTGATTTTTTTTGCCTCTCACAGTGCTGACGCATCATCCACACATATTTCACAAATGCCTGCAACAGAGATGTTTGTATGAAGGCTGCTGTATGCAATTTTCTTACCCAGCTCCTCGTGCTTGTTAAAGGTCCCCATTCTAGGTGCATAAATATACATAGATTCAAATTCAAAGTGTATTCAAGCTTTTAAATCATGCCATTGAGTGAGCACTTAATGGAGAAAAGAATTTCTTAAAATTGCATTCTTTTAGTGGGAATGGAATTATAGTGGAATTCTAATGAAACAATAGGTAGATCATTTTAATATGGTTGCAATGCACATTTTTGAAGTCATATTGCACAGCACAATATCCAGGCTATATATCCTAAATGTACAAACAGAATGCTAAATGGAGAGTTGCATTCATTTGCAAGGACACTCTAGTTAACTCAAAATTCACAGTCATGGTTGATTATCAGCTATTATGTAAATATCACCATATATAAGGAGTGTAAAATCCAGCTTCAAATCAATCTGTGGTCAGAATTTTATGCTCCCCTACTAGTAAGATTTTAGGCAGAGGGTAGCTTAAAACTGAAGGGACAGGATTCCTTCCAGGTTCCCGCCCACCCCGACCACACAGCAATTTTACGCTGGGGCGGGAAAAGCCTCGGACAGGAAAGCGCCCTTTCTCCAATTGAGGCATCTTAAAGGAGGAAAGAGACAGAGAGGCGTAGAGGTTTAGGGCCAAGGCTACTGAATGGGTGAAGCAATTAAAATTGGGGATGCCAGATCTGGAGGAGCAAACAGATCTCGGCGGTTTGTAGGGCTACAGGAAGTTACAGAGATAGGGACGGGTGATGCCATGGAGGGATTTGAAAACTGATTTAAAACTGAGGTCAGACAAGGAACCGGTTTAGGTCAGCAAGCACAGGGGTGATGAGTGAACAGAACTTGGTGCAGAGTAAGATATGGGATGCAGAGGTTTAAATCAGCATAAGTTCAGTGAGGGTAGAAGATGGGAGGCCTGCCTGGACAACACTGCAATAGTCAAGTCTGGCGGTAACAAAAGCATGCAAGAGGCAGTAGCAGCAGAGTTGAGCCAGAGTCAGAATCAGGTGATGTTCCAGAGGTGGAATTAGACAGTCTGGGTGATGGAGCAGATATGTGGTCTGAAGCTCATCTCAGGGTCAAACAAAACACCAAAGCTGTGAATGTTCAGTCAGTGCCAGGGAAATGGCTGGAAACAGTGGGAAGGGAACTGAGTTTGTGACAGGGATGAAAGATATTGGTTTCAATGTTCCCAAAATATAGATGTGTTGCAGATCTTGCTGTGTGCAAATTGGCTGGTGTATTCACTTTAGTGGCAGTGGTCACATTTCAAAAAGGAATTTGTGTGAAGTGCTTCGAGGCATTGCTCAGGGACATGATAAAATGTTACTTAAATGCAAGTATTTACTCTCCACATATTGCCTCAATTACAGAATGCTTGAAAGAACAGAAGGGGCTCAAGATGCTTTTTGGGTAATTAGATAACACACATCCATGGAATACAGGTAAATAACCATGTGCCATCCTTTATATGACACTAGCTCCATCTTTAACTCTTTGTTTAAAATAATATATAATGGTGTGGTATACTTTTGTATTAGTCACAATCAATTTGGGAAACAAAAGCAATGCAGTCAATTTCCATCCCATTTAAGCATCGCAATTTATTTAGAAAGCACCGATTGTCCTCTTCCTAATATAATTCGAAACAATACTTAATAAAAAGTACAAGCACACACAATATCAGAAAATATATTGTACAACCAACATCACTAAAATAGATGCTGATCATTATCACTTTGCCGTTTGACAAAGCTTGCTGTGCACAGATTAGCTGCTGTGTTTCCTACGTTATCAGTGACTACACTTCAAAAGCATTTAATTGGCTGTAAGTGCTTTAGGGTGTCCTGTGGTAGCAAAAAGTGCCAGATAGAAATCATACAATCATCCAACAGGTTCGAGGTTCTTGCAGCCTGTATGGGTGAAAGTGGTGGCTACAGGGTGAATGAGAAAACTGACCATGGCATCATGATACAGAGAGCCATTCAGGCAGCCAGGGTTAAGGAGTGGGGAAGAGTGGGTGGTGTTAATAAGAATGTAGTGGTAGTATTAGTCAGGGGGATAGACACAGTTCTCTGCAGCCCTCAGCAGCAGTCCAGACAGCTGTGTTGCTTGCCCAGTGCCAGGGTTTGGGATATCTGCTCAAGGCTGGAGAGAAACTTGCAGAGGGAGGGGAGGATCCATATAGGTACCAATGGCATCAATAGAAGTAGGAAAGTAGCTCTGCTGAGGGAGTATGAACAGCAACATAATTTAAAAAGCAGGACCTCAAAGGTGATCATCTCTGGATTACTACCTTATCCACGAGCAAATTGGTGTGGGGTGAATCAGATTAGAGAGTTAAATGCACGGCTCAAAGATTGGTGTGGGAGAAATGGGTTTCAATTCATGGGGCACTGTACCGTTGGGATGATCTTCACCTGAACCATGCTGGGACCAGTATTCTGGCAAGTCCTGTAACTAGGGTAATAGAAAGGGCTTTAAATTAAATAGTGGGGGAAAGGGATAAAGTTTGGGAAGATGTGATAAATTTAATAGAGAAGACAAGGCAAGAGGCCAAGTTAGAAATAATGGAAACAATGATCAGAGCATGACAGGAAGGGATGGATTGTACAAGCCTAAGAGTGCAGCATCAGGTAAGGCTAGAGATTACAAAATTAATAAAAAGACAGAACTAAAGGCTCTGTATCTGAATGCATGTAGTATTTGTAATAAAACAGATGAATTGACAGTACAAATAGAAATAAATATGTACGATCTGATAGCCATTACAGAGACATGGCTTCAGGATGATAAAGACTGGGACCTGAATATTCAAGGGTACATGACATTTAGAAAGGACATGAAGCTAGGAAAAGGTGGAGGGTAGCTCTGTTAATTAAGGATGACAATGGTACAATAGAGAGAGATGACCTTAGTTCTGGAGATCAAGATATAGAATCAGTTTGGGTAGAGATGAGAAATAGTAAGAGTAAGAAATCACTTATGGGCATGTTTTATAGGCCTCCTAACAGTAACCAAACTGCAGGACAGGGTATACAGGAAAAAATAATGGGGACTTGTGAGAAAGGTATGGCAATAACCATGGGTGATTTTAATTTACATATAGATTGGACAAATCAGATTGGCAAATGTAGCCTGGGCATTGAGTTTTTGAGCTTTTTCGGGACAATTTCTTATAGCAGCACATTTTAGCACCAACCAGAGAGCTGGCTATACCAGATCTGGTAATGTGCGGTGAGACAGGATTAATTAATGACCTCATAGTGAAGGCACCCCTAGGTAGCAGTGATCATAATATGATTGAAGTTTCCATTCAATTTGAAGGAGAGAGGAGCAGATCAAAGGCTAGTGTTAAACTTAAATAAGGGCAATTATGAAGGTATGAAGACAGAGCTGGTAAATGAACTAGGAAATTAGGTTAAGGGATAGGTCAGTAGAAATGCAGTGACAGACATTTAAGGAGATATTTCAGAATGCTCAGAAAAGATACATTCCAGTGAGAAAGAAAGACTAAGGGAAGGACACACCATCCGTGGCTAACCAAAGAAGTTAAAGATAGTATCGAATTGAAAGCAAAAGCTATAATTCCACAAAGATGACTGGCAGGTCAGAAGATTGGACAGAATATAAAGAACAGTAAAGAATGGCTAAAAGATTAATAAGGAGAGGGAAATTAGAGTATGAGAGATTAGAATATTAGAAAGCTAGCTTGAAATATAAGAGTGTAAGAGTTTCTACAGGTATTTAAAAAGGACAAGAATAAGTAAAGTGAGTGTTGGTGCTCTGGAGAATGAAAATGAGGAATTAATCATGGAAAATAAGGAAATAGCGGATGAATTGAACAGATATTTTGCGTCTGTCTTCACTGCAGAGGATACAAATAACATCCCAGAAATAATTGTAAATCAGATGGTGAAAGGGAGGGAGGAACTTAAAACAATTACAATCACGAGGGAAAGGGAAAATTATTAGAACTAAAAGCTGACAAGTTCCCAGGTCCTGATGGACTTCATCCTAGGGTCTTAAAAGAAGTGGCTGCGGAGATAGCAGATACATTGATTTTAATTTTCCAAAATTCCCTAGATTCTGGAAAGGTCCAATCAGATTGGAAAATAGTAAATGTTGCTCCTCTATTCAAGAAAGGAGGGAGACAGAAAGCAGGAAACTACAAGCCAGTTAGCTTAACAACTGTCATAGGGAAATTGCTGGAATCTATTATTAAGTCCGTTACAGTGGGACACTTAGAAAATCTCAGTGCAATCAGGCAGCATCAATGGTTTTGTGAAAGGGAAATCATGTTTGACTAATTTATTTGAGTTCTTTGAAGTAGTAACAAGCAACATGGATAAAGGGGAACCTGTCGATGTGCTGTACTTAGATTTCCAGAAGGCACTTGACAAGGTGCCACATCAAAGGTTACTATGCAAAATAAGAGCTCATGGTGTAGGAGGAAACATAGTAGCTTGGATAGAGGATTGCTTAGCTAACAGGAAACAGAGTAGAGATAAATGGGTCATTTTCGGGTGGGCAAGACGTGACAAGTGAAGCGCCACAGGGATCAGTGCTGGGGCTTCAACTACTTACAATTTACACCAATGACTTGGATGAAGGGACTAAATGTATGGCTGCTGGTGGCACAAAGCTAGATAGGAAAATAAGTTGTGAAGAGGATATAAGGAATCTACAAAGGGACACAGGTAGTTTAAGCAAGTGGGCAAAAATTTGGCAGATCGAATATAATGTGGGAAAATGTAAACTTGCCCACTTTGGCAGGAAGAATAGAAAAGGGGCATGTTATTTAAATGGAGAGAAATTGCAGAACTTTGAGGTATAATGGTGTCAAGAGTCCTGGTACATGAATCATGAAAAGTTAATATGCAGGTGCAGCAAGTGATTAGGAAGGCATATGGAATGTTGTCATTTATTGCAAGGGGAATGGAATGTAAAAGTAGGGAAAAGCTGTACAAGGCATTGATGAGACCACATCTAGAGTACTGTGTACAGTTTTGATCTTCTTATTTAAGAAAGGATATAAATGTATCAGAAGCAGTTCAGAGAAGGTTCACTTAACTAATACCTAGGTTGCGAGGGGGGCGGTTATCTTAAGGGGAAATGTTGGACAGGCTGGGCCTGTATCTACTAGAGTTTAGAAGAATGAGAGGTAACCTTACTGAAACACATAAGATCCTGAGAAGACTTGACAGGGTGAATGCTGAAAAGATGTTTCCCCTTCTGGGAAAGACTAGAACTAGAGGACACAGTTAAAAAATAAGGGGTCTCCCATTTAAGATAGAGATGAGAAGAATCTTTTACTCTCGTGAATCTTTGGAACTCTCTTTCCCAGACAGCAGAGGAGGCAGGGTCCATGAATATTTTTAAGGCAGAGGAAGGTAGATTCCTGACTAACAAGGGAGTCAAAGGTTATCGGGGGTAGGTGGAATTTGAGGTTGAGGCCACAAACCGATCACCCGTGATCTTATTGAATGGCGGAGCAAGCTTGAGGGGCCAAATGGCCTAATCCTGCTCCAAATTTGTATATTCGTCTGCTCATGCAGAATGGAAAGAGACCCATGAAAGAGCTATCCAATTATTCCCAACTCATGCTTTATATCCATAGCCCTGCAAATTTTACTTTTACAAGTAAACATCCAACTTTCTTTGGAAAGTCACTACTGAATCTGCTTCTAACTTTTCTTTCAGTCAGTGCATTCTAAATCATCATAACTCACTACACCAAAAAAGAATTCTCATCCCTGCTCTCGTTCTTTCACCAAATACCTAAATTTGTGACGTCTGGTCACTGACGCTCCTTACATTGGAAACGGCTTCTCCCTAACTATTCAAACAAAATTCCTCAGGGTTTTGAGCTCCTCTGTGAAATCTCACATAAATGCAAGGTCTTTCTTTAAATCTCCAGCACTGTAAAGAATGGACCCTTGTTTGTTCTGAACAAAAGGTGCACAGGGAATAACCATGTCGTTTATTCTGAATTGAGAGTTTGGTTCAATGTGGTTGCGTGTTATTTTTACTGACGTTCCACGTCAGAAGCACAAACTAGATTTGCCCGCTACAACCTGCATTCCCTTGTTTCACAGAGCTTGAAGTAATTTAATCCTCCACGGGTGAGCAGAGAGCAGTAGTTGAAAGTGCAGCCTGCAGATCCCAGCTCACTGATGAAAGGAACTGAGAGTCTCTTCACTGGCAACTGGGGATTAGATTCGGCCCAAAATCCCAGAAGCCAAACCATCCATTTGGCTGTCCTGCCATTAATTTTGGATTGTACAACTTTTTCAACAAGATGTAGGATCCAATCATTACAGTGCTTGAGGTTTAGATTATACAATGGATTCTGAGACTTAACATTTTTGTGGGCCATTTAAAAACTCAATTGTTTTCAATAGACTCTTTTTCAATTGAATAACGTCTTTTTTTCCATGATTAATAATCTCTTTCTGTTGTCACTTTTCCTGCATTCTTTTTTAAATTCATTCTCAGAATATGGGATGCGTTAGCAAAGGCAGTATTTGTTGCCCATCCCTCACTGTCCTCAAGAAGGAGGTGTTGAGTCAATTTTTGAGCCACCGCTGTCAAAGTGGTGTAGGTGCTCCTGTGGAGTTGTTGGGTAGGGAGATGCAGGATTTTGACCCAACAGCAATGCACAATCATTTTCCTGTGCCAGAGTGCCTCTTGAATGGCCAATTAGCAGCTCCACATAACACTACATCAAAATCACCAAAACATCTAGGTGGTTTTATTGTCAAATGGTTCATCTCTTCACTTTCTGAGGAAAGAACCATTTACTAAAGTCAAGGCCCAACATTTTGTGATTATTCTCAACTTGGGGAAGCGAGCAGGAAAGCACAGCAGCATAAATCCACTAGAAGATGCATTCAGTGACATGAGCTGCAGCCATTTCAATTTTGTAACAGCTTGTTCATTCTCGGGGCTAGTAGAACACTTTAATAACTTGACACCTTTCAATTTGCAGAACAGTCACACTTCTGTCTCCACAGACTGCAGGTGCAACACAAGTAAGGAAGCATCCCGCTCTCGTTCTGACGTGACTGAAAATGTTGCAATATCATTGGGAAATTATTGAATTAAGAACCATCTCTCCCTTAGGTCTGCTTCTGCCCTAAATCTCGTTAGGTCCCTTAGCAGCATCTATAATGCATTGTACCCCCAATGTGACTAGCTGCACAGTTGTAAGTCTTCAGAAGTTCACAGGAAGGAATCAGTGTCAAACTGATAACAGAAGTCGTTATTCCTACAAGCTGAAAGGAATGAAGCCAGAGGAGAGAATAAATCTCAATAAGTTAAATCATTTTGCCAGTCCACTTATTAAATGTTACTTCTGGCTGTTCTTTTTAATTGCCCTCCCCATTCTGCCCCTCCTCCACTTTCTCCTCACCTTCCCTCTCCATTTTATTCTCCTCCTCCTACCCACTCTCCTTTACTTGCCTTTTTCCATCCTCACCTCCCCTCTATCCTTTGGTCTCTACCTCTGTTCTTGCCAGGCTTCATACAGTGATGTTATTGGTTCCAGCAGTGCAGCAATTTATTGCGTGCTCCATCAGTGTTCTGCCATCATTTGATTCTCTCTCCTGATCTCTAATACAGCTTTCCCTTTCCCACTCTTCTAAACCAACTCGTGTGCAGGAGGTTCCTCTGACTGGAGCAACTCAAGCTCCGGGATTTGGAGCTTGAGCAGCAGCTGGGGACACTACGGTGCATTCATGAGGCTGAGAGGTTCGTGGATAGCACATTTCAGGACGTGGTCACCCTGCAGCTTAAGGAAGTGCCAACAGAGAGGAAATGGGTGACTGCCAGACAGAAGAAGGGGACCAGGCAGGTAGTGAGGGAACCCCCTGAGTGCACCTTGCTCACGAACTATTTTTTAGCCTTGGAAAATAGTGAGAGTGACGGTTACTCTGTGGAGGCCAAACAGAGCCAAGGCCATGGCACTGTGGGTGGTCAAGCTGCTCAGGGGGGGAGGAAGAAGTGTGGAAGGGCAATAGTGGTAGGGGATTCATTAGTGAGGAGAGTAGACAATCGCTTCCGCGGCCATAGATGTGACTCCAGGATGGTATGTTGCCTCCCAGGTGCCAGGATCAAGGATGTCACAGAACGGCTGCAGGGCATTCTGAAGGGGGAAGGGTGAACAGCCAGAGGTTGTGGTCCATGTTGGGACCAATGACATAGGAAGAAAGAGAAATGAGGTCCTGCAAGCTGAATTTGGGGAGTCAGGTGGGAAATTGAAAAGCAGGACTTCAAAGGTAGTAATCTCCGGATTACTCCCGGTGCCATGCAGTAGTGAGTATAGAAACAGAAGGATAGAGCAGATGAATGCGTAGCTGGAGAGATGATGCAGAAGGCAGAGCCTTAGATTCCTGGGGCATTGGGACAGTTTCTGGGGGATGTGGGACCTGTACAAGTTGGACGGGTTACATTTGAACAGGGACGGGATCAACATCCTCGCGGAGAGGTTCGCTAATGCTGTTGGGGCAGATTTAAACTAAATTGGCAGGGGGATGGGATCCTGAAAAGCAGTTCAGAGGGGCGAGAAGCTGAGATGGAATTAGACATTAAATCTAAACGTCTTTCACTAGTAAGTGAGTCTGGAGGGCAGAGGAAACATAGGCTAGATAAGAAAGAAGTGAGTTTAGCAAGGCAAAGTGGAATATATTTTAATGCAAGGAGCCTGAAGAATAAGACAGATGAGCTGAGGGCACAAATAGGCATGTGGGAGTATGATATCATGATATGTGACCGAGACTTGGCTAAAAGAAGGGCGAGATTGGCAGCTCAACATTCTTGGTTATAGGTATTCAGACAAGATAGAGAGGAGGATAGAGGAGGATGGGGGTCACAATATTGATCAAGAAATCAATTATAGCAGTGAGGAGGGATGATGCCTTGGAAGGATCATCAAATGAGGCCATATGGGCAGAAGTAAAAAACACAAAAGGGGCAAACACGCTGTTGGGTGTGTATTATAGGCCCCCAAACAGTCAGGGAGAGATAGAGGATCAAATATGTAATTAAATTTCAGAAAAGTATAAGAATAATGAGGCAGTAATATTAGGGAATTTAACTACTCAAATACTAACTGGGACAGTTTTAGTGTGCAAGGTAGGGAGGGAGAAAATTCTTAAGTTGTATCCAGGAAAGCTTCTTTAGCCAGTACATAGAAAGCCCAGCAAGGGAGGGGGCAGTCCTGGACCTAGTATTCAGAAATTAGCTCTGGCAGGTGGAAGACATATCAGTAAGGGAGCATTTTGGAGATAGTGGCCATAACTCAGTTAGATTTAGAATAGTTATGGAAAAGGATGATGTTGGATTGGGAATAAGAGTTCTAAACTGGTGAAAGGCTAATTTTAGTAAGCTGAGATACGATTTGGCAAGTGGACTGGGAGCAGCTACTTACAAATAAAACTGTCAGAGCAGCGGGTGGCATTCAAGGAGGAAATAGCAAGAGTACAGGGCAAATATGTTCTTGTAAAGACAAAGGGGAGGACCAAGTCCGAAGGATCCCGGATGTCAAGGAACATAAAGGTTAGGGTTAAGATAAAAAGAGAAGCTTATGGCAGATACTGAGAGCTCAATACGATAGAATCCCTAGAAAAGAATAAAAGTGCAGGGGGGATCTTAAAAAGGAAATTAGGAAAGCTAGGAAAGTGCATGAGAAAGCATTGGTGGGTAGAATAAAGGAAAACCCAAAGGGGCTTTTTAAATATATAAAGAGAAAGAATAACTAGGGAAAGAGTAGGGCCAATTAGGGACCATAGAGGTAATGTGTGTGTGGACCCGGAAGACGTGAGTACAGTCCTCAATGAATATTTTGCATCGGTCTTCACAATGGAACAGGACAATGCAGGTATAGACATCAGGGCGGAGGACTGTGAAATATTAGAGGAAATTAACATAGAGAGAGAGAGGCGGTATTAGCAGGTTTAGCAGCCTTAAAAGCTGATAAATCCGCAGGCCCAGATGAAATGTATCCCAGGTTGTTGAGAGAGGAAAGGGAAGAGATATCAGGGACCCTGGCAGTAATTTTCAAATCCTCTCTGGCCACAAGTGACATGCCAGAGGACTGGAGGACTGCTAATGTTGTCCCATCATTAAAAAAGGGAGGAAGGGATAGACCAGGAAATTACAGGCCAGTCAGTCTAACCTCAGTAGTGGGGAAGTTACTAGAAAGAATTCTGAGGGACAGAATATATCTGCACTTGTAGAGACACAGATTAGCCAGGGATAGTCAGCTTAGATTTGTTAAGGGAAGATCATGTTTGACGAATTTGATTTAATTTTTTGAAGAGGTAATCAGGAGTGTTGGTGAGGGTAATGCATTTGATGTGGTCTAGTTGGACTTTAGCAAGGCTTTTGATAAGGTTCCTCATTGCAGATTGGTCAAGAAAGTAAGAGCCCATGGGATCCAAGGCAAAGTAGCATGTTGGATCCAAAATTGCCTGAGAGGCAGGAAGCAGAGGGTGATGGTGGAGGGATGTTTCTGTGACTGGAAGTTTGTTTCCAGTGGGGTTCATCAGGGCTCAGTGCTGGGGCCCTTGCTGTTTGTGGTGTACATAAATGATTCAGACTTAAATGTAGGGAACAAGAAGTTCATGGATGACACAAAAATTGGTAGAGTAGTAAATAGTGAAGAGGATAGCCATAAATTGCAGGAGGATATCAATGGACTGGTCAGGTGGGCAGAGCAGTGGCAAATGGAATTCAACTTGGAAAAGTGTTAGGTAATGTACTTGGGGATGGCTAAGAAGGAAAGGGATTACACTATGAATGGTAGGACCCTGGAAAGTACTGAAGATCAGGGGGACCTTGCTGTGCATATTCACAGATCCCTGAGGGTAGCAGGGCAGGTAGATAAGGTGGTTAAGAAGGCATATGGGATACTTGCCTTTATTAGCCGAGGCATGGAATACAAGAGCAGGGAGGTTATGCTGGAACTGTTACGCTGGTTAGGTCACAACTGGAATACTGCATGCAGTTCTGGACACAACATTATAGGAATGATGTGATTGCACTGGAGAGGCTGCAGAGGAGATACTGCCCTGGGCTGGAGGGTCTGAGCTATGAGGAAAGGTTGGATAGGCTTGGTTATTTTTCTTGGAGCAGTGAAGGTTGAAAAGGGACCAGATAGGGGTGTATAAGATTATGAAGGGCATAGAAAGGGTGGATAGGAAGACACTTTTTTCCATTAGTGGAGGGGTCAATAACCAGGGGGCATAGATTTAAGGTAAGGGGTAGAAGGCTAAGAGGGGAGTTGAGGAGAATCTTTTTCACCCAGAGGGTGGTGGGAGTCTGGAACTCACTGCCTGAAAGGGCAGTTTAGTCAGAAACTCTTATAACATTTAAGAGTTATCTATTCACTTGCGTCGCCAAAGCCTCCAGGGCTATGGGCCAAGCGCTGGAAAATGGGATTAGTGTAGTCAGATCTTTGTTGACCAGTGCAGACACGATGGGCCGAATGACCTCCTTCTGTGCTGTAAACGTCTATAAGTCGATGAGTTTCCCCATCCTCAGACTCTAAATAGTGTTCCAATTGAGATATTATTCCAGTTTAACAGAATGGGCAGGACAAGGGGAAATGAGAGTTTAAACTTTATAAGAGCAGAAATAGACTAGATGTTAGGCGATTCTTCCTTCTCTAGAGAATAGTGGGCTTCTGTAATACATTACAGGTTGGTGTGGTGGCTGCTGACTCTTTGTTGCCTTCACAGGGAGCTGGACTTGTTCTTGCCTGGATCAGAGATTACATTATATAGCAGGTAAGTGTCTATTTAGATAGCACTTGATCCATGTGATGTTTCTGGATTGGTTTTGATTGCTTGAGGGGGTTGGAGAGGAATTTTCAAAAGTATTTTTTTCCATTACTGGTCCTGGATTGTCTTCCCTTTTTGTTTCTTTAACAGGAGATTGTGTGGCTACAGAAAGATGTTGAAAGAGTTAATAACAATGAAGCCCCAGCCATCATCATGTTGGGGCAAGCTTGATGGATCAGCTGGAATTTTCCTTTCTGTCAATTTGAAATGTTCATCCATATGTTCCTCTGCCAACTCTACCTTTTCCCTCTCCTGGTCCCTTGTCTGTTCTACCTTTCTCCTCTTCCTCTCTTCCAACTCTACCCTGCCTTCACCTCTCCTCTAACCCGACTCTACTTGTCCCAACTGCCTATCCCACTTTATCTTTTCCCCTTTGACTTAGTCTAATGCACAGTTTTACAGTCCAGCCTATGCCAATCCATACCTCACCCCACTCAGCCTGGAAGGGAACAGTTTGCTTTGAAATCTTACTCAATGTTCCACAATTTGACCACAATTGCACCTTATCCACTGCAACAAAGACTATACTTGCCTCCAATTCAGTAGACACTCTCCTACAATCCACCCCCAACTAAACTCTTCATTTCTCTGACTCTGGTATGTTGCACATCCTCTGTCCCTTTACCTCATTGGTGGCCATGGTTTCGGCTGCCCAGACCCTACACACTGGAATTTGTTCCCTAAACTCTCACCTTTCCACCTATAACCTCTTGAGGGGCCTCTTTAAATCCCATATTTGATCAAGCTGTTGGTCACCCCGCCAAATAGCTTCCTAGGTTTGGCATCCATGTTTTCTTTCTCTCTCCTTGGAACACTTTTCCATGTTAAAAGTGCTATTTATATATAAATTGTTATTAATAATTGTTCATACCTTGAACAATGAAATTAGTTTACACACTGAAGATGAAAACTGAATGCAGGTCAGTGGTACGATATTCTGTAATGCAATCTTACTGAGTTGTGGATGTCACCTGGTCAGTAATTGAAAAATTCAGAGAAAGCAAAGGGATTCTCGTTTAAAAAGTGAGAAAGGTAGGCGTCTGGAGAGAGAACAGGCTTGTCAAAAAGCTGAAAAGTACATAGAGAACAAAAAGATGCTCGACATGACAATATGTTCCAAGGGAGAGAATACAAGACAGACAGCAAAGAAAAGTCAAAAGTACAACTGACATCAAAGAATATATATGAATAAAGCAAAAGACAATGGGATGATGATGAACAGGCAAAGTATAACAGACAACAGATGATGTTCCTGAGTTTGAAGCACAAGTAAGGGGCAAAACAATGAATAAACAGAAGATAGTGAAAGACATCACAGAACACATGGATCAGGAAGGAAAGAGAGAGGGAGAGGGAAAGAGAGATAGGTACTGAGATCAACATGGAGGTGACAGAATTTCTTGTGCATCCATGAAGATGGTTTGTGTACAGATAACAGATTCCTGAAAGAACAGCGGAGAGGTAACAACTCTGAGGCAAGAGATTCTAGGAGAGGAGGAAAGCTTTTGATTTTCCGAAAGGCATGATGTGAAAGAAAGACAAAGGGCAGAGATTGGGCTGAATTTTCATTCTAAGATAGGGATTTCCGACCTCAGGTGCATTTCCAGGTCCCAACGTGACTTTTAATGAGAAGGTTAATCAGAGACCAGGGTGTGCATTCGCCATCCAATTTGCGGTGGTGGTAGGCAGGAGAGCAATGAGACAGGGGTGATTTAAAGGCAAACCAGCAGCTATTATTGTAACTGGTTTAGAAATAAATAGAAGAAACAGGAGAACAGCGACAGAGCAGATGAACAGGCAGCCATACAAGGGTGGCCCCTAGATTTAGCGATGCCTCCCTTGAGGTCCTTTTGGGGCGGTGTCATTTTATTCTGGAGTATGGCAGGAGAAGGCCCGTCAGGCAGACCAAGGAGGCCTGGCTGGAGATGGATGAGGTAAGTGGCTGCAGTGTGATAAGAAGGACCTGGATACAGCGTCACTTCATTCACCTTCTGCAGACTGCAGGGCGAGTGCAACACTGCACTCAGATGACAGGCCTCCAGGCCTGCAGTCTCCAGCATATACACAAGATGAGCAGCCTGAGGGCGCACAGTCCTCCTGAACAATTAAAACATGTGAGTGCAGGGGCAATACAGAGCTGTGGGAAAAGCCCACATCACTAGCAAGAGTGCAGGAGGCAACCGTGTAAATATAATGCAGCTGAAAGTCAGGAAGGAGGGCAGTGTGGTCCTAACTCCCACCCTTATGAGTTTGGAGGAGTAAAAAGCACATAACACAAGGTCAGTCTGGCGATGGTGTGCCACATCTAGTCATTGTGATACCCATGGAGGAAGTGACCTCTGATATGGCTAGGCTGGCAGTGTGATGGCAAGATGGGTGCTCGTTGAAGGCAGGGTCAAAAGATCTGATCATCTCCAGGTGCCAGGGATGAAGCTCCCTCCTCCCCAGTTGCCTTCATGCCAAAGTATTGGCCCTACTGGGCTGCTTCAGCTCTGCAGTAGCATCAGTTGACAGGGGCAATTTAACTTCATCATCTTAAGTCTCCCACAGGGATAGATATGGCGGGAGAGTCAAGGCAGGCCAGGGGGCTTCTTCCTGATCATTTGCAGAGGAGGATGAAGCAACCGAGGGTTCACAGTCACACCAGTCAAACACACCCACCACCAGCACAGATACACTCGCCATGGTGGGGCCTCAAACCATCTGAGAATGGATGGCATAAGTTGAGCAACACTTCATAAGTGAGCAGAAGGGGTAAGAGAAAAAGGCAGCTGTCCCAGTTGGGGACAGAGAACAGACACAGCCATGCTCAGCTGGGTAGAGATGCACAGCCTTGGAAGTCATACACAAGGCAGGTATCCCTGGGCCAATAGCAAGAGATGTGTGCCACATGTCAGAGTTCCCAAACACAATGCAGAGTCATGGGAGCAGAATGGAGGAGTCCATTCATCGTATGAACATCGTCATGTCTCAGTGTTTTGAGCACATGAGATCCTCCATTGAGAGAGTGGCCAATCTCCTGGAGGTTCATATGCAGCACCACTCAGAGTGTATGCAGGGGCAATGTGCTAATATGCATAGAGTGTATGTCACATTCTGTAGATGTGACTGGTCAGTGACACTAATGGCACAAAGATGCATGGAGTAGAAGCCAGTTGCTATCCAGCTGGAGGTTGCCCTCAGATGCTCAGAGGCTCCATCAAAGGGCTGAGGGTCTCAGAGATGATGCTGAAGTGGGGGGTAGGGTGGCACCCTTCCTGGGACCCCTTAATCAGAATCTGCCACCTTGGTCCCTCTGACTGTGGAACTATCTACACAGGAAGGCCCTATGACAGAGGCTGACCCTGCATTGATGCTGGTGGAGCAGCCAGTGGAGGTGCACCCACTGGCTGTTTCCACCTCATCCCCAACCCCGTAGGAGTGGTCATGAGTGACAGCCGCCATGTCAGTAATATCACAAATCGCCCCTCAAATAGCTGACAATTTGCTGTGGGGAAGACACAGAGAGGCTGCAAAGAGATATAGACAGGTTAGGTGAGTGGGCAAAAAGATGGCAGATGGAGACTAATATAGGGGAGTGTGAAGTTATTCACTTTGGCTGTAAGAATAACAAAGCAGAATATTTTTTAAAGGGTGAGAAACTAGTAAATGTCGATGTTCAAAGAGACATGGTTTGTTTGTACAAGGAATGCAGAAAATTAGCATGCAGGTGCAGCAAGCAATTAGGAAGGCAAATGGCATGTTGGCCTTTGTTGCACAGAGATTGGAGAACAAGAATAAAGGTCTATCTACATTGTACCGAGTTTAGATGAGACCACATCTGGAATACTGTGTGCAGTTTTGGATTTCCACAATCATACTGGAAGCGGTACAGTGAAGGTTCACAAAATTGGTCCTGGGGATGACGAGGCTGTCCTATGATGAGAAGCTGAGTAAATTGGGCTTATATTCTCTGAAGCTTAGAAGAATGAGAGGTGATCTTATTGAAACCTACAAAATTCTGAAGGGGATTGATAGGATGGACGCTGAGAGATTGTTTCCACTGGTCGAGGAATCTAAAACACGGGGGCACAGACTCAGGATAAGGGGCTGATCATTTAGGACTGAGATGCGGAGAAACTACTTCACTTAAAGGGTTGTGAATCTTTGGAATTCTCTACCCCAGAGGGTTGTGGATGCTCCATCAATGATTACATTTAAGGCTGGGATAGACAGATTTTTGATCTCTCAGGGAATTAAGGGACATGGGGAGCAGGTAGGATCATGGAGTTGGAAGCCCAAGATCAGCCATGATGGTATTGAATGTCGGAGCAGGCTCGATGGGCCATATGGTCTACTCCTGCTCCTATTTCTTATATTATGTTTTTCGTGTACCAAATTACAAGCCCGCCATTTTTGTGCTTCCCATTTCCGCTTTCAAAATCACAGCGTGTCAGAACCACACTGAGAATCAACCACCCCTCTCAGCTGCACACTTTTCCAGATCCACTCACCTCCATTCACTCCTATGCTGCCTGAGAAAAATTCTGTCCATTATTTTGGTTAGCGTTAGGAGAGAAAGCCACTTTTGGATGAGGGAAAGTGAAGCTAAATTTTTAGCATCACATCAAGGGTTGTTTCCAATAAGTGTTTGTCTCCACTCCACAACTGTAAACAATCTGCAGTTTGCAGTCTTTAAGTGTATGGGCTTGTTTATTTCTTTGTGTAAACTGAAAGGTCTCTTCTCTGTGCGTCATGAAGCAAATCCAACAATTAATTTTCTTGAAAACTAATTACTTTTCTGGCTCTGAGTACAACCATTCCAATTTACTGAACACTGCAGCCACAAGGTAGAGAAAAGGTTCCTATTTCAAGTCTAAACTTATTCAAAATCAACAAAGAAAGTGGTCCAGTCACTGCAATGTCATCCTGAAGAGGTTAGCCTTCAAATTGTACTTTGAGGATTATGCGAAATACGGTAATTTTGTTTAATTTTTTAATTAGTGAGATACTGCAAATTTCTAAAGTAATATGTGTAACATAGTGGAAGTGGGGTGAAATTTCACTCTCATCATCTCTCATTCTTTCAAGCTCCAGAGAAATTATTTACTGATGTATCTTAGAAAGTCCACTTGAATGGAGTTTGGCACTGATTAGTTCAGGCTTATCCGTGATGTTCTCGATTCCTTGATTGAATGGTATGCCAGCATCAAGTGCCTGGATTCATACTTTAAATATGATGAGATACTGCAGAAATATCAACATGTCAGCATGGATCAATGCCTTAGGAGCAACTGGAGAATATTGAGGAGTGTGGGGGGTTGAGGGGGGCAAGTGTGGTGGTGGTTGCGGCAAGCAAAAAGGGAACTGTTGAAAGGCACATTTGTTTCTCAATACTAGCAAGATTTAACAGTCTAATATGTTAGGCAGAATTAATTCAAACCTTGAAAGGTAAACATTACAACTTTAAAAAGTTTGTGGTCGGAATCATGGCATTTTGAGAATTGACTAAAATTGAGCATGGCTATTCCCGCATTATTTGTTCCATTACGTTAGCGATGATATTGTGGTGCAGTGGTTATGTTACTAGATTCATAATCCAGAGGATGTGAATTCCAATCCCGCCATGCAGTTTGAAAATTTGAATTCAGCTTTTGAAAAATGACCATGAATGCCATGCTTTAGAGAAGGAAACTTGGCATCCATACCCAGTTCGGACTCTGACCAGTCCCACACCAACGCGGTTGACTCTTGACTGTCCTCTGAAATGGCCTAGCCGCTCAATTATGTCGTAACCTTCTCAGGTCAATTCGGGAAGGGCAATATATTATGCCAACCTTCCCAGCAACACCCACATCCCAAGATTTTTTTTCCAAGGAAAATGTGCCAGTAGCATTCGCCAAGCCTTCAATGCTCTTATGCCTGGTATCTTACTGTGAGGAGGTATGTGACTTACTTGCTGAACTTCCCTCCCTTCTTGCTGTGGGTGACTAACCAATCTCTACTCACTACCTTCCTGTAGCAAAATCAGAAACAGCCCAGCTTTATATTGCACCTGGTATAAAGACCAAATGATGAAAGACTGCCTCCTGGAGGTACTCTCGTGTGTCTTAAAAACTTAATACATTGCCCATATAACATTACAGCTGTTCCAATCATGCACGTTGTGTTAGTTTGAAAGCCCCAGTATAATTACATTGTGACTCTGACCTGTGTAGGTGAGATATTGTGGCATATCAATATAGAAGTAATCATTATTGTAAAACCTACTCTATTTAAAAAAAAAACCACAAGTACCTCTTAACAGCCCCTTTAAATCATAAAAGCATATCCGTTTTCTATCTATAGGAGTTTATTCTGATCCATGTAAAACAGGGAATATTTCTTAAGGGCATTTATTGTTAAGCGTGTAGTATTTCAATCAATACAAACACCACTCACTTGGACAACAGATCAATGGTCATATCTTCCACCTGTGCAATTGCTACCCAATTAATGATCGCTTAGAAAGGTATTTTATTATTTATTCACTGCAAAAACCACATGGTTATGTGCTGTTTATGCTGCCCCAAGGTGTCCCACTGTTATTACCGGACCGCATTGTCTCACACGGCTTTAGGCTTCATGAATTACATTTATTCAGGTTTTACCCTGCCTCGAATGATTTAATGGTGCCCCAGTACCCACACGCCTGGCCTTTTATAAAACTGTGTATCACATAACACTGTCGCAATTGAATTGTTGCCTCGACACTGGTATCACAGACCTCGGGTCGTAGAATCAGATTGTTGAACAGATTGTATTTTGTCAGAATTAATGGTGAAAATGTTGTAAGACATGCTGTCTGCTGTTAGCTCCCGCATACAAATGGGTTCCTCAACATTCAGGCTTCATACGCCATGCAATATTCAGTGTCAATAACATGCAGGCTAACAATAAACTACTATTAACCCATTCAGCCACTCGATATAGTCTTGGGCTTCTAATTATGTTTCGCGTTTGCCCTCAGTTCTATTAAACCCTTACATGCCTCCATTATCATTTATGTCTGTTTGCAACCAGAATGTGGGGGAGAATGAGCTACAATCTGTACAGTATAGATGTTATAGATTTACACCGACACTAATACCCTTGCGCGTAAACCAGAGTTCAGTCCGAGTTCCCAAAACAACACCAACTGTTCCATTCACAGCATTTGCTAACAGAAGCTTCACTTTGTGTCTTCTTCCCTTTCCCCAAGTAAGCAGCCTGAAAGAAATGTTCAAATCGCCCCCCATTTACATTGCAGTTCGCAACCGAGCGGCTAAACCTTATAAACTGGAGCCATGCCCCGCATGAAGGCTGCAGGCAGGTAGTGTATTTTGGAACATGTTTCGCCACTTCTTATTGAGTGAAGTACGGTGTATCGCGCCCAGTGCGGTTACATTGCTTTCAGTGGATGTACCTTCAGAATCCGCGCTGACACTAATCCTGTTCTAGCAGTGCCTGGGCTTGATACCAGTACACTCCCGTCCTGAGACCACAGGCACGTTTGAAATCACTTGTAGCCCCGCAGCGTCAACAGGACTTTTCAATTTGAATTCTGCTCGACGTTTTGGAGACGTTATTTCACCAGGCGGCCGCCTACAGCACCGATTTAAGAAATTTGGAGGTGATAACCGAAGTCTCTTAACCAGCGTACCGGTGGCACAGTTGGCAACTGCCAGGACTTTTAAACCCAAAACCATTTGCTCTAAGTGGTGACATGCTGGCCTACAGAGCGGCTCACTGGACATTTTCGCCACTGAGGGTGGCTGACACGAAGACGATATGAGTAATAATTTCCTCTGTTCATCGGAATATAACAACCAGAGCAATGAGATCTTTGCTGCAGAAACAGTAATTAAATCTGTAAGAGCTATCTCCCTCTTCGCCATAAAGTGTGGTACAGCAATGGAATCGGTAAATAGCTTTATCCCGAGGATGCACATGTGACCCTGTATCGATTAAGACTGCAGTGTGTAACTTTATTTGCAATCTCATTGTTTAATAGTCCCTCTGTGATAGCTGTCGCACAGAGATGAATTGTTAGGACTCCCGATAGTTTTCCTTGCCTCCCAGCCTCAAACTCCTTCACATGCTTATTCAGTGCGAGTATTTTTTTCTGTTTCTCACTCCTGCAACTCTCCCAGAACTTAGGTCTGAATGAGCTTTTGAAAAAAACACCATCAACAACCCACCAAACGGTCTCGAGAAACTCTTGGAACTAACTTGCCTCTCTCAGGCCTCCGATCATTGAAACTTGCCCCCTTAACTGTGTCCCACCACCCTTTTTCCAATCTAATCCCATTAATCCTCATCCCGAGGCTGTTAGTAGCTAGACGGAGACTGGTAGATTGCAGTGTTAAATACTAGAGTAATTGTTGATGGCTGCACTGTCAGAAATAAGGAATGTCAATCAGCTACAAGACCCTGTTTTAGCAAACCCATTGGTCCCACTATTGTTTACCAAGTGTGCGCTTACAGTTAACATTAATCAGGATGGCACTGTGTGTTGTTGATAAATATTAAATAGTGTTTCAGTCGACAGGAGTCCCTTAAACATACATAGTGACACTTTGATATTCACTTGCAAACATTCCCTCACACACATACACACGCACACAACTCTCACACATACACAGTCTCTCACGCAGTCTCACATACGCACATATAGTCTCGCACATACACACACACACACAATACACACACTTAGTCTCAGTCTTTCGCACATACACACTCTCACATACACACTGTCTCTCACACTTTGTTCTCACACACACACTCGCACACACTCACATACACTCTCTCACACACTGTGTCACACACACATACACACTCTCTCACACTCTCTCACACACACATACACACTGTCTCACAAACACACACATACACACTGTCTCTCTCTCACACACATTGTCTCACACACACTCGCACATACTCTCTCACACATACACACTGTCTCTCTCACACTGTCTTTCTCACACATACACGCACATACACACACACATACACACTGTCTCTCTCACACACACTTTGTCTCACAGTCTCAAACATTCTCACACACTCTGTCTCTCAATCTGTCTCTCTCACACTGTTTCACACACTGTCTCTCAATCTGTCTCTCTCACACACTGTCTCTCACAAACTCTGTCTCTCACACCCTCCCTTTCTCTCTCTCTCTCTCTCACACACACACTCTCTCTCTCCTGGGGCAGGAGAAGCATACGCACACATACACACACTACCTCTCTCACGCATAGTGATCTTACCTTAAAAAGTCTCAATATATTGGCCACCATGATGGAGACGGAACTTGCAGAGGCTCCTATAACTCCCACGATCTTGTCGGGTTTAGTGATGATAGGCGGCTCTCCACTAGCACACCTCACGTCCGTGGTATCTTTCTCGATCAGGGCTTGCACGAAAGTCAGGGACTGCTCCAAGGCATAAGTGTCCCTGGAGCAGGTGTCGAGGATGCGGACCCCCAGGGTGATGTTGGCCAGGAGCTCGGGGTCACGGTTCAGCTGGTCCACGGCGTGCAGCATCGCCTCCATCCTGTGGATGCCTTTCTCCTTCTTGATCTCCCCGCAGGCGGCCCCGGACTGGCCCCGGGAGTGGACCGGGAAGAGCCCCCCGAGGATAATGTCGCCCTCCAGCCGGATGGAGTGGGCATGTTCCTGGGCTGCGCTCCTCTGCAGGACGGCGAGGAGCCAGTAACACTCGGCGGCGACGAGGAAGAGGAGGCAGTGGCGGCAGGAGGCTGCCCGGATCAGACCCAGCCTCATGGTCCCCGGCCCCTGCTGCTCTCGCTGGCTTCCTGGTACGGGCTCGGTGACTTGGGGCTGGGGGGTGCTAGCGGGAGCAGCGACGGCAAAAGCAGTCCAGGTGGATGGCACATTGGCTGGCAGCTCCTAGAGCATCTGGGGTAAGGTGGGTGGCCAGCATGTCGCACATTGCTCACAGCTCTCTCTCTCTCTCTCTCTCTCCCTCCCTCCCGAGTGCCTGGTCCAGGCGGGAACCACAACCGTGCAAGGAGGGCAGCCTCCCTCCCTCTCTCCCTCTCTGAGGTTCGGACGCTCCTCTCGGCTCTTCGGCGCCAGATCTCTTTGCCAAGATGAAATACTTGCTCCACACTCGCCGCCCCTCTCTCCCTGACGGCGCCCTGCTGGTGTGCAACCAAGAAATAAAAGAAATAAATGAATGAGGGGAGGGGACGAGGAGGTGGGGGGTGGGGGGGGGGGGTGAAGAAACACCCGAAGTTCAACGGTGACACAGTTAACTGCTTCTGTTATGCTGCCCACTCTGGACTGTGATGTTGTACCCACCCAAGCAGCCTGTCACCCAGGAGGAATACCTGGGACAGCACTGAGCCCCAGCAGCAATGCAGAGCATCCCAATCACTCAGAGCTCAGATGCTGGAATACCCATTGGAATATGCACGCATCTCCTGATCCCTTCCCCACTTCACGCCAGCCGCACTTTCCAACTTTACGCTCCAGCATTGACACATCTGTACTGCTCCCACATTTAAAGAGAGAATTGTCAAGCCAAGCACTTCTAGCTGCTCCTGTGCGTCCTGGTGCCCGGCAGCACAGGCACTGAATCTGGAGGATGCAGCTCTTTCATCCAGTATCAGCAATTCGGCACTCCCACGTCAGGCACGGCATTACATTCGATTCTCCACACGACTGCGGCTCTGTGGCTGCCTCCTTCACTTGTCTCTACTTCCTAACATCTGACTCTGCCACCGCAGTCAACAACTCCAGAGTGATCTTAGCAACACGGGGGACAGGATTAGGCCATTCAGTCCCTCAAATCTGCTGTCACTCAATGAGGTATCATAGAATTGACAGCACAGAAACAGGCCATTCGCCCCGACAGATCCATGCTGGTGTTTATGCTCCATGAGAGTCTCCTCCCCCCCTACATCGTTTAAACCTATCAGCAGATTCTCGCTTCCTTTCTCCCTTATCAACTTGTCCAACTCCCTCTTAAATACATCTGCCCTATTCGCCACAACCACCTCACCTGGTTCCACATTCTGAACATGCTCCAAGTAAATAAGCCTCAATTTTAGCCTCAGATTTATTAACAGCTATCTTACACTTATGCCACCCAATTTTGGATTCTCATGCAAGTGGAAACACCTTCTCTACCTTCACCCCATCAAGCCCCCTTCACAATCTTGAAATCTTGATCAGGTCACCTCTCAGCTTGCTTTATTCTAGAGAAAATACTCCCAGCTTGTTCAGCCTTTCCTGATTCTAATAATCTCTCCATTCTGGCACCTTTTTTATAAATCTCCTCTTTTGCATCTTCTCCTGAGCTTCTATTTTATTTGTGTGTGTGTGTGTTGTAAGTATGGTCCAACCAACATAATGTACAGGTTTAACATAACTTCATTGCTTTTCAAATCTATTTCTTTAGAAATGAACACCAGTGATTTGTATTTTATGGACTGTTTAACTCACATTGCTATTTTAAATGATTTATAAATATGTACCTCTAAATCCCTTTTCCTGCTTTATCTCATTTAAGACTCTTAATTTCCAAGGAATATGTTGCCTCTTTATTTCTCCCACCAAAATGTAACATGACACACTTATCAATATTAAAATTAATTTGTCATTTACACTGCTATTCTGCATGCTTTCTTCTGCTTTGTCACAGGCTTCCTCAGTATTAATCATACCCTTCAATTTCCAATCAAGTGCAAAGTTTGAAATTGTACCTCCGGTTCCAGAGTCCAATTGTGTATGCAAATGGTGAACAACAGTCGTCCCAGCACCGATCCCTGTGGAACACCACTTCATACTTTCCACCAGTCTGAGTAAATCTCTTTAACACCTACTCTCTGTTTTCAGTTTTGTAGCCAGCTTACTATCCAGTGTGCCACTTGCTCTCTGATTGCACATGCTCTTGAGTTTTATTCATGATCCTACTATATGGAGCCTTATTGAAGGCCTTTTGAAAATCCAAGTACACTACATCTACCATATTAACCTTTTCCATAATTTCTGATTTTTGGAATCTGTGCTATTCTTTATTAGATTTTTAGGTTCTAGCCTGTTTATCCATTAAATATTTGAGCAAAGATTCCATTATTTTTCTGAATACTGACATTAAGTTAAGCTCTCTGGATCTGTTCTATCTCCCTTTTTAAATATGAGAATAACATTAAAGAATGCTTGATCTGTATCTTAACTTGATTTTCCCACCTTGTTTCTATATTATCCAACACCCTTGCCTAACAAAAATCTATCAGTCTCAGTCTTGAAATTTTCGATGAATGTAGCAGTGACAGCTTTCTGGCAGAGCAGCTTCAAGATTTCCCTTCCCTTTTTTGCAAAGAAGTGCTTTCTGATATCAGATTAGCTCTAATTTTAAAATTATGGCCCCTTGTTCTGGACTCCCCCATCAGAAGAAACAGTTTCTATAGCTACATTATTAAATTCTTTACTCACCTTGAACACCTCAATTAGATCATCCCTTAATCTTCTATACCTGAGCAACTGCAACTTTCCTCTATGTAACTTGTCCTCATAATTTAACATTTTTATCCCTGGAATTATTCTGATGAATCTGAGCTGTAAATGCTTCAAGGGCTATAAATCCTTCCCAAGATGCAGTGCCCAAAGCTGAACACAGTAATCCAGATGGGGTCTAACCAAGGCTTTATGTAACAGTCGCATAGCTTCCATCCCTTACCCAGTTCACTAAGGTCAGTGAAGAGACAGACTTGGTAGAAAAGGAGTCTTTCCTCCACCATGGGCCTTAAAATCGGGTTAAGTTTACTTTGGGGTTAAGTTTACTTTGGAGTTGTAGAATCATAGAATCGTTACAGGACAGAAGGAGGCCATTCAGCCCATTATGTACATGCCAGTTCTGCAAAAGCAACTCACCTAGTCCCACTCCCCTGCTTTTTTCCATGGTCCTGCAAATATTTTCTCTCCAGATAATTACCCAATTCTCTTTTGAATGCTACAATTGAATCTGCCTCCACACATACTATCAGGCAGCACATTCCAGATCCTAATGACTTTTACAGCCTATAAATGTTTGACCAAAGTAGCAATAGCAACATGAAGAAAATCACCTAAAATTGTTGTCCTCAGGTTCTGCATTCTCCCTATCTAATTTGCCCAATCCCTCATGATTTTGAATACCTGTATCAAATCTCCTCCAAATCTTCTCTTCTCCAAGGAGAATGGTCCAGACTTGTTCAATCTATCCATGTAAGATCTTCATCCCTGGATCCATTCTCATGAATCTTTTCTGCATCCTCTTTAATGCCTTCACATCCTTCCTAAACTGTGGTTCTCAGAACTAGATGCAATACTCTAGTTGAGGCTGAACCATTGTTTCATACAGGTTTATCATAACATTCTTGCTTTTGTACTCTACACCCCGATTTATAAAAGCCCAGAATCCCATTTGTTTTATTACTAGCTTTCTCAGCCTGTCCTGCCATCTTCAATGATTTGTGCACATACACACCCAGGTCTCCCTGCTCCACACCCCCATCCAAAATAAATCACTTCACACTTCTCTGCATTAAATTTCATCTGCCAATTGTCTACCCATTCCATCAACCTGTCTATGTCCTCTTGAAGTCTATCACTATTGCAATACTTCCAAATTTTGTGTCATCTGCAAATTTTGAAATTGTGTCCTGTGCATTCAAGCCAGGTCATTAATATATGTCAAGAAAAGCAGTGGTCCGAGCACTGACCCCTGGAGAACCCCACTTTATACATTCCTCCAGTCCAAGAAATAACCATTCACCATGACTCTCTGTTTCCTGTCTTGCAACCAATTTCATATCCACACTGCTACTGTCCCTGTAATTCCATGGGCTGTAACCTGGCTATAACAGCCTGTTATGTGACACTTAATAAATGCCTTTTGGAAGGCCATGTATGCCACGTCAACCACATAATCCTCATCAACCCTCTGTTACCTCATCAAAAATCTCAAACAAGTTAGTTAAACACAATTTTCCCTTAACAAATCCATGCTGGCTTTTCTTAATTAATCTACATTTGTCCAAGTGATGGTTAATTTTGTCCCAAATTATTGTTTCTAATATTTTCCCACCATCGAGATTAAACTGACTAGTTTGTCATTGTTGGGTTTATCCCTTTTTTCAATTCTCTAGTCCTCTGGCACCACCCAAGTAGTCCCAGTACCCACTAAACCCAAGATGAAAGAGCCTTCAGCATGACTTTGTGAATTCAAAGCCCGCTCCAGGCCACCAGCACCTAGACTAGACTGACGCTCCAGTGCAGCACTGAAAGTGCATTGAGTTGTGGGGGCTTCTGTCTTTTGGATGAGATGCTAAGCTGTCAACACATGTCAATCTAAAAATGAATGAGACCTGACTGTTTACAAAGGGATGGTGCACCATAGCCAAGACTGATCCTGTCTTGATCTGATGCCTACACTTTCTGCCAGGGGGTCACTGGAAAACTATTCGGACAGAGAACCCAGGATAATATCCAACTTTCCCTCACCAATACACTGAGGCTAATTGAAGTGCCTATCTTGTCACCCTGGCAAGGAGCAATTAACATCACACAGACCAGATATCGTCTTTTATGGTGAGTTAACCATGCAGTAAGGCATTGCATTTGAAACATATAAATCTAGTTGCATATAAAGTCAGGCAGTTAGCCACGTGCATGTGTGCAGGTGTACACATATTGAGCAATAACCCAGACATAATGATCTATTCCACATTAAGCAACTAATATGCTCACTGAGGTAAAGAAGAACTGGAAATGGAAAATTCAAATATATACGTACTTCTCACACAATATCTAAATTCTCTATACATAAAAATAGTTTTGTGTATTTACTATCAGTCTGGAGAAAAGCGACTTTCGATGATTACCATGGAACATAGTAGTGCAGCTGAGAAACCACTTGTGGTTGGCCATCAGAAAATGAGTATACAAAAATTGCTGTATTACTGCAAACTTGTCCACTGATATCCTTCAGGCATAGGAATCTGCCACCCTACTTAGTGTGGCCTACATCAGACTCCAGTCCCACAATATGTGGTTGACTCAGCACCCTCAGAACAGATCAGGATAGGCAAAGTACTGCCTAGCCAACATTTCCCATATCCCAAAGAACAAACAAAATACAACAAAATGCAATACACCACTTTTGAAATTTGAAACATTATAGTTATAATTCTGCCATTTTTCAGTTACATTGCTTACATTACATCTAAAAATATTGATGTTTACAGGAGCATTGTATTTTTATAATTTCTTTTAGGCTCAAATGAAAATTATTGCATCTCAAACATGTAAAGCAAACGTCACCATTAAAGTATGTGCATATATATGTCTAGCACATGGCTTTATCACCCTGCAGATGCCACACTTGGTATGGTTGCAAAATAACAGTACAAATCTGGAGTCAGGGCCAAACCTGTCTGCTGAGCAAATCAAGGAGAGTGAGAGACTGTAGAAGAGGACAGTATCATGTCACTTTTGTTTGACACTGCAAGGAGTGCAAATCCAGTGAGGTGTGAATCTCGGCTTGCAAAATGCTCAGGTGATATATAGGACAATCTACCAACCCAACCAACCTTCATTTAAATGTTCAGCTAGCAGAGAATCTCCCCTCTCTGCTCTCAAATACTCATGTTTCTGTTTGAGAGAGCATTCAGTATCCAGGCATACACAGTACACTCTCTTCTAAACAGAACAATTAAAATCTCAATCAGGGAGGAGCCAAACAGCATAAATTAATTTAGTGGAACTCAAACTGCAGTTACTGGATATGTAAATGCAGTGTAAATTCATGCAGCAAAATGGTGCATACGTTTTAGTGGCAAATTAAACAGGACAAACATTCCAAATCTGCGAAGTCCCCTGACCAAACAATAAATATAATCTAATTCACCACATATGGTCTGCACTTAACAAGAATTAAACTTTATGTTCTTTTTATTAACTTAACCAAAGGTCCCCCAGCAACAAAATGATACATTGTACATTACAATGGCATGGCACTTCTGACTGATTGTGAGCTATACTATGGGAGATTCATGGGATAAATAAAGAAAACAGACAGACAGACGCACATGCATTGTAGGTGATTTTGCGGTCAGCAGCAAACTGGTGGCACAATTTTAGCCATTCATTACACTTAGGCTTGTTCACAGACTATGGGTTTTTGTGCTGAAACTTCTGGTTATTAAAAATCTAAAACAGCACGACTCCCTCTACATGGGGTTTTAGGACCTGTGTGAACAGGGCAAACTATGGTGTGCCTCCTTAACCAATTAGTTTAATGAATCCTTACTGATATGCTTCCTGGTTTTGATGCTATGTGTAAGTTAGAATATTTAATTCAATATCAAATCATGTGCAGAAATTGAAGGAGGGAGAAAAATAAAGATGGGATTAAGAGAAAGGTAAAAGAAACAGAAAGAAAAAGTTTTTTAAATGATTTAAATTTGTAATTTTTTAAAATCTCCAGCAACAATTAAGAAATGAAGGAATGAAGTTCCATAATTTTAGATTTAATTTTCAGTGCCATAGAGGTTGTTTGGTAGTAATTAATTTTTAACTCATTGTTAAAAATTCACTAACATTGGAATGAATAAACCCTAACTTTTTTGGCATGTTTCCTATGTATCTATCACATAAATGCCCAACTTTGTGTCAATCCATGAGTTTCAATCTAGTCTCTGGCAGAGATATCAGCCCAGATCTTCCAGTCAGCAGCAATGCAGCGATCGCTGCCAATTAAAAGTACAACCAGGCTGTCCTGTCCCAGAGTGAAGAGCAAGCCATCTTAGAAGGGATCCAGCAGGGCGACTGGCAAGGAAAAGGAGTGATGATGCTTTGACCCCTTTTGATGTCACCAGCTCAGGTGACTCTCATTAATATCAACATGCTTGCAGTGTTATGGCAAGTTTTTTTAAAGTTCTTAAAGTTAACTAAGACTAATGTTTAAGACATTTAATTGTTGTTATGAGTTTGCAGGGGGGAGTAGCGGTAAGCCATGTTGGGGGGGGTGGGTGAGGGTGGGGTAAGCATTGTTGGCGGTTCAAAGGGGTGAGCATTGTCGGGACAGGGGACAAGAGAGGGTCAGATTACTAGGTGTGTGGGGGCTTGAGCATTGTTGGGAGGGGGTGCAAGATTGGGGTGAACATTGTTGGTGGGGAGCTGGAGTGAGGCGAGCATTGTTGGGAGGGGGTGCGGGAGTGGGGTGAGCATTGACGGGAGGGGGTTACGGGAATGGGGTAAGCATTGATGGGAGAGGGTAGAGGAGGGGGTGAGCATTCTTGGGAGGGGGTACAGGAGGAGGTGAGCATTGTTGGGTGTCCAGGAATGGGGTGAGTGTTCTTGGGAGGGGGTAGTGGATTGGGTGAGCCTTCTTATGAGGGGGTTGTGGAAGGGGGTGAGCATTCTTGCGGGGGGGGGTACAGGAGGAAGTGAGCATTATTGGGGGGTGTGGGAGTAGGGTGAGCATTGTTGGGAAGAGAGCAGGGGTGTCAGCATTGTCAGGGCTGCAGGAGGGTGAGCATTGTCAGGGGGTTGTTAGCATTGTCGGGTGGTGGGCATTGTCAGGAGTTGGTTCGGGGGTGAGCATTGTTGAGTGCGGAGGGTATGGGGAGTGAGCATTATCAGGGCTGCGGGAAGTGAGCATTGTCGGGGATGTGGGGAGTGAGCATTGTCAGGGGTGAACATGTCAGAGGTGTGTTGAGGGGGCCAAATATTGTTGAGTGTGAGGGGTTGCATATTGTTGGGGGTGTAGGGAGAGGTGTTTTTTTAGACTTTTCCTGTACAGCTCCTGCTGTTATCACTGCCCAATGGCTGAGGTTAATAGCAGGAGAAAAATGCAGTAAATATCTGGGTAAGTATAGGACATCTTGTCCAAATCTCCAATAATAAGATGAGTGTTGGAGACATTCTTGGATGGGCCAGTGCAGTGCGATTTTACCCATGGAAGTTTAAGCTGCCTGGATAAATACTGCACATGTGCACAGGTCAAGACTTCCACGTAGTCCTAACACGCAACAACAGCAAACACCTCAACATTCACCACTGTTGCCATCCAAAGATCCTGGACCATTGTTTTACCAAGGATTGTTTTACCAAAGAAGGATTAGGACAAATCAGACAGGAACTTCCTGATTTCCACATTTAACTGAGGATGTGTGATCACCAGAAGTTTCTGTCCAATTTATTCTTTGTAACGGCGAGGACTGCTCATTTTGCCATTATTTCCATAGCAAAATCCAGGTTATTGGGTTACTGGGGAACATACTGCACTCCACTCACTATCTGAAATAATGGGCTATTCATTGGTGCTCCGAAATGTGGTACTACTACCTTTCATGGGTCAATATGCTGAAAGCAATTATTGCGATATTCTAGGAATGTTTATCACAGTAGTTGATAAATATCAGTATCTGGAAATCCTGGTAAATATCCAATTTAACCAGGACATAGTACTGCAGGACTATGCTAGTAAAGGGGTGAACAGTGTTTGGTCTTTCTTCAAGGTAGCAGTTGTAACAAATAAGACATATAACCAGTTTTCCCAGTGCCAAGAATTTCCATCTACTCCAAGGAGATATAAATGTGGAAAAGATAGAATCTGGGGAATTCCAGAGGTAATGATAAGGGGTGGGAAGAGGAGCCATTGCTGGAGGAGATCAGGTCACAATTGGATAGTTAAGTGTGAAACTAAACAAGGGCTGAGCCACTGAGTTAGACAATGGAGGAGAGGCGTTGGAGGAGAATGATGTACTCAACCATGTTGGACGATGTAGGGGATCAAGGCGGATGGATGGGGTTAGTGCACCACAGACACAGAGGATGTCATTTCTAACTTTGAGAGGGAATTTTTTAGTGCTTTGCTGGGGGCATATACCTGATTGGAGTGATTCAAATATAGAGTTGCATAAAAGATTGGAACAGATTTGTGAGGTGCCAACATGTTCAAAGTCTTTGAAGAAAGGAAAATTAGGTTGAAGAGTGTTTGCAAGGACGGAAGGGTTAAGGATGAGCTTTTGAGGATGGTGCGATAACGACGTCTTTGAAAGGGAGAGGTTAGTATCTGAGAGCGGGGATCCATTTACAATGTCAGAAACATGAGACCAATGATGAGAAGTTAGGTGGTCAGCAGTTCAGTGGGAAATGAGTCAAGGTAGCAGATGTTGAGTCGCATGGATAAGATGAGCTCAGAGAGGAGGAAGATAGATAACAACTAGGGAAAGGCACAGGTGAGAGCTTCACTATGAGACACCTTTGTAGGCTAGGAGAAGGGAGAAAGCAGCAGAACAAATAGTCTCAAATTTAGTGACAAAAATGGTCACTGAATTCGTTGCACTACTCATTGGAGGTTAGAATCAAGGGAGAAAGGCATTTAAAGGACAGTGATGGTAGTGCAGGAATGGAGCCAGCCATTATATTTGCTCTGCAAGATGATACTGGAGAAATGAGTGGTTTTGGCAGAGGAGAACAACCTGATAATGTTGGGAATGGCCTGAGATTTGTTGATGGGTGGCTAACTCATTGTGCAGCAGACATGCTCAAGTCTGTGCCTTTGAAAGTGTTGTAACCTCAGTCTTCTGTTACTTGAGACAGGCAATCCACAGTATTCCAAAGGCAGTTAATGGTTGACCAGCCAGCCTGATTGACTAATGGAACCTGGAAGGGAAGACCTGTCGCTGATGACTGGGGCTCTTCACACCTAGGATAGCCGTACTAGTTAGGAAACTTGCAGCACTCTGTACCAGTTCACTGCATGGCTTTACTTAGTGGAACTCCAGCAACAACTCTGCATTCACTTGTTCTCCAAGCCTTTCATCTGCCAACTTGCCTCACTCTAAACTTAATAAGTAGATTTAGACCCCTATAAGGTGACTGTCTACACCCCATTTTAGAAATCCAGAATCCTTAAACATTATGATGGCTTTCCACATGTGTCAGACAGAAACCTAACGTCAGTTCTACCTATTATTCATAAGTACTTGTTGCTTATATTTTATTTGCTTGTTTAAGTGTGTTGGTCTTTTTTGCAGCCTTGAATCTTAGAAGCAGTGACAAGTCTCATGGTGAACATTGCCAGCTTTGTTTTGTAACCTTTCCTTTGATTTTAGCACATTGCAATTCACATGTTAGTCAGTTTAAAAATAAACAATTCCTCAATGGAAGTAGCTAGAGGAACATGATGACAGAAACTGCCATCCTTTTTTTAAATGCTGCAGATTTCTGCAGGTGGATTTTAGTCCCTTGTGGCTTTGTGGGATGAAACCAACAGCACATGCAGCATAATGTAAATTCACAAAAAAGTATTGAAAGGAACTCACAATAAGATTCCTTTGAGTTTACAGAGAAATAATCTAATAATGAAAAGATAAAATAATGGTTTTAATATGGTTGGTTATGATGAGTAATTTTGGAAGTGGGGCAAGGCACTTTCTCTCAGAGCCACAGCCAGGTGACTGATACTTCACCAACACTCCCTCAAAAGCCAAGGAAATGATGAAAATAAGACTCCCCCTCCATTTTTCCCCTTTCGCTTTTAGGGGAGGTGCTTGCCTTGTGTTTGGCATTTTTCAACAGCAGTATGACTGAGGCTTGGGCTCAACAGGTTTGAATAGGGGTTGATTAGTGGTGCATTCAGAATCCTCACATTAAGTCGGTATAACCTTATGCCAAAGCTAAACTTGGGGTTGTAAATTGGGAATGAAAGCCTCAAGTGACCCTAAGGTAAAGGAGGAAGAGTGTGACAGCAGCTGTGGGCTGGGGTGAGGGGTGGAGTGGGGGTTGAGTTCTCACTCTGCTGTGTGCCACTGTTAGGTCCAACCTCGACCTCAGATTCTATTCAGATGCTCCAGTGATGTTGCTATAGCAGTGCCTTGCTAAGAGGCTCAGTACTGAAAGACATGAAGAGGTGTGAAGTTGCTGTGTTTACCTATCTTTCATGCACCCGCTCAGATACACACACTTCCATGGCACTAACAAGGCAGATACTTGGGTTTTTACCTGGTGTCTCACGAAGCACAAGTGTGCAAGAGCAGATGGCAGAGACCAAGAAAGCAGTGGAGAGTCTGTGTCAGAGAGCACAGGATGCTCCAAGCTTTGCTCAGCTGGATGCAGATGCTGAGTCTCAGGGGCCATCAATGAAGGGGATACTCCGGAGCAGTAGCAACAGATGTGGAATGTACTGGCAGACATTCCAGCAGCACTTCACACGTTTAGAGAGAGATTGTAGTAGTCCATCTCAAACATGAGTGCCATGCTGTCACAACTACTATGGAAAGAGTGCATGGGGCATCGAACAGGGCAGTCAGGTTGGTATATGCTGGTCCTCACCAATGGCTTGCACACTCTGAATGCCAACTTAAATAAGATTTCTGAAACTCTTGCCTTGGCTGTTCATTTCCCCACTGAGCTACAGCAAAGTGCCCTCCAGCTCATTTCTAGCGGGGAAGTCCAGGTGGACAATGAGAGGGGTGACGGAGAAAAGGCATATGGAAGTGGAGACTGTGCTCAAAGGACTTCCCGTTCTCACCTACTGCCACCCCCTCAGTCAGTGTTCCAGATGCTGCCTCCTATCTCAATGGCCAAGTCTGCCTCTGCACAAGTGCAGGTACAGCAGTCTTTGGTAGAGCCCTCACAAGCTCCAAAACCTAGAGGACATCAGCCAAGCACAGGGCTCTCAGCAGCCTGGTTCTAGCTCTTCTGAACCCGTAGAGTAGGAGAGAAAAGAAGAGTAAAGATTTGTAGTTGTACAAGGGCCACATCATATTGTCCTCCTCATTCTCCAAAGAGACAATGTGCTCTGCGCCTTATTCCTCGTGCAGATCCAGAAATCACTGGGCTATGTTGTACAGAGCACAGCAACCACAATCATTCTCAAGATCCTAGTAGGTGAGCCTCAAGCACATTTTCAGTATCCTGACTGCTCAATGCCAATTCTCTTGATCATATGGCTTTGACTGGAGCACTCTTGGGTCTTGCTGCTTGGGCTCCTCGTGGCTTTCTTCAGCCACATTTTAAGTGGGTGGCCCTTGTTTCCAAAGAGCCAACTGGTAAGTCTGTTCTAAGATCTGAAGAGCTCAGGGAGGGTGGACTGGAGCAGGATGAATGCAGCACCTTGGGAATGTTGCACACACCTGCATGAAAACCCTTCTGTGGTTTCAGGCCAGCTTTACATTGGTGGAGTTGAATACAGTTTAAGAACACTCCTGGGTGATCTGATTGTCACATGTTTACAGCCGATGACAGCCTGCACCTTTGGGAAACCAGCCAGAGCTACAAACCTGAAAATCCACTCACTCTGACTGGCATCATTGGTGACAAAGTGTACACAATTGCCTGCTCTAGGCAAACATGGCATTTGTCACCTATGTGATGCATTGTGAAATCCTGCAAATCTCTCCTACCAACCCTTGGATGGAGGCAAAGAAGGTGAGGGCAGTGATCACATGGCCACTAGGTCCACTTGACAGCAGGCCCAGGCCTCCTTCCAACACATAAAATGTCTACCACGACCTTCTGAGGCACCGACGTTCAGATGTGTTTCAGATATCACCCCCTGTGAGCTGCACCTCCGAGCTCACCCCCTCTTCTGTGAAGCAACAGATCCATCAGGAGAAGGCTGCTGCTGCTGCTGTTGGTGCTGTGGGTGGTGCTCCTGCTGCTGCTCCCCTGCTGTTGCTCCTGCTGGTGCTGTGGGTGGTGCTCCTGCTGCTGCTCCTGCTGGTGCTGTGGGTGCTGCTCCTGTTGCTGCTCCCCTGCTGCTGCTCCTGCTGGTGCTGTGGGTGCTGCTCCTGCTGCTGCTGTGGGTGGTGCTCCTGCTGCTGTTCCTGCTGGTGCTGTGGGTGGTGCTCCTGCTGCTGCTCCTGCTGGTGCTGTGGGTGGTGCTCCTGCTGCTGCTGCTCCTCTGCTGCTGCTCCTGCTGCTGCTCCCCTGCTGCTGCTCCTGCTGGTGCTGTTGAGCTTTTGCTTCTCCCCCCCATATTGGTCCTCGTCTGAGAAGGCCCACGTTAAAGCAGCATAAGTGGCACTAATACTCATCTATAAGAAATGAAAAGTGGCGATCAAACACACATTCATCCAAAATAGTGAAAGTGATCTCCAAAGTAATGGAAATCAGCTCTCAGGTGGTGAAAATAATCTCAGAACAAGTATTGTGAGAAAAAAGCTTTTACTTAGGCAAGGAAGCAGGTGTAAGGCCTCAGTACTCATGGGATGTTTTGCTTGTCATTTCTTCAGCCCCTTCAAATACCGCTGTGCTCTCACCTTGCTTTCATTGGTAAGTTCTGGGAAGCCAGTACACCCTCAGTTAAATTGAAAATCACAGTTAAAATAGTTGCTAATTACCTCAAATATATAAATTGGCAACTCACCTCTACCAAGGGGGTTTCTTGCAGACAGCTGAATGCAGAAGTCAGCATGTTGGAGCAGGCTATCATTTTTAGCACTCTCCCCCTCCATGTCTCAGAAAGAATTTTTTAATCTGATTGGCAATTGCTTGCCCTTTTCATACAGCTTCTTGATTCTCTAAACACTATAGAATGCTGTGCTTAAATAGCTTTCCAATCACCTCAAGTTCACAAAATCACAGAACCATTACAACACTAGGAGGCCATTCAACCCGTCATGTCTGCACCAGCTCTCCAAATAAACAATTCACCTAGTACCATTCCCCTGCCTTCTCCCCGTAACCTTGCACATTCTTCATTTTCAGATAATAATCCAATTCTGTCTTTAGTGCCTTGATTGAACCTGCCTCCACCACACTCTCAGGCAGTGCACTTGCTGTGTGAACGTGATATTATACATCTTCCACAGTAGCAGCATTTAGCATTAATGACCTCCAAAACCTACCACTCATTTTTACTTCCCTCCATCGGAATGATTAGAAGCTCATGTGATCTTAATGTTTCTTTATTGACATCCAGGAATCAAATATTCAAACCTCCAGCTAAAGCCCAAAATTGCCTCCATCAGTTCTCCAAGAACCATGTTATATGACAAGTTTGCTATCATTTAGAATGACTAAACTTTTGCAGCCTGACTGAGTTTACACCAATAAAAAAATCATTTTCTTTGCGATAGCCTCCAGTTATAGTTGATCAGCTATCAATTTCTGAAAAGTGAGCCTGCCTCAGCAAAAGTCATCAGTTCCTCTAGATTGATCAGAATCTGTACTTGATGCTTCATGGTGAAGATCTGTTCCAGTGTTGCTAAAGCTGCAGCTCAATCTAACTGACTTACAAAAAATACTATGTATTACATCATTGTCATTAACCTTCATAAATTGTAATATTTTCAAAATTAATACATTTAAAATGTGCAAGGTCAATAGTTTATAGACTACGTCAAGAAGGCCATTACCCAAGTGTCACTATCTGTCAGTGTATTTGATCCAGTGACAACATTGCTTTATTCTGATTTGGCATACAGGCCCCAGGCTGACAGTCTGGGGCACGCACTAGTCTTTTGAAGGATGTCTGGTAAGTTACACACAGCTTCATGCATTTGTTTGCAGTTACAGGTTCTATAGATTGCATAGATCAAATAATAAATACTTAAAAATCACATATTTTAAAAACTGCATGTGGCACTGCATCTGTTATAGGTTACAATAGCTAATTCATATCAAAGACACCTGGGTTCCCTAATGCCACTGTCTCCCTATTTATTACATCCATCACATTTCAAAATGATTCCAACCTTACACAATTATGAAAGCTGACTCCTGCTAAAGTGAAGATTTACTGTGTCCATTTTTAATAAAAGAATTAACAGATGCATGATATTAATTATTAGAATCATAACTTTGGACTTGGGCCAAAATTAAGTGACCAAGTTAATTTTAAAACACGTAAATTAATAGTAGCCATTATTTTTTAAGGTGGCAATATGGAATACTTAATTTAAAACACACTTCTCCACTAATGGAATACACATCCTGAATAGCAGCATTATGTTATTGTAGCCCTTTTGTTAGATGAGTGTTTTTGCTGTGTTGTAGATCATCACCTTCAGAGTCTGAACCTGAATGTTATGCATAAATTTAACAAATGTGCAATTAATGCAGATTGCTCCTGATTGACAGACTGTTCTTTGGGGACATGCAGCACCATTAACCTGGTTTCCTTGTGTATTCTTTCAAAACATTCCTTGTTTTTGTTGGCATGTTACAAAAATGACCTGTAATATAACTGAAACATGAGTTAACAAAGCCACAGTTCACCTGCATCCCTTGCAATAAGTTCACAAATATAGTTACCATTCCAGATGCTGACTGTTTAAATTCAATGAACAAAAGCTTTCCAATGAGTCGGGGACTTACTTAAGGCACAAGTGACCTGTGATCCTGCACTCCAGTATTCATGAAAAGAACAATTTCAGTGACTGGGAACATTAAAAGAAATGTATGTCTAGTTCATTAAGCATTAACCATTTTGTGGTTTTAAGACTATTTAATGTTATGCTTGCACTGCCACCTAAAGCCTCAATTCAGTGCAAAGCAAGCAAGTGAAATTACTTTAAATACATTTCCTCACATTCATTTACCCAAAATAAAGTTAATCTATAGTGAAAGCTATTCTTTCTCTTGATATTTATTCTTATTGTTCAAAGTAGCAATCATCTTGGAAGTCTTACTCAGCACTAATGGAAATGTAGTGAGCATAAAAGATTAAGGGGAGCTTTGATAGAAGTGTTCAAACTTATGAATGGTTTTGGTGGAGTAAACATGGAGAAACAGTTCCCAGTGGCAGAAGAGTAGGTAGGTAACCAGAGAATATAGATTTAAGGTATTTGGCAAAAGTACCAGAGGTGACATGAGGAAACTTTTGTTTTACATGGCAAGTTGTTGTGATCTGGAATGCACTGGTGAAAGCAGATTCAGTTATAACTTGAAGAGAGCTGGATAGAAATTTAAAAGGAAAAATTTTACAGGGCTATGGGGCAAGGCAGGGAAGTGGGGCTATAAGGTAGCTCTAGCAAAAGCAGGCACAGTCAAGGTGGGCTGAATGGCCGCCTTCTGCTCTATAACAGTCTATGATCCTTAAAGTGACAAGTTTATATGACACCTAATTTCATTATGCTGCATTAATGTGAGACAGTAATACCTGCTTTACACAACTTTACACACCTTGGGAGAAGATTTTCACCTTTACTGTTAGGCATTCAGATCACCTGTGTTAGGTGGAAAGCAGAAAGTAAAATCTAGTGTGGCTGCTTCAGAACCCACCAGAATGACCTTTTACTAATTTTAACAGGAGGGAAATTAGTCAGCTTCTGTTATAAGGGTCTGATGACATGTAAAGTAACTAAGTTGTGATTTCTTTTTACACATGTTAAACTGTGAAATAGTAATATATATTCAAAAGTGTGAACAGGAAACAATACAAATCAATAATCAGCCATGATATACCTGATTAGTGTCAGTCATCTGGAAATGCTGATAGTAAACGTTTACACTTACTCTAATCTCCAGTGGCCTTTCTTTATTAATTTACTTTGATTTCAATTCTTTCAAAATGCTGGAACTCCCTTGCCACAGAACTGTGCGTGTACCTACACCACATGACTGCAGTCGTTCTAAAAGGCAGTTTAATGCCAATTTCTCAAGTACAATTAGGGATGGGTAACAAGTGCTAGCCTTGCAGGCGATGTCCATGTTGCATGGACAAATAATTTTTTAAAAATCAAATAGCGGAATGCTGCATTGTTGCCAAAGTTTGTTCTCCAGCCACAGCAAATTTCCAAAGATCGTCGACGTTTACCATCATTAATGTTCCCTCCAGCCCTACAACCCCTGAGATCTTTTCACTCCTCCAATCCTGGCCTCTTCCCCGATTTTCATCACTCCACCAGTGGTAACTGTGCCTTCCGTTGCCTCGGTCCTAAGCTCTAGAATTCCCTTCCTTAAATCTTTCTGCCCTCTACCTTCCATTAAAATGTTCCATAAAACCTGCCTCCTTGTCTAAAATATTAACCGCTTGTCCTAGTATCTCCTCATGTGGCTTTATGTCAAATTTAGTATGATAATGCTCCTGTAAAGTATGTTGGGACATTTTACTACATGAAAGCTGCTATAGAAGCACATGTTTTGTTGTTCCCTGAGAATGATAAACAAGATAGTCTTACAGACTTCTCCAGTAATTTCCACATTTGTCATTTTGATAGGAATAATGAGTGATCCATCAAGCCATATGACTTACCTCCATGATGTTGATGTCTGGCCACATATCATCTCACACTATTTTATTAGATCTATCAGATACAAGTCATTTCGTGCAGTTTTGTACAATAGAGTCCATACAGACTGATGAATGCTAGAGACAATTTGCCAAAATTAGTTTGCCTTGCACTGAATCATTTTGGACTTCAGGTGGTGACTATCATGTTTCTATTCCTTTTGAGAAAAGGTTGGTTGAAGATTTTTTTTGAATGATTGGAAGTTCTGGATGATAACTCTGCTCCATAGGTCAGGTTACCTATTTGCGTATATCCCAATAGCATGTGCACAAAAATCAAGTAAAAACTGTACAATTCCCGAACAACAATTTGAATTTATATAGTATCTTTAATTATTAAAAAAATTCATAACATTTTAGGGAGGCAGAAGGAAAATAGAAGCTGAGCCAAAGAAGAGATTAGGAGGGGTGACCAAAAACTTAGCCACAGTGGGAGGGTCGTAAAAAGGTGAGATAGAGGTAGACAGGTTTTTGCAGGGAATTCCAGAGTTTGGAATCTAGCAGTGAAAAAGATAGCCACTAATCATGCAAAAATGGGAGGGTAGGGCTCAAAAGAGGCTACAGTCAGAAGAAAAGTGCTTCGTTTCAGGGTTACAGGGTGGAGGAGGTTACAGAGATATGGAAGGATTTAAATCTGAGTTGTTGGAAAACTGGAAGCCATTGGTCTAGATTTTACTCTCAGTAGAGAAGGCAGGGTCTTTACATTCACTTCACTGACAATTGCCCAGTGACTTCTTGTGGGCCTGTCAGCAGAGATTTCTGATCCAGTGTAATACATTCTACAGGGAATCTGTGCACAAGGCAAGCAACAGCAAGGCTCTTCAATGTATCAGGTTTAAGAATTCTCACTGATGCATGCGTTGTCGCTGGACTAGTAATCCAGAGACCCAGGGTAATGCTCTGGGGACCGGGGTTCGAAACCTGCCACGGCGGATGGTGGAATTTGAATTCAATAAAAATCTGGAATTAAAAGTCCATGGAACCATTGTCGATTGTTGTAAAAACCCATTTGGTTCACTAATGTGCTGTAGGGAAGGAAATCTGTTGTCCTTACCTGGTCTGGCCTCCATGTGACTCCAGACCCACAGCAATGCGGTTGACTCTGAAATGGCCTAGCAAACCACTCAGTTGTAACAAACCGTTACAAAGTCACAAAAAAGGAATGAAACTGGACGGACTACCCGGCATCGACCTAAGCACCGGAAACAACAACAGCAATCTCAGCCCTGTTGACCCTGCAAAGTCCTCCTTACTAACATCTGGGGGGCTAGTGCTGTCTCACAGACTAGTCAAGCAACAGCTTGACAGTGTCATCCTTATGGGATCATACCTTACAGATAATGTCCCAGACACCACCATCGCCATCCCTGGGTATGTCGTGCCCCACCAGCAGGACAGATCCAGCAGAGGTGGCGGCACAGTGGTATACAGTCGGGAGGGAGTTGCCCTCCACAACATTGACCTCATGACATCAGGTCAAACATGGGCAAGGTAACCTCCTGCTGATTACCACGTACTGCCCTCCCTCAGCTGATGAATCAGTGCTCCCCCACATTGAACACCACTTGGAGAAAGCACTGAGGGTGGCAAGGGCGCAGAATGTACTGTGGGTGGGGGACTTCAATGTCCATCACCAAGAGTGGCTGGGTAGCAGCACTACTGACTGAGCTGGCTGAGTCCTAAAGGATATAGCTGCCAGACTGGGCCTGCAGTGAGGGAACCAACAAGAGGGAAAAACATACTTGGCCACATCCTCACAAATCTGCCTGCTGCAGATGCATCTGTCCATGACAGTATTGGTAAGAGTGACCACTGCACAGTCATTGTGGAGACGAAGTCCCATCTTCACACTGAGGATACCCTCCATTGTGTTGTGTGGCACTACCACCGTCCTAAATGGGATAGATTTCAAAGAGACCTAGCAACTCAAGACTGGGCATCCATGAGGCGCTGTGGGCCATCAGCAGCAGCAGAATTGTACTTGAACACAATCAGTAACCTCATGGCCCAGCATATCCCCCACTCTACCATTACCATCAAGCCAGGGGATCAACCCTGGTTCAATGAAAAGTGCAGGAGGGCATGCAAGAAGCAGTCCCAGGCATGCCTAAAAATGAGGTATCAACCTGGTGAAGCTAAAACACAGGGCCACTTGTGTGCCAAACAGCATAAGCAGCAAGTGATAGACAGCGCTAAGTGATTCCCAAACAATGGATCAGATCCAAGATCTGCAGTCCTGCCACATCCAGTTGTGAATGGTGGTGAACAATTAAACAACTCACTGGAGGAGGAGGCTCCACAAATAACCCCATCCTCAAAGATGGAGGAGCCCAGCACATCAGTGCAAAAGATAAGGCTCATTTGCTACAATCTTCAGCCAGAAGTGCCGAGTGGATGATCCATCTCGGCCTCCTCCGGAGGTCCTCAGCATCACAGATGCCAGTCTTCAGCCAATTCGATTCACTCCACGTGATATCAAGAAATGGCTGAAGGCACTGGATACTGCAAAGGCTATGGGGCCTAACAATATTCTGACAATAGTACTAAAGACTTGTGCTCCAGAACTTGCCATGCCCCTAGCCAAGCTGTTCCAGTACAGCTACAACACTGGCATCTATTTGGCTATGTAGAAAATTGCCCGGGTACGTCCTGTGCACAAAAAAAGGACAAATCCAACCCAGTCAGTCTACTCTCCATCATCAGTAAAGTGGAAGGGGCCATCAACAGTGTTATCAAGTGCCACGTGCTTAGCAATAACCTGCTCACTGAAGCCCAGTTTGGTTTCCGCCAGGGCCACTCAGCTCCTGACCTCATTACAGGCCTGGTTCAAACATGGACAAAAGAGCTGAACTCTCGAGGTGAGGGGAGAGTGACTGCCCTTGACATCAAGGCAGCATTTGATTGGGTGTGGCATCAAGAAACCCGAGCAAAACTGGAGTCAATGGAAATCAGGGGGAAAGCTCTCCGGTGGTTGAAGTCATGCCTAGCACAAAGGAAGATGGTTGTGGCTGTTGGAGGGCAATCATCTCAGCTCCAGGACATTACTGCAGGAGATCCTCAGGGTAGTGTCCTTGTCCCAACCATCTTCAGCTGCTTCCTCAATGACCTTCCTTCATCATAAGGTCAGAAATGGGGATGTTCGCTGATGATTGCACAATGTTCAGCACCATTCACGACTCCTCAGATACTGGAGCAGTCCATGTCCAAAAGCAGCAAGGCCTAGACAATATCCAGGCTTGGGCTGACAAGTGGCAAGTTAACATTCACGCCACACAAGTGCCAGGAAATGACCATCTCCAGCAAGAGAGAATCCAACCATCGCCCCTTGATGTTCAATGACATTACCATCACTGAATTCCCCCATTATCAACATACTGGGGGTTTACCATTGAACAGAAACTGAACTGGATTAGCCATATAAATACGGTGGCTACAAGAGCAGGTTAGAGGCTAGGAATCATACGACGAGTAACTCACCTCCTGACTCTCCAAAGCCTGTCCACCATCTGCAAGGCACAAGTCAGGAGTGTGATGGAATACTCTCCACTTGCCTGGATGAGTACAGCTCCCACAGCACTCAAGAAGCTTGACATCGTCCAGGGCAAATCAGCCCGCTTGATTGGCATCACATCCACAAACATTCACTCCTTCCACCACCGACGCACAGTAGCAGCAGTGTGTACCATCTACAAGATGCACTGCAGCAACTCACCAAGGCTCCATCGACAGCAACTTCCAAACCCACGACCACTACCACCTAGAAGGACAAGGGCAGCAGATAGATGGGAACACCACCAACTGGGAGTTCCCCTCCATGTCAGTCACCATCCTGACTTGGAAATATATTGCCGTTCCTTCACTGTCGCTGGGTCAAAATCCTGGAACTCCCTTCTTAACAGCACTGTGGTTGTACCTACACCACATGGACTGCAGTGGTTCAAGAAGGCAGCTCACCACCACCTTCTCAAGGACAACTAGGAATGGACAATAAATGCTGGCCCAGCCAGCGAAGCCCATATCCCGTGAATGAATAAAAAGAAAATGCAGAATCTAAACCAGGAATTTTTTAAAAAAGAAATATAATAAAATATAATATATATCAATTGATTAATAAATCTGGAATTGAAAGATAGTCTCAGTAATGGTGACATGAAACTCTCATTGATTGTCATACAAAATAGTTTAGTTCAATGCTGTTCTTTGGAGCAGGAAATCTGCCATCCTTACCTGGTCTGACTTATATGTGACTCCAGACCCACAGCGATGTTAATTGCCTTTTAACTCTCAACTGCCCTCTGAAATAGGCTAACAAGCCTCTCAGTTGTACCAAACCACTACAGAAAAATCAAAAAGGAATAAAGCTGGAGAGACCACCAGACTTAGGCACCAAAAATGACAACAGCAAACCGAATCCTGAAAAGACCTCCTTACTAACATCTGGGGGCTTGTGCCAAAATTGGGAGAACTATCTCACAGAATAGTCAAGGGACAGCCTGATGTAGCAATACACTCAGAATCATACCTTATAACCAATTCCCCAGACACCACCATTACCATCCCTGTGTATGTCCTTTCCCACCAGCAGGGCAGACGCAGCAGAGGTGGTGGCACAGAGGTATACAGTCGGGAGGGAGTTGCCCTGGGAGTCCTCAACATTGATTCTGGACCCTATGAAGTCTCATGGCATCAGGTCAAAGATGGGCAAGGAAACCTCCTGCTGATTACCACGAACCGCCCTCCCTCAGCTGGTGAATCAGTGCTCCTCCATGTTGAACACCTCTTGAAGGAAGTAATGAGGGTGGCAAAGGTATGGAATGTTCTCTGGGTGGGGAATTTCAATGTCCATCACCAAAAGTGGCTCAGTAGCACCACTACTGACTGAGCTGGCCTAGTCCTAAAGGACAGAGCTGCTAGGCTGGGTTTGAGGTAGGTGGCGAAGGAGCCAACAAGAGAAAATCTTTTTCTCACCAATCTACCTGTCACAGATTCATCTGTCCATGACAGTAAAGGTAGGAGTGACCACCACACAGTCCTTGTGAAGACAAATTCCTCTCTTCACATTGTGGATACCCTCCATTGTGTTGTGTGGTACTACCACCGTGCGAAATGGGATAGATTCAGAACAGATCTAGCAACTCAAACTTGGGCATCCATGAGGCATTGTGTGCCAACAGGAGCAGCAGAATTATATTCAATCACAATCTGTAACATCATGGCCCAGAATATCCCCCACTCTACCATTACCATCAATGAGGTGTCAAGCCTGGTTCAATGAAGAGTGCAAGAGGGCATGCCAGGAGCAGCACCAGGCATACCTAAAAATGAGGTGTCAACCTGGTGGAGTTATAACACAGGACTACTTGTGTGCCAAATAGAATAAGCAGCAAGCAATAGACAGAGCTAAGTGTCCCACAACCAATGGATCAGATCTAAGCTCTGCAGTCCTGCCACATCCAGTCGCGAATGGTGCTGGACAATTAAACAACCATCTGGAGCAGGAGGCTCCACAAATATCTCCATCCTCGATGATGGAAGAGCCCAGCATACCAGTGCAAAAGATAAGGCTGAAGCATTTGCATCAATCTTCAGCCAGATGTGCCGAGTGGATGATCCACCTTGGCCTCCTCTGGGGGTCCCCAGCATCACAGATGCTAATCTTCAGCCAATTTGATTCACTTCATGTGATATCAAAAAATGGCTGAAGGCACTGGATACTGCAAAGACTATGGACCCTGACAACATCCTGGCAATAGTACTGAAGACTTGTACTCCAGTACTAACCATACCACTAGCCAAGTTGTTCCAGTACAGATACAACACTGGCATCTACCTAACAATGCGCAAAATTGCCCAAGTATTTCTTATTCATAAAAAGCAGGACAAATACAACCAATTACTACCAAAAAATCTTCATTCGATCATCAGCAAAATGATGGAAGGTGTTGTCAACAGTGCTATCAAGCGGCACTTACTCAGCAATGACCTGCTCATGATGTTCAGCTTGGGTTCCGCCAGGGTCACTCAACTCCTGACCTCATTATAGCCTCGGTCCATATAAGGACAATAGATCTGAACTACAGAGGTGAGGTGAGAGTGACTGCCCTTGACTCAAGGCAGTTTTTGATTGGGTATGGCATCAGGGAGCCCTAGCAAAATTGTAGTCATTGGGAACCGAGGGAAAACTCTTCACTGGCTGGAGTCATGCCTAGCACAAAGGAAGATGGTTGTGGTTGTTGGAGGTCAATCATCTCAGTCCCAAGACATCACTGCAGGAGTTCCCCAGGATAGTGTCCTAGGCCCAACCATCTTCAACTGCTTCCATCATGAGGTCAGAAGTGGGGATGTTTGTGATGATTGCACAATGTTCAGTGTCCTTCACAACTCCTCAGAGGCTGAAGCAGTCTGTGTCCAAATGCAGCAAGACCTGGACAATATTCAGGCTTGGGCTGACAAGTGGCATTTAACATTCGTGCCACACAAGTGCCAGGCAATGATCATCTCCAACAAGAGAGAATCTAACCATCTCCCCTTGACATTCAATGGCATTACCATCACTGAATCCCCCACTATCAACATCCTGGGAGTTACCATTGACCAGAAACTGAACTGAATTAGCCATATAAATACTGTGGCTACAAGAGCAAGTCAGAGGCTAGGAATTCTGAGATGAGTAACTCACCTCCTGACTCCCCAAAACTTGTCGATCATCTACAAGGCACAAGACAGGAGCGCAATGGAATACTCCCCACTTGCCTGATTGAGCGCAGCTCCAACAACACTCAAGAAGGTCAACACCATTCAGGACAAAGCAGCCCACTTGATTGGCAGTGTCGTCCACAAACATTCACTCCCTTCACCAATGCACAGTGGCAGCAGTGTGTACTATATACAAGATGCACTTCAGCAACTCACAAGGCTCCTTTGACAGCACCTTCCAAACCTGCAACCTCTAGCACCTAGAAGGACAAGAGCAGCAGATAGATGGGAACACCACCACCTGCAAGTTCCCCTCCAAGCCACATACCACCCTGACTTGAAAATATTTCACCGTTCCTCACTGCCACTGCATCTAAAACCTAGAACTCCCTCCCTAACAGAACAGTGGGTATACCGACACCACAGGGACTGCAGCGGTTCAAGAAGGCAGATCACCACCACCTTCGCAAGCAAGGGCAATTAGGGATGGGCAATAAATGCTGGCCTAGCCAGCAATGCTCATATCCCTTGAAAGAATAAAAGATAATGTTTTAGGGGTTCACAAAACAACGGCCCAATATCAGTGATGGTACTAATATTTCCTGGAGTTGTATGAGAAGGAAGGACTCTCAGGTATCAGTAAAAGCTCATTGGTTGTACTCTTCCCTCTCAGTCTAAAGGTTCTGGGTTGAAGCTCCCACTCCAGGGTCGTGAGTACAACATGACGGCTGATACCTCACGAGTGTGGGAGTGGTGTCGGAGATACTGTTTAGATGAGACGTTAAATCATGTCCCAAACTGCACTACTGGGTGACGTAAAAGATCTCATGACACTATTGGAAAGACAGGGAAGTTTACCCAAGAGCCCTGACCAATATGTATCCCTGAACTGAATGAACTGGTCATTTATCCTGTTGCTGTCTGTGGGACCTTGCCGTGTGCTGTGTTTAGAACTGTAACTACACTTCATTGGCGTTATATAAATGCAGGCCTTTCTTTGTTTTCACTGCGCTATAGAAGTTGCACATATAAATGAGTTCAGGAGCAGCAGTTAGCATTCCTACAAGTCAAAAGCTGGGTGCCGCCAGTACTGGGCCAGAAGGAAACAAAACGAATGAGGTGACGCGATCCACATTCCCAGCCAGTCTGGAATACTCAACTTGCTTACTTTGCAACAACCTTCGAATTACCCCTTTATCGTCAAAGTACAGGTTCGAGCCGGCCTTTATCTGTGTTCTGGAAACCTGTAGATAACGTGCAGAACTAAACAACGTTTAAAGGTCAACCTTATATCTTGAACACGAATCTATGAGCAGATTCCAATCCGGTAATGAACCCACTGCCTTCTGAAGACTAGTTGAAAGGTTTGTCAGTATAGGGTTTGTCGAAGGTTAACATGTTACAGGAACAGCGACATTCGGTTTACTACCTTCCTACATTCACGTAATTTGCAGACCAGCAAGCTTTTTATTATATATCTCTGGATGTAACGGAGCCGGTGTGCGGACGGTACCCGCACTTCGGGGTGGGAAAACTGAGCATGGGGCCCACATTAACAGAGCTTTGAAGGGAAGTCTGCTCTCCAGGCTCCAGACCCCAAGTGGGTCGGGAAATGAATTCATTCAAGATAAACTAGCCAGCAGTGGGTTGCGTACGCAGCAGGGTCGAATAGCAGCGGCGCCAAATCTGTTGCAAGTTTTTTAAAAAAATTTAATACCATTGGAAGGTAATGTGCCGACTTCGTGTCATGAAAGCTCCATGCTGGAGATCTTGTGTGAAGAATAACAGAGGGTGCTACTGAAGCCTGAGATTACATCACACGTTTGAAGCGGCTGCACACACTCGCTGTCCCAGCAATTGGAAATCTCGCTCCGCCAGAATGAGATACCATTGAAAGTTAGTGTGAAACGGAGATGATCGTGCGGAACATTTCTCCGACATAATTAAAGTGTAAAGCAAATACATTTATCAAAAAGCGAATGGCACAATGATTTTTCAGGGTGCGATCAGGGGAGTGAAAATTTACATCAATAATAGCGTAATTGGGTTTAGAAATTGTTGCCTCGCCAATATATTAGAACACGTCTGTATTCTGCAGCGCTGAAGAATCTAAAGGAGGGAAAACGCCGAGTGAGCAAACAGATAGTGATATGGTCAGACTTGGTTCACTTTTCTGAATACAGGTTTATTCCTACTGCGCTTAAGAACCAAAAATACATCAGTTGTAAATAGCGACGTACAAGTGGAGTGCTGCAATCTGCCACTATCATATGTTTATTCCCCATTAAGTGTCAAAAAGACTTAGAAAGTGCCAACCCCACAGCTTTAGACGTGCCATCAATTTTACCTGTCGGCGGAGCTTGCTACGCCATAGCCGGAGGCGGATTGGGGAGAGCTGTCCGTGGTGCTGAAAGCGCCGCTTCAGTACACGGAGCTTTCCAGCCCAGCACACGCCGCGGCCAGCACCTGTCCCGAATTCGCTACGCTGCCCAATAAACTGCTCCGAGAGAGATTCACAATTCCAGGCAACACTCCGTCAGGCGACAGGCTGCACATCCGGAGAGCGAAGCTCTCTAATTCGACTCGGACCGTTACTCCCCGACCAACGGTGCAGAGATAAGGGAGGTGGATCGAGGGAGAGTTAGAAAATGAGTCTGCTAAAAACAGCAGATTACACAGAGACTCCTCATAGTGTACACGGTGATTTTGCTGTGTGTGCGAAGTTTATCCGTGAGGATAAGGTTGAGATGCCGGTAATCTGAAGGCAATAGGTGGGGAGAATAAAATGTTGCATTAAGGAGCGGTAGATATTGAAAATGATAAGAACACTTAATTAACAATTTAGTTGCTCAAATGAAATCCCAGAGTGAAATGATTCTGTCAGGGATTGTCGATGCATCGAACGTGATAAAACACCTTACTGTGTAAACAGGAAGGACAATGATGCCAACTCTGAGTAGAGTGGTTCATTGCAGGAATAATATGATAAAAGATGAAAAGACAATTATCGATTCAAATGAACTTAAAGAGCGTTATAATTAGTATAAGAATGTATCGTCATCAAGAATCATTAAAAGCATGTTAGCCTTATGAATGCGTGATATGAAATTGAGATTTGATATTAAATTGGTATGTCCATCCACGCCAAGATGGCTATTATGAACATTACTAGAACTTTACTTTGACAGTATTAGTTCTGCTTGATAAGATATTACCAGTTCTTTCACCATACATTCAGGGCGCAGTTTTGCTAGGAACTTTACATCAAATTGTATGTTTACTTTCTTTTGAACCCTCAAGTTATATTCGTTTTTTCAGTCAATGTAATGAAACTAAGTTCCTTTTTCATAGCATTAACGAATGCAACAAACTATCCGTTGATTTGCTAACAAGCTGGGTTAATTTTGTATGAAATTTGCAATGACAGGTAACTCTTGGCAATGTGACTATGTTTTGTTCACATTATTCATAATAGGACCAAAATCTCAAAATCGAAGATGGTAGAGTCTGTGTTTTATGTAATTTAATAAAATTCTAATCATTTTCAAAAGTCAGCTTTGGCTCAATGGTAGCAATCTCACCTTGGAATCAGCAGATTGTAGGTTCACATCCCACTCCAGAGATTTGAGCACAAAACCTAGGCTGAAACGTCAGTACAATACTGACCCAGTGCTTCACTGTAGGAGATATTTCTCTCAGATTGGATGTTAAATGGGAGCTGTTTGTCCTCTCAGGTGGAAGCAAAAGATTCTATTACCACTATTGAAATAAGAACAAGGAAGCAAATATTTATCCCTCAACCAACATCATTAAAACAGATTATCTGGTCATTATCTCATTACTGATTGTGGGACCCTGCTGTGCAAACATTGGTTGCTGTATTCCTTCATTACAAAAGTGACTACACCTCAAAAATCCTTCATTGGCTGTAAAGCTCTTTGGAACATTCTGAGGATGAGAAAGGCACTTTATAAATGCAAGTTCTTCCTCCTAAATATATAACACACAGTCAGAATGAACAATTGTTAAAGCTAGTTCAATTTAATGGCTCCCCTATATAGATAGAGATTGGTGAATAGATGTTTTCTCCAAGCTCCTTCTTGTGGACAAACAACTAACAACATAAAAGCACCAGAGATTTTTCAAGAAAAGAACTTCATTGAGATAGTGCAAACTGTAGCTTTTAGTGCCTATCTGTAAAAGATAGTGAGGTCTATTATTGAATGTAATCAGTATGAACATACAAAACTATCAGGTGGAAAAGATTGACTGGTCTTTTTAGCTTGCCCCCATCCCCCACCCTACCATGATGGGTGGGCCATCATAGCTAAACACATATCAAATTTGTTCAGCGTAACTTCTTTTAGGAAGCCATATTATAAATTTCTAATGGCCCCTTCCCTTGCCCAGTGATCATAAAGGACATCCTCTATGGTCCCGTGTAGCATTTTTTCAAGAATGGATGTCAGGCTGCTAGATCTGTATTTCTCTGACTCTGATTTGGCCCTTTTTTAAAAAAATTGAACTATATGTGTTGGCACCCAATCTAAAGTAACTATCCTGGGCTCTATTGAACTCCCATCATTTTAATCACACAGATATTATCTGGACCTGGAGCCCTATCCATTTTGAGCCTTTCTAATCCAACCAAGATGACATTACTATCTGTTTTAATACTAGTAATGCATTTCAATACTGCACACCCCTCATCTGAAACAGAAGCATTTCTACAGGCATATAGATTGATGCAAAATGTTCATTTAGAGATTCAGTTTGAATTTTTCCTATTGTATTTGGTTGTCCTATATGGCCCTTAACGTTATTCTGACTTCTGATGAAGTTCTGCTATTACTACCATAATTATGCACCATCTTCTTTTCCTGAGATCTCTTAGCTACTCCGATGACAGTTTTTTGTCATACTTGATTGCATGCAATACTTTCCCTGTTCTGTGAGTTAGTGGTGTAGAATGCCTTCTGTTATTCCTCACTTTGTTGAGAAAAATGTTGTTTAATCACCCAGTAACACACTATTTTTGTTGGGTTTTGGGGGTTCGTCAAACACCTAATTGTCTTGGGAGTGGATTGGTAGAAGGTTCAGTTGTGAGACTACTATAATGAGATAAAGTCAAAACAATTTTATTAAGTTTTCAGAAAAACTTTAGCAATAAACTCAGACACTGATTTACAGTTTAATGCAGGCTATATACTTCCTGTATAATGATTGAATGGGGAGAGTACAATGACTCCTCTTCTTGCAGCTTTTGGTCTTCAGGCTCTTCTCTGTTTCTTTCTCTCCCTCTCCCTTGTCTCTTGTGTTCTTGTCTTTTTTTCTAGATTTCTCCACCATGCAAGGACAAAGTCATGGTCTCTTTTATCCTGGCTCTTATCCAATGAACCCCACCATCACCCCTCAATCATCTTCAGCCCCATGTTTGAGCACACATCCCTTGACCAACCAGGTATATTTCAGGTGAACATCACACTATTATATAATAGTTTTCCACATCCATCTTTGTTCAACCCTTTCTTATCTCAAGGTCTTATCTCCTAGAGGGCTAGACATTCCAATCCTGTATTTTTACATGCACAAGCAATTCCCACAGACAGCCTCAAGGTCTCAGCCCTTTGCTGCAAGTAAGTTCTTTTGTTTATAAAACTTGATATAATTTACCTTTGGTGCCACTATCTTTGCATTTTTTTCTACACTGACCTATTTCAAAGTTTTTCCACTGTACTATGCTACCAAGACAAATTCCTAATAAAGTTAGATTTTAATAATTAGTATTCTAGTTAGTATTCTTAAAGAACCTTAAAAAAGTATTTTTAATTAATTCTCAAGATGTGGGCATAGCTGGCAAGATTGACATTTACTACCCATTTCTAGTTGCCCTAAGAAGCTGGTTTTCTTCTTTAATTGTAGCAGTTTGATAGAACTGAATCACTTCTTAGGATATGTCAGAGGACAATTCAGAGCTGACCATGTTGATGTAGGACTAGAGTCATATATGCGGACCTGGGAAGCATGGAAATCTTCATTCCCTAAAAGCTGTTTGTGAAATAGTTGGGTTTTTAAGACAATCTGAAAGTTTCATCATCATTTTTTTTTTTAAAAAGGTGAAGTGAAATTATTAAACTTACATGGTGGGATTGCAACTCACAGAAGAACATTATTTAAAATGTTGAAGTTTTGAGGAGGGAAATTACCAATTCCTTATTTTGGTATCAAGGTAGAAGACAACCTTCTAAATTTGTAAGATGAATATAAAGGTTAAAAACATTAATTATATAATAGGTACAAAGGCTGAGAAACCTGACTGTACACAGCACAGAAGAAGCGAAAACTTGAAGATACAAAACAGTTCTTGGTAGTAACATGCTACAAAGCCTAAATTAGTTAACTTGTAGACTGCTTGCCTAACATCCAGTGCTGGGTGAGCAGAAATTTCTTCCAATTCAATAATGGGAATCCATTGTTTTCGGTCCCCAATACAAACTTCCGAGCCACTGACTCCATCCCTCTCCCTGTGGCCTGTCTGAGCCTGGACCAAACTTTTCACAACCCCAGAGGAGCTTCTGACCACATCTCCACGTGTCACTAAGACAGCCCAATTCTACCACCGTCACTGCCAACTTCAATTCATCTACTACTGAAACCCATGCCTTTGTGGTCTCTAGGCTTGACCTTTCTAGTGTAATCCTGGCCGACCTCCCATTATCTGCCCTATGTAAACTTGATGTCATCCAAAACTCTGCTGCCAATATCTTCACTTACACTAACTCCCATTCACCCATCACCCCTGTGCTCTCTGACCTACTTTGGCTCACTAATATGGAACACCTCAATTTTAAAATCCTTGTTTTCAAATTTCTCCATGGCCTACCTCTCCCTATCTCTGTAATCTGCTCCGGCCCTACAACTCTCCAAGACATCTGTGCTCCCATCATTCTAACCTCTTGAGCATCCCGATTTTGATGGCTCCCCCATGGATGGCCGTGCTGTCAGCTGCCTGTGCCTTAACCACTGGAATTCCGTTCCCAAATCTCTCCACCTTGCTTTCTTTCTGACCAAGCTTTTTATCATTTATCCTAATATCTCCTTATGCGGCTAGGTGTCATGTAGATGTCAAAAAATAAGAAGTAAGCACAAAGATTAGGATCCAATCTACAGAATGTTCCCTGAATGTGACAGAAAACGATGACCGTGAATGTATTAAAATGAGTAGCAGCTACATTTGGAAAACTGTGCAACGTTCAGTGGTGACACTGTTCAAAGAAATTCGAATGCGCCGCTTTTAATCAAGACACACACTGGGAATATCATGGTGATCAAATACTGAGAGTTATTTGTCAGTGGTGATCGTCGAAGAGTTTTAAAGAGATTTGGCCAGCAACTTGAAAGCTGAGAGCAGTAAAATGCGCCATCTAGCGATTTATATTCTACAGTGCTCTACCGCAGCTCCGTGAAGCTGGTGGTAACCGTGAAGCCAGTTTCATGAATTCGGTCAGTTCTACTATACTGATCTCTTCGCGTCAACACAAACCGAGGCGCGTAGGTCGTTGGCTAATTTCAAAGTGGAGTTTCAATAGTAGCCAGTTAATAAGTCGTTATTTAACACATCTCGGTATTCCCGATTTGTGAAAGGTAATGTTGTAGAACGAGGATACAGAGAACAACTGCCCGATTCAGACCCCTGCAGCTAACATACAGAGACTGTCAGATCATTGCACTGGACTACAAGTTCCTTGGGATGAAAGAAGGTACAATGCATCAGCCAGAGTAACTAGTGATAATTCTAATGCTATGTATATCAAAGTAAACGTGTGTAATGTATGCCTGGGCAAGTTTGATTCAACCACAGTGACTGAGCCTGCCAAAATACAGAAGTCCAATGAAATGAAAATTAAATGAAATGAAAAACATTCCCAGTCGCTTTTCATGTGATACCTTTGAAGAGAGAACGAGTCCCGAAATCTTCAAAGCCATCCTGGGTTAAGGACCCAGATTGGCAATCGACCTTGCAATCTTTCAGCTACAATTTAGAGAAATCAGGAGTAGAACTTGCATATTTAGTTAACCAGGAACAAATCCATAAAATGCAGGATAAGAATACATAATGAACTTTTAAACTGTAAGAATATCACAGGGCACAATCGAAAAATGTTTTGGTTCTGCTTCCCTGGATTTCCCTTTCACAAACCCGGCTCATTAATATATGCATAACGTTCTAATATAATCACACTGCTATTCACCAGTGATTACTTATTTAAATTCCAGGCAAAGAATGACCCCTGAACATCTCAGTCATAGTTAGGTTTACATTTCAATACCTGAAAATCTCCTTATCTGATTGCAGAGGTTGCGGTATGCTCTTTTGCATGCCAGTCAGCAGAACTCCCCACCCTCTATACCCGAATCTACTCAACATTGTCCTTCGGGATGGTTAATGCTGCCTGTGAACACTGGCTCACTAGCTCCTCAGGCGTAGTGGTATTGTCGCTGGACTAATAATCCAGAGACCTAGGGTAATGCCCTCGGGACTCAGATTCGAATCCTACCATGGCAGGTGGTGGAATTTAATTCCATATTTTTATTGAATTCAAAATCTAATAAGGACCATGAAACCACTGCTGATTGTTGCTAAAAACCCATCTGGTTCACTAATGTCCTTTGGAGAAGGAAATCTGTCATTTTTACTTGGTCTGGCCTACATGTGACTCCAGACCCACAGCAATGTGGTTGACTCTTAAATGCCCTCTGAACAAGGGCAATTAGAAATGGGCAATAAATGCTGGCCTAGCCAGTGACACCCACATCCCATGAATGAACAAAAAAAGTCTATTTTTTTAAAACAAGTTTAAAAATTGCCCATGGAGTGGAGGGACTTTGCAGATGCTCCCGAGTACCTGTGTACAAATCGCCTTTGTCTTTGATCTCAGGGTGATTTACAACTGGCAGTATAACTTGGGCTTCTGGCTTGCCTCGGTCTTACACATCTTGCTCTGAGACCGATAAGAGTTCACCTATAACTAAATCATCATACCACGATTACTTGAAGAAAATCCTAGCTAACTGCACCTCCAAAATCTTAAATCTGTAACATATCTCCCTCTCTTATTCTACAAAAGGAAGTGATGAATTGAAAAAATATGAAAACAGTTACTCAAATTCTAACCCCTGATAACAGCTGTGGAAGAGTTCATTAGCAGCAAGAAAAACAGAATAAACTTGTTGTCATAATTCATTATATTCAGTATTTTAATTTAGTTTGATTTTAATAAAAAGTTCATTATTTAACAGAATGTTATTTTCAGTTGATAATTTGGGTTGCAATTAATTTATTTTTTTATACCTGCACTACATAAAAGGGCTTTGTCTATAACGGTCTTAAAAACATCTTGGCAAGGACATTTTCACCAGAGTATGTGGTGAATAGTGGGGTGTACACATTTTAGAAGATTGCTGATTATGGTCTTCAGATTTGGGTCAGTAAAAATATACCATGCATATAAATCCATAATTAACAATTTTTACTTTATCGCAGAAAGCTGTTGATAGAGAGGTCAGTTTAATTTAAGAAGAGCCCGAGCTGCTAATCAATATTTTGTCAATGATACCATTTATCCATGCCCAGCAGAGAATTGCAGCACTTAAACCAAGAGCAACATACAGATAGACCAAGGTGGTGATCTCAATCTGACAGGTCACAATACAGATACTTTGGGAAGTGGGAATATGCATCCTCAAAAAGTCAGGTGCATGTTTTAAGATTGGCTTGTAAATATATTCCAGTGATAAGACAAGGTAAGGGATTTCACTGCAAAGTATTTTCTAGCTGTGAGTCAATCACCTGGAAAACTTGAACTAAAGCTCAAACATTGGTCAGTGAGCCTTGTCACGTGTTCAAAACAAAAACAAAAACAAAAATACCTGGAAAAACTCAGCATGTCTGGCAGCATCGGTGGAGAGGAGCACAGTTGACATTTCGCGTCCTCATGACCGTTCAACAGAACTAAGTAAAAATAGAAAAGGGGTGAAATATAAGCTGGCTTAAGGGAGGGGTTGGGACAAGAAGAGCTAGGTAGGGGGCCAGTGATAGGTGGAGATAACCAAAAGATGTCACAGACAAAAGGACAAAGAGGTGTTGAAGGTGGTGATATTATCTAAAGGAATGTGCTAATTAAGGGTAGAAAGCAGGACAAGCAAGGTACAGATAGCCCTAGTGGGGGTGGGGTGGGGTGAAGGAATCTAAAAAGGCTAAAAGGTAGAGATAAAACAATGGATGGAAATACATTTAAAAATAATGGAAATAGGTGGGAAAAGAAAAATCTATATAAGTTATTGGAAAAAACAAAAAGGAGGGGGAAAAATGGAAAGGGGGTGGGGATGGAGGAGAGAGTTCATGATCTAAAATTGTTGAACTCAATATTCAGTCCGGAAGGCTGTAAAGTGCCTAGTCAGATGATGAGGTGCTGTTCCTCTAGTTTGCGTTGAGCTTCATTGGAACAATGCAGCAAGCCAAGGACGGACATGTGGGCATGAGAGCAGGGTGGAGTGTTGAAATGGCAAGCGACAGGGAGGTCTGGGTAATGCTTGTGGACAGACCGCAGGTGTTCTGCAAAGCGGTCACCCAGTCTGCGTTTGGTCTCTCTAATGTAGAGGAAACCGCATTGGGAGCAATGAATGCAGTAGACTAAGTTGAGGGAAGTGCAAGTGAAATGCTGCTTCACTTGAAAAGAGTGTTTGGGCCCTTGGACGGTGAGGAGAAGGGAAGTGAGGGGCAGGTGTTGCATCTTCTGCGGTTGCATGGGAAGGTGCCGTGGGAGGGGGTTGAGGAGTGGGGGGTGATGGAGGAGTGGACCAGGGTGTCACAGAGGGAACGATCCCTACGGAATGCCGCCGGTGGGGGGTGAAGGGAAGATGTGTTTGGTGGTGGCATCATGCTGGAGTTGGCGAAAATGGCGGAGGATGATCCTTTGAATGTGGAGGCTGGTGGGGTGATAAGTGAGGACAAGGGGGACCCCATCATGTTTCTGGGAGGGAGGAGAAGGTGTGAGGGCGGATGCGCGGGAGATGGGCCGGACACGGTTGAGGGCCCTGTCAGCCACCATGGGTGGAAAACCTCGGTTAAGGAAGAAGGAGGACATGTCAGAGGAACTGTTTCTGAAAGTGGCATCATCAGAACAGATGCGACGGAGGCGAAGAAACTGAGAGAATGGGATGGAGTCCTTACAGGAAGCGGGGTGTGAGGAGCTGTAGTCAAGATAGCTGTGGGAGTCGGTAGGCTTGTAATGGATATTGGTGGACAGTCTATCACCAGAAATTAAGACAGAGAGGTCAAGGAAGAGAAGTGTCAGAGATGGACCATGTGAAAATGATGGAGGGGTAGAGATTGGAAGCAAAATTAATAAATTTTTCCAGGTCCCGACGAGAGCATGAAGTGGCACCGAAGTAATCATCGATATACCGGAGAAAGAGTTGTGGGAGGGGGCCGGAGTAGGACTGGAACAAGGAATGTTCCACATACCCCATAAAAAGGCAGGCATAGCTGGGGCCCATGCGGGTACCCATAGCCACACCTTTTATTTGGAGGAAGTGAGAGGAGTTAAAGGAGAAATTGTTCAATGTGAGAACAAATTCAGCCAGACGGAGGAGAGTAGTGGTGGATGGGGATTGTTCAGGCCTCTGTTTGAGGAAGAAGTGGAGACCCACCAGACCATCCTGGTGGGGGATGGAGGTGTAGAGGGATTGGACGTCCATGGTGAAGAGGAGACGGTTGGAGCCCAGGAACTGGAAATTGTTGATGTGATGTAGGGTGTCAGAGGAATCATGGATGTAGGTGGGAAGGGACTGGACAAGCGGGGAAAGAAGGGAGTCAAGATAACGAGAAATGAGTTCCGTGGGGCAGGAACAGGCTGACACAATCGGTCGTGTTCAGTTTGATTGCCTGACTTCCCCCGTCAGAATCCTAGTCACTCTTGCTGTTTGATTTCCCCTGGTCTATGGATTCAGTATCAAATATAGAACAAACCCTGTAATCATGAGGAAGACTTTCAGATCAGAGTTATTGTCATCTCAGAAGCACTGAATAAATTGTGAATAAACTTAACATTGAGTTCAACAACTTCTGACCATGAACTCTCTCCTCCACCCCTATCCCCTTTTTATCTCCTTTTCTCAATATTCATTTTTTGTATTTTTTCATTCATTTTTAAATGTTTATTTTTATCTACTTATTTTCATTTTTATTTGTTGTTTTATCCCCACCTTATGTGCTATTTTCAATCTTTTATACCACTGCCATCCCCTCCCCCCACAAAGACCATCTGTCACTTGTTCATGTTATTCCTTCCAGAGTGCTAACCCTTGTCCTATTATCACATTCTGCTTTCTGATCTTAATGCCACCATCAGCACCTCCTATAGCCAGTACCACCACCATTAACACTCCCTTTGTCCTTTTATCCATGACATCTTTGTCAATCTCTCCTTTGCCTCCACCTATTGCTGGCCTTCTATCCAGCTCTACCTGCTCCACCACCCCCCCTTAAACAATGTAAATTTCATTACAATTTTACTTCTCTTTAGCTCTGAAGAAGTCATAAGGACTTGAAACGTTAACTCTTTTTTTCTCTCTCCACAGATGCTGTCAGACCTGCTGAGTTTTTCCAGCATTTTCTGTTTTTGTTTCAGATTTGCAGCATCCGCAGTGTTTTGCTTTTAAATTGTGAATGTTCTTGGATTATTCTTCGTATGCACAGGAGACCTCTCCAAATGTTTTAAGGTGAGGGGGAAAAAGCAGTGGTGGTTGAACAGAAAGAAAAAAAGGGAAAGTGTGATGGGCTGGGGATTGGGGTACAGGAGTCAAAGATTGAAGAGTAGGGGTTTGAAAACAGGGATTGCAGTAACAAAGCAGAGGCATCATGGCAGGGAATTCCAGGCAGCAAGAGCAAAGTGCCTGACAGAGCAGTCTGCTAAAAGTAGAGCAAAGGAAACAAGGAGCAGCCTGGCAATGGAGGAGTGGAGGCTGTGTGGGGCATATGGCTTGAGAAAGTAGGCTGGGGTAAGTTATCTTGAAGTGAAGAGCAGTCTGCTGCATTTTTGTTTCAAGATGGCCTTACAAAGTTAGTTAAAATCTATTATTAAAGGATACCAAGGCAAGTATGTGTTTAAAATATAGAAACCAAAGAGACACAACACTCCCAATGAGATTTAAATATATTTCAACACCTATTTTATTTGGTGTGTGGCTGGGGTGGGGAGATGTGATTCCATATTTGCATACTTTTATAAATTTGTTACTGTCTACATTCCAAACCAATCACTGTATAAAGAAGTTGCTGATTTGATCACTGAATACTCTAAATTAAATTACCTTGATATCGATGAATGTTAAAACAGGATGTTTCTATGTAGGTATCTTAAATCTATAGGAACCACTGGAAATCTAAAATAGGTAAATTATTACCAATGTTCAATTCTTTCTCTTCAATGTTCTTCTTTCTATTTCCTCTCCATAAGGCAACACTCACTGTCCATTCATCACTCAAGTGGGCATTACTCTGTGAGATCTTTGATAATGAGTGCTTGCAGACTGATAGTGAAGACGTTGCAGCAAAGCCCAGTCCTGTCCTAACTTGACATCCACACAAACACCACCAGGAGGGGTGACTGTATAATGATCAGGAGCTTAAACTTTGGTCAATCTACTCCTGCCTAATCCAGGGCACCCACTACCTCTTTGATATCAGCTAGTTCAGCATAGAACCGGGATTGAAACCAAATACTCAATTATACTTCGAAGCATCTATTTGCACTCTGTATTATTAACTTAATACAGCTCAATAGCAGAACAATAACTTTCAACAAAACAATTTAGCATTACCAGGATCACTGCCATCTGTGCGGTAATATAATTCCCATTTGAACTTAATATTTATATCGCACTTACCATTTGAATTCTGTACCTATTATGATATAAATGAATTATGTAATGGATTTAATCTATACCAGACATGCCAACTGTGAGAAATGTGATTTCAAGGTAAAATTAAGTCCCTCTCATGATCTCACAAAAGGTCTTTAAAATCTCTGGATTTATGGTAGGGGCTTTAAACCCACCTTTGTTGGTGCTGCTCCTCCCCCGATATATCACAGGCTGGGGGCTGCTCAATTTTGTGCTGTGTTCCGGTACATTGAAGTAGACCATTTATCCCGTGGCTCAAAGGTTGTGAATGATGGGAATGGCAATTTTTTAAACCCAGAAGTGGCTTACAGAATTTATTTGTGTCACTCAATATTTCCATAAATATGTTGGGTACCAAACCACCACTAGCCACCGCAACATAACGTGACCAGCAGTAGGATGAGTGTGGCAGCCATCGGCCAAGCACTGATCAGTAATTCTCTCTTTTGGGAAGTGCTGTCCAAAGCATAATGAGCCCAGGGAACTTGCTGAAGTTAAATCAGAATGGTGTACCAGGAAGCATTTGTCAAGATTCTAAGTGCCAATTTGAGAAAGGCTCTTGAATTGGGGTTAATTGGACTGGGCAGCTGGCATGGGGGATGGATGGCTGCTTGCAGTGAAATGGATGTGGAGTTGTACTCTGACCTACCCCTTTTCAACTAAAGGTCAACATGGGGAGAAAAGTGCATATGAGGAAAAGGAATGCAGATAACCTTTCCTACAACTTGTGTGAATGAATAATGGTAGCGTCAGTGGTTACAGGGTCATAAACCAAAACCGAAAATGTCACCTAATTTTCATGTCCAACTAGTGAAAAGGACTTGAGCACTTGTTTTTGCAATTTATTTTGTAATCAAGCTATATGACACGTGTAATGCAAGGAGAGGAATTAACCTTCTATCTCTGGTACCTAGTTTTGATCATTTTCAATACCCTATTCTTTTCTGGTGGTATTTTATTTGGACCTTACTAATGTTTAGAAATGTTCTAAGATCCAGGACGACAAAAGATTCCATGCAAGCACAGGAAATGAAACACCTGTCCTTTTACCTCCTCCATTCTCACCACCCAACTACTCCATCCATGTGAAACAGTGACTTACTTGTACTTCTTTCAATTTAGTGTCCTAATCTTTGGGAAGATCAAATGCAGACTGAGCTTTGCAGAACATCTCTTGTTTAGTCCACAAACATGTCCCTGAGCTTCCTGTTGTTTGACATTTCAATTCTCCACCTTGCTCGCACCCTGACCTTTCTGTCCTTGGCCTGCTACGTGTTCCAATGAAACTCAACTCAGCACTCTACAGCCTTCTAGACTCAACATTGAGTTCAACAATTTTAGATCATAACCTCTGCCTCCATTTGGTATCTTTTTTTTTGCTAGTTCAGGTTTTCTCGTTTCTTTGTTGACTTTGTATTAGGATGGCTGCTTTCCAGCCATTCACAACTCATCTGGACACATCTGTTGTTTCTTTATCCATTACCACAAAATCTTCTGTTGTTTAATCTCTTATCCTCCACCCAATCACAGACCTTCCCTTTTGTCGTTCCTCCCACTCAACCACCCGCCCCACCCCCCTCCCCCCCCCCCCGCCCCAATCACTTTCACTTGCCTAAAATTTATTGTATTTCTATCTTTCCTCAGTTCTGATGAAAGGTCACCATTTGAAAAATTAACTCTATTTCTCTGCTGACTATTTACAGCATTTTCTGTTATTAATCTCACAAAAGATTACTTTGGTCCATCTGGCTGGGTTCAGTTTTGTGTGCAAGTTTTTTTTCTGTTGTATCAGTTTAAGATGTTTTATTGTGGTATTTTGCTAATTTCTTGATTTCTGTTTGTAAACTGAAAGTAATAATCGTGAACCAAAGGGTTTTGGAATTGCCAGAGATTTTTATTTGTAGAATCAGAATATTACGGTACTGAAGCATGTCATTTGGCCTGTCCTATTGTTATTTTTTTTTTAAAGTTGGCCCTCCTATGCACTGGTCAAAAGATGAGTTAAATTTGGAAGGTATATGTTACGGCAAATAATCCAAGTGATCTTAAAAAGCTATAAGTGGCAAGCATAAATAGGATTCCACAGTCCTGAATTTTATTTCTACTTATACCACATGCCCCTCCTCCCTGTTTACTTTATCTAATTGTATCAACCTATTATTCTGATCATTTATTCAGCATGAATTTGGATGATGATCTTGAATAAGCTGCCTGAAAGGGTGATGGAAGCAGATTCAATAGTAACCTGTAAAAGGGAATTGGATGAATACTTGAAGGGGAGAAGGTTAGCGCTTTGGTTAAAGAGCAGGGGTGTGCAATTAATTAGATAGCTCTGTGAAGGAACCAGCAGAGGCATGATGGGCCGAATGTCCCCCTTTTGCACTGTTACATGTGTGTTGGGAGGGTGGATCCTTCTTTAACATATACAAGGATAGCATATAGAATTTTTAAAGTGTTGCTTGTAAAGCATCTTCAGATGCAGTAATGTAGCTTTCAAATGATGAGCTCTGTCTAACCTGTTAATTTATAAATCCCATTAATGACCTATTTGATCTAACTGTCAAACTATATTCAGCAACAACTCATGGTTTCTGTACCAAATCTCTTGATAAGAGTTTATCTCCTGATTTATGAGACGGTGGGGTTGGTACTGCTGCAGTGGTGACCATAACTCACGACCAAGTTTAAAAATCAGATTCTTATTTTTTAATTGCTCCTTTTCTCCCTTTCTTTTGGTATAAGGGGATCGGAGACCTTGTTGATCTCGTCACTGACCATTGTGCTGCCAGTGAATACTTTTATTTGTTGCAATAATTTGGATTGCCATCCTTATGTCAGTGTTCTTTTTAACTGAGTTTCAGGAGTTCACATTTGAGAAGCCATTGTACTGATTACCAGGCACTAACTGAAGGATGGCATTAAATTTTCCAGCATGCTAGTACTCCTGTAAGCAAAGTGGGTTTAAGGATGTCCAGGAAATTTGACTTCAGTTTCAAGACTTCAATTGAGCTAGAGGGTTGTTGCGGGGCGAAAGGGTGGGGGGTGCGGTGTCAGGAAGGGGATGTCATGAAGATATTAATGTATACAATGTTATTGGAAATTATTTCAAACTGGGCTTGTAGTAGGGTCTGTGTCTATGGGTGTGAGTATGTGTGTCTTAACTAGGTTAAAGCCAGCTAGTCTGGGTGCTTTGATGTATAGCAGTTTTGAGATGTTAAACAGTAAGGTAGAGGGTACATTTGCATTTTGTTGAATAAACCATTCAAAGACTGGGGGTGAAATCTTGCACCTAGCTAGGAGACACCAAGCAATATGTTTACATTACTAATAAAATTGGTACTATGAAAGGGGTTTTATTGTTGGAAGAGGTGGAGTTCAAAGGGCCTGGTGATACAATGAGAATTTGCACTCAAAGGGAAGGCTAGGTATATACAGAAAAGAGTTTTATGTCAGTCAGAGGCATGTAAGATCTAAGCCACCTGTAAGCCTACAATGGTGCAAAAGAACCAAATTGAAAGGAACTTCATTTTGAATTCGTAAGATAAAATGTGCTTTGCCTGGTTTCTGTTTAAGTCTCTGGGCCATTGTTACCTGGTGAAGATTTTCCTGGGAGTGATTAATTTGGGATTTGTTTAAAAGTTATTATGGTAGTCATTTGTAGACATGTGTATGTATTTAATTCCTTGTTAAATTAATATTTAATTTATATAAAAACTCCTGGAGGCTTGGTGGTTTCATTTCTGAATTCAGAGCTGCATCTCAAACATACCAATTGAAAATATAGGTTATGACAGTTGTTTAAAGTTTCCCTCTGGGATTTTAAATAACTCAGCCTTTACCAACTGCTGTGTTATAACAGGGGCATTGCAGGGTAAGGAGCTCCTTCTGAGGGATAATCATATTGGTTTAGGCTTTTCCAGTAGTAAAAATCCCGTAACTTTTTCTGATCAGGCAAGACACCTTTCCCTGGACATATATAAATATATCAGATTCACAGCCTTCATTTTTATCAGTGAAACTGCATTTGTCCCAACAGAAAACTACTCACATTGACTTTGGCTATGATTGCATAAAGCTACTCAAGGCTCCAGAATATAACTTCCTTGTTCTGGTGTTATAAGCACGTACAATCTAAATTGATGAGATCCAGAAATCCATTTTCTTCTCCTGGAAATAAAGCTCTTTAAAACTTAACACATCTGTAAGTTCTTAACGGTTAGATGTTGTTGCATGTTCTCCAGGGAATCCACCCGAGAAGAACCAAGTGAACTCATTAACAGCATGGGAAACCCAATTGCTATGTGGAACTTGTAAGTTGCACTGGGGCTACAGTGATGCTTCTGGCTCAGAGATCTATTTGGAGTATAATTTAGTTAGAATTTCTGTCAGCATCATCAAACAAGCTTACTTAAATTGTCAATGACCTACCTGTTGTGCATAAGTGTATTCAAATTTAGCTTTGAACTTCAGATGTACCATTGTATTGATCTTATCGTTGTCATGAGGATGTGCTTTTTAAAGATATGATTTATTTCCACTGGCTGGATTTTAAACTGGAACCCTATACAGACAATCTTTGGGTTTTTTTTTAAAGAAACAGTCCAGAGAGGCTGAGCTGCTACAAAACATAATTTTGCATTCCACAAAGTTGGAATGAAGACAATCAACCCCCCGAGGAGCACAAAAGACCCCATCTCCTGACTATTCATACCACACTGACTTTGCAAATATTTCTGAAAAGAGACATAAAAATTCAATTACCTGTTCTGAAACAGCAACTGCAGCAGACATGAACTAATCAAGCCTCTCTGGAATATACAAACAGTAAGGTATTTCAAGTGAACCCCTGTCAAGCAAGAGGGAGGGAGAAGCAAAAAGAACAATGTTGTACTGAAACAGGCTGTTGGAGTCATGTGCCTTCGCTCTAAGTACTGTACCCGGTTTGTAAAGTGACCACCCTGAGAAGAAACCGACTGTGAACCAAGAAATGGAAATCTGCTCTGTACGACTGTATCCAGGAGAACTACTAAGCTAAATGGCCTCAATGTTAAATCACCACTTCAAGACCAATCAAGGAGCAGCTAACCGTGTAGTCCATTTCTTTTTGTGGACTGTAAACCCCTTAATCTATCCTCTTACTTTGCCATCTATACTTTGTGCATAGGCCCAGACGAATGCGTGTGACCATATGAATGGCATCACATCTATATATATTTTTTTTAGCTCAGGAATACTTTCAATAAACTTATCTCATCCTTTGTTTAACCCAAGAAAACACGCCTAAGTAATTCTCCACAACCTCAACACGTAAATATTGGGACTCTTTCAGAATTGGCAAAGCATATCCTCTCTCAATTCCTAAAAAAAAAAATACCCAAATCCTGTTACAATCAAACAAGGAGTGGCAGAATAGGGGAATCATTTTACCCCTCTTCACCTGGTCGTAATCGTATCGTCCTGATTTAGTCTCTTCTATTTTCCAGCTAAGGACAATAGAGGTGGTGTTGGAGGAAGTTGCTTAGTCCCACTATTACCTATCAAATTGTAGCTGGAGGATCTCTATCAACAGCTTTGCCTCTCCCCATAATCCCCCTCCCCACTACATTACCATCAGTCCTCAAGGAGGTATTCTTGCCCTACATAATCTGCAGAAATGGGGGTCAGCTTCCAAATCTACACTAACATCCAACTTGACCTCTCCACTTTTTCCCTTGGTTAGCCACAACCTCTGTTCAGTCAAGCAGTTTGTATCTGACTTCCAATTTTGGATGAATCATAAATCAGTTCAATGAAAATTATGCAGGTTGTTTAAAAGCAGCTGAACCACTCTATTCTAAATGGGTGTCACAGCACTGGACAGTGGTTAATGTAACACTCATTTTCATAGAGGTAAACAAGAAAATCCAAGTGATTAGAAGTCAGTTAGTTTAACATCTGTGGTAGGGAGTCTTTAATTGTGAATATAATGGAAATCACAGAGATGGATTTCAGCAAGAGTTTGCTTGACAAACCCAAGAGTTCTTTGAGGTGATAGATAGGGAGAATGAGAGAAACGTTGTAAACGTAGTGTACAGTGGCATTTAAAAAGCCTTTGATAAGATAGCACTAGGAGACTTTGGGGAATTTAAGGGGCATGGAATTAAGAGAAAGAGTAGCAAATTGGATTAAATCAGGTTTTTGAAATCCAATTTTATGACACAACTGTCACTCAGAAGGCAAGGCTGTTGATTGCCAATCTCTGGTTGCCTTGTGCAGGTGCCACTCAGCCTTCATCTTGAATAAAAACAGAAAATGCTGGAAAATCTCAGCCGGTCTGGCTGCATCCGTGGAGTGAGAAACAGAATTAACGTTGAGTCTGTATGATTCTTCTTCAGAGCTGAAGAAGCTCTGAAGTCATACGGACTTGAAAAGTTAACTCTTGTTTCTCTCTCCACAGATGCTACCAGACCAGCTGAGATTTTCCAGCATTTTCTGTTTTTATTTCAGATTTCCAGCATCCGCAGTATTTTGCCTTCATCCTGAAATGCTGAGTAGCTCTTTGATACAACCAGGTTGTTTGAAATTCACAGAGCACTTTAGAGTCAAGCATCTTGGTGTGGGACTGGAGTCACATATGGGTCAGACTGGGTAAGGACGACAGGTTTCCTTTCCAAAAGGATATTAGAATACTTTGTGTTTTTAATGACTACCTCATAGCTTCGTGGTTACTTTTACTGTTATCAGCTTTTATCTCCAGATTTTAAAAAATGAAATGCAAATTCTCTAACTGCTATGGTGGAATTTAAACTTGTGCTATCTGGATTATTGGTCAAGCAACAGAACCATAACAAATTTTAGATTAGAAGGGAAGAAAATGTAAAAGGACAAAGAGCTTCTCAGTGTGGTTGGAAGTGGTTAGCTGTGTCCTACAAGAATCCGTCTTGTACAGCAGTGAAAGAAGTGGCCCATCAACAATTTGAATATAGGGATAGAGGGACTGATGCTCAAGACAAAAGTGTAGGATGCTCGAACATTAAAAGCTCAAAGAAATAGAGCAACCTTAGATTACAATCTTTGAGGACTACTTTCCAGTGATATGGGCAGTTCTTCTGATTCCTCAGTGGAAATATGAAGACTCTATATAATGTGGGTTTGCAGGGGGAAAGTAAATGTCATCCAGTACAATGAATTCTTCAGTTTAAAGTCTAAAGAATTCTTCATCGATAGGACTAAGATGAAAAACTACTAAACAAAAATTAATTCTGCAGTCTACAACAGAGACACACCATGCACAGAGCTTCAAGTTTGAATGGCTTTATTTACTGTTATACTTAATGTGGCTGTCAGTACAATACTCTATTGCTAGTCACTGCCACCCAGAGGAATTTTTAGGCAAGTTTTCTTGTTTTGCTTTCTGAATAAATTTTAGGACAAACTTGTCATAAGCTAAAATCACAGAATAAAATAGTGGTGGATGGATTAAGTCAGGGATGGTACTTGATTGCTCTGCAATGACAACTACTCTCATTGCTGCACCAGTAGTTTCTTCATTCAAGGCTTCCTCTGTACACCTTTGTTCCTATGTTAAGCTTCAGAACAAAGTTCGTCTACATTCAATTTACCTATAGCAGCAAGTAATATCCAGTACAATTAAAAACACATTCCTTCATATATGCACACACACACACAAAAGAAACAAGATTGTGAATTTCTAAAGAAAAATATCCACAAAAAATTGCACACTAAGATTGAATATCTCTTCTAAATTAGCAAAATAAATGATAACTTTGACTTTTGTAAAACTCTTTTCTTCCTTCCTATTTTTTGACACTTGTATCACTTGCCTCAACCCCTGCCATGTTTCCTGTTCCTACTAGGGTAATAAACTGTGCTGGTACCTGTAGCATTTTCTAAAACTTTGGAAGGATACTTCTTCAAAGAACGAGGTTGAGGGCTGATTACCTCTTGTAATTGGAACCAAAGGCCAATTGTCTCAGTGTCATGAGTGCCTGTTTCAAGCTTCAATGATCCCTCCTTGCTTCAGTTAGCTGGCACTTCTCTTTAGAAATCAAGGAGCTAAATAAAAGCTGCTCTACACAAAGAGGAATCAATCATGTTTGGAAGCATAGGTGACACTGATTCTGTAATCCTAAAATCAGGTAATGCAGTTTACTAATTTCATTGTTAAATTGCCTCCTTATGTATTCAGTGACACTCAAGATTCTAAATTAGATAAAGTTGAGAGATAGGATTACTTAAAAAGTGACCTTGTAGCCTTAATTGTTACAACAGTACTTTCTCAAGTTACAGTTTTAGGGCTACTTGACAGCGAAGGAATCGATTCTTGGTTCTAACCGAACAGACATAGTTTGTATAAACAAAACATTTTATCTATTTTTTGGAAGGGAGGAGAACGGACATATTTTCTTTTCACTTCAACTATTTTATTTTAGTTTTCTGCCCTCATCTGCCCAAAGCGTGACTCTCTCACTGGAGAAAACCATTTCTAGAAGCCATTATTCACAAGAGGCTTAATACAAATTGCCGACAAGCTATCAGGCTATAGTGGACATCACATCCAAGCCTGATCTGATCCTCACCCAGAGTCCATGTAATCCTGTACAATGATCAATGGTAAGGAAGAGTGTCTGACTTTTCCACTCTGTAACATCAAAGCCAACTGCAACATTCCTATGAAAAACCTCAGGGGCAAACATTAATTTCCTATCTTGCCCTGGCGTAAGCAGCCCACCTGCTAGTTGATAATAGAATGTCACTGGCCAAACTTAAGATCGTGCTGCCAGTAACCAAAATAACTTTGTGACTCTCCAATGCTGGAAGAAAAAAAATGAGATGCTACTGAGGGAGCAATAAGCTTTGAAATGGAAAGAACTAAATGAAACACAGTTTTTGGGTGTGAAAGTTATCATCGTCATCGACTATCGTTAGCTTTCTATTAAATAATGGTAACAGATATCTAATTTCCTTGAAATAATAAGCCTAATTAGATCTTATTAACATGTATGTGATCAGCTTTAATGTTAGGTTATAGATAAAATATCAAATGAAAAATGCGCAAGTTACCAAACATTTTGGTGCATTTCAAAGCAGTAAATGTTAATAGATTGAAATGATTGACATTATTCATCTGCCTCATTAACTACGAGAAACAAAATTTATTAACTTCTCACCTTCAGCTAATTTCCTTTAACAAATGAGTTCAATGTTGCTTTTGTGGCAATATGCAACACAACTAAATATAATTTTGGTTCCTTATAAGTAGCATTTTGCTGAGACCTCAGTTGGAGCACATCATTTAAACTGTAGATTAGTTGCACTGCAAGTTATTCTCCCTGTAGAACAGTTGAAATGTAGAATTTTGCTTTTAGGTCATTGCAGTTGAATAGGCAGTCACTACATTTACTTAGTGCAAAGCTTTAGTAAGCCTATTTTTGTGCTTCATTTTGGAAAATACCTATTTTGTTGCTACTACAGGATATTATGATTCCATCACTCTTTTTAAGTTTGCTAAACTTTAAAAAGAGTTGCAAACTCTTAATATAACAAATCTAAACATGCGTATGCAACAATCGGACATCTATAGTGCTATACTGCCCAACAACTGCTAATTTCATTGCCAATAGAATTCAGATGTACTTCAACAATCCTATTCTTACTCCTGTATAGTCAATCGAAAAAAAAATCACATACTCCAAGTGCAAGTAAACATTGATACAATAGCTAGACAGTTGCACATGTTTAGTCAGAGGATCGTACTGCCAACCTTTAGAAAGGGTGATGGTCATACATGAATCAATATTCCTACACCGGCATAGATGTCAAACCCATAACAGAACGAGTACAGAAGTTGCTCAATTAAAACAAGACTTCTCCCCTCCTCCTTTGGTGTGGTGTAATTCCAGGAAAGGCAAGGTTAGTGATTAGTAAGTTGACAGATGGATCAGATTTGGATTATTAGCCTTGTGTCACTCGCTGGCCTGGAAACATAAGTGCATTGTAGCAGTCGGATCTTTGTTTACATTGAAAACCACGTTTTAAAAAAAAAAGCACCTGGGAACTTCACAGTAGGCATGGTCTCACACAACTTGACAAAAAAAATCAATTTGAATGACTTCACAGCCAAATTACACCACACTTTCAGGAAGGATGATAAATTAATTTTGGGAACTATAGAAGCATATTCTCTCAGTCCATTGTGGGAAAGATTCTCTCACAAATCCTCCTGAACCGCCTCTTACCCGTCAGCTTAGGCATACTTCCAGAGACTCAATGCAGCTTTCAACCATTCAAGGGAGCCACAAACTTGATCTTTGTTGCTTGACAAAGTGTCTGAAACAACACAGATGGCCTTTATTGATCTGTCAAAGACCTTTGACTCCATCAACTGCGAGTCCCTTTGGAAAGTTCTCCAGTGACTTGGATGTCCAGAAAAAATTGTTACTATCCTGCAAGTCCTGCATGGCAGTATTACAGCAACCATTCTTTGCAATGGACTGGAGACCGAGTCCTTTCAAATCTGGATGGGAGTCAAGCAAGGCTGTGTGATTGCACCAATTCTCTTCACTATCTACTTCAGCCTGGTCATGGGACTCACCCATGATCAACTCCACAAGGGGTCATGATTGAATTTCGACTTGATGGGAAGCTTTTCAACCTCAACAGGCTAAGAGCCAACGCTAAGGTGACCCTCTAAGCATATGCATTACTTAAAATATGCTAACAACTGCACAGTTGTGGCCCACATTGCAAGCGATATTCAGACTACCTTCAAACTCTTCAACTCTGCAAACAAAAGGCTTGGTCTCTCGCTTAACATCAGCAAAGCCAAAATCCTCCACCATCCCTCTCCTGTACAAGCACCTTTGTATCCTGCTACTGTTATTGATGGGGAGACTTCAGAAGTCCTTGAACACTTCCCATATCTTGACAGCTAGCTTTCTCAAAAGGTCACCATCAAAGAGTAAATCCAGCACAGAATCAGCTGTGCCAGCGAAGCCTCCCAAAAATTCAGGTCTTCAACAACAGAGACCTCCATAAGAGGACAAAGGCTTTACTCTACAATGTTGTTGGCAACACCCTTCTATATAACACTGAGTCTTGGATCACGTACTAAAGCCACCTCCAGGCACTGGTGAAATTGCATCCGCAGTGTATCCACAGGATGCTTAGTCAACTGGGAAGACAGGCAAACAACCTCCAGCACCTTCATCAAAGTCAAATTCCTCCAGCACTGTAACCATGATCATGCGAAATCAGCCCTGCTGGTCTGGCTACTACATCTGCATGCCAAATAATCGGCTTCTGAAGCAGATCCTTTTTTTCAAAACTTGAGTGGCATCCAATCCCAAGAGGACAGCAAACACATTTTAAGGACATCTGAGGGCCTCACTGAAAAGGGGACAAATTGATGTGTGTGTGTGGGAGGAACTTGTTACAAACCATGCCATGTGGCAGCATCTCATCCAACAAGCCACAACAGAGTCAGAAACCGGCTGTGTAACTGACCACAGTGGAGGAGCTATGTAAGTGGAAGAGAGAGAGCAGAGCCCTGGCTCGAGAACTCCCCTTCCTCAGGGCAACTCTTATCCTCTCTGCCCAATGATCTGTGGCTCCAGGATTGGCCTGTTGAGTTACCTAAACTCTTTCGAGTTATCAACAGTCACAGATTGCAACTCTTTCGAGTACAATCACAGTTCTTGGTTTCCGGGAGTGGGACATGAACCCACAACCCTCTGATTCAAAGGCGAGGGTGCTATGAACTGAGCATGAAGTCTGGCAAATGTCAACCTCACTTTGAGGGACTGACAATGATGATGACCAACACAGATGTCACACCCTTAACAGAATGAGTACTGAAGCTGCTCAATTAATGAGACTTTTCCACCCCTTGATTGGTGTGGTGTAATTCCAGAAAAGGCAAGGTGACAGATGGATCTAATTTAGATCGTTAGCCCTGTTTCACAATATGGCATGGCAACACAAGTACATTGTACCAGTTAGGTCTTTGCTAACATTAAAAATTACATTTAAAAAAAAAAAGCACCTGGGATCGTCACACTAGACAGGTTTCGCACAGCTTGACAAAAAATCAATTTGAATGACTTCACACCCAAGCCACATTACACAGCTGCATCAGTGAAAAGGCAAAACTGCTTCACGATACAGAATGTGTACAGTTGACTTTCAAGCAGGCTTCCACAGACAGAATTCTTCCCATTTATTTCAAATATCTGACTTAATTCGAGAATTTGTTGTGCTTCAATTTACTGAAAATTGGTAATACAAAAATAAATTTTATGGGCCAAAATAGCTCAGTTGGGAGAGCATTAGACTGAAGGTCTAAAAGGTCCCTGGTTCAATCCCAGGGTTCGGCAGGAGGTTGCTTGTCTCCATTTGTTGTAACAAAAGAGTTACAATCAACATCCAATATTTCAGAACTTGACAAATGAAAATAAAGCAGCTGTTCAGATATTCACACTACGAGATTCTGTCATTTTCTGCAGGTATGTATCATTTCCTATACTTGAATAGCTTCCCCTGACTCTTGGAAACTAGACAGTTATCCTGTCACATTAATTTGAATGCTGACAAAAAAAATCTTCTGTTGCTGTCAATCCAACTGAGCAGCCCAAAAACAAAAATTGCCCATCAACAAATGGGCTGAATGCAGAAGAAAACAATTTGTTGTCCTGCCGACATTAATCATCATTATATTTCAAGATGCAATATCAGCAAGCCACAATTTTTGGTAATTTTAAGATTGTTATGGGCCAATAATCACAAAAGGGGACAATTTGTAAGGAAAACAATTAGTTGAACACTGTAGCTCATTAAAGTACAATTTTCGTTAAAAAGTTAACAGATTTTAGAGAATAGAGAGTTGAGAGCAGTATATGATGTTACAGTGTTTGCATATTGTTGCTATTGCTCATCTTTGCAACATAATCTTTCAAGTTTCTGAGGGCATCCCAAAACAAAATTATACTTTAGCTGAGCATATTGGACTTTAAGTGCAAACAATGTATCCACACACATCTTTCTTTAAACTGGTTCCACAATTTAAAATATGCATACACAAACAGAAAGTCATGGTTAAAAAAACTTTTCATCTTAAATCTATCGCTTTCGCCTGTGCATGACTATCAAAACATCCATACTTTTAGTGAACATGATGTTAATGAAAAATTTTCTTACTATCAGGATATAACTCTGTTATTGTTTCTAATATCTGCTATGAATGGTGCAGTTAATCATATTTTCTTACAACCTTTTTGTAGATATGTAAAAGTTTTGGAAGTGACAGTCACGCATGCAAAGGTTCTGTATCACACTTTAAAAATATATAAAAAGGAGAAGAGCCATTTCCTGCTGGTTTTTTTTTTGTCCTCGAATTGGCCTCAGGAACACACAGAAATTATAGCTTTTTTAAAAAATTCCTTCTCGGGATGTGGGCATCACTGGAGAGACCAGCATTTATTGCCCATCCCTATTTGCCCTTGAGAAGGTAGAGGTGAGCTGCCTTCTTGAACCACTGCAGTCTATGTGGTGTAGGTACACCCACAGTGCGGTTAGGAAGGGAGTTCCAGGGTTTTGACCCAGTGACAGTGAAGGAACAGTGATATATTTCCAAGTCAGGATGGTGAGTGGCTTGGAGGGGAACTTGCAGGTGGTGTTCCCATGCATCTGCTGCCCTTGTCCTAGGTGGTAGAGGTCGCAGGTTTGGAAGGTGCTATTGAAGGAGTCTTGGCGAGTTGCTGCAGTGCATCATGTAGATGGTACACACTGCTGCCACAGTGCATTGGTGGTGGAGGGAGTGAATGCTGTAGGTAGTGGATGGGGTGCCAATCCAGCGGGCTGCTTTGTCCTGGATGGTCTTGAGCTTCTTCAGTATTGTTGGAGCTGCACTCATCCAGGCAAGCAGAGAATATTCTAACACATCCCTAACTGTGCCTTGTAGATGGTGGCCAGGCTTTGGGGAGTCAGGGGGTGATTACCATGGAATTCCAAGCCTCTGACCTGCTCTTTTAGCCACAATATTTATACGGCTGGTCCAGTTCAGTTTCTGGTCTTTTTCCTGTTCAATATACGACCTTAAAAGGGATGGGGCAGGTTATGCAGAACAGATTCTTTGCAGGAGAACAATACAGTGTGTGTTGCATGGTGTAGTGCTCCTTCCTGTTCCGCATAATGTTCCCCTGGCTTACACTGAGCACGGGAGATCTGCCAGGAGTTCATAACAAACATACAACACAATAGTAGCAGACTTTTAACTGCATCACGATTTTTGATAACCTTGTTCCTCTGTTCCCATACAATATCTGTAGATCAGTTGTAAGTTTTGTCTGCTTTCGTGACTGCAGAGCACATTTCCACCAAGGTGTTGGAAAGAAACTTGTCGTTCAATGTCTGTACAGCACAGTACATTTCTACCAGATTGGCTACAGAGTCAGTCTGGAACGTTGTACCATTTCACATTTGGTACATAAAAAAGGGCCTTGGTAATTTGAATGCAATTATAATCTCATTTTAAATGTCATTTCACAATTGCTCCTAATTTCATGTCCATGATGCTTTGGTTTCCTATTTTCTCACAGCTGCTATTTACTCAGAATGACTCTCAGTGTCTTGGCCACCAAATTCAATCTTCACACGACAAGAATCCCAAAAAGTCCATTTGTTAACATGTCATCTGGAAGTATCTAGGCAGGGAGGAGATTTAAAAACAAAGACAAGTTTAACGTGATGTTTGTTACAATGCTTGCTAAGAGGTGAAAATAACAATATGGCAGATTGTTAATCCTTTCAGCCTTCACACTGTTAGCAATTATGGCTAAATAAGAAAAAGGCAGTAGCAACTTTTCTTCAAATACTGCATTTCTACTTTACTTCCTGGCTATTCCATTTACCATTGAGTAGGCAAGCGCAGCATTTTTTTTTAAAGTCAACACAGTAATATTCTGATTATATGACCTCCATATTCATACTGAATCTACTGTAATAAAATTACTTTTCTCTGCCAAGTCTACTTGTCCAGGAAGATATTAAACTGGGAGAAATTCGACAATCCTTCTGGCTTGCTCAAAATGTAGGTGACATCACCTTCAAATCAGTGCCCAATAAACATTCTCCTGTAAAGGATGGATCAAGGAGTTTAGATTGGATAACTTGGCCTCTATGTTGTTATAGCTGTCACAAGCATTAAGGCCTCTCTATGTCAGCACTGGAACACACCTCACAGCCACAGATCCAGCCAACTTGGGATGCAAAATCCTAAGAATATTTGTTGTTGATTTCATGCACTATTGAACCTTTCTTAAACCCTACACATCTCATCAAATTCCTCTCTCCTGGGTTTCTTATTAGTGTCTCAAAATAGTTTAAATTACTGTGTCTATTGTTCTAATTTAACTATCTAGAAAGAGTGATTGGCTTGTTGTTAAAGGCAAATCAAAAGAACATAAGAAAGAGTAGCAAGAATAGGGTATTTGACCCCCTTGAGCCTGAACCTTAATGCTGATCTTTTTACCTCAGCTACATATTCCCACACTATGCCCACAACCCTTGACTCCCTTAAAAAGTCCAAAATATATATCAATCACCGGCTTGAATATACTCAATGACTGAGCATCCACAGCCCTCTGCAAGAATTTACTTACCGATGGGTTAAGGTAAACAGGGAAACAAAATAGCTTTTCGTAGTTAAAAGTCAATATTTTCTTTTAAATCTACAATACCAAACAAAACTAAGAGGCTAAGTTTAACTGAGGTTACTGGGCTGGAAACCAATGGCATCAGGTCAAAGGGCAGATGCACATCCCATCCTATTTTAAAGGGAGGGTAAATTCCGGTCAAGTGCAAAATAAGATCGCTCGAGTTCCCTCTCGGATGAGTAAGGTTAAAATTGCCCCCTCAGGGTTAAATATTAGGACACAAACTTTGAATTAAAAGAGGCTTGGTTTTTAGTTTTTAAATCACAAAATGAATGACATCACTGCACTCTTACCAGAGAGAAGGGCCTTGGATCGGGTGCTGCGGCCGACATTTTTATTTCCTTCCGATGTTACAACTGCGTTTTTATGCGTCTTCTTGTGATGCTCCAGGTATGTCTTTTTGGCAAATGCTTTTCCACACTTAGTGCACTTGTGCAGCGAGAAGTGTTTGGTGAATTTTACTTCAGTGCTAGGCTCTGCTCCATCAGTTTTCCTGCCAACGACGGCAGAGCATGGGACAGGCGAGGCAGAAGTGCCATCATGCTTCTTGGTCTGCTTGGCTTCGTCCCTCTGGGGGCCTCTTCTCGGCACTCTGTTCAGGACAAATTCGATCGGTTTCTTCACTGCCCGGCTCTCTAGATTGGCAGTGATTTTGCCCAGGTAGCGGGTTGACTTCTTGTGCACTACTGTTATATGTCGGACGACATCCCTCTTGCGACGTGTTTCATAGGTGCAAAGGGGGCACTTGTAGAACTTGACGTAGAAATTGTTGCCATCTGTGTGCAGCTCGATGTGCTTTGTCAGGTTCTGCTTGGAAGTAAACTGTCGTTTGCACAGCTTACAATAAAGCTGCTTGAAGTCGAAGCCCATTGAGAGCTTGGGCTTTCTGGGCTTGGGGTTGCCAGCTGCTGTAGCTGGACTCGAAGCCTTTGGGCTGTCATTCTCTTGCTTCACTTTGCTTTTCAGCGTTGGGGTGATTTTCTTCTCACCCATTTGACTTGAACCTTTGGTCTCACCCGGAGGAGAAGGCCTGTTAGCAGGCAGCGAGACCTCCATGTTGCCTGTACAGTAGGTGCTAGCTTCTGTCACCTCCAAACAGCGTGCCACAGCTGTACCCTGCTCTGGGGGTTTGGACAGACTCTCTCCCAGATTCATCTTGTGTACAATCAGCATGTGGCGTTTCAGCATGACCTGCGAGCTGTACTTTCTCTTGCATAAAAGGCACTTGCATGCTGTCAGGTTGTACTCAGCCTTTGAGGAAGACTTGCGCCTGCGGGGTGGGGCAGTTACCAGATGCTCGGGGGATGGTTCTTCCAAGCTGAGTGGCTGTCCAGGTTTGGTGGCTATGTCAGGAGTAATGCAGTCCCTCCTCAAGCCTCTGTGGACCTCATCGAAATGCCTGCGCACATTTGCTTTTGTGGCAAAGAACTTGTGGCAGACAGGGCAGTTCCTGCCTACGGTGACCACACCGATGCCCTTGGACCGTTTCCTGGTGTTAGAGAGAGAGGACTGGTGCCCCGCGCGGTTCTTTGTTTCAATGTACTTCTTCAGCTCTTCCATCTTTTTCTTATGCACTTTTCTAATGTGCCGCCGTACACTACGTCGGGAATTGAACGTTTTTGCACAAAGGCAGCAGACCAAGTGGGGTGCAAGACTGGAACCATTGGAGATCTCCATCTCTGAAAGGAGGGATTCTGGGCTTTGTTCTACTCTTTGGGCTGCTACTTCTTTCTTCATAAGCTCTGCAGGAACTGAACCAACGAGTTCCAACTCCTCCTCTGGCACAATCTCTGGTACCTTTTCAACGTCTGACTCTTGCATTGGTAATGGGCTGGAGGTTTGTGGACTGTATGTCTCTACGTTGACGACTGGATCATCGAGTCTAGTTATATGCTGGTACACTGCATTCTGATTTGTTTCAATGGGTTCTAGCTTGATGATGTAGTCTTGCTTATCAACCCTAGGATAAATTGCTTCCAAAAGTTCCCGTATGGCGTGACTCTGTTTATCACTTGAATCTGGGAAATCTAAAGTGGTAAAAATAACTTAGTTGGATGGAGTGCATAAAACAAACCAAAATATCTTAAAATAAATTCAAAAGTTGAATTTACAAATTCAATCAAATTAAAATTATTCTTCTATAATTATTTTAGTGGAACGGAGTAGATTATTCAAAGAATTGAGTTGCAACTTTTGGATGTTTTGGATGATAATGCGGTGAATTGGATCAGCAAGTTTGCTGATGACACTAAGATTGGATGCGTTGTGGACAGCGAGGAAGGCTTTCAAAGCTTGCACAGAGATCTGGACCAACTGGAAAAATGGGCCAGAAAATGGCAATTGGAATTTAATGCGGAAAAGTGTGAGGTGTTACATTTTGGAAGGTCAAACCAAGGTAGGACATACACAGTAAATGGTAGGGCACTGAGGAGTGCGGAGGAACAAAGGGATCTGGGAATTCAGATACATAATTCCCTGAAAGTGGCGTCACAGGTAGACAAGGTTGTAAAGAAAGCTTTTGGCATAAGGGCCTTCATAAATCAAAGTATTGAGTATAGGAGTTGGGATGTTATGGTGAGGTTGTATAAGACATTGGTGAGGCCAACTTTGGAGTATTGTGTGCAGTTCTGGTCGCCTAACTACAGGAAGGATATCAGTAAGATTGAGAGAGTGCAGAGAAGATTTACTAGGATGTTGTCGGGTCTTAAGGAATTGAGGTACAGGGAAAGATTAAACAGGTTAGGACTTTATTCCTTGGAGCGTAGAAGAATGAGGGGAGCTATGATAGAAGTTTACAAAATTATGAGGGGTATAGACAGAGTAAATACGAGTAGGCTCTTTCCACTTAGACTAGGAGAAATAAACACGAGAGGACATGGCTTTAGGGTGGAAGGGGAAAGGTTTAGGGGAACATTAGGGGGAACTTCTTCACTCAGAGAGTGGTGAGAGTGTGGAACGAGCTACCATCTGAAGTGGTAAATGCGGGCTCACTCTTAAGTTTTAAGAATAAATTAGATAGATACATAGATGGGAGAGGTCTGGAGGGTTATGGACTAGGTGCAAGTCAATGGGACTAGCGGAATAATATTTCGGCACAGACTAGAAGGGCCAAATGGCCTGTTTTCTGTGCTGTAGTGTTCTATGGTTCTAACTTAAACATTTATTACAAATATAATCTACAAAGGTCACTGAGTCATATTTCCATAGACTAATGAACACCTATACACATTCTAGCCATTCTGTCTCCATTTAAACTGAATAATTTTGCAGTCAGTGAGTTTTCATTTCCTGGACAAAAAACAAAACAAAATCAAAAATAGAGAAATGTATTTATAAGGAGCTGAAAAACAGCGCTTTCTCACGTGACAGAAGAGAAGAACAAGTTTGCATTTATATAGTACCCTTTTATGACCTCAGAACCTCCCAAAGCACTTTACAGCCTAGGAAATACTTTTGAAGTATAGTTACTATTCCAATTTCGGAATCATGCCAGCCAATTTGCACATAGCGAACTTCTGCAAAGAATAATGAAATAATGGCCGAATAATCTGTTTTTAGTGATGTTGGTTGAAGGATAAATAATAGCCAAGACCTAGGAGAATTCCCTACTATTCTTGATTAGTACCATGGAATCTTATACATCCACCTGAGAGCGAAAGACAATGCCTTCAACAGTGCAGGGCTCCCTCAGTACTGCATAAAAATGTCAGCTCAGATTTTGTACTCATCATTGGACTGTGATTTAAGTATGACAAAAGTATACCATTTGTGAAGCTACTGCATCTAATGCTGTTCAATATGTTGTCTGAGAATAGTGAGTGGTTACATATCAATGGGAAATAACAACTGCAGCTCATTCAGCCCAAATAAGCTCCGACCAACACTTCTATCACCACCATTCTTTTCACGATGACCCTAGTAGACAACAGGAATAAAATCGGACTTAACATTAGCCTGTACTGGCACTGGGTCTATGCAGCTTGTTGCTACCTATGTTTTATATTAAATATCGCACTTTGGCCAGTATGCTTACTTCATGATGCTCTTAATACATTCACTCAAATGTCTCCCACTCTCACTCCCATCACCACCAGGAACAGGCCTGTAAATCACATGAGTTATTAAACTCAAAGTGCTCTCCAAAGATTGAAACCAAGTTTTGGGGGAAAAAAAATCTATAAAATGGGTTTCTACGTCCACCACCCTTTCAAACAGTGAGTTCTAGACCTTCACCACCCTCTTGGTGAAATCATTTTTCCTCAACACCCCTATAATTCTTCTGTGAATTATTTTATATCTATGCCTCCGGCTAACTCTCTGCTAAGAGAAAAAAGTCCTTCACTCTACCCAAGTCCTTCATAATTTTATACACCTCAATTAAACCTCCCCTCAACTTCCCCTATTCCAAAGAAAACAACTCTGGCCGATCCAATCTTTCCTCATAGCTAAAATTGTCTATTCCTGGTAGCATCATGGTAAATTTCCTCTGTGCTCTCTGTGATCACATCCTTTCTGTAATTCTGTGATCGGAACTGTACTTTTTGACAGAGCTGCAATAATGAATCCTTACATGAACACTGAACTCTTCTGGAAATAGAAGAGCAGATATGTAGGCAAATTTCAGAGAAGTGTAAAAATAATAGGGTAGTAATAGGGGGGGATTTCAACTTCCCCAACATTAACTGGGTTAGTCATAGTGTGATAGGTTTAGAGGGAGCAAAATTCCTAAAATGCATCCAGGAGAGCTTTTTAAGCCAGTACCTAGAAGGTCCTACAAGAGAGGGGGCGGTCCTGGACTTAATTTTAGGGAATGAAGCCGGGCAACTGGTAGAGGTATCAGTGGGGGATCATTCTGCAGATAGTAATCATAACTCTCGTTAGATTCAAGGTTGTTATGGAAAAGGACAAGGATGGGCCAGAAATCAGAGTTCTAAATTGGGGGAAGGCTGATTTTAATAAGATCAGATATGATTTGGCCAGAATGAACTGGGAGCAGCTGCTTTTAGGTAAATCTGCATCAAAGCAGTGGGACTCATGCAAGAAGGAAATAGGGAGAGTACAGGGCCAACATATTCCAGTAAAGACAAAGGTTGGGCCAACAAATCCAGGGAATCCTGGATGTCAAGGGATATACAGGATTGGATAAAGAGGAAAAGGGAGGCTTATGGCAGATACCGAGGGCTCAAAACAGCGGAAGCCCTAGAGGAGTATAGAATGTGTAGGGGGAAACTTGAAAAGGAAATTAGGAGAGCAAAAAGGGGGCATAAAAAAACATTGGCAGGTAAAATAAAGGAAAATCCAAAGTTATTTTACAAGTACATTAAGAGTAAGAGGAAACTAGGGAAAGAGTAGGGCCCATTAAGGACCAAAGTGGTAATTTGTGTGTGGAGCCGGAAGACGTAGGTAGGGTTCTAAATGAACACTTTGTGTCAGTGTTCACAGGTGAGAGGGACGATGTGGGTATGGAAATCAGGCAGAAGGACGGTGATATAATAAATCTCCAGGCCCGGATGAAATGTATCCCAGGCTGTTGAGTGAGGCAAAGGAGGAGATAGCAGGGGCGCTGGCAATAATTTTCAATACCTCTCTCGCCACTGGAGAGGTGCCAGAGAACTGGAGGACAGCAATTTATAGTTAGTCAAGTGTGAGGTGTTACATTTTGGAAGGTCAAACCAAGGTAGGACATACACAGTAAATGGTAGGGCACTGAGGAGTGCGGAGGAACAAAGGGATCTGGGAGTTCAGATACATAATTCCCTGAAAGTGGCGTCACAGGTAGACAAGGTTGTAAGGAAAGCTTTTGGCATACTGGCCTTCATAAATTGCGTATAGGAGTTGGGATGTTATGGTGAGGTTGTATAAGACATTGGTGAGGCCAACTTTGGAGTATTGTGTGCAGTTCTGGTCGCCTAACTACAGGAAGGATATCAGTAAGATTGAGAGTGCGCAGAGAAGATTTACTAGGATGTTGCCGGGACTTAAGGAATTGAGTTACAGGGAAAGATTAAACAGGTTAGGACTTTATTCCCTGGAGCGTAGAAGAATGAGGAGAGATTTGATAGAAGTTTACAAAATTGTGAGGGGTATAGACAGAGTAAATACGAGTAGGCTCTTTCCACTTAGATTAGGAGAAATAAACATGAGAGGACATGGCTTTAGGGTGGAAGGGGAAAGGTTTAGGGGGAACATTAGGGGGAACTTCTTCACTCAGAGAGTTGTGAGGGTGTGGAACGAGCTATCATCTGACGTGGTAAATGCGGGCTCACTCTTAAGTTTTAAGAATAAATTAGATACATGGATGGGAGAGGTCTGGAGGGTTATGGACTAGGTGCAGGTCAATGGGACTAGCGGAATAATATTTCGGTACAGACTAGAAGGGCTGAATGGCCTGTTTTCTGTGCTGTAGTGTTCTATGGTTCTAAGGGAGGAAGGGATAAACCAGGGAACTACAGGCCAGTCAGTCTAACCTCAGTGGTGGGGAAACTACTGGAAGCAATTCTGAGGGACAGAATTAATCTACACTTGGAGAGGCAGGGATTAATCAAAGACAGTCAGCATGGTTGTGTTAAGGGGAGGTCATGTCTGACCAATTTGATTGAATTTTTCGAAGAGGTGACCAGGTGTGAAGATGAGGGCAATGATTTGACGTAGCCTACTTGGACTTCAGCAAGGCTTTTGATAAGGTCCCGCATGGAAGACTGATAATGAAGGTAAGAGCCCATTGGATCCAAGGCAATTTGGCAAATTGGATCCAGAATTGGCTGAGTGGCAAGAAGCAGAGGGTGAAGGTCGAGGGGTTTTTGTGACTGGATGCCTGTGTCCAGTGGGGTTCCACAGGGATCGGTGTTGGGTGCCTTGCTGTTTGTGGTATATATAAACGATTTAGATTTGAATGTAGGAGGGTTGATCAGCAAGTTCGCGGATGACACGAAAATTGGTGGGGTGGTAAAGTGAGGAGGATAGCCTTAGATTACAGGAGGATATAGACGGGCTTGTCAGATGGGCTGATCAGTGGCAAATGGAACTTAATCTAGATAAGTGTGAGGTGATGCACTTGGGCAGGACAAACAAGGCACGGGAATACACAATGAATGGTAGGACCCTGGGAAGTACTGAGGATCAGAGGGACCTTGGTGTCCATGTCCACCAGTCCCTTAAGGTAGAGGGACAGGTAGATAAGGTGGTTAAGAGGGCAAATGGGATACATGCCTTTATTAGCCAAGGCATAGAATATAAGAGCAGGGAGGTTATGCTGGAACTGTATAAAACGCTGGTTAGGCCACAGCTAGAGTATTGCATACAGTTCTGGAATCCGCATTCTCGGAAGGATGTGATCACACTAGAGAGAGTGCAGAGGAGATTCATCAGGATGTTGCCTGGGCTGGAGAGTTTTAGTTATGAGGAGAGATTGGATAGACTGGGGTTATTTTCCCTGGAGCAGAGGAGATTGAGGGGGGACATGTTTGAGGTGTATAAAATTATAAGGGGCATACAGTACACAAGAAGGAACTTTCCCCTTGGTGGAGGGATCAATAACCAGGGGGCATAGATTTAAGGTAAGGGGCAGGAGGTGTAGAGGGGATGTGAGGAAGAATTTTTTCATCCAGAGGGTGGTGGAAATCTGGAACTCACTGCCTGAAAGGGTGGTAGAGGCAGAAACCCTCATAACATTTAAGAAGTATTTGGATGTGCACTTGCGATGCCATGGCATACCAGGCTATGGGCCTTGTGCTGGAAAATGGGATTAGAATAGTTTGGTACTTGTTTGACTGGCGCAGACTCAATGGGCCGAAGGGCCTTTTTCTAAGCTGTAGACCTCTATGACTGCTCCACATTCATGGCAAATTGTGCGACAGTGAGTCATTGTCAATAGGGAACAGAACAAAATACGTGCGTAAAATCTAAACCTCCGTGTATAGCCAGTGACAGGCACTGTAAAGCAATTAATTCCAAAGCATTCTGCTGCTGACTGTAAACCATGAGTATCATGCTCCACCTGATGTGGATATCATTGTGCGTCTGTAAGTACAATACTCTTCAGGTTGTAGCATGCTGTTTTCCTCTTTCCTATCTGCCATTCAATACCATCTCCCACCTTCCTGTATCTGACAGAATTTAAATTAGGTATCCGAATCAAACTTGTTTTATCCCAGAATAATGGTCATGGGACTCCTCAGTCTCCCCTCTCTCCTATTAAATGATATGGAACCTCAGGGAAACTGATGGAGTGCAGCCCAACACTGAATATGGGAGTTTGAATACACAGCAAAGGAGTTACAGAGAATGGAAGACAATTTGACAAGTGAGAGAACTATGGAAGATGAGGTTTAATGCAAGTAAGTGAAAAAAGAACTTAACGAAGAGGAGAGACTGAAGCAGCTTGGAAATTACAGGAGACTCTACAATGACCTTGTCCAGTCTCAGAGTAACAATTAGCGAAGAAAACTTTGAGCTATATGAAATCTAAGATGGTCATACTGAAGCTGTATAGTGCTCTGGTCAGTACATCACTGATACTTCATTTAATGATCAATGAAGCACAGGGAAACATCCAAGTCCTGGAAATGGTGCAAAAAACAAGGGACCATGGTTGGTCTCTATAGTCAGAGGACTATTATGAGGGATCTTTGGATTCTGAATGACGGCACTCAAGAAAAGAAGCAATTTGAGAGATAACTCGAGATATTTAATTGAATAGGGAAAGCAAATGAATATTAATTCAAATTATACTGCAACTGCAGTACAAGGGAGCATAAATGCAAAATGTACGAACTGTAAAAGGCAACTTCAGAACTGATAGTCAAGAAGCCACATTTCACACAAAGAATGGTAATTACCTGATGTTGTCTTCTTGATCAGGCACTAAAGAGATAACAATATGTTGTAATGAGGTGGTGAAAACTGTATATTTCTACAAATGATGAGTTAAAGAAGGAGAATGGACATTTGTTCACTTGTTTTTGTGAAGACAATCTAATGCCAACTTGGTAGCAAAGTATTCCAAGAGTCTGTTAGAACAGTATCCAAAAGTTACATATGTTCAGATCCTCAACGAATTGGCAAGAGTCCATCTAATAACATTCTGATACTACAGCATGAGATTTCTAACATGGCATTCAATGAATTATGTAAACAGTAAGTTACAAATATTGTAAGAAAGTGGGTGATGGGAGAATAACAAAAGATCATAAGAAATAGGAGCAGGTGTAAGCCATTCCGCCCCTCAAGTCTGCTACCCCATTCAATAAGATAATGGCTGATCTGATTGCGGCCTTAACTCCACTTTCTTGCCTTCTCTTCATAGCCATTGACCCCCTTGTGGGACAAAAATCTAACTCAACCTTGAATATATTCAATGACACTGCCGCCCCTGCTCTCTGGGGAAGAGAATTGCAAAGATTAATGACCCTCAGAAGAAATTTCTCCTTACCTTAGTCTTATTTGGGAGATCCCTTATTTTGAAACTGCTCGATAATTCTACATTTTTCCAAAAGGGGAAACATCCTGTCAGGTCCCCTCAGAATCTTATAGATTTCAGTAGGATCACCTCTCATTCTTCTAAACTCTAATGAGTATAGGACCAACCTGTTCAACCTTTTCTCGTAAGACAACCCTTCATCCCAGGAATCAGCCTAATGAACCTTCTCTGAATTGCTTCCAATGCAAGTATATGTCTCCCTAAATAAGATGACCAAAACTGTACACAGCACCTCTAGGCGTAATCTCACCAATGCCTTGTACAGTTGTAGCAAGACTTCCATACTTTTGTACTCCATTCCCCTTGCAATAAAGGTCAACATTCCATTTGCCTTCCTAATTACTTGCTGTACCTGCATACTAACTTTGTGATTCATGTACAAGGACACCCTCTATATTGCAGCATTCTGCAGTCTCTCAATTTAAATAATATTCTGCTTTTCTGTACTTCCTTCCAAAGTGAACAATCTCACATTTTCCCCACATTGTACGACATCTTCCAAATTTTTGCCCACTCTCTTAACCTAATTATATCCATTTGCAGACTCGTTGAATCCTCCTCACAACTTGCTTTCTTACTATTTTTGTATCACCAGCAAATTTGGCTACAGCACAGTCAGTCCTTTCATCCAAGTCATAAATATAGATTGGAAATATTTGAGTACCCTGCACTGATCCCTGTGGCACTCCACTATTTATAGTTTGCCAACTTAAAAATGATCCATTTATCCAGACTCTATTTCCTGTTAGACAATCCTCTGTTGATGCTAATATATCAACCCCAACACCATGAGCTCTTATCTTGTGCAGTAACCTTTTATGAGGCACCTTACTGAATGCTTTTTGGAAATCCAAATGCACTACATCTACTGGTTCCCTCTTATCCAACATGCTTGTTACATTTTCAAAGAAGGCTAATAAAGTTACCAAACAGAATTTCCCTTTCACAAAACCATGTCAACCATGCCTGATTTTATCATGATTATAAATGTGATAATATATTGATATGATGAAATATAAATAAAATTAGATATGTATTATAAACGCCCTATTACTACCTCCTTAATAACGGATTCTAGTATTTTCCCAATGACAGATGTTAGGCTAACTGGCCTATGGTTTCCTGCTTTCTATCTTCCTCCTTTCTTGAATGGAGGTGTTCCATTTGATGTTTTCCAATTCCCTGAGACCTTTCCAGAACCCAGGGAATTTTGGAAGATTACAACCGATGCACTCACTATCTCTGTAGCCACTTATTTTAAGACTTGAAGTTGCAGGGCATCAGGTCCAGGGGGCTTGCTAACCTTTAGTTCCATTAGTTTTCCTAGTACTTTTTCTCCAGTGATGCACTTGCATTTATTTTGCACCTGATCACAAACTCAGGGTATCCAGAAGTCTGCAGCAATCAGTGAACTATTTCTGACAGATAACAGATAACTGATGTCCTCTTTCATTCTATATTGGCAACATGGAAACCAAATTGCACAAAGCAAGGTCCATAAACTTCAAACACAATGAAGGACCTGTTTATCTGTTCCCTGGTGTTGAATGGAGGAGAAATATTTGGATACAACAAAATTCCCCGCTCTTCTGAATTATGCTATGGAATCTACAACATCCAACTGAACTGACTGCCAAGATCTTAAGTAAATGCATCATCTAAAAGAGAATACCCACCAATAATACAGCAGTCATTGTGGGATGATATTAGTACAGAAGTGAGAGATGACCTTAGTTCAGAAGATCAAGATGTAGAATCCGTTTGGGTAGAGATAAGATAAAAAAATAGCAAAGATAAGGAATCACTTGTCAGAGCAGTTTATAGGCTCCCTAACAGCAGTTACACTAAAGACAGTGTAAGCAGGCAGAAGAAATAATGGGGTCTTGTAAGAAAGGTACTGCAATAATCATGCATGATTTTAATCTTCGTAGAGGTTGGACGAATCACATTGGCAAAGGTAGCCAGGTACACGAGTTCATAGAGTTTAACTGGGCCAATTTTTTAAAGCAGTACATTCTAATGCTAACCAGGGAGCAGGCCAGCAGACCTGGCAACACGATTAATTAATGCCCAGGCAACAGTGATCATAACTCAAGGCTCTGCTCAGACCACATTTAGAATATTGTGAGCAATTTTGGGCCCCTTATCTCAGGAAGGATGTGCTGGTCCTGGAGGGGGTCCAGAGGAGGTTCACGAGAATTATCCCAGGAATGAAAGGCTTAACATATGAGGAACGTTTGAGTACTCTGGGTCTATACTCGATGGAGGTTAGAAGGATGAGGGGGGATCTGATTGAAACTTACAGAATACTGAAAGGCCTGGATAGAGTGGACGTGGGGAAGATGTTTCCATTAGGAGAGACTAGGACCCGAGGGCACACCTCAGAGTAAAGGGAAGACCTTTTAGAACAGAGATGAGGAGAAACTTCTTTAGCCAGGGAGTGGTGAATCTATGGAATTCATTGCCACAGAAGGCTGTGGAGGCCAGGTCATTGAGTGTATTTAAGACCGAGATAGATAGGTTCTTGATTGGTAAGGGGATCAAAGGTTACGGGGAGAAGGTGGAAGAATGGGGTTGAGAAACTTATCAGCCATGATTGAATGGCGGAGCAGACTCAATAGGCCAATTGGCCTAATTTCTACTCCTATGTCTTATGGTCTTATAACATGATAGAATTTCACATTCAGTTCGAGGGCGAGAAGTGCACGTCTAAGACTAACGTCTTAAACTTAAATAAAGTCAATTACAAAGGTATGAAGACAGAGTTGGCTAAAGTGAACTGGGAAAAATAAGTTTAAATATAGGGTAGTAGACGAACAGCGGCAGACATTTAAAGAGATATTTCATAACTCTCAGCAAAGATATATTCCAATAAGAAAGAAAGTCTCTATGAGAACAATGTACCAGCCGTTAAGGATAGTTTCAATTGAAAGAAATGTGTACAATTCTGCGATGAATAGTGATAAGTCAGAAGATTGGCCAGATTTTAGAAATGTGCAAAAAATGACAAAAAAAAATTAGGGAGATATTAGAGCACCAGAGAAAGATAGCTAGAAGTATAAAACAGACTAAGAGTTTCTACAAGTATTTTAAAAGGAAAAGAGTAACTAGGTCATTTAGAGGGTGAGGCTGGGGAATTAATCACAGAGTTGGCCCTTTGTCTGGGAGATATCCCCAAGAGTTCAAGAACAAAAGAATTCTTTTCTCAGCTTCTGGAATTTCACACTTCATTGTACAAACATTGTAATCAACGAAAGCAGAGGAAGTGCAGACAAACTGGCTCCCCATCCTGAACTATCACAAAAGAGGGGGACCGAAACTCATCATGCTGGAAGAAATGCTATTTACCAACTTGTCTCTCTCCAAAGGAGAAACAATGGAATTCTGGCCAGAAGCACAGAAACTGATTGTTAAGCTGCAATTAACCATTGATAGGCCATGTCACATGACCCAAGCCTCTGGCCTTCTAGACAGTTTTAACATTACATCTTTGGGCTTTACAGTCTGCTGTTTTAACATCGAACTGGTGAGCCAAGAAGCATGCTCCTCCAAGCTCAACAACAACTTCCCCATCTAGCCTGGCTTTGCTGAAAGATTTTGTACCATTGCCTGCAGAATCGATGCAATCTTTGCATACCTACTTCATCTTGTGGGATCAGCACCAACTGAAGAGTGAATACAACTCCCCAGCTGAACTCAAACACCTAAAAGAAAGAATTCCTCACTGGACTCTGACTCTCACGTGAACCAATATTCATTTTTCTGCGGTCCTTGTATTGTAAAACTCCTTTTATCTATTACAGCCCGGCACCGCCCATCCCCCCTATCATTTGCTATGTGTGCGCGTGTGCAGAGTAGGACATTGCTAACACTCCTTTTTATGGGTTTAGAATGTGTAAAATAAACTAACCTTCTGAGTTCATCCTAACTCAAGTTTGCTGTGGATTATTAGTAAGACTGGGTCACAAAAAAACCGAGGGTTTGGGAAAACACGTCACCACCTATTCTTTAAAAAACTAATTCAAACAACTTCTGCTTACAGACGGGTGGCAAGAAATTAGACAGTTTGACTCTCTCTCTGCTGTCTGTAGCAAAGGTAATAATGTGTATTATCTGAAAATAATTATGTGATTGGGCATTAAGTAGGCAGGTGTAACTTTGGATAATGGTCCCAGAGCTATACCAAGGATTAAATATTTCTAGCATGTTATCCCAATGGATCAATATGAATGGTTTTCTTTTGCTGGTTAGCATATTAAGTTGCAACCAATGTGGAGTGTGTAACTTTGCTGATCATCTTCTCGAGTTCTCAGCCCAAAGGCGGGCCTGAGCCACAGGTAGGGCAAGGAGGCAGATCCCAAAGCCAGAATGGGGATCGAACCATGCAACGCTGGCACCAATCTGATCCACACTGGCCATCCAGCCAACTGAGCCAACCAGTCCCCTCATGGAGTCCAAGTTGCTGTGGCAACATATAACTTTTAAATGCATGTTGCAGCCTGGAGCTATGGATAGTGATGGTAGAGTCTCTAAATTCTTTCCATCACATGGCTGACCTGAAATCTCTCCCGTTCTTACCACCTGCCACTGGCATATGTTGGAAGAATTTACAAGTTGATACTCAATCTGTTTGGCCACGTTATGTATGCACCTTTCTTGGCCATCAAGTCCTGGAGCAGGACTTGATCCTGAAGCTTTTGGCCGAGGCAGGGACATTACCCAGTGCACCACAAGACTTCCAACTTTACTCATATGAACTTACAAAATTGATTGGCAGGAACAGAGTAGCTGGTCCATCAGTCTGCCACATACTGACAATAGCTGGAGCATCTTGACCAAACATTTCCTCTGCTCCCCACAGTCTGAGAGAGGTTTTTAAATAAAAAGAGAAAAGCCCAGGGAACATTCTGGAAAACTTTTCTGCACCCCTCGGGCAATCAAGTCAGATAGCTGAAACCTCGGGCAGCGGGAGGGAGATTCACCTTCCCTTTTGCCCTTGGGGGTTAGAAGATTTTAAATTCTCAAACCAGACCCCAGCACACCCACTTACAGTTTTAAAGGAGACAGGTCAGGAGCAGGCAACTAATTCGCTCTTTGGAGGTGGGTCAGTCATTAAAATCTTTTAAAGGAGGTTTGCAACTTGAAGTTCAACAGAATTATTATTTTGTAATACAGAGTTCAGGATTCTCAGGTCTCGGGAATTCTGGCAGGTAAACAGAGACGAGAATGATCAGATCCGTGAGGTAAATGCCTTCATTGCACTGCTTATGGACCAGGAGCAACCGTTTCCCCAGGCCCAACAAGCTTAACTCCACGTAACTGAACCCCCAAGTGGCTCTGTGTTTGATTTCATCAGGACATCAGGAAATCTTTACTTTCGAGTTTCTCATCCTCAAACCCACTCTCTACCCCGTCCCAAGTAAACATTGAAGACAATGACTCACTTCATTCCTATATTATTCTATTTTTTACATTTAAGGTTGAGGATAAAGCACCGGGGGACCTGGTAGAGTACCAACAGTTCCAGTGCAGAACTGACCTCTTGCTTAAAAATAACAGTCTTCCTGTAGAAACTGCAGCATGTGGGATTACACAGGATATACAACACAGAAACAGGCCATTCAATCCAACCAGTCTATGCCAGTGTTTATGCTCCTCCCATCTTTGCTCATCTAAATTTACCATCATAACCATCTATCCCCTTCTCCCTCAAATGCTTGTCTAGTTTCTCCATAAGTGCATCTAGACTATTCGCTCCAATAACTCCAGTGGTGGTTCTATTTTCTCACCACTCTTGAGGTAAAGAAGTTTCTTCTGAATTTCCTATTGGATTTCTTGATGGCTATCTTATATTGATGGCCTCTAGTTATGCTCTTCCGAACAAGAGGAAACATTTTCCCCGTGTCCACCTTTCATTATTATGAAGACCTCTATTAGCTCACCCCTCAGCCATCTTTTTCCCAAGAGAAAAGCGACCCAGCCTGTCAACCCTTGCTTGATACGTATACCCATATACATGATATCACCCTTGTAAATTCTCAGCACTCTCTGCAGTGTCTCTATATCCTTTATATAATATAACGTCCAGAGCTGCACGCAGCTCTCCAGGTGTGGCCTAAATAAAGTTCAATACAGGTTTAGCATAACTGCCCTACTTTTCAATTCTATCCCTCTAGAAATAAAATCTAGGCTTGGCTTGTTTTTAATGGCCTTGCTAACGTGTAGCACAATTTTTTGTGACTGGTGTATTTGCATTCTGAGATCCCTTTGGTCCTCTACCCTATCTAGACTTGCACCTTCCAAATAATGTGATATCACTATTCTTCCTACCAAAATGTACTACCTCACATTTATCAGTGAATTTCACTTGCCAATTCTTTGCACATTCTGCAAATTTATTAAATATGTTGCAGTCCTCCTCAGTGTTAACCATCACCCAATGCGGTGTCACCCCCGAAATTAGAAATTGTGTTTTTGATTCCAATGTCCAAATCGTTAATGTAAATTGTGAACAGCAGTGGTCACATTGAGTACATTAATGTTAGACACTTTGAAAGAGGTAATGTAGCTGCAGGAGACAACAGCCTAGGAAACTTGAGGCTGTAAAAATGGACTAAATCACAGCAACATGAGTAGCAGGAGAACTGCCAACTTGACACTTATCTACACCCCAGCAAGCAACACTTTGTAAGGGAACCACCTTGACCATGGGCACAGTACCTGGATCAGGCCTACTAGCATAAATAATGGAAATGAAAGCCCCTGCCGCTCTGTACTTTCATGTCATGGGTGTTTTCAGGCACCTGCAGGGGGAACCATTGTATCGGTCAGTAACGTTTATCATTGCATCACTGAATTAAGTGTCAGCCATGAGTCACTTTTGTAGCATTCTCATTTCAAGTCAGAAGGTTGTGGTTTTAAGTACCAGAGAATTAAGAGAATTAAACACATAATCTAGGCTGACAGCCCTGTGCAGTACTGAGGGAGTGCTGCATTGTTCGAGGTGCCATATTTTGATGAGACATTAAACTGAGGTACCTCATCTGCCCTCCCAGGTTTAAGTAAAAGATCCCATGGCACTATTTCAAAGAAGAGCAGGGGGGATTAATCCAGCGTTTTTGGCCAACAATTACCCCTCAACTAAAATTACTAAAATTGATTATCTGGTTATCACATTGCTGATTATGGGACTTTGCAGTGTGCAAATTGGCTGTATTTCAACAGTGACTTTGCCTCAAAAAGTATTTAACCAACTGCAATGCTCTCATGTCAGATGGATTACAGCAACCCAAGCCCATTTACTGTGGCACAAACTTCCCAGGTTATTGCCATTTGCTGTTGATGGAGCAGGGACAGACCTAATGTCACCAAGTTCAAGGCACCACTGATTACACCTTGTCACCATTCATATACCTGCAGGCAATAGCACCCAAAAAAGGGTTACTCTTACCCTCAGGTGGTACATGACCAGCAGCCACAATTATGTAAATGAACGTTCATTTTCCAAAAAATCCTCGTGACACTTGCTGAGAAATTCAAGAATTTCACAATTGTTCCAATCGGAGTCTGTGCTGTCTGAAAGGCACTATTGCTCCTCCTACACAAACATTTATCACTTCCGTCATTTTGCCATGTTGTAGTTTTACACCATACATTGGGTTTTAACAAAACATTTGTTTTCTGGTGCAGATTCCAGCTATGTTCCTGCTGTAATTCAGTTTTTCTCACAACATGCACAATTACTTTGTCTGCCTGTGAACCCATGTACTTCCAGTCAGTTTTGTAAATTAATAATGTCACTAACCTGTTAACTGTCACTCATTTAGAGTGAAAGTGACATGATTTGTTTTTTTTAAAAATCTCATTTGTTTTGATGCCAATCTCACTGACCATAAATGGCACTTTTAATATTTATGCACTGCTGAAAGCTTTTGATATAAACATCATTGCGGCTGTTTGCTTATTGCATAGTACACTGTACAGATCCAGTAATTCCACAGGCAATATCAATGTCAAATGTCATTCTACATTAAGGGCACCAAACTGTGACGGACTGGACTATCCAAGGGCTCCTTTATTGTAAAGATAGTGTTAATACAGATTGGTATACTTCAACATTTAAAAAAATTATTCACTGATTTAAGTGGAGTGGCACTGCATGAATTGGTTGCAACGGCAGTGATCCTTCATGCCACTCCATCCCAACATTTCCATAGATCGACTTTGCCAAATGCCTTCAAGGAGCAGGATCATGTTTCAGGCCTGAGCTGGCCGTCACACTCATTGGATGAGCCAGCCCAGTGCTGGAGGCCCTCATGCAGCAGACAGCACAACTCTGCGTCTGCCTTTCTGCTGACCCGGACCATAAGACCTTCTATGGCAGGTGTATTCCAAAACATGACCACATCAAGGCCAGTCAGGATACAATTTTTGCTGATCACATTGGCAAGCCCAGTGATGTCTTAAAAACAAAAAACTACTGCGGATGCTGGAAATCCAAAACAAAAACAGAATTACCTGGAAAAACTCAGCAGGTCTGGCAGCATCGGTGGAGAAGAAAAGAGTTGACGTTTCGAGTCCACATGACCCTTCAACAGAACTGAGTGTAGTTAGGAGAGGGGTGAAATATAAGCTGGTTTAAGGTGGGGGGCGGGGGGAGAGAAGTTGAGGGTGGGGTGGTTGTAGGGACAAGCAAGCAGTGATAGGAGCAGATAATCAAAAGATGTCACAGACAAAAGGATCAAAGAGGTGTTGAAGGTGGTGATATTATCTAAGAAAAGTGCTAATTAAGAATGGATGGCAGGACACTCAAGGTACAGCTCTAGTGGGGGTGGGGTGGAAAGACTGACAAGGTATTAGTTGCAGATTTAAAAATAATGGAAATAGGTGGGAAAAGAAAAATCTATATAAATTATTGGAAAAAACAAAAGGGAGGGGGAAGAAATGGGGTGGGTATGGGGGGAGGGAGTTTAAGATCTAAAGTTGTTGAATTCAATATTCAGCCCGGAAGGCTGTAAAGTGCCTAGTCGGAAGATGAGGTGCTGTTCCTCCAGTTTGCGTTGGGCTTCACTGGAACAATGCAGCAAGCCAAGGATAGACATGTGGGCAAGAGAGCAGGGTGGAGTGTTAAAATGGCAAGCGACAGGGAGGTTTGGATCTTTCTTGCGGACAGACCGCAGGTGTTCTGCAAAGCGGTCGCCCAGTTTGCGTTTGGTCTCTCCAATGTAGAGGAGACCGCATTGGGAGCAACGAATGCAGTAGACTAAGTTAGGGGAAATGCAAGTGAAATGCTGCTTCACTTGAAAGGAGTGTTTGGGCCCTTGGACGGTGAGGAGAGAGAAAGTGAAGGGGCAGGTGTTGCATCTTTTGCGTGGGCATGGGGAGGTGCCATAGGTGGGGATTGAGGAGTAGGGGGTGATGGAGGAGTGGACCAGGGTGTCCCGGAGGGAACGATCCCTACGGAATGCCGCCGGGTGGGGGGGGGGGGGGGGGGGGGTGTGAAGGGAAGATGTGTTTGGTGGTGGCATCATGCTGGAGTTGGCGGAAATGGCAGAGGATGATCCTTTGAATGCGGAGGCTGGTGGGGTGATAAGTGAGGACAAGGGGGACCCTATCATGTTTCTGGGAGGGAGGAGAAGGCGTGAGGGCGGATGCGCGGGAGATGGGCTGGACACAGTTGAGGGCCCTGTCAACGACCGTGGGTGGAAAACCTCGGTTAAAGAAGAAGGAGGACATGTCAGAGGAACTGTTTTTGAAGGTAGCATCATCAGAACAGATGCGATGGAGGCGAAGGAACTGAGAAAATGGGATGGAGTCCTTACAGGAAGCGAGGTGTGAGGAGCTGTAGTCGAGGTAGCTGTGGGAGTTATATTACACTAGAGCTGTACCTTGAGTGTCCTGCCATCCATTCTTAATTAGCACTTTTCTTAGATAATATCACCACCTTCAACACCTCTTTGACCCTTTTGTCTGTGACATCTTTTGATTATCTGCTCCTATCACTGCTTGCTTGTCTCTACAACCACCCCACCCTCAATTTCTCTCCCCCCGCCCCCCACCTTAAACCAGCTTATATTTCACCCCTCTCCTAACTACACTCAGTTCTGTTGAAGGGTCATGTGGACTCGAAATGTCAACTCTTTTCTTCTCCATCGATGCTGCCAGACCCGCTGAGTTTTTCCAAGTAATTCTGTTTTTGTCCAGTGATGTCTTTGGCTGATTGAGATACCCATTGATTATTAGTCAGACATGCATATATTTTAGTAGCATCATTTGATCTATTGTCTGGTTGGGAAGGAGAGCCTCACCTGCATTAACTAACTGCCAAAGTGAGTCATGTTCAACTCTGCCTGCAAAGGTGGGTGTGCAGGTACTGGAAGATTGGCACAGAATACAATTGGAAAATTGTCTTTTTTCAGGGCAAGATAAGCACAATAAATGCAATGGAACTGAAGGTGGATTACATTAGAACAATACATGATCGCACGAGGAGAGCAAATTGAGGATATAGAAATTCCACATTGAAGATTGCTCAGATGGGACTGTCTCATTCACAAATAGAAACTTAAAGTTAACTAGCTACATACAAGAAGTTCATCCCACCTGCAGAATAGTCCTGAAAAGTTTGATCAGAGTATCCCTGTTAAACAATTTTTTTTTAAAATGGTAAATTGCCCTCCATTCTCCCTCTTCTGTTCTCTTTCACAGGTCATTCACAAGAATGCTCTTGATTTCATCTAAAAATGTGGAATGGACTGAGCCAGCCTGAACATAAGGTTGCGATCTGCCAACAAATGCTACAATTCAGGTGGGGTAGTTCCTGCATCTTCCTGATCGCAATTACTCAACTAAACTTAAACAGGAAAGAAAATTAAAATGACAGATGGTCCCAGGGTACAGACACCCGAAGTTCTAATTAGGAATCCAGTATTCAAGCTAGTTTGAATGTTTTACCTGCACTTAGAGAAACCATTTGCCTCCATTTCTTATTAAACATGCTTGATCTGTCAGTCTGACTGGCATATGCACTGCAGATTACAACACTGTTACAACCCTGAGATTTGAGTTTGCAACAGATATCGTTAACAATCCTCTTGACAGATAAAACAGGTGGCAAGAGATTGTTTGGGCCAGGAGTTTGGATTGTTTCAGTCGGTTCCTTGTCTGGAACTGGATCTGAATAAAATAAATTTTATATTTAAATTATTGCTAACAAAGAAGGTGAAATGGTAAGTTTTTACAATATGATCTTAGTAAGCTGCGTGAAAATAAGCATTTCAAAAAAAAAAATTTCCAGGTTATGGCCAGCAGACAATATAAGTCTGTCAGGGAAAAAAATAAATCTTATAGATGGTTGATAGAATCTTTGTTTAAAGAATATAACATGTAAAATACTAAGCAGTGAAAAGGCTGCAACAGACAACACTAATTAGCAGCATTTGATTGCTGCACGGTAGGGCACAAGAAAGATTCCCAACTGAGTCCTGTCACTGTTAGAACCACAAAGCACATGCTCAGGATTTGGCAGGCATGGAATATAGATGCTATAGTAACAACTATAATAAAACCCCATGAAACAATAGAAATATAATTTAACTCCAACTGCGTGTCTGTTAACACAAATTTCAGTTCCTGGACAGCTTCTATGCAGAAGTTCAAGATCTTTTAAAGTTTATAGTGCATGTAACAACTTACGATAAAACACAAAGTATACCAGATCAAAAACAGTTAGTACTGTGCTCTTAATTACCATTCTGCATCTGAAAAAGCACAAGCAGCTTTCTAGAGTAACTGAACATCACACGTTGATTTGAATTGTTCAAGCAGGATTAGAGTGAGTAATATATAAATGCTGCTTACTTTAAAGGGGGGCACTATTCCTGAAATGCTTTGTATGCATAGCAGCAGCCCCTATGAAAGGAACTCACATAATATAGGCATCAGCAAAGTGTAATGATGGATTTGACATTGTGTAAGATCTCCATGGAGCTGCTCAAAATTTGCAAGGTGTGCTGTTTTAAGACAGAAGCAGCATTTTATCATCGAATACACAATGTATCATTAAGAATATAGCGGCAGGGGTAGATCATTCAGACCCTCGAGCTTGCTCCAAGATTTAGCTAGATCAGAGCTGATTGTACCTCAACTTCATCTTCCAGTCTTTGTTCCATAACCCTTGATACCCTTGGCTAACAAAAATATATCAATTGCAATCTTGAAAGCTCCAATTTTGCAGCTTTCACAGCCTTTTGGGAACAGAATTCCAGGTTTCGTTTGTCCTTTGAGTGAAAAAAAATGCTTCCTTATTTAGGTCTCAAGTGGCCTGGCCCTAATTTCCCCCATTCTGGATAACTCCACCGTAAGAAATAATTTCTCTACCCATCTTTTCAAATTCTTTAAACATTTTACATATCTTCCTCAATTGTCAATACTCAAGGGAATACAAACCAAGTTTATGCAACCTGTCCTCATAATTTACGCCTCTGATCCGAGACATTATGATGAATATGCAGTTATTGAGCTGCTGCTGAGCTTAATGTCCCTTAAACTCCACTAAGTCTCACCATCGTAAATAGATCTTGAGATTAATTAGAGAGCATTTGTTTTCCTTCAGATCAGTAGTAAATCCTTGGCCCATTGTCAAGTCAAAAGAGCTGCACATAAAATGACTGACTTTCCTTCTGTGTTTAAGGATATCTTGCTACAGTTAATAGTGGAAGACATGCACCAGAAGGAAGGAGGAGGAGGCGGGAGGGGAAAGAGAGAGAAAAAAGGGCAGAGATTGTTGAACTATGAAAGTTGCACTGCAGTACAACTTTTTTATCCTTCCAACTTGATTTCTGTTGAGAAAGAGCATTTCAAGTTATATTACACTAGAATAATGTACAGATAGTTCAGGCCTGTCACTGCGAGTGGGTTGAAGGTTTCATACAAAGTGATGAATTAAATGATACAAGTGTGATGAATTGAAGCTCAGTCTCAGTTTTAATCACGAACCGTATATTTTTTATTGTTCCTTCATTGAATTTTGATACTTGGCCAGCTAGTGGTTTGCTGCTTCCAGGAACTGAATGGAATATGGTCCCGAAACATACTTAATTTGTATCATGAATTCATGTCACTTCAGGTGGTGTGGGAGAGGGTTTACAAATGGGCCACTTCTGTCTAAATCAGCCTGCAAATGACTGCCAACTGGCAAACCACACAGATGACAGGGACACATTAATAACCTAGCTTTGAGGAGGAGACAGAGATAATTGTTTGGGATTGCCAGCCTATAGATCAGGAAATTTAGCCTTGCTCCGTACAGGTGTAAACATTATACCAGGAGTTTTTTTCAGGTCAACCTTTGCCTTTGAACCTTATTGTGATTGACATCTTTGTTCTATTGAGATTTTTTATTCTCTTTTGATCAGCCTTTGTCCCAATTCAGTCTTCAAAGTCATGCAGATACCAATTCTGAGGCTCTGTAACAAATAGCGGAATTTAAGGTAATTGACACGGGTTCAACCCACTGGTTACAGAACTCCTGAGGGGGAGACCCAATCGAATTAAGTGCCCGTCGGTCACTTAACTGGCCGGCATCGGGCCTTTCCTGGGATTCAAGGCCGTGGGGGCAAAAATCCTGCCTGCCGAGAGCTGCTGACCAAAGAATGGCAGCTCTCCCATTACAGGTAGTGCCACCGGGAATGGTGGCTGCTGCTGATAATGCACCCATGGAGAGGCCAAGGATCTCCAACGGACCCAGGCCACAGGTTAGAGAGGGTGGGATGGAAGTCACGAGGAGAGGGACTTGGAAGGGGAGGCAAGGTCTTTCAGTGGCCACCCCCTGGCCGATGCCATGCCTCTCACATATAATCCCTGAGCCACCACTAAATTCCAGTGGGCTCAGGGATAATTGGTGTCAATTGCCTTAATAATGAGTCTAAATGACAACCCGTCATGAGCGGGCAAGTTTCGCCCGTGTGCCCATTTCTTCCTCCAACTTAATCATAGGAAGTTTTCCTGCCACTGGGAAACTGACGTATGGCCTGCCAGGCCACTTTGCTTCAGGCTGCATTAAATCCAGCCCTAGGTTTCTTTAATGAACATCTGTTTCATTTAAGCAGTCGATGAGAGGGACCGATTGTGAGCACTTCACGAATGTCTGGCTTCATGTATGATATTTTCCTCACTGGCATGTGTTCCAAATCATGAGAATTATTTAATCTTGGAGTTGTTTGGTTATTTTGAACCAGATTTTGTAAGTAATATTTACTTATAATATTTATTATTAGCCTTGGGTTTTTCTTCTGCCAATTTCATTTTTCAATAAACCTACTTCATAGTTTATAACCCAATATTATGCTAGTTTGTCAATTGTCTATGAAGAAGTCAGGAGTTACTACTGTCAGTGAATGAGTTTATCAGCAGCATTTAGGGTTTATTACTCACCCCAAATTTGTTACATTATTAGGTACTTTGCATATACACCCATGCTTCAGTTCATTGGCACCAAAGGTTTCTAATCCTTCATCCCAAACACAATTTAAAAAGCAACTTATGGGAACCCAAAGCATAGGAATATTAAAGCGTGCTAGGATAAAATTAAAGCCCATTAACGCAACATTAAAGTAAACTGTTTTTTTGCTGTACTTTATTGGTATCAACAGAATAGAATATTAATAGAATTGTCATTGAGCATACTTAAATTTAAACAAGCTTCCACTAAGATAGCACAGTAGAATACCACACTGGTCTTTCAACCAAAGCCAGACTAATGGAATGAATATCCCTGTGTCCACTTGCTGTCATGTCCCAATAGTAAATGTTTGTGCAGTCTCAATCCAGATGGCACGAGCACAAAGCAGGATAATGTCGTATTTGCAATGTCACACAGAGAGTCTAAAGGATAGCCAGTAGGAAAAATGGAAAACATCACATGAAGCAGAACAGAGGGTGGATCAGGAGTGCATCATTGGGGCCTTGGTTTAACGCCTCATCCAAAAGACAGCACCTCTGGCAGTGCAGTGCTCCCTCAGTACTGCACTAGAGCGCTCAAGCTCTGGAGTGGGACTTCAAGCCCAAATCTCATGATTCAGAGGCAAGTGTACTTCAAATTGAAGTCCTTGTTTTTTTAAATGAAGGTAAAAGAGAGTGTAGGTCAGGCGCACAGCACTGAGACACATCAGGTGTGCAGCACTGAGACAGAAGAGAGGGTGAAGCACTGAAACACGAGTGTGTGGGCCAAGGATCCAACATTGAAACAAGAGAGGGGGATCAGGGGAGCAGCACTGAGACAGAAGAGAGGAAGTTTTTCTCCTTGGTTAGTTAGGTATTTGGTGATGATTTGGAACAGACAGTCTACCAAATCTCAAACATTAAAAGTCAATTTGGCTACCTCATACCACTAAGAAATCTCTACTTCAGTGAGGATTATCTGCTCTGTCACTATCAATAGGACATCAGATACAACAATTTAATGTAATTTAAAATTCTACACCATAAAATCCACATCATTGGATACATATTCACCAAGTGAAGATCAACACTGGCTTTTAAAGCACAGCCAGGGACAAAAGAAATAAGTATGCTCCTTTCTCGACTACAGAAAGGTGATGAGTTACAAGGTGACAATGAGGCATTCCAAACTGTTCTGAATAATAAGCAAATCTACATATGAAGATATGAATTAAGAGGAGTAGGTCACTCGGCCTCTTGAGCCTGCTCCGCCATTCAATAAGATCATGGCTGATCTAATTGTAACCTCCCACCTACCCCCGATAACCTTTCACCCCCGTGTTTATCAAGAATCTATCTACCTCTGCCTTAAAAATATTCAAAAATTCTACTTCCACCACCTTTTGAGGAAGGGAGTTCCAACAACTCACTACCCTCAGAGAAAAAAATTTCTCCTCATCTGTCTTAAATGGGCGAATCCTTATTTTTAAACAGTGGCCCCTGTCTAGATTCTCCCACAAGAGGAAACATCCTCTCCACATCCATCCTGTCAATACCCCTCAAGATCTTAAAAGGTTTCAATTAAGTCGCCTCTTAACTCTTCTAAATTCCAGTGGATACAAACCTAACCTTTCCCCATAAGACAACCCACCCGTTCCTGATATTAGTCTAGTAAACTTTCTCTGAAACACTTCTAATGCCTTTACATCCTTCCTTAAATAAGCAGACCAATACTGTACATAGTACTCCAGATGTGGTCTCACCAGTGTCCTGTAAAACTGAAGCATAATTTCCCTTTTATATTCAATTCCCCTTGCAATAAATGATAACATTCTATTAGTTTTCCTAATTATTTGTTGTACCTGCATACTAGCCTTTTGTGATTCATGCACTAGGATGCCCAGATCCTTCTGAATCTCTCACCATTTAGATAACATGCTTCTTTCTTATTCTTCTAGCCAAAATGGACAATTTCACATTTGCCCACATTATACTCCATCTAGAACCTGGATCAAAAGAACAAACTATAAAACTTACGTTCATCCATCTTTAGACTTGGGAAGCAGTAAAACTCCTTATGTGTAATAAGATTGGGCAGTCCTCTGAATAGACTTCGACATAGTTTGCATTCAAAGATGGTGTCTACCTCTTTCAGTAGAATGTGTTTCAGTTGTGTAGTTCCTGTGTGCATAAAATATCACACATACTGAACAGGAATATACCAAATAAAAATTCTTAAAGTAAAGATTTTCTAATTAGATATTCTCAAGATTACATTTATACATTTGTTTCTACACTTTTGTCAAAAATCTGCATGAAATAAAATGGAATTTCTTTCGGTTGAATTAGAATTTTATTAAAAACAAACAAAATTGAACTGAGCACATGCGAGAAACATTTAATACGGTGAAAATGTAAAACTACAATGGCTTTCACTGCCTCCACTTGCATGGTGTCAGCTTGCAACAAAATACTATGCCCTTAAAATAGCCATCAATGTTTAAAATGTGTGCGCAGGGAGATGATAAGTGAAGGAAGGCAGTAGATGTAAAACTAAGCATTCCCCTGAGTGACACTGCAATGTGTTAAATATCTATTCATGGTGCAGGTAATAATAGGACCTCGACATCTAGTTTTGGATTGCACAACAACCTACAGGGGTGATCCTGCAATCCATGTTTATTTTCTTGCTTTTTGGGGGATACAGGTCCAAGACGGGGTTCAAAATACGGTGGCCTGAATTCTCCAATCAGCATTGCCTTTTGGAAGTTTGATGCTGCAGAAACGCCCCTTATAAATGACATTAGAAACTTGATGGAGTTTATCAAAACCTTATTGCGTTGAACTGATGAGCTCTATGCAATTATTAAAATCTGAATTATGGCACAATGATACCAAAATTTGCTTTCACTTTTAAAAAGACCTTCTTTTGGAAATATGTCACAATATCTATTTCCTCCTTAACTGCAGTCATTACATATTCTTATCAATGTGGAACTAATGCTGCTAACAGAGATAGTTTTGCATTGGTGCGCATTCCCCATTTTAAGTTGTACATCAGATATCATAACAGAATACAAGAGAATGCCAACGCAGATACTGAAAGCACAGAATGAAAACACCATGAAAGGCCCCATTGGCAAGGGATAACAGTAAATTCATGTGGCCACCATTTCTATAAATACATATTACAAATAATGCGAATGTCATGGATTAAGAGAGAAGAATTAACTCCATACAAGTAGTTATGAAAACTTAATTTATCATCCAGAAATACTCCTCTTACTATCTCAATTACACACAGACTGTAAAATGGGCTGTAAATTACCTGAATAAAATGAGATTAAGGTAGCAGTCAGAAAGGGAATAGTCATTTCAGTTGCAATGTTATCACTCACTGGAATGTGATAAATTCTACCTGCCTGATTTCACTTATAGGACTGTCACTGACCTCATCTCCTCTGCAGATCTTCCTTCCACAGCTTCCAACCTCAATCTCCCAACCTCAGACAGCCCGCATCTACCTCCTTTCCAAAATCCACAAACAGGACTGTCCCGGCAGACCAATCATGTCAGCCTGTTCCTGCCCCACAGAACTCATTTCTTGCTACCTCGATTCCGTTCTCTCTCCCCTTGTCCAGTCTCTTCCCACCTACATCTGCGATTCCTCTGATACCCTACATCATATCAACAATTTCCAGTTTCCTGGCCCCAACTGCCTCCTCTTCACCATGGACATCCAGTCCCTCTACACTTCCATTCCTTACCGGGATGGTCTGAGGGCTCTCCGCTTCTTCCTTGAACAGAGGCCTGAACAATCCCCATCCACCATTAATCTCCTCCGCCTGTTAATTGATAAATTGTTCTCTCACCAAACAATTTATCCTTAAAATCTCGTCTCATTTCCTCCAAATAAAAGGTGTGGCTATGGGTACCCGCATGGGCCCCAGTTATGCCTATCTCTTTATGGGGTATGTGGAACATTCCTTGTTCCAGTCCTACTCAGGCCCCCTCCCACAACTCTTTCTCTGGTACATTGATGACTACTTCGGTGCTGCTTCATGCTCTCATATGGACCTGGAAAAATGTTATTAATTTTGCTTCCAATTTCCACCCCTCCATCACTTTCACATGGCCCATCACTGACACTTCCCTTCCCTTCCTTGACTCTCTGTCTCAAATTCTGGTGACAGTCTGTCCACCAATATTCATTACAAGCCCACCAACTCCCACAGCTACCTTGGCTACAACTCCTTACACCCTGCTTCCTGCAAGGACTCCATCCCATTCTCTCAGTTCCTTTGCCTCCGACGCATCTGTTCTGATGATGCCACTTTCCAAAACAGTGCTTCTGACATGTCTTCCTTCTTCCTTAACCGAGGTTTCCCACCCACTGTGGTTGACGGGGCCCTCAAGAGTGTCCGACCCTGCCCACGCCTCTGCCCTCACACCTTTCTCTCCCTCCCAGAACCATGATAGGGTTCCCCTAGTCCTCACTTTTCACCCCGCCAGTCTTCGCATTCAAAGGATCATCCTCCGCCATTTCCGCCAATTTCAGCATGATGCCACCACCAAACACATCTTCTCTTCACCCCCCTGGCGGCATTCCGAAGGGACTGTTCCCTCCGGGACACCCTGGCCCACTCCTCCATCACCCCCTACACCTCAACCCCTTCCCACGGTACCTTCCCATGCAATCGCAGAAGGTGCAACACCTGCCCCTTTACTTCCCCTCCCCTCACCATCCAAGGGCCCAAACACTCCTTTCACGTGAAGCAGCGCTTCATTCGCACTTCCCTCAATTTAGTCTACTGCATTCGTTGCTCCCAATGCAGTCTCCTCTACATTGGAGAGACCAAACACAGACTGGGTGACCGCTTTACAGAACACCTTCGGCCTGTCCGCAAGCATGACCCAAACCTCCGTGTCGCTTGCCATTTCAACACACCACCCTGCTCTCATGCCCACATGTCCGTCCTTGGCCTGCTGCAATGTTCCAGTGAAGCTCAATGCAAACTGGAGGAACAGCACCTCATCTTCTCATTAGGCACTTTATAGCCTTCCGGGCTTAACGTTGAGTTCAACAACTTCAGACCATGAGCTCTCTCCTCCATCCCCACCCTCTTTTTGATCCCCTTTATTCAAATATTTATTTTTAAAATTTTTATACATATATTTTTCCCCACCTATTTCCATTATTGTTTTTTAAGTTTATTTCCATTCATTGTTTTATCCCCACCTTTTAGCCTATTTCAATCTTTTCTCCCACACTGTCCCCTCCCCCCACCCCATCCCCACTGGGGCCATCTGTTACTTGCTCATTCTGTTTTCTACTCTTAATGTCACCATTAGCACCTCCTTTAGCCAATATCACCACCATCAGCATCCCTTCAACCTTTTGTATGTGACATTTTTGGCAATCTCTCTTTTGCCTCCACCAATCACTGGCCTTCTATCCAGCTTCACCTGTCCCACCCCCCTTAAACAGTATATACTTCACCACATTTTTACTTCTCTTTAGTTCTGAAGAAGAGTCATATGGACTCGAAACATTAACTCTGTCTTTCTCTCCACAGATGCTGTCAGACCTGCTGAGGTTTTCCAGCAATTTTTGTTTTTGTTTCAGATTTCCAGCATCCGCAGTATTTTGCTTTTATTTTGACTTCACTTATTCTTTGTTTTTCAATTAAGTCTACAACGGTCCATCATAGTCAATTATGATAGTACAGACTCATTTTACTCTTTGGTATAACCTTGAGCAAGAGAACCACCAGTAAACTATTACTCTGTACCTGTCCGAAAACACTCAATGATTTGCTGAATTCCTGATTTTGAAGTCGGAAGCTGTTGTTGTAACAAAGGAGGGTCTCCTGGCTCCTGTGTGTATGCTGTAAAGTTGATATATAAAAATCAAGAGAAAAGTGATACTGGGGCATTGAAATATAGTTGTCATTTCTTGAACACACGATACTGGATCAAATCTACTTCACATCAGGGTAAAATTACACGGTGTGATATAAGTAACAAACTTATTAATGGATTTCTACAAAATTTCTTTGTCCATGGTTTCAAAATAAGGGTCGCACCTAATTTCTTCCTTTCATCAAACAGGTAGAATAATTTGCTACAAACCCAATACCATGTTTGTTTATCGCACAGCACAATTTCACCCCGGTAAGTGTTCAACATTAGAATGCACTGGTTGCAAAGGTAACGAAAATGGTACAATGTTAATAGATGTCCCACAGCGTTTCACACAGCAAGTCAGATGCCATGCTGCTTCATAATAACAGGAATGTAATGCTATGCAACACAATGTACTTTGTCGCTGCTAGGGTGAAACTGTTTTTGAGCTGGACTGTTTCTTTAAGGCCATAAAGTCTAAATGCTGTAAGTAAACACAGCTGGAGGCCAACCAGAGTATAACTGCTATTTGCTAAAGGAAGTTGCAGATAGGAAAGTACTTATAAATTTCTGTCCCCATGTCAGGATGGCAGAACAGAATGAAAGGATTGCATTTTGAATTCTATTAGCACTCATGTTGGTAGCATATAAAATAATTCTATTGGTGAATTTATTTTTGCTCGTTTCAGATGTGTGCGCCTAGGATGTTACCACCAAGTGTTTAGTTTTAAAAGGAAGCAAAATAATCTGTATCAAATGAACAATATCACAGCAAGCCATTGTAATAAAAACAGAAATGCTGGATTGAGAAGGGAAAGAGAAAGCAATAAAGATGAACAGTCATTGTAATATTTGGACACTAGAGTGGATTAAAGCTACTTCTTGACTTCTTGATGGGAATCGCATAAAATGAACATTACTTAAGGTTTGTGGGTTGTTGTCTTCTGCAACAGTGTCACTTCCATTTATCAATGATAATGACAGGACTGCACTACCTGCCCCAGAACTACCTCCCACAGGTGAGTCTCCAAATTCCATGCTACATAAGTCGCCATCTAATGGTGCCGTTTACCGTTGTTGAGCTTTAACAGTCAGTTAGTGGGGCCTGTATTCTGATTTGGTATCGCGAGATTCATTTTAATGTCAGTTCACACAGGCCTAACAAGGCCACGTGACACAATCGGTGCCATTTTGAAGTGACCTCTCCCGCTCCCCGACCCTCCGGCTAATGGCTTCTCCCCATCCCTGATCGTCTGAACAGTATCCTCTCCCGTTCCCTGACCCTCTGACTTGTGGCCTCTCCTCCCACCCCCTCCGACCCTCCAACTCACAGCCTCTCCCCATCCCTCACCTTCAGACTTGCGGCCTCTTGTTCTCCCACAGCCTCCGACTTGCAGCCTCTCACCCTTCCTGGCCTCGAACTTGTGGCACCTCCCCCTCCTTGAGCCTCCAACTTGCAGCCTCTCCCGCTCCCTGACTCATCCTCTCACTGATTCCGGCTTTCGCCAAACCTCCTGCTCCCCAACTCTCCCACTCACCACTTCCCTTTCTTGAACCTGTGGTCCTGTTCAAGATCCAGATCCTATCCCAAAGCTGGAGCCCCAGGAATGTGAAAGTGAGAGTCCCGTTGGTATGGAAATGCCAAGCTGGTTGTGTTATAATCCACGTTCTTTTTCAAATGACAGCTGAAACTGCTCCTCCTGCCCCTCGCCTCTCATCTCCAGAGCCCTTGCTCACAGTGAGCATTTAAAAAACATGGATTATAACAGCCCCAACTCGGCACTTCTGCACTGTCGGGACTTGCACTTTCACCACCTCGAAGCTCCAGCTTCAGATCTGGGCTTTGAACAGGAACGCAGGTTCAGGTGGGGGAAGCAGCAAGTGGGAGAATTGGAGAGGGAGGTTCAGCGAGAGCAAGGATTGGTAAGAGGGTGGGTCAGGCAGCATGGGGGGGCCACAAGTCGGAGCAGGAGAGCCTGCATGTCAGAGGGCCAGGGGGATGGAGGGTCTGCAGGGACTAGGAGTGTCACAGAGCAGGATGTGTTGCAAGTGGGAGGTTCAGGAAGCAGGATCAGCAGTGAGCAGAAGGTACTGTAAGTAAAAAGTTACCATATTCCTTTTACATTTTTTAATTTATTTTATTTCAAATGTTATTTCATTTATCAACATAAGAATTTAGCAAAGCAAAGTATTTCAACGTACAAGGTGTAATACTTTAATGTTTTTTTTCTGATGAGGAACGTCCTACAGAACCTAACTACAGCTTTTACATTGGCCTTAATGGGAAAATTCAATTCCCTCAAAGTCGTGATTCTCAAGAACACAACTACAACTGGAAGTGAGGACTTACTGCACAGGCCTGTTGCCAGTTTCAGCAGCATGTTACAAAGAAGAGAAGAGGGGAAGAGGGAATCGGATGATGCTAAAAATGAAAGGAGAACTTGGTAATTTCCACTGAACCTTAAATAAATTGGTGAAGCTGATTTGCAAAGACATTTCACCATACCTGGTTCACAGCAGCCATGGTGGTGGTGGTCTGTCTGGCAACACTTGTCCCTCAGCAGTATTTTCTGAATTCGTGACCTATTTTCTTCCACATCAGTTTCATTCCGACTATTATACTAGATGCAAAAAATGAATAAATGTTACAAACTGCAAAATGATTTTTTTCATATATAGATATTCAAATGCATTATAATAGTGCTCAGATTTGATACTTCTTAAAGTTGTTACTTTAGGAAAAGAAAGTTTTGGTGGACCCAAGGGCCAAATGGCCAAGTAGATAAACACACCCTCAGTGCGGTAATAAGCCACACACCAGAAAAGTCACAGCTTTGAATTTAATCTGGGACTCTAATTGGAGAGTTACATTTGTCTCAGCAACAAGGGAGAAGCAAAATCAGCCAGGTTTGTGAACCGTATCCAGCAATTCCCACTGCAAAGTGTGTGTGAGTGTGTGTGTGAGAGAGAGATGAGGATTGTGCCAATTACTCGCTGTCTTAGCCCAGTATCAGAGGGCCTGTGGTCTCCCTACAATCTGAAGCCAACAATGCCCTTCAATAGCAGATGGGAAGAAAAGAAGCAGAGGGAAGGCAAGATGATTTTTCTTTTTACACCGTAAATTGTGATGATCTGGAATTTACTGCCTGGAAGGGTGGCAGAAGCAGATTCAACAATAACATAAAAAGGAGGATTGTGTGTATGAAAAGGAAAAGTTTGCAAGGCTATGGGGAAAAAGCAGGGGAGTGGGTCTAATTGGATAGCTGTTTCAAAGAGGCACAACAGCCGAATGCATTCATTTCCTCCATGTTGTAAGATTCTGTGACAAGGGTAGAGTTTGCATCAAACATAAGGTTTTGGATAAAATCATATCAGAATTTCAATAGAAAAGGTTTAATGAAGACAACACCAAAAACTCAATGGTAAAGCATTGGAAAGGTGAAGTAGTCATTAAAATACTGAATTTTGTAGATGAAAACACACAGAAAATAGCTAATGTCCACTACATTAATTCTTTCTGCTGTGACAGTATGATTAATGTTCTTCAACAATGATTCTAACCTATTAAATAATCATCCACAAATTTAACCATTAATAAACAACAATTGGATTTGCATAATGCTTCCAGTGTAGGAAAACGCACTTCAGAGTTGTGGTCACATAAAAATGGACACCAAGATTTAAGGAGATAAGAAATGCCTAGAGGAGGGGATGAGGTTTAAGAAGCAGAGGGGGCTTATGGAAGGAATTTCAGAGCAATGCATTGAGACAACTGAAGGCACAATCAACAATGGCCGGACAAGAGGATGGGATGAACACAGACAAAGTTTAAGGAATATAGAGTTCATGGGGATTGTGAGATTGGAAGAGGTTACAGAGATAGGGAAGGGAAGTCCCTGAAGAGATTTGAACACAAGGATGAGAATTTTAAAATTGGATACAATGAGGGAACTAGGAAACAAAGGAGCATGGCAAGGACAAGAGTAATAGGAGAGCAGAACTTGATGCAGGATAAGATGCAGGCAGAGTTTTGGATGAGAAGTTTATCGAGGGTAGAGGATGGGAGATTCCCGAGGAAAACATTGAACAGGTGAGTCTGGAATTGACAAGGACACAGATGAAAGTTTCAGCAGCAATTGGACTGAGGTTGGGGCAGAGGTGGGTGATGTTATGGAGGTGGAATTAAGAGGTCTTTGTGATGGAGCATATAATGGAACTCAGCTCAGGGTCAAATGGGAAGTCTTGACTGCTAACAGTCTGGTTCAACTTCAGGCTGGGAGGTAGATGCAACTGGTGACAATGATACAGCATCTGTGGCATGGGCTGAAGATGATGGCTTCAGTCATCTCTGGAGGAAAATGAAACTCATTCAAAACTGACAACACAGACATAGTTGGACAGGGGTGGAGAGATAGAGTTGGGTGTCATCATGGAACACATGGATGCTGACCCTCTTTCTTTGGATGAGGAGGCCAAGTGTAATAAAAGAAGTGGCCAAACACAGGTGTCTGGGCACTCCAGAGGTAATAGTGTGCTCATGTGGAAGAGAAACCATTGCTGGAAATGCTCTAGCTTTCATTGGATAGATAAAAGTGGAATTATTGACCCTTCCAATCCCCAATTTATTGGTCATTGATGGCTGAAAAAATATTGTCTCCTACTGCCTCCAATAAGCTAGACCACTACAACAATGCTGGCATTGTCCTTCAAGTAGTGCACTAGATTGAACACAAGGAATAGGAGCAAGAGCAGACCTGGCTGATCTTGGGCTTCAACTCCGTTTTTCCACTCGGCTCCCCATATCCTTTAATTCCCTGAGACACCAAAATTCTATCCCAGCCTTAAATTTATTCAATGATGGAGCATCCATAATCCTCTGGGGTAGAGAATTCCAAAGATTCACAACCCTTTGAGTGAAGGAATTTCTCCTCTCTCAGTCCTAAGTGGTCCTTATCCTGAGACTATGCCCCCATGTTTTAGATTCCCCGGCCAGCGAAAACAATCTCTCAGCATCTACTTTATCAAGCCCCTTCAGAATTTTGTAGATTTCAACGAGATCACCTCTCATTCTTTGAAGCTCCAGAGAATATAAGCCAAATATTTTAAAAATAGGAACAGGAATAGGCCATTTGGCCCATTGAATCTGCTCTGCCATTCAAGTTCTCCTTGATTTTACTTGCAAATATTCTTTCATGCCCTTTCTTTGCTTTTCTAATTTCCTTTTTAATTTCACCTCTGTACTTTCTATACTCCCTTCAGCTTTTTGTAGTATTGAGTTCTGAGTGTCTGACATAAGCTTTCCTTTTCTACTTTACCTTACCCTGTATGCTCTTTGACATCTGTGGGGGGGGGGTTCCAGATTTGGCCATCCCACCCTTTTCTTGGCAGGAATATGTTTACACTGAATCCCTTGAATCTCCTCTTTGAATGTCTCTCACTGCTCTAACACTGATTTATCTTCAAGTAGCTGCTTTTAGTCCACTTTTGCTAAATCACTCCTCAGCTTAGCAAAATTGGTCTTTCTCCAATTCAGAGCTTTAACTCCTGTTCTATCTTTGTCCTTATCCATAATTATGTTATGGAAAACTAACTGAATTATGAACACTACCACTAAAATGCTCTACCACTGCCATTCCTTCCACCTGCCTAGCTTCAATTCCAAAAATTAAGTTTAGAACCGCACCCTCTTTTGTTGGACTTGCAACATACTGGCCAAAAAAGTTCTCCTGAATGCACCTCATGAATTCTATTCCTTCCATTCCTTTCACACTAAAGCTATCCCAGTTAATACTGGGGTAGTTAAAATCCCAGATTTAAAGGCTTAACATATGAGGAACGTTTGAGTACTCTGGGTCTATAATCGATGGAGGTTAGAAGGATGAGGGGGGATCTGATTGAAACTTACAGAATACTGAAAGGCCTGGATAGAGTGGACGTGGGGAAGATGTGTCCATTGGTAGGAGAGACTAGGACCCGAGGGCACACCTCAGAGTAAAGGGAAGACCTTTTAGAACAGAGTTGAGGAGAAACTTCTTTAGCCAGAGAGTGGTGAATCTATGGAATTCATTGCCACAGAAGGCTGTGGAGGCCAGGTCATTGAGTGTATTTAAGACCAAGATAGATAGGTTCTTGAGTGGTAAGGGGATCAAAGGTTACGGGGAGAAGGTGGGAGAAGGGGGTTGAGAAACTTATCAGCCATGATTGAATGGCGGAGCAGACTAGATGGGCCGAATGGCCTAATTTCTGCTCCTATGTCTTATGGTCTTATGGTTTTTGAATTTCTCAGAAGAGCAAGTATGTAGGCAAATCTCTATTTCCGCTGACTGTTTGAAGGCCTCTAGTATAACTCCCAGTAGTGTGACTGCCCCTTTTTTGTTCCTTAGCTCAATCCATATGGTCTCATTTGATGATCGTTCCAACCTATCATCCCACCTCACAGCTGTAATTATTTCTTCAACAAAATTGCCACCCAACCACTCCTTTTTTTTAAGCCCCCTGCCGTCTGAAAACCATGTAACCAGGAACATTGAGCTGCCATTCTTGTCCCTCTAAGTCACGTTTCTGTAACAGCTATGACGTCATACTATTTTGAGCTGTGCCCTCAGCACATCTGCTTTATTTGCTATACTCCTTGCATTGAAGTATGTACTCTTGCGCACTGCCAAACTCCTTTTTAAATTTTCTAACCTTTCCTCTGCCATCCAGACTCATTCCCTTACTTTCTGCCTTCCATTTCCAATTTGTCCCATCTAAATTCTCCCATCAGATTCCCACCCCCCTGCCAAACTAGTTTAAAACCTGCCCAAGATCACTAGTAAACCTCCCCGTAAGGATGTTTGTCCCAGTCCTGTTGAGGAACAAACCATCCAGCTTAAACAGGTCCCACCTCCCCCAGAACCAGTCCCAATGTCCCTAGAATCTAAAGCCCTCCCTCCTGCACCACCTCTTCAGCCACACACACGTTCACCTCATCTAATCTATTTCTATATTCACCACTGCATGGCACTGGGAGATTACAACATAAAGGTCCTTCTTTTAAATGTCTTTCCTAGCTCCTTGAAGTCTGCCCCCACCGGACCTCATCCTTTGTTCTATCTAGGTCATTGGTACCAAGATGAACCATGACCTCTGGATGTTCACCCTCCTCCTCCAGCTTCTGCAGCTGGTCAGTGGTATCCATGGCCCTGGCAAAAGGGAAGCAACATACCATCCTGGATTTGTGTCTGCGGATCATATGCTCCCCTAACTATAGAATCCCCGATTACTATTGCTCTTCCAGTATTCCCTGTGCAGCTGAGCCACCCATGGTGCCATGGCTTTGGCTGCACCCCACAGATGAACCATGACTCTCATCAGTCTTCAGAACCGAATACTGATAGGAGAGTAGGATGCACTCATGGGACTCCTGCTCTACATGACTGTTCCTTTTTGACTGCCTGATGGTCACCCATTCCTTCCCTCCCTTCCTCTATACCCTTAAGCTGTGGGGTAGCCACATCAATAAACAGGGTATTCATGTAGCTGGATGTACCATATGGACTTACCACGGTGACAGGAACTGCTGCTCAAGTTCTGAAACAAGGAACTCAACTGCAAGAAATGCTAATCAAGGGCATGGAAGCATCCTAGTGTTGCCACATTGCACAGGATGTGCATTCTTGAGATTGAAGCAGCCATGCCATTACTATATTTATTACCGAACAGCCTCGCAACTGCTAATAAAGCACGTTACATAATAAATCTTCCTAATGCTAATAAAGCACTGCCAACACTAACAAGCCTTGCATATATTAAACCACACACACATACTGACAACTCCTACTAATATTCTGCTGTGCACTGTTTCTGACGATGCAACCCTCACTCCCGCTTGCTTTCATTCTGAAGCTGGCATCCCCACTTTCTATCGAGCTCTTTAAGAAGCTGCAAAACCCGTTCGTTATTTCACTCGCTGCTGCAGACACGGCTGTGCCCGCCCACTCTCAGTGTTTCTCAAGCGGCCGGCCCCACTCCCTCCCTCGCTGTTTGTCAAGCTGCTATCCCCGCTCCCTCTCTCACTGTTTCTCAACCAGCTGACCCAGCTCCCTCTCGCTGTTTCTCAAGCTGCTGTCCCCGCTCCCTCTCTCGCTGTTTCTCAAGCTGCTGTCCCCGCTCCCTCTCTCCCTGTTTCTCAAGCTGCTGTCCCCGCTCCCTCTCTCCCTGTTTCTCAAGCTGCTGTCCCCGCTCCCTCTCTCACTGTTTCTCAAGCTGCTGTCCCCGCTCCCTCTCTCACTGTTTCTCAAGCTGCTGTCCCCGCTCCCTCCCCCTCGCTGTTTCTCAAGCTGCTGTCCCCGCTCCCACTCACTGTTTCTCAAGCTGCTGTCCCCGCTCCCTCTCTCACTGTTTCACAAGCTGCTGTCCCCGCTCCCTCTCTCGCTGTTTCACAAGCTGCCGTCCCCGCTCCTTCTCTCACTGTTTCTCAAGCTGCTGTCCCCGCTCCCTCTCTCACTGTTTCTCAAGCTGCTGTCCCCGCTCCCTCTCTCGCTGTTTCTCAAACTGCTGTCCCCGCCCCCTCTCTCACTGTTTCTCAAGCTGCTGTCCCCGCTCCCTCTCTCACTGTTTCACAAGCTGCTGTCCCCGCTCCCTCTCTCACTGTTTCTCAAGCTGCTGTCCCCACCCCCTCTCTCACTGTTTCTCAAGCTGCTGTCCCCGCTTCCTCTCTCACGGTTTCTCAAGCTGCTGTCCCCGCTCCCTCTCTCACTGTTTCTCAAGCTGCTGTCCCCGCTCCCTCTCTCGCTGTTTCACAAGCTGCTGTCCCCGCTCCCTCTCTCACGGTTTCTCAAGCTGCTGTCCCCGCTCCCTCTCTCGCTGTTTCTCAAGCTGCTGTCCCCGCTCCCTCCCTCTCACTGTTTCTCAAGCTGCTGTCCCCGCTCCCTCTCTCGCTGTTTCTCAAGCTGCTGTCCCCGCTCCCTCTCTCTGTTTCACAAGTTGCTGTCCCCGCTCCCTCTCTCGCTGTTTCACAAGCTGCTGTCCCCGCTCCCTCTCTCGCTGTTTCACAAGCTGCTGTCCCCGCTCCCCCTCTCACTGTTTCTCAAGCTGCTGTCCCCGCTCCCTCTCTCACTGTTTCTCAAGCTGCTGTCCCCGCTCCCTCTCTCACTGTTTCTCAAGCTGCTGTCCCCGCTCCCTCCCTCTCACTGTTTCTCAAGCTGCTGTCCCCGCTCCCTCTCTCGCTGTTTCTCAAGCTGCTGTCCCCGCTCCCTCTCTCTGTTTCACAAGCTGCTGTCCCCGCTCCCTCTCTCGCTGTTTCACAAGCTGCTGTCCCCGCTCCCTCTCTCGCTGTTTCTCAAGCTGCTGTCCCCGCTCCCCCTCTCACTGTTTCTCAAGCTGCTGTCCCCGCTCCCTCTCTCACTGTTTCTCAAGCTGCTGTCCCCGCTCCCTCTCTCGCTGTTTCTCAAGCTGCTGTCCCCGCTCCTTCCCTCTCACTGTTTCTCAAGCTGCTGTCCCCGCTCCCTCTCTCGCTGTTTCTCAAGCTGCTGTCCCCGCTCCCTCTCTCTGTTTCACAAGCTGCTGTCCCCGCTCCCTCTCTCACTGTTTCTCAAACTGCTGTCCCCGCTCCCTCTCTCACTGTTTCACAAGCTGCTGTCCCCGCTCCCTCTCTCACTGTTTCTCAAGCTGCTGTCCCCGCTCCCTCTCTCACTGTTTCTCAAGCTGCTGTCCCCGCTCCCTCTCTCACTGTTTCTCAAGCTGCTGTCCCCGCTCCCTCTCTCACTGTTTCTCAAGCTGCTGTCCCCGCTCCCTCTCTCACTGTTTCTCAAGCTGCTGTCCCCGCTCCCACTCACTGTTTCTCAAGCTGCTGTCCCCGCTCCCACTCACTGTTTCACAAGCTGCTGTCCCCGCTCCCTCTCTCGCTGTTTCACAAGCTGCTGTCCCCGTTCCTTCTCTCACTGTTTCTCAAGCTGCTGTCCCCGCTCCCTCTCTCACTGTTTCTCAAGCTGCTGTCCCCGCTCCCTCTCTCGCTGTTTCTCAAACTGCTGTCCCCGCCCCCTCTCTCACTGTTTCTCAAGCTGCTGTCCCCGCTCCCTCTCTCACTGTTTCACAAGCTGCTGTCCCCGCTCCCTCTCTCACTGTTTCTCAAGCTGCTGTCCCCACCCCCTCTCTCACTGTTTCTCAAGCTGCTGTCCCCGCTTCCTCTCTCACGGTTTCTCAAGCTGCTGTCCCCGCTCCCTCTCTCGCTGTTTCTCAAGCTGCTGTCCCCGCTCCCTCCCTCTCACTGTTTCTCAAGCTGCTGTCCCCGCTCCCTCTCTCGCTGTTTCTCAAGCTGCTGTCCCCGCTCCCTCTCTCTGTTTCACAAGCTGCTGTCCCCGCTCCCTCTCTCGCTGTTTCACAAGCTGCTGTCCCCGCTCCCTCTCTCGCTGTTTCTCAAGCTGCTGTCCCCGCTCCCCCTCTCACTGTTTCTCAAGCTGCTGTCCCCGCTCCCTCTCTCACTGTTTCTCAAGCTGCTGTCCCCGCTCCCTCCCTCTCACTGTTTCTCAAGCTGCTGTCCCCGCTCCCTCTCTCCCTGTTTCTCAAGCTGCTGTCCCCGCTCCCTCTCTCTGTTTCACAAGCTGCTGTCCCCGCTCCCTCTCTCGCTGTTTCTCAAGCAGCTGTCCCCGCTCCCTCTCTCTGTTTCACAAGCTGCTGTCCCCGCTCCCTCTCTCACTGTTTCTCAAGCTGCTGTCCCCGCTCCCTCTCTCACTGTTTCTCAAGCTGCTGTCCCCGCTCCCTCTCTCACTGTTTCTCAAGCTGCTGTCCCCGCTCCCTCTCTCGCTGTTTCTCAAGCTGCTGTCCCCGCTCCCTCTCTCACTGTTTCTCAAGCTGCTGTCCCCGCTCCCTCTCTCTCTGTTTCACAAGCTGCTGTCCCCGCTCCCTCTCTCGCTGTTTCTCAAGCTGCTGTCCCCGCTCCCTCCCTCTCGCTGTTTCTCAAGCTGCTGTCCCCGCTCCCTCTCTCGTTGTTTCTTAAGCTGCTGTCTCTGCTCCCTCTCTCGCTGTTTCTCAAACTGCTGTCCCCGCTCCCTCTCTCGCTGTTTCTGAAGCTGCTTCCCCAACTCTCTCGCTCTCTCTTTCTGAAGCTGCTTCCCCAACTCTCTCGCTCTCTCTTTCTGAAGCTGCTTCCCCAACTCTCTCACTCTCTCTTTTTGAAGCTGCTTCCCCAACTCTCTCGCTCTCTCTTTCTGAAGCTGCTTCCCCAACTCTCTCGCTCTCTCTTTCTGAAGCTGCTTCCCCAACTCTCTCGCTCACTGTTTCTGAAGCTGAATGATGTTGAGGCTGGATCCTTTCTCACTAATGTCCTCACGTCATCCTCTCCTTAGCCATTCTGTCCCTCTTCCCGAAATATTGTGCACCCCAGAATATTTATTTCCCAACCCTCATCATCTTGCAACCATGTCTCTGTAATGGTGATTATATCTAAATCAGTTCCCTCTAATTATGCCCCTAGTTCATCTATCTTATTGCAGATGCCTTGTTCATTCAGATCAAGAACTTTTAATTTCATTTTTTGACTTTTTCCCCTGTAATAACCTTATTCACCGATGAACTATTTTTGTTAAACTCTGTCCTCTCCTGTCCTGTGCTCATCTTTACCCACATCCTAAGTCTCCTTTCAGACAAACCATCACCCACCTGCACCACCCCCGTTAGTTAAAGCCCTATCCACAGCCTGGTTCAAGTGCAGCCCATCTCAATGGAATAGCTCGCTCTTCCCCAAGTACTGATGTGCCCCATGGGCCAGTGCCCCATGAATCAAAACCCCTTCTTCCCGCATCACTCTTTGAGCCGTGGATTTAAATGTCTCATCTGCTTGACCCTATGCCAAGTGGCACTTGGCTCAGCCAACTGCGTTCTGTTTGTTAATTTAGATCCTAACTCCTCAAATTCTCTTAAATACAACTAGCAATGATGTTCTGCTATGTCGCTGGTTCCGACGTGGACCACGACAACTGGATCTTCCCCTTCTCACTTCAAGTTGCCCTTAACCCTGGCACCAGGCAGACAACACAACCCTTTGGAGCTCCCAGTCGTTGCTTCAGAGAACAGTATCTATTGCCCTGGCTATACTGTCTCCTATCACTACTACATTCCTCTTCGCTCCCTTCACTTTGAATGAACTCCTTCACCATGGTGCCACAGCTGGTCCAACTCATTTACCTTGCAGTCCTTCTCCTCATCCACACAGGTAGCAAGCACCTCGTATCTATTGGACAAAGTTAGAGGCTGAGGCTCCTCCATCACTACATACATGCTGGTTCCCCATACCTGCCTGACTCGCAGTCACACCCTCCTGTCCCTGACCACTGACCAACCCTTAAGGTTTTGTCTAACCTAAGAGGTGTGACTACCTCCTGGAACAAAAAGTGTCCAGGTAACGGGCAGGGAACATAGATTCAAGATAAGTGGCAGGTGTAGGGGGGACATGAGGAAGAACTTTTTTTTTTTACAGAGGGTAGTGGGTGTCTGGAATTCGCTGCCCAAATTGGTGGTTGAGGCAGAAACTCTAAACTCTTTTAAAAACTACCTGGATCTGCACCTAAAGTGCTGTAAGCTGCAGGGCTATGGGCCGGGTGCAGGAAGGTGGGGTTAGAAAGGGCACCTGGGTGTCCTCAGGCTGGCATGGACAAGATGGGCCGAATGGCCTCCTTCTGTGCTGTAACTTTTCTATGGTTCTAACTCTCCCTCCGCTCCCGATGTCACACCATGTCCACAACTCAGACTCCAGCTCAGCAACTCTGAGCTGAAGTTGTCTAAGCTGCAGACATTTCCGGCAGGTATGGTTGTCAGGGATTGCATTGCATTCCGCTGATTTCCAATGCTGCAGTTATGGCTCACCATCTAATATGTCTACCCAATCAGATTTTCTAAGGTGAAACATAACAGTCCAGTGATTCCAACAAATAAACTCTTAGCTCCTGCTCAGGCAACTACAAGTTGGGATTCTCATGGCTGTTAAGCATTCAAGCTGCCTTGCGCGAGTAGTGTCAGTTCCCACTCAGGCTGCCAGATTGTTACAGTCAGATAACTCCCTCCCCAGCTCTGGGAACAATTCCATGATCTCAGGTTAAGCTCCTTTATGGCTGGCAGGCAATGCCAAGTGCTACAGGTTGGCACGGGAGGAGGTGATTTCAAGTAGTGTGTCATGGAATCAGATCAAAATAGTCATCTATTTTGAAGTCTCTAGATTCAGAATAGGTTCTGAAAACTAGTTTCGGTACGACTAGAACATCAATGACAAATTCTTTTAACCTAACAAAACATCTCACATTATTTACTTTGGATACTAGAAAGGAACTTCAGGTGAAGTTTATTACAGACAGCAGATCCAATCCACAGGCAAGTTGAAGGTTCCAGCAATTGTCTCCTTACAGTAACATATAACAAACACAGCCTACGCTTGGAATAAATGAATGTACTAAATGATATAATATGTTACTTTCCGCAATTTTCTCTCCTTGGTGGCATATCCTGTCTTATTTGGTCCCCCACCTCCCCACCCAATGTTTCTCATGCATCAGTGATTAATTTTTTAAAATTGTTAATGAGGTAGAGCAATATTGGTGATACATCAAGTGCTCTTGTAACCTGCAGGAGCAGAGCGAGCACCTCAGCTGCAGTAAATGTCAAAAGGGTATGAATAACAAGGGGCTTAATGGCTATCGATTTGCATTGCATTTTAAAACAATATTGCGACACTCGAGAAATTAAGAAACCTATTCTCCCCTCTCTGCATTTAAGCCCACGTTTGTTTTACCGTCTATCACAAAGAGAGGTGTTGGGGCTAATGAACCATCAATGTAAAACAGCCAACAGTATTTCATTGCTTTTTAGGCGATACACATGCCCATTGTAAATGGGAGCTCGGATTTTTCTCTCCTACATGTGAATTTACCATAATCAGCCAAATATACCTTGGGGGTTCCCAATGGGGTTACTGCAAAAGCATTCTAAAAAAATTTTCCAGCATTTCAAACAAGTGAAAGAACTCCAGTTGTGCTTGGGGTCGGGGGGGGGGTTTCCATGACTGATGCAATTGGAAAGAATGCAGTAAAGTCCCACTCCATGCCAGCTTAATTTAGGTTTGGGTTAGTTTATTTTTGAAGTGCACCCATCATATCATAAGCTTGAATTTTAATACTAAAAACATAAGAATGCAAATTTGCAAGAGGATCACCATCCCCAGTGCTTGTGGTGCACACAAATTCTAGCTGACTTGAAGACTCCTAGGTATAAAGTTTGGTCAGTATTAGTTCCCAGTAAGGCCAGGGAGAGAAATCATGAGCCCGGTGCTTCTCCTGTTTCCAGGCCCTCAGGTGGTGTCTGTGCAACAGAACCTTGAAGAGGCCAGAGAACAGAGATTCAATTGTGAACCATTCAGTCTGTGTTTTCCTGATCAGCAGGTCTGAACAATCTGCTGATTGCTGCTTCTCATGGCAATATATTTTTAACATCGACTATGCAACACAACTTTATCACAATATTTCAATACCTCAAAAAACACCAAGATAGTGTGGGATAATAGGCCAGTAGACAAAAAGGACAAGATTGGAGTCAATGGAAAAGACTCTTGAGAATCATGTGCAGTGTAAGACAGGTTACTGATTCACCATGAGCCCCATTACACACTCCTGTCCTGGGAATTTCACCCCACAAAGCCTGCTCACAGTAAACTTCCATTAGCAACAAAATAAACAGAACTCCAGCCTCTGTTCGCAAGACAATTATAGATGACAGAAGCCACCGAGCCCAGTTCATCTCATCCATCCCAGAATGACGTACAAACACCGTTATTAGGAGCAGCAGTAGGTCATTCAGCCCCTCGAGCCTGCTCTGCCATTTGATAACATTGCCAACATTATACCAGAGACTACAACTCAAAAGCACTTAATTGGTTTAAAAGCAATTAGGGACATCGTGAAAGGTGCTGTATAAATGTAGGTTTTGTCTTTCTTTCATTACACCTGCATGCAGTAGGCAGAGTGACAGTCGCAATGGTGAAATTGGAGGCCCAATGCTGAGTCACTAAGGATACTTAATCAACTGCAGGTAGGAAAGTGGCTAAGAAATCACTACATTTACAAAAGCAATTCAAATATGTAGCTAATCTCCCCCAAACACACCCCACTAGTCACCCAAAATTCTCCCCAGCATCCCCACCTTTCCCAACCATCCCCCCCAATCTCTCCAACATTCCACCCCCTTCAGCCCCACCAACATTCCCCCAGCACCCCCTCCTGCCTTCCCCCAATCACCTCCTCCCCAGCAGCCCCCAACCTTCCTCCCAGCCCCTCCTCCAACCTTCCCCCCAACTGCCCACCCCTCCAACCTTCCCCCTCCTCAGCCCACTCTTCCAACCTTCCCCCCTCCCCAGCCCACCCTTCCAACCTTCCCTCCACAGCCCACCTTCCAACCTTCCCCCAACCCACAACCAACCTCGCCCCCCCCAACCTTGCCCCAAATCCCCCCACACAGCATCCAAATGGTTGTAAAATTACAGGGATTTTTTTCAGGCAGCAACACTCAGTTGTTGCTGCTGCTTCTCACCTATGGGCAGCTTCCTGGTTTCCAGCCGGGCTTTTCAAAACAAAAAAAAAATTCGGAATCTCAAAGCTGCCCAAAGGTTGGAAGAAGCAGCAGCGACTAATGAAATGTACCTGGCACTGACAGACCAGCTTAAAAAATATTGGAACTCTCAGCCTGACAGATTCGTTTTTTTTTATAAGTGGGTCTTTCAGGTCTGCAGCTCTGGCTGGTCAGTGTGGACAACGAGAAACTGAAACACCAAGCCCGGCACCCACCTACCAGACCCCCCAGGCCTCGGTGTTTGACACTGTCTGCACCCCTCTCTCCCGGGCCCTGGTTCCCAGTGGACAAGCAGGCAACGTGTAAAACTGTCTCATATTCCATGTTAATTAGCAATGCCACTTAGTGAATCCCTAATTGGGATATGGAAAAATTGTCACACTGGTGCAGGAGGGAGTATTCTTCTGAAATTTGCAGTTGAGGTGCATTGTTAGGACACAGCAGAGAGATCTTTACACTGCATCTATGATGTACCAAAGTTGGAAGTGCTCGAAGCTGGCAGGGATGTGCCCAAAATGGGAGAAGTTCCAATCCCCAATGATAACATTCCTCATCTTGAGGAGCTTAAAATGTTCTATAAAGAAATATGAAAATTTGACCTACATTCAAATCCAATGAATGGCAAACTTTTTGAATTAAAAATGTTGATCCTTATCTTTTTGCTGTAGGAAAAATTCCCCCTCATCCAATATAACACAGTGAGGATTCATTTTCTTCCATATTCCTAAGATATCCCATTACACAGTGATCGAGAGAATTACTTTAAACATTGGGTAACACATATTTATCTAGGTGTGTGAAATGTTACTTTGCCAAATTAGCTTGTGAACAAACTCTCAATTACTCCCTTATAGAAGTGATGCACAATTTAATAAAATTCAGTCCCTGGTCAGCATGGGAACTCCGTTTTGCAAAATGCTTAAGCTTCATTAGTTTTATAAATATTACCATGAAGATAACATTGACAGCAGGTAACAAATTACTTATCCCTTTTGCAAATCTGAAAAATTAATTTGAAGAAAATTTCCACCACAATTATTAAGAACGTCTTTAGAGGAACTACCTTAGATTTGAATGAATCCTTTTCCCTTTCAGCCGCCCACCTTGCGCTGGGATAAAAATTTAAGCAACAAAAGGTAGAGAAGATTGAATCACAGCTGCAAGTGACATTCAAGCTCATGAGGGGAAGACTTCTTTTGGATCCTGTATTATTAATGTAATTATCAAACAAACAGAGGAAACTTTACATCGACGTTTGTAACTGGGAGTCCACAACTTCAGTAGTGAAGATTGAACTACCTCATAGCATTGCACTTATAAAATCAGCGCCAAATCCACAGTAAAGGTTCTGTGTTTACATGACCTTTCCTTCAGTCTTTTGCCTCATTCTTCTTCATCTCCCATACTTTCCTGCCTTTCTTTGTCATGCATTATTCTTTGACAGAATTGTATGTAACTTTTGCCCCTGTTACTGCTAATTGGCACTGACTGGCTCACCCTGTAATTTTCTATAATAAAAACAGGAAGTGTTAGAAAAATGCAGGTCTGGCAGCGTCTGTGTAGAGACGATCAGTGTTAATGTTTCAAGTCCAACCTGACGCTTTTTCAGAACTGAAAAGAGGTAGAAATATAATGGGTTGGATGGCGAGAGTGATTAAATACCAAAGATGTCATGGAACACAAGAAGAAGGGACTGGTAATGGCTGTAGTAAAGAAACAAAACATAGATCCAGTGTAGCTGCTAATAGCAGAATATAGGTCAGTCTGAAAGCAATAACAAGATACAGATTGGCACTTGGCAAGAAAAAAATTCAAAATGGAGGACAGAGTTCGCGGTCTGAAGTTGTTGAACTCAATGTTGAGTCCAGAAGGCTGTAAAGTGCCTAACTGGAAGAATAGGTGCTGTTCCTCCAGCTTGTGTTGGGCTTCACTGGAATATTGTAGCAAGCCGAGGACAGAAATATGAACATGAGATGGTGGCCTTTTGTTCCACCTGACCCTCCCCACTTTTTTTAAACAGCATAAAACCCATCACATTTCTCCCTCTCTTCAGTTCTGAAAAACAGTCACATTGGACTCGAAACGTTAATTCTGTTTCTCTCTCCATAGGTGCTGCAAGGCCTGAGTTTTTCCAGAACTTTGTTTTTGTTTCAGATCTCCAGCATCTGCAGTATTTTGCTTTCTTTGCTTTGTCAGAAAGAGCCACAACTATTACATGGATTTCTTTTTACTCTACAAGAATGAAACTTCTGTATTACAATTAGCTATGAAAAGATATTTTGGATTACATAATAATTTACAGCCCAGAAATCGACCAGCCAACTGGTCTATGCCAGTGCCCATGCTCCATGCAAACCATTCCTAAGAAGTCACTCCTGGTTTCTGAATACCTATTTCAGATGTTGACATTTGAGGTTTATCAGATCAGTCAACAATCCAAAACACAATAAATTTCAATGGGAACACCTTGAGATTTACCTGATTGCGTTTGCGCAGCGCAGCATTTGTTCGATCCATTGCCACACAACAAATTTATTTTGAAGTCCTACGTGTGACCTGTAAAATAAAAAGTCCAGAAGTATTTTACCATGTATTAAAACTTAATTAACTTTTTAACTATTTTTAAGATATGCAATTTCTGCTCAAAATTTAATATTGAGTGCAAAAGAAACATACATTCTCACTCTACAAAAAATGCACGAAATTTTGGAAAGAAAATACAGGTTTAAATTTTTAAAAAAAGGACAATGTTTGTGATTTTACTGGTAGTTAGCGATCCTGTAACAGAATCCTGAGAACACGGTTTTGGAATGTATGATTTAGTGGTTAGTCATCGATTGCAAATCCGAAAAAACTCAAAAACAGTTAATTTGTCCAACTGCTGTTTATGAGATGGTGGTGACACAGTGCAGATGCTGCAGTTCCTCACAAATCGACAATGTCCATTCTAAATAATTTTTGTTGTGTGCAGCCAGTTCATTTCAATGTGCGGCATGGAGTATCTTAAAGGGGACAAATTGAGAGTGGCCCGCGCAGTATCTTCCAGGTTGCTGTACGGCCACACGAGCATGCAGCTTAGAGGGAACAATGCTGATAGTCACTGGTCTCTTCAGGAAACGTCACCAATTGAAGCACTTTTGGGTGCTTCAAAAACCAAACAAAGGCCCAAGACCAGGGATTTATTCGTAGCTCTCCAAATCAATTGCTGGAATTTTTACAAAACAGTGAGATACACCATGTGAAGGGGTGCCCGTTTATCTTAGTCCAATGTTACAAAGGCTGATCAGTGAAACCACCAAGGAAATTCCTGGCATATACAATCTGAATCTTTCTTTAAATGTTACTTTGAAAAAAATAAGAGAGCGTGTTCTTATTTCTATGTACATTAATTATACTTTACCCGAGATGTTGATTCGAGAAACAGATTGTACACGTTTTGGTGCGAGGTGCTAGCTGCCTTCTGAGCATGATTGGCAAAGGCAGACGGCAGGCAGCCATGATAGGGTCTGCTGCTACCTTACAGGTTAGAGGAGGCAGAACATCTCAGCAGCCTCACAGTGCAAAGAGGTGGCCAAATGGCCAGCTAAAAGGTACTTTGCCCCATTTCAGGTTAAAACCCCTTTGTGGCAAAAGTTTTTCCCTACAAAAAGAAACTCCTTAATTGCTCTCCACATTGAACATGACAGCTGTGTACTAGCATGCTCAGGTTTGCCAATCAGTGATTTGAAAGCCGCCTTCTGGCCTTTCCCCGCTGGTCAACAAATCCCTCGAGGGGCTTAATGGGCAATTAACTAGGGGAGAGTGGATTCCGGGCTCTCCCCCACTGCTCTCGCTTTGAAAATTTCAGCACGTCCCAGAGGTTTCAGGGTATCGATAAGTCATCGAACAGTGTTACCTTCAAAGCACACGCTCCTGTTCTCGGCCCAACCAGCCCACCCCCAAAGCGATTGAAAATCCTGGCCTATATTTCAGTTCAATAATTTATGTGAAACACCATATCAAATTAGAAAACTCGGTGAGGGGGTCCATAATCGAGAGTTCTCCCATATTCTTCATATGAAAGCAGAGTTCGCTAATGAAATAAATATTACAACCATTATAAGATATACACATATGTCTGATTTATCACAGAGCCCAATGCAGAGATGACACTTGTTCCAAATTCACACCAGGTTTATTTATATTACTTTAAGATATCTCAGAACTCTCAGGATTTTATTTACATGCACGGTGTCAGCCAGGACCCAGGTCTTGTCTCTATAAGTTTCTTTGCTTTCTAGCTCCACCCACAGGCTTAAGGAATCAAGTACAGTTTCATAGATCAGATAACCAACCAACATAATCAAACACAGGTCAAACTATTGAGCACTACAATAGCCAAATTAATGATTCAAATTGTTTACCAAAGCAGCTGGATTAGTTGCCGTTGAGCATTTACTTTTCACTGCAAATTCAACAGTATTTCTTGTTTACCTGTTAATGTAAGAGGGAAAAAAATTGTTGAGAATTAAAACTTATTAAACTATTGATACTTTCAGCTGTTAAGTTATATTGTATACACTTCCATACAATATCCCTATATGGGGCTAAAAGTGGCGGGGTCATATTCTTCGTAGGTTTCCCTCCTGATCAGGTTTCTTTCCAGCAGAGAAATATCTCCGAAGGTGGCGGGCCCAGCATCATACCCGGTGCAATTGCCATCAGCTCCATCCTGCTCTGCTCCTACACGTAAATGCCGGTCTCTCCTCCTCACTGGCCAACCTCACTCCAGCAATGGGAGTCAGGGCGGATCTCATGAGGAGAATTGCTCCTCAAATACTGTAGCCGGAGGAGTTGAATTTAACAACTTTAAGGTTACAATGAGTAGAGGCAGAGAGAAAACCTGTTTGTGTGCACCAGCCAACATGAAGGTGAGAATTTTAATGGGCAGGAACTCAAATACTAATCCTCGTCTTGTAGGTCATATATTTTTTTGAGAGTTTCTGAGGGATAGTCTTCAACGTGGCCTGCCTCATATGAGCATAGACCATACTTCTTAATGTATCTGAATGAAATTCTGGGGGAGGAGGGAGAGAAAGGCACGTTTTGAAGGAGGATTTTATCACGTTTCAGGTACATCATCAACACGTATTACTAGAGGGAAGCAAGCTCCAATTTAGAGTTCTTGTTTCAAAAATACATGGAGATTTAAAATCTTACATCTGATGAGCCAGAAGCAAGTGGTTTAATTTTTCAGGTATAATTACAAGACACAAAAAATAATTTTGAAATAATCACGTGACCCAAGCTGAAAGATCATGCTGCACACAGTTCTGAGCTCAACTTTTGGTAGGTCAGGTAATAACTAGCCTTAAATATTTTAAGTATAATAGCAGAATCTCAGACACTAAAGGAAGACAAAAAAGACAACATGTTTCAAGAGCCTGAACCTCAATGGATCTTTTGGGTCCATCAATGGAAATCGCTGTTCAGCAACTGATTCCCAGCTTCCTGCGCCAAAGTGACTGACCCTCTAGCAGACTGGCAACGAGACAAGTAAATAAATAGGAGAATTTCCACACCGACAACCACTCTCTCTCTCTCTCTCCCCCACCTCCCGCCCCCACCACCACCACCACCACCAACCCCAAAAGAGGTCGAAGTGATCATTGTAAAAGTACTCAGAGGAGTGTTTGGTGTCAAAACCAGATTCTCCACAGTAAAGCAAATCCACGGGCTGAGAACTGACTGCAAGATTGAAAATATCCACACGAGGGAGCCATTCACTGCAAAGGTTTACTTTAAAAAAAGATTAAACATTATCTGCCAGCCCTTCGCACTATGGACTTCATCCCTTTCAATGAATTGCTCTGTCGGAGCCTGGCCAGGGCAAACTACACAAAAAGTGAGAGAGAAACCTTAAACCATTAAAAGCTTATTGCTTTCTAACATCTGGGAGATTTTCATTGGCCTTATCAGCTGGAGTGCAAAAAAGAGACACCAGAAGGTGAAATGAGACCCGAGTAGACGATAATTGCACATCCACAGCTGGAACATAAGCTCTTTAATATGTTTCTCTAGAGGCCATGAACTGTCACCGGCACAACCATACATTTAGATTCAAACTACCTCTACTCCAAACAATATTAACCTTTACTCTATTTCATTGGCAACTTCAGGACAATCAAATATTGAAGTCAGGTCCAGTGGAAGTGGAAATTTTGCAATCCTTTTCACATGCTCAACATAAAATTCAAAGTTAACTACCACAGCAGAAACTCCTGCTATGTGCCATCGTAAATTGGCTGGTGAAAGGATCACTGGCAAGGTTTCAGTTTTGTGACTGCCAGCTGTGAGATACTACCGAAAATAAAACATTATGCATATGATGCCTTATATGCATTTGGTAAATAGAAAAATACATGATTCAATAAAACTCACCAGAAATCCCAATTCACCAGTAAAAGAATAACAGCGGAGGAGGATTACCAGAGAAATCAACATTCCCAATATTCTCTGCTCTTACTGGCTTAAAAGCTGGTAATTTAGAATTTGTATCAAAATTCACTCAATCACAATCTATTTATTTTTTCAAACTTCATGGTTTTTAACCAGGTTGGTTGTCTTACACAATTGATGTCTCTCAAGAATAAAGCATTAGAAATTGCAATTGGGGAAAAAAAGACAATTTAAGATATAAAGGTAGGCAACATGATAGAAAAAATCATGTCAGAAATTTTAAGGTTTATAAACTCTCATGAATGCAGTAGCTTAAAAGGATCCAGTACTTTTTTAAAAATTCATTCACGGGATGTGGGCTTCACTGGCTAGGCCAGCATTTATTGCCCATCCCTAGTTGCTCTTGAGAAGGTGGTGGTGAGCTGCTTTCTTGAACCGCTGCAGTCCATGTGGTGTATGTACACCCACAGTGCTTTTAGGAAGGGAGTTCCAGGATTTTGACCCAGCGACAAGTGAAGGAACGGCAATATATTTCCAAGCCAGGATGGTGAGGGGAGCTTCCAGGTGATGGTGTTCCCATCTATCTGCTGCCATAGTCCTTCTAGGTGGTAGTGGTCATGGGTTTGGAAGGTGCTGTCTAAGGAGCCTTGGTGAAACTTTGCAGTGCATCTTGTAGATGGTACACACTGCTGCTACTGTGCATCAGTGGCGGAGGGAGTGAATGTTAGTGGATGTGATGCCAATCAAGCAGGCTGCTTTGTCCCGGATGGTATCCAGCTTCTTCAGTGTTGTAGAAGTTGCACTCATCCAGGCAAGTGGGGAGTATTCCATCACATTCCTGACTTGTGCCTTGTAGATGGTGGACAGGCTTTGGAGAGTCAGGAGGTGAGTTATTCGTCACATGATTCCTAGTCTGACCTGCTCTTGTAGCCACATTATTTATATGGCTAGTCCAATTCAGTTTCTGGTCAATGGTAACCCCCAGGACATTGATAGTGGGGGAATTCAGTGATGGTAATGCCATTGAACATCAAGGAGCAATGGTTGGATTCTCTCTTGTTGGAGATGGTCATTGCTTGACATTTGTGTGGTGTGAATGTTACTTGCCACTTGTTAGCCCAAGCCTGGATATTGTCCAGGTCTTGCTGCATTTGGACACGGACTGCTTCGGTATCTGAAGAGTCACAAATGGTGAACATTGTGCAATCATCAGCGAACATTCCCACTTCTGATCTTATGATGGAAGGAAGGTCATTGATGAAGCAGCTGAAGATGGTTGGGCCAAGGACACTACCCTGAGGAACTCCTGCGGTGATGTCCTGGAGCTGAGATGACTGACCTCCAACAACCATAACCATCTTTCTTTGTGCTAGGTATGACTCCAAACAGCGGAGAGTTTTCCCCCCGATTCCCATTGACTCCAGTTTTGCTAGGGCTCCTTGATGCCACACTTGGTCAAATGCTGCCTTGATGTCAAGGGCAGTCACTCACACCTGACCTCGGGAGTTCAGCTCTTTTGTCCATGCTTGAACCAAGGCTGTAATGAGGTCAGGAGCTGAGTGGCTCTGGTGGAACACAAGTTAGACTCATAATCCAGAGGACAAGAGTTCAAACCTATCAAAGCAAATAGCATGTGGCCAGGCACAAGGAGGATCATGAAAGTTGCCGAACAGTCATAAAAATCCAACAGGTGTGACAAAATAATTTCAAGGAAGGAAGCCTGCTATCCTTACCTGATCTGGGCTATATATGACTTCAGTCCCACACTCTATGGTTGACGCAATGTCCCTAGAACATCCACGAAGAATGGACAATTATACTGCCTTGACATTTAAGACTAATTTTAGATGTTTCTACCAATGTGTGCAGACTGGGAGCGGAGACCAGCCAGATAGAGGACAGAAAACCGAGAGCTGAAGGTGAGCAGCACTGGAAAATTCAAGATAGACAGCAGAATAGAACTTGCAAGAGAGGTGTGTGCACTCCTCAATGAGCTGTAGAGGCAAGCATGTGGTGACTCGCGTACTAGATGCCCTCTTCCCACCAAACAGTAAGTTAAATTTTTATTTTTTATATATATATATATATATATATATATATATATATATATATATATATATATAGTAATTCTCCCTCTCCTCAGCATTTCCCAAATTAAAATTGGAAATGTTGCCCTCTTGAGAATACACAAGTCCATAGAAATTAAGGTTTTGAATATGTCAATCGCTTCCCTAAAGTGAGGTTGGAGTGCAAAAACCCCAAGTGACAAAACTTGAGGTGCTGAAAATACAGAAATACATCTTATGGAAGAGGATTTCAGTCCATCAGCCGCAAGACAGTTGTTCACTTCATTTTACAAGTTAATAGTTGAAGTATATTCAAGCCAATGGCTCAGAAAGGAACAGTTTCCATCATACAGCTTCCGCACTGTTAAATTGCAAGAGCAGTGTATAGTACACAGGGCACATTCCAAATAATTCATTCTGTTTAATACTTTTTGGGAGTATTCAAAAAAGTTTCTTTTACTCCTTGTAGTGAAGGTCAGGATGAGAATGTTGTCCTAGCTTTATCATTTATTTTGTCTTGACCATCATCAGCTGTGTGTCAGCTCATGGCTCAATTGGCAGCACTTTCATCTCTTGAGTCACAAGGTTCCTGGATTCAGGTCCCACTCCAGGACTTGAGCACAAAAATAAGGGCTGACATTCCAATGCCATATTGAGGTAGTGCTGCACTATCCAAGGTGCTGTCTTTCAGATGATTTGCTAAATCGAGGGCCCGTCTGCCCTCTCAGGTGAATGCAAAAGATTGCATGGCACAATTTCAAAGATGAGCAGGGAAGTTTTCTCTGGGTGTCCTAGTCAATTTTTATCCTTCAAACAACATTACAAAAAATAAACGAGTATCTTGTCATTATAGCATTGCCGTATGTGGGTATTTGCTGTGCATAAATTGGCTGCCATGTGTCCTACATTACACTAGTGACTACAATTCAAAAGTTCTTCATATGCTGTAAAGCACTTTGAGACATCCAGCAGTCATGAAAGGCGTTTTATAAACAAAGGCATCTGAAGAAACATATAGAGGGTTTACCCTGCCAGGCTCCCACCCAAAACTCCATCACCCACCCTCACTACCCCAACCCCGCGCTCTCTTCCAGCCTCAAGCAAACATTGGGGCATTCCTTACTGTAAGGAAGAAGTGGAACAGAAAGCAACAGGCAGTTCTTAGGCACCACTTAATGACCAGTTCCCAAAAATTACTGGACAAAAGCCAGAGATCAGGTCTTTGCCAACTCTTTGAGAAGAAAGGTAGTACTTTAAATAGATTTACTCTCAAGAGGCTGCTCAGGCAAATAAATGTTAAATTAAAGAAACTGATGTTAAGCAAGAAAGAATTGGTATTTATATAGCACCTTTCACAGCCTCAGGATGTCTCAAAGTGCTTTACAGATAATGAAGTAATATTGAAGGGTTGTCACAGCTACAATATGAACATACGAATTAGGAGTAGGGCCATTGGCCCCTTAAGCCTGCTCCACCATTCAATAAGATCAATAAGGCCTCTGCCCTCACATCTTCCCCTCCCTCCCTCCCAGAACCATAATAGCGTCCCCCTTGTCCTCACTTTTCACCTCACCAGCCTCCACATTCAAACGATCATCCTCCACCATTTCTGTCAACTCCAGCATTATGCCACCACCAAACACATCTTCCCTTCACCCCTCCCCCCCCCCCCCCATCAGCATTCCGTCGGGACTGTTCCCCCTAGGACACCTTGGTCCATCCCTTCATCACCCCCAACACTTCATCCCCCTTCCATGGCACCTTCCCATGCAACCGCAGAAGGTGCAACATCTGCCCCTTTGCGTCCTCCCTTCTCACCATCCAAGGGCCCAAACACTCCTTTCAGGTGAAGCAGCGCTTCACTTGCACTTCCTTCAATTTGGTCTACTGTATTCGCTGCTCCCAATGTGATCTCCTCTACATCGGGGAGTCCAAACACAGGCTGGGTGACCACTTTGCGGAACACCTCTGGTCTGTCCGCAAGCATGACCCAGACCTTCTGGTCGCTTCGCATTTCAGCACACCATCCTGCTCTCATTCCCACATGTCCGTTCTTGGCCTGCTGTAATGTTCCAGTGAAGCCCAACGCAAACTGGAGGAACAGTAACTCATCTTCAAAATAGTTGCTTACAGCCTTCTGGTCTTAACATTGAGTTCAATAACTTCAGACCATGAACTCTCCTCTCCATCCTCTTCCCCCCTTTTTTTAAAATCCCCTTTTTTCTATATTCATTTTTATTTTTTATCCACTTATTTTTATTTATTTATCCGTGGTTTTATCCCCCTTTTCATCCCCCCTTCTATCTTATTTTCTATCCTTTTTTTTCCCCACCACCCCTTTCCCCTCCCCCCACCCCATTCCCTACCGGGCCATCTATTACTTGTTCCATGTTGTTCTTTCACACAATGCTATCCTTGTTCTACTATTATCACATTCTGCTTTCTTACCTTTATGCCACTATCAGCATTTTTTTTTTAGCACTAACCACGAAAATTAACACTCCCTTTGTCCATTAGTTCATGACATCTTTGTCAATCCCTCTTTTGTCCTATTGCTGGCTTTCTATCCAGCTCCACCTGCCCTGCCCCCCTTATACAGTATAAATTTCATCACATTTCCACTTCTCTTCAGCTCTGAAGAAGGGTCATACGGACTCAAAATGTTAACACTAATCAAAGTTAGGATGGTGTGTGGCTCGGAGGTGGTGTTGCGCCCATGCTACCCTTGTCCTTCTATGTGGTCGCAGTCGCAGGTTTGGAAGCTGCTGTTGAAGACAACCTGGTGAGTTACTGTGGTGCACCTTGCAAACGGTACACATTGCAGCCACTGTGCAAGAATGTGTCTCTATGTAACCCGATATGCCTACAACACAATCTATGTCAAAAACGAACATGTTCAAATGCCAAATGAAAACACAGTAAAGCAGCAAATGTGTTAGAGGCTTCATTCGATTTGGTCACACTTTACAATGAGTGTGAGAAAAGTGCTGCATCATTGGGTTGGTTGGCCTCGCCCTGCTTTTCCTCGTTCTCAATGTCTTGTGCAGTTGTAACCTGTTTGAACCCGCCATGGTGGAAGTAGTGGACAACTGTGGCTTCCATCACATCTGCCACCATAAATATCTTTCATCATGAACAAGGCCTCTAGCACAGTTGGATTGAACTCCTGCTTCTTATCGATGGCCTTGAAAACTTGAGAGATCAGCTGCTGTCAGTAGTTAGGTTTCAGGTTCCGAATCACCCCCCGATCCATTGGCTGGAGCTTGACTGTAGTGTCTGGAAACAAGAACAACAGTTTCACACACTTCAGGCTAGTGATGTCTGGGTGCATGGGCCAGTTGTCTGTAATGATGACAATCTTCCTTTTCTTTCATAGAGACATTTAGTCCACTTTCCTGATCCAAACCTCAAAAATGCTGGAGGTCTTCCGGGCAGTTTTGTTAGCTCCACACTGCTTGGGGTAGTGTCTTGACATTCGCAAAGCGCTGTGGCTTCTTGGATTTTCCCAAATCAAGAAGCAGCAGCTTTTCAATGCATTAATGTTGGTGCAGACCATAGCAGTGACATGTTCCTTGCTCCACTTTCCACCATTACACATTTTGCCTTTAGACAACAAAGAGATGGCAAGAGATGATAAAACAGTCGTTTCATCCGTGTTAAAAAAGTCTCTTGCTGCATATTCATTCAAGACGTGGGCGAGGCCATTTTGGAGCCAATCATCTGTCATTGCTGTCGTAACCGCTGCACTCGTACGGCTTAACCCGGGGAAGACGATGCCATGTCTTGTCTTGAGTCGGTCCAGCCATCCGTCACTGGTGAACTCCAGCTTCTCTGCCAGGGTGGCTTCCCTTTCCTGCAGGATTGGATCGGAGATGGGCACGTTCTCTGCTCCAGCTGCCTTAAAGCACATTAGCAGAGCTGCTTCAATGTCGGGATATGCAGCCATTCTCATCCTCTTCCTTGCTGGAGAGGATGCCTGTTTGTCAAATTGTTCCAAGATGTTCACCTTGTGTTCCATAATGGTGGAATCTCTCACTCCTTTACAATGTCCACTTTCATCTTTGCATCATGGTTTTCCACTTGTATCAACTTCACCTTCTCTCCGATCGACAACACTTTTAACTTTCTCACAGGTTTAGCCGTACTCTCAGGTTTTTGCACATCACTTCACAGGAAGATCTCGATATCAAATGATAACTTGCCCAGCGGTCCACGATTTTGTGCTTGTGTGGTCTAACTCCACTCTGATTGATCGACAGAGTCATATGACAAGCTTAGACAAGTTCAGCTAATCCAGAGTTACCAGTGCGGAATTTCAACTCATTATGGGTATCATTTGCTATTCTGCTGGTGAGAATGGTTGATGACCTCAACATAACTGGAATTCCATATCATCTGAATTTGACTCATCGCGATTTCGCAGTAATTTCTCTAAAACAGTCCTTTTATTTATTGTTATATCTTATCTTACTTTGAACTAATTCACAATTTACCTACTCCCAGCAAACTTTATTCTTGCAAACACTGATGCAAAGTACTTAAACATCTCTGCCTACTTCCACATATCTTCTACCATCACACTCTCCTGTCCTCTCAGGTGTCCCACCTCATGCTTAATTTCATTTTTGTTTGTATATTTGTAGAATATTTCATGGTTCTTCTAGACATTTTTTCTAAGAGTCTCTCTTCACAGTGCTTTTCACTCTCTTAATGACTTTCCTTAATTTAACATGTTCTCTCCATGGTATTCCTGAAACTGCCTTCTTTCATGAGAATGCAGAATAAGTATGCACCGTTCAAAATGTTTTTTTTTTTTTAAATATTCTTTTATTGACCTACAATCTTGTGTGCCAATTTCTCTATCCACCTCACCTTAACCATCTCACTCTTCTTTTGAAAATCTGCTCCATTTCAATCCACTTCCAATGTTTTTGTATCAATCTTTCCCCTGTTTCATCTGGGCCTGAAAACACATTATGTTCACTGCACCCAAGGTGCTCACCCACATTTAATTAATCTACCAGATACACCTGGCTATTCATAACTAAATCTAGCAATACCCTCTTCACATAAGCATGTGAACCTACTGCTTGGCACAATTTAAGAATTCCATCCCACTTAAACCCTACTAGTCCCAGTCAACAGATGGACAATTAAAATCGACAAAAGTAATTGTCATTGCTATTTATCCCCCTAATCTGTTTAAAGATGCCCTCTTCCACCTCCTTCCCACTATCAGGGGATCTGCAGTTCAATCCCACTCATGTAACAATCACTTTTTAAAAAATCTCTGGCTTCTAACCATATTGACTCTGTCTAAATCTCTATTTGAGTACATTAGTCCTCTATTGTCAGTCTTCCTCTTACTTTACCTATTTTGTCCTTCCTAAAATGCAGTGTTTATTTTCCACTCGTGCCCAGTTTGCAGTCAGGTTTCTGTCAGTGATATTAACCCTTTAGCTTCCTGTGACATAATTACTTCTAATTACACCAGATTAGCTCCCATGCTGAGCACTGAAATACATTCACTTTATCGCTGTTTTATCGCAGCATAGCCACTGTTTGTAGTCTTACAACTGTAGTTTAAATGCACTCTCAGAATTACTTTAGATACATATTTCAGATCAACATCCTGACAATGTAACATATAACCCATGGACTCAAGTTATACTGTCAGCTGAACCTGTAGTCAAACTAAACCCAGTGACAAAGGAGCACAATGCACATCCTTCATTGCTGAGTGGTGGTTCCTTAACAACAACAACTTGCATTTATATAATGCTGTCTATATAAGAAAATGTCTCAGGGCATTCCTTTCAGTACTGTGTTTTAATTTTCCCCCATTCTTTTTCAGCCCCAAACTGGCAGTTGTTGTTCATCTGTTTAAAATGCGAGCAAGTCATGAGGAAGGCTCCAGTCGAATGTTGGGACTCTAATTTGAGTGATAATTTGGCTAGCTGCCAAATGGGTCCCTCCAATGCAATTGTACTGTACTCAAGTGCACTTTGCAGGATATCCCTTGAAGATTCCTCTTGCAGGGACACAAGGGACCCTTGCATCTATGCTAAGAAAATGATGGTCATCCAGGTTCGACAAATCAGATCATCAGACAAGCATAAAGCTTAGTGAGTGAAATAATAACATTAAAAGGCTAGACAGAAGGGTAATCACTTAACACTGAAGTACATCTCTACCTTTAGCTATAGCGTGACGCAGCTGTAGAGCCTCAACAAAATCACATATACAGCTGCAGAATAAATAGAGCTTAATTCAGTCCTTAGATTTGGATTCTACTGAATAAGCAAACTTATTCTCTGTATCTGCAGCAGGAAACAGGTGGAATACTGATGGATTTTTCTGCGCTTTTCTCCAGTATTATAATTTATTGTCCGCATTTGTTACTTGAACTGCAACAACAATGCAAACTGCCCGCCAAATGTTTCAGTATTATTCAATCATGTTCCAGTTGCCCATTAATATTGACAAGAACACAAGAGATGCAAATAAAGACGGCAGAGAACACTGGTGACACTGGCTTTTGTGAAGTGCCGCACCCTAGAAAAAAATAAGTTCTGGTTGCATTTTGCTGGGGGTGGGGGGTGGGGGGGACGGGACTTGGTTACCTTATTCATAAAGCTGCAAACAAAGAGGGGGAGAAAAAACAAGCCAATTTAAGAGGGGAAAGAAAAGAATACCCAGCATTTAATTTTATTCATTTCATGATTGGACTGTTCAGATTTTCTTTTTTCTCCACGGTTAAACAATCAGTTGATCATTATTGATACCAACTCTGATCCATGAGACCCACGCACCTGACATGAAAATAACTTCATTTTCTTCACGTCCTTTCCGCTAACCTCCGACGCTATAAGCAACAAGCTTTACCAAGGTGTGGCAGTAAATTACATTTCCGTTTTTCAAACTCAACTCAATCCTACAACATAATAGCTCAAAATACTGCTACTACAAGGAGTTAACTGTTAACATAATCATTAGAGCACCGGGAATATAAAAGGTCTCTCCTCGCCACAGTTAAGTGTAGCAGAAACATGACAGAAAAAAATTAAAACAATTTGACCATTTAACTAAAATGTCTTTTAAATTGTCCTTGCAGTTACGCTACAAAAAAAGAAAAAAGGATCAGCTCAAAACCCTAATGTCTAATGTGGCATTTGTCAAAAATAGCGCAAAAGACTTTGGCAAATGTCTACTGGTGAAAGTCTTCACTGCCTGCACTGTGCCATAATACGCAAGTGTACTTGTGGAAATGGTATTAGCAATGACACTGTATTCTTTTGGTGCAAATATCATGTCGCCCAGAAAGGAAAATACAACTTTTGAATTCTGTTGGGCTAAAAACTGTAATGTCAGGTCTCCAAAGCACCAATCTACAGTATCACACTCCATAAACATGCCAACTTGGTAAATGTAAATTTTAAAATAATTACCGTTAATAAGTAGGTGAGGTGTTTAACCGTGCACAAATTTGCTGTGAATGCTTCTGCAAAAAATGATTCATATTCTGATGTACTTTGAAAAAGGATTGGATCCAGCAAGATATAGCAAACGGTCCTTGGATGAAATTTATTTTGATTAGTATAATTCATAAAAATACACAATGGAAAGTTTAAGGACTCTGACTGTATAACAGTCCAAACTTTGTTGCCAAATTAATGAAGAGTTTAATGGCACTCGCCATTATTAACGTACAAATCATCCAGCAACTTGCAGCGAGGAAAATATCCCATAATTAGTGAATTGTCACAATTTGCGGGACAATTTGCATCACTCCATTAACCTTATGAAACAGTTTGCCCTCAACCTCCCTATAAGTTCAACGAAACTGTGGCATTTACACTTTAATTGCCGATTAGGGCTGGAATATAATAGCATAAGTATCTTTTTAATGAGATGCATCAGCCATGGTTCAGTTGGGAATGCTCTCCCCTCTGAGTCACAAAGTTCTGGAGTTCAAGTGTCGCTCCAGGACTTGAGGTCAAAAATCAAGGCTGACACTCTAATGCCGTGCTGAGGAAATGCTGCACTGTCAGAGGTGCCGATTTTCAGATGAGAACTTAAACCAAGGTCCTGTCTACCCTCTTAGGTGGGCAATAGATCCCATGGCATTATTTCAAAGACAAGCAGGAGTTATCCCCAGTGCCCTGGCCAATATTTTCCCATAACCAACATCACAAAAACAGGTTATCTAGTCCTTTTTGCATTGCTGTTTGTGGGAGTTTTCTGTGCATAATTTGACTGCCCATTATCCTAAACAGGGGATACACTTCAAAGTACTTCAATGACTGTAACTCAGACATCTGGTGATCATGAAAGGTGAAATACAAATGCTAGTCTTTCTTTTTGCTCTTTCATTTATATGTTCCTGCAATGTCAACCAACCACTTCAGCCCAGAAAGGGAACAATTTAGTAAATGTGCATATATTATCCAGTTTATACTTTTAATGGATGTTGGATGTGGTGTCTCATCGTTACATATAGTAAATTGTTGTTCGAGATTCTTAAAACTTAACATTCTTAAATTTATTTTTCCATTGTCTGTTTGTTTCTTCCTATACCTTTGAACCCAGCCTCTCTTTCCCTTTTCTTATTTTTGTACCTGACTTGAATCTCCATTGTCTTGCTTCTTTCTCAATTGTTAAGTAAGAAGTTGGACTGTTGGTCTCATCATTCAGTGAGGTCCCAGATAACCTATTGCACTCAATTGAGATGAGGGGTGAGGGAAAATATCTAACAAATGGAGGATTCCATGAGACACCCCACTCTAGAAAATTCTGACTTAATGTATATTAGATTGCAGGAACTTTTTTTCAACCTAAAACCAACTTTTACTATGCACGGTTACAAGACACAAAACACTTTGGCAATGCAGTAAAATCTGAAATATAATACCACTTCATTGCATGTTAGATTTACATCCCCCAGCCATAATCAGTATAAGCAAATCACTTCCAAGCAGTATTTTCTCAAGCGTGGGTTATTATAAATATTCATATGCCGAACAGGTCACAACATGGTCCCATGCAAAAACACAGCAATTGCTGAAGCCAATCATAAAAACTGGTGTAATATCACAATTTAAAAATGAATTAAACAGGATCGCATCAAGACAATACTTCAAAAATGTTGCTGACTTAGAATTCATTTAATTTATTAAATGATAAAATGTAATAATTTAGTATATATTACCCAACTTATACTTTTAAGAAATGTATCTGCAAGTGCGCATTAACTGTATACCTCAATAAAATGCTAAAGCTTCATAGCACACATTAAAAATACAAGTGTACAAGCTGCTGGTCAAACAGGGTAAAAGCCCAACTGTAAACCTCCACAGTACAGCAAGTTATGGAAATTCTGTATTTGCAAAATGAAAGGCTCAAAAGATATAAACCTATGATCTATGGAAACTAGTTAAGCAGAGGGCAAGTGACTGAAGTAAAATGAAACTCTGAAAGCAGATGTGTTAAGAATTTGTAATATGGTACATGATTGTCAGATCTTTGTGTGAAATCAGGTAAGTGCATCAGCTACTAAAGCTCATCAACTCTTCTAACCTAACCAAACCATCAAGAACAAAGCAATTTTACAGCCACTGAAGCCACTGCATCAAAAGTGCACTGCACAAACTTCAAAAGCCTGCTGACTTACATAAGAGTCTGACACGTCTAGCCACCTTTGTAAAATGGAAGATCTGTAATGTTGTTTCACGGAGATCCCTTGAAATTAAAATTAAAGGCAGATTTGACAACATACAATACTACCAGCTCAATGCCAGGACTCTCTCTTCTCAAAGTAAGAATGTCACAGGCTCAAGCTCCTCTTCAATAGTTGAGCACATAACTTTGGCTGGCAGTAAAGTGCAGTACCAAAGGAAAGCTACATTGTCACAGGCACCCTCTTTCTGACAAGAAGTTAAACCAAGACCCTATTTTTCTGCTCAAGCTGACAGTCCAAAAGCACTATTTGAAGTAAAGCAGCTCTCATGGTATCTTGGTCAAATACTTATTCAACCAGCAACACCAAAACAAAATAACTGGTCATTTATCTCATTACTATTTGTGGGGCCTTGCTCTGTGAAAACTGGTTGCCCTGTTTCCTACATTACAGCAATGACTACATTACAAGAACATTTCAGTGGCTGTGAAACTTTGGGATGTCCCGAAAGTGCACTATATAAATCCAAGTTATTCTCTGTAGATCTGTAGTACATCTGGGCTGAAATTACTTGTTCAAATTCCAGAGATGAGTCTGATGTTGATAGATCTATTTTGCAAAAATGTTAAGACATAACTCTCTTTGTTAACTTGCACCTACTGATGAAATGTTGGAGAGTACAACTCTTTTGCTATCACTCTGTCATCAAGTCTCCCTTTCACTTCCTCTGCCTTCCTTTCTCTATGTCTCTCAATAGCTGCCATTTTGTTAAGGCAAAAGCTTTTTGCTCATTCATTTGGCGGATGAACTCCAAACCTAACCAGGAGCAAAATATTCACCTCGTTAAAGATTTAACACGGGAAGTTCTCACTTGTGCAAGAGTTTCTCATGACTGGTCTTTAACTAGGTCTCAACAAGTGCAAGTAGGCTTTCTTTTCCCAACTTTTCTGCTGAAGTCCAGTAATCCATTTTTGGAAGAGGAATCTTCAGTGAAATGCTAAACATGGGCAAAAATTCTACCACTGAATCATTTATTATTTCACTAAAATTAGCAAAAAATTGAACTACTTCTTACAATGTGCATAAAATACTGAATTTATTGACGAATGGAATAAACATAAAATCTTGAATAAGTTGCTTTATGTGTCTATAAACCATTAAAAAAGTTTGAAAGCCTTTTCACATTGGTTGAAATTTCCTACCCCACTACAAAGTACCACTATCTACTTTTAAAGTTTGGCTTAAATATGGAATGAAATCATCGAACAGTTGTGCAGCTACCCACATATTTCATTACCTTTCGCCAACTCCTGCCATATCTTCAAAACTAAATTGTGAGCAACAGCTGAGGAAATTTGTTACAACGCATAAAAAGCTGTAGATTAATGACTGTACCTTTTAGCACTAGTGCCGCAAAAAGGTCAATTCGAATTCAGTTTCCATTGATAAAGCTTTAATCAATTAGCAAACCAAAGCTCTGCAAAAATATCATCAGTTGCCCGGGTGGCAAAATTGTCATAACATTGCAAGCCTGAGGCATCAGACTTTGAAACTTAATATAAAAACATAACTGGCTTTTGTAAGAGTAGATTCCACTAGGAGGTTCTTGCCTTTACACTATTAAACTGCAACCCTGCACCCAGTATTGACTCATGACAAAAAAAAAAGATACTTTCATACTTTAAAAGAAAACAGAGCTTTCTAATTAACTGTCATTATCTGGTAGTGCATGACAAAGGTCGACTGTGGGCAATGTGCTTTTGTACTATTTGTCACTCGTTTGAACTACTGAAGGAGGAAACATAAAAGCAGTTGTATGCTATTGGAGTCAGCATTATCAGCAGGTGCACATCACTTCAACTAGAAGTTGTGGGCAAAGAAGCAAACCACATCACACTCAGAACCAGAGTACCACCAGTATGAATTCTGCATTAATTTCCTATGGTTAGATAGAGAACTAGGCCGTGAAAATATTTGTTCTGAATATATGACAGAGACCTGGCACAAAGAAGGGCAGGGCTGGGAGTTAAATATTCCTGGGTACAAGCTGTTTAGGAGAGAGAGGAAAGGAAGAAAGTGCAAGGGAGGGAGTGTGGTGAGTGGCAATATTGGTTAAGGATGGCATTACAGTACTGGAGAGAGAGAGGGTGTTCCAGTGGGGTACAGAATCTCACTGGCTAGAGGTAAGGAATAGAAAAGGTGCAATAACATTGATTGGTATAGTTTATAGACCACCAACTCGTGGAAGGGATGTAGAGAAACAAATCTGCAAAGAAATTACGGAAAGGTGCAAGAGTTAGAGTAATCAAAATGGGGGACTTCAATTATCCAAACATAGACTGGGATAGGAATAGTATAACGGGACAAGAGTTCTTAGAATGCATTCAAGATAATTCTCTATAGCAGTATGTTTCCAGTCCAATGAGACAACATGCACTTTTTGACCTGGTTCTAGGGGATGAGCTGGCCCAAGTGGATCAAATATCAGTGGGAGAGCCTCTTGGGGACAGTGACTATTGTATAAGATTTAGGTTAATTATGGAAAAGGACAGAACAATCCAGTGCAGGGATTATTAATTCAGGGAAAGCCAACTTTGATGGGATGAGAATGCATCCAAGTGGGTTGGAATCAAATGTTGGTAGAAAAGACAGAGACTGAACAATGGGCCACTTTCGAAGAGATAGTATTGTAGGCAATGTCAAGGTATATTCCCTTGAAAGGGAAAGGTAGGATAAATAAATTGAGAGCACCCTGGATAATGAGAGATAGGGGTAAAGATGAAAAGGAAGAAATGCGCATATGACAGGTGCCATGTAGAAAGTATAACGGAGAATCAGGCTGAATATAGAAGGACCGCGGGGGTGGGGGGAGTGAAGAAACTAATAAGAAAAGCAAGGAGAGAGCATGAAAAGAAGCTGGCAGCAAACATAAAAAGGAATCTCAAGGTCTTCTATAAGCGTGTAAATAATAAAAGGATGGTAAAAGAAAAAGTAGGGCCGATTTGGAGCAAAAAAGGCTGGAAAAATGGCGGAGGTGCTGAATGAGTACTTTGCATCTGTCTTTACAAAGGAAGAATCTGCTACCCAGGCCGAGGTGAGTGAGGAGGTAACTGCTACACTGGAAGAACATGCTAGAAAGGCTACCTTTACTTAAAATAGATAAGGTACCAGGACCGGATGAGATGCATCCAAGGATACTGAGGGAAGTGAGTGGAAATTGCAGAGGCACTAGTGATAATCTTCCAGTTTTCCTTAGACACAGGGGAGGTGCCAGGGAACTGGAGAGCTATGAATGTTACACCCAAAAGGGGGTGCAAGGATAAAGCTAGCAACTACAGGCCAGTAAGTTTGACCCCAGTGACAGGGAAACTTCTGGAACGGGATAGTAGTATGTAGTATCGATAAAATCAATAATCACTTAGACAAATGCAGGATAATTAAGGAAAGCCAACATGGATTCATCAAGGGAAAATCATGCTGTTGAAGTTTTTTGAGGAGGTAACAGAGAAAATTGATAAAGGAAATGTTGCTGATGTGGTGTATATGGATTTTCAAAAGGCATTTATTACAGTGCCACATGACAGACTTGTGAGCAAAGTTCTAGGTCATGGAATAAAAGGGAAAGTAGGCACTTGGATAAGAAATTGGCTGAGTGACAGGAAAGAGAGAGTAGCGATAAATGGTTGTTTTTCAGATTGGAGCAAGGTTTGTAGTGGAGTTCCTCAGGATTCAGTGTCAGGACCCTTGCTCTTCCTGATATATATTAAATTACCTAGACTGTGGTGTGCAGGGCATGGTTTCAAAATTTGCAGATGGCACAAGATTGGAAACTTCAAAGGACATAGACATGTTGGTGGTTTGGGCAGACAAGTGGCAGATGAAGTTCAATGCAGAGAAGTGGGAGGTGATTCATTTTGGCAGGAAAGATATGGTGAGACAGTGTAAAGTAAAGGGAAAGCCTCTAAAGGAGGTGCAGGGACAGAGGGGCTTCGGTGTATATGTACATAGGTCATCAACGATGGCAGGGAATGTTGAGAAAGCAGTTAATAAAGCATATATCTTAGGCTTTATTAATAGGGGCATTAGAGCAGTCCAGAGAAGGTTCATTAGGTTGATCCTGGGAATGGAGGAGTTTTCTTATGAGGAGAGTTTGAATAGTTTGGGCCTGTACTCATTGGAGTTTAGAATAATGCATGGCGACCTTATTGAAACATATAAGATTCTTAGGGGGCTTGACAGGGTAGATGCTGAGAGGTTGATTTCCTTGTGGGAGTGTATAGGGCCAGAGGGCATAATCTCAGGATAAGGGGTCGCCAATTTGAGAGAGAGATGAGGAGGAATTTCTTTACCACAGAGGGCTGTAGAGGCTGGGTCATTAATTATATTCAAGGCTGAGATAGGCAGATTTTTAATCAGTAAGAGAATCAAGAGTTATGGGGAAAAAGGCAGGAAAGTGAAATTGAGGACTATCAGATCAGTCATGATCTCATTGAATGGTGGAGCAGACTTGATGGGTCAAAAGGCCTACTTCTGCTCCTGCATTTTATGGTCTTGAGTACAAGGGTAACGAGGTCTTGTTGAACTTGTATAAGATACTAGTTAGGCCTCATCTGGAGTACTGCATCCAGTTCTGGGCACCATACTTGAAGGATGTGAAGGCATTGGAGAGAGTACAGAAGAGATTCACAAGAATGATTCCCAGGATGAAGAATGTAGCTATGAGGATAGATTGGAGAGGTTGGGACTGTTTTCCTTGGAGAAAAGACTGAAAGGAGACTTGATAGTGGTATTCAAGATCCTGAGGGGTATGGTCAGCGAGAAACTGTTCCCACTCGAGAACATCGATAACTAGAGGGCACAGATTCAAAATAATTGGCAAAAGGAGTAAATGTGATGTGAGGAAAATTCTTTTCACCCAGAGGGTGGTTGGAGTCTGGAACAAACTTCCTGAAAAAGGTGGAGGCAGGTTCGATCGAGGTATTCAAAAGGGAATTGCTACCTGAAAAAAGAGAAGAGGTGCAAGGTTACAGGGATAAGACAGGGGAGTGGGACTAGGCAGAGTGCTCTTTCAGAGAGCCAATGCAGACTCGTTGGGTCAACTGGCCTCCTTCTGCACTGTAAAGCTACTGTATACTATAGCAAAACCATATGAATTGGATTGATTTGTTGTTCATTTGATGTTTCTCCTATTTTCATAAACCCCTACAGATACTACTACAATACATTGATTTTTGCTACTGTCCAGAGCCATAAAACAAGTGATGTCCATAGTAGGCCTCCCAAATCACCATTCAATTGATATATGTTTTTTTTTTCAATGCACAATACAATATAAAATTATTTTTACATGATTTATCATAACCTGTAGATACCTAAAAGATCATTGCTTTGGTTAACTATCTTCACACATGGGTATTGAATGCACCTTATATTACCAACAGTAACATATCGAAGGGCTGGCTGCCCTTGGTTCACATAAGTTACTCAATCTACCCATACAGTTATTCTTTTTTTTAATTCCCACTTTTTATTTGGATCCATTGTTTCTGTGGAATGTCAGAAAAGTAGCTCATCCACTTCAAAAGATGGGGATTGTAGCTGGTGGGTGTCATGGCCATGATGCTTGCCCTTTTATCTACACAATGGGCAAAATAATCTTACAGCGTGATTGCTGTTGGAAAGTAGAACAAGTAGCATGTCGCAACTCCCAAAATGATCTTTGCCAACCTTACTTCCACTGTGCGATTTTGTTAACGATTCACTGATTTTTTTTGTCTCAAATTTGCAAGAGTGCAATGGATCACTGTTCCCTGTTCTTGCTTTCCATGAATCATGGGCATTAACACAGTTTGTGCAAAATTAATAAATCATTAATGAAACTGTGAATACTCCTGCTAATGCTCAGATAGAATTCTGCAAAACTGCACTGAATATTCCTTATGGGTGGAGATGTTCTTAGATATTAATACTTTTAACTGGTGCCATACCCTCATTTAGAAATTGCAGTACACAATAAACCATCTTCACTGTCCAGTGCAGTTTTGTAGAAGTTCATTTTCCTTTCCAATCACTTCTCCACTGAGCAAAAAATGATTTCCTGGTTATTCTTTGCTGATAATAAAGGCCCAGAAAATTACAGGAGCAGACAAAGGATATTTTACAGTCGCTCAGGCCACTGAGTCAATCAGGAGTGGAACAGGTCAATAGAGTCCTCAAAGATACATACACCCAGATTGAAGCTGTTTTGACCAGACCTGATTGTCATGAAGCTATTAATGTATATAATATTTTGGAAAATATTTTTCTTTTAAAATAGAGATTGAGTCTGCGGTTATTTATGTCTAAATTGGATTAAAGCCAGCTAGTCTGGGTGCTTTGACATGTACTAGTCTTGATATGTAAGAGAGATAGTGTGCATTTGTATTTTTTGAATAGAGCATTCGAGAAGTGGGGTGAAAACTTGGCACCTTTCTAACAGCTACCAAGCAATATGTTTATATTACTAATAAAATTGGTATAATGAATGGGGTTTCATTGTTAAAAGATAAAATTCAAATAGGTTGTTGATACAATGAGAATTAACATTCAATGGGGCTGGTAGGTATAACTTCAGTAGTTTTCAGGTGTACAGAGCAGAGGCAACGTAAGATCAAAAGGCAGCTGTAAGCATCCAACTGACCCCACAGTGAAAAGAACCTCAGTCTGAATTTGCAAGGTGAAAAGGCTTTGCCTCGTGTTTTGGTTAAGTCTATGGGTTGTTGTTGTCTTAATGGAGATTAGTTTGGGAATTTGTTAAAAGTTATGATAGTAGTAATTTGTAGCTATATGTATATATTTTAACCAGTGTAAATTAATAAAATGTTTCATTTAGTTTAATATAAAACTTCGAGAACTAGTGGTCTGATTCCTGAGTTTAGAGTTGCATCTCAACATGGCACTTAAAATTATTGGTTATGACAGTTGTTTAAAGTTTCCCTCTGGGATTTTTAAAAATAACTCCGCTTTACCAACTGCATCGGTCATAACACCGAGTTTGTCTTGCCAAAGAAGAGCCATAGATTGACTTAGCTGTTATGATGCATTAAAATAAATTGGAGTCTTATTTTCTGCCCGTTAAGGTAAGGAGTGGGCATTCTGCACCATAAGCAGTAGCTCCAAAGCCACCTTTTTATTTTTCCAGCTTTATGCTATATTATTAGCGTAGTTTCTGTTATTAATATTTGTTGTCATTGACATGAAAATATTTTTCAGTTTGAAATTAATTGTGGAACTTGCTTCCTTTTTCCCAATAGTATAACAGGTTGACAACAGTTTGGTAATTCACCAGTAAGCCATCTGTAATTGAAATGTTTCCAGTACCTCAACAGAACAGGAGTTGAAAAATGGGGGAACTGAAAAAGGAGCTCAGGGAACAACAAGGCCAGTAAATGAAGAATCACATATTAGCCAGCAAGCCAAGTTAAATGTAATAATCAGGATCGGTTTTGAAGCAACATCAACTCAGGATGTGTTCAAATGGTAAAAACTGAAAGGCCGTATTGTTAGAGTTGAATAAGCAGAGGCAGACAGGCAACATCCACCATTAATAATTGCATTGCAGTTTGCAATCAAAGTCACTTTTTCCTTCAATGTTTTTTGCATCTGTCTCCTTCCAGACAAGCAGAGAGATCCACTGGCAGCATCAGCCAATGTGCTACCCACACCTTCAGTAATGTGCTTAATGATAGCTGCTACTATCCTCTATCTCATTGAAGAACAACAATAGTACAGCATGGGTGCCCAAATTTAACTGCACTTCTTGACCACCCAACATAAGTGGGCCAATGATGGCAGCCATTTAAACATTCTGTTCACTAACTTGTGCCATACATTGTGCATTGGGTTACAGTGATTTTGTGTGTCATGTCTGTTGAAGTGAGAGTATGCAAGGGTTGCAAATTGTAGCTTCGTTAGTGCTCTCAATAGCATGTGACTTCTATGATCTGGGACATGCTCAGTGAAGACTAAAAAAAACATTCTTTATATGCTAAACAAAACACATTGCATTATCACCAAACATATCACAAGAAAATCCTCTTAGCTCCACATCACTCTAGCAGACTCAGCTTTCTAACGTGGATTTACACATGGCTCTCTGTAACTGCAATTACTTGTAACCAAAGTGAAAGGGAAAGACAAGGACTTCAGTTGTCTTTCATTTATGCATGAATAAATAATACAAAATAAACTTGGTGCTGTCACAATGGGGAATCCCTACTTTCAACAGCCATTGAGAAATCACTAGTTTTTTGTTTTGTCAAAAAGAAAATGCACTAACCTTGGTATTCCAAGAATAGAAGTTTAATAGTTCGTACCTTTTCAATAGCATTAAACTCAAGTGCAGTGAGAGAAAAACCCTAAATCTTTGTGTAATGGTAAATGTTTCCTTTCCCACTGAGATGTCAGTTAATACTGATGTTCAGCATCTGAAGAAAAAACTTGACGTTCATGCAGTCAAAGTTTTGCTACTTCATTTACAATATTCACTAAACAGGATACAGATGCTCTTTTGAAAGCGGTCCTTTCCTGTGCCAAAACCAAAACCTGCACAATGGCAGCCATGGCTGTAGTGTATGCCATATGGGACCACTGCAGGTGTAAATACTGTTAAATAATACTCACATAATTAGGTCCTTTTGTACATGCTTTCAAATGTCCCTGAATCAGTGGGGAACACAATGAAAAGCTACTAAATTGGATTGCAAGAAATCTATTAATTCAGCTGTTCACTAAAGTCGTCACGCTGAGGACTTCAAACTTTAAGATTTAGGTGTTTCTTCTGAAAGAAACCAACAAGCAAAAAGAAAAAACCCATCTACATGTGCACAATGAAGCAGGATGCATTACCTTCTCCTTTAAAATGGTATTTAGTGTGTTTCAGGCTTTCCTGCCATTCTCAGCCCACTCTAAATTCTGGTCTGCCACAATCTCTCACCACCTCAGAAATAAATAGATAAAAGAACTAATCACAAATTTCAAAACAAATCGGGTCAGTTCCCTTTGCCAAGCAGAAGTACTTTAAACTGACAGGGAGTGGAAAACGTTCACTTGCCAGTATCCAATTGGAATGAGCAACACCTTTTATTGTCTGGTTACTGGCATTTCCCAGGACTGTTGCTACCTTTTTGTTCGGCCGGAGTCAATGTAGACAGGAGCTTACTGTGACCTCCAAGGAACTTGAGTGCCCATAAAACTGGTAATAATCTAAGAAACTGGCCCGACAAACATGCTCTGGAATCATACGATTACATCCGACAGTCTGATATAGATAAAAGGAAACAGCAGCAGATGAATAGGCAAGGCAACTACTCCGTATCAACCAGCACTCCTGGAATGGGGATGGGGGAGCAGGCACAAAAGAAGAGTTACACTTAGTAACAGAACAAGAAGCAAAACAAACTAATGTCTGACCCCTTTTTGTTCAGCATGGCCACCTTTGCTTATTTTGTAATTGCACCATCATTTCAACAAATGCACAATATGATCCAAATGGATGTCTTTGTTAAATATTATGCACATGAAACAAGTTACTATATCTAATGACTCATCAAATGCCTTCACACCATAATTTTGAGACATATCAATCAGAGTGTACGGTGACTGGTTGACAGCCATTGACATCAATACATTTTACTAGATTAGCTACATTACAGAACAAATAAGTGACATGTAGAAAAGGTGCTCTCATCTGTAAATAATGTTAATTCATTAAGTTGAAAATTTTATATCAAAATTAGCAAAAAAAAACAAATAAAGGAGCTGCAGATTTTGGTAGTTCCTATCAAATGCTCAAAATACAAGATGGCATTTTACTAGCTTTCAAGGCACAAGCTCTGTGTAGACTTGTGGACTTTGGATAATATGTTCTGCCACAAATGAATAAGTTACATGCATCTTCAGCAATTCCAAGCCTCTGAAACCTTCACACAGAATGAGCTTGCCAAGTCTCCTGCTGATCCACAATCCCCACCATCTGAATGCTGCCAAATACTCATTATCTAATGAAAGCAATTAACATTTATCTCTGCTCCATACATACTTTTGTCCAGTTGTGAAGAAGTAAGAGGCCGTCCTTTGCATATCATCAAGTAATAAGGTTCTGAATGGTGTTTTGGCTGTAAAACTGCTCCAAATATTCCTACAGAGGCAACATAAAGGGAGTTAACTCTTTTAAAAAAAGAGCTGACCAACTAGGTAAAATTTTGTTGCATGTCTTGAAATATTATCCAAAACAGTCCCTGGTGCTTATAGGGCACACATTAGTGTCAATGTGATTTGCCCATTGTACTTGGTAGATAGTACAACCAAAAAACAAAGTGGCCAATTTTAGAAACAGGAAATCTCACTGATGATTGCTTCTCCTATTTGTTCACAATTATATCTTGAATCTTATCACTATGGTAACTGCATTTCAACGAGGTATGTGGCAAATGATTGAAACTTTTTGAAGGCCCGACTTTGCCTGAATTCAGCAAAGCCTTTTAAGTGGTACATACTTATTGATCTGCCCAAAATAGTTGATGTGTTCAAAACATTATAAGCAGTGCCTTTGTAATCGACTCCTATGTTGATAGGAAATGCTCAGCGTCAACTGTCTGAGGAAATAGCAGCTGCCCATGTGAAGCATGGAATCGCAAGCGGTGGGGACTGTGGTACTAACTCCAGCTTTTGTGGTAATTGATAATGAGAAATATAAAAGATGGTGCTTTCAGCCAATAGTGTCCAATATAAGTGAATCAGACACTTCAGGAGATTTGATCAAAATTATTGGTAACTTGAGTATAGGCATAGCCATTGTAAACCAATGGCAGTGATGGATTTATATTTGCACCCACAAATTTGAAAATGTAGGGTCGGTAATGATTACATTTAAGTAAGTCTCATGATAGATGTGTTTCTTAATACAAGATAAGTGGCACAGGTTAATCAAGGATAATCAGCATGGATTTGTTCAGGGTCTGACTAAATTGACTGAATTTTTTGAGGATGTAACAAGGAAGATTGATGAAGGTAGTACCAGTTGATGTGGTTTACATGGATATATTAGCAAGGCTTTTGACAAGGTCCCACATGGCAGGCTGGTTAAAAAAAAGTCCATGGGGTCCAGGGGAATGTAGCAAGCAGGATACAAAATAGGCTCAGTAGCAGAAAGCAAAAGGTAATTGTTGACGGATGTTTTTCCAGTGGGGTTCCGCAGGGCTTAATACTAGATTCCCTGCTTTTTGTGGTATATATTAATGATTTGGACATAAATGTAGGGGGCACGATCAAGGAGTTTGCGGATTACACAAAAATTGGCCACGTGGTTGATAGCGAGGATGATAGCTGCAGGAAGATATCAATGGTCAGGTGGACAGAAAAATGGCAAATAGAATTCAACCCGGAGAAGAGTGAATTGATACATTTGGGGAGGTCAAACAAGGCAAAGGATTACACAATAAATGGGAGGATGCTGAGAGGGGCGAAGGAAGTGAGGGATCTTGGAGTGAATGTCCACAGGTCCCTGGAGGTAACAGGGATGGGGGGAGGCGGTGGCATAGTGGTATTGTCACTGGACTACTATTCCAGAGACCCAGGGTAATGCTCTGGGGACCTGGGTTCAAATCCCACCACAACAGATGGTGAAATTTGAATCCAATAAAAATCTGGAATTAAAAGCCCGATGACCATGAAACCATTGCCGATTGTCGTAAAAACCCATCTGGTTCACTAATGTCCTTTAGGGAAGGAAATCGGCTGTCCTTACCTGATCTGGCCTACATGTGACTCCAGACCCACAGCAATGTGGATAATGTGGTTGACTCTTAAATGCCCTCTGAACAAGGGCAATTAGGGACGGGCAATAAATGCTGGCCTAGGCAGTGACACCCGCATCCCATGAACGAATGAAAAAAAAGACAGGTCAATAGATGATTAAGAAGGCATATGGAATTCTTTCCTTTATTAGCCAACACATAGAATATAAGAGCAGGGAAGTTACGCTGGAGCTGTAAAAATCAGTAGCTAGGCCACAACTTGAGTATTGTGTGCAGTCTGATCACCTCATTACAGAAACAATGTAATTGCACTAAGAGAAGGCACAGGAGGGATTTATGAGGATGTTACCAGGACAGGAAAAATGCAGCAATGAAGGAAGATTGAATAGGCTGGGTTGTTTTCCTCGGAACAGAGGCAGCTGAGGGGAGATTTGATTGAGATGTACAAAATTATGAGGGGCCTGGACAGAGTGGGTGGAAAGGGCTTATTTACTTTAGCAGAAAGCAATTGGTAGAAGGATTAGAGAGATGATGAGGAAAAAATGTTTTCACCCAGAAGGTGGTAGGGGTCTGGAACTCAATGCCTGAAAGGGTAGTAGAGGCAGAAACCCCCAACTCATTTAAAAAGGTGTCTGGATATGCATCTGAAGTCCCATAACCTCCAGGGCTACAAGCTAAATGCTAGTAAGTGGGATTAGGTTTGGTGTCTCGTTTTTCAGCCAGCACAGCCACGGTGGGCCAAGTGGCTTCTTTCTGTGCCTTAAACTTTCTATGCTTATGATCCATTGCCTTTTGTAACTTCACTTACAAAATTAGTCAAAATAAATGTAAATGTGGTTCACATGGATTTCAAAAAAGAGGATTAAAATGTGAAATTATCTGCTAATAAATTGTTGAAGCAAAGTCCATGATTTATTTTAACAGGAAATCAGGTAGTTTATAGAAAAGAAGATACTGAACAGTACTAGTTAATCTTCCACAGCACTGTATAAAGGGAGTTGAGGCCACCTGTAGTCTTCAGGTGAAGCAGCATTAGAAAATGGGGGAATAATTGAACCAAAATACAAGTGTAATTCAGTCCCCATTTTTAAATCATACACTCTGCCCTTAAACTTATATTTACATTATAAATTCCAAAATCCCCCTTTTTAATGGAAGCTACTACAGCAAACTTGTTGCACTGTAATTCTCCCCACTGCCAGCTATCACGAGGTTTACTTAAATTGCCAGAGGTGGTGATGTTTTTGTTTTTGTTAAATGAAGTTACAAACCCTGGAAGAGCACTGGAACTTAATCACTTACCTTGTGTTAAGAAACAGCTATCGTGAGACTTATTAAATTGCCAGAGGTGGCGATGTAGCCAACTGGCCAATTTCCATGGTGTAAGTTCAGAAATAGATGCACCTGAATTAAATGGACAGTTCCTGTAATTTTGATGCATCTGATCAATGTATAAAAGGACAAATTGCCTTCTTAAATAGGAAACTACTTCTACAGTTTAAAAATGTAGACCAATATATTTTCAGATAAACCTCTACACTGGTATGAATAAAGCTTCCATACAAAACCTGATATAATAAAAAAATCTAAATAACACAACAGGATAACATACAACATAATCCTATCTGCTTTGCACAATATGAATAGCAGCCTCACTGAAATCCATACTTTAAATAAAAGATAAACATGTAAATCTAACTAATTTGAATAATATGGAATACAGCAGCCTCTGCAAGCTGGAGTACATCCAAAACTCTGCTGCTCATATCCTAAATTGCATCAGGCCCAAATCACCTATCACCCCCAAGCGCACTGACCAAGTGGATCCTGGTGTGTAAAGCCTTGATTTTAAAGTTCTCATCCTCATTTCCAAATGCCTGCATAATTTGTCTCTCCCTATCTCTATAACCTCCTCCAGCTCTACAACCCGCCAAGACCTTTCCACACCTGCATTTCTAGCCCGATTTTCATCACTCCAGGGTTGGCAGCCGAGCCTCCAGCTGACTAGGCCATCAGCTGCAGAATGCCCTCCCCAAATCTGCCCACATTTCTATTTTTCTCTTTCCCTTTAAGATGCTCCTGAACATCTACCTCTTTGGCTAAGGTTTTGGTCAAATGTCCTAATCTCAATTTATGTAACTGAGTTTTGAATATTCTTCGATAATGCTCCTGTGAAGCACCTTTGAGCATATTACTATGATTGAAAGTACTATGTTAATGCAAGTTGTTATATATGCATTATTTTAACTGTGAGATTTTAAAATTATCTTATGACTAGATTATTGATCAAAAGGCAAGCATCGCTAAAAAAGTATATGTTAGGGACATATTTTATGATTACAGGGTTCTCTCATATTGTTACTGGTTGAAACAAGTTAAAGAATTATGACTAGACGTATTCACCTCCTTCCGTTTCTAAGCATGTCCAATCTGTTATCTTATATATTAAGCTCAAGCTTAATTTTGGTGCTTCGATTATGATCTCAAAGTCTGAATTACTTGAAACTTCAATCTTGCAATTTGTTTATTTTCAAACCACCACATTTGAAATTACCTCATGATCCTCTAAATTGGTCACCCAACAATTTGAAACAAAGACAAGTCTCCTTACCCACAAGTAAATGTAGAAAAACAATCCAAAATTTAACCGAACATACGTTCATCACTAGTCTTGAAAACAACTGCCCGAAAAAATTATTGCAATATTTTAAAAACATACACAAATCAGGCCTCTACAATGGTAAAGGCATTGCAATGTGGAACTGAGCAAAACCGCAGAAAGGTCTTATGTTTGATCCGCAGTCTGATTTGCATTATCTAATTTCAGGCTGACAACATCTCAATAATCATGGAGTGAAAGGTAAGTTGGGCTATAGTTCTTGCAAGAAATTTTTGCCTATTGGTAGTACAATCAGGATCAGATGCATAAAAACACCGATAGTTTTGCTACAAAGAGGAAGCATTAAATGATTCCTCCAATTGCTATGCAGTAACCCATGCTAGCTAAGAACATGTGGATATCCAATGAATCAGGCTTGTGAGAACCCTGTAAACAAATAGCCCCCTGACACTCACTGCTTAGACTCTCAATTGAAGAACGACAACTTGGGTGAGGCACCAAAGGTTAGCCAGCATTCACGGAACCGTACCCCTTTCTGAATCCACAACCTTCAGGAAAGGTGGAGAGAAATTTGAAGAGGTCAACAGAAAACAAAAAGTACATACGTCACAGTATGTTTTCGTTCTCTTGAATGATTTCTGAAATATTGAGCATGTCATGGAAGTGAGGGGTCCTTCACAGAGATACCATGTCAACTCTATTCATCTGCATTCACAGAGTCACAGAATTGTTTCAGCGCAGGAAGCAGCCATTTGGCCCATTGTGCCTGCACTGGCTCTCCAAATAAGTAAATCACCTATTGCCATTCTCCTGCCATCTCCCCGTAAACTTGTACATTGTTAATTGGAAAGGAAGAGTCTTTTGACTGCCTCGATTGAATCTGCCTCCACCACACTCTCAGGCAGTACATTCCAAACTCTAAACATCTGCTGCATGAAAAAGTTTTTTCTCATATCACTTTTTCTTCTTTTACGAATTACTTTGAACCTGTGCCCTTTCATTCTCGATCCCTTCATGAGTGGCAACAGTGTCTCCCTATCTACTCTGCCCAGGCTCCTCATGATTTTGAATACCTCTATCAGATTTCCTCTCAACCTTCTCTTCTCCAAGGTAAACAGACTTCTCCAGTCTATCTTTATGACTGAAGTTCCTCATCCCTAGAATCATTCTCGCGAACCTTTTCAGCACTCTCTTCAAGACCTTCAAATCCTTCCAAAAGTGTGGTGCCCAGAACTGGACATAATACTCCAGTTGAGGCTAAATGTGTCTTATACAAGTTCAACATAATCTCTTTGTCTTATACACTCTAACCTCATTAATAAAGCTTAGGATACGGTGTGCTTTATTAACCATACTCTCAACGTGTCCTGCAACCTTCAATGACTTATGCATATATACACCCAGGTCCCTCTGTCCTGCCCCTTTAGAGTTGTATACTTTATTGCATATTGTCTCTCCATATTCTTCTTACCAAAATGAATCACTTCGCATTTCTCTGCATTGAACTTCATCTGCCACCTGTCTGCCCATTCCACCAACTTGTCTATGTTGCTTTGAAGTTCTACATCACAGTTTATAATGCTTCTAAGTTTTGTATAGTCTGCAAATTTTGAAATTGTGCCCTGTATACCCAAGTCTAGGTCATTAATACATATCAGGAAGAGCAAGGGTCCTAACACTGACCCAAGGAACTCCACTGGAAATCTTCTTCCAGCCCAAAAAAATCCATTCACCTCTACTCTCAGTTTCCTGTTTGATTGATTTAGCTGCTTAACTTCTCTAAGACTGTTCCCCTGAAAAAGTTGCTAATATTTCCTATTTAAACAATTTTTTTTGAAGTACGGTTCATGAGAATTCTTTTATTTCAAGAGTGAACCAATATGAAAATCCTTCTTGAAAACTGTAAGGAATGGGCAAACTCAACTTTGGCAGCACCTCCCAACCTGCGACCTCCACTGCATTCAAGAACAAGGACAGCTGGGACATGAGAAAACTATTGCCTCCAAACTCCCCTCCAAGTCTTGGAAATATAATGCCATTCCTTCATTGTTGAAGGGTCAAAATGCTGGAACTCTATCTAATAGAGTTATGGAACACCTTCACCAAATGAACTGCACTAATCAAGACAATCCATCACCTCCTTCCCAAAGGCAACTAGGGTCGAGCAGCCCTGCCAGCAACATCCATATCCCAAGAACAATTTTAAAAAATCATGCTATGGCTGAAATTACACACATGTCCACAAATCCCAATGATGACAAAATACTGTGCATCAAAGCTCTATGTCATATGATGTAGATGCAATTTTGTATGGACAATTCCCCATACAAGAACTGGGACTGGGCCATCAAAATGCCAGAAGTTTGCTACTTACCCACATGGAAGAAAAAAACTGGAGAATGAGTTGTGCCATTGCGTAATCAAGGGGCCTCCTATACTGCTTCTACAATCTACTGATCACCCTGAAATCCATTCCACAATTTAAACTCAACTATTTCGAGGACCAACTACAGGAGAGAAATAAATGCACATTCAACTGTTTAACATCATTTTATCAGTATTATTGTCATTGCTTATCTGAGCTCCAAATTCTATTTGCAGAGAGCTCCAAGATTTATACAGAATGATGAACTATTATGTCTATATGTTCTTTGATTAACTATTGGAGGGGGTTGGTGAGAGTAGTCTGATTAATGTGGGGCACATGGGCTTTCAAAAGGTGTTTTTTATTTGTTCACAGGATGTGGGCTAGCTAGACCAGCATTTATGCCCATCCCTAACTGCCCTGTAAAGGTAGTGGTGAGCCACCTTCTTGAATTGCTACAGTCTATGTGGTGTAGGTACACCCACAGGAAGGATGTTAGGAAGGGAGTTCTAGGATTTTGACCCATAAAGTACCACATAATAGACTTGTTAGCAAAATTGGAAGGCGGTGGCTGCATGGATCCAAAACTGGCTAAAGGATAGAAAGCAGTGTGTAGTGATAAGCTGTTGTTCTTCAGACTGGAGAGAAGTATTCAGGAGTATCCCACTGTGCTTGGTATTGTGACCATGGGCTTTTCTTTGATGTACAGTAATGACCTGGACTTGAATATGCAAGGTATAATTTCTAAATTTACAGATGACAGGAAAGTCAAATGTAGTGAACAGTGAGGAGGGCAGTAACTGAGTCCAGAAGTTTATAGACAGATTGGCAAAATGAGCAGACAGATGGCAGATAAAATTTAATGCAGAAGTGTGATAGTTCGTTTTAGTGGGGAGAATCAGCATAGGCCATATAAACTAAATGGTACAATGTTAAACAGAGTGCAGGAAGATTGACCTGAGACAGTATGATTACAAGTCTTTGAAAGCAGTGGGACAAGTTTTTTTCTATTTATTTGTTCTTGGGATGTGGGTGGCGCTGGCTAGGCCAGCATATACTTTCCATTCCTAGTTGAGAAGGCCCTTAAAAACGGCATACAGGATTTTTGACTTTCTTAACAGAGGCATAGTGAAGTTATGGTAAATCATTATTAAACATTAGTTCAGCATCAGCTGAAGTAATGTGGCCAATTCTGGGCATCACATCTTAAGGAGGATGTCAAGCCCTTAAGAGAATGTGCAGAGGAAATTTACTCCAACAGTTCCAGGGATGAAAGACCGGTTACACGTAGAGAAGAGATAAACTAGGGCTGTCTACTTAGAGCACAGAAGTTGAGAGGTTTCTGAAAGATTTGGTAGAGGTGCTCAAAATCATGGAGGGTTTTGATGGACTAAGAAAGAAAAACTATTTCCAGTGGTAGAAGGGTCTGTAACCAGAGGGCACACTGTTAAAGTAATTGGCAAAGAACCAGAGGTGACATGAGGAAATAAAATTTCACACTGCGAGCTGTTGTAATCTAGAAGGCACTGCCTGAAAGGGTGGTGGAAGCAGATTCAAGAATAGCTTTCAAAAGTGAATTGAACAAAAATGTGAAGGGGGAAAATTTGCAGGGATATAAGGAAAGAGCAGCACTGGGAATAATTGGACAAATTTTCCACAGACCCAGTTCAGGTATGATGGGTCAAATTGGCTCCTACTGTGCTGTATTATTCTATGATTCTGTGTGTTAATGGGCAGGGGTGTGGGGATGCAAATCATACATATAGTAACAGTAAATACCAAGATATGCTTTCCAAGAAGCTGTAGTGTAGAGATGCCATTAACTTTATCCATTCAATTTCGTTGAAAGACTACTCGGGCCATCATATCAAAGGGCTTCAGCTGCAGACGATTGGAGAAGTTGATAAACTTTCAATGAAGTGGAGAAGGGGGATCATTCTGAGAATCACCAGAAAATGTTTTTTGCCTCCTGCAAGATTTCCAGGAGGAAAGACTTGGAACAAATATGAAAGGGCTCAGTAGGCGGAACTTCAAGGGACCTGACCACATCAGTATGGCGCTTTAGCGATAGAGAGAGAGAGACACACAGAGAGAGAGAAAAACAAGACGACTATTTGGATCTATGAATCCTAAGGTAGCATATTATAGGACAAAGCCGCCTGTTTATCGGGCCGATAAGCCCACCAACTAAAACATTCATGCCTTCCACCACCAATGCGCAGTGGCAACAGTGTAAAGCATACGCAAGATGCACTGCAGCAACACACCACGGCTCCTTCGACAGCACCTTCCAAACCTGCAATCTCTAGAAGGTCAAGGGCAGCGGATGCAACTTGCAAGTTCCCCTCAAGCCAAATACCATCTTGGCTTGGAGCTAAATCATCGTTCCTTTATTATTGCTGGGTCAAAATCATGGAAATACCTCCCTAACAGCACTGTTGGTATACCTACGCCATAGGGACTGCAGCAATTCGAGGCAGCGACTCACCACACTAAAGGGCAATTAGGGACAGGTAACAAATGCTGGCCCATATCACGAAGAATAGAAAACAAACAAATAAATTATAACATTCCTCTACATGAGAAAAAGCATGGTGATTATAGCTACTATTCCACTATTTGATTTAGGCATAAATCAATTATCGCTTGGTTTGCAACCAATGAAGAAACAGCTTCATTGCGACTGGAACCAATTTCTAAGCTAGTGATAGGAGTACATACTCAAAAAGGCAGCCATATGTTCTGCATTACATAATTGGAGGAAGAATAGCAAATGACCCCAATAAAACCATTGTCTGAAACTGGCTTAATGGCAAAACTCATCTGAATCAGATCTGCATTGGGGCTTTTTAATTTCTATTTCATTCATGGATTTTCCCTTTTGGTTAAACCACTAAACGCATTATTTTCAGGATTCAAAAAGAAAGATACTTGAAGGGAGGAGGGTTAACCATGTTCAAAAACTCTGGTTGCAGAAGACTGGACCATGAATGTCAATCTGCTGTTGAAAAGTTGAAAGCAGTCTTCCTGAACACTGCAGTCCTGGCCCTGCCGAATTCTGATCAGCTCTTCGCACTGTTAGTTGGGACTTGTTTATGGTTTGAGGACCTGTTCATGTCAAGTTGTGCAGCATGAGGTCAAGGCTGCTTCATAGCTTTTGCCAATCTTTCTGCAAAGCCCAAACACATCACCTGCTTGACAGATTAGAAAGTGAACTGATAACAACCCTGATTCAGACTCAAGTGAAACTAAAGCTGGGTGCCAATAAACAAAGCTGGATGCTGTTTGACTTTGAACTAAACTGCATGAAGAGTTCTAAGACTACCTCAGCTGTGTGCTGCTTGCAAAGAAGTTGAGTCAGCTGCTCACTCACAAGACTTATTGAACTGAATACAAAAGCAAAGATCTTAAGGGGGGGAGAAATAGTCAAAGATGAATTCTTGATTATGACATTAATTAAACCATTTCTGCATCTTTCAAAGCAAGATTAAACTTATTTCTAAAGCTGTTACATCAATCCCATTTTCTAAACATTGCTCTTTGGGTCTCCCAATTGGTAGATTTATCCTCTAGGGTAGCATTAGTAATTGGGGGAACATACGACTTAGGAGCAGGAGTATGCCACTCAGCCGCTCGAGCCTGCTCTGCCATTCAATAAGATCATGGTTGATCTGAATGTAACCTCAACTGCACATTCCTGCCTACCACCTTTCGCCCCCTTGTTAGGGGGTGGCATAGTGGTAATATCACCGGACTTGTAACCCAGGGGGCCGGGGTTCAAATCCCACCATGGCGGGTGGTGGAATTTACATTCAATTAGTAATCTGGAATTGTAAAGCTGGTTTCAGTAATGGTCACCATGATCCCATTGTCGATTGCTGTAAAAACCCATCTGGTTCACTAAGATCCTTTAGGGAAGGTAATCTGCCATCCTTATCTGGTCTGGTCTACATGCGACTCCAGATCCACATCAATGTGATTGACTCTTAATCACCCTCTGAAATGGTCTAGTGAGCCACTCAGTTCATGGGCAACAAATACTGGCCTTGCCAGCAACACCCACATCTCATGAAAGAATAAATAAAAAGAAATTAAAATCCCCTTGCAGCATAACCTACTGGGAGTTTGACTATTATGGCTTACTCCTGTTGTATAGACAATGAAGCCTGAAGAAAAATAGATTTCCTAAATCAAGAATGTATTCTTCATTCTCCAAATGAAGTATTTACACCCTGCTCCCTTCCCATCTACCCACACACACTCATATGAATTTTAGTTTTGAATTAAGGTGCATTATTTAGCCAAATATTGTAGCATAGGACAAATTAAGCAAACATTAAGTTATGATAGAAAGACATTAAAATCACAAAAGCAAGTTCTATCAATAGAACAAGGACAAGTTACAAATGTATATTCTTCAAGCGAATCAGTCTCAAAAAAGATTACCAATTCATATATCATCACACTTTTTTGTTGAAAGAGAAATCACAACCCCCATATTCAGTATACTATCTAAAGGAAACAATAAATGCATCAAAGTAATTTCCAGAATGAAGATATTCTGACTAAATACTTGTAATCCAACAAGGATAAAAGAATAGTTTATCACAATACAGCACTTGATTTTAATTGTTTTATTTGCAGGTCTCCTCAGTTGCTCAATAAGCTTATTCAATGAGTAGCTAAGCTTTACGGACTAGAGGACTCGGATCTTGCAGTCAGCATCAAAGGAACAGCACTTGCCAATCACCTCCCTGACAGCTTAGGCTTCAGAGCAGAAGCTTATTCTAATTGGGCCCTGAAACAACCAATCAGATTGAAGGATCCTCACAGAGCGACAGTTTAAACCAGGAAATATAAAGCAGGAAGTATTAAGTAGATTTAAATCATGTACAGAAAGCAAAATAAAGACTAGGAAAACAGATGAGATTAAGAAACAGAGATAAACAAAAAAAGTTTTAAAAATTACATTTTCTTTTTAAACTTCCGACACTAATGAACTTCTGAAGAAATAAAACTCCACACTTGTAAAAATGAATTTTTCAGGGTCAGATGGGTTGTCTGGCAGCAATTATCATGTCATTAAAAATTCACTTACTCCTGAATGCACCAGCCTTACTTTTCTTGGTGTCTTTCACATGAAAATAGTGCACAAGTAACCCAACTTTATGCCCACTGAATTGGTTTCGATGTCAAGTTTATAAGCGAGGTACTGTTATGTGCAATCTACGGAGGAGAAGGGTATCTCTGACAGCAGCTTCCAGGTTTCCGCATTTGACTACACATGCGAGGATACCAGAAGTTGCTATTATAAACAGTAAGCAAGGTTAGCCTCACCATTATTGCCTATGAAAAATTAGGCCCAAGATCTTTTAGGCCATGTATCTGCTTTGCACCCAACTACGTGTGCCGCTGGAGATAAAGGCCATTATCTCAACAACGGTAGATGAAGTATTTGCAGTTATTCCCACAGAATGTGTTTGAAGCCAATGAATAGAATGCAAGCAACCCTTGTTTGCTATAATCTGATTCAATTCAGGATCTGAGGACAATTATAATAAATTTGGTCCTCCCACTGTAACAGGTCGTTAAAGGGTTATCAGTATAAATATCATTTTGCGTGTCTTGACCTTTACAGTGACCCAAAAAGTAATCCTATAAGATATATCTTGAGGTAACATTATCTGCTCTGCAAGCAGTCCATTGTGATATTCTGTGCTCTTGCTATACTGAACAGCAAGTGTCAAGTTTTATTGGTGCCAGTATCATGGCCACATAATCATTAAGGCACAGGGTCAGGAATAATCTAAAATCCCTTTTTGTTTATATAATCCACTGTACTGGTGTTGTCTACCCAATTTGATACAAAATTATGTAGTGAATTGGGCAAAGCAAGCAGTTACAAATTTAAGTCTTAACGTATAGACAGATACCTTCTCAGGGTCAATGGTCTCAATTGCTCCCTTAAGCTGATTATTACAACCTTACGGGAACCGACATCCAACAGCAAAACCCAGGGATGCAACAACAGCATCCCCTAGTGATCTAGGCTGGATACTTATGTCTTTTGTATATTTATCTCTTCAATCTGTCTGAAGGGAATCCAGGTGATCACTCAGAGCACTTTATATGCATTTTTAAGCTGCTTTATTTCGACTGGGGGAAATAGAGAACAAGTTGGAATAGATTCATTTATTTCCATCAATACAACTTGCCTTTGCATAATAGTATCAAAATAATAAATATGTTTTGTTTTCATTGTATTGTCTTACTTGGCTTAAAGCTGTTTTCTATCTCCTTTCTCCTGTGTTCCACCCTTCTTGCAGTCTCACTGCCTCTAGCTTTTGCAGGTCTCTGCTTAAAAGCCTGACTCCACAATTGGCTTTTAGTCAAACTGAGTATCCCATACACCCCGCCTCTGGGCGGAATCTGCTAGCCGAACTTGACAATGACCCCTGCTGAATTCAAATAAATAGATTAGATGCAGCTGCATTTAATGTGAATGAATACTAAAAAATCAAATTCCATAGACTGCAGCACAGTAGTTCGGGAGCCCCATCTGAAACTTATTCTACACCTGCCTGTCCTGCGAGTTTAACTCGGACAGTTATATTTAGGCCCACAGTAGCATGTTTATCATCAATCACATCAAGATCCCCACATGAAAGCACTGTCTGAAATCTCAAAATGTGGCACTGTGCTACAAAGTAGCTTTGTCCATTTTATAGATGTGACAAAATTAAATCTGGCAGTTTTACATTCACCTAATGTTGCTCTTTGCGACAAGTGAAATCAGTGTTACCGCCCACCAACAACAAAAGATGCAGCAATGAGCCTTGGCTTTTCATTTACACTAAAATTTGGCTGCTACAAACGTAGTGACTTTTGTACTTGTAACCACCTAATTCTGGACACGCAGCAAGTGTAATCAAATCCAATTCAAACAGCATTTTTTTGTATTCATTCATAGGACATGGGCATCATTGGCTGGGCCAGCATTTATTGCCCATCCCCAACTGCCTTTGAGAAGGTGATGGTGAGCTACCCTCTTAAACCGCTGCACTCCAAATGGTGTAGGTACACCCACTGTGCTGTTAGGGAGGGAGTTCCAGGGTTTTGGCCCAGTGACAGTGAAGGAACGGCGATATATTTCCACGTCAGAATGGTAAGTGGCTTGGAGGGGAACTTCCAGGTGCCAATCAAGCTGGCTGCTTTGTCCTGGATTTGTCGAGCTTCTTGAGTGTTTTTGGAGCTGCACTCATCCAGGCAAGTGGAGAATATTCCATCACACTCCTGACTTGTGCCTTAAGGATGGTGGACAGGCTTTGGGAAGTCAGGAAGTGAGTTACTCGCCACAGGATTCCTAGCCTCTGACCTGCTCTTGTAGCCACAGAATTTATATAGTTAGTCCATTTCAGTTTCTGTCAATTCTAGCCCCTAGGATGTTGATAGTGGGGGATTCAGGGATGGTAATGCCATTGAATGTCAAGGGGCAATGGTTAGATTCTCTCTTGTTGGAGATGGTCATTGCCTGGCATTTGTGTGGCATGAATGTTACTTCCCACTTGTCAGCTCAAGTTGGATATTGTCCAGATTTTGCTGCATTTGGATAAGGACTGCTTCGGTGTCTGAGGAGTTGTGAATGGTGCTGAACATCGTACAATCAGCAGCGAACATCCCCACTTCTGATCTTATGATGGAAGGAAGGTCATTGATGGATCAGTTGAAGGTAGTTGGGTCCAGCACACTGCCCTAAGGAACTTCTGCAGTGATATCCTGGAACTGGGATGACTGACCTCCAAAAACCACAACTTTGTACTAGGTATGACTCCCGCCAGTGGAGAGTGTTCCCCCTGATTTCCATTGACTCCAGTTTGATTTATAGAACTTTCTATCATGTGGCATGCCAGCCAAGTACACTGGTACTGTATAACCTGGGGAGTAGATTTTCAAAACTTGGTAAAATACCAAAATCAAGATTCACTGTTAATCAATCACTAAAATGGACTTAGTTAACACTGCATCAAAAATGTTAAATTGAAAGGGCTGCCTGTTCATACTTGATAATAATCAAAAAATGTACTACAGTTAGTGTAATGCTCCCTCTGTACTGGAAATCTGGCCAACACTTAGATCCTTAGAAAAATCATTTCATGGGTTGCATTTTAACTGAAGCAGAGCTTCCCAGCCATTTGTCTCCAATTCATTCATCTTTGCTCAGCTTACTCTTCTCCTTGCCTATACCCGAGACTGCTTCATTGACATTGTCAGCTTTCAGTGTCAATATCCAATACTTCCCCTTCTTGGTCTCCGTGAGGGACACATGAGAAGGTAAAGCTATCCCAGCCTTCATCACAAGTCCTGTTAAGTACAATGGAATTATAAAATTAGTTTATGCCACCTTGACTTCCCTTCTTACTGAAGATCAAGGAGGTACAACGCTAAATCCTTAGTACTCAGCACCCAACATTTTTGACGGTCCCAGCTGGAGCAGAGGCTTGGGAAACTGGGCGAAGATGAAAGCAGAATTTCCATTTACATGTAAAGGACTGCTATTTTCTGGGACAATTATGTTAATACCAGCCACAAGGATAAAGTATGAGAGTCATCAAGAAATCATGCTAAATAGGATAAGAAAGCAAAAGTGTGTGAACATTAGGTTCAAGAGCAGAAGCAGGCCATTCGGTCCACCATTCAATGAGATCATGGCTGATCTGACAATCCTCAGTTCCACTTTCCTGCCTTTTCCCCATAACCCTTGATTCCCTTACTGATTAAAAATCTGTTTATCTCAGCCTTGAATATACTTAACAACCCAGCCTCTACAGCCCTCTGTGGGAAAGAATTCCACAGATTCACTACCCTCAGAGAAGAAATTCCTCCTCATCGTGAGTCTCACCTCTCAGCATCTACCCTGTCAAGCCCCCGAAGAATCTTATATGTTTCAGTAAGGCTGCCTCTCATTCTTCTAAACTCCAATGAGTACAGGCCCAACCTACTCAATCTTGCCTCATAAGAAAATCCCTCCATACCCAGGGTCAACCTAGTGACCCTTCTCTGGACTGCCTCTAATGCCAGTATATCTTTCTTTAGGTAAGGGGACCAAAACTGTTCACAGTATTCTAGATGTGATCTAACTAGTGCCTTGTAGGGTTTTAGCAAGGTCATAAATAAAAAAAGAGCATTGCATTTGAAAAAGCATAGCACAAAACAGATTTGCAGCTTTTGAATCTATTCAACAGTGCTTATTTTAGCTGTACCGGGACCCAAGTCTGCTTTTCTCTATTGGTGGTAACGTGAAGAAATGATGGCCTCTGGCCAATAACAGGAGATATGAGGATGAGGTCAGAAATCAGCTACTACTGAGACATCACTTCTTTAGTCACACACAAATAATACTGTAGAATGATCTTAGTTTTTTTGTTTAAAAAAAAGGCCTGCCTCATCAGATATAGTAATGGGATAATGCTCCCATTATCAACTACTGTACAACTTCACCTCTATTTTTAAACAGCACAAATACATTTCAAAATTGAAATGCTCCCATTCTGTTCACACCAATACTTGCCAAAATAAATGGTTGCCACACAAACGTCTTCTGGGTGAACTTTTACATGTTAAAATTAGTGTGGTGGGGTGGGGAGAACAATCGCTCTGGGCAGCATATACAGCAAAATTGTAAACACATTCTTTTTGAATACATTTACAACTGTATTAGATGTTAACCAGAGCAATTAGTCTATCACTGCACCTGCAGCATTCCCCAGACCAGTACATGTTACTTCCCTTTAAGTCTGCCTCGCCTCAAGACCACCTGGTCTTGATTCTCCAAATACATGGGAGACTAACTAGCATATAAAACAAATGGGTGAGGCTGAAGATGACTTAAAAGTTAAATGAAGAAGAAGATGAGTCCATCAGGAGGATTAGCCAAGGGTTAAATACTCAAGAAGACCACTTTTCTAAAATATATCTTTTGAAAAGGCATTCATTGGAGTTTAGAAGAATGAGGTGTGATCTTATTGAAACATAGAAGATTCTGAGGGGATTTAACAGGGTAGATGCTGAGGGAATGTTTCCACTCATGGGGGAATCTAGAACTAGAGGGGCACAGTTTCCAAGGGGTCGGGGTCTTCCATTTGATGGAGATGAGGAGGAATTTCTTCTGTCAAAGGGCCGTTAGCGGTTAGAATTCTCTTCCCCAGAGAGCAGTGGAGCTTGGGTCATTGAATATATTCACAGCTGGGTTAGACAGATTTTCGATTGACAAGGGAGTCAAAGGTTACTGGGGGACGGGGTAGAGGGGCAGGCAGGAAAAGTGGAGTTCAGACCACAATCAAAATAATTTTATTGAATGGTGGACCAGGCTCAAGCAGCCAAATAGCCTATTCCTGCTCCTATTTCTATGCTCTTAAAGTCAAACAGTAAAATTTTGTCACTGACAATAGTCATCAAAGGGAGATGGTTCCTGAAGTTTCATTTCAGTCTAGTGAAAGATTTCAAGTTATTAACTAAACTCTTTTGCACAGGGATATCGGATGCATCTATTTTCAACAAGTGCCTCATTACACATTGAGAAGGCTGAGAAGCTTGTAGATTGCAGGATTAGTAATTGACTGAGGGATGCAAGCAGTACTACAGCTTTAGGATTCTGAAGAAGAATGAGAGTGTAGAAGACAGCATAATTAACTTTGATTTGAACTCAAAGTTTGCAGGGAAGAGGAACAGGCTGCAGCAAAATATATTTGCAGCTTTGGGAAACAAAGAAAATGCATAATGACTGGCTGACATAGCATTTGCATAAAGCAAATAGATGAGTAGCCTACATCACATATTAATGTAGATATGAAAAATCTTATATGAGTGCATTTCCTGTCAACTTTGTCTGCTGTAAATTCCTAATTCCACATTTATAGTAGCAACTCATCGTACTGTAATTACAACCTCCCGTCACCGGAGGCACTGCTGACCCACCAAAGGCAGGAGGGTGCATTTATGCATGACATGTTTACATAGACAATTTGTGGTATAAATGTAGACATTGGGATTTACAAAATATACAAAAAGGAGTTTTCAAACGATATGCCTATGTGCCCGATCCAATTATCCCCACTTTCTAAACTCGTTGCACCATAAGACCACCTGGTCTTGATTTCCTAAATACAATGCCATGAAAGATTGACTCATATATAAATAAAACAGATGAGTGAGCATCTGGCACATACATAAAACAGAAAGTTTACAACGGAAACAAAGAAGGGATGGATCAAGCAAAGTGTTTAGAATTGATAACAAGGAGGGCAAAAAAATGAAAAGGCTCGATGGTGCCAGTTTTACAGATGTTAAGCAAGACAATAAATAGATGAGAAGCACACAAATCAATAAATGAGAAAGTTAGGAGAAGGAAAGAATTCAAACAAAAATGTCATCTTTATACCAAATGCCAGCAGCAGTACAAACAAAACACAAGAACTAGAAGCATGAATCTCATTGGAAAAATGTAATAGGGTAGCAATTAAAAAGACCTGATCGCAGTCTAACTAAGTGGAGGAGCTAAACATAATAGGGCACTGAATTTTCGAAAGTATAAGACGGTTAGTAAGGTGGCAGTGTTAACAAAATACACCATAAATGCAGCAGAAAGTAGTAATGAAAAAGACTAAGTCAGCACACTGGATAAAGCTAAAGAACTGAAAAAGATGCAAAACCTAGGTGGGAGCATTTTACTGACCTCCTAACCTTGATGACTTAGCCAAGGAATGTGCACATATATTAGGACATCTTGCTTGAAAGGAGCAGGTAATGCTCCATTTAATGATGAGTGGCATACCAGAAAGTGAGGTGGTGGTAAAAGTGCATCTCAGGAATAGTGGTAGTGATTGAATTCACAATAGACCTGAGAGAGGAGGAAGATCAGAAATTAACCACAGCTAACTCTGAAAGGATGGGGAAACTGGGCTAGAATAGAGTGGGAGAAATTATTCATTGGTAAGTCCATGGGCCTTCAGTGGAATTGATTTTAAAACTAACAGAACAAATATATATCTCTGAAAGGCAAGAAACTTTTAGGTGAAAGAGGTATTCATGGGGTGATGTGATGATAGTCTGTGGAAGTCATTAGGATATATGATAAACCAGGTGTGATGTCTTATATACATTCACAGCCCCTGATATCCAGGACTATTTTGGGGACATGCCAGAAAAACAAATAGAAAACCATTTTCCTTGGTTAATTCCTCGGCTTCCACAGGATCTTTCACACAGCTTCAAAAAGCAGCAGAGTTTCAAGTCTTTGGATATTATACTATGTCACCTTTGCAAAAGGGAGGTGCAGAATAGCTATGTTAAACAATGAATTTATAGTTAACCTTTATACATTATTCCTTTCTTTTCAATTTTACTGTGGACACTAACAGACTTCACTTATCTCTGGACAATCCAAATCAACTCAATAATTTAAACAGTCAATGCTCAAAAATACTCTGCAGTTAGAAATTTAAGTGGCTACCAGGTAAGATCAGAAATAAATGCCAGTCATACACTTAACTAAACAAAGCTCACAGTATGGCTCACAATACGAACAGCAAAGGAGCAGCTTTCGCCATTCACCTCATTGACCGTTGTCCAGACTGTCCACAGGCTTGTCAGTACAGACTTTCTATAACCCCAGTGCTTCCCAAACTACTTCCTCATGTGACTCCATTTTAACACTAGAAAATCAATTTGGACCCAGATGCCAGCGAAAACAAAACAGCAATGAAGCAGCATAGTAACATTTAGTACATAATTAAAATTTGCATACTTGGTATTATAGATCAACACATAATACATCATATAAATATGAAATTGTATTGTTAAAGCACTTTGCAAAAATTGTATTATTTTATATACTCATGTAGGTTTCAGCCAAGCTCTCCATATTCCCTGGTGACAGAAGACTCAGTGAAGCCCCTCTCCCGGCCACCACCTCCCTCACATACATTGTAATCACCCCTCTCTCCACCCCACACAAACACACACTAGCCCCTCTTGCAACCCCTCCCCTCCAATCACTTACTCAGCAATCCCTCTTCCCAACCCCTCTACCCCAATACACACACACACACCTCCCTCCTCCCCACCCCCCCACCCCATTTTGGTGTAGACAGTGGTGCTTATGAAACAGAGTGGTTAGACTAGGGTAAAGAGCCTGTTCAATAGGCAGACAGGAACGGAACATTGCCAAGTTCGAAGCCGCCATTCACCTTCCCAGCTCGAGCCACTTGACTTCCTGGCTTTCCCCACACTCTGGACACAGTCAGTCTATATTGGCCTCTGCCTGCACCACGTTGTCACACAAACACCCCGGGCCCGCTTGGCACTCACTGCTAAGACAGATTTCTGAAGTTAAGGAGTGCCATGGGTTGAAAGTCCACTCCATGTTGCTTAGTGGAATTGATCCAGTGGGTCCAGGGTTGTCGCATCAGTGCCTCTGGACTGCATCAACTCCTCTCCACAGTCACCATTGCTGATCAGAAGTGGAGGAGCTCACAACCCCAAGATGTGACCTTGCGACCCCATCACAACCCACAGTTTGGGACCTGTTACTCCAATCTGATGTGTTTTCCAATGTGGTGCCCTCTACAGGGGATTTGGGTTGTCTGTGAACATGACAGGAGTTTCTTCAACCAACCAGGCTGAAGAATCCTCACAGACACAGAGTCCAAAGCAAGAAATGTAAATTAGATTCAAATGATTTACAGAAAGCAAAATAGAGATTGGGAAATACAGTTGGGATAATGGGAGAAGGAAAAATAAGAGATGATCAAGAAAGCAAAACCAAAAATTTACTTAAATGTTTATTTTAGTTTTAAATCTCTAACAGGAATATTCTTCCAAGGGAATGAGACTTCACACTTGTAAAATTAGTTATTTTAGGGCCAATGAGCTTGTTCAGTAGTAATTATTACTTATTAAATTAGTAGTTTATTTTTGAATGTACCAGTCCTAATTTTTTTGCAGTTATCTTTAGTAGAGAACCGATGGGTAGGTATTGTAATTATCTCAATGCCAGATTTATCGACAAGGACTACAACAGCACCTGTGAAGGAGCAGGGTATCTCTAACAGAATCTTCTGGAATTCCACATTTAACTACACAGCTATTGCTATCAGATTTCCTCCATTATCATTTGTTATAATATATAACGGTATTTTCATTGCAAATTCAGGGTCAATGTCTTTGTTTAAAAGTGACTTGACTTGCCCCACAAGTTTATAGCCTCAATCAAACTAATCTCCACCAAATTTGTAATAAAAGCTAAATACTACAGATGCTGGTGATCTGAAATAAAATCCTAAATTAAAAACAAAGTTCTGGAAATACTCAGGTGGTCAGGCAGCATCTGTGGAGAGACATTAAGTTGAATATGACTCTTCTTCAAAACCCTGTCATATTCAACTCAAAACGTTAACTCTGTTCTCTCTCCTTAGATGCTGCCAGACCTGAGTAATTCCAGCACTTTGTTTTTATTTCACAAAATTTTGTATTGAGTTAGGCTGGGGGCATGACTAAAGGGCTGATTTTAATTGGTATCTAGAATGAATTAAGCGGAACCAATACCAAACTAAAACTAGCAAAAGTACTTAATTCATGCCAAAGTTGGATATTAAAATGGCATTTCATTTGGTTCCATGCAAGGAATTGCTAACTACTTATTGAGCTGTGTGGAACTGGCGGCCATGAATAAGAAAGTTGGTGGAAAACAGGAAGCCTGTTGGGATTAGGAATCGTTCTCAGATTGATAGGCAGTGGGAAGTGGGTTTTGAAATTTTCACCGTCGGTGAGTGATCTGAATTCTGGAAGACAGGAGAATAAGTTTAATGTCTGCACATGATGGAAACCATTTTGAATTGTGAGAACATCACAAACTGAAAAAGTGTATGATCAGATCCAGCGAGTGGATACAACTGTGACGGATGGAACTGCACAGTAATATACTTTGATCAAAATACAATCATTGCCCCATGTAGACTACCCCTTGCAAACTTGTCAGTTCCATTACTATGTTTTGTGAACTAACAGCCCTGTTTCCCTTTCCTTTTAGAAATGTATCTATAATAAATGTGAGCTGGTGCATTTTAGATGCAAAACAAAACCGGTGAGAGCAAATCTAAATGGCAAAGCACTGGGGAGATAGATGAACTGAGGGAATTAAGGATCTTGAAAATTATGTCATTAAAATCTAGCTCACAGGTGCAATGATTAAAAGACTTATCAGCAAGGATGCACTGCTGCAATTGAACACAGAATTAATCAGACCACATTTGAAATGTTGTGTTCAGATTCAGGTGCTGCCCCTTAGAAAGTATAGTCTGACCTTGGAACAAATCCAAAAAAATTCCACTAGGATAATGAGAGGACAAATCTGAGTTGTGGGATGGTTTCATTTAAAACATGAAAGGAAATTGACATTAACATTTACATGAGGGAAGAGTCAATCTGGTTGAAGGAAAATCAGGAACAACTTCATACAAAAGAGTTGTGTGACAGCTAAACATACAAATTAAGAGCAGCAGTAGGCCACTCGTCCCCACGAGCCTTGCTCTGCCATTCAATAAGATCATGGCTGAGTTGTTTGTAACCTCAGCTTCACATTCCCACTTATCCCCAATAACCTTTTACCCCCTTATTTATCAAGAACCTATCTAACTCTGCCTTAAAAATATTCAAAAGACTCTGCTTCCAATGCCTTTTGAGGAAGAGGGTTCCAAAGGCTCACGACCCTCAAAAGATTTCTCATCTCTGCCTTCAATGAGTGACCCCATATTTTAAAAAAGTGACCATTAATTCTAGGTACTCTCACATCCACCCTGTCAAGACCCCTCAGGAACTTATACGTTTCAATCAAGTCGCCTCTTGCTCGTCTAAATTCCAGTGGATATAAGCCTAGTCTGTCCAACTTTTCCTCATAAGACAATCGCCCATTCCAGGTATTAGTCTAGTAAACCTTATCTGAACTGCTTCCAAAGCACTTACATTCTTCGTTAAATAATAAGACCAATACTATACACAGTACTCCAGATGTGGTCTCACCAGTGCCCTGTACAACTGAAACATAACCTCCCTACTTTTGTATTCAATTCCCCTCACAATAAACAATAACAGCCTATTAGCTTTCCTAATTACCTGCATACTAGCCTTTTGTGATTCATGCACTAGGACACTGAAATCCCTTTGAATCTCAGAGCTCTGCAATCTCTCCCCATTTAGATGTGTTTCTTTTTTGTTCTGTCAAAATGGACAATTTCACATTTGCCCACATTATACTCTATTAGCCAGACCTTTGCCCACTCACTTAACCTATGTCCCTTTGTAGCCTCCTTACATCCTCTTCACAACTTACTTTCCAACCTATCTTTGTGTCATCAGCAAAGTTAGCAACTATACCATCTGTCCCTTTATCCAAGTCATTTATATAAATTGTAGAAAGTTGAGGCCCCAGTACTGATCCCTGTGGCACACCGCCCATTACATCCTGCCAACCAGAAAAAGACCCATTTATACTAACTCTGTTTCCGTTAGCTAAGCAATCTTCTATCCATGCCTATATGTTACCCTCTACACCATGAGCTTTTATTTTCCCACAGTAACCTTTGATGTGGCACTTTATCAAATGCCTTCTGGAAATCTCAGTACATGGTTTCCCCTTACTCACAGCACATGACTCCTTCTAAAGAACTCCAACAAATTGGTTAAACACGATTTCCCTTTCACAAAACCATGTTGACTCTGCCTGATTACCTTGAACTTTTCTAAGTGCCCTGCTATAACATCTTCTAACATTTTCCCTATGACAGATGTTAGGCTAACTGGCCTGTTGTTTCCTGATTTCTGTCTCCCTCCCTTTTTGAATAAAGGAGTTACATTTGCTATTTTCCAGTCGAATGGAGCCTTCCCCAAATCTAGGGAGTTTTGGAAAATAAAAACCAACGCATCAACTACCTCACTAGCCACTTCTTTTAAGACCCTAGGATGATGTCCATCAGGATCTGGGGATTTGTCAGCCCACAACTCCAACAATTTCAACATAGCTTCCCTGGTGATTGTAATTTTCCTGAGTTCCTCCATTTCCTGACTTATAGCTATTTCTGGGATGTTACTTGCATCCTCTATAGTGAAGACCAATGCAAAATACCTTTACAATTCATCTGACATCTCCTCAAATTCCTTTGTAATTCCTCACACTCACTTTCTATAGGACCAGCACTCACTTAGTTAACTCTTTTTTTATTTAAATATCTATAGAAATGCTTATTGTCCTTCTTTATCACAGAATCATTACAACGCAGAAGGAAACCATTCAGCCCATCTTGTCTGCATCGGCTCTCCAAATGAACATTATGACTTAGTGCTGTCCTCCTGCCTTTTCCCCACACCCTTACACATTACTTGAACAAAAACAATCATCTAATGCCCTCTTGAATGGTTCAATTGAACCTGCTTCCACCACACTTCCAGGCAATGCATTCCAGATCTGAACCATTCGTTGAGTGAAAAAGTTCTTCCCACATCACATTTGCTTCTTTTGCAAATCGCTTTACATCTGTGCTCTCTCATTCTCAATCCTTTTATGAGTGGGAACAGTTTCTCCCTATCTACTCTATCCAGCCCCCTCATGATTTTGAACACCTCTATCAAATCTCTTCTTAGCCTTCAACTCTCCAGGGAAAGCAGTCCCAACCTCTTCCATCTATCTTCATAACTGAAGTTTCTCATCCCTAGAACCATTTTGTAAGTCTCTTCTGCACTCTCTACAATGCATTCACATCTTTCCTATAAAGTGGTGTGGTGCCCAGAACTGTACACAATATTCCAGCTGAGGTCTGATGAATGTCTTATATAAATTCAGCATAACCTCCTTGCTCTTGTACTCTATCCCCCTATTAATAAAGCCCAGGATACTGTATGTTTTATTAACTGCTCTCTCCACCTGTCCTGCCACCTTCAATGACCTATTCACATATACGCCCAGGTCCCCCTGTTCCTGCAATTGTTCCCCTTATTTTGTATTGTCTCTCCATGTTCTTCCTACCAAAATGCATCACCTCACAGTTCTCCACATTGAACTTCATCTGCCACATATCTGTCCACTCCACCAGCTTGTCTAGTTCCTCTAAAGTTCTATACTGTCCTCCTCACAGTTTACAATGCTTCCAAGTTTCATATCATCTGCAAACTTGGAAATTGTCCCCTCACACCAAGACTAATATATATCAGGAAAAGCAAAGGTCCCAATGCCAGCCCCTGGGCAGCACTTTCTGCAAGTGGTCGTCTAGGACACCAGCAGTGTCCATGACTTCCCACATATTCCCGAACATGCATTCCACACGGCCAAGCTGTCCTGCCATGTCTTAACTTTACTTCCCTCAGGTTAACTTTAATTTACCTTGGTTTACTTATATTACTTTATTTTACTGGCCTGGACTTAAATTTACTCCCCTATTCCTAGTGTTTCTTACTGAAACCCAAGTAGCTACTTCTTTAAAAATAATATTCTTTTCTAATTTACAGCTATTAAAAGACACTCCCTAACAGCAGTTTCTTACCAACCAATGAACTTACGGTTTTCCTATGATGTCACTCTTCGTTTTTGTTCTTCAAACCCAGTGCTCAAGAGCTGAAGCTGAAGCAGCTGACTCCCATGATTTTTCCAACCAGGTTCGCTCTCTGCCTCTCTCCCGCATAAATGTAGGTCCCGATCCCTGCACTCTCTTTATATCCTCGTTGTGTCCTGAGCTTTCTCAAACCAGGTTCGCTCTCTGCATCTAGCTAGCTTTCGCTCATATTCTAATATTTCCCTCCTGATTAATCTTTTTGTCATTCTTTGCTGTTCTTTATATTCTGTCCAATCTTCTGACTTCCCACCCTTCTTTTTCTTTAAGTTTGATACTGTCTTTAACTATTTTAGTTAACCACAGATGGTGGGTCCTCCCCTTGGAATTTTTCTTTCTCGTTTGGAATATATCTATTCTGCATGTTCTGAAATATCCCTTTAAATGTCTGCATCTCTATTGACCTATCCCTTAATCTCATTTGCCAGTTCATTTTAGGAGCTCTGCTTTCCTGCCCTCATAATTGCCTTTTTTTAAGTTTAAAATACTAGTCTTAGGCCCACTCATCTCTCCCTCAAACTGAATGTAAAATTCAATCATGTGATGATCGCTGCTACCCAGGGGTGCCTTCACTAAGGATTAATTGATAATCTCAATCTCATTGCTCAATGCCAGGTCTAGTATAGCCTGCTCCCTGGTTGGCTCCAGAACATGTTGCTTTAAGAAATTACCCCAAAAACATTCTGTGAACTCATCTACGCTACCTTTTCCCATCTGATTTTTCCAGTCTATATGTAGATTAAAATCCCCCATAAACCCATTGCTCCATAAGACTACAGATGCAAAGTCAATGGAGGTGATTAATGGAATGATGGATATTTATTTGGTTAAGTAATGTGGATAAAAGCAGGGTTTTGTGGGATTACCGTTATAAAAGAGCTGTTACTCTTAACAAAATGGCTGACTCAAGTCAAAACTGAGAATGCTATAGTCTAGGCCAAACCAAAGCAACCAAGAACAAATGTGCTTGGAAGTATCAGTGTGACTCAAAATGTAGAAAAATGTGAATCAGAATAGAACAGCCAAAACTAACTAATGCCTTTGGAGGATTAATCGGCCAACGGGCCAGCTCCTGCTCCTGAGAGAGACACTGCAGGTTCAAGGAGAGAAAAATCACCTTAGACGTTTTTATTGTACCCTATCTAGCATAATGTCATAAATTTGATATTGTAGTATTAACCTAAGCTGTCTGGTCTGTCAGCATGGCATTTTCTAAAAATTCAAGAGATCAAGAATGTATGATGTGCAATCCACGCTACCTCTGATATAATCCAGCAGTAAAATGAAAGATTGTTAACCTTGAGGCATACTAAACCCATTGACTATAAACAAATGGCCAAATTTCAGTTGAGATGGGTATGTTTATGCACGCTCATTTCTGGAAACATGCAATGTTGGAGGACACTACTCCAATTGTAACATGCTTAGATACTTTTTATGTTCTTGTTGGACCAATTCAGGAGGGTAGAAAGAAAGAGGATTCATTCACCAATGAAGACATTTATTTTAAATGTCCAAGACACGTGGGTATAGCTAACTTCTCATGCTGAATGAACATTCACAGTGAGAAAATAATCTTGTACCCCGGTTGATCCCATTTAGACATCACCTACGCCTAGCTGATAATGTTTCAGTAGTTGCCCACATCAAATGCCAGCCTGAGGCCGATTCTCAGTAATATAAGCCAGCATTAAATAAAAGTACTACAAGTTAGAATACTTAAACGGAAAATCCTTCTGCTAAAATTAGTTACATTTTATTTAAAGCCAGCAAGGTTTAAGCTGCATTCACATCTCCCTTTGCTCCTCTTAATGTTGGATACACCATTCTGAAACCAATTCCAGATTTTATTCCTGATCCAGACTTAGTTACCCTTACCTATAAATGCAGATACTACAATTGGCAGTGTATCAATATTAGGGAGGAAATAAAAACTAACAAAAGCCAGAATCCCAGAACCTTCTCGCTTAACCAATGATTCCTGCTATTAAGTGACATGATTGAATTCATGTTCCCCAAAACCAAACAGCAAACCATCACTCCCTCTTCAAGCTTGCGCAAGAAAAATTGTCACCCGAGCAAGTTACTGTTTACTGTTAGTATCTACATAAGTCACCACAATCATGCGGGGAGAGCTAAAGAGTAAAAAAAAGCACCACATTGAAATAAAGTAATCAATCTCAAAAGCTTGAGCTCAAAAGCATATTATAGAAAGAATATTTATTCAAGAGACACATGGTATATATGAATGCTGCTGAGTGAGTTCCGTACCATCAGCCTGCACATTTCAAATCAGGAATGCTAGTGTTAAGAATGAAAACACTTTGTGCATAGAGCCATTATTATCCAAATAACCTAAGGAATTCATTTCTTGCTATTATTTGTTTCTAATGAGTTTAGTACTGTTTCATAAATAATGGTTTCCACAGATTCAAATACAGGTAAAAGAATATTGGTCAGCATGAACTTAATTTGTTCTTTCTCCTCACCCAAGCATCGTACTCAGATGGATTAATACTATTTTGCACTTTGATGGGAAAGAGTTTATGCCTTAAACTCTGAATTACAATATAAAATTGTATTAATCCTTACAACTGAGAAGCATCAAAATAACAGATTAAATATTTTAGGTTTGCTTCCTTCTCATAATTCTTGTGACTAAGAAGTTTCAGAACCAGTGGTTTTGGCCTTGAAGGGCATGTTCTATGGGTGACCATAATATGATTGAATTTTACATTCAGTTTGAGAGAGGAGTGGGTCTGAGACTAAGTTTCTAAACTTAAATAAGGGCAATTATGAGGGCATGAAAACTGAGCTGGCTAAAGTGAACTGGCTAATTAGGTTAAGGGACAGGTCAACAGAAATGCGGTGGCTAAAACGTAAGGAGATCTTTCTGAATCCACAGAATAGATATATTCCAACAAGTAAGGAAAAATCCAAGGGACGGTCACACCATCCGTGGTTAACTAGAAATGTTAAAGATAGTATCAAATTTAAAGAAAAAGCATATAATTGTGCAAAGATAAGTGGAAGGCCAGAAGATCGGCCAGAATATAAGGAAAGAATAGCAAAAAGACTAATAAGGAGGGAAAAATTAGAGTATGAGAGAAGGCTAACCAAAAATATAAAAACAGATAGTAAGGGTTTTTATAAATATTTAAATAAGAAAAGAGTTAACATTGGTCTTATAGAAAGTGTCTGGAGAATTGATAATGGAAAACAAGGAGATGGCAGATGAATTGACCAGGTATTTTGCATCAGTTTTCACGATAGAGGATACAAATAACATCCCAGAAGCAGCTATAAATCAGGAAATGGAAGTGGGGAAGGAAGTCAGGAAAATTACAATCACCAGAGAAGTGGTACTGAGTAAATTGTTGGAGCTGCGGGCTGACAAGAGCCTGGGTCCTGATGGATTTCATCCTAGGGTCTTAAAAGAAGAGGCTGAGATAGTTGATGCATTGGCTTTAATTTTCCAAAACTCCCTAGATTCAGGGAACGTCCCATTAGATTGGAAGTTAGCAAATGTAACTCCATTATTCAAAAAGATAGGGAGATAGAAAGCTGGAAACTATAGGCCAGTTAACTTAACATCTGTCATAGGGAAAATGTTAGAAGCTATTATTAAAGAGGTTATAGCAGGGCATTTGGATAAGCTCAAGGTCAATAGGCAGAGTCAGCATGGTTTTGTGAACGGGAAATTGTGTTTAACCAGCTTATTGGAGTTCTTTGAGGAAGTAACATGCGCTGTGGACAAAGCGGAACCGGTGGATGTACTGAACTTGGATTTCCAGAAGGCATTTGATAAAGTACCACGTCAAAGGTTATTGTGGAAAATAAAAGCTCGTGGTATAGGGGGTAACATATTGGTATTGATAGAAGATTGGCTGGCTAATAGGAAGCAGAGAGTAGGCATAAATGGGTCTTATTCAGGTTGGCAAGATGTAACAAGTGGTGTGCAACAGGGATCAGTGCTGGGACCTCAACTGTTTACAATTTATAAATGACCTGGATGAAGGAATTGAAGGGATGGTTGATAAATTTGCTGACAACACAAAGATAGGTAGGAAAGTAAGTTGTGAAGTGGACATAAGGAGGCTACCAATAGATATAGATAGGTTAAGTGAGTGGGCAAAGATCTGGCAGATGAGAGTATAATGTGGGAAAATGTGAAATTGTCCATTTTGCCAGGAAGAATAAAAGAGAAGCACATTACCTAAATGGTGAGAGATTGCAGAGCTCTGAGATTCAGAGGGATCTGGGTGTCCTAGTGCATGAATCACAAAAGGCTAGTTTGCAAGTACAGCAAGTAATTAGTAAAGCTAATAGAATGTTATAATTTATTGTGAGGGGAATTGAACACAAAAGTAGAGAGGTTATGCTTCAGCTGTACAGGACACTAGTGAGGCCACATCTGAAGTACCATGTACAGTATTGGTCACCTTATTTAAGGAAGGATGTAAATGCGTTGGAAGCAGTTTAGAGGTTTACCAGACTAATACCTGGAATGGGTGGATTGTCTTATGAGGAAAGGTTGGATAGGCTAGGCTTGGATAAGCTGGAGTTTATAAGAGTAAGAGTTGATTGAAACATCTAAGTTTCTGAGGGGTCTTGACAGGGTGGATGTGGAAAGGATACTTCCTCATGCAAGAATCTAGAACTACGGGTCACTGTTTAAAAATACGGGGTCACCCATTTAAAACAGGGATGAGGCAAAAATTTTTCCACTCAGAGGGTCGTGAGTCTTTGGAACTTTCTTCCTGAAAACGTAGTGGAAGCAGAGTCTTTGAATATTTTTAAGGCAGAGGAGGAAAGATTCTTGGTAAGCAAGGGGGTGATAGGTTATCAGCAGTAGATGGGATGCAGATTTCAAGTTACTGTCAGATCAGCCACGATCTTATTAAATGGCGGAACAGGCTTGAGGGGCTGAATGGCCTACTCCTGCTCCTCGTTTGTATGTTAAAATACAGAAATACTGCACCAAAGTTAAGACACTGCAACTTAAATTCACCTGCAAAGTAGCAAAAAATGATAGGTACGTGCAGGTATATTGTATTAATAATCTAATTCATCACTTCAGTTTGCTGTTACAGAATTCTCCCTCAGTGGTCAATCAATTTCAGCACATAATGCCATCGCCTTAAATTTAAAGCATAATCATAAGAACAAATAAACCTGCATTTAACTTTCTGAATCCAAAGTATTAAGGGTGTAAAAGAAACATGATAAACTTACAGCACAAGTATGTCATTCCTTTGCCTCTTTGCTACCCTCCCCTTGGCATATCAGATGACTATAAATGTAACATTAATTGCCTATTTGTAGCCAGGAATGAGGGTGACACAACATGTAATTAAACAATTGTAAATAATTAATCTCTTTACAATTCAAGGTCTCTTTTTCTCATTCTAAATGTTAAGCAAATAAAGAGCATTTCCCTCTGAATTTTTGTAGTCACTTCATCCCGATCTGCTGTAGACATTTTTCACTGCAGTTCTATTTCCACAATTCCAAAATAACACAAAAAGTTGTCATCAACATATTTATCATAATATGAAACCTAGAGTGGCAAGTTTTGAAACAGGTATACTACCAATAAAATTTCACAGCATTTAGAAGCAAACACGATTCTATTTCCACCCCCCCAACCCCACTTCTCCATGTGCTATTTTCTCAACCAAGGTGAAGAACTGCTAGCCTGGTCCCAAGAATACTTCTAACTCTAGTGTTAGACAATATGTTGGAGTGGTGACTCACTCACTAATATTTACTTCTTTCTCCCCTTGTGCAGGTGAAGTCAGTACCAAGAACCCACACTTACACAACAGCTAACTGTGCCACCAGCACCCCACTATTTTAAGAGCAGTCATTTTTAAATGCAAAACCATCACTGTCCGGTTTGTATTTAGCTTGTTTTATTTATTTAATATTTGGTGTTGTCTTCAAAAGGTTTCTGTGCACTATTTAGTCCAGAGTACAAAATTACTTTGTGCTAAAATAGAATTCAATAGATCCAAATTAGCTCAGTTGGTAAAGCCCTCACTTCATAAATTAACAGCTGTGGGTTCAAATCCTGCCCCAGGACTTGAGCACATAACATGTGCTTACCTTCAAGTGCAGTATTGAGAGAGAAGTTTTTGGATGAAATGTTAAGTGTTAAACTGAGTCCCTCATCCACAGTTAAAAATCTTATGCCATTATTTAAAAAGGAAAAGTGCTTTCTCAACACAATCATTTTTCTCATTACTGTTTACACATCTTTCTTGCAAAATGGCTGCAACATTTGCCTAAATAATAATCATCACAGCACTTCAGAGCAATGCACTGCATGAAGCAAAGATATTATGAGCCTGGATTTTGCTGTAAAAATAATGGTGAACTAACAATGCTCACTTTATTTATGGTGGAAATTGGACAGCAACTTGTGATAACTGCAAATATGTAGTTAAATGGGGAGATCCCAAAGTTACTGTTTCCAATTAACCGCTCCTCCAGGAGCTTCCTGAAAAATGACATCTTGCCATGTGACTCATCATTTAAAAATATTGGATGGCCTAAGGTTGCTGTGCTTATCTCAGAGAATATGGTCACACTTTTACACACCTCTGTCATCTTTGTGTTACTATATTCTCTGCTTCTCTTCCTAATCTCTGTTACTTCCCTCCCTTTAACTCTTCTTACTTCTTTGACGTATTGGGTTTTATGTTTGTCTTTCCTTTTTGAGGATGGGTGGAGAAAGGAGTCATGGCTGATGGTCATATTTTGGGTGGAGATTATGGGAGAAATGCAGACCTCGGTGGTTCTTGTCCTATCCCCTCCTTCCATCATTAACTTCTTCCCTCCCAGACCAACTTGCCCTGCATTCCCACCACCCCCATCCCAAAGGTGAGTGACAAGAGACTAGAGGTCTCCTAACCCTCAGTCAGCTTCCCTTTATTCCTCCTCTGCTATCACCTGTCTGTTTTCAAACTTAACACTTTTTCAAAAATCAAACTAGAACGAGGAAAGATACCATCTACGTTTCCCTCTGCTGATGCCTTTGTGGCTATATCACTCATTCTTCCCTTTTCACAGGTGTTTAAAATCAAAACTTCTTTCGCATGTTTAAGCAATTGACATTGCCCATTTCTAACTCCTACCAAACATAAGTGGAGATCATTAGTTTCTTCAAAACAATTTTTTTCATTTAAAAAAAAATTAAACAAAAATGCAAACTCTACCTTTATCATTCCCCTTCTCTTTACAGCATCTTTCTCTCCCCATCCCCAAAGCACACATGCAACCTTGTACACAACTGTAAGCGATGATTAGCATTGGTGTTTTGTTGATAGTTAGAAAACAAAAAAGATAATTATCTGGCTTCAAAATTCATGTTTTGGTTCAGTAAAATTAATTTTAACATGGAGACCAACCCTTCCCTCCCTCAGCTTATTACACATTCTGTACTTACAAGGCACCAAACAAAACAAAAGTCAAATGTTTCTAATCAGAACACTATTTTTCCTTCCTCAGTCACATATATACAAATACATACAGAAACACAACTACAACTATTTTTATCATCTTATTTTTAAGAATTATTTGAAGAAAATTTGAGGCAAACACTCCGATATAGCAAAAAATATTCCATTACTACAACTGATTGAAACTCATACCTGGGATGTTGGTGGTAGTGGGCGGGGCGGGGTGGGGGGGGGGGGGGGGGGGTGGGATTATTTTACAAGGAAAGGTTGGAAAGGCTGGACCTGTATCCTTTGGAGTTTAGAAAATTGAGAGGTGATCCTGAAACATACAAGGTCCTGAGTGGGCTGGACAGGGTAGATGCTGAAAGGATGTTTCTACTTGTGGGAGAGACTAGGACTAGCGAACACAGTTTAAAAATAATGTTGTGAATTATTGGAACTCTCTTCCCCAGAGCACACTGGAGGCAGAGTCAATGAATAGCTTTAAGGCAGACTTAGATAGATTCTTGACTAACAAAGGAGTCAAAGGTTATTGGCAGTGGGTGGAATGTGGAGTTGAGGCCACAATCAGATCAGCCATGATCTTATTGAATGGCAGAGCAGGCTCAAAGAGCTGACTGGCCTACGCCTGCCATGTAAAAATACAATCCCCAAATTGATGTTAATGTTCATATGTACGTACTGATGAATCTTAGGAAGCTGGGTACAGTACATGGGCTCAGGCTGCACAGTCTAAAGTCAGCTCACATAACTCTGCGGAAAAAATTAACAAATTCAAACCTGGAGCTTTTTGGAAAAGCTGAGACCTTCCAAGTAAAAATTATAAATAAGACATTAAAAGACACAAAAAGCAAATCAAAATAGAATTTTAATCAGTTATTGTGAAGTATAGAATTCTTTGATTTTGCTACAAATTTGAGAATTTCAAATTTTCAGTCGAATGAAATAAATTTCCAGGAAACCTTTTAGTAATTTTGGAAACTCAGTGATTAAATGTAAGCATGGGAGAAATATAATCTCATTATAATATACCATCTATTATGAATCACATGGTATTACATCCTTAATGTTGGAGAGAGCATCACACCACCATCTATGTGAGTGACAATACAGATAAGTTTTAAAGAAATGCATCCACTACCCACTGAATTTAATATATAATATACCTACATAACTAAGGTTACTTTTCTATTACAATATATTAAATAATTAAATCTTAAGATTGAATTCTTCCTACTTTCCCCATAAGCGTATCAATGACACCTACCAAACAATGTCTCCTCGGGCCTAAACCAATTCCAGTATACAACCAATTATCAGACAGTGTGTGAACAGCCCTCAAACTTTCCTTTATGCCTGGAAACAGAGCTGGTGCCTTTTCAAGCAGAATACAGTTGAGATCAAAAACTTGCCACTCAGTGAATAATCACAACACCAACTCAAAGTAAGATGCCTCGCTGTACTTCTTTTAAATTCTTCAAATGATTACTACAATGGGCTCAACTTAGTTTGCTAACCTGCCAGAGTTGGTTTGGAGTCTCCAGGGATTGAAGATCTATCTCCAGGACACAGCTCGGGGCTACCCTGGAGAAAAATTACGATTTTGGACATTAAAAAAAGATGCTATTTTTGTCATTTTCTTTGAACATATCTCTTTACCAGATATAAAAATATTGAAATTTAGTTGGGGGGGTGGGGGGGAGGAGCAGCAGTCGAAGACTGTTTGGCTAACAGTCAAGTATTGGGTAATGAGTGTTCTTGCTTTCCAGTTGGCGTAGGAAGGCAGCATGTCACAAGGAATGATGTGCTGGAATGACTAATGGCAAGCCATGTGATGAAGCCTCCAGGAATACATTGAACCACAGTTGGCAACCTTGGGTTCAACTCTTTACATTTCAGACCAAATCAGGAGAGAAATCGAGCTATTCTTCACCATGCCATGTGAAAATACAGTCTCCAAATTGATGTTAATTTCCCTGCCCCCTCCCCCCACCACCCCAAGTCATAGATAGATAGAAAGAACGAGTCACTTATTAAAAATTCATACAAGGGATGTGGGCTTCGCTGGCTAAGCCAGCATTTATTGCCCTTGAGAAGGTGGTGGTGAGCTGCCTTCTTGAATCACTGCACTCTATATGGTATAGGTACACCCATATGCTGTTAGGGAGGGAGTTCCGGGATTTTGACCCAGCGACAGTAAAGGAACGGCAGTATAGTTCCAAGTCAGAATGGTGAGTAGCTTGGAGGGGAACTTCCAGGTGGTGGTATTCCCATGTGTTTGGTAATGGTCATGAGTTTGGAAGGTTCTGTCTACAAAGCCTTGGTGAGTTTCTGAGTGCATCTTGTAGATGGTACACACTGCTGCTATTGTTTGTCGGTGGTGAAGGGAGTGAATGTTTGTGGATGTGTTGCCAATCAAGCAGGCTGCTTTGTCCTGGATGGTGTCAAGCTTCTTGAGTGTTGTGGGAGCTGCACTCATCCAGGCAAGTGGGGAGTATTCCATCACACTCCTGACTTATGCCTTGTAGATTGTGGACAGGCTTTGGGGAGTCAGGAGGTGAGTTACTCAATGCACAATTCCTAGCCTCTAACTTGCTCTTGTAGCCACAGTATTTGTATGGCTAGCCCAGTTCAGTTTCTGGCCAATGGTAACCCCCAGGATGTTGATAGTGGAGGATTCAGCAATGGTAATGCCATTGGATATCAAGAGGCGATGGTTAGATTCTCTCTGTGGCATGTAGCATGAATGTTACTTGCCATTTGTCAGCCCAAGCCTGTATGTTGTCCAGGTCTTGCTGCATTTGGACATGGACCACTTCAATATCTGAGGAGTTGCAAATGGTGCTGAACATTGTGCAATCATTAGCCAACACCCCCACATCTGACCTTATGATGGAGGAGAGGTCAGTGAAGCAGCTGAAAATGGTTGGGCCTAGGGTACTGTCTTGAGGAACTCCTGCACTGATGTCCAGAAACTGAGATGACTGACCTCCAACAACCACAACCATTTTCCTTTGTGTGACTCCAACCAGCAGAGTGTTTTCCCCAATTCCCATTAACTCCAGTTTTGCTAGGGCTCCTTGGTGCCACATTCTGTCAAATGTGACCTTGATGTCAAAGGCAGTCACTCTCACCTCACATGCAAGTCTTCTTACAGATCAATAAGGTTGTGGAATGCCTTTGGCCTATTTAGTTTACCAATCCAGCAAAACCAATTACTGTATTCAAATAGTTAAGTAATTTAGGGTTTTTTGCCTCATCAGTCTGCTCATTCCATCTGTTGTGTGAAGAACTTTCTGATGTCATTTCTAAGTTTATCTTCCATTAGTTTTAATTTGTGTCTTCCTGGTCCTACTCTAACAATTTAGCATCCAATAAAATTACAGATTTAACTTCCATACTGTTTGTGACATTATGTGCCTCTATAAAACAAACTCTTGATCACCTACTTCTGAGATGAAAGGCCCTGGTTGCTCCCATTTTTGTTCAAAACTCAGATCTTGAACCCCGTGTCTTCTCTCTCAACTGGTTCCCATGCTTGTGCTTGGTGATGCAACACTCGAGGTTTGATCCGATTCAGGCAAAGCACAGTTTGAGCATCACTTTCTCTGGTTTGTATGCTACTACTACAACTATGTGCTTCAGCATTCTATTTTCTCTAATGATTGCTGCTCTCAAGTGGTTAGATATATTGACCACCCAAGAAGTCTAATAAGATCCATAAATCTCCCCCAATTTTATCGTTACTCATTTCATTATAGTTCATGGAAGTCAGTGTCGCCTATTTTCTTCTATGTGCAGCACTTCTGAACGCCAGCACAAGTTTAACTTAATCATTGCTTGGTCACACTAAATTTCTCCTCCCATTATTCTGCACAGTTGTACGTTCTATATTTCTCAAGCTACCTCCTTAGAATCAACTGCCCCTCCTGATTTGGTAGCATCTGCAAATGTAAACAAGTTACAGATTTTCTGAATCCAAATCAATGATATATAACAGATACAAAATCCATCCCTGAGGCACCCCACCCAACACTTCCCAAGAACTCTCCAACTGATATCCACTGATTTCTACCATCCAGCCAATTTCTTACACATTCCCATGATTCACCCTAAATCCTCATTAAAGTAAGCTTAGCTACTTAGAAATATAATTTTGTCAAATGTTTTTTTCAAAGTCTAATTACACCCTGCCTTGGATACTTCCAAGGACCAATGGGTACTGACAATTAATTTAGTTATTGCAAACAGTATTGGAATGCAATTGATACGAATATCATTGCCTATACCTGCTTTGTTGACCCTCTTAAAAATGTGAACATTAGTTAGCCTGTTGCCAATTTAATAGTGCTTCCCCAATGTTCAATGAATCCCTTATAATGGGAGTTAATGCCTCATAAATCTTAGCACTCTGGCATAAATACAATCTTTTCTTGGGATTTATTCGTTTTGAGTTCCCTTCGCACTTGAAAACTCCTGGCTCTCAATATTTCTGAACGCCAGCACAAGTTTAACTTAATCATTGCTTGGTCACCAGTGTTCAAGGGTAGAATGCCATCTGGTCAGTTACTATAATCAAGTCAAGGTGTACTATGCCTTTCCCCCACCACCACCTGCCTCCCCCCACCCCCACCCCACCCTCGCATAGAGGGTTTGTAAAAGGAGACAAGGCTTTTCAAAAGAGAAAAAATAAATAAATCTTTCATGACATCTAGATGTCCCAAAGCCAATTAAATACTTCTGAAATGTAATCGCTCTTGTAATAGGAAACATGGCAGCCAAATTGTCCACAGTAAGCTCCCACAAACAGCAATGTGATAATGACCAGATAATCTTCCTTTAGTGATATTTGTTGAGGAATAAATATTGGCCATAACACCAGGGAAAACTCCCCTGCACTTCTCCGAATAGAACCACAGAATGGTTAAAGGACAGGAAGCCATTTGCCCATCATGTGAATGCTGACGCTTTGCAAGAGCAACTCAACTAGGTCACTCCCCCATACTTTCCCTGTAGCCCTGCAAATTCTCTCTCTTCAGGGGTTTATCCAATTCGCTTTTGAAAGCCATAATTGAACCTGCCTCCACCACAGTCTCAGGCAGTGCATTCCAAATCTAAACTACTCGCCATGTAAAAGTTTTGACTGCGCTTCTTTGTGCTGCAACACTAGAGAGAGGACTTCCGGCACATGTTCAGTGTCAGCTGCTGCACTAAAACCAACAATTTGACTTGACACAGACTAACAATATTATGCAGTCCTTAACCAACTGCAAGTTCTTGTATCCACCTTACCCATCATTTATCAATTGTTCCCTCTAAAATATGCTTCTAATGATTGTGAATGCTGAAGAAATATAATCAGGAAATTTCAGTAAATAAGATTCTCAACTTCCAACAAACTCAGAGACTACAGAGAATTGGTTCCTAGGATTGAGTCTGAGCATCATCCAACTGAGCTATCTGGGCTGTGAGGGGTTCCCTGCACAAAGCCTTAATAGGCTGGAGGAGAAATAGCACTTAAACAAACTCCTTTATTTTGCCTATTTTCATGGTCTGATTTATTATGGATTTTGTCAAGTTAATTGATGTTCCATGTGGGGGCTTTGATCCCTTTGCAGATGCAGCTATTTCTCTAGGATAAAGGCAAAATACTGCGGATGCTGGAAATCTGAAACAAAAACAAAAAATGCTGGAAAAACTCAGCAGGCCTCACAGCATCTATGGATGCAGTCCACAGCATCTCCACAGATGCAGTCAGACCTGCCAAGTTTTTCCAGCATTTTTTGTTTTTGTTTCAGATTTCCAGCACCCGCAGTATTTTGCCTTTATCTTAGTGTTTAATTCACAGCCACTTCTCTTCCAGGAATGCTATCCTTGAAGTACTGGTCTTCTCTCCAGCTCTGAAGAAGAGTCATACAGACTTGAAACATTAACTCCGTCTTTCTCTCCACAGATGCTGTCAGACCTGCTGAGTTTTTCCAGCATTTTTTGTTGTTTCAGCTATTTCTCTACCCTAATATCAAGGCAGAGTTTTAATAATAAATCAATGCCAATCACAGCACCAACACTCATTCGATGCCGATGTAAATAAGCAGCTTCACAAAACTAGATTTCATATAGTCATTCTGATACAGAAAAATTCCATCCTGCCATTTGCAGCTGTAACAGTTGCACATGCACCGACAACCAAGTGTGGGTTAAGTGTGCATGCGAACCTACCCTGCCAACGAGAACAATTTCTCTCTAACTCTGTCGGGACCTTCATAATTTTGAATACCTCTACCAAATCTCCTCTCAACCTTCACTTCTCCAAGGAGAACACCACCAGCTTCGTCAATTTATCCTTGTAACTGAAGTCTAATCACTGGAGCCATTTTCATACATCCTTTTTGCACACTTTCTAAAGCTTTCACAACCTTCCTAAAGTGTGCTACCCAGAATTGGACATACTGCTTCCGTTGAGGCCAAACTAGTGTTTTTAAAAGGTTCATTGTAATTTCCTTGTTTTTGTATTCCATGCCTCTATTTGTAAAGCCCAGCATCCCGTATGCCTTTATTAACACTTTCACAACCTGCCCTGCCACCTTCAATGATTTGTCCGCTAATGACTCCAAGTCCCTCTGCTCCTGCATCCCTTCTAGAATTTTATCCTTTATTTTGTATTGCCTTTCTTCATTCTTTCTACAAAAATGAATCGCTTCACTGCATTAAATTTCATCTGCCATTTGTCCTCCCATTCCACCAGACTATGTCCTCTTGAAGTCCATCACTATCCTCCTCACAGTTCACAATATTTCAAAGTTTTGTGTATTCTGCAAATTTTGAAACTGTGCCCCATGCACCCAAATCTAGGTCATTAATATATATCACAGAGAGTAGTGGTTGTAGTACCGACCCATGGGGAACCCCACTATATACCTTTGTCCAATCCAAAAAGCAATCATTCACTACTACTTCCATTTCTTGTCACTCAGCCAACTTTGTATCATTGCTGCTACTATCCCTTTTATTCCGTGGGCTTCAGCTTCACTGGCAAGCCTATTATGTGGAAGAGTGCCAAGATCTTTTCCATTTCATGTCTCATCTGAATGATGACAGTGCAGCACTCCCTCAGGATTGGTCTGTTTATATGTTCAAGTCTCGAGTCAGACTTGACCCATAACCTTCTGGTTCAGAGACATGAGTGCTCCCACTGAGCCAAGTTCAGGGCATCCTCCATGACTGACAGTAAGACAAGTCAATCACAAGTAATTCTGTAAATAACCTCAGAAAAAAAACTCTCTAAAAAGTCCCAAATTAACAAAATAGTTTAGGTTATCAAGCAATTAAAAGGCTTAAATAGTTAAAATGCCTCACAAGCTTTGACATTTTTCAACTGAGATTAATGGTTCTAATTATATTCTAATTATATCTATAAAATATATTGCACATATGCAATATTGTAACTGAAAAAACATGCAGAACTCAACAAAGATTACTCCCAGAAATCTTAAGAAAAAGTCTTATTTTTAACAACCCTTCCAATAGGCATTGTTTTTAAAGTTTTCACAAAATATCCTTTGAAAGTCCACTTAGGCCAATTTTGATTATTCTATCACAACTTTAGTAAAAGAGGAATCCTGTTTGTGTGGTCAGCAGCGGAAATTATTTTTTATTTTTAAAAACACAACTTTCACTTTCCTCTCCTGAAGATGGTGACTCATGCTGGTCTGCAGAGTCTGGTCCCTCACCTAAACGCCCATTTTTCAGCTGCAACTCCAGAATACAAGCCAACTATTCTGATATGGAGGAGACAGGGATTTCACTATGGCAAAGTTTGATCCTTTCTAACCTCCTGTCCAAACAAAGCTATTTTCCATTAGGAGTCACTCAATAAAACTAAGGATGCAACTCCTGAATTTAGCCGAGGGCACTTTACTCATTTGCAGTAACCCCTTGGTGCCATGAACTAGGATCATCTAATTCAACAGGGAGGAGTGATTACACCTGGGGACCTGGCAGCCTTACTGCACAGTACAGTAGTGATTCAGAGCATTTATCCTTGAGACATCAGGGGGCTCCCTAAAATGTCAAATGCACGAAACATTTTAAAAATATTTTTGCCTTTTAAAGGAACAATTGAAACCTGGAGGAGCCTCTCCAAATCTTCCACCAGAAGGCACATTACAATGGAAATTTGTGTATTGTATCCCTCCTCTCCCACTCAAAATCAGATGTTATTTCCCTGGCAAGAGTTTGTGGCACCCATCAATGTATCTGGCAGGGCAACTGCAGAGCCAATAACTTCTGTCAATTTGCTCATCCATCAAGGTCCCCTTTAAATATATAATGTAGTTGTTTTTAAAAATGACTATAGCTATAAGTGGGAAAACAGTTAACAGTAAATAGTCTGTGGCTGTTGCTTTGAACTGTGATTTTGACTCGGCTGACCCGATGCAACCACATGTGCATTCCCTATCAAATACAATGTTTCACTAAATGTTACAAAAAATTCCAACGCAGCACCTGTGGCTAAATTCGCAGCAGAGGCTGGCAAGTGATATTTTAAACAAAATCAACAGAAGAGCTTGAAATTATTCCAACGAGAGAAATGTCACATCTACAAGTAATGGCTGTGCTTAATAGTTGAATGGAAACAAGTGATGTACCTTGTACATGTGTCGGCTTTGAGAGGACTCCCCCAAAAACCTGGAAGAAAAATAATTGCTAGAATTGGGCTTTAAAGTGGTTTTCCATAATTTCATGAACTGATTTTCTGATGCACTTGACACGACCCCTGAGAACTGAACCACAGGGCGCTTGACGGTATTGTTCACAATTTTAAATGACGCAAAGCACAACATTCAGTAACGCAGCCAACAAATGTCGACTTCCTCAGGCCGAAATATCAAAAGGGTAATGTTCACTTGAAAAAAAAAATCATCATCCATAACGCAGTCCGCCCGTAAAAACACCCACTTTGCAGCTGAGGTAATTGCGCAGCCCCAAAGTAAAGATCAGGGTTACCCCAAGTATCTCCATGGCGGGGGAAACCCAGCTATAGAAGTCCATGGTAAACTTCTTTGAAAATATAGATAGGAATCGCTCTTCTCTCTCCCTCTGTCCCCCCTTGCATTACTCTTTCACCCTGTGCTGAGCGGGGGGATTCGCTGCCGCTTGTGCCGTGTTTGAGCGGCCGCTCACAAGCGGACAACCTCAGCCAGGCTGCGTGGCGCAATTTGCATTCGGCGTGACCTGAACATTACCTCAGCTCTGAGCAAGTGTGGGCACAACTCTCAGCAATCCGACTCCCCAGACAACCCACTTTCACCCTCCCTGGGTCAATCGTACTTCAACAATTTTAGTTAAAAAGAAAGTCAAGTTGCATTTTATCCTGGTTACCCTCACTCTTGGTGCGCTTCTAGGAGGCAAACAATTAACTAAAACAGCTGTTACTGCCACTTTATGTTTAATTGTTGCCATACAAAGTTCCGTCTAGCCATTTCATGCCCCCCCCCCCGGCTTTGGTGGCTCCTCCACGCCGGGAACGCATGAAAGTGAGCCCGTGGGCTCGGGTGCCATTTCTCAAGCCTCCCTTCCCCAAAGCAGCCCTCGGGGCTCTGTGGCAGCTCCTGCAGGTCGCTGAGGCGAAGGGGAGAGGGATACAAGAAAGTTGCCACCGGCGGCTACACAGTAACGAGCCGGGGGAGATGGAGCCGCCACTCGCTCGAAGCGCTGAAGTGGGGCTTCAGCCAACACCCAGACTCCGAGCCCCGCCAGCGGCTACAAGATGTCAGCTCCGAGTGTGCGCAAGGCAACATTCCGGTTGCGCAGTTCCAGTCTCAGGACTTAGCACAAGTGAAAAAAAAATCCGCTTTACCTGACACAGACAAAACTCCGGCTCTAAAAGTAATCCTGTTTTTTTTTCTAAGCCCCGTCTTCTCACCACCGCCCGGGCGCACACAACAGCTTCTCTTTTTTTGCTTCTCTCTCTCTCCACCTCCTCCCCCCCCCCCCCCCCTCCCTCCCTCCCTCCCTCCCTCACTGTGGCACGATTTGCATCGCCCTATTATATCCAAAAGGACAGAGAAGGAAAAGGGGAGGGGGTGGAAATCTTCTTTAACAGCTACTTTGTCAACAGCGAAAAGACTCGAATTTGGACCATTAAAAAGACAGATTATCTTGATCAAAGGCACGTAAACGTTTTCAGTCTGCACGGAATGGTGCCCCACACTCGCAGTCACTTCACCCGAACAGAGACTGCGGCGCAAAGAGAAAGAGAGAGAAGGGGGGAACAGAACAGAGGGAGGAGAGGGAAAGCAAAGACAGAAAGCAGCAGCAAAAAAAAACCCTCCTAAAGAGCCAGCAATGTAAAGAGGGTGAAAAGGAAGGCAACCAGCTTCTCTTTTTTTTGTGGCATGGCATTTTTTTGTATCAAAATAAGGCGACTGGTGCCAATGATTAGAGGGGGGAGGGGGGGAGAGTACTTAAGCGAGGATTATGTCGTTGGGGTGGATACCTGTGCCAAGTGGTGCCCGCTGGAGTTCGCCCGCTGCCCGTGCGCCTTTGGCGGCTGCCCGGTGCCCCGCACGGTTCCAAAGCTGCAGCAGCTTGGCGCACGGCACCGGGGGTCACCCCTTCCGCCTTTACGCGCCTGTCAAAGCCCCGGGGCTTGCTAGCAAATGCAGAAAGCAATTCTACGTCCAGTCGATCCTTTGTGTTTAAAAAGAAAGGGGGGGGGGGTGCTGTGAAATCCATGCTCAGCTATTTTGCTTATTGCAAAATTGCAATAGGAGGCAAAAATGTTTGTTTGAAAAAAAAATCAAACACAGGCTTTTCCCGCATGCCTTTTTAAATCAACTTTCTGCAACGCGTAAATATAAATCCCCACACACTCGCATTTATATTAATTTGCAGAAATCCCGCTGCGCGCACACACACAGCTCCCGAACCCTGGTTTTGCTCCTCTCTCTCTCTTTCTCCTCCTGCCCCTGTCAGGAGAGAGGCACAGGAGCCAGGGGCGCCATTTTCTGTCAACCCAGTCGAGACGGAAATCCACCGCTCCACAACTTCCAAGTTTGCGATCGCAGCGCGCAAGCAGTAGGCCCCCAAAACCCCGACTTCGCTTAGGTCTCACCTGGGAGGAGAAGGAAGGAAGTGACGGCCCCCTCTCTCTCTCTCTGCTGTCCCGCTCGATTGCAGCTGCCTCTCTTGATATGTGTGTGTGTCTGAGGGAGGTGTGTTGTGAGGGGGTTGGGGGTGGGGGGAGCTTTCCTCTGCTGTGTGGAGAGGCTGCTGACGGCGTTCGAGTTGCGATGGAAGGGGAGGATGTGCCCGAGGTTTTGCCCCCTAGTCCCTCAGTGCGATGTCCGGGGCGAATTAACCAGCGCCGACTGGAAAGAGAGAGGGAGACACACACACACGCCTGGCTCCAGAGTGTGCCGAGCTGGACTGGAGAGATGAGGCTAGCACACACTGAGAGTGTGTGTGTACGTGTTGTGTGTGTTTGTGGAGAGCTGGAGTCCCGTCTGTCAAGGGATTCAGGGACCAGGCAACTGGATGGAGATTGAGTGATTGCTGCTGGGGCTGCCTCCAACCTTTTGTCACACATTCACTATAACCTTGCCTTGCGCAAAAAAAGGTAGACGGAATCAAACATCAGCGAGCAGCCCAGCAGACAGGGTATAATGGATGGGAAGGTTGGGGATTAATACCCTCACTTACCCCTTTGCATCTTCAGAATGAGAGGGACAATTTCATTCTCACCTCTTTAAAATAGTCACTTGATTCCTTTTCTGCGAAAACTAGTTTCATTTTCAGTTGTCCATCAAATCTCAAAAGTAGTTAGTTATTTTTTAAATAAATTGAATGTTTAAAAACAAATTTAGAAATATTCCCAAATCTGTTATTAATTTAGATTATTTTGTTCTGATTTAACCATGATTGAATCTTTGGAGGATTTGAAAAAAGTGCTATTTAGGTGCATATGAATTGTACACACTTTCAACTCGATCCATTACTTCAAAAGTGGAATTCCATCGAAAGTACAGATTCTCGTCAAAAAAAGTAATTCGAAACACCGGAGTTACCTTGTTTTGAAATTTTACTGAGTGAAAGAATTGCTACTAAGTTGGATATTTTAAAATAGTTGGATTTAATAACTAGGCACCTGCCGTTGTCTAAACTCTGGATGATATTTAAAACAAATGAACCTTAAAAGTCAGCATAATATTTACAGTTATATACACTTCATAAAGACAACATGCAAAGCTGAAAAGTCTTCAAAATACAATTTTAAAAAGCCACATCAATTCTCTCATTTGACAATCTAACTTTCAAATTAACTGCCAGTAAAGAGTGGCATCTTTGTGTTTCTCTGAATAAGGTGTTTTGTGGCATTATAGATGTATGATCAGAAGTTTTAATTGATTGTGTAAAGTTGCACATTAAACCAGAATTAGCAGCAGGAATATTCTTTACAAATTAAATATACTTCATATGGATTCTAATTTTTTGGCCATCTCAGTTCTCCCAACAAGACAAAAGTTAATAGCATGGTTTAGCAGCAGACTGGCTAAAATCAGGATGAAGAATTTCACCATTGCATGGAAATGATACAGAAAAAAAAAGAATTCATTACATAATGTTACACTGCTATCAATCCTTGGCCTTTGCCTATTAAGCAAAGAAGTCAAAGTCAATTTAAGTCCTGCTGGGTTGTTGGGCCAGGCATGATCCTGCAACAATGCTCAGTATCAGGAAGATGTACCAGTGCTACTGTTTCGGAAGTTTGAGAACTTCAGTCACTTAACTGATGTCGTCAGCTGTTCTTCGATTCGAGAATGATGCCTACACAGGTCATGATTTTTTGCCATAGCTCTTCATGTCACTGAATAGGCCAATTCTCAACCTACATATCTTTGGGCACATGAGACAGGACATCCCACAAGGTAGCGTGATCCGGAGTGCAGGATTTGCTTCCTTTTCCTTCCTTCCCTGCCACTGCTCTGCCTCATCATTAAGACATTGGGATTCAAAGTGCGATGCAGCTTAATGGACAAAGTTGTCGCCATTCTGAACGACTAATAGCAAGCTCCTCCTAGTCATTAAGGTCAATGCCACCATGCTTCAAGGTGAACTTCAGAGTGCATTTGAAGTACTTAATCATTTAATAAAAGTACAGCAAAATAATTAGTTCTGCAAAGCAAAGGAAAATATTTGGATACACATCATCCTTTTTAATTAGTACAAATGATACAGAAACAAGGACAACCATATAACTAAATGTTTCACTTGGTAGAATCACAATTATATGGAGGAAGAGTGAAACTATCGATAAGATAATGGAATAAGAAAACTATACTAGTTAGCCTAATGGAAAAAGAGCTTGTTAAGTAAGGAAAACTAGTTATTTGTATGGAATAAGTCAATTCTCCTTTAAATAGAGTTTTACTTTTATTTTTTATGTAATTATGTCCTGCAGAATTGGGTATATTGTCTTGTGGTGAATGTGAGAGAAATGTATAAAAACTGGCAGTTTGCATTTAGGATTTAGACTCATAAAGACCTAAGATGTTGAGCCCAGAACTGTGACACATTTGAATTACCAACCAGACATCATCATAAGTATGACTAATTACATGTATGTTTAAGCACTATTGCCTGCAGTGTGTGCTTAATAAACTTATAAACTAATACTCCTGATTTCAACATTTAAGAGCCTTACTGAAAACCTTATGTAAACAATTGGATGCTTTATATATATTGAATGGTCTTGAGAAGGCATCCAATGTTTTTAAATTGAGACTGCATCTCTGCACCAACAGTTTCTGTTATTTATGAACATAGGCTATTCATTTTTACTTAATATACCATGTATCTAATTGCCGATACATCATCACTATATTTCTTTCATGTAATTTATCACCTTGTCTGTACAGACATGAGTTGTGTACTGGATGTGGTTAAAACTTAGTTTGTCATATGTTTAATGGTACAGGAACATTATAAATTCAATTCATATGCTATTACTACATAAAATCTCAAATATTTAATGGAAAAGTGTTTCTACCTTCACCGATCTGATCAAAGTTCATTATCTCAGAAGCTATGGAAGCTTCTAGTTCATCATGAGTTGGAAGAACAATTACTCTCATTTATCTATAATGCAATTTACATACATACTTTGCTTTAAAATGTTTCCTATTTCAGAGCATCATCCTTTAATCAATAAATACGTCTCATTATTTTTAAATGGGTCTACCATCTATCTCATTCCTTTTGGTCATAACCCACATTGCTAACATTTCTACAATTTGGCAGCATGGAGATTGACTCCTGTGACCATTACATGTAAATAGTCAAGCCATTTTACCACTAATGGTGCAGTTTTAATTCCAGACCTAAACTCAGTTCCTAAATATAAAGCAATCACAACTGCAGTCAGGTCTTTTAATCACACATTATCAGTTGAAGAAATCAACTGTTGGAGTATCTTGAAGAAGGAAACAATCCCACTTATCACAGACAGTATTAGATTTGGCATTTCCAAAATAAATCTAGCGGCTGCAAGAGATAAATCATTGCAAGTACTTTTGGTCTACACATAATGTCACAGTCTTAGACAATCTGCAAAGTAGCTCACTCATTGGCATTCAAATTGTGCAAACTGGCATGGCAATTCTTACAGCTGTCACAGTGAGACACCATGCAGACTGCTATACCAGAAATGTGAAAAATAAACAAGAGATCAGTACAGTATATTACTTGGCCATGGTCATTGCGGGAGATTCCCAGGAGGACAAGTCAAATGCTTTAGGAATGTGTTCAAAGCATCCCTGAAGAGGTCAAACATCCCCACCAATTCATGGGAGTCCTGGCTTTGACTGACCAAAATGGAGAAGGTTCATTTGGAAGTGCACGAAACATGTCAAGAGACTTCATTGGGAACACAAAGAGATGAAGTCAAGGTGCCGCGGAGAGCACACAAACCTCCCAACAACTCTTCTACCCAAACTTCCAAGTACCATTTGCCTCACGTGTGGCAAAGTCAGCAGTTCGTGCACTGGACTTATCAGTCATCTCAGAACCCATCAAACCAGAATGGAAGCAAGTCATTCTCAATCTTGAGAAACTGACTAAGAAGATAAAATAGATGAAAAACAAGGCAAACCAGTAATCTGGAATTTGAAGTTGTTTATCTGACAGTCAGGAAGATGCCACCAATATTCTAGCATGGCCAAAATGTGGAATGCTATCTGATCTGGCTTGATCCAGATGGACAGCAATCAGAAAATTGTGCACATAATTTTGCAAATGGACATAGAACAAATCAATAAGAGGCAAAGCCTTCACACTGACCTGGCCTGTTATGACCAAGCGAGAAGGGGTGAACTGGATCCATTCTATTCAACATCCTCGGTCACAACAAAGGTTCAAGTTTCTTTTTCACAGAGATATGCCTTGTCCAAATCAAAATGTATTTAACTACCTAAGCTCTGAGCAATAAGTTTTCTTGAGTCAAAGGAAGAGCAAATTTATTAACCACTAAACCTGAGAAAAATAATAAAAATGTGACGTCAAGCATCCAGTCCCCATGTAGTCATTAGAGCCTATACACAAAACACACACACACACACACACACACAGGTACCAGAAATAAGGAGAGAGTCCAGTAAAAAAGGTAAAGGAATTTACAGTTAAATGTCCTTTGATTGTCCTTGAGGCATAGATTTTAAACATTGTGGCTGATTTAGGTTAGCTGATTTCTTGGTTGCAGCCAGATGTGAAAGATGTTGCAATTATAACAAGATCTCAGTTTGCTGATAGGTTTCTGGTAAAGTTGGCTTCTCGAACTGGGTGATAACCTTATTCCAAAAGAGAGAGGGAGAGAGAGCAGCCCTCGGCTTGTTTCCTCTGTTGAAGACTTTCTTGACACTGTCTGTGCCACTTGCAATCTCTTTAAAGTGGCTGACAGCCTTGCCTTGAAACACTTCACCTGTTGTGTATTTCCAAGCGGTTTTGGGTGTGTCTGTCTGTGGCTGTTGTTTCAATATACAGTACTTTGCATTTTTAATGTCTCTTCCTTAGTTACGAGTTTCGATGGGTGTCTGGATTATAGGAAATGTCTCCTTCTTCATACTCCTGAGGGAGATTTGTTTGTTTCTCACTGTTATCTTGGAATATGGCCTCGCATTTTTGAGCAGTTTGCTCTGCCTCAGTTCAAATTGCAATATTTCCAGTCAGTTGAAAGTTGAAAAATCATATTTTCAAAAATAAAGGGGCATAGCCATGTGACAGGCCAGGCACTGTTTACCAGCCAACTCAGTATTAATGAGCAACAGACCAATTGTGAAACAGCAATTAAATTTGATCAGGACATTAAAACTGCAACATATTTCACTATTACCCAAACATATCAACAGTAAATCTTGGGACTGACTCTTTTCACCTCTATGCAATCGCATGAAGCTCTGAACCACTGAAATAACAGAGAACAAAAGGCATGAATTTTTTGACCTACAAAGCAAAATATATGAATTTTCCCACCATAAGATGCAACACTAATGTTGTCTAATAATACAGAAATTAACACATAACGACATTAGTGTTTGGTTTCTTGGTGATCAGAAGTGATGCAATTCTGAGAACATTCATCATATATTATGTCATCATTAGGGTTATATTGGTTCTTTCATTATTGTTCTTACCTCCTTCACATTATTGTATTTCTCATCATTGTTCTTTAACAAGAATAACGAAAACTTGCATTTATATAATGCCTTTAACATAGTAAAACAACCCAAGGTGCTTCACAGAGTGTTGTTAGACAAAATTTAATGCTGAACCATATGAAGGAATATTAGCACAGGTCAGTTTTCAGAAGCAGCTAAAAAGAAGAGGGAGAGTTTTTGTGCTATTTCAGCACTAGAAGTATCTGAAAGTTTTCTTTATGTTAACAGCAATATGCATGGATTATCCTATCCTTAAGTGACCTAGGTGCCGAAGGCCCATGTTTGCCATAATCGGACTACAGATAGACAGATTTTTGATTCACAAGGAAGGTAAAGTTTATGGGGGCCAGGCAGGAAAGCGGAGTTAAGGCTGCAATCAGATCAGCCATGATGTTATTGAATGGCGGAGCAGGCTCAAGGGGCCAAATGGCCTACTCTTGCTCCTATTTCTTGTTGTGTTATGTTCTACTATAGTTAATTAGTCTCCATGGTTAGGGAATGCAGCCTCTTTGGTAGATATTCTGTGAAGTTGTATTAAAAGACAGATGTTGCAAAGCATACTATAGATATATAGATAATTTTATTCCAAATAAAAGTGAATAACACACTACTAGTAAAGCAGCTATATTGCTTAATCAGTTTCTCAGCCTCGTTCTCTTTTGCTCCGATAAATCAGTTACAATGCTCTGCTGAAACTAATCTGACAAGAGCTAGATTTTCAGTTCTGAGCTACTAAATTCTGTTCCTCCTCCAATTCAGTTACTGGGCAGCTATTGTTGCTCTCTGTTCCAAATATTGCTTCCAAAAAAGTGAAAGTTATACTTATTTAAAAATTTTACATTGTTCTTGTAGTGACAGTTATGAGCATCATTATCAATGGCTAAAAAGTGGTAACTTGAAACTCTTCCCTCAAAAAAAAATGTCCTGCAATTAAATCTTTTCAAATAGAAGTAAGGAGAATCTGAGCAATAGAAATTTCAATTTAAGATCTTCTTTTATGCATTAATGCAGTGAAGGTAATTACTCTGGAAATCAAATGGTAGGAAATTAAAATATGCTACTAATCCACAAAAGTGCAAAGGAATATTTAAAAAAGACCTACGTGAGATTCTTCAACAAAGACTAAAGCTGCCTTTCTCTTCTAAGTGCTGACAGATTTGCAGTATCATTTTCTATTTTTACAATAGATTTCCAGCATTTGAAGTTTTTCATGTTATTGCTAATATAAGGTCTTACTTGTCCCTTCATGTTCTTAATTTTCCTAATGCACCTGCTGTATCTCCATAACTTAACAACTCATCCAAAAATTAAGCATAGGTTGCTAAATTAAGAGAATTAATTAAATGTTATATTTAGTTAAAAGTAGTATTTTCTAGATAAGTGATTAGAGTCTGTATTAATTATTAATCAGTGCCAAATGATTACTCGTTGTCAATACTGAGAAACTTTCTTTAAAAAACACAATGTGGAGGTAAACCTCAGATAAGACAAGGCCAGCAATCAGTAATAAGAAATATTTCCACAACCTAGACTGGTAAGATAGTTTATCGCAATCTCTATCTCTATTCATTGGCCATGGAACATTTTATGCATCAAAATTGGAAGTATTCAACTGGGGAAAATATAGCAGCTGTATCATTTCACAGAAAGATGTTTCAATGAAGAGTTACCACAGAGCAAAATCAGTTTCTTTTTATCTGACACCACTGTGCTTTAAAAGTCTCCAACAAAGCTATTGAGAAATTTGCACAGGTAGCCTCTCCATTGACCCAAAACAGAACACTCCATAGGAAGATGCTGCACTTCTCTAATTCCAGACAGCTTAGGTGCAGATTGAGAATACCCAAGGCTTATGGACTCCAAACATAGGGGTGTGGTTGGAGTTTAACCACTGAAATAGTGGGGAGGTGATGGCGTAGTGGTATTGTTGCTGGACTAGTAATCCAGAGATCCAGGGTAATGCTCTGGCCTGGGTTCAAATTCTGCAACAGCAGATGGTGGAATTTGAATTCAATAAAAACCTATAATGACCATGACACCATTCTCATAAAAACCCATCTGGTTGACCAATGGCCTTTACTGTGCCATCCTTACCTGGTCTGGCCTAGCCTACACAGGAATGTTATTGACTCTGAAATGGCCGAGCAAGTCACTCAAACCGTTACAAGGCCTCAAAAACAGGAATGAAACTGGACGGACCGCCCAACATCAACCTAGGCACCGGAAACAACAATGACAAACTCGACCCTGTCAACACTGCAAAGTGCCCAAAATTGGGACAGCTATCTCACAGACTAGTCAAGCAACAGCCTGACATAGACATCCTCACAGAATCATGTCCATCACCAAGACTGGCTCTGTAGCACCACTAAAAGACATAGCTGCTAGACTAGGTCTGTGGCAGAATTGTACTCAAACATGATATGCAACCTCATAGCCTGGCATATCCCACACTCTACCGTTACCATCAAGCCAGGGGATCAACCTTGGTTCAATGGGGCATGCCAGGAGCAGCACCAGGCATACCTAAAAATGAGGTGTCAACCTAGTGAAGCTATAACACAGGACTACTTGCATGCCAAACAGCATAAGCAGCAAGTGATAGACAGAGCTAAGTGATACCACAGCCAATGGATCAGATCTAAGCTCTGCAGTCCTGCCACATCCAGTGGTGGACAATTCAACTCACTGGAGGAGGAGGCTCCACAAATATCGCCATCCTCAATGATAGGGGAGCCCAGCACATCAGTGCATAAGATAAGGCTGAAGCAATTGCTAGAATCTTCAACCAGAAGTGCCAAGTGGGTGATCCATCTCGGCCTCCTCCAGAGGTCTCCAGCATCACAGATGCCAGTCTTCAGTCAATTTGATTCACTCCACAAAATATCAAGAAACGGCTGAAGGCACTGGATACTGCAAAGGCTATGGGGCTTGACAATATTCTGGTAATAGTACTGAAGACTTGTGCTTCAGAACTTGCCTCGTCCCTAGCCAAGCTGCTCCAGTACAGCTACAACACTGGCATCTACCCGGCTATGTGGAAAGTTGCCCAGGTATGTCCTGTACACAAAAGGCAGGACAAATCCAACCCGGCCAATTCCCGCCCCATCAGCCTACTCTTGATCATCAGTAAAGTAATGGGGTCATTAACAGTGCTATCAAGCGGCACTTGCTTAGCAATAACCTGCTCACTGATGCCCAGTTTGGGTTCTATCAGGACCACTCAGCTCCTGACCTTATTACAGCCTTGGTTCAAACATGCACAAAAGAACTAAACCCCAGAGGTGAGGTGAGAGAGACTGCCCTTAACATCAAGGCCACATTTGACCAAATGTGGCATCATGGAGCCCTAGCAAAACTGGAATCATTGGGAATCAGGGGGAAAACTCTCCACTGGTGGAGTCATACCTAGCACAAAGAAAGATGGTTGTGGTTGTTGGAAGTCCGTCATCTCAGTTCCAGGGCATCACTGCAGGAGTTCCTCAGGGCAGTGTCCTCAGTCCAACCATCTTCAGCTGCTTCATCAATGACATTCCTTCCATCATAAGGTCAGAAGACTGGATGTGCGCTGATGATTGCACAATATTCAGCACCATTCGCGACTCCGCAGGTACTGAAGCAGTCCATGTCCAAATGCAGCAAGACCTGGACAACATCCAGGCTTGGGCTGACAAGTGGCAAGTAACATTCGCAACACACAAGTGTCAGACAATGACCATCTCCAACAAGAGAGAATCTAACAATCATCCCTTGACATTCAATGGCATTACCATCACTGAATCCCCCACTATCAACATCCCGGGGGTTACCATTGACCAGAAACTGAATTGGACTAGCCATATAAATACTGTGGCTACAAGAGCAGGTCAGAAGCTAGGGATCCTGCGATGAGTAACTCACCTCCTGACTCCCCAAAGCCTGTCCACCATCTAAAAGGCACAAGTCAGGAGTGTGATGGAATACTCCCCACTTGCTTGGATGAGTGCAGCTCCCAAAACAGTCAAGAAGCTTGACACCATCCAGGACAAAGCAGCCCGCTTGATTGGCATCACATCCACAAACATTCACTTCCTCCACCACTGACGCACAGTAGCAGCAGTGCGTACATCTACAAGATGCACTCAGAAACTCACCAAGGCTCCTTAGGCAGCACGTTCCAAGCCCACGACCGCTACCATCTAGAAGGACAAGGGCAGCGGATAGATGGGAACACCATCACCTGGCAGTTCTCCTCCAAGCCACATACCGTCCCAATTTGGAAATATATTGCCATTCCTTCACTGACGCTGGGTCAAAATCCTGGAATTCCCTTCCTTGTAGCACAGTAGTTGTACCTACACCACAGGGACTACAGCTGTTCAAGAAGGCAGCTCACCACCACCTTCTTAAGGACAACTAAGGATGGGCAATAAATGCTGGTCCAGCCAGCGAAGCCCACATCCCTTGAACAAATTTTAAAAAGGCTTATCAGTACGGTGATTAGTAAGCTACTTACTGCTTCTCCAACCAACACCCATGTATCCATAAGCACATTGGTTTGTGGGTTTACAAGGAAATAAGTGGAAGAACCCCTAGCCCCTAGGGACAGGTCTATCTTCCCTGCCCCCATCAATAAGCTAGGCTGATTGGTCAATTATCAACAGTACCTGGAATACTGTAGATCAGTGTTCATGTACTAGATAACTGAGTTTAAAATAAAGGGATTCACTCTCCACAGATGCTACCAGACCTGCTGAGTATTTCCAGCATTTCTGTTTTTATTTCAGATTTCCAGCATCTATAGTACTTTGCTTCTGTAAAATAAAGGGTTGACTCATTTGGCAATCTTCAATCTTTGGCATTTCACTTTGGAGTCAGCTAACGTTAATAGGATTTTAGTGGTGTTCTTGAGTGGATTCTAAAGGTTTTATCTTTGAAACAGTTGAAAAGCTCAGAATAATCAATATCTGAACTGTTTCAAGACATTACTATTAAAAACAATGCAAGGGGAATAATAACATTTTTTAAAAAGGTTTTATGTTACATTTCCACAGGGAGGGGGAAGCTCTTGTTATCAGGCGTTTCACATTTTTATTAACTTGGTGCTTTGCCTTTGCAATTGAGGAATCTGAGATGATTGGAAAGAGGTTTCCATGTGCTTGCTGGAAGCACCAAGCCTATCCAGCACAATGCAGTCATGCTCAGAAGTGTTACAACAACACTTTATACGCAAAAACGATGTACCAGCGCAACAAATTGCAGGTGACAGAAATTGTGCTTACCTTGGGAGTTTAATTGTTATCACCATCCTCGTAATACAGGCTTCTGAGTAGAACTCCACAATGGTGGGATTATTGATAATGTGACACGATAAAGTAATAGACTCACATTGTGAACCACACTGTTGCTAATAATATTCTGTTTCATGAAAAGTTTATTTCAATCTAAGTTAGGCCATGCAACCACTTCACAACATTCCTGGATCATCAAAATAACTGACTTCACCTGTTTCCTTGGTTCCTTCATTCTAAATGTATTTGAATTCTGTCAGAACAACACCCTGCACTTATATAGCACCTATAAAATAGTAAAACACCCCAAGACATCTCAAAATGAATACTGCGGTAAAGAAGGAAAAATTAGGAAGTGACCAAAAGCTTATTTCAGAGATGGATTTTAAGGAAGGTCTTAAAGGAGGAGAAAATGGAAAAGCAGAGCTGTTTCAAAGAGGAATTCCAGACTGTGGAGTTTATGCCGCTGAAAGCATGGAGATTAATGGTGAAGCTAAAGGAATGATGAAAGTACAAGTGGCCTGGATCAGACAAAAGGATGATTTAAGGGATGCAAAGCGTAGGAAGTTACAGAGGCAGGGAATAAAGAGGTTACAAATAGACATCATCAAGGGTTGAAAATTTTAAATTTGAGGTGTTGGCGCATTGGGAGCCAATGTTATTCACCCATGTGGGACAAAATATTTACACCAACGTTTTGAATGAACTGAAGTCTGCAGAAGATGGAGAATGGGAAGCTGGCCAAAATATTGTTGGATAATGGAGTCTAGAGGTGACAAAGGAATAAACAAAGATTTCAGAGGCCAAATGGGCCAAAATGGGAATCGAAAGTGGAGAAACAGTATCTATGTGATGAATCAGATATGAGGTCAAAAGTTCAGCTCAGGACCAAATAGCATGCTGAGGATGCATTTATTGTGGTTTAGTCTAAGATAATAACATCTTTTTTTTACCTTTATGCCACTATCAGCACCTTCTATAGCCTTAACACTACCATTAACACTCCCTTTTTTCTGTGTCCATGACGTCTTTGTCAATCTCTCCTTAGCTCCCACCTATCCCTGACCTACTATCTTGTTCCACCTACTCCACCCCCTCTTAAACAGTATAAAATTCATTACGTTTCCATTTCTCTTTAGCTCTGAAAAAGAGTCATACGGATTGGAAACATTAAGTCTGTTTCTCTCTCCACAGGTGATGCCAGACCAGCTGAGTTTTTCCAACATTTTCTGTCTTTATTTCAGATTTATAGCATCCACAATATTTTGCTTTTATCTTAGTGAAAGATAGAACTTGACCTAATCTTTATATACTTAAAAGCATTTATTTACAGAACACATTATGTATCGTGTACCTCCAATCCAAAAACCACAGTTTCAGCCAGCTCCTATATAATATACAAGTGAGCACAGGTGGGTTCTCAGTTAATGTACGCCACCAGAATACAATTTTTTTTATTTGTTCATGGGATGTGGGTCACTGGCTAGGCCAGCATTTATTGCCCATCCCTAATTGCCCTTGTACAGAGGGCATTTAAGAGTCAACCACATTAATGTGAGTCTGGAGTCACATGTAAGCCAGACCAGGTAAGGACAGCAGATTTCCTTCCCTAAAGGGCATTAGTGAAGCAGATGGGTTTTTCCAACATTCAGCAATGGTTTTGTGGTCATCATCAGACTTTTAAATGCAAATTTCACCATCTGCTGTGGTGGGATTTGAGCCCCCATCCCAGGAGCATTACCCTGGATCTCTGGAATACTGGTCCAGTGGCAATACCACTATGCCAACACCTCCCCAACTGATATCCAATTAACAGGTGGCGAGAGTACAGAGTTCATGATGGAGACAAAAGATCATGGCTTCAGTCCTCCCAGTATTTATCTGATGCAAGTTATGGTTCATTTAATATTGAGTGTCAGGCAAGGAGTCTGAGAGATGGTGTGGTCAAATATGTCCAAAGACTATAAAGACGTCAAGGAGGATGAGAAAGAAGAATTCATCACAGTCACAGAGAATGCTAAGAGTTACTTTGCTTTGAGCTGCCTTAGTGTTGTGGGAGTGGCAGGAACCTGAGGGTTTTAAACAAAGATTTCTTGGAGAGATGGGCATGGATTTGAGAGGTAACAACATACTCAGAGCCACAAAAACAAAATACTGCAGATGCTGGGAATCTGAAAGAAAAACAGAAAATGCTGGAAATATTTAGCAGGTCAGCATCTGCAGAGAGAAACAAAGATAATGTTTCAGGTCTATGACCTTTCATCAGAAAAGAAGGAAAATAGAAGTGTGAGAGTTTTTAGGCCAGGAGGGAGAGGGATAGAGCAGAAAGAACAAAAGAGAAGGTCTGTGGTAGGATGGAGGGCAGCTAGGAGAGATCAATTAACATAAGATTTTATGATGCAAAAGCCAAAGAGAATGGTAATGGGCATAGTAAAGAAACAAAGTTTGTGTCCAAAGGCATGAGTGGCTGTAGTAGCAACATGAAGGAATAAAGAAAGAAACAAGCCAATAAAAAAACACATAGAACAAATGGAGGCACAGGTTATGATGCAATGCAAACTTGAGAAACAGCACCTCACCTTTTGTCTTGGCACTTTGCAGCCTTCTGGACTCAATGTTGATTTTAACAACTTTAGATCATAATCTCTGCCTCTATCTTGGGCTATGTGATTTTTTTGTTGTCTTTTTTTTCCGCTGGGCTTGTTTCTTTCTTTATTCCTTCATGTTGCATTCAGATGGCTGTTATATAGCCACTCACACCTCATCTGGACACAGCCTTTGTTTCCTTATTATATTCATTACCGCATATTCAAAAACCTTGGAGATCAAAGATTCAAAATGATCCAGTAGTTAGTGAGGTTGAGCATTTTTCTTTGGATGGGACAGTACCTATGGAGAGGGAGCCATTTACAATGTAATTCAGCATGGATATCAGGAAGAGAATGGTGTGGTCATCAGCTTAGTGCGTATGGGGTCAAGGGAGTAACTTGGTCTCATGAGTGGGATGAGGTTGGACGGGGAATGGAAGAGAAACTAGTGAGATCTAGGGTGGGAAAGGTCTGGGGTCAGTTTGACTGCTTTGGCAAGAGAAAGGGGGGAAAGCAGCAAAGGCACCTGAAAAGTCAGTCCCTATCTTAGGGATAAAGAAATCCAAGAGGTCCTCACGCATGTTGCTAGAGTTGACAGAAAAGGAGTTGGGAAGACGGATTTAAGGAGACGATTGTTAGCAGATCCTGGGATTGCATTTGTCCACCAAGATGGGTGTTTTGGCAGCAGACAACAGGACCCATGACAGCCAGGTTTGGCAAAAATAGCAGTTAGAGTCATTTTAATATCAATTTCCATACTAAAAGTGGCCTATTGCAATTTAGACACCCAGTGGTAGGCCCTTTTCAAAATTGAGTCAGTTAAATTGCAGTACGATCCCATTCTGAGGCAATTATTATCCTGTTAAAACCAGGCCAAAGCAGTCAAACATCAACCCCACTATGGCCGGGAATTTCTGCACCAGTTCGCAGCAGGCGTGGAATAAATTGTGAGAAGGCCAAAAACCGGTTTCAAATTGTCATGAAACTAGTTTGTGATCGTCCACTCCGCCCATCAATGGCGGGCTGTGTTTTCCGCTGCAACATGTCAGCAACATCATTTTAATACATTTGCATCTCATTGTAAGCCCTGCTTGCCAGATTCTTCCCCCCATGGTGGATTACCTGGCCATGTCGGTGGAAATTAGAACAATGTGTTTCACGGTTATGATATAAGCGATGTTCACCTGGTGACCTGCACTTCACTCATCACTTCAAGGTTAGTCCGCCTTCCTTGCATTGCGCAGCGCTCACAGGAAGCACCACATTGCTTTCAGGTGGGTGTCACAGGCAAGTATCGGCCTACCCGACCAGTGGTAAGGCGGGGGTGGCTTTTAATTGGCTGCGGGGTTAGAGCTGCATTGGGGAAAGGGGAAAGAGGCCTCAGCAGGAGAAGGGGCTGCGGGGCTAGGTGGGTACTGGGGGTTATGAGTGGGGAATGCTGCACACAGATACATGACTGGGGGGTGGGAGAGTGGGTGGTATTTGTTCAACAGTGTAAGTGGCCTCAAGATGGGGGATGGGTGAGGTCCACACGGGACATAGGCACATCCACTTCAAAATGTTCAGGGGCTAATAAATGGACATGCAGCAGAAGCGCAACGGGATCGAGGAGTACAAGGGGTGGATGGGGAGATCTGTGAGGGAGGGAAACCTGAATATAAAACTCCTCCGGGACAATGGGGTCAGTTTCACACAGGGAGGGTCCAAGCTGGTCTGGCAGTGAGAGTTCCGCACCGCCATCTTCCACCTTGCAGTGATGGTGCAATGCAAAATTAAAATGAGGAGAAGCTCTGCTGGTGAGGGCTCTGTGGGTGCATTGGAGGGCAGCTGCATGTACTGGTGGGGTGGGGGGTTGATTACACTGACACACAATTGAACTGTGCATTCCCCAATGAGGAGAGAGGCACATCTGAGACATGTTGGGAACCTTTCAATGGCAGTGCAGGGAACCAGGAAAGTGAAGCAATGATGCCCATTCTTCTGAGACTAGTCCCGCAAAGTGGCACTAATCAATTTCCTTGTTTTAACCCCTTGTTTGCTGCATGGTAATTCCCCAAAGTAATAATGAACTCGATAGCAACTGGGCGAATGGACAAGCTGCAGAAGTCTGTTAAAAAGTTGGCGCTGGGTGGTTCACTGAAAAGAAGCCTTAGTCCTGCCCTTCAAATAATCTCATTCCCTGAATGAACATTTACCCTCATGTTTATTCCCAAGAGTGTAGTATTAGAGTGCAGTGACTGAGGCTCCCAGCAACTAGGCTGAAAGCAGCACATCTAAGCACCTCGCCAAAGCAATGCCGTAGCGGTGATCATGTTGGGTGTCGGGGGAGGTGTGGGGCCTTACTATGCACCCCGCACTGACCATCATTTCAGGAGCAAGTACTCTCGACACAGGGACAAAGCCCTTGAACCCACATTCACTGATGAGTCAGTGACAGAAAGAGGACCTGTGGAGACTAATGCTGACACTTGTCTCTTTCTCATTGATGCTGCAGAGAGGAGACCATCAGGAAAATGGAGGCTGGATTTATCGCTGCCTGCATTTATTGCTTATAGGTAGGAGAGAAGAAGGAGAAAATTGCAACAGAGGCGCCTGGATCACCAAAGGGAGGAGCAAGACTTTTATGTCTTGGGTAAATGAGTTCATTGGCCAACCGAACTATAACTGCACGCCTTCCTCTGTTCTCCTCAATCGCTGCTTGCAATCAATAACGGGGAGAGACTGATGTAAGAATAAACAGTGATGGTTTATTGAGACATAGGGCAGAGGACTAGATCATATGTGCTCATTCAGAAACCTCCAGAACTAGGCTTAAAGTTCCCAGTTGCCCGCACAGTACAGTGATTCACCTGTGCTGTCACATGATCAGTCCACTTGCATTCTCTTAATGGGACAGGGTACCTCACTTTACCACAAAGACCTTCAAGACCAAGGGCCAGCAGGGCCTCCTCCAGATGCAGGGGATGAGGCTCACAGAGAAGTTGTGAGTAGGCGGTTTGCAAGACCCAGTGCCTAGAAAAATCACATGTCTTATCTGTAGATGAGCAAAAACCAGTGTTGCTGAATGACTCTGCATGTCCAGGGATCTGGAGACTCACATTTGCCACATTCTCCAGGGATTGGTGTCATTTGCCGGTGCCTGTGAAAGTGACGGCTGCTCTAAACTTTTACGCCAGTGGTTCCTTCCAGGGCTCCACTGGGGACCTCTGTGAGATTTCTCAAGCATCCACACACAAATGCATTCTTGAGGTCACAGAAGCCCTTTTTGCCAAGGTCCACAGTTACATAAACTTCGACAGAGATCAAGCCAGTTAGGACGCCAGAGCACTGGGCTTTGCTGGGATTTCTGGATTCCCACAGATGCAGGGTGCTATCGAATGCACTCATGCGGCTATAAAAACTCCCTGGCAACAGGCACTGCAATACAAAAACAGGGAAAACTACCACTCGCTCAATGTACAGTTGGTCTGCGACCATAAGAAAGCTGTAAAACATGCAGCTTTGTGCTGGATACCCAGTAAGTGTTCATGACTCAAACATCTTGAGTAGGTTGCAGGTACCAGGCATCTTCAAGGGGCAACATAGAATCCAGGGCTGCCGCCTCGGTGACAAGGGCTACCCACAAAGGACGTGGCTGATGATGCCCGTGCGGCAGCCTCAGACTCCTGCAGATAGAAGGTATGACGATGCTCAAGCCGCTGCCCGAGCGTTAGTGGAGCACATCATAGGGATCCTAAAGATGTGATTCTGATGCCTGGACAGATCAGGGGGAGCACTCCAGTACAATCCCCAGAGGGTCTCATGGATCATCATGGCTTGCTGCACGGTGCACAGCCTGGCACTGCAAAGTGGAAAGGACTTGCCAGATGATGAGGTGGAGAAGCTCAAAGATGGTGAGGGTGATGAGTTTGAGGAAGACAAGGCTGCAGGGTAAGAGGTCATAGCATGGGGCAGATGAAGCAGGCATGTGCATGAGGCCCTGATAACCACCAAATTCCACCGGGAGGATGACGAGTTGTAATGAGTACCCTGTTGGACAAGAGCCCTCCATCATGGGCCAGCATGAGTTCCAGCGTTGCTATTCCTCTCATTTCAATCATGCATTTCAATATGAGAGTGAATAGTTACACATAAGGCTCACATTGTCCTGATCCTTTGAAGGGTGACAAACCCTGGGCAGTATGTGTCCTTGCTGGAGGAGGGTGTCCTGGCATCGAATGGCAGAAGGTGCTGCTTCTTCAAGGATCTCTCCAGCATCCCAGTCGCAACAGCAGCCTACAAGAGCCAGGAGCTGTCAGTCGATCCTCAGTGGTCTGCTAGCTGTATGCCTTCAGTGTGACAAGGCTCCTCAAGGAGATCCATCTGAAGCAACAGAACAACACACTCTGTGTAACATTGATGGTGAATCAGGTAATTGGGTCAAGGCAGCAGGTGATGTTCCGCTGCTGTGAGTCCATTTAGAGATGACTCAGCCGTCTGTGGTGCATTCTTCCAAACCACACTGACATCCAGCACTCTCAGTTAGTGATCCTGGGCTGCATTTATCCTCAGCTTGATAAGGATGCAGACCGCCTGAGCATGACAAAGTCAAACACCTGTCTGCCAGACATTAAAATGCCTCCTGTTTAACACAGACATTGTGCCCTCATGGCCAGCCCCAGCCCTTGCCATGTCCAAAATGTAACACACCATGAAGTCCTCAAGGGCACGCATCATTGCAAATAAAGGATACACTTCAGCTTCAGCACATCTTCGCTCTTATCCCATTGCTCCCCAACACATTGTCTAAAACAACCACACGCTTGTACAGCCTGCTCAAAGCCTGTATTGCTGGCTAGAGCGCACAGGTGAGGGGACGCATAGTGCTGCATCCCTAGTTTGTGACAAGAACCTCGTCCCCACAAGACACAGAACTACAAGGAGAGAGACACATAAGGTTGGACATTCGAGCATCAGGGCAATAATGTGGCTGACAGGGGCCGAGCTTCATCACCTTGAGGTGGCAAGGGGCCCCCATTTATTGGTGAGCTTAGCAGATGCACAGTCTGAAAGTCAAAAACATGGTTGGCTGATAGCAAGACATGCGACCTCTGAATATGGGCTCGTAGCATGGGAACCCTACCAAGAGACAGAGAGCCCATGGAGTTGCATGATATATGACCCTTCTCCATGCGTGAACACATCTCTCCTTGTACACTGCATCTTCACCTTTCAAGAATGCAGACGAGATAGGAGAACACCTCTGCTTCAATCTTACACAATCAAGAATAAGCATGACATGACCCTGCAAAGCATGTGAACAAGGTTCATTCCACAAGCACACTTAACATTAAGGTCGAGACATCACTGATGTCAGGAATGATGTGCAAAAGGGACACACATTGTGGTGATATGGAAACACACTACATAGATGAGAGGCCCATGATAGCGACTTCTGCAATTAGTTGGGGAAGGCACTATGGTATCACACCTGATTGACAGCAACACAGCTCATCAGTAAAAGGAGGCATTCACAAGAGGAGATGTGAAATGGGTGCAACTCTATTTACATTTACATTACATACATGTTGTGAACACCCATGTCACCGCTGTGCTCCTAGATCTTTGTAACTTTCCTAACCCTACCGTTAAGTCTTGGCGCTTGCCCGACATCCACAGTGGAGGTGGAGGCAGCCTGCTGACTGCTATGCCCTGTTGTCTCTGATGACGTTGGCAGGCGTCCTCTGGAGCACCGAGACCTAGAAGGCCTGCTTTGAGTGTCCTGCTGTGGAGCAGGTGCACCTTCCTCGGCCTGTGGAGCTGGAGGTGATGGGGTCACAGGAAGAGGGAATTCGGATGGGTCCGAGAGTCCCAGAGTCACCTGGCTGGATGATCCCGAGATGTCCAGCTGCTGGTTCTTCTCCCTATGGATTCTTGAGGGCCCCTGGCTGACTCCTTGAGGATAAGGGACAGCTTGGAGTGAGATCGAGGTGACCTACCTCCCTATCATATTAACATTGATGGACGCCACCAAGAGCTACAGCAATGGAGTGCAGCTCCTGCAGCAGTGCAGGACCAATACCCTGAACCAAGATCTCCATGGCTGCCGCCATCCTGCCAGTATTGACCTCGGTGCGCTGGCACCATCACCTAAGACTGAATACGGACGGACTCCTCCATCGTCCGTTGCAATCTGAGGAATGCAGCTGACATCCCTTCCTGATGTTTCCGTGATTGTCACTGCAGCTCCACCAATTGAATTAGGGCCAAGTCCTGAGGCTCGTCATCAGACTCGGACTCAGCAGAATCGTAGCCTCCAGTAGTCCTCCAAGTGCTGGTGACCTTGGACGCCCCTGCCTCCACCTGCTGTGAAGCAGATTGTGCGCTGTGCTCACTGGATTGTGACCCAGAGGCTGCCCTGGAACCAAGTCTCACCGAGGTGTGTATCTCTGCACTGGTGGAGGGTGTGAGTGAGCCCTGTGACAGGTCTTCAGAGGTGCTGTCCTCAGTTTCCTCATCTGAGGTGTCCTTGGGGCTGGAACTAAGGGCCTGGCTGGCTGAGGGCCTCAGCCACTTGGCGGAAGTGCTTATGGAAGAAAGTAGAGATAATTAGCGCATGGCAGCTGAATAAACAAAAGGACAATGCACTCACAGTCGTGTTGAGTGACGGATGAGTTGGTGCAGGATCCTCATATGGGTGTTTGCCACCAATCTCACCATCGCCACAGGCACGGTCCACATCCTCTCTGGCCAGCTCAATGGTGCGATTTTCAAAGGGAGTGAGAACCTTGAGTTCTGGCACTCCAACACCCCCGTCTGGGACCTCTTCCTTTTATTGTGTGCGAATTTGTCCTGCATAAAGACAGATGGAGAGAGTGTGAGCAAGACACATGCCAGGGTAAAAATGCAGTTTATCATATCCGCTCCTGCACTTAGTACAATGGGGGGAAAATGTCTACCCATTGTCCTGCACACATATAGCATCCTAATCATTTGTAATCACAATCACTGTTCTTTCTACAATGTCTGTTTGAAAGACAAAAAATATGACAGAGATATAATTTTAAGATAAAGTACAAACAGACTTTAACTTCAAATAACCTTGACTTAAATAAAGTTCGCCACCTCAGTAGAAGTACATAGCAAGATTGAGTGAATTAATAATATAGCAATTTCAAAGCATCAAGCAGAATATATTTTAAAGATATCTTATCTAGCTTGTCTACATGTTAGTGCAAAAGTCTAATGATATTTCCATTTGCCAGGTAATAATGCTTCAGTTTCCCCCACAGTGTTGTGGTACCATTTCAATACTGGACTAAATTGGATGTACTGGCTGCAAATTTTAGTTGCGCCATGCCCATATTTTCAACACTATTGACACCACATTGGTTCCAAAATACTGTCACAGTTCTTGTACGTGCTACACTGGTCAACATAGTAGGAAGGGCTTTAGTGTGGGCACTGGGAGCATATGCCAAAAGTATGCAGAGTAGGCAGATTGTGATATCAATTAGTGTGTAATGTTGACTTGGCACCAGTGCTGGCATTTTGGAGCTCCAGCTAACGCGACCTCTAAAACTTCCACACTCGTTCAGCAGGAGGAAGGACCCTCACCCCCACCAGCACCATTTAAAGGGATCATCATTTATTTTCAGGTTTGTTACTGATTGATTTCTTCTGGCTATTGTCGAGTTTGTAGAAGCGTCAAATGGTTTGTAATGTCATTTAAAGCTGCTGAAGTCTACCGGGAATACACCATTCCTATGGCTATTGCTGAAGAACTTTGTCCTGACTTCAAGGTTTGAGCACAGACCACTTGCTCCCAGACATGAGTGCAGCAGTTTATATTGCCCTGGGCCTGCAGCATGGCATGGAGAAACGACAAAGGCTACAGCAAAGGAGGGCAAACTGCTCAAAGACGGAAGGAGGATGGGGAGTAGATTTCTCAGCTAGAGTCGTTATCCACCCAAGGTCTTCAGGGAGTAACTCTCCTACCTCAGTCTCAGTGAGGAAGAGTATGCATGACAACTCTGCTTCACTAAGGAAGTATTCACTGAAATCTGCCACTTGTTGCAGCCAGAACTGCAGCTTGAGAGCAGACTGAGAACATCAGTGCCAGTGGCTGTGAAGCTGACTACGCCCATCAAATTTTATGCATTGGGGTCCTCCCAGTCTGGAGTAGGTGATATTTGCAACATCTCCCAGTTTGCCGTCCATTGTTCCATAAGGGGCAGGGGGTTGGAACATGGTGGGGGGGTGGGGTGTGGCGCGAGGGCACTGAGGCTCAGTATTCCAAGAGAGCTGAATACCTTTAATTTTCTCTTACTGAGAGAAGCAGGCAAAACAAACACGTGGCTTTGCTAGGATTGCAGGCTTCCCCTTGGTGCAGGATGCCATCAATTGCACACATTTGGTTTTGCAGGTGCTGCGTACAAATTCAGAGATACACTGAAACAGGAAGAGATTCCACTCCCTCAGTTGGTGTGTAACCATGTTCAGAGCATCATGCAGGTCAGTGTCAAGTATTTTGGCAGCAGTCTTGATGTTTTCATCCTGTGGCAGTATTCTCAACTACTTGCATTTGAGCTGCCACCACAAACCAGAGGGTGGCTCCTGGGTAAGAAGAGCTATCCACTGACCACCTGGCACATGACTCCTGTACCCAATCCATACACATGTGGGCAGCATGTGCAAAATAAAAACCATGCTGCCACACCAAATGTGATAGGGCAAGTCCCTTTGAATGTGAGTATCTGCAGCTATGATGCTAGCAGTCTAAGCCTTCATGGCAGCAAGCGGACTTCACACGATTTCAGTCTGAGCATCCACTTCAGCACCAAAACATTGAGTGGCTTCCACTTGCATTGCATCATGGATGGGTCCACAAGTGTTCTCATGGAGCTGGCCACCACTTCCACACTGGACAGTACAGACTCCAAACGGTGTCAAAGCCCTATGCCAGGTTGCTGTTGGATTACCCCATGCTCCTTGGCATTGACTACATGTGTTCTGGCTGGCCTGTGAATGCACCATGCATTTCAGTGCGCAATTCAGCCTTCTTCTGTAGGTTGCCCCATCAAAATCCTCATTTGATCCTCTGCAGGAAACTCATATGCAATCTCACCCTCCAGTGAGCTGGCACACATGAGATCTTTGCCCCATTCCCTGGCTGCAGATCACAATGTGCCCTATGTCACACCATGTGCAGATCCTACCTCCAAACTATCCTGTAATGTACGCGTACTGTCAGTATCTGAGCTGGTGGCTGCAATTGTGAGAGTGAGGGACAGTGTTTCTTCTTTATCACTGTCTTCCAATGCTTTCATTTCTTTCTCTTCCACCACTGCATGACCAGGTTGCAGTTCTTGACAATGTGAAAGGGGAAAGACACAAGTGTAGGGTTATGGTGAGGGGCGGGGGTGGGGGGGGGGGGGGGGGGGGGTGACGGGTGGATGGAAAACAAGAAATGCATGCTTACACCATCTGAAACTTGTAAATCAGGGGAGATTCTGGGTTGAGGAGGAAGTGGGATATGAGAAGGAGGATTAGGTATGACCCACAGCCTCAGTCATGGCCGCTGCAATGATGGCAAGCACCAGCTCTTCCTTTGAGGTAAGAAAATGTAGCTGTGCCTATCGCCCCCTGGTTAGATTCTGCTGCCTCTGGTTATCTACCACCTTATCCTGCAAGAGAAAGGAAAGTACTTCCTTGAGTGTGGCGCAGTGTGTGTGGGTGATGTGCCTGTTGTGTTGAATCCCTGGCAGCGTGTGCAAGGTGTGTGATGTGAATATGCACCAATGCTAAGTGTGTGAAGGTGCAGTGAAGCTATGAATGCTAGGTATGAGTTGTGATTAATATAGACTGCGGTACATTGACCAGTGTGTGAGGCTAATGGTTCAGTTGGGATATAATTTTTGAAGATGCTTCATGCTTTGATCACTCGTGTGAGGTTGTTGAACTTCTTACAACGCTGCATCGAGGCCGACACTGCTGACATTAGCAGTGACAGCTAACTGTCTTCTCAGTGCCTGCCTAGAGGAACTCCTGGCCCACTCTGAATAGCAGACATCTCTCCTTCTCTCCACTGCCTGTACCAAGACATCCAGTGGAGGGTCTTAAAACCTTGGAGCATGCTCTGTCTTCTGTTGCAGAATTTACTCCTCTAGCAGATCAGGCACTCAACCGCAGTCACTTCCAGTACCTTCTCCAGCCAGAATGCATTCCCCTTCAAGAGATGGCTGACTTTTAATAAGTAATGCAGACTAGCTTTACATGGTGCTAATGTTACATGAACTTGGGTCCCTTGTTAAGGTGTCCTTTTTTTTATACATTCATGGGGTATGGGCATTGCCGGCTAGGCCTGCATTTATTGCCCATCCCTAATTTCCCTTGAGAAGGCGGTGGTGAGCTGCCTTCTTGAATTGCTGCAGTCCATGTGGTGTAGGTACACCCACAGTGCTGTTAGGGAGGGAGTTCCAGGATTTTAACCCAGTGACGGTGAAGGAATGGCAATATATTTCCAAGTCAGGATGGTGAGTGGCTTGGAGGGGAACTTCAAGGAGGTGGTGATCCCATCTATCTGCTGCTCTTGTCCTTCTAGATGGTAGAGGTCATGGGTTTGGAAGGTGCTGCCTAAGGGACCTTGGTGAGGTCCTGCAGTGAGTCTTGTAGATGGTACACACTGCTGCTACTGTATGTGAGAGGTGGAGGGAGTAAATGTTTGTGGATGGGGTCCAAACAAACAGGTTGTTTTGTCCTGGATGGTGTCAAGCTCCTTGAGTATTGTTTGAGCTGCACTCATCCAGGCAAGTGGAGAGTATTCCATCACACTCCTGACTTGTCCCTTAAGGATGGTGAACAGGCGTTGGGGAGTCCAGAGGCGAATTTCTCACCACAGGATTCCTAGCCTCTGACCTGCTCTTGTAGCCACAGTATTTATATGGTTAGTCCAGTTCAGTTTCTGGTCAATGGTGACTCCCTGGATGTTGATAGTGGGGGATTCGGTGATGGTAATGCCATTGAACGTCGAGGGGCAATGGTTAGATTCTCTCTTGTTGGAGATGGTCATTTGCACTTGGGTGGCATGAATGGACTTGCCACTTGTCAGCCCAAACCTGGATATTGTCCAGATCTTGCTGCATATGAGCACGGACTGCGTCCAGCCACACATCAGCTCATTTACTGCTGGGTTACGTGCTACAATCATTTAAATGAGCAGGCAGCACAAAGTTTGCGTGCTGTCTGCATCAGAAGCAATGGCACTAGCTAATTGCATATCGTGATCCCTGTGACTGTTTTCAGGGACTATCCAATTTTGCCTCCACTGTAATGTTCCACTGCCTTAAATTTTAGCCCACATATATATTTAGAATGCTGCAAAAACATTTTCCTTCTTTAAATAAAGTAAAATATAGATTTCAATTATTCAATCAGGAAGATGGAGAAACACTATGAAGCAAAATCTAAATAGCTAGATGAAATTTGCTTCCATTTCCTTAAAAAAGGATTGACTGAGATAATGTTCATGCAGACACTACACAAAATAATTCATTGCGTGAATTGCAAGATTATTATAATGACAATATAACGGATTGCTTAATACTTATCAATTAAAATATTTAAGTAGCTAGTGGCATAATACTAAAGGAATATGAAGAACAAAAACACATATCCAAGCAGGAGAGATCAGGTGCAAGGAGTCTTATTTTGTGGTCGTCGCTACACCTTTGTTTGGAAGGATTTGAAAGGCATGCAGCAACTTGAAATATTATATTGCCAACATTACAGATGGAAAATGTTGTTTGCATCTCTACTCACATTGGTGTAATACAATGACAAGACTGGTAACACCTCATAGCACATTGAATCGCATTTTATCCAGTCACAATAAAAATGGCCTAACCAGGTTCTCACCATATTTCAAACTCAGGAGACTGACAGAATAAATACAATGCATAAATCAGGAACCACAAAACTTTTGTTTGCACTTACTTTCAATAGCTCTGTTCATGCCAACTGAACTGCATAATGTACCACAGTGCACAGGCCCACATCCCCGGTTCCGAAGGCCACCTCTGTAAGCTGGCACACGGCACATACCAAAAAGCAGTGCAAATTCGTAATGCTGAGATGCCATTTTACAATGATAACCTTGCACTTATGCATTTTTAGATTCTATTAATTTTACAAGCAACACAATACTGCTCTTGCCTATGTTTAACACTTCAGATTGCTTTTAATGAATTGAAGCTTAATTCATGCTTTCTTCAGCAAACGCAATAAAGAATGTACAGACACTGTTTTGCTGCTGTTCAAGGCAACAGGTTATATGGAACTGACATGATTGTGACAGAAGCCGAGAGCATCAGTGCAGTCTAAAGTTTCTCTTTCCACCCTAACACTGTCAAATAAATGCAGTTAATATGTGTATTCTACCTAAGATATGATTAAATAAAATCACGATAAAATGGTATGAAATTCTTTTATATTTGCTTGTCAGTTGAAATATACAGGGCCATAATTCACCAGAAATGACAAACTATAATTTACTTATCAAATTAACATGCAAAAACTTGCTATATTTGTGTGACATCCTCACTCCTCGGTACAAGCTGAGTACTAGCCCCTTTATTATTAATAGCTTAATGTCTTTGTTGTTCATCATGTTCATCTGTTAACATCATCAACAATAAAATCTGCATTTGTATGACATGTTTAGAGAACAGAGGATAATCCCCATATACGAACATCACATGGGACAGACCACTAGTGTCAGAATTTAAAAATACCAATTGCTTTAGAGAATAAGCATGTCAGTGTGCATAATTTAGAGAAGTTCTCTCCATCGTTAAATATTTGTTGCAAGACTCCCCAGACACAATATAATTGCAGACTATTTGCTGATTTGTCCATTACACAAAAAGGGCTTGAGATGTTGATGCTCTTCAAAAAAAAAACAGGGCACAGCACTCGAAGCACTTACTCTCAGCACAGATGCCAATTTAGTGATCCCAATGCTTTCTCTTACAAATTTTGCTATTTCAGTCTTGGCCATATTTCTTAGTGTTGCTAAGCAAAAGAATGCACGGTTGCTAACCAGGAGGCTTTTGCATTCCTTGAATCCAGGTCTCTTGTGATTTGAGGCCTACATTTCCTACAGGCAAGTTAAGCCCCTGATTGATGAGATGCACCTGAACGATTTAAATTGGTCTTGAGTGGCAAAGTGACAAGGTCACAAACCAAAGGCCTGGATTATTACAAACAAAATATGTTTGATTACAAGACTTGTTACTGTCACTTGCTAGTTCTTCAATCACACACAATCAGAAATGAGGAAGAAAACTGAATTTAAACTCAAACCAATACAAAGTTGGATTTTTTTGCATGTTGTCTGAAATCTGAAATCCAAGCAAAAGATCCTCATTGATACTGACATACCAATGACCATTTATCTATGAATATTATCCATTTTATCACATGCATTTCATGGTCAGAGTGAGATCCAGTCATTTTCATTTTGCATCTAAAGTTATGTACTAATAGCATAGTATACCAATTCTAATTTCAGGTCAAAATTAGTGCCTGCTGTGAATACTTCCCTATATGACTCCTTCCAAGCCCATAACTAACTATGATAAATTCAGTGTAAAAGGAACAGAGGGTGCAGAATTTTTAAAATGCATCCAGGAGAATTTTCCTTCTTTAGCCAGTACGACACAAATCTAACAAAGGAAAGGGCTGTTCTGGACTTAGTTTTAGGGAATGAACAGGCGAAAGTTGTATCAGTGGGAGAGCATTTTAGTAGTAGTGAGATTTAGAGTAGATATGGAAAAGGACAAAGACAGAGCAGAAGTAAAACTTTTAAACTGGGGAAAGGCCAGTTTTACAAAGCTGAGATGCGATTTGGCAAGAGTGGACTGGAAGCAGCTACTTGAACATAAATCTGTGTCAGGGCACTGGGAGGCCATTCAAGGAGGAGCTAAGGAGGGTTCAGAATAAATATGTTCCCACAAAGAAAGAAGGGTGGGACTCACAAATCTAGACCCTGCTGGATACCAAAGAGTTACAGAGTGGGATAGGGCAAAAAAAAATAAAGCGTATGTTAGACGCCAAAAGCTCAACACAGTAGGAAGCCTCAAAGAGAATTGAAACTGCAGGGGTAAAATTAAAAAGGAAATAGGAAAGCAAAGAGAGGGCATGAAAAATCTTGACAAGTAAATCAAGGAAAAGAACAAGAGGATAACTAAAGAAAGAGTAGCACCAATGAGAGCAAAAGAGGTAACCTGTGTGTGGCACAGGAATATGGGCATGGCTCTCAATGAATACTTTCTGCCTGGTTGATAAAAGAGAGGGACAAAGCAGACATTGTAGTTAAGGAGAAGGAGTGTGAAATCTTGAATGGGATAAATATAGTGAGGAAGGAAATTTTAAGGTGTTTACCGTCCTTAAACCACCAGGCCAGGACGAAATGTATCCCAGATTGCTGAGGGAAGCAAAGAAAGAAATAGTGGAGGCTCTGATCATCATTTTCCATTTCCCTGTAGCTACATGCATGGTGCTGGAGTACTCAAGGACTGCTAATGTTGTACCTTGGTTTAAAAAGGCGGGGAGGTGTGGAAGAACCTGAGTAATTACAGGCCAATCAGCCTAACCCCGGTGAACAAATTATAGGAAAATCTTCTGAGGGGCAGTAGAGAAGCATGGAGAAATCAAAGACAGTCAGCATGAGTTTGCTAGGGGAAGGTCGTATCTGACTAACTTAATTGAACTTTTGAGGAAGTAATAAGGAGGGTCAGTGAGGGTAGCATGTTTGATGTAGTCTACATTGATTTTAGCTTGGATTCTGACAGGCCCACATGGTAATTTTTTTTTTTAAATCAGGAAATTAAAAGCCCATGGAGCCGCTGTAACTCCTAGTCCTGGACCCATCAGGTGGGGAAAACAATCTCTGAACATCTATCCTGTTGAGTCCTCCAAGAATTTCATACATTTCAATGTGATCATTTCTCATTCTTCTAAATTCCAGAGGATATAGGTCCATTCTACTCAATCTCTCCTCATAGAACAGCCCTCACATCCCTGGAACGAGTTTAATGCATATTTGTGCATCCCCTCTAAGGCAAGTATATCCTTCCTTAGGCAAGGAGACCAAAATTGTACATCAATCCCCTTGCAAAAGAGGCTAAGATACCACTGCCTTTCTAATTAATTACTGTACCTGCATGCTAACTTTCTGTGATTTGTTTACAAGAACCCTCAAATCACTCTGAATACCATCACTTACCTGTCTCTCACCTTTTAGAAAATAATCTACTTTTCTATTCTTCCTACTAATGTGGATAAGTTCGCACTTCCCCACTTCTCCACCATCTGCCACCCTCTTGGCCAAACACTTAACCGTCTATATTCCTTTTCAGGCTCTTGTATCCTCCTCATTGTTTACTTTTCCATCTAGTTTTGTATCATTAGAAAACTTGGATACAGTGCACTCAGTTCCCTAAAATAAGTCATTAATATAGATTATAAATAGCTGAGGCCCAAACACCAATCCTTGTGGCACTCCAGTTAGTTACATTAGTCTACCATCCTGAAAATTACCCATTTAGTTTTACTCTCTGTCTTCTGTCGGTTAACCAATCCTCAATCCATGCTAAAATATTACCTCCAACCCTATGAGCCCTATTCTTGTGTGACAACAGCTTGTGTGGCACCTAATGGAAAGCCTTTTGAAAATCCAAATATACAACAGACACTGGCTCCCCCACTAAGCTGCTAGCTACATGCTCAAAAATCTCTAATAGATTTGTCAAACATGTTTCCTTTTCATAAAATCATGTTGACTCTACATAATTATACTATAATTTTCTAAATGCCCTATTACCACATCCCTAATAATAGATTCTAGCATTTTCTCTACTACTGATGTCAAGCTAACGGGCATAAATTTCCCTATTTTCTCTCTCCCTCCTTGAACAGCTGAGCTACATTTGCTACTTTCCATTCCATGGGGACTGTTTTAGGAACTAGGGAATTCTTGAAGATAAAAACCAATGCATCCACTATCTCTGCAGCCCCTTCTTTTAATAGGTGTAGATCATCAGGTCCCAGGGAATTGTCAGCTCTTAGTCCCATTAATTTCTCCAATATTTTTTATTTACTAATATTTACTTTAAGTTTCTCACTCTCATTAGACCCTTGGTTCCCCACTATTTCCAGAACATTTTTTGAAGACAGACACAAACAGTGAGATTTTCGTGGCCCAATTCGGGCCAGAGTTGAAGTGGGTGACCTGAGAAAATGGTGTCAATGTTGTACAGGCCAGTTGTCTTGGACAGACATAGGCTCCAGGCATCACCTGAACATGAAGGAAACCATGTGTGATTGAAGTTTCCACTATCATTTCGGTTATTATTAACCTCTGTTCCGGCATCAGTGCTTTTCATGAGTGGGGGAGAGCGCAGGCCTCCAACCTCACCTGCTCTCATTATCAGGTCATTTAAAGGACTTAAGGGCTTATTGAAAGCCCAACTCTCGGATGTTTTGGGACTTTAGTGGAGGCAGCCAGCCCTTAGGAACCCTCAGCCATCACACGGACTGGAGGCAGATGTGCAGCATGTCAGAGGCAAGCCAAGAGAGAGGAAAACTTCACGAAGGGTAGTGGCATGCTTTAAGATTGTGAATTATCTATCTTATTTAGAGCAGTACACAATATGAAAAGGATAGAAGGGCTATTGAAGGTGGCAGGAAGGGATATACTGGTGCTAGTCCATGTGGGGGTGTAAACACAAGGAAGAAATGATAGCAAAGTCCTACTCAAAAGGATTGCCTTAAAACTCCAAGGTAGAGGGTGTACAGCAATATTCCCTAAGATAATCCTAGGGCTGGGCAAGGCAGCGAGTTTACAAAAAAAACTGTGCATGTTGTTATGTCCATAAGACATGAGAGAGATCATAAACTTTGTAAATCAAGCTTTACTTTCTGCTGATTTAAAAATGTATTTTGCTGGACCAAAAACACGGCTACTACAGGTCACATGATTTGCATATTGGCTACAGTTCAGGAAAATTCCAACAGTAATTACAGGACAAAGCTCTACACTCATCCTTGTCGAATCTCACCATTTATCATTGTGTGGACCCATTACAATCAATGAAACAAGGGAGCAGCAGATGGCCTGTCTCCCCAACCTGGATTTACAACAAAGAGAGAGCCATCAAAACTCATTATACCTGCGGAGGCGCTAATAGCTACCATCTATCTCCTAAGGTGAACAACGGATTTTGATCAGAGGCATAGGTCATGAGATGTTGCTCATTGATGAGTCAGTTTCAGGTTAACAATCAGTTTCTAAGCTCCTTTGGCCCTTGGAAAGTTTTAATGTTACATTTCTGGACTCCCAGGGCAGTCTGCTGTTAACATCCAGCCTGTCAACGCCATAGCAGGACTCCAGGCTGACACCAAAGCATGCCTCATGTCTAAACCTCCTTGAAGTCTGGTTCTCTGGAAGATTCCTGCCATTGCCTGTAGAGTGAACTAAGTATCTATATATTAATCTCACCTTGCTGCATCATCACCTACTTTGAAGAAATTCAGCAACCCCTGTTTTCAGCTAGCTGAACCTGCCTGAACTTTAACTCCTGCATGAAGGAACCCTCACTAGATTCTGGCATTCCGGATGCTGATATTCACTTGAATTAATATCCATAGCTTTGCTTTTTTGTTTTAAGTTATTCCTAGTTATAGAAGTCATTTCTTTCCTATCTCCTCCTTGTGCGCTGGAGTGTACATGTAGTTGCAATGACGATCATCCGGGTTTGAATGTATGGATAAACAATGCCCTGATCTAACCCTAAGGAGAAGCAGCGGCATTGTGGTAATGTCACTAAACCATTTATTCAGAGGGCCAGGCTAATGTTCTGGGGAGGTGGGTTCAAAACCCACCACAACAGCTGGTGGGATTTAAATTCCGTTAATAAATCTGGAATTAAAAAGCTAGTCTTGGTAACAGTGACCATGAGACCATTGTCGATTGTCATAAAAATCCATCTGGTTCATTAATGCCCTTTAGAGAAGGAAATCTGCTGTTGTTACCTGGTGCAAACTCAGAGCAATGTGGTTGACTCTTAAATGCCCTCTGAAGTGGCCTAGCAAGCCACACAGCTATAATCAAAAATGCTACAAAGTCTATGAAAAGGAATGAAACTGAACGGATCACCCAACATTGGTCTAGGTGTCAGAAACAACAGTGGCAAAACCCAATCCTGTCGACCCTGCAAAGTCATACTCACAGAAACATACCTTACAGACAATGTCCCAGACATCACCATCACCATCCCTGTGTATGTTCTGACCCACCAACAGGACAGGCTCACCAGAGGTGGCGGCACAGTGGTATATAGTCGTGAGGGAATTGCCCTGGGAGTCCTCAACATCAACACTGGACCCCATAAAGTCACATGGCATCAGATCAAACATGGGCAAGGAAACCTCCTGCTGATTACCACCTACCATTACCCCCCACCTACCTCAGCTGATGAATCTTCCATCTTGAACGCCACTTGCAGGAAGCACTGAGTGGGGAACGGGAAAGTACTCTGGGTTGGGGGCTTCAATGTCCATCACCAACAAAGGCTCGGTAGCATCACGACTGACTGAGCTGGCTGAGTCCTAAGGGACATAGCTGCTAGACTGGGTCTTTGGCAGCTGGTGAGGGAACCAACAAAAGGGAAAAATCTCATCCTCACCAATCTACCTGTCATGGATGCATCTATCCATGACAGTATCAGTAGGAGTGAACACTGTACAGTCGTTGTCGAGATAAAGTCCCATCTTCACATTGAGGATACCTTACATTGTGTGGCACTACCACCACGCTAAATGGGATAGATTTTGAACAGATCTAGCAACTCAAAACTGGGCATCTATGAGGCCATCAGCAGTAGCAGAATTGTATACAACCACAATCTGTAACTGCATGGCCTGTTATATCCCCTACTCTACCATTATCATAAAGCAGGGGTTGAACCCTGACTCAACGAAGAGTGCAGGAGGGCATGCAAGGAGCAACACCAGGCATACCTAAAAATGAGGTATCAACCTGGTGAAGCTATAACACAGGACTACGTGCGTGCCAAGCAGCATAAGCAGCAAGCGATAGACAGAGCTAAGCAATCCCACAGCCAACAGATCAGATCGAAACTCTGCAGTCCTGCCACATCCAGTTGTGAATGGTGGTGGACAATTAAACAACTCACTGGAGAAGGAGGATCCACAAATATCCCCATCCTTAATGATGGGAGAGCCCACCACACCAGTGCAAAAGACAAGGCTGAAGCATTTGCAACAATCTTCAGCCAGAATTAACAAGTCAATGATCCATCTTGGCCTCCTCCTGAGGCCCCCAGCATCACAGATGCCAGTCTTCAGCCAATTCAATTCACTCCACATTAAATCAAGAAACAGCTGAAGGCATTGGATACTGCAAAGGCTTTGGGCCCTGACAACATTACAGCTACAACACTGACATCTACCCAGCATTGTGGAAAATCGCCCAGGTATGTCCGGACCACAAGAAGCAGGACAAATCCAATCCGGTCAATTACTGCCCCATCAGTCTACTCTCAATCAAGAGTAAAGTGATGGAAGGGGTCATTAATAGTGCTATCAAGTGGCGCTTACTCAGCAAAAACCTGTTTATTGATACTTAGTTTGGGTTCCGCCAGGGCCTCTGAGCTCCTGACCTCATTGCAGCCTTACTTAACTGGCTGTGGTTGTTGGAGGTCAATGATCTCAGTCCCAGGACATCACTGCAGGAGTTCCTCAGGGTAGTGTCCTGAGCCCAACCATCTTCAGCTGCTTCACCAATGACCTTCCTTCCATTATAAGGTCAGAAGTGGGGATGTTCGCTGATGATTACACAATGTTCAGCACCATTCGCAACTCCTCAGATACTGAAACAGTCTGTGCCATTAGGCAGCAAGACGTGGGAAACATTCAGGCTTGGGCTGACAAGTGTCAAGTAACATTCGTGCCATACAAGATCCAGGCAATGACAATTCCCAACAATAGAGAATCCAACCATCTCTCCTTGACAATCAATGGCATTACCATCATTGAAACCCCCACTATCAACATCCTAGGGGTTACCATTACCAGAAACTGAACTGTACCAGCCAAATAAATACTGTGGCTACAAGGGCAGGTCAGAGGCTGGGAATTCCGGAGAGAGTAACTCACCTCCTGACTCCCCAAAGCCTGTCCAGCATCTACGAGGCACAAGTCAGGAGTGTGACGGAATACTCCCCACTTGCCTGGATGAGTGCAACTCCTACAACACTCAAGAAGCTTGACACCATCCAGGAAAAAGCAGCCTGTTTGATTGGCACCACATCCACCACCTTCAACATCCATTCCTTCCACCACTGACACACAGTAGCAGCAGTGTGTACCATCTACAAGGTGCACTGTATCAACTCATCAAGGCTCCTTTGACAGCACCTTCCAAACCCGCAATCTCTACCATCTAGTAGGACAAGGGCAGCAGATAGATGATAGCAGTCCAATGAGCACAGGAGGCCCATGATGGGGGAGGGGACCTCTCCCCTCCACCACCAGCCACCAGCTCAAGCAATGAAAGCTGCTGAACTGCACACTTGGCGTTGGCTTCTCCCACATCAAGTTAAATCCCAGCAGTGAAGGGAGGACATTAATTGACCATTTAAGGGCCTCAATTGGCCCACAGCCAGGCAGGCAGGCCTCCCGACTCCTCCCCCGCCTGGCAAAATTGTGGCGAGGGAAGGAGAGGGCAGGTGGGCAGGTGCTGGGAACATCATTCCATGGTATGGCACCCACTTTTCCAGCCACTCCCCACCTGCCAACCCACCCCGGGGGTCTAAAAATCCATCCTTATATTTCTTGCTCGATCTCCTGATCTAGCTACCATTTTTTCATATCTTTTCATCTTTACTCTCCTATTTTTTCCCTCTTTATCAATTTCTGGATCATCCTTTCTGATTTTTAAAATCCTCCAATCCTCAGTCTTATGACTGATTTGTCAACATTGTAAGCCTTTATTTTAATCTAACACTATCCTTAAAGCTATAATTAGCTATGCTTGTAGCATGTCTCCTGTGGAGTTTTTATTTCTTAAGGAAATATATATTCATTGAGAATTATGAATTATTTCTTTAAATGCTTGCTATTGCTTACCTATGGCTATATCTTTTGAACTGATTTCCTAATCTACCTCAGCCAACTTGCCCACTTACACCTCCATATTTGGCTTTGTTTAAATTTAAGACCTTAGTTTTTGACTTAACCACATCAGTCTCAGACTTAATATGAAATTCTAAAAATGGTGAAAAATCAATTTGCAACCAATATGAGGAAGCACAAAGACTCATCATTCTTAAAATGTTGTTCTGGACAGGATAGTGAAGGAAGAAACCTTAGGCCTGTTGAAGATCTAGTAGAATGAGGTCATTTTTTTTTCTCTTTTATAGATAAACTAAGGTGGAACAAACATCATCCAAATTTACCTTATGAACTAAATGTTATAAAAGAACAATATGAATTTAGCCTCCCAGCCTGTCAACCATTCTATGCTTGCTACCTGCATATTCAACATTTCTCAATGCTCAAAATGGTTCACTATACATTAGAGTAACTGAACATCCAGAGACAAAACCAATCACACAGAGGAAAATTTTAATGTGACATTATATCTATGGAAAATCTTCCAATAAATTAGTGCACCAAATAAATCAAACTGTGTGAGTTTTGTTTGTGCTTTGGAGATCATATGCAATGATTCCATTTTTTTTGCATAAAAATCAATCAGTGTATTCTCTGAACCAACTCAACTTTTATCTAAGTGTCTGAGCACCTGCGAAAGCCTCAGTTATTATCAGCAGAGAATGGACCCTCACCATGTCTTTTTTCCACATTTATCCATTTCACATCCTCTTTTCATCCCAAACAGCCCATACAAATCTACAACTGTCCGTTTATTAAGACAATAATTATATAGGACTTGTGCCTCTTACGGGTCAAGAAATGTCTTTCTAAGGGAGTAATTAAGCCCCTCAGGGTACAAGTATGTCCTTCCATTTCTTGCTTGCAGTGGTGACAGGTTCAGAGCCCTGGAAAGTGTGTGTGTGCTTTTTATATACCCTGTGGCAAGATGCATGTTCAAATGAAACAGGTCTGTGTGACTTCTTTAAAAATAATTGATCAACTTAAAGGAGTTTTTTTTGTTTCAAAATAGTACAGGCATCATGATTTTAACAAAAATATCTGTTGATAACAAAGAAATCCACCAGCACCCATTCCAATTCTTCCACAACCAATGGAGAACAGACAGAATTGAAAGTTTCAAAAAACCACAAAACTGAATGATTGCATCTAATGCACCAAATTAAATTCCATGACAAAACTGAAACTTATTTGCAAGAATACAGCCTGTGACGTTTAGCATCTCTACTTATCTAAACATTAGCATGGCCTGATTTTATTTGGCTAAAGTTTTGATGTGTAAATATTGTTGAAATTGAATGGCTTAAAGGTTACACTGATCACGAGGCTTTAGCTGAATTTGGCTCCTGACCACTAGTTCACCAATTTGATTTAGAAAATGTTTTACTTGCCTGCCTTTATCTCACTTTATGATATTTTGGGATATAAAATCACAATATGTCAATAATCATACTAAAGTAATAAGTAAAATATAGTACAATTTTAATTCTGTTTTATTTGTAACAACTAAGTGACAGTTTAGCTGGTATGAATCTCACCTCTGAGCTGGAACATTTTTCTACTGCAGAAACCTCAAAGCACAGGAGAAGTACCACCTGTGGTGCCTTTTCAAGATCCTCCAAATTCGATGGCAAGAAAAGCAGTCCAACAGCTGCGTCTTCTCACAAGCCAACAAGCCCAAACACTGAGGCCCCAATCACTCAAATCCAGCTCTGCCCGGTGGGTCATGCCATTCGTATGCCAGACACAAGACTTCCGAAGCAAATGTTCTACTTGGAACTTGGTCATGGCAGGAGACTCACGGGACAACGGTGGAAATGCTCAAAGCATCCCTGAAGAAGTTAATCAAACATGCCCACCAACTCTTGGAAGTGCCTGACTTATGACTGATCAAAATGGAGAAGGTTTATTTCGGAAGGCATCGAGAGACTTTGTCAGGCACACAAAGTGAAGTCAAGGCATTGGAGGGAGAGCACGAGCCTCCAAACAACTCATCTACCCAAACCTTCAAGCACCACTTTTGCCCCGTATGTGGCAGAGTCTGCAGGTCACACCTTGGACTTATCAGCCATCTCAGAATCTATTGAACCAGAGTGGAAGCAAGTCATCCTCAATCCCAAGGGACTGCCTAAGAAGAGGGAGGAGAATATTGTAGGACTTGAACAGATAATCTAGGTTGAAAATCCAGTGTAATTCCGAGGGAGTGCTGCATTGTCAGGGGTGCAATCCTTCAGATGAGATGTTAAAACAAGACCCCATCTACCTGTTCTGGTGGTTCAGGTGGGCATTTCATATCTTCTCATCATTAAGAAGCTGACTACAAAGCTCCAGGCAAAGATTCCTCCTTCAAGCAGCATCGCTCAAAAGAACTTGGGGGTAATTTTTATTTTCAGGGGGGTGGGGGCGTGCAGAACACTTGTGATATCAGGTCAACTGCTCGTTATGCTCCCCGCCTGATTTTCCTTTCCACTGAAGTCAATGTTTGCATATAAGGGTGTGAAAGTAGTAGGGGAAATTTATGGTGTACACCTCCCAAACTCAGTGGGCAGAATTTTACATATGATGTGCGGGTGGCGGAGCCCACACGTCAGCGCTTAAAATGTCGCGTGCTGACGTCGGGCAAGCGTCCCGATGTCAGCGTGCGCCATCGCGATATTTAGCTGGGCGGGCGCACTATGCAGCACGACGCGCGACCCTTAACTCGGCAATCGACGCCAATTTTGAGGCACCCGTGCGATCTTCAGCTCGGCGCATGGGAGCAGGCGGGTAAGTGATTTTTTAACAAAGCTCATCCACAGGCGGAATATGTGGGCTCAGAGGGGTTGTTAATGTTTTATCTGAAGTATTTAATGCAGAAAGTGTTTTAAACTTGCCTGTGTAATTGTTAGCAGTTCAGATCGATTTCCAAAATCTTTCTCTGTACTTTGAAGCTTCAGCTCAGCAGTCTGCAGACAGTAATCATTATCGGGCCTGCAGCTTTCTGGAGGCCTCCTTTTAGCCTGGGTATGGGTTCTGACATCCCCACTGGAGGCAGCTCCTCTGAGGAGGAAGGGAGGGATAGAATAAGGAGGAGGCCAGGACTGGACAATCAGCCTCCAGGGGAGCCACCTTTGGGAGGCCAGGCGCAGGCACAAGGGGCTCAGGGCCAAGAGGTTGTCCAAGGTTGAAGGGGCCACCATCCTGCTGCCAGGGTATACAGGCGGCGAAGCAGCTACCTCAATATGACGGAGGTGCAGTGTTGAAGGAGGCTCCATCTGTCAAGGGAGACAGTCAACTATATATGTCAGATGATCGGCCCTGAGATCTCTCCTAACTGCATGGGTGGACACCCCATGCCAGCGACTCTGAAGCTCACAGTTGCCCTCCACTTCTATGCCTCTGGCTCCTTCCAGGGCTTGGTGCCTCCCAATCAGCTGTCCACACTTGTGTCAAGCAGGTTACAGACACTCTGTTCAGATGGGTATTGACCTTCATCCACTTCCGCTGCAACCAGGCAAGTCAGACACAGTGAGCCAGAGGCTTTGCAGCCATTGCTGGGTTCCCCCGCATCCAGGGTGCAATAGACTGTACACATGTGGCCATCAAGGCGCCAGCAGGTGAGCCCAGTGCCTTTGTCAACAGGAAGGGCTTTCACTCCATGAACGTGCAGATAGTGTGTGATCACAGGATGCAGATTCTGCAAGTTTGTGCAAGGTACCCAGGCAGCTCCCACGACGCCTACATCCTCAGACACTCCCAGGTGTTGGGGCTCTTCAGTGGCTCCAACTCGGCTGGATGGTTGGCTGGTGGGTGACAAGGGCTGTCCCCTCAGAAGGTGGCTCATGACGCCTCTCCGCCATCCAAGAACAGAAGCTGAGGAGCGCTACAATAGGAGCCACGGCACCACAAGGGCTGTGGTGGAGAGAGCCATCGGTCTTCTCAAGATGCGCTTCCATTGCTTGGACCGCTCAGGGGGCGCACCCCAGTACCCCCCGGATCGCGTCTCTGTGATAGTGGTTACATGCTGCGCTCTGCACAATCTTGCGCTGGAAAAAGGGGATGCAGTTGACGATGAAGACCTCGACGCAGTGGATGAGGCTGTACATGATGAATCCAGCAGTGCCTCAGAGGATGAGGAAGCACAGGGCAATGATGAGGGGCAGCACGCCGACCCGCTACTACACCAAGGAGGCAGGGACATCCGAGACACTTTAATCCAACGAACCTTCAGCTAGCTCCACATACATGGATCTGCAGGACCAGCATTGCCTGGCGCTTCCACACGTGGCACTTAGGTGCTACATCTTCCACCTCATCAGCTGCAACTAAAGGCTTAGTATAGAAACATCAATGTTCACTGAAACACTCATGATATGTCTGTGAAACATACAAATGCAGCACAAAGGAAACACCCTCAGCCATGGTCAGAAATGTGGACTTCATTGCCACCAAAATAAACAACAAACATCGCTCTGACGCAGATAATGAAACATTCCCTAATTTAGGGCCAACACCAAATCACCAGTGACAAACCCGTGGAGTGCCTAACGTTTGCGGGTGCTATGTCTTGGTGCCACCCCAGAGTGGCATAAAATTCTGCCCAGTATCATCCAACTCATATCTTACTCACATCCTCACGGATATACTGATCCTATATACTGATAATCATTTAAGTAGAACCATCACACATAGTTAGTGCCTTCAAACACACACTTGGCCTTTTTCTGTTGTAGACCTGGTGAGGCTTGGATACCACACCATGGAGTGGGCATCTTGCCAATGCTTGCTGGCACCATCTCATTATTAATAATCTGGCAGGCACAATTAGCAAAATTGAGGAGATATCTCCAGTAAGTCACTGTACGTGGGTGAGCAATAATGGCAGGATACAACTGCCTGGATGGCCACATGGCTACAATCAATGACTCCTCCACCCCAGTTTAACTTTAACTATTCAATGTGAAAGGCAATGTTAGTATCAGCTAGGCCTACTGAATTAGCAATTGCCTCTCGGCTGCATAGACTAATACTGCAAATGATCCCTATCCTAGTTTGGAAGGAGATAGAGACAGAAAAGGTGAGGGGTAAAAGTCACTGACTTCCACTGATAGTGCCAACCCTACGATGCAGATATCCTTGCAGCATATGGCACAGCTCAGGACTGGCACCCTGATGGCCTAAATCTTGCAGAGTTGGTTTCTTTTGTCATTGTTATATAAGTGTATCCAGGCCTTTAAGATCTATTTGGTGTAGGGCTGCAAACCCTGCAGGATTGGCCTGGAGTCTCCAGGAATTGAAGGTCCATCTCCGGGAGACTGCTGTGTGCAACCCTGGAAAAAATTCGCTGGGACATTAAGAAAGATAGTTTTTAAAAGTACTATCTTTGAATCTTTCTTTTGAATTATACTATCTCTTTAGCAGATATAAAAATATTGAAGATGGGCAGGGGGTGTGGTGGGGTTGGTGGGTGGGGGGGAAGAAAAGGCTGTTTGGCTGACAGTTGAACATCATCCAATTGGGTAATGAATCTTTTTGCTTTCCAATTGGCGTGGGAAGGCAGTGTGTCAAAAGGATGGATATGTTGGCTGACAAATGGCTGGAGTGTGGTCATGTGATGAAACCTCTAGGAATACATTTAATCACAGTTGGCAACCCAATTTAGTGGCATAATATATGTTGGCATATCAGATCAGGTGCCTTCCTTCATCTTGTAGCAGCTTAACCATAAAATAATTAAATACTTTAAAACCATCTTATGTAATTAAGTTTACTTTGCTGGTCTTGTATGCTCTGTGCCTTAGATGCCTTGTCATTCAATAAACTCCCGTGAAAATTTATATTTCCTGTCCCCTCTTTTTTTGGCTCTTCCTCTTTAACAGACATAATATATTTCAGTCTTTCATCTTGGAAAATGGTTTCCTGTTTGTCCTTTTTCACAAGAAAACTAACATGGCTGCTAACATTTTAAAAAATTTATCCATGGGATATGGGCGTCACTGGCTAGGCCAGCATTTATTGCCCATCCCTAGTTGCCCTTGAGAAGATGGTGGTGAGCTGCCTTCTTGAACCGTTGCAGTCCCCGTGGTGTAGGTACACCCACTGTGCTGGTAGGGAGGGAGTTCCAGGATTTTGACCCAGTGACAGTGAAGGAACGGTGATATATTTCCAAGTCAGGATGGTGTGTGGCTTGGAGGGAAACTTGCAGGTAGGGGTGTTACCAGCCATCTGCTGCCCTTGTCCTTCTAGGTGGTAGAGGTCACGGGTTTGGAAAGTGCTGTCAAAGGAGCCTTGGTGAGTTGGTGTATTACAGCTTTTCAAAGGTACACACTGCTGCCACTGTGCATCGAGGGAGCAAATGTTTGTGGATGCAGTGCCAATCAATTGGGCTGCTTTGTCCTGGACGGTGTCAAGCTTTATGAGTGTTGTTGGAGCTGCTCTCATACAGGCAAGTGGAGAGTTATTTCCTGACTTGTGCCTTAAGGGTGGTGGACAGACTTTGGGGAGTCAGGAGGTGAGTTATTCACCACAGGATTCCTAGCCTCTGATCTCCTCTTGTAGCCACAGTACTTATATGGCTAGTCACAGTATTTATATGAAACAAAAACAGAATTACCTGGAAAAACTCAGCAGGTCTCGCAGCATCGGCGGAGAAGAAAAGAGTTGACGTTTCGAGTCCTCATGACCCTTCAACAGAACTGAGTAATATTAGGAGAGGGGTGAAATATAAGCTGGTTTAAGGTGTGGGGGGGGGGGGCGGTTTGGGGAGAGAGAAGTGGGGTGGGGGGGTGGTGTGGTTGTAGGGACAAGCAAGCAGTGATAGGAGCAGATAATCAAAAGATGTCACAGACAAAGGAACAAAGATGTGTTAAAGGTGGTGATATTATCTAAACGAATGTGCTAATAAGAATGGATGGCAGGACACTCAAGGTACAGCTCTAGTGGGGGTGGGGTGGAAAGACTAACATGGCATAAAAGATATAGATTTAAAAATAATGGAAATAGGTGGGAAAAGAAAAATCTATATAAATTATTGAAAAAACAAAAGGGAGGGGGAAGAAACGGAAAGGGGGTGGGGATGGAGGAGGGAGTTCAAGATCTAAAGTTGTTGAATTCAATATTCAGTCCGGAAGGCTGTAAAGTGCCTAGTCAGAAGATGAGGTGCTGTTCCTCCAGTTTCCGTTGGGCTTCACTGGAACAATGCAGCAAGCCAAGAACAGACATGTGGGCAAGAGAGCAGGGTGGAGTGTTAAAATGGCAAACGACAGGGAGGTTTGGGTCTTTCTTGCGGACAGACCGCAGGTGTTCTGCAAAGCGGTCGCCCAGTTTACGTTTGGTCTCTCCAATGTAGAGGAGACCGCATTGGGAGCAACGAATGCAGTAGACTAAGTTAGGGGAAATGCAAGTGAAATGCTGCTTCACTTGAAAGGAGTGTTTGGGCCCTTGGACGGTGAGGAGAGAGGAAATGAAGGGGCAGGTGTTGCATCTTTTGCGTGGGCATGGGGAGGTGCCATAGGTGGGGGTTGAGGAGTAGGGGGTGATGGAGGTGTGGACCAGGGTGTCCCGGAGGGAACGATCCCTACGGAATGCCGCCGGGGGGGTGAAGGGAAGATATGTTTAAGTATTTATATGGCTAGTCCAGTTCAGTTTCTGATCAATGGTAACCCCAGGATTTTTATAGTCGGGGATTCAGAGAAGGTAATTGCCCTGAACGTCAAGGTTAGATGGTTAGATTCTCTCTTGTTGGAGATGGTCATTACCTGGCACTTGTGTGGCGCAAATGTTACTTGCCACATATTGTCCAGTTCTTGCTACATTTGGACATGGACTGCTTCAGTATCTGAGGAGTTGCGAATGGTGCTGAACATTGTGCAACCATTAGCGAACATCCCCACTTCTGACCTTATGATGGAAGATGGTTGGGCCGAGAAAACACCTTTGTGTCGTGGTGATGATAGTCCACTGTGTCCTTTGATGGGGGTTACTCAGGCCCCCCCCCCCAACCACCAACCCCATCCTTACTTCTTGGCTGGTCTATTCATTTTTTTTTAATAAATGCTTGGTGATAACACATTTATATTCTGCTGCCCATATCCTAACTCGCACCCTATCTGTAGTCATGGCCTGCATTGGTTCTGGTATGACACTGCCTTGATTTTAAAATTCTCATTCTTGTTTAAAAATTCTTACATGGCCTCATGCCTCCCTATCTTTGTAACTTCCTCCAGTACTACCATCCTCAGAAATCTCTGTGCTTCTCCAATTCTGCATCTCCAATTGGCAGCCAATACAATCAGGTAGAGTCAACATGGCTTTGTGAAAGGGATTTTGTGTTTGACAAATTTATTAGAGTTCTTTGAGGGTCTCAAGGGCAATCAGGGATGGCAATAAAAATGCTGGTCTATAGCCAGCGACACTCATGTGCTGTGACAGAATTTTTAAATGTAACAAGCAGGGTGGATAAAGGTGAACCAGTAGATGTAGTGAATTTGGATTTCCAAAAGGCATTTGACTTGGGCTTGGAAATGACCTCCCGGCCATGGGAAAAATCCCAGCAGTAGAGGGAGGAGGTCCTTAAATGGTTAAGTACCTGCAGGTGCAGGCAGAGGCAGGTAGGTGCCATGGCGTGCAATTTTATTATATGCCCCCCACCCCCTTGTCTGTCAACACGCTGCCAGTGGAGCATAAAATTCTGGCCCAGAAGTGGTGTTGGGGAGTTGGGGGGAATTAGCCTATTCCCCTCCACTGCCCGTACCAACACTGCTCAAAGAGCTAGGCCTGAGGATTGATTTGTAAGTTTCAAGAGGTAAGGCTCAGACTCATATAGCTCCTGCTATGGTAGGAAATAGAAGAACAAAAGGAATATTGCGCAAATAAAAGTTAACTAGAAAAGAGTAATTTAGCATTGAGATTGCAATCCTTGGTTGTTTTCCTTTAAAGGCTAGATAGAAGGATTTCTATTGTGTGTGCCTGTGAATCTGCACCGTACCATCTCCATTGTCTCAATTTCCTTCTTATAGCATGGAGTCCAAAATAGCATATCATTGCTGTTTATGAGACTTTGCTGTAATTAGATGGCTTCTGCACTAGCAGGTAACAGTTAATAGCAACAGTCTTTGCAATTCAAAACAATTGTTGCGTTTGTGAATTACTTAGATATTTCAGAATGTCATAAAATGTTAACAGAAGTCACCGATTTAAGGTGCTTGGGAAAAGAAGCAATGGTGCTCTGAGCAAAAACTATCTTACGCAGCGAGTGGTTAGGATCTGGAAGGCACTGCCTGAGAGTGTGGTGGAGGCTGATTCAATCTTGGCTTTCACAGAGAATTGAGTCATTGGGCAGAACCTTGTGCTACTCCTGGGAGAAGGAAGCAAGGCAGGCAGAACTTAATTGAGCGGGAGGCCAAAAATCACAAAACTATCCTTCCCTTCTCCTGGCCAAGGTTCAGCTGAGGAGGAATGGGTGCAGGTTGGCCCAGGGCCAGGAGCAGCAGAGGCCAAAGCAACAAGAGGCTGCGGCGCAGAGCTTCAAGGAGGTCAGGATGCAGGCAACTAGGGGCCAGCACAACAGCGAGAATTGGCCCGAAATTGGATATATCACAGTCGCTGCAGGTCTCGGCAGATGAGTGACAGGCAATGCCAGAGGTGCCTTAGGATGTCTGAGATGTGATTAATCACACACATCCACTGTTCCACGAAATCCTGCAAATGCAAGGACTGGGAGGCAATCCAATGCCAGTGGCATTAACGATGACCGTGGCCCAAAACTTCTTTACCAGTGCCTCCTTCCCGTTTGTTGAGGTCCACTTCCAGAGAGCCAGGCAGCAAGAACGTTGGGTTTTGCAGCCAATGCAGGATTCCCACAAGTGCAAGGGGCTATTAACTGCACACAGGGTGCTGAGAGCTCCCTCAGCAGGCTGCATTCATCGAAAGGAAAGGTTTCCACTCATTAAATATTCAGATAGTTTGTGATCACACCAAACAAATCCTTCATGTTTGTGTGCGCTACCCAGGGAGTTCTTATGATCCCTACATTCTCGACCACTCACAAGTGCCTCAAATCTTTGGTCCACCTTGTCGATTGCAGGCTTGCTCATTGGGGACCCAGAATACCTGGCTGATGACACCAGTTTAGAAACTGCAAAGTGCTGCCAAGGAGAGGTACAACGCTACCCATGCCTCAACAAGGGCCACCATTGAGCAGACGATAGGCCTGCTGAAAATGAGGTTCAGCTGTCTGGACCGCTCATTCGGGACACTTCAGTATTCCCCACAGAGAGTTTCCAGGATTGTTGTGATATACTGCGCCCTGTATAACCACACTCAACAAAAGGGGGGATGTCTTCACAGAGGGATAAATGGAGGATCGAGATGTCCCCTCCGATGATGAGGGAGGGGAAGGAGATGGTGATGATGAGGACCAGGTTGTTGCGGATGCACAGGCAGAAGGCATGGCAATGGTGCGACATGGCAGACAAACCCATGACAATCTAATCACTGTCAGATTCCAGGCCGAGTGAGCTACTGATACATTTCTTTTACACTATTGTTTCAATCCTCTGCTGGCTGGGGCTCCCGATTTGGGGGGATATTAGAGTTTACTTTCATTAACCTTGTTTTCTGGTGGTTGAAATAAATTGTACTATTTCATGTTAATTCTGCTGGCATTGCAATCCTTTGCACGTGCCAATCTAAGACGAAACACATCCCACTTGCACCAAATGCAAACAGCAGGACCTGCAAAACACTGCATACTCCCCTAACCTCTGGCGTCTAGAAGTAAAATAGATGCGGGCCTTTGGCCCTAGCAAGCCCAAATACATGCTACACTGGATGCCACATGCACACCTAAATCACCAAGGATACACTCATAGCTCCAAGATAGGTGCCATAGATGGGGGCAATGTCTTGCACAGCTGCACTTGGCATCATAGGAACATATAAAACAGCAGCGTGAGTAGCCATTTGGCCCCTTGAGCCTGTTCCAACATTTACCTAGACCATGGCTGATTTTCTACCTCAACGACATTTCTCCTCATTATCCACATTATCTTTATCATTATCTTTAATAAGTAGAAATCTATCAGTGTCTGTGTTGAACATACTCAATGACTGTGCCTCCACTGCTCTCTGGGGTAGAGAATTCCTAGGCTTTACCACCCTTTGAGTGAAGAAATTCTTCCTCATCTCAGTCCTAAAAGTCATACTTCTTATTTAGAGACTGTCCACTGGCTCTAGGACACTCAACCAGCGAATCATCCTTCCTGCATCTACCCTGTCGAGGTCTATAAGAATTCTGCATGCTTCACTGAGATCATCTCTCATTATTCTGAACTTCAGATAATGCAGGCCCAGTCTCCTCAATCTCTCCTCATAGGACAATCCTGCCAAGCCTGGAATGAGTCTGTGGAACATTGGTTGCACTCCCTCTATGGAAAATATACCCTTCCTCAGGTAAGGAGACCAACAGAACACACAATACTCCAGGTGCGGTCTCACCAAGGCAACTGCAGCAAGACTTCTTTACTCCTGCACACAATTCCTCTTGCATTCAAGGCCAACCTGCCAGTTGCCTTCCTAATTTCTTGATGGGCCTGCATGTTAGCTTTCAGTGACTTATGAACAAGGACACCCAGGTTCCTTTGGACATCAGCGCTTCCCAATCTCTTACCATTTAAGAAATAATCTTCTTTTCTGTAGTTCCTACCACAATGCACAATTCAAATTTTCCCACATGACATTCCATCAGCCATGTTATCATTAGATGTACCCTGTCTAACTCCCCTTGAGGCCTCTTTGCATCCTCCTCACAACACACAGCAGGACACCAGCAAGACATGTGATGACTTGGCTACAGATGCTCAGACAGCAGCCAGAGGGATCATAATGGGGTGAACATGACCTACTGGGTTGCCAGATGTGATCCAAGGCCACTACTTTACAAATGATGCCCACGGTTCAATCCTACACATATTAGTATACTCAGAGATGGTACTACTGATGATGTGACACAATAAATGTTGTATCCATAAGCCCACATCATCCAAGACTGATCAGGAATGAAGTGCAACGCCCTTAAGTGCATGTGACCATTGCAGCAACTAGCAACATAATGAGAATACAACATATATAAATAAAGTACAATTAAACAAATATTTACAAGTGTGTTTCATATATACAATGATTAGTCGCCTGTGCCACCTTGGTGCTCTCATAGTTCCTTAGTCTTTCCTTTTCTATTACCATGCCTAGGTGCAGCCCTGACATCCACAGCTGAGGTGGAGTCAGATTGCTGACTGCTATGGCCTGTTCCTAAGATGGACTTGGCTGTTGTCCTCTGGTAGCCTGAGGCCTAGCGGGTTCCAGCTTGCTGAAGATCTCCTGCACAGGTGCAAACAATGCAGATTACAGAGAAATATTTCTCTGTAATCATGAGGTTCATGCTGCAGCTCACAACTTGATGGAGCAGACCATCAGGGTGCTGAAGATGAGGAGGTGATGGTGTTGTGGTATAATCACCTGACTAGTAATCCAGAGACCCAGGATAATGCTCTGGGGACCCAGGTTTGAATCCCACCATGGCAGATGGTGGAATTTGAATTCAATAAAAATCTGGAATTAAAAGTCTGATGATGGCCATGAAACCATTGCCAATTGTTGTAAAAACCCATCTCATTCACTCCTTTAGGGGAGGAAATCTACTGTCCTTACCTGGTCTGGCCTACATGTGACTCTTAAATGCCCCCTCTAAACAAGGGCAACTAAGGATGGGTTATAAATGCTGGCCAGCGATGCCCACATCCCATGAACGAATAAATAAAATGGTTCAGATGCATGGACCGGTCTGGTGGAGACCTGCAATACAGTCTGCAGAGGGTGTTACGCATCGTCGTTGTCTGCTGTGCTCTTTACAACCTGGCACTCCAACGGGGAGACGAGCTGGCTAAGGAGGATGCCGATGGGGATGGGGATGAGGCTGAGCAGGTCCTCAGAAGCAACGATAAGCTCGCACTGGCTAAACAAGGCATGCGCACTTGGGAGGCCCTCAGAGCTGCTAGATTTGTGGATGATGATGACAACATGCAGTGAGGTGATCCTATTGTTCCTCACATTGCATCTGTGAATGTTTGACTCCAGTCTGGCTTATGGCAGTGCGAATACCCTCTGTGAGAATGCTCCTGTCATGGAGAGGCAGTGGAGGCCTTCAATTGCAGGAAGATGATGACAACATACATTGAGGACACTCCATAAATCTTCACACAGCCTCTGAGAATGTCTGGTCGAGGGCATCTCACTTCTGCTCCGTGATCAGGGTCATATCATAGAGACGCATCCATGAAACTTTACAAGCATCTGATGCTTTGTCCGCCTTCAACACCTTTTTTTTTATTCGTTCATTGGTCCTAGTCTCTCCCTCAAGGGGAAACAGCCTCTCAGCATCTAATGTGTCAAACCCCCTAAGAATCTTATATGTTTCAATAAGGCTGCCTCTCATTCTTCTAAATTCCAATGAATGCAGGCCCAACCTACTCAACTTCTCTTCATAAGAAAATCCCTCCATACCTGGGATCAACCTAGTGAACCTTCTTTAGGCTGCCTCCAACGCCAGTTTATGTTTCCTTAGAAAAGGGGACCAAAATTGTTCACAGTACTCTAGGTGTGGTCTAACTATATAGTATAGTTTTAGCAAGACTTCTCTATTTTTATATAAAGGCAAAAAACTGCGGATGCTGGAAATCCAAAACAAAAACAAAAATACCTGGAAAAACCCAGCAGGTCTGGCAGCATCTGCGGAGAGGAGCACAGTTAACGTTTTGAGTCTGAATGACCCTTCAATAGAACTAAGTAAAAATAGAAGAGAGGTGAAATATAAGCTAGTTTAAGGGGGGGTGGGACAAGTAGAGCTGGATAGAGGGCCAGTGATAGGTGGAGATAACCAAAAGATGTCACAGACAAAAGGTCAAAGAGGTGTTGAAGGTGGTGATATTATCCGAGGAATGTGCTAATTAAGGGTAGAAAGCAGGACAAGCAAGGTACAGATAGCCCTAGTGGGGGTGGGGTTGGGTTTCCATCCATTGTTTTATCTCTACCTTTTAGCCTTTTTTGATTCCTTCACCCCACCCCTTTCTACAGATGCTGCCAGACCTGCTGAGTTTTTCCAGGTGTTTTTGTTTTTGTTCCCTATTTTTATACTCCATTCCCTTTGAAATAAAGGCTAACATTCCATTTGCTTTCCCTATTACCTGTTGAACTTGTATGTTAGCTTTTTGGGATTCATGCACAAGGACTCCCAAATACCTTTGTGCTGCAGCTTTCTGCAGTCTTTCTCCATTTAAATAATATCCAGCTCCTCTATTCTTCCTGCCAAAGTGCATAACCTCACACTTTCTCACATTATATTCCACCTGTCAAGTTTTTGCCCATTCACTTAACCTGTCTATATCCCTCTGTAGACTCTTTGTGTCATCCTCACCACTTGCCTTCCCACCTATTTTTGTATCATTAGCAAACTTAGCGATAGTACATTCACTTCCCTCATCTAAGTCATTAATGTATATTGTAAATAACTGAGGCTCCAGCACTGATCCCTGTGGCACTCTACTAATTACAGGTTGCCATCCCAAAAAGGCCCCCCTTACCCCAACTCTCTGTCTTCTATTAGTTAGCCAATCCTCTATCTATGCTTATATACTACCCCAACACCATGGGCTCTTATCTTATTAAGTAGCCTTATGTGCAGAACCTTATCAAATGTCTTTTGGAAATCAAAATATATTACATCTACTGGTCCTCCTTTATCTATCCTGCTTGTTACCACCTCAAAGAATTCTCATAAATTTGTCAGGCATGATTTCCCCTTCATGAAGCCACTCTGACTATGCTTGATTAGATTATGTATTTCTAAATGCTCTGCTATTACATCCTTTATAATAGACTCCAACATTTTCCCAATGACAGATGTTAAGATAACTGGCCTATAGTTACCTGTTTTTTGTCTCCCTCCCTTTTTGAATAATTGGCCGTTCTCCAATCCTCCGGGACTTTTCCAGAATCTAAGGATTCTTGGAAGATTACTACCAGTGCATCCACTATTTCTATTGCTACTTCCTTTAATATCCTAGGATGCAACCCATCAAGTCCAGGGGACTTACCAGCCTTTAGCCCCGTTAGTTTCCCTAGTATTTTTTCTCTAGTGATAGTTATTGTATTTACTTCCTCCCCACCTTTTGCCCCATGATTATTTAGTATTTTTGGAATGCTATTAGTATTTTCTACTGTGAAGACTGAAGCAAAGTATTTATTCAACTCCTCTGCCATTTCCTGGTTCCCTATAATTATTTTCCCAGCCTCATTCTCTAAGGGGCCTATGTTCATTTTGACCTCTCTCTTCCTTTTTATGTATTTAAAGAAATTTTTACTGTCCGTTTTTATATTACTTGCTAGTTTACCCTCAAAGTTTATTTTCTCCCTCTATATTTTTTTTTGGTCATCTTTTGTTGGTTTTTAAGACTTTCCCAATCCTCTGGCTTACCACTAATCTTTGCCACATTGTATGTTTTCTCTTTCAATTTGATACTGTCTTTAACTTCCTTGGTTAACCATGGTTGGTTTATCCCCTTCCTTGAATCCTTCTTCTTCACTGGGATATATCTTTGTTGACAGTCATGACCTATTTTCTTAAATGTCTGCCATTATTCATCAACAGTCTTTTCTGCTATACTGCTTTCCCAGTCCACTCCAGCCAACTCTGCCCTCATTCCTTTGTAATTACCTTTATTTAAGTTTAGCACAGTTGTTTCCGACCCAAGTTTCTCGCTCTCAAATTGAATGCTAAATTCTACCATGTTATGATCACTGTTTCCTAGAGGATCCATTACTCTGAGATCATTTATTAAATCTACCTCATTACACATTAACAGATCTAAAATAGCCTGATCCCTGGTTGGATTCACAACATATTGTTCTAAGAAACTGTCCTGAATGCCTTCAGATTCCTCTTCAGAGGTTTCTTCAGTGATTGATTGGAGGTCCTGGGCCATGGACTCTGTCGGCTGTTTGGTAGATGTGCCTGCGAAAGCAAGGGGAGATAGTTAGTGCATGGCAGTGGCCTGTGAAAGAGGACACATCACTCACGGCACGGTTGTCTGATGGATGTTGCACTGCTGGATCCTCATTTGGTAACCGCTGGCACCGCCAACCTCACCATTAGCACAGGACTGGTCCAGATCCTCGCCGGACAGCTGGATGGCTCAGTTTTCAAAGTCCATGTTTGATTTCAGGTATTCCATCACCAGTCTGCGACATCTCTCTCTTGCATGGATAGAAATGGAGAAAGATGCCTGCCGAGCCAGATGATAAATGTGCCTGGCTTGTGCAGGTGGTGAGTGGTCCCATGGACGGGATGAGGACAATGACGGTGAGTGTGAGAGAGTGAATGGTGATGTCCCTTGAAGTGGCAGTGAGTGAGGGCACTGTGGATGTGTGCTGGGTTTGTGAGTGTGTGAGTTGAGAGTGATGAAAATGTGACTTACCCTGGCAGAACAGGGGAGATCATTCATCCTCTTGCGGCACTGGGTCAAAATCCGTCAGCGGGCAGCATGCCGTTTTACCCACTCGCTGCCACGCCACGCTTAGTTCTCTTCTGAAGGGCATTGGCACTGGCCACCACTGCCCCCACCTCCCAAGCCAGTTTGGTCATGTTGCTAGCCATCCTGTGTCCAGAGCGGGGGTACAGGACATCCCGGTGGGCCTCCACGGCATCCAGCTGTTGCTCGAGGGATCGTCATTAAACCGGGGGGGCCTGAAGTCTTCTTACCTTTGAGGGCCATGTCTCCCAGTGGTGAGCTGGAAGCAATGAGCGCTGTGCTTGCAGCTGGCCTTTAAACATGGTGCCTGGTGGGATGTAACGGCTGGGTGATGGCAGCAGGTGAATGAGGAGCCCACCTGCCATGGAGACGGTGTGTTTCCTGAGAGTGCATAAATAATGATGCGGGCTAGGGACAATACGGTGTGAAAACCTGCCATCACCGTCGGTGGGCAGCATACCGTTATACCCGTCTGCTGCCGCACTTAGTGCAATTTTGGGAAAATTCCGCCCTATCTTTCTGCACTGGACTCATGAGCTGCTGTGTCTATGATCTTCTGCTCTGCTTTAATTATAAAGTAACTTTGTTCAGCTTGCGGTGCCCTTCCCTCAACATTGCTGTTTCCTGCGGAGCCTCTGACTGACCTACTGGCTCCACTGGTTTTTCAGCTTCAGTTACAATCTGATTGCTGACTGGGCTGAAGGACACCTCTTCTTGCCACTACTTCTGGACTTTATGGTGTTTGGTAACCTCCAGCATTGTCATCATCTTCCTGGACACAACCAATTCTGCACACCCTTGGATCCTCATTAAAACAAAAATACCTCCATCAGTGCATCTTGTCAGGAAGATATAATAATTGTGATAATGCTATTGGAATTTTTGGTAAAGTAGAGAAATAGTGGTGTGTGTGCATGTGTGTGTGACTTAATTAGATTAAAGGCAGCTGGTCTGAAGGCTTTAATGTAAATATGGTAAACATGGGGGAAGTTTAGAATGTAAGGTAAAAGGACATTTGCATTTTTAAATAAACCAGACTAGATTGTTTTCAAAGGAGGGGTGAAATATGTCACCTAACCAGGTGAATTTTAGAAACAGTTTGTTTATTTTTCCCAAAGATTATTGGTAAAACTTAGTGCTATGAGAGGTTTTTATTATCAGGAAGATAAAGTCCAAAGACATAGTGAAACAATGGGAATATGCATTCAAAGGGGAAAATATGTATAATGGAGTGAAGGCTGTGTGTAAGGGTAGGCATTTTAAGATCTTACAAGTGTGAAAAGCCTTCAGCATCTATGCCCCAAGCTGCTGTTTTCAAAGAACTGAAATTAAGAAAACTCACTTTGAATTCGACTTGTTCAGGGTATCATGGTTCTTTGCCTGGGTCTTTTAAAATCTATGTGGCCAGGATTTTTCTCTCATTGGGCGAGTTCAACAGGGGTAAGCGGGAGCAGTCGGGAAGCCAACCACTGCCCGCAATTGGGGCCCAACCATGATTTCACGCTGGTGGGCCAATCAAGGCTCGTCCAGTGAGAAAAGCTTGCTGCAGCGCTCAGCACTGCCTGTGTAGGGGGGAGGAGGGCAAGTGTGCAAGTTTGCGCATGCACACAGGTGCACACAGGAGAAGCTCCCTGAGGCACAGACCTGCCTCAGGGAGATTAAGATTTTGAAAAATTAAAAATAAAGAATTTTAAAATGTTAAAAAACGTGTCCCGTCATGTGACTCTGTCACATGAGCAGGGACATGTTATTAATGAAATTTAAACATTTTAATTTAATTTTTATTTGCTGTTGGATTTATTTGCCCATGGATGAGGTTTCCTAAAAAACCCAAAGGCCGCTTGGCTTTTTCACCTGCCCAACAACCGTAAGGTTGGACAGACAGTGAAAAATTGAACTTGATTCTTACTTTAATTGCTTTAGTAGGCCTTTTAATTGTCAGCGGGTGCATTGCCGACTCCTGCGTGCGCCTGCTGACTGAAATATCACACGAGTGCATGATGACTTCAGGATACTCGCCTGACATCATCGCGCATCATTTTACGTTCGTTCATGCGCCCACCTGACGAGTGAAAAATTCTGGCCTATGTGTCTTACTGTTGCCTTAACGAAAGTGTAACTGGGAGTTAGATTGATTTGGGGATTTAGAAATTATCAAAGTAGCAATTTGTAGACATATGTATGTATTTAAAAATAATTTCTTATTAATAAATGTTTAATCTAGTTTTATAAAACCTATAAGACTTGGTGGTCTTATTATTACTGAATTCAAGGCATGCATCTCGAAATTTATACAAACCGTGAAACAAGTTGTGGCAGTTGTTTTAAGTTTCCCTTTAAGATTTGAACAACTCAGCTTTTACCATCAGCTATGCCATAACAACCTGCATCCTCTGATTCGCTAACCTTCAGTTAGGCTCTGGAATTTCCAACACACTAGTCTCCAAAGTTAAACAACTGTTCATTAGTGTTCCATGCTGACTCCACCATGCCTACATCATCTTTAATCTACCATGAGACCTCTAACTTTAACTCTGGACATACTCCTATTGTCTCCTCCCTTCTCTCCGTTCAGTATTATATTCATCTTAATAATTTCTACATAACAAGGCCTTTGTAACTTGTGCTTTCTGTGTCCATTCATACGCACATTTTGGCTGCCACTCTGGATCCAAGCTTATCACCTCTATTCTGAGACTAGGGAATTAATCATGGAAGAGGACTTGCCAGCGACTTTGAATAAATATTTTGTACCTGTCTTGATGGGTAGAGGATACTAAAAGCATCCCACTAATAGTAGAAAATCAGGAGACAAAAAGGAGGGAGGAATTTTTAAAAATCACTTATCACTAGAGAAACAGTAATAGACAAACGTATGGGGCTAGAGCAGAGGTGGGAAACCTACGGGTACATGGGCCTTTGCTCAATTCCATTCAGCCTGCAGCAAGGTTTCTAAAAATAAAGGCCTATGACAGTTGGGCCTTCAAAATAGCATTTATCATCATGGTTACGAATTTGCTTTGGATAGAAGTGTCAGCTAAATTACTATAATAATATTTAACAATATAATGTTCAAGTTCAGCCATCACATTAAGACAGCGGGTGAGTTGAACATTTCTGTATTCTCTCTAAAAAATCCAAATTAAGTTGATTTTTATGCGTTTGTGGCCCATGACTGATTTTGTCTATGTGTGAATGCCCCGTGAAATGAAAAAGGTCTCCCCCGCCGGACTAAAGGCTGACAAGTCCGCTGGACCTGATGGCCTACGTCCTAGAGCCTTAAAAGAAGTGGCTGCAGAAAGTGGAGATAAGTAACCTTCCAAAATTCCCTAGATTCTAGAAAGTTCCAGCAGATTGGAAAACTGCAAATGTAATGCCCCAATTCAAGAAAGGAGGGATCGAGACAACCTAAAATCTGTCATTGGGAAAATGCTGGAATCGAATATTAAAGTAGTAGCAAAGCATTTAGAAAATTGTCATTCAATCAGAAAGAGTTAACATGGTTTTGTGAAAGGGAAATTGTGTTTGACAAATTTATTAGCGTTCTTTGAGGATGTAATAAGCAGGGTGCATAAAGGGGAACCAGGGGATTTAGTGTATCTGGATTTCCAAAAGGCATTCGATAAGGTAACACATCAAAGGTTACTACACAAGATAAGAGCTCATGTGTTGGAGGTGATGTTTTAACATGGATAGAAGATTGGCTAACTAACAGGAAACAGAGAATTGGGATAAAGGGGTCATTTTCAGGTTGCCAAACTGTAACTAGCTGAGTGCCGCAGGGATCAGTGCTGGGGTCTCAACTATTTACACTCTATATATCATGACATAGGTGAAGGGACCAAGTGTAACGTGGCCAAATTTTCTGAAAGTAGAAAGATAGGTAGGAAAATGAGCTAAGAAGAGGACACAAAGGTCTGCTGAGGGCGGGAACGCAGGTGGAGCAGATACTGAAAATAGCAGTGCTGACCAGTGTGCCGGTTTCCCATTGCTGTTCCTGCCATCCAGGGTTTTGTCAGGGCGGGAAAGACCAAGCCCGGGAACTCAATTATCCAGTTAAAGAAAGCTTTCAGAGGGCCAGCTTGAGATTTTAGTGGGAGTGAACAGGCTGCACGCTGGATCAGGTGCAGACCAGATGCATGGAAGCGACAACAAAGTGGGAAGCCAGTCATGGCCGCCCAAGAAATTAGGTGGGCCACTTAAAAGGGAGAACAGCTGAGAGGGACAGTCAGCCACACAGGTACCATCAGGTATGCACAGTCAGTGGGGAGAATATTCACTACGTGATCGGGCAATGCAGGGGGTGGTCACTGTCCAGGCCATCAGGCTTCTGAAGATGTGTTTCTGGTGCCTGGGCCAGTCAGGTGGTGCCCTGCAGTATTCTCGGGCAAGGGTCTCACACATTGTGGTGGTGTGTTGTGCCCTCCAGAGGGGTCTGGACAACAACAACAACTTATACTTATATAGCACATGTAACATAATGAAACATCCCAAAGCACTTCACAGGACCATTATAAAACAACATATGACACCAAGTCACAGAAGGGCATATTAGGTCAGATGATCAAAAGCATAGTCAAAGAGGCAGGTTTTAAGGAGTGCCTTAAAGAAGGAAAGTGAAGTAGAAAGGCATAGAGGTGTAGGGAGGGTATTCCACAGCTTGGCGCCTAGGCAACTGAAGGCCTGGCCACACATGGTACAGCAATTAAAATTGGGAATGCACAAGAGACCAGAATTAGAGGAGCGTAGATATTTCAGAGGGTTGTGGAGCTGGAGGAGATTAGAGAGATAGGGAGGGGGCAAGGCCATGGAGGGAATAAGGATTAGAGTTTTGAAGTCAAGATGTTTTTTGACTGGGAGCCAATGTCAGCAAGCACAGGAGTGATAGGGGAATGGGACTTGGTGTGAGTTAAGACATGGACAGCAGAGATTTGGATGACCTCAAGTTTATGGAAGGTAGAATGTGGGAGACCAGCTAGAAGTGTGTTGGAATAATTTGATCTAGAGGTAACAAAGGCATGAATGAAGGTTTCAGCAGCAGATGAGCTGAGACAGGGACTGAATCAGGCAATTTTACAGGGGAGGAAATTATAATATTCTTGGTATTGTTAGACTAATACAAAATACTTGATGAGTTTGCAGAGATATGTGAAACAGTCACCTTATTGGAACACACCTTACTGCTCTGACTCACATCTTCCACGAGACTGTATGAGAGACCAAATCATGTGATGTTGCATCACTTCCTCTGATGACATACGAAGTAAACTTTGAGAGACCTGGCCACCAAATGGAGTACCTTGCTCTGACTCAACATTTTGTGGTGCCCAAATGTCCTTGATCTGATTGTTGCAGTCTGTCGTGCCTTAGAACTCACGGAATGACCACTCATATAAATGAGTAAATCATTGAGGTGTCCTCTCTGTTCATAGTGCTGTCTGAGGATGGGGTTGTGTGGCATGTATGCTGGCCATCCTTTGACGCTCTGACCTGAGCACATTCTTCATCAGAATTCTGTTCATCTCTGATTTCATTCAGTTGCTGAGCTGTTGCTGGTAGAGTTGTGGTTGTTGTCGATGCAAAGGGTTAAATCACTTGTTCGGGCCTTGCCACTGGGATGCGGGTCAAAGCATCTGCTGTATTCTGCTGCTTTCCCGGAACAAATTCTGTCCTTGCATCAAACCTCTTCATCCTCATTCTGAATTGTTGTACTCGTGGAGGCACTTTTGCTAATTCCTTAGAATTAGGAGTGTCACTGAGGGCTTGTGGTCTGTCTCTATCTTGAAGGGAGACCAAGAACATAAGCTGCAAACTTCTCACAAGCCCATATTGCAGCTAGTGCTTCTTTTTCTATCACTGCATATCTCTGTTCAAGTCTCTGTCAGTGAATGGGATGCGTAGTAAACTGATCTGTGCCTTCCATCCATCTATATCTGAACAAGTGCAGCTCCCAGTTCCTGTAGAAAATGAATCTGCAGCAATGATAGTGGGCAGCTGGGGGACACCCAGAAGGATAAAACAGCAAAAACTGGAAAATAAGGATACAGGTCCAAAGTGCTTTTTTCCTTCTGGTGAGCTAAAATATCAGGTGATATCAGCATCTCTTCAATTTTCTTAAGAGACTTCAGTTGTGCTTCCTCCCAGCACCATATATTGCCTTGACGCAACTGCTAAGGTAGTGGCTCATTGACGACAGCTAGGTTGGACTTGGTTTACCACACGCATGAATCTGTGGGGCTCAGTCACATTCTGAGGAGCTGGGAACTTCTTGATTGCTCTTGTCTTCTGTGGATCAACTCTGGTACCAGGTGCAGCCACAATGTGCCCAAGGAACTTGACAGTCGACTGTGAAACTTTGCATTTGTTGTTGAGTGTAAGCCCTGCTTCCTGTAGGCGTCACAGCACAGCTCACATTCTAATGTCATATTCTGTCTGAGTGGGTCCATGAATCAGGACAGCATCCATATGACATCTGACTCCATCCAGTCCTTCCAGGATGCCTGACACTGTCCTGTGGAAGATTTCTGGCACCGATGTGATGCCAAAGGATAATCTGTTGAAGAAAAAAACCTCTCAGTGTATGAAGGTTATGAGCAACTTCAACTCTTCATTGGGGGTTAGTTGCCAAAAACCACTATTTGCATCCAGCTTCATGAAGATCAAACTCTCCCAATTTAGTTAAGCTCTCATTCAAAGATGACATATGAGGAACTTCGTGTTCAACTGCTTTGTTCAGTTGTGTAATGTCTATGCAAATTCTGTTAGATCCATTGGGTTTTTTGCACCCAAACCATCTCCAAGCATCAGCTCATTGATTCTGTCACAGATGAAATAACCCCTTGCTTCAACAGAATCAATTTCCTTCTTACTTTTGGCAAGAGTGGGTGAGGAACTTTTCTCAGTGTAAATAGAATCACAGACTGTTACAATGCAGAAAGAAGCTATTCAGCCCATCATGTCTGCACCAGCTCTCCAAATGAGCAATTCACCTAGTGCCATTCTTCTGCCTTCTCCTCGTAACCCTGCAGATTGTTTCTTTTCAAATAACCATCTAGTTCTCTTTGAATGCCTGATTGAACCTGCCTCCACCACAATCTCAGGCAGTGCATCCCAGACCCTAACCACTCGCTGTGTGAAAAAAGTTTTTTCTTGTACCACCTTTTACCAATTAACTTAAATCTGTGCCCTCGGGTTCTCAATCCTTTCATCAATGGGAACAGTTACTCCTTATCTACCCTGCCCAGGTCCCTCATGATTTTGAATACTTCTATCAAATCTCCTCTCAGCCTTCTTTTCTCCAAGGGAAAGAGTTCCAACTTCTCCAATCTATCTTCATTACTGAAGTTTCTCATCCAGGCACGCTGGCTTCTTTTCTGGATGTAGGGTTATGTGGAATGCTGTTTTCAGCTTTCCTAGTCCTGAGAACAGCTGTGGGACTTCAACTCTGAAGTTTTTGGGCTGATCTTCTTGGCTTTGCAGTTCCTCTATTCTGCAAATCAGATGCAAGTCAGTACAGACTTTCCTGCTCAAAAGTGAGCAACTCTGGTTCTGAATCACACACCAATTTTTGAGGTTGGCAGGCTCGGGAGCAGCCGGGAAATGGCCTGCCACCTGCTATTGGCCCCCAACCGCGGTTTCATGCTGGCGGGCCAATTAAGGCCAGCCCGGCGTGAAAAGCGGCTCCTCACTGGTTGGGAAGGGGTGGGCAGGGCCTGTTGGTCACCTGGTCCAATGGCGACCCAGCGGCCAGTTTAAAAACAGCCCAGGCAGCCCCTGGAAGACTGCCACAGAAGAATGTCTCCTCTGCGTCTTCAACATTCAAGTTATGGAATCAAATGCGGCTGGACACGGCAGGCGGGAGGGCAGGTCGGGTGCGCACTTGGCCCCCCGCATTTTGGATGAGTGCCTCACGGTCCTCCTGGAGGAGGTGGCTGCCAGGAGGGACACCCTTGTCCCCAGGGATGGGAGGAGGAGGCCATCGCACCTCACAAAGAGAGCTTGGGAGGAGGTGGCAGCACTGGTTAGCAGCCATGATGTGGTGCGGTGCACATGGATGCAGTGCCAGAAGAGGTTCAATGACCTGCTGTGCTCAGGAAGGATGAGTACCATGTTGGTATGAGTCAGTGTGCAGAAGTGTTAAGGTGTGGCCATCCCTCCATGGATCCCAGGGGTGCTAGAGTCTGAGCGCCAACTGTTAATGATGCCGGAGCTGGCCAAGGGGGTGAGGCCTGGCTGCTTGGACTGAGTATCTTGTGGCTCAAGGGCCATGACTCGGATGTGCCCTGCAAAGTGTTCCTCAGCTGGGATTGGCCAAGCTGCAATGGTGCTGCAGGTAGAGAGTGGACTTGTTCTTTCAGGAGAAGACGAGTCAGAACCAATTAGCGAGGGCACGTACAGGTAGAGGCCCATCCAACCTGCTGCTGCTCACCAGGTTCAAGCAGGATGCCCTTGAGCTGGAGAGCTGGCACACTCCACATGCAACTGGGCGTGGAGTGACAGAGCTGCCAGACAAGGTAAGAGCGCAGCGCACAGAAGTGAGAGTTTTGGATTGTGCAACCATTCTAGTGTAGTTTCTTCATTGATGGGAGCCTTGAATCTGGCGTCCGCATTGATCATTGAAAGATGATGGCACCGTGATGAAGATCTCCATTGTCTCACCAGGGTGCCTGGCATGCACAGTGACAGTGTGATGACTTTAATACATGCCCCTGCTCTCCCTTTTAGATTCGCAAGCAGGCTTTTGCTCTTTGGGCCCCAAAGGGCCACCCCTGATGCCGGAGGACCACCGGGCTTCATTTGCAAATGCGTCACACCTGCTCTCTGAACCAGGTACCAGCACAGATACTAACACCTCGGTGGGCATTAGATCAGTGGCTAGAATGTTGGTACACATTGGTGAGGGCACTTCACACTCACTTGAGGTGCAGGTGGAGGCAGAGAGTGCCCAGGGCGCCGGCAGCTGGAGCACTGCTGGGGGCCAGGATGATGCTCAGTTGAAGGCTGATAATGAGCCTCTGGCATCGTCCATTAGGCGGCAAATGCCGGATGTCCAATGGGATGTGAGGGAGGAGCTGGCGGAGACCAATGAGGGTCTGCGTACCATGGTCTCCGTTGTGGAGGGGTCCATGTGGAGCCTCAGCACTGCGTTGATCCTCATGGTCGAGCACACAGCCTCCTCTGTTGAGAGAGTGGCGACTCTCATGGAGAGGCAGCTCCAGGGACAGAATCAGGGGTTCCTGGGGTTGCGCTCGGACCTGCAAGCCCTCACACAGGCACTGAGCTCAGGTAGGCAGTGCCAGTGTGGGAGATGGATGAGGCACCCAGTATCCCAGCTAGGTGCCTGACTATCAATGGTGAGCAGGGAGATCCAGATCAATCTCACGTTGGTGCACGAGCTGCCTGTTGTTTCTGTGGGCTCCTCTCAGGGCGCTCTGGATGATGGCAGCAGGTCCTCCACCCCTCCGCCAGTGACCATGGCATCTGATGAGGCTGCAATGACTGGGGAGATGCCAGCTGTGGCACTGGCTGCTCCCTCCCAGGTGGGGCCAGCACAGGCTCCACTGACCAGAGGACGACCTCCATGGTCATCAAGGCCAACAAGACAGCAAAGTCAGCAGGCTGTCTCTACTGCCGGTGCCAGCGAGGGGGGAGCACCTTGACGTAACTCTCAGAAACGTAAGTTAAAGGCACCATGAACACAAGAGGGACAGGTCATAGGTGATTTATGTTCATTTATGTTTAGTTTATATGTCTGCTAGTGTGGACATCAATACCAGTAATGGTAATGTCATTATAATTTCAATGTGACAATAACATTAAATTTGCTTTGGCCTGAGTATGCTTCACCTTTATTCTTTCTGGTGTAGGGCACGCCAGTATGTAATACTGTGAGTGGCTCGATACTTTATTGCACAGGCATTGAATGGGCTTTGGGTGCAAATGAAAGGGTCACTTCAGGCATCGGGGATGGAGGCGGCAGCCCTGGCATGAGGTGGAAGCAGATCTTTGGCAGCCTAGCTAAAGGAGCGTTAGATCAAGGCGTTCCTGGTGTCGCTGCCTCCCTGGAGGTTACAGAGGTCGGCCTCCACGCCCTCAGTGTTTCTCTCACCGTGCTCCTCTTCTGACTCACTATTGGATTCATCATCTGTGGCCTGTGCAGCTGTGTCAAGATCCTCTCCCTCCAGTGGGTCCCCACTTGCCAGTGCCAGATTGTGGAGAGTGCAGCATGCAACCACTATCAGTGACACCCGCTCTGGGGGATATTGTAGTGCACCCCCTGAATGGTCCAGGCATCGATAGAGCAGCTTGAGAAGACCTATGGTCCTCTCCACCACCGTCCTTGTGGAGGCATGACTCCTATTATAATGCTTCTCTGCCTCTGTTCTTGGATGGTGGAGAGGCATCAAGAGCCACCTCTTCACTGGATAGCCCTTGTCACCCAACAGCCATCCATCCAGTCAGGCTAGAGAACTGAAGAGCCTCGGTGCCTGGGAGCGTCTCAGGATGTAAGCACATGGGAGCTGCCAGGGTACCTTGTACAGACTTGCAGGATCTGCATCCTGTGGTCACACACTATCTGTGCGTTCATGGAGTGGAAGCCCTTCCTGTTGACAAAGGCACCGGGCTCACCTGCTGGCGCCTTGATGGCCACATGTGTACAGTCTATTGCAACCTGGACAGGGGGGAACCCAGCAATAACTGCAAAGCCTCTGGCTTGATCAGCCTGGCTGGCCTCGTCCATACGGTAAAGAATAAAGGTCAGTACCCGCCTGAACAGAGCTTCTGTCACCAGTTTGACGTAACTGTGGACAGCTGATTGGGAGACTCCACACAGATACCCACTGACCCCTGGAAAGAGCCGGAGGCATAGAAGTTGAGGGCTACTGTGACCTTCAGAGCCACTGGCAGGGGGTGTCCACCCACACAGTCGGAGCTGATCTCAGGCCCAATCATCTGGCAAACAGAGGACACACTCTCCCTGGAGAGGTGGAGCCTCCTTCGGCACTGCACCTCAGACATATTGAGGTCACTGCACCGCCGCCTGTAAACCCTGGCAGCAGGATAGTGGCATCTTCTGCAGCCCCTTCTGCCTTTGACTATCTGCTAGCCCTGCACCCCTTGTGCCTGCGCCTCTCCTCCCACAGGTCACTCCCCTGGAAGCTGCATTGGGACACCCGGCCTCCTCCCCCTTCTGCCCCTCTCCTCCTCCTTAGAGGAGGTGCCTCCAGTGGAGACCACAATCCCCATTACCAGGGTAACAGAAGGCTGTCGGATACCTAGAAGGGTCCACATGGTCTGAATCCTCCGGGGGCCTTGGAGACACCAGTGAGTCCTGAAATGAAGCCTGTAAATAGTAAGAATGAAGCCCTGAACAGAGAAGGAGCTGCCAAGTACCAATAAGCAACCAGCAGCAAATTATCCCCCAAACTTCTCACTACTCACACTGGCAATGCTGCTGACCCTTTTTATCCCGCCCTTGGATGAGGTTTTTGAAATTGTCAGCAGGCCACATGTCCGTTTTGCTCACGTGACGAGTGCGATGTGCACGGGCAACGTAAAATCCAGCTTAATTGCCTTTTCAATGGTCTTAACTGGCCTCATAATTGATGGTGGGTGCGGTTCCGACTCCCACTCGCACCCACAGAGCGAAATATCGTGCTAGTGTGCGATGACGTCAGGACACTCACCTGACATCATCATGTGCTATTTTACACTCGAGCGTGTCGGCCGCACACCCACATGCCCAGCAAAAAATTCTGCCCAATGTTTCTGTGACTTTTTTCTTTCTATATTAGAGGGTTGTTTTCAGTTCTCCCATACCTTGAGTTCTATCCTTCCCGGGGATAGTTTTTTGCATGATGGCTGAAGAGAGCTTCTCTCCAATCACGGTTCCGGATCAGGGAGAACAGAAACTGCTGCACCTTTGTCTAACTTAAAGAGCAGCTTGCTTCCATCAACCAGAATATCAGCACTCCAGTAGCTTCCATTTGGTTCCTGGATCTCTCCAAGGAAAGGCACCTCAATATCATCGATATCACCTACTTCATGAATCTTACCACCTTTCGAAAGCTTCTTTTTGTGTGTATTCTGTGTGGGCTTCTTGCTATGGCACACAGCCTGGAAGTGGTCCATCTTTCTGCATATATGACATACAGGCTCTTTGTCAGGGCAGCTTTCATGCCTGTGTTTTTCCCTGCCACACCAGTTACATTTAGCTGTTGATGGATGCTCTTCCTGTCTCCCCTGCTTTTTAATGATTGCTTTTCCTTTTTTTAATTTTTCACATGCTGTATTGAGTCAGCTGCTTCTGGGATAGGGCTCCCCCTATCACCGTGAACCATAGATTGATTCTGTTCCCTGACCTCAGCTTGTCTGCTCAGTTGGATTGCCTTTGCTAAGGTTCGATCATCTCTTGATTGCAAGTGGTCAGACAAAGGCATCATCCAACACTCCACAGCAATTCAGTCTCCGATCAGTTCACCTTTCAAGCTGCCATACTCACAGTCCTTTGCAAGTCTACACAGGTCATTTATAAATGCATCAACACTACCCCTTTGATGTAGGGTACATTTGTTAAATTTAGCTTGCTCAATAATGGCATTCTTTCTCAGATTGAAATATGTATAAACAACTTTGATTATTTTATTGTATGTGGCTTTCTCCTCATCAATACCTTGCGTGATGAGGATACCATCCACACAGTCACCCATCACTTATAATAGCGTACTGACCTGCTCACTGTTTGCTTTCACAGCGAGGCCCAATGTGGTGCAATATCTGGCAAATCCTCAATACCATTTCAGCCATGCTTCTGTTTGATTGAGGCCTTCAACCTTCTCAAAGTTTTCAGGTAATGGTAGAGAATTCTCTATTTTTCACGCACTGCCACCACACAATATTCTTGATATTGTTAGATGAATGCAAAATATTTAATGAGTCCAAAGAGGTATAGGAAACAGGAACTTTATTTGAAACACATCTAACTGCTCTGGCTTACATCTTCCACAAAACTGTACAAGAGACCAAATCATGTGATGTTGCATCACTTCCTGTGATGATGTACACAGTATATGGTTAGCATATTAAACAATTAGAATTAACCCATTAACAACCCAAAATTCAATATAACACATTATGCCACAGAAGGAGGTGGTCTTAGTGATGGGGTGAATATGAAGTTGGCAGCTCATCTCAGGATCAAATATAACATCAATGTTGTGAACAGACAGTTTTAATCTCAGACAGGTGCCAGGGAGAGGAATGGAATTGGGAGCTGGAGAAATTGAAGAGGATGATGCGTTTGCTTGATGCAGTTCATCAGAGGAAGAGGAGGAGCAAAACAGGAGGAGGAGGAAGATGCAGAACAGAGAGGGGTCCTAGCTGCTTGGGAGGTGGCTGGGCCTGATGCAGGTCTTGAGGGTCTTGTTAGGATGCTATCAAAGTCAGGGGTCATCTGATCCAGTCATATTTCAGTCGAACCCTTCCAACTCAGGAGGATTGCACGGTCTGGAACTCACTTTGAGTTCCCTATGAGAACACTTGCATTGAGGATGCAGCCTGGAATAGATCCGCTCTTGCCAGCAATGAAGGATTCACATATGTCCAGAGGTCTCGCTGACCCCCTTCAAAGACCATTGCTTCCTTTCATGACTTCTTCCCTCTTTTCCAGTCTCTCCATTAAATAATGGAAGCTCACACAACTGGCATCATATGTCAATATTTACAGTGTGTTAGGAAAGTGAAAAAGTGCACATTTAGAAGCCAAACAAACCCAGTGCTCTGCCCAATGTGGTGGCCTCTGCTCTTGGTCATTTCTATGCAGCATTTCCCTTGTGACCTCGGATGAGGTGGGGAACAGCCTGCTCACTTGTGTCTGCTTGCAACTGAGATGCACGTGGTGGTCATCATCACAGGGTCCTGCTGCATAGATGATCCCTCAGTCAGAGGCGCTAAGCTGGACAATGATAATGATGCTGATCCGTGATGGGTGGCACCTTCATCCCCCTTGGTGCAGCCTCAGTCTTTGGACGGTGCTCTGAATGGCTGGAGGGGGTCACCAGCTGGGACACAACTGGCATTCACTCCAAACATCTCTGTGCCACCAATGCCACTGACTGGTTCATGATCCAGAATATAGCATGCATTCTGTGCATGTTAGTATACTGCTCTGCATCCACTTTGAGTGCTGCTGCATATGGCTCTCCATGAGGTTGGGCACTCTCTCAGTGGAGGAGCTCATGTATTCAAAGTCCTGAGCCAGGGTGGTACACATGAGCTGGATGGACTCCTCCATTCTCAGCTCATGCCCTTGCTTTGTCTCAGGAAACTCTGACATGTGATAACACATCGGGTTGCTGTTGGTCTAGGTAGAGCCTCTACCCTGTGACTCCCGAGGCCCTGCACTTGTGCCGAGCTGAACATGACTGTAACAGACAGAAAGACAGAGTTAACGTTTCGAGTCCGCATACGGATTCAAAACGTTAATCTCCACAGATGCTGTCAGACCTGCTGAGTTTTTCCAGCATTTTTTGTTTTTGTTTCAGGTTTCCAGCATCCGCAATATTTTGACTTTATCTGAACATGACTGTGTCAGTCCTCCTTCCTCTAAGTGGAACTGCCCATATTGCCTCTGCCTCTCTTATCTCCTCCTGCTCACTCTTGGCCTGCTCATTATCCAGTGCCACCCTAACTAAGCATGCACGAGGTCCCCCCAAGATGGCTGTATCTGATCTGGTGGAGGGTACGTGTGTAAGATGTAATGGTGCTGGCTGTGCTATTTCAGTTTTTTGTGATGGCCCTGGTGCCCTTACAGTACTCATGCATTGCCCTTTCACAAGAAGAGAGGGAGAAACAAGAAAAGATCATGAAAACTAGCCTTTGGGAGCAGAAGCCTCTGCAGAGTTGAGGTTTCCTAGTGCAGTTTAGTTTTTGGCAGGCTGCCTGACAAGGAAGATTGCAATATCTTTTCACCCCCTCCACCAGGAAAGCCCACCTGCCCTTCCCAGACTTGCTCCTGCAGGGCCACTCTTGCGATTTTCATGGCTCTCCCCTCCATGGCAGTGACAATGGAGAGCTGCAGCAATCCTCCTCCAGTCAGAGTCCTTGCCCTGGCACTGTGCACCCTTTCCTCCTGAAAGATCAAAAAAGAAAGGGATAAGGAACTACTAGTCTCTAAGGCCAAAGCCTGCAGCCCATTGGCATAGGAAGCTTCATGTATCAGTATTGGTAGGTCCTGAGAAGCACCATGTCTTAGGCCCTCACTGAGGGGTCGGTAGATACCCTGGGAACCTCTTTGCTCCTATGTTCAGGAGTATCATGTGCACTCAGCTTCCTCAGCTGGTGTGGCTGCTGGAGGTCTAATAGCCAGAGGCCTGTCCTCAGTGCCTGGCATCGCACCCACCTAGCCAGAGCCAATAAGGTCATTAAAATTTTTCTTTCCCTGCACCCAGTTCTTCCTGACTGTCTGCAGATGGTCTCAGCCGCCTCTTTCCAATCCTGCTTTGTTTGGTAAGGTGGTCTCCTGCACCCTCCCTCCTCTCCCTCAATGCCTCCAGCAGGAGCTCAAGGCCAGCCTCGGAGGATTAAGGGGCAGCTCTGCCGGGTTTCTGCCTCTCACCCTCGAATCCCTGGTGTATCCATTCTTTCAGCCAAATGGCTGGTGTAGTAATGGCTGCTATGATGTGTTGGAATCAAGCCCACGCTTCTTCAGTCCCGCTTCCATTCTCACACTGGTGGCCACCATTTGGCTCTCTAACCTGCCCTCTAATCAACAAATTGCGGGCTGTGGCCTTGGAGGGAGAAACTTGCCCAACGAGTCTGCAAAAGGATATAAATAGTTTAAGTGAGTAGACAAAAATTTGGCAGGAGTAGAAGGTAGGAAAATGGGAGGCTAACCACTTTAGAAGGAAAAATAAAAAGCAAAATATTATTTAAATGGAGAGACTGCAGAATGCTGCAATGCAGAGGGATATGGGTTTCCTCGTACATGAAACATAAAAAGTTAGTTTGCTAGTACAAAAATTAATTAGAGAAGAAAATGGAATGCTGGCCTTTGTTGCAAGGGGGATGGAGTATAAAAGTAAGGAAACCTTGTATTATAGACAGGAATGAGAGAGAAATGAAACTCCTATTCCTTTCCCTTCCTGACTGTAATCAGTGTGTTTTTGAAATGGAAGATGTGGGTGTTTCTTAACCCCTGAGTGTATGGTCAATTTGAATAACCAGCAATTCACTTTCCACGGGTTTAAATAAATAACATTATTTATTTACACATTTACCCCAAAAATCTAATGCTATGTCACTCATTCACCACTCTCACACAAACACACACATGCACATTAGAGGAAAATACAATTAAAGAGGATAGTGCACTTTTACAAATTACAAACAAAAGGAATAGTATGTAAGTCACATAATTGGCTCAACTTGGTGCATGCCTCTTGAAGTGTAGCTAGGTGAATTCACTGATCAAAGTCATACATCAAAGTCATTGTAGGATTCCCTCAAAGAGATGGATGTTTCAGCAGGTCACAAAATTAGTTGCTTGTAGTCTTATTACTAGGAGGTTGGTTTTCAGCACTGGTGGACTTGAAAAGGAACAGGCTTGGAGATCTTACAATGTTACAGTCGTCACAGATGTTGCTGCCTTTGCAACTGTTGCTGTTTCTTGCTGTGCTGTTTGCAGTCTGATTTGTTTCTCCCTGGTGTTTGGTGAAATAAAATTGGTTTTCTGAAGTCATTTCAGTCAGATGACCGCTGATTGATACTTCTATTGTTTATCCAGAATGATTTAAAGTTAGAAGTCATTGTTACACAATGGGAAATGGATGATGGCCAATCACACCTACTTATGAAGAACAGATTTCTCTACAGCTCTTTGTTAAGTTTTGATTTTAGACATAGTGAATCTGGCAGTCCACGGATTTTGAGTTACAGGTAAGTCCACAAACAATAGGAGATGTGAGTTCCACAATGCTTTTCATCTTGGCTGTCCATTCAGGGCAGGCACTCCACCTATGGTTATTCAAATAGGAACTTTCCAGACACTTGAGATACTTCTGAGTCTGTGCAGAAATTGCAAAAGTCACCCGGCCCTTAGCAGCCTTTTCATGTCTACTTTTAAAAGAAGGCAGTTCCAGAAAATTCTATACTGAATACAATTCCTGTTTAAAATTATGAATATAACATGCCTTTACTGGGTGTGACACATGCTACAACAGTACACAGCATTATTGGTGAGACCACACCTAGTACTGAATACAGTTTTGGACTCGTTATTTAAGGATAGATGTACTTGTTCAGAGAAGGTTACGTACATACGAACATATAAATTAGGCCAGCATTTGGCCATTCAGCCCCTCAAGTCTGCTCAGCCATTTGATAATATTATGGCTGATTTTGGCCTTATCTCTACTTTCCTGTCTACCCTCTGTACCCTTTGATTCCCTTGTTAATCAAGAATCTATCTACCTCAGCCTTAAAAATATTCAATAACCTAGCCCCCACTGCTCTCTAGGGAAGAAAATTCCACATACCAACGACCCTCTCAGAGAAATTTTTTTTCCTCATTTCCATCTTAAATTATTTTTAAACTGTGTCCCCTAGTTCTAGTCTCTCCCACAAGGGGAAGAGACATCTTTTCAGAATCCACCCTGTCAAGTCCTCTCAGGATCTTATATGTTTCAATAAGATCACTGCTCATTCTTCTAAACTCCAATGGACACATGCCCAACCTGTCCAACTTTTCCTCATAAGATAACCCCTTCATCCCAGGAATCAGTCAAGTGAACCCTCTCTGAATTGTTTCTCATACAATTATATCTTCTTTTCAAATAAGGAGGCCAAAACTGTACACAGTACTGCAGATGTAGTCTCACCAAATGTACAACTGTAACAAAACTTCACTACTTTTATACTCGATTCCCATTGTGATAAACACCAACATTCCATGTGCCTTCCTAATCACTTGCTGCAACTGCATACCAACTTCTGTGATTCATGTACCAGGACACCAGGATCCCTCTGTATTAGAGTTTGGCACTCTCCACTTAAATTATATATTGCTTTTCTATTCTTCCTGCCAAAGTGGACAAGTTCACATTTACCACATTATACGCCACTTGCCAATTTTTTTGCCCACTCACTTAACCTATTTGCAGACTCCTTATGTCCTCTTCACATCTTTTGTATCTTTGTGCAATTTGCACCTTTACCAATCACACATTCTGACACTTCATCCAAGTCATTGACACAGATTGTAAACAGTTTTGGCATCAGTAATGATCCCTATGGCACTCCTTTAGTCACAGCTTGCCAACACAAAAATGGTCCATTTACTCCTACTCTCTGCTTCCTGTTACCTAACTGATCCTATATCCATGCTGATTTGTTACCTCCTACACCATGAGCTCTTATTTTGTGTAGTAACCTTTGATGTGGCACCTTGTCAAATGCCTTCTGGAAATCTAAGTACACCACATCCACAGGTCCCCTTTTATACACGTTGCTTGTTACTTCTTCAAATAACTCGAATAAATTAGTCAAACACAATTTCCCTTTCAAAACACCATGTTGACTCTGCCTGATTGCATTAAGATTTTTTAAATATCCTGCTATAACTTCCTTAATAACAGATGCTAGCATTTTCCCAATGACAGATGTTAGGCTAACTGGCCTGTAGTTTCCTGCTTTCTGTCTCCCTCCTTCCTCGAAGAAGGGAATTTCAATTTTTTAAAATACTTTTGATTTCTCGGATGAAAGGGCTGTCTTATGAGGAAAGATTGAGCAGGCTGGACCTATCTCATCAGAGTTTAGAGAACGAGTGGTAAGTTTATTGAAACATAGGAGATTCTGACGGGGCCTGACAGGGTAGATATTGAAAGGATGTTTTGTCTTATGGGAGAATCTAGAACTGGTGATTTGTTTCAGCGTAAAGGTTTACCCATGGGATGATGAAGGTGAGGAGGAATTTTTTCTCTCAGGGGTTTGTGAATCTTTGGAATTCTTTACCCATAGCAGCTGTGGAGGCAAGGTTATTGAATATATTCAAGGCTAAGATACACAGGCTCTTGAACTATAGGGAAGTCAAGGGTTATGGAGAACAGGCAGGAAAATAGAATTAAGGCCAGAGATTAGATCAGCCACAATCTTATTGGAAGGTGGAGCAGGTTCAAGGGATCATAAGGGCTGTTCCTGCTCCTATTTCTTAAGTTCTTATTTTCATTCTTTTTTCTACACCATTTTTCTTCTTTTCCAGGAGCCCTCTATTGTTTCATTATGCATTCTTTCTGATATTGTGCTCTCCCAAATCCTTATTCCAACCCTTTAGTGCTCCTTGACTTTCTTACTCTCCTGTCATCCCAGGCGATGCCCTCTTAGATAAGCCGACAATTTCCCACTGCGCCTCTCTTAGAATCATCCAAAGAGTGCATCAAGGTGTTCAGCTCCTTATGACAGTGACACTACCTGGCCCATCTTATTTTCTCACTGACCTTCCTGCCTAGCATATCCATTGAGGATTAATCTTGCCAATCTCTTCCTCATCCAACTGACTCCTTCCAGTGCTGACCCTGTGGACTGTGCCAGCAGATCAGCTAACACCACTTCTCTCTAGGTCCCTCCAAAATGCCCATTCACTTGTGGACAAGGATCTTGTGTATATGACCTCGTTGTTAATAATTTCATCGACATCATGGCCTTAACGCAAACCTGGCTGAGCAGTGTTGGCACCTTCCCCCTAAGTGAAGCCTCCATGTCTGGCTATACCTATCACCACTTAGCTTACCGAGGCCATCACAGTTGGGGTGTGGCTCTTATCACCAAATAGCACCTTGGTCTGACTTCCTGTGAGCATCTCAGCTTAATCCACACCTCACCTCTCATTTAAAGTCTTTGTTCCCAACCTAAATGGGTAAATCCCAAGAAACAAACATTTTCTCACTGAGGTTTCTTCACTGCTTTCCTCCCTGAGCCTTTGCACCGAGCGACTGCTCATCCTCAATGATTTCAGCCTCCATCTCATTTCATTATGCTCTCCCTCCTCCCTGGTTCACTGTCCTCTTACCTTCCTGTAATCTCTCTCTCCATATAAACTTCCCAACCTCACATCCACGTCCTTCCATCTCACTTGGCCTAGCTATTCCCATCATATCAATTACAGATAAGGACATCTCTGATCAATTCTCATATCACCCACAACCTCAGCTCCACCTCTGGCACCCCAGTCCCCATTAAAACCAATTCTCTCTCTCACCCTGGCCATTCCCCCGGTTCAATCCTCATCCCCACACCCTTAAGTCCGAGGGATGCAGACTAGAATGAAAATGACAAACAATTGGTTTAACCATTCACCATCAGATCTGGCTACACCACAAAAAGCCAAAATTCTCATGACCACAACAGGATCACTCCAAGACAAAGTGTCAGTTTCCACCTGTACACTGATGACACCCAGCTCTACCTCATCACCACCCCATTCTCAACTCCCCCACCATCTCGAAATTTTCAGACTGCTTGTGCGACAGCCATTACTGGATGTGCAGAAATTGCTTTCAATTAAATATTGGGAAGACTAAAGCCATTGGTTATGTTCCTCCCCACAAACTTTATTCCTTAGACACCATTCCCTGGCAAGTGCCTGAGGTTGAATGAGACTGTTCGCAACCTTGATGTCATACTTGACCCCAGGATGAGCTTCCGACCACATATCCACACCGTCACTAACATCATCTATTACCACCTCAGTATCATTGCCCAACTCCACACCTGCCTTAGTTCATCTGCAGCTGAAGACCTCATCCATGCCTTTGTTACCTCTAGACTTGACCAACTCTCTTGGCCAGGCTCCCACATTCTGCCCACCAGAAAATTGAGGTCATCCAAAACTTTGCTGCCTGTGTCCCAACTCACACTAAGTCTCATTCACCCATCAATTCTCTGTTAGTTTACAGGAGACAATTCCATAAACAGTTAAATAAGCAAGGATGAAAAATATAAAATGAAGTGGAAATAAATGACCCATTCACTCAGAGTCAAATTCTCTTGAGGGCATTTCTTATTTTCCGAAAGATAGCATCAATAATAAAGGGCTGCCAGTTCACCCCCTGAATGTTATAATGTGGGCGGCTTTCATGTTATTATTTGTAATATAGTTCTGAAACACCTATTATTTAGGGCAGTTTGAGTAAAAAATGCAGAACATTTCCCTCAGATCTCAGTGACTGGGAGAATATCTGATGCTACCACTAGATGGCGCTCATGCAAACTAGAGCAATGGCCAGGTACAGATAAGAGCATTTGATCCATCTGAACTGATTCATCCAGAGATTTTACATCTTCCCCATCAGAGGATCCAGCTGTTCCTTCCATGTTGTTTCACATTCAGAATTCCATTCCAGTATTGTTGCTCTCTGAAAAGGAACTGTCGTCAGTCTTAAATTTTCATTTTGCTTATTAAAATTGTGCCCCTTTGTTCCCCACTCCTGATTTAGCTTCAAACGGTGATCTGAATTTCCCTTTCCATACCACTTACTATATTATATATGCCAATAAGATTACTTGATGGTCAAGGTTAAGTAGTACAAGTTGTTACAACCTTCCCTCATAATTTAGTTCTTTTCTGCTATGAAAGAAACTCTAGGCTTTCCCTGCACCACCGTCAGAGCGTCAGTGCCTCTCCTTGTGTCTCAGTGACCACAGCACAGTCTGACCTCTGACTGAAGCACCCTAAGTTGTCAACCTAATATCCTCCAACTTGAGCTCTATCATTTTGATTCTATAGTTTAGCATCAATTTGCTATGCTGATTGCTTTTCCTATCCATTGTGTCACTTCCTGCAAAAAAGTCAAGAACGTTAGCCTGGCAAGATTTTCTAAAGACGCATTGGTCATGATCAATAAAGTTTATTACTTTGCAAATATAAGACATGTCTTCTGTGAGTGCTTAATTGCTCGAACCGTAGGACTAAGATAAAAGAAAACATACATGAGTGAGAATAGTGATGCAGATGAAATCCTCGTATTCCAGCTCCAATAGGTTTTGTCACTGATAGTGAACAAATGGAACAATTTCTTCCTGAAAACAAGATTGAAGTGAAAGCCTCTGTGTTCCTGATTATCACCAGATTGCCCCATTTTACCATGGGGTTTTCAGCTGAGTGATAGTTGAACGTAAGGTTCAGAAGAAGGGAAAATAAACTTTTTTCCCAAACAAATAATGTGCTACAATTCCTCTTGCAGTTGTTGAAAACTCAGATATTCTCAACGCCATGAGCTCCTCTAATATTTTGCCAGCTTGGGAACCTCCTGGTTCTGGGTACCTAAGTCATCTATTACCCAGAACGAGAAAACAGTAAAAACTGGGAAATAAGAACACTAGTCCGAACTGGTCTTGTATACTTTAAAATGGAGCACCAGTAAAAACTGGAAAATAAGAGTACTGTCCGAACTGTTTTTTCCTTCTGGGTAATATTGTAACATTGCATGAAAATAAGGTCTTTAGGACTCTCAGTACTCAGCACACGGTGTACTCTAATGCAAAGCATCAGAAGGCTGGCTTGGTGGGGGTGAAGAATTACTATGACATAAGTATGGAGTGATTTGTATAATTGACAGTGGAAATCACTGAACTGTTACAACAGGAAAATTTCTTTTAGAATACACAGATCACTTGTTGAACAGTCTCAACAAAGTAAGAGTTCCAGAGGGCACCATGGCAAGTTTCATATATCTTTTCTTCCGACACCTTTATGAAAACAGTTTGACATAATGGCCTCTCAACTAGAAGTAGACTGACAGATGAGACAGTAAACCTGCCTCAACTAGTTGTCCAAGAGTTATCGTGTTCAGTTTTCCTTTTATCAGAGAAAAGAGAGAGCCCTTGTTGAGTCTGTGTAAAACCTGAGATCAACTGGTTGAATCAGAGGCAATAGTACAGGGTAGCGATATGGCTAATGATAACCAGAGTGTGACAGAAAGGCATAGAGCGTACAAACATAAGCGTGCACCAACAAATAAGGTCAGAGTAGGGAAAAATGTTAAAAAGGCAGAATTAAAGGCTCTTTATCCGACTGCACTCAGCATTTGTAACAATAACAATAACAATAACAAGACGGATGAATTGATAGCACAAATAGAAATAAATGAGTGTGATATGATAGCCATTACAGGGACATGGTTGCAAGATGACCAAGGCTGGGACCTGAATATTCAAGAAAGACAGGAAGAAAGGAAAGGAGGTGGGGCAGCTCTGTTAATACAGAGTGAGATCAGTGCAGTAGTGAAATGATCTTAGCTTTGAAGGCCAAGATGTAGAATCAGTTTGGGTGGAGATCAGAAATAGCAAAGGCAAGAAGTTACTGGTGTGAGTAGTTTATAGGCCGCTTAACAGTGGCTACATGGGAGGATAGAAACCAAGAAATAATAGGGGCTTGTAAGAAAAAATAAATGATAAGAGTTTGTAAGATACTGCAATAATTGTGGACAATTTTAATCTTCATACAGATTAGACAAATTAAATTAGCTAAGGTAGCCTGGAGGATGAGTTCATTGAGTGTATTTGGAAGTTTCTTAGAACAATACCTTCTTGAACCAACCAGAGAGCAGGCTGTTTTAGACTTGGTAATATGCAATGAGACAGAATTCATTAATGGTCTCATAGTAAAGGATTTACTCGCCAAGTGTTCCATAGTCCCACAGTGTGATTCCCTATCCCATCCTCATGCCTTTAGTCTTGGGTCTCTCAGCGATCACGGGCCTCTGATCCATGCACTGCCTGAAGTTACCATCATGCATGGTGCTGCTGACAGGCACTGAAGAGCTGCCAGCCTCTGATTGGCTGGCACCTCTCAGCAGGGAGGACTTTTACCATCGGGGTCCTGGATTCCAGGGAAGGCCCAACAGTAGCTACTTCAGGAATACCATCATGCACCCCCCCTTATGGAAACAGCGGGGGTTCCCCATCAATTTCCCACTGCTGGGCGAGACCCCCATCAAGCTGACTAAATCTCGCCCAGAGCTGGCTGAAGTAGACTGAGAAAATAGGTTAAAAGGTAAGACAGTAGAGAACCTGTGGCAGACATTTGAAGAGATATTTCATAACTCTTAACAAAGATATATTCCATTGAGAAAGAAAGTCTCTATCAGAAGGATGCACCAGCCACGATTGACTAAGGAAATTAGGGCTGGTGTCAAATTGAAAGAAAAGATGTAAAATGCTGGGAAGATTGGTGGCAAATTTTAGAAACCAGCAAAGAATGACTAAAAAAATAATAAAGAGCGAGAAATTGGAGTACGGGAGAGAACTAGCAAGAAATATAAAAACAGACAGTAAAAATTTCTATATATATATATATAAAAAGGAAAAGAGTAACTAAAATGAACATTGGTCCCTTGGAAGGTGACACTGGGGAATTAATAATGGGGAACAAGGAAACGGCAGAGACTTTGAACAAGTATTTTGCTTCTGTCTTCAAAGTAGAAGACACAAAAGTATCTCAAGAATATAGAAACACAAGAGGCAAAAGGGAGGGAGGAATTTAAAACAAGCACAATCTCAAGGGAAAAAGTAGTAGGAAAACTAATGGGACTAAAGGCTGAAAAGTCCCCTGGACCTGATGGCCTGTATCCTAGGATCTTAAATTAAGTGGCTGTGTAGGTAGTTGGTGCATTGGTTATATTCTTCCAAATTTCCCTAGATTCTGGAAAGGTCCCAGCAAATTAGAAAATCACAGATGTAACAACTCTAGTCAGGAAAGGAGGGACACAAAAAACAGGAAACTATAGGCCAGTTAACCTAACATCTTTCACTGGGAAAATGCTAGAATCGTTTATCAAGGAAGCGGCAGCAGGACATTTAGAAAATCATAATACAATTCAGACGGAGTCAACATAGTTTTGTAAAGGAGAATTGTGTTTGACAATTCTTGCCTGAAGCACCAATGAGACTGCCACTCTCTCTATGGCAGACAATCAGGCAATTGTCTGCAACACCAATCCACTTCATTTGGAGGTGGACTCCTCCATCTTCTCCACTATTGAGGGGAATGTGTGTGGCACACCTCCCAGTAACTTATACACTTGCTGATGCATCTCTATAACTCTTCATTTTAATAATGGCCACAGGGTTCAGCTGAACAGAGCTAAGAGGATTTTGTCCCTTGATATGGACTCTCCACAGCTGTCCTCATCATCAATTGCTGCTTGTAGAGGTGTCAGCTGTGGCTCAGTCCATAGCACCCTCGCCTTTGAATCAGAGGGTTGTGGGTTCATGTCCCACTCCTGGAAACCAAGAACTGTGATTGTACTCAAAAGAGTTGCAATCTGTGACTGTTGATAACTCGAAAGAGTATCAATTGCTGCTTGTATTTGTTTGTGAGGTGTGAATTACCAGCTAAAAACCCAACCAGCTGTCTAAATGGACCTACTGAAGTGCAAATGTTTGCACTGGTGCATGGCTGCACTGTATGTCCTGAGAGAGTGCACTTTCAGAAAGAATGGTGTTCTCTGATGAATCACCTTCAGGCATGTCCCCAGACTGTTGCTCTACCTGCAAAAGCTCAGGAAGGCAAAAGAAAGGAATATAAATTAGATGTGGCAAAGTAACAATCTTGGCAATCACCATACTCAGTTTTCTCATAGTTCAGTCAGAATATGCGTCAGAGATATTATTAATTTTGCCTCAAGTTACTTGTGAGTTCCCTGTCGCTCCATCTCTCATTGAGAGAGACACAGGTGTGCCACTTATCTTCATAGTTGTGAGCTGGACAATTTGTGGTGGCCCATTTCCAGTCTTCCCCCACTTCTTTGATTTTTGTAGCCTCTTCTCCTACAAGGAGTGAAAGAACAGAGCAGTGAGTGATTGAAGGTCACGTAATTACCCAACAGATGCGATGTATTTGGTGCAGATGGCTATCAAACAGCTACAGCATGTATCATAAGGATCGGGGTGAGTAGCAGCGATGAATGGATAAATGGGTGCTATTGAAACTGAATTGTATGAGGAGTGATGTGGAGCACATTTGACAAGTTGAGTGAGAGGGAGGGGAGTTGTTGAACACCTCAGGATATATGAGAATCTGCTTTTCCTAACCTGGTTAGATTGTTAAATCGCTTCCTGCACTGCCTCTAAGACCAGAGCATAATGCTCCTCTTGCTCACATCCTCAAACACTTTCAACCACTCCTCTGGGTGACCACAGCTGGTTTCTTTGCCCATTGCTAAGGAACAGTATGCTCCTACTGCACCCAGCACATTGAATCTGGATACTGGCTTTGTTTGTTCCAAACCTATCTTGAATAAATCACATAATCTCCTTCCAAAACCTATAAGCTCCTCCAAATTCCATTTTTACCTTGGTCCTTTAAGTAATGGAGTTGAGGTTGCATTATGCCAGTGAATATCATGCCCATTGTCTCAGCCAGGAAGGAAATATTTAATTAGACAGCTAGGCTGAAATTGGACATTATAACCCACTAAATTTTCTTCAAGGTCTGTGCACGCAATTCACTTCCCTCACCCCACTCTGATCCTGACTCTACATTAATGTTCAGGCCTTTAATGTCCAACTAATTCCGAAATATTCTGCATTGTGTTTCAGTATTCAAAACACCTCTCTCTAGATTAACTAAGCACAGGAATTTTGGTTAATAGCAACTTCCAATTGCCACTGAAGTAATTTCACTAAATTGAGAACACTAAAAATCATATAAAATCATATAATCACTATAAAAATAGGCGTTCTTTCAGTAAACCAAAGTGACAGATATTAAATAATCTGCCTTTAAACTACTTCTGTGCTTCCAACATAGTCAGAGGGACAAAATATAGGGCGGATTTTCCATCCCCTCCCAATGGCAGGATCTTCCGCTCCCATCAAAGTCAATGGGGATTTAACTGGATCACCGCATCTGCTGCAGGAAAACTCACCACGGCGGGGCCAGAAAGTCTCAGTGATAGGGTTTTAAGCAAATAAAAATACTGTTGTGCCTTTTGGGTCCTATAAGTTAGAAATCATCACACTTTAGACTCAAAATGCTGGAGCTCCATCGAGTGTATTTCTTGTTGCTCTCCACGTGGCTGGTGAACTGATAGACTGATACATTATGAATCAGCACATGACTGCAGTGCAGCAGTCTGGCACCCTGGGATATATATTTACATAGCAATTAGTTCCTAGTCTTTACAAATAATACAACAATATAACAAATACTTTACAAAGGGAAAGAATAAACCTAGGCCTTACCTTCGAAACTGAATGAATGAGTGAACTATTGAGTAAAATGGCTCAAATCAATAACCTAAAACTGAAGAAAAGATTAACTAATTGATAGCTTTCCTTTTTCAGTAACATTTCTGTAGCTTGAGGCACAGATTTGAGACCTCCTGTTTATAAACTATGTCCAGATACAGGCCTTTTTGACACCCTTCTTTACTTGAATAGTGCCAAAATACTTTGCCCTAATTTAACCCCTTCTTTGCTGGCATGTCTTACCCATCCTTAACTGCCCTTGAGAAAGTGGTGAGCCACTTCTTGAACCACTGGAATCCATTATAGTGCTTTTGATACCACTAAATATTTTGGTTGGCCATTTTAGAAGGCAGTCAAGAGTCAACCAAAGTCCAGACCAGGCAGGGTAACAGGCTTTTTTCCCTCAAGGGTATTAATGAACCAAACAGGTTTTTACAACAACTTGATAGTTACATTGTCACCATTATTGATACCAGCTTCTTATTTCAGATTTAATTAACTAGTGTAAGTTAAATTCCCCTGTTGCCATGGTGCAAATTGAACTCACATCTTTGAATTCGTCCAGGCTTCTGGGTTACTAGTCCAGTAATATAACTATTATCTACTGTACCCCAAATGCAAAGTTTCATGCTACATGTACAAGATAGTATGTATGCAAGGATATTATGGCTAAATGGTCATACATTGCACATTCTGCTCCAGTTGCTCCATAAATTCCACTGCTCCATATTAGATGGGGTTGGCATCAGGTGCACACCCAGCTACAAATATGTGTTCACCAGGAACATAATAAGTCTCACAGCTTAGTGCTGTCTGGGTAGACAGGGTCTCCACAATGAAAAGCTATCACAACTCTTGATACTGATGTTTTCCCACTCAGTGGTGGAGTGCAGCATCACCCACAACAAGCACATGGCTGAAATAGGTGGAATATCTATCATTCAGAGTGATTGATGTTTGGCCTCTTACTTGAATTTGCTGGGGACAAGAGCATCAACTGGAGGAGAGAGAATGGTTCAGCAGATTGACAGTTGTAGTTGCATCTTGGTGAACCTGACCAAAGCATTTAGCTCGGTAAAAAAAACAAGGCTCTGTGGATTGCACTCCAAAGATTTGGATGACCAAGAAACTTCATCACAATCCTGTAATTGCTTCATGATGACATGACTGCAAATAGCCCCCATACTACTTATAATCTACCTGACAGTGGCTAATCAAAGATCAACTGCCTACCACTGAGTATTAAATACTGCTTAGATGGAAAACTCACCTCTGTGCAAAAACTGAACTGGTTACCATAGACATACATGATCTACAGCCTGTGGATGACTGCAGTGCCATTGCCCACTCCGTACAATATTTGCAAGCTGTTCTCTCTTCAATTCTGATACAAATGGCTTGGCCTGTCCTTGAATATTGCCAAAACAAAACTTGTGTCAACCCACACCTGGTCAGGCAAATATTCCACTCCCATATATGTTGAAGGAGAGACTCTGGAATATCTTGGGTACTTGCCATACCTTGGCCGTCACCTCTCTCAAAAGGCAACCATTGATGAGGAGATCCAACACTGGATCAGCTGCTCCAGCTCAGCCTTCTACAAACTAAAGCAGCAAGTGTTTGACAACAAAGACCTCCCCAAGTCAACAGAGCAGCTGTCTTCACCACGCTCCTGTACTGCAGTGAGACCTGGGCTGAGTAACAGCGACACATAAGAGTGCTGGAGAAATTCCATCAGCAATGTCTCTGCCACATCCTCCGGATTCAATGGGAAGACTGTCAAACGCAAGTGACCTTCTTGAAGGCCGCTCCACAAGCATTCAGGCAAAGGTCCTGCAAAATCAACTACGATGGACTGGACACTGCGCTCAGATGGCTGAAAAGCATCTCCTCCACCAGGTCCTACTTTCTCAACTCTCAAATAGAAAATGTTCCAGGAGAGGACAAAGAAACTACTTCAAAGACATTGTGAAGCTCTACTTGAAGTGCGGCAGCATCGACATTAATGATTGGGAGGGTTTTGCTACCAATCATTCAAAATGGTGACAACTTGTCCATCAAGCTGCATCACACTTTGACTCCTTTTCTTTCCTTCTCTGCTGCCTTAATGATGAGGCAGAGCGGCAGCAGAGAAGGAAAGAAAAGGAAGCAAATCCTGCACCCTGATCCCACTGCCTCGTGGGACATTCTGTCCCAGGTGCCCAAAGATCTGCAGGTCAAGAATCAGCCTGTTCGGTCACATGAAGACCCATGGCAGAAACTTGTGATCCTGAGTAGACATCATCCTCAAAGTGAGGGACAGCTGTCACCAGTGACAACCTAAGTCATCTGGGGAGAATTTATTGGAAGGCAGATGCAGTAAGAAGTGAAGTTGTAAGGGAGTTGGGAAATATAGATAGCGAATGATACAAGAAAGTGCTTGATCAAGACCATGAGAATGTTAAGGCCAAAGGACATTACGACGAGTCTAAATCCCTTTCTGGCAGACCCAATCAACACAAACTACCCCCTCAGCAAAGCACCCCACAAAGTGGCTACCAGCCCATTCAACAGCATGCAGGGCCTCTCTCCATCATCCCAAAGCTCAACCGATTACCACATTCAAACATCAAACAGGTTTCTTTGGACCCTTAAGTTGCATTGCTGCCAGTGTAGGCAGGCTGAAGCAGCAATACATTCCACCGTGTAGCTGGAACGCATAAACACTCCATCCATAAACTCTGAATGGGAACACATACACTCATAAAATGTATGAGATACACCCAAATAGAGAACAACTTCATAAAATATTTGTGTAAATGTATACCACAGTACAAAAGTTAAATGTCTGGGTGAAGATCTATTTCAGAACCCAACAACAAAGTGAAAGGAAAAAGAATTGCATTTCAAATAAAAATCATTTCACACTGCAAATGTTTCTCACAACAAAAGCTAAAGCTCGCTCGAAAGTGGTTTGCAGGAACTGGCACTGAGTGTTGTTTTGTGTTCTCAGGTGGGTCTGACTGACAGCATCCAGCCTGGGGTTAAAATGCATTATGCTCACTGAACATAAATGGCACTTTTCGTATTTCATTGTTTATGTTGTGCACTTTAATCTGGATATTGTGTTTATGCCACAAGCAAAGCAATTTTGTCCACAATGCATTTTGGTGTTTGTCTGTGCTTCTTTTGTGCTGTACAAGGGGTTAAAAATCAGCTTAAAACATGGAAATCATTTTCTTGTTCAATTCAATGCATTGTCAGGGTGATTGTTCAGTTGGTCACCAAACAGCCTGCTTGATGGAGCAGTCAATTCAAAGACAACAAGGCTGTATGAATTGCTCAGATACGTGTCTGGATTGACAACATGGAATTTAAAATTGTTTTTTCATTATTTCATGAAGCTTCATTCAATATATTTGTCAGCCTGTAATTTTCAGATCTATAGGTTTGATCTAGAGCCTTCAAAGAAAATCTCTCACACTGGAATTTCTAAAGACAATTAGCTGAGCCAGATAATAAGATAAAAGGGTTATATAACTATCAGCCCAAAAATTACTAAGTATTTATTGTTACGAGGCAGGGACATATTCACTTCCACCTCTTGATCTTACCAACATGGCCTCTCTACTCCCATAACCTTGATTTAATCACATTCTTATCTCACTCACCATCTACCTTCCTCATCTCTCTTCCAACCCTGCTTCCTACTGAAATAAGAACAGGAAATGCTTAAAAAAATCCAACAGGTCTGGCTGCATCTGCGGAGAGAGAAACAGATTTAACGTTTTGAGTCTGTACGACGCTTCTTCACAGCTAAAGAGAGGTAGAAATGTGATGTGATGGGTTTTATACTGTTTAAGAGGGAGTGGAGCAGATGGAGCAAAATAGGTCAGTGTTAGGTGAGAGCTCAGGGGGAAATTTGACAAAGGTGACATGGACACAGGACAAAGGGAGTATTAATGGTAGCATTAAAGATTAAAGAAAGTGCTGATAGTAGCATAAAGGTAAGATAGCAGAATTTGTTAAAAGCAGAACAAGGGCCTGTGAAAACAAAACATAAGGGCATTTGACAGAAAAGCTGTGATGGGGGTGGTTGGGGAATTTTTTTTGGATTAAAAAGAGGCAAGGTTGGAGGAGAGAGTTCATGGTCTGAAGTTGTTGAACTCAATGAATGCGGAGGCTAGTGGGGTGATAGGGGGACCCTATCATGGTTCTGGGAGGGAGGGGAAGGGGTCAGGGCAGAGGTGCGGGAGACGGGTCGGACATAGTAGAGGGCCCTGCCAACCACAGTGGAGGGGAACGGAACCCTTGGTTCAGGAAAAAGGAAGACATGTCAGAAACGCCATTTTGGGAGGTAGATCTTTCTTTTTCCTTAACCGAGGGATCCCCCCGTTGTGGTTGACAGGGACCTCAATCATGTCAAACCCATCTCCCGCCCCTCTGGTCTCACCTCTTCCATTCCTTCCCAGCACCAATATAGGGTCTCCCTTGTCCTCACTTTTCACCCCACAGCCTCCGCATTCAAAGTATCATTTTCCACCATTTCCGTCAACTCCAGCATGATGCCACCACCAAACAGATCTTCCCCTCACACCCCCCATCAGCATTCTGCAGGGACCATTCCTTCCGTGATGCTCTAGTCCACTCCTCTGTCACCCTCAACTCCTCTTCCCCTTCCCACGGAGCCTTCCCATGCAATCGCAGAAGGTGCAACATCTGCGCCTTTGCCTCCTGCCTCCCCACTCTCCAAGGCCCCAGTCACTCCTTTCAGGTGAAGCAGTGCTTCACTTGCACCTTCTTCAATTTGGTTTAATGCATTCGCTGCTCCCAATGTGGTCTCCTCTACATCGGGGAGACTAAATGCAGACTGGGTGACCACTTTGTGGAACACCTTTCGCTCAGTCCATAAGCATGACCCAGACCTTCCTGTCGCTTGCCATTTCAACACACCACCCTGCTCTCATACCACATGTCCATCCTTGGTCTGCTGAAATGTTCCAGTGAAGCCCAACGCAAACTGGAGGAACCTCATCTTCTGATTAGGCATTCGTCTGCGGTCTGGACTTAACATTGCGTTCAATGACTTCAGACCATGAACTGTCTCCTCCATCTTTACCCATTTTTAATCCAATTACTTTATTTATTTATGTACAAACCAACCCCCCCCCCCCCCCCCCCCACCAACCACCACCATCCACCCCTAACCCCCACAGGGCCATCTGTCACTTATTCTCATGGTTTGCTTTCACAGAGCACTGACCCTTATTATGCTATTAACATATTTTGCTATCTTGCTATCAGCACCTTCTTTAGTCTTTAACACTACCATTAACACTCCCTTTGTCCTGTGTCCATGACATCGTTATCAAGTGTCTCCTTAACTCACGCCTATCCTTGACCTTCTATTTTGCTCCACCTGTTCCACCCCCTCTTAAACAGTATAAAATCCATCACATTTCTACCCCTCTTCAGCTCTGAAGAAGCCATATGAATTTGAAATTTTAACTGTTTCTCTCTCCAAAGAGGCTGCCAGATGTGCTGAGTTTTTCCAGCATTTTCTGTTTTTCTTTCAGATTTCCAGCATCCACAGTTTTTTGCTTTTATCCCACTTCCTACTGCATCTTTCCCCACCTGAACTAAAATGGTTGACTCTTAACTGCCCTCTGAAATGGCCCATTGCATCAAACAGTGATGTAAATAAAATTCCCTTCATCACGGAGAGTGCAGTGGTTCAAGAAGAAGGTCCACCTAGATCCTGAGAATATACCTGTAAAATTGCATGACCAAAGCCTTTGTCTTCAGACTCCACCACAAACACTTTACCTTCACCATGATTTTATCCCTCTCGTTGAGCTGAACCAGACTTTTTGCAACTTCAGAGTCGGAGATGAGCCTTTGAGATCCTACCTCTGTAACATGGCCTGCATCGACTGCTGCTTCCGCCCATCTGCTGCTGAAGTCCCATACATGCCTTGTTCAGCCTCTCATCTCCCACTATCTGAAAAAAATTAACTTCATCCAAACTTTTGCTGACATGTCCTATCTCACAACAAGTCCCACTCATCCATCACCCTATGCTCATATTGATTCCCAGCTCACCAACACCTCGCGTTTAAAATTTTCATCCTTATATTTAAATCCCTTCATGGCCTCAATTCTCCCTTCTCTGTAACAACCCTATAACTATCTGATCCCTTCAACTCCAGCCTCTTATGCATCCACCTCTTCTTCTCCATTATCGGTGGCTGTGCCTTCACCGGTCTAGGCCCTAAGCTCAAGAATTCTGTCCTTAAATCTCTCTGGGTCTCTATTTTTCTTTCCTTCTTTAAAGCCCTCCATTAAAATCATTTTTTTTTTACAGCAAGCTTTTAGCCACCACTCCTAATAACTCCTTTTTTGCTCCATATTCATTTTTATCTAATTGCACTTCTGTGAAATGTGTTGGAATATTTTTCTACATGAAAGGTGACTAAATATAAATGCAAATTGTTGCTGTTCTTGTTGACTTCACCATTGCTTTCCCTCACAATAGTCCACTTACCAATATCAGTTTATTAAATACGTGTTCATAAGATCTTATCCATTAACACAGATTTTAAAATCATAATGAATATTTGTGCTGTTTTTACAATTTTCATCTAAAATCTTTGTAAGATCTCAAAGGCAATTTTAAGCTAATCTAAACAGAAAACATTGGTTGAGTGTCCAACAGTTTAGCAAACTTCAAGACAAGGAGCAGAAAGATCCCAGGTCAGTGTGTGTTTAAAAAACAATTATAATCTTTATCGCACCACCAATTTGGAAGGTTACTTGGTTCAAAACAAAGTTCATTCTGAGCTCTGGCTTCATACACTGAAGCAAGGCCAAGAAAATTATTAAGATGCAGTTGCTCAATACACAGCATATTTTAAAAATGTATAGATTTTTCTCTCACACAAATGTTCTTCCCTTTACAGAAAACATTGAGTCCTTGCTGGGGCATCATACTACGGCCGCTCTTTGGCATCTGAACACTTGTCCAAGTTGCCATTCTTCATGTGTAAACTTTGACAATCAATGTCCGCAAATAACGTAGCACATGAGCACTCACAGTCAAGTCTAAATCTGTTCTCATCCAATGTAAACACAGGTATTCACTAGGGGATTCTGCAATCACTGGAAGCAGGGATGGGCTGGAGTCTTTTGTCTTTGTCCTTTCTTTTATCAGGAACACTGGAGCCTTCCTACGTATAGCACATTGGCTGGATCAGATAACGGACATATCCGCACAACGTGGTTCAGCTGCAGAGTTCACAACCATTGGGCTAGCCTCGTATATTGTCTTGAACTTCTGACTCTTCGTTCACTGAGCAATAAATTAGGTTTCATGTATGCTGACATTGTCAGGCTCCAGTGGTCCACATGCCTCAGCAAAATGCCTCTACCATCCTCTTACTTGCCTACAAAATCTCGTCTCACCCTAATCTAGTGATCTCCTCCAACCATACTTCACTGCATGCACCCTCTGCTGTTCTGGTACCAATCTCCAATACTACATGATCCCTGCTCCCTCTGCTCTACCAATGGTGGCTGCTCCTTCAACCCCATGTCCATCGTCTGGAATGCTCTCTCCCAGCATCTCCTCCTTGGTATGTACCTCACTGCTTCCAAAGGTCTTCTTTAGAGCCCCCTCTCTCTCATTGTGTTGTTGCATACATCCACCTTCCCACCTAATACACTACCCGCGGGACACAATGTGGCTTCTCACGCCATATCATCCCAAATCTGCTGCATTAATTATGCATTCCCGAGAGACACGCCGTTTCCAAGGCGGGTGGGCTCTTATTTGCCTGCCATGCCATCACCTTGCCACTTCATAATGCTGGGCGCCATATTTAAAGTGCAGCTGTGTGCACACGTCTCAGTGCTTCCAGCCCATGACTGCTGCACAGAAGACATGGCCCTGAATGGCAAGAAGACTGCAGTCTCCAGGTTTAATGCCGCATCCCTCAAGTGCCTTTTGGACGCGGTGGAGGCCCTCCGTGATGTCCTCTACCCACGCTCTGGTCACAGGATGGGCAGAAACATCACCAGTCTGGCTTGGGAGGCAGTGGCAGCGGTGGCCAGCACCAACACCCTGCAAAAGAGGACAGCCACCCAGTGCCGCAACAAGATGAATGATCTCCTCCATTCTGCAAGGGTAAGTCACTCTTATCATCACTCTCAACTCACACACCCACAAGCGCATCACACATCCACAGGGATCTCACTCACTGCCAGTTCAAAGGACATCACCATTCACTCTCCCTCACACACCTCCATTGTCCTCATCATGTCTGTGGGACCAATCACCACCCACACAGGCCAGGCATATTTATTATCTGGCCTGGCAGGCAACCTGCTCACACTCTCTCCATCTCTATTCATGCAGGACAAGCTGGCAGACAAGAGAGAGAGGTGCAAGACCGGTGGAGAAATGCCTGAAATCAAGGTCCTCAATGACTTTGAAAACAGAGCCATCCAGCTGGTCGGCGATGACTGGGACCAGTCCTGTGCTGACGGTGAGGTCAGTGTTGCTCTACCAAGTGAGGGTCCAGCAATGCAACATCCATCAGACAACCATGCTGTGAGTGATCTGTTCACAGGCTACTGCCATGCACTAATTATCTCCCCTTGCTTTCGCAGGCACATCTGCCAAACAGCCAAGAGAGTCTGTGACCCAGGGCCTCCAATCAAGTCCTGAGGGAAGCTCAGAAGAGGAATCCCTGAAGTCTCGTCATAGCGCTCACCCACACCCACCACCAGTGCAGAGACATGCACCTCACTCAGTGGGACCTAGCTTTAGAGTAGCCTTGAGATCACAATCTGGTGAGCACATTGCACTTTCTGAACCACAGCAGGCGGAGGCAGGGACTTCCCAGGGACCCGGCACTCGGAGGGCTGCTGGAGGCCAGACATTTGCTGAGTCTGAGTCAGATGACGAGCCTCTGGACAGCTGCTGGAGCTGCAAAGGCAAGTTAGGGAACAACAGGAAGGGATGTCTGCTGCATTCCTCAGATTGCAAGGCACGATGGAGGAGTCTGTCTGCCTTCACTCTGAGGTGATAGCACCGGCATGCCAACGCACTGAGGTCAACCCTGGTAGGATGGTCCAGAACGTCGCTCCTGCCCTGATGCTTGGGCTGAATTCCATCACTGACGCCATAGTTGGCCTCCAAGAGTCTGTACGTGAGAGGGGTGCGGGACAACTCAATCTCACTCCAGCTACCCCTTCTCCTCAAGGAGTCAGCCAGGGGCCCTTGGGCACCCAAGGGGAGGAGGATCAGCAGGTATACCCCCAAGCCATCCATCCAGGTGACTCCAGGGATATCGGACCCACCCGAATTGCCCCTTCCTGTGACCTCAGCAGCTCCAGCTCCACAGGCCGAAGAGGGCGCCACTGACACACAGCAGGACCCCAAAAGCAGACCTCCAGGTCTCAGCCCTCTAGAGGATACCAACCAAGGTCATCACAGACAGCAGGCTGCCTCCACCTCTGCTGTGGATGTCCAGGGAGCACCAAGACAGGGTTAGGAAAGTTAAGAAGATGTAGTAGCACAGCCTGGGCACGGGTGTTAATCATTTGTGCATAATGTTCACTATTGTCAATAAACTCCCAAGAAAGTCTCCCTGTCTATGGCTCCTTGTTCTGATGGGCAGTGTTCTTGTCACTCAGATATGGAACCTTTCTGCTCAAGATAAAGGCAGGTGTCTCAGTCCAGGGCCTCTTCTCTGTGCTCTGTGCAACCTTCAGACCAAAGTGATGGTCCAGCCTCACACTCCCTGGACACATTACTGATGCCTGCACCTCAGTGGTGCTGCCAGAATATCGTGGGCAGGTGTCACAGAGTTCCGTCATTCTCTTTGTGTGCTCTCAGCACCTTTATGGTGGGTCTGGCCCCTATCTCATCAGCATCTATGACCGGTGATACTGTGCTCCTGAAGGGCTCAGGTGCTGAAGGTGCACAAAGGATCAGATGCTTTTCAAGTTTCATGGCTGTGTCTGTATGATATGACCCTGATCACAGAGCGCAAGCAAGTTGCCCTCGCCCAGACTGGAGTCAGACATCCTCAGGGGTTATGTGAAGATCTACAGAGTGTCCTCATTGCATGTTGTCATCATCCTCCTGCGATCAAGCGACTATTAGGGCCTCCACTGTGTCTCCATGACAGGAGCATTCTCACAGAGGGTATTCGTGCTTCCATAAGCCAGACTGGAGTCAAACATTCATAAATGCGATGTGAGGACCTATGTTGTCTCATGTCATGTTGTCATCATCATCCACAAATCTAGCAGCTATGAGGGAGTCGCGAGCGTGCCTGCCTCGTCTAGCCAGTGCAAGGACCTCCTCACCCTCATACCCATCAACGTCCTCATCGGAGGAGACCTCCAGCTCCTCCATCTCCTCCTCAGCCAGCTCCTCTCCCCGTTGCAGCGTCAGATTGTAAAGGGCACAGCAGGTGACAACAATGTGTGACACCCTCTGCGGACTGTATTGCAGGGCTCCACCAGACCGGTCCCGGCACCGGAACCACATCTTCAGCATCCCGATGGTCTGCTCCACCAAATTACGAGCTGTTGCATGAGCCTCATTATAGCGTCGCTCCGCTGCAGTCTGAGGCTGCCGCATGGGTGTCATCAGCCATGGCCTCTGCGGGCAGCCCTTGTCCCCGAGGAGCCACTGCCGCTCCTGTGGACCCTGGAAGACTCCAGGGATCTATGACTAACTGAGGGTGTAGGCTTCGTGCACACTCCCTGGAAACCATGCGCACACCTGCAGGATGCATTTGTGGTGGTTGCACACCAGCTGCACGTTTAGCGAATGGAAGCCCTGGCGGTTGACATAGTTGACCCCTTGTTGCGATGGAGATCTGAGTGCCACGTGAGAGCAGTTGATGGCACCCTGCACCTGTGGGAAACCCGAGGTCTGGGCAAATCCCAGTTCTCTTGCATCCTGGCTCTTTTGGTCCAAGGTGAAATGCACAAAGTTGTTGCCCTCACAAAGGTGGCATCCATGACCTAATGGATGCATTTGTGGGTGGAGGCTTGTGATATCCCACAGAGGTCACCTGTGGAGCCCTGAAAGGAACCACTGGTGTAAAAATTGGGCACCGTGGTCACTTTCACATCCACTGGCAGTGGATACTCTCCATGTCCCCATGGCATCAAATCCTGCAGCAGCTGTCTGATGTGACCGACCAGTTCTATAGACATGCACAGTTTTCGGTGACACTGGTTCTCAGTCATCTGCAGGAATGAAAGGCAGCGTCTATAGATCCTGGGTCTAGCTAGGCACTGACCAGCGACACCACTCTGTGGCTTTTCAGCAATGTATGTGGGAGCTCCAGCCACTCCTTCTTCCAGGGAGGGTGCTGCTCCTCCCTCTGCGCATCCAGACACCTTAGTCACTCTCTTCTCCAACATCTCCACTCTCTGTATGCCACGAGACATACAGCTAGTTCACCAGGTTCCATGATCCTGATGTACTCCTCATGGAGGATGAAAGAGAGAGACACGTGGGTTAGCTTGGGTATACTAAGTATCTCTCTTACTTAAGTCTGAAGGCCCCTTAACGCATCCCGGAGAATGCTGGCAACCACTATGATGGCCAGAGTTTAGTGCTCTGCCCAAGAGCCCACCCAACCTCTGCCCTATTCTACCTGACCAATTGGCAACAGCTTTGCCCACTGGACTGCATGCTGTGCTCTCAGCTCAGGCACAGGCATTCTCCTAACCCACACTGCAAGGCTGCATTGTTAGCTTGAACCATGGGGGAGACTAGTCCAAACCGGGATGCTGACATTGCAAGGGGCTGTGAGCGCCTCCACCAGTGACTGCTCCATGGCCAGCTTTAGCAAGGAGATTGTACAATGTGCCCAGTGGTCCAACTGTTCTGCAGTCCACTAAAATGCACATTAGTTTGCAGACTGTGCCCAAGGGGTGAAAAGCTCTGGAGCACTTGGTGGCACTTGCATGCCCCTGCGCTGCTAGATAAGCTAGAGACCCGACTCTACGTGTCAATGTGGCTGTATCTGAACTGGCTCAGCTGCAGAAGAATGGTCACGTTATACAAGGTTTTCCAAACGCATGTCCACTTCCCTTCCTGCCAGCCTGTACATGCTTGTGCAGTACCTTCAACCACATGGGGCAGTCCTTGCCCCCAGCCCCTCCAACGCACCGTAACCTTGAAGTCCAACAGGCATCCCTTGTGAACACTCTGTAACATTACTGTGCACTCACCTCCAAGTTGCTCTCACATTGCAGCCCGCCAAGTGCATACCTTTTATATGGTGCTGTGAAACACGTCGGCGTGCAATCACACCGACGTGGGTGGACATTGTGGGGGGCGTGGGGGGTGGATCAGTCTAGCGGGAAATCCTTATAGTGATATGCTGATGTATTACAATGAGGTTCCTGACGTCCAGTAGCGGGAAACATGGCTGAGCGGACAATCGCAAACTGGTTTCACGATGTCGTGAAACTGACTTTTGGCCTCCTCGCCATATTGTCCGCTCACGCCACTGAACCCGACCGACGCCAGCGGGCATGGACGATTCCGCCCCCTATGTTTTACCACATCTGAAAGTCATCTGGTTTGACTCAAATTTGACTGCTGTCATGCTGCATGGCAGCCTAACTATATTCTGTCTGAAAACCTGACTAACTGCCTTTATCTCTGTGTTTTGTCCCTTATTCTTCACAGCCAGAAAGGGAGGGTCTATCAAATCCCAGGAGGAGTGCCAGGGTCAGTGACTTCCCAGCACAACGAGTGTGGGATGACTTATTGCTGGCTAATGCGAGCTAATGAATTGCTTAATGCTTATTCCTACTGATGGAAAACAACATCAAAGCTAGCACATTAACATCTTAACTACTTATCATCTCAGGGCCTTTAACTTGCTTGATTATGCTGTGCTTTAAAGCCCAAGATTTAAAAGTAGCCGCCCCCTCACCCAAAACTTTTCTGTGTAAATATGATAAAAAGCTTCCAAATGTGATGACGAGGTTAGCCAGACTTTGTAGGTTTTCAGGAGTCTTTTTCCTTGACTGAGCTTGCCCAAATAAACTTGGTGTGCGGGTAAACCTGAGAACCGGCAATTGGATTTCTTAATATGAGATTTCTTTCACGGATGTTCGTTAAAAGGTTTAATATTTTGCAATGATTGTGGAACATTTTGCTCAGCGCACTAGTTCTTTTAACTGAGTAATTTTGCATTTTTGTTTTTTTTCATTACAGTTTCTTGGCTGTTGCTGCCATTTGAGTCACATTGAGTAAAGTTGTGCAGATGGAAATTTCTCTGTGGGTTCTGCTCTGCATGATTTATAGGAACAAGTCACTTGCATGAGACATTTTGCCCATGTAACCAGTACCCTGAGACTCATGTTTACATGCCAGATATGTACCAAGCACACGTACGGGCATGTTTGCGAAAACTGTCTTTGTTGCCTCCAGGTCAGAAGAGAGGCTCTTGAGAGTCAGACAATCTGCTGTATGATAACCTGCAGGGATGGCTCTGTCCATAGCAGTGATGGCTACCAGGACATTAATCTTTCATTGCTAGTATGTTCTTCCAAGCCACCCCAGGGGACATCTGCTGGATAGGCCAGTCCAAAAGGCATAAATATCAACACAAAGTTTGCAAATGAGAGGAGAAATCAACTGGACAGGGTGCAGATTTTTCACCGGGGGCTGGTTTTCTTGATTGCAGAGCACTTTGGATGACATTAATTAATGAAACAGGACTCCTGATATCAATCCCATGGACAGAGGGGTTGTGCTGAACATAAATAGTATTATGCACTTAAGCGGCCATTATCCAGGCGATGCGACACCTGCTCTTTTAGCTCCTCTCTCCTCAATGTCCAAGGCCCCAAACACTCCTTCCAGGTGAAAGGTGATTTAGGTCTACTTGTTTCAATTTAGTTTACAGTATTCGCTACTCATAATATGGTCTCCTCTACATTGAGATTGGGTGACCGCTTTGCGGAATACCTCTGCTCAACCTCTAAGCATTACCCTGAGATTCCAGTCACCTGTCATTTTAATTCTTCATCTTGATTTCAGCTGACTCTCTGTCCTCAGTCTCTTGTAATGTTCTAACAAAGCTCATAGTAAGCCTAAGGAACAGCACCTCGTTTCTCAATTAGACACTTTACAGCCTTCCAGACTAAACATTGAGTTTAACAATTCTAGACCTTAATCTCTGCCCCCATTTTGTTTCCTTTGCAGGTTTCAGTTTTACTCTCATTTTTGTTTCCCGGCAGCAACTATTCTTCATTCTGCCATTCGCATCTCCTCCAGACACCTCTTTTGTTTCTTTGCTTATCCCATTACCACTCTCTTTGGCCTTGCACCACCAACTCTTTCGTCATTTAATCTCTCCTGTCTTCAACCCTACCTCAGACCTTACCTCTTATCCTTTTTCCCACCTTCCCCCTTTCACTTGTTTCTCTAATCGACTCCCTCTGTAGGGAAGAAATTGATGCATCCATGTTGGTGGCTGACACAGATCCAAAAAATGAATAGGCAAAGGGAGAAACAAAACTAATGCTGAGTATAACACATTTCTCAAATCATTTTTATACTTTTAGTACCTGTATGGGGAGTTAGAAATTCTAAAGGATTTGGAAGGAAATTTTCTATAAAGTCTGGTAAAGATGGGCTATAAAGTAATGAAAGCCAGAAATTTCATTTCATAAGGTTTTATATGTTTGGAACTTACCATAAACTTATCATAAACTCTTGAAAAATAATAGATGGTTTTTCAGAGTTAAAATTGGACATATTAGAAGAACATAGAGTTACAGAATCAAATAGCACAGTAGGTCATTCGGCCTATCATGCCTGTGCCAGGTCTCAGAAAGACCTCAGAAAGAAAAATTTGGCTCACTGTTCTTTCCCCATAGCCTTGCATGTTTTTCTTTCCAAGTATATAGTATATATCCAAGATAGTCTGCCACATAGGCTAAAAGTGTTTGTTTACAATTGTGTTGTTGGCAAGCAGTTCAGTATTTGACTACACAGAAAATTAAATATGTTGCACTTGGAACCTGACTGATATGGTTGTATAATTTTACCAGCAGCTGTGATATTACAATCCCCAAAGTCATGTCTAAACAGCATGGTGTCAGAAGCAGTAGTCTACCCAAAGCCATGTTCAGGACAATATACAGATCTCATGCACGTCAAGTTCAGATCATTATGTGATGTAACATAAATTTTTCAATGAGATTTTTCCCTCTCAAGTTATATTTGGTGCCTTTGGGGACCTCAGGATGTATGAAAGAGCTTACAGTCAATGAAATACATACAAAAAAAAGTCATCTCAAGGGCAATCTGTAATAATGCTATGTCATAGTACTGGTCCTATCACTTTTTACATATAAATGTTAAAATGTATTTCACAAGACATTTAACATTTATTGACAATAGTTAAACATTGAAAATGTTATTACAACTTAAAAATCAAATCCGGTATGTAAACCTTAATAAATACCTTTTTGTTGGAAAAAAATAAAGTGACTGTAGTAACATTTTCAGCTAAATGTATTAAAGGTGGCTTTGTTCCTAAAATATATTTACTGATATAATTGGACTAGCAAATGTAAGAAACAATACTTCATATGCTACAATCAAACCCAGTCCAAGAAATGCTGCTATTTTTATCTATTTAACAATTGAGACAGTTCAGGAAATACATCTATTTCTAATTAATAGTTTGTTTTTGTTAATAAGGTTAATCTCTAACAGTACAGCAATATTGTTTATTTATCTCGAATCAGGACAGGTTTATCTCTTTAATCATTAGTACCAAATGAGCTATGGATGTAATTCTCACCAGTTTATTATTTATTATGATGGAATTTCCAGTTATCTTAAGTGTTCACTGTTTTGAGTGCATATTCATTCCCAGGGGAAGTAGGGGGAAAATTAAACAAATCCCCATTTTACACAAAACAATGGCACTATCATGGAGAGGGCACAAAATAAATTCACAAATCTAACACCAGGTATGGGAGGCTTTGGCTGTGAGGAGACTAAAGTAACAGGCGCTCTGTTTAATAGAACAAAGAAGGTTAAGAGGAGATTTGATAGAGATTTTCTTAAGGAAGAGAGAAAAAAAATTGCACTGATTATTGTATTTGTAACTCAAGGACAAAAAAGTTAAGGTCATCCAAAGAATGAGGGACAGGTAAACAAAAGTACTTTTATGTAGAGTTTTGTTAAGACTAGGAATGCTTAAGTTATGGAACAGAATCAAATGCAAAGCAGATTTTATTTTAATAAGGGTACAGCAAAAGGATGGGGGAATGGATTACACCTTTCAGAGAACTGGCATGGGCACAATGGGCCAGGTGGACACTTCTGTGCAGTAAGATTCTATTATGGTTCTGCACTGTGGTGTGTTAAAAGGAGATTCCAATGCCAGTTACTTCTGCTTTACTTTGTCCTCTCTCCAAAACCTTTGAACTTAAGTGGCGTCTTCAATCAATGCTTTGGTGCTTCAATTAGTGAGGCGGTGGTGTAGCGGTATTGTTACTAGACTGGTAATCCAAAGACCCAGGGTAATGTTATAGAGACCTGGGTTTGAATCCCACCACAGCAACTCCAATAAAAATCTGGAATTAAAAGTCTAATGATGACCATGAAACCATTGCCAATTGTTGAAAAAACCCATCAGGCTCACTGATGTCCTTTAGGAAAGGATATCTGCTGTCCTTGCTTGGCCTGGCCTACATGAGAGCCCAGACCCACAGCAATGTGGTTGACTCTTAAATGCCCCTTTAAACAACGGCAATTAGGGATGGGCAATAATGCCCACATCCCAAGAACTCAAATTCAGAAGAGCGTAGCTTTTAGTTCTATATCATATTTTCTCCATTCTCCTGGTCTTTGCATCACATATAGAAGTTAAGGAGATGAACAGTTACGTAAACATGGTCAATGTGAACTCCTGGACTTATTCAGATCACCTGAGAAAGTTAGAGACAACCTTTCCAGAGGTTTTCTGTCCCTTATTGGGCCTAGCTTTTTTTGTCATTCTCCAGGAGGCTACATGGCTGCACATGACGGGAAGATATGTCTAGCTATGAAGCTGAAGGCACCATGATAGAGGAGTCTTAATGCTTTTTTCTTGACCTCATTTTTGTACATTCATGTCTTTCAATGCCAAACTAGAACCAGGATTGAAAGCACTCAAATTTACAGTCAGTGTCTACTATAACCCACAGTTGCAGCTTTCAGATATATAGATTTTTTTTCTTATTCTTTAACGCAACGTGGGCATCATTGGCTAGGCCAGTATTTTTATTGCCCATCCCTAATTGCCCTTGAGACGGTCGTAGTGAGCCACCTTCTTGAACCACTGCAGTCCATGTGGTGTAGGTACACCCACAGTGCTGTTATGAGGGGAGTTCCAGGATTTTGACCCAGCGACAGTGAAGGAACAACAATATATTTCCAAGTCAGTGATGGTGTGTGGCTTGGTGAGGAACTTCCAGGTGGTGGTGTTCTCACTCATCAGCTGCCCTTGTGCTCTTAGGTGGCATGGGTCACGGGTTTGGAAGGAGCTGTCCAAGGAGCTTTCGTGAGTTGCTACAGTGCATCTTGTAGGTGGTACACACACTGCTGCTACTGTGCATCGGTGGTGGAGGGAGTGGATATTGAAGGTGGTGGTTAGGATGCCAATCAGGGGGAGGCAATAGCGCTTTTTAAAAATTCATTCACGAGGCGTAGGCTTCGCTGGCTGGGCCAGTATTTATTGCCGATCTTACCCTTGAGAAGGTGGTGGTGAGCTCCTTCTTGAACCACTGCAATCCATGTGGTGTAGGTACACCCACAGTGCTGTTAGGAAGGACGTTCCTGGATTTTGACCCAGCGACAGTGAAGGAATAGCGATATAGTTCCAAGTCAGGATGGTGTGTAACTTGGAGCAGAACTTCCAGGTGGTGATGTTCCCATCTATCTGCTGCCCTTGTCTTTCTAGACGGTGATGGTCATGGGTTTGGAAGGTGCTGTTGAAGGATCGTTGGTGAATTCCTGCAGTGCATCTTGTAGATGGTACACACACTGTTGCTACCATGCATCACTGGTGGAGGAAGTGAATGTTTGTGGATGTGGTGCAAATCAAGCAGGCTGCTTTGTCCTGGATGGTGTCAAGGTTCTTGAGTGTTGCGGGAGCTGCACTCATCCAGGCAAGCGGAGAGTGTTCCATCACACTCCTGACATGTGCCTTGTAGGTGGTGGACAGGCTCTGGGGAATCAGGTGGTGAGTTACTCATCTCCTCCTAGCCTCTGACCTGCTTTTGTAGCCACAGTATTTATATGGCAAGTCCGTTTCAGTTTCTGGTCAATGGTAACCCTCAGGATGTTGATAGTGGGCAATTCAGTGATGGTAATGCCATTGAACATCAAGAGGCGATGGTTGATTCTCTCTTGTTGGAGATGGTCATTGCCTGATGCTTCTGTGGTGCAAATGTTACTTGCCACTTGTCAGCCCAAGCCTGGATATTGTCCAGGTCTTTCTGTATTTGGACATGGACTGCTCCAGTATCTGAGGAGTCGCGAATGGTGCTGAACATTGTGCAATCATCAGTGAACATTCCCACTTCTGACCTTATGATGGAAGGAAGGTCATTGTTGAAGCAGCTTAAGATGGTTGGGCCAAGAACACTACCCTGAGGATCTCCTGCAGTGATGTCCTGGAGCTGAGATAACTGACCTCCAACAACCAGAACCATTTTCCTTTGCGCTAGGTATGACTCTAACCAGTGGAGCGTTTTCCCCCTGATTCCCATTGACTCCAGCTTTGCTCAGGCTCCTTGATGCCACACTTGGTCAAATGTAGCCTTTATGTCAAGGGTAGTGACTCTCACCTGACTTCGGAGTTCAGCTCCTTTGTCCATGATTGAACCAAGGCTGTAATGAGATCAGGAGCTGAGTGGTCCTGGCAGAACACAAACCGGGCGCCAGTGAACAGGTTAATGCTAAGCAAGTGCCGCTTGATAGCACTGCTCATAGTGTTCAAGTACAATACTGGCATCTACCCGGTTATGTGGAAAGTTGCCCAGATATGTCCTGTACACAAAAAGCAGGACAAATCCAACCCGGCCAATTACTGCCCAATCAGTCTACTCTTGATCGTAGGTAAAGTAATGGAAGGGGTCCCTGCTTTTTGTGTACAGGACATATCTGGGCAACTTTCCACATAGCCAGGTAGATGCCAGTATTGTACTTGTACTGGAGCAGCTTGGCTAGGGGCGCGGTAAGTTCTGGAGCACAAGTCTTCAGTACTATTGCCGGAATATTGTCAGGGCCCATAGCTTTTGCACTATCCAGTGCCTTCAACCGTTTCTTGATATCACGTGGAGTGAAATCGAATTGGCTAAAGACTGGCATCTGTGATGCTGGGGACCACCAGAGGAAGCGGAGATGGATCATCCACCCGGCACTTCTGGCTGAAGATTGTTGCAAATGCTTCAGCCCTATCTTTTGCACTGATGTGCTGGGCTCCTCCATCATTGAGGATTGGGATATTTGTGAAGCCTTCTCCTCCTCCTCTAAGTTGTTTAATAGTCTACCACCATTCACGACCGGATGTGGCAGGACTGCAGAGCTTAGATCTCATCTGTTGGTTGTGGGATTGCTTAGCTCTCTCTATCACTTGCTGCTTATGCTGTTTGGCACACAAGTAGTCCTGTGTTATAACTTCACCAGGTTGACACCTCATTTTTAAGTGTGCCTGGTGCTGCTCCAGGCATGCCCTCCTGCACTCTTCATTGAGCCAGGGTTGATCTCCTGGCTTGATGGTAATGGCAGAGTGGGGGATATGCCAGGCCATGAGGTTATAGATTGTGTTCATGTAAAAGTCTGATGATGACCATGAAACCATTATCATTTATTGTAAAACCCCATCTGATTCACTAATGTCCTTTAGGGAAGGAAATCTGTCGTCCTTACCTGGTCTGGCCTACATGGTTGACTCTAAAACGGCTTAGTAAGCTTCTCAAACCACAACAAAGCCTCAAAAAAGGAATGAAACTGGACAGAATGAAACTGGACTGGCATCGACCTAGGCACCAGAAATGACAATGGTGCAAACCCAGCCCTATTGATCATGCTACTAACATTTGGGGGCTCATGCCAAAATTGGGGAAAACTGTCTCACTTGACTAGCCTGACATAGTCATCCTGACGGAATCATATCTTACAGATAATGGCCCAGACACCACCTTCACCATGTCCTGTCCCACTGGCAGGACAGACGCAGCAGAGGTGGCAGCACTGTGGTGTACAGTCGGGAGGGAGTTGCTCCATCGACTCCGGACCTCACAAAGCCTCAGATCAAACATAGGCAAGGAAACCTCTTGCTGATTACCACGTATTGCCCTCCCTCAGTTGATGATTCAGTGCTCCTCCCATGCTGAACACCACTTGGAGGAAGCACTGAGGGTGGCAAGGGCGCAGAATATACTCTGGATGAGGGACTTCAATGTCTATCACCAAGAGTGGCTTGGCAGCACCACTACTGACTGAGGTAGCCAAGTCCTGAAGGACATCGTGGCTAGACTAGGTCTGCGGCAGGTGATGAGGAAAGCAATAAGAGGGAAAAACATAGCTGACCTCATCCTCACCAACCTGCCTGACGCAAGTGGATCTATCCATAACAGTATCGGTAGGAGCAAACACTGCACAGTCATTGTGGAGATGAAGTCCCGTCTTCACATTGAGGATACCCTCCATCATGTTGTGTGGTACTACCACCGTGCTAAATGGGATAGATTTTGAAAAGATCTAGCAATTCAAGGCAGGCATCCGTGAGACACTGTGGGCCATCATAGCAGCACAATTGTACTTGAACACAATCTGTAACCTCATGGCCCAGCATAACCCCCACTCTAGCATTACCATCAAGCCAGGGGATCAACCCTGGTTCAATGAAGAACGCAAGAGGGCAGGCCAGGAGTAGCACCAGGCATACCTAAAAAAAAAGGTGAAGCTATAACACAGGACTATTTGCATGCCAAACAGCATAAGCAGCAAATGTTAGGCAGAGCTAAGAGGTCCCACAACCAACAGAACAGATCTAAGCTCTGCAATCCTGCCACATCCAGTCGTGAATTATGGTGGACAATTAAACAACTCACTGGATATCCCCGCCCTCAACGATGGAGGAGCCCAGCACATCAGTGCAAAAGATAAGGCTGAAGCATTTGCAACAATCCCCAGCCAGAAGTGCCGAGTGGATGATCCATCTCAGCCTCCTCCGGGGGTTCCCAGCATCACAGATGCCAGTCTTCAGCCAATTCGATTCACTCCACGTGATATCAAGAAATGGCTGAAGGCACTGTATAGTGCAAAGGCTATGGGCCCTGACGATATTTGGCAATAGTACTTAAGACTTGTGCTCCAGAACTTGCCGCACCCCTAGCCAAGCTTATCCAGTACAGTTACAACACGAGCATCTACCAGCTATGCGGAAAATTGCCTAGGTATGTCCTGTACACAAAAAGCAGGACAAATCCAACCCGACCAATTACTGCCCCATCAGTCTACTCTCTATCATCAGTAAAATAATGGAAGGGATCATAAACAGTACTATCAAGTGGCGCTTGCTTAGCAATAACCTGCTAACTGAACCCCAGTTTGGGTTCCACCAGGGCCACTCAGCTCCTGACCTCATTTCAGCCTTGGTTCAATCATGGACAAAAGAGCTAAACTCCCGAGGTCAGGTGAGAGTGACTACCCTTGACATCAAGGCTGCATTTGACCGAGTGTGGCATCAAGGAGCCCTAGCAAAACTGGAGTCAATGGGAATCGGGAGGGAAAACTCCCCACTGGTTAGAGTCATACCTAGCACAAAGGAAAATGGTTCTGGTTGTTGGAGGTCAGTTATCTCAGCTCCAGGACATCACTGCAGGAGATCCTCAGGGTACTGTCCTTGGCTCAACCATCTTCAGCTGCTTCAACAATGACCCTCCTTCCATCATAAGGTCAGAAGTGGGGATGTTCACTGATGATTGCACAACGTTCAGCACCATTTGCGACTCCTCAGATACTGGAGCAGTCCATGTCCAAATGCAAAAAGACCTGGACAATATCCAGGCTTGGGCTGACAAGTGGCAAGTAACATTTGCGCCACACAAGTGCCAGGCAATGACCATCTCGAACAAGGGAATCTAACCATTGCCCCATGACATTCAATGGCATTACCATCACTAAATCCCCCACTATCAACATCCTGGGATTTATCATTGAACAGAAACTGAACTGGACTAGCCATATAAATACTGTGACTACAAGAGCAGGTCAAAGGCTAGGAATCCTGCAACGAGTAACTCATCTCCTGACTCCCCAATGTCTGTCCACCATCTACAAGCCGCAAGTCAGGAGTGTGACGGAATACTCTCCACTTGCCTAGATGAGTACAGCTCCCACTACACTCAAGAAGCTTGACACCATCCAGGACAAAGCAGCCTGCTTGATTGGCAACACATGCACAAACATCCACTCCCTCCACCACCAACGCACAGTGGCAGCAGTGCGTACCATCTACAAGATGCACTGCAGGAATTCACCAACGATCCTTAGGCAACACCTTCCCAAGCCATGACCACCATCATCTAGAAAGACAAGGACTGCATTTAGATGGGAACACCACCACCTGGAAGTTTCCCTCCAAGTCACTCACCGTCCTGACTTGGAAATACATCGCCGTTCCTTCACTGTTGCTGGGTCAAAATCCTAGAACTCCCTTCCTACCAGCACTGTGGATGTACCTACACCAGGTGGTCTGCATTAATTGAGGTTAAAAATCATTGCTTGTCTGAAAAGACTGGAGCTATCCTCTCATCTCAGTGGCATCTTGATTTAAGCTCACCACCACCTTCTCAAGGGGAACTAGTGATGGGCAATAAATGCTGGCCCAGCCAGCGAAGCCCACATTCTGTGAATTAATTTTTAAAAAGCGGACTTCTTTGTCCTGGATGGTGTCGAGCCTCTTGAATGCTGTTGGAGCTGCACTCTTCCAGGCAAGTGGAGAGTATTTCATCACAGTTCTGACTTGCGCCTTGTAGATTGTGGACAGGCTTTGGGAGTCCGGAGGTGAGTTATTCTCCGCAGAGTTCCCAGCCCTGACCTGCACTTGTAGCAATGGCATTTATATGGCTGGTCCAGTTCAGTTTCTGGTCAATGGTAACCTGCAGGATGTTGATAGTAGGGGGTTTAGTGATGGTAATCCCATTGAATGTCATGGGGAGATAGCTGGATTCTCTCTTGTTGGCACTTGTATGGTGTGAATGTTACATGCCACTTATAGGCCCAAGCCTGAACGTTGACTAGTTCTTGCTGCACAGGCTGCTTCAGTATCTGAGGAGTTGCAAATGGTGCTGAACACTGTGCAATCATCTGTGAACGTCCCCACTTCTGATCTTATGATGGAAGGAGGTCATTGATGAAGCAGCTGAAGATGGTTGGGCTAAGAACACTACACTGAGGAACTCCTGCAATGATGTGCTAGGACTGAGATGATTGAACTCCAACAACCACAACCATTTTGCTTTGTGCTAGGTATGAGTCCAACCAGTGGAGAGTTTCCCATCCGATTTCCATTGACTCCAGTTTTGCTAGGGCTGCTTGATGCCACACTCAGTGAAATACTATTTTGATGTCAACGACAATCACTCTCACCTCACCTCTTGAGTTCAGCTCTTATGTCCATGTTTGGACTAAGACTGTAAGCGATCAGGAGCTGAGTGGCCCTGGTGGAACCCAAACTGAGTGTCGAGCTGGTTATTGCTGAGTAAGTGCTGCTTGATCGCACTGTTGACAATCTCTTCCATCACTTTGCTGATGATCAAGAGTAGACTGATGGGATGGTTATTGGCCAGGTTGTGTTTGTCCTGCTTTTTGTGGACAGGACATAACTGGGCAGTTTCCACATCGCCAGGTAGATGCTAGTGTTATAGTTGTACTGAAACAGATTGACTAAGGTCGCACCTAGTTCTGGAGCATAAGTCTTCAATATTATTGCAAGAATGTTGTCAGTGTTCATAGCCTTTGCAGTATCCAGTGCCTTCAGCCCTTTCTTGATATCATTTGGAGTGAATTGAATTGGCTGAAGACTGGCATGTATGATGCTGGGGACCTCAGGAGGAGGCCAAGATGGGTCATTCTTTCGGCACTTCTGGCTGAAGATTGTCGCAAATGCTTCAGCCTTGTCTTTTACACTGATGTGATGTGCTCCCCCATCATTGCGAATGGGGATATTTGTGAAACCTCCTCCAGTGAGTTGTTTAATTGTCCACCACTGCTCCTGGTTGCACTGCAGGGACAAGAGAGCTGCCAGTCACTTGATTGGGGGCAATGGTGGTGGAAGGCCCACCTCTAGCCAATTAACTGCCTGAAAGCGTTAAATGGCTGCAAGGCAAGAAGACCAAGCGGAGGGACCCCTACCCATCACAGCATAAAATTCAACCCAAGTCTGTATTCGCTGCACTGTGCTAACCAAGGACCCTCTCTGAAATCATATACAATTAAACAACCCAAGGTTAATAGCACTTTCATTTTAAATAGTGACAGAGAAGTGGCACTCAATTAGAAATCAATAACAATTTTAAAGTCAAGGTGATAATTATTTATTCAAGCTTACACAAGTAGCAAAAGTTATCCGCCTAAGTCAATTATACACTAACTATGTTGAGCTGAATGTCTGTTGGTATTGTCCAAATAGTTACTGGTAAGTCTACAAGAAGTTAATGGAGACAAAGAAGCTGTACAACTTTATCAAGTTTTGAATGTGGCACAAGTCTTCATTAATCCAGCTTTCCTGAGAATATGAACAAGAACATTAAATAAGAAGTGAATTATATTTGAAAGTCTAATTTACTCCAATATTATATATAGGTCAAAAGAAAACATAAATGTATAAATATTGTTATCACTACACCCCTTTACAAAGCCTCATGAATCTTGAAGAGATCCATTGATTGGAAAGACAGTTTATCAAAATATGATTTATGTTATAAGGGCTCCAAGTTCTAAATGTACTAACTATCTTGATTATTCAAAAAATGTCTGGACATGTTCCTTTTGCCCGCAGGCTTGAGATCTGTGTGATGATCATTGTTTTAAGGAACCTAATTGAATGTTGAGAATAGGAATGAGTGATTAGTTGATGCCAACCATAGAGTTTAAGAGTTTCTTAAAGGTACTGTGATATCTTTTAGTGAGTTTAACCCGATTAGCAAGTTTCTTTCCTCTTTGCTACTAATGATCTGAATGTTCCTAACTAAATGTCAGATAGCTAATGTCATCTATCATCATTTCTAAGTTAACTCAATGTGTAATTAAAAGAAAACACCTCAATACATTTTTGTGTGCTCTGACCAGCTGTTTGCACGTAGGTTTACAGTACAAAAATAATAATTCAAATATAGTCATGTTATCTCCTTCAGTGGTCTTTCTTTCAAAAAACTGAAAACAGGATAATGGTCATATGAAAACACCATAGCATTGTCTTAGTATGTGTGAAGCGTCAACGCTAATCACAGAAGCAGAGTAATGCACAGTTTGATGCCTTAAAGGTCACTACCCGGACTTTTAGTATGAATATGCAAAACATAGAACAGATTATTAACTAGAAGATGAAGTATCTAGTTCATTAGTTGCGAGAACTGTTGCAGTACTATGCCCAGAATGAGTTTTCAGTCATTCTAGAGGAACACTGCTCATACATTAAGCAACTAACACTGATTCATTAAATTAATGGCCAGATTTTGTGGTCAGTGGTGAAGCGATAGCGCCTGCCACTGACCTCAAAGAAAGCTGCCCATAAAGATAAAGCAGGCTCTATGTCGCTAGTTTCCCCTATTCTGATGTAAATTAAATTTTGGCCAGTCTATATGGGATCTTGTTGTGGAACAGTGAAGTCATCAAGTAGGCTGGGCAATCAGATTGAAGAATTATCATATATAGTAAGCCAAAAAGTAGAAAACACTGATTATCAATCACTTTTAAATCATTTTGCAGTGAGAAAAATAAAGATTGGGACATATACACAGGATTAAGGTAGAAGTTGAAATATCAAACAAACTTTAAAAAAAATTTTTTTTTATTATTTTAAAAATCTATGTTTTGTTTGAATCATTGAATGGAGTAAGTGTGGGCATCACTGACAAGACCAGTTGCTTATTCCTAAATTGCTCTCAAGAAGATGGTGGTAAGCTTTTTCTTAAACCGCTGCTGTCAGTGTGGTGAAGGTACTACCCACAGTGTCATTAGGTAAGGAGTTCCAGAATTTTGACCCAACAATCATGAAGGAGAACTTGGATGTGATGGTGTTCCCACTATACCTGCTGCCCTTGCCCTTCGAAGTGGTGAAATGTGCACTCGAAGAAGCCGTGGCTGTAAATATTACACACTGTTTTGAACAGCCAAGGCATGAGAATGCATTACGACTTCAATTTTACAGATGAACATGGGCATAAAACGACAACTGGGATATCATGACTCCAGATTAACAGTAAAGAAATCTGCAAGAGATCTTCAGGAAACTTGGCACAAACATATTTCAGTTCTTTTATTGATAATTTCACTCAACATTAATTAACTGCCTTCAGTCCCTCAGTAAACGCAGATTCTATTATTGTCATAATTAAATCACTACACCTTAATTTTCACCATGACCAGAATTTTTAGCTCGGTGGGTGGGCACATGCCCAACCCGACCGAGCGTGAAATGATGCGCGATGACGTTGGGCAAGCGTCCCGATGTCATCACGCAGTTAGTGGGCACGCACCGGAGCCAGCAGTGCGCATGCCGACAATTAACTTATCAATCGTCCTGAATTTTTCACTGCCTGTCCAACCCAACGGTTAACGGGCAGGTGAAAAGGCCAAGCGGCCTTTGCATTTTTTTGGAAACCTCATCCATGGGCGGGTGAGGTTTCCAAAAGCAAAAACAAATGAAATAAAAACTTAGGTCACATGAGCAGGGACATGTTTTATTAATTTTTTCTGCTGTTTAATGATTTTTTCAGTATATTCTTCATTAACCTGAGGCAGCTCCATGCCTCAGGGAGATTATTCAGTGCTCTATCACACAAATGCGCGAAGTGTGCGCAAGGCCTGCTCGCCCTCCTCCCCCTGCTCACACAGGCAGAGCTCAGCGCTGCCGCTTAAGTGTTATGCTGGGCGGGCCTTAATTGGCCCACCAGCGTGAAATCACGATGCACTGTGGTCGCGGGTGGTGGCTGGCTTCCGGACCGCCCCCGCCGAGCCCGCATGCCAAGGGCAAAATTTTGCCCCATGTCATTAAAAGGAGCAATTACAATCTTGTTTTAAACCCTTGCAGCCCAGTGAGCAAAGGTACCACTGAGCCTGGTGCCAAGTCATACAGACCAGAAAGCTCAAGCTTATTTTGCAATCTGCATTTATTTTCACCTGGGCAACAATTCAGCACTACAATTGGTATTACCATCACTGGGGTAAGGAGGAGAAAGAACAGGCTGGGCTCCCCCTCTGATCTGTTGTGAACCTGTCACTAAAGCAACAGCCAGGGCTTCAAGGGCAGGAGGGAAGGTGATTGTCAAAGAACCCCTCTTTTGAATAAATTCTCAAAAAAATTATTTTTCTCTGCATCACTCCCAAATCTAACCACCTTCTTCCACTATTAGTATATTATGCCTCACTGTCTTCTCTAACCTTCAACATCTGTGTCTTGGCTAAAATTGCCTCCAAAAAAATCCTTTTGTGCCAAACATCTTTTTTACCATTAACAATACTTAGCTTTCTGTAACTTCCATTTTTCCTGTAATCTACGGATTTTTAAGACCAAGCTATGCTTCACCTCATCACTTTATCATTTAGATTGTGTTTTCTCTCCACCATAACACCATTGAAAATCTATGCTGTGTTTTGAACCTTTACCTAGATTCCTCCAAAAACAAATTCATTACAAGTCACATTTCTTGGATCTCACAAATGCTGGCAGAAACTTTGACCTCTGTCGGATAGTTTGGAAGTTACTGACATGATTTTAAGAGTAAGAATCAGTACTTACGCCTCTTTTTTGAATGTTGCCAGAGTGATTTTATTATCAAGAGCACCCAATGGCTTCATTACAAAATCCTTTACTCCCATGGTTTTCAAAGCTGAAACGATTCCAAGCGAGGAATTAATACTGAGCTTCTAAGTTGCAGTAATTTGTACACGAAGATCCTATACAACTGGATATGAGAATCTTACCTTCTCTGTACTGCCTCGAAGTTATATGTCCTTGTCTTGTAGTGTCCAAAATCCCAAACACAGTATCTAAATTTGACTCATCAAACAAGCAAGGGTAGTCCTTTTTAGTCTGCCTGGCAACATTCAGTTTTTCCAGTTGACCTATTAAAAACTCCACTGGCTTGGCTGCAAACATGAAAATAGGTTTAATTTAACAGTTGTTAAATGTAGTTCAGTCAACTACGTTACTTATTTTCTTCAAACTGACCAGAAATAACTTTCTAGGTTTTATAATAGATAGGTCTACAATCAAATTTTTTATAATAGAAACTGTTCCCACTCAAGAGAATATCAAGAACTAGAGGGTGCAGATTCAAAATAATTGGCAAAAGGAGTAAATGTGATGCGAGGGAAAATGCTTTCAAGCAGAGGGTGGAGTCTGGAACAAACTTCTTGAAAAGGGTGCTGGAGGCAGGTTTGATCAAGGTATTCAAAAGGGAATTGGATTGCTACCTGAAAAGAGATTATGTGCAAGGTTACAGGGCTAAGGCAAGGGAGTGGGACTAGGTGGAATGCTCTTTCAGAGAGCCAGTGCAGCCTCAATGGGCCGAATGGCCTCCTTCTGCACTGTAAAGATACTGCGATACTATAGTTTAACAATCTGATGAAAGAGCAGCATGGCTCGAGGTGGCAAAACAATCTTACCCAATTTTCTGTTCACCAGATCACTGTTTCCCGTTTTCTGTTCATATGTGTCTCACTTCGAAAATCATCAGTTCTCTACACCATCTGACACACTAATCTTTCAAGACTATTTATTTGCCATTTTTGTTCACTGCAAGAGGTTGCAGCTCCTTTTCCTCAACTTCTGGCTTAGTCCTCCTTTCAGTCCTACGTTCCTGATCTTTGGCCACCCAGTGTGGAGAGGGGTGGGCAGGCCAGAGGGCTTGAGTGGGTCTATGTCTGGGCCTGGCCAAGCTGATCACCTACAGGCTCAGCCTGGAAATAGGTGATCGGTCTAGCCACCTGCCTCTCTTTCGCTTTCTTGTGCGTGCCAAGACATGGCTGGAGAAAGAATGCACAGTGTCTCACTCCAATTAGTGGGCACCGCAGTGTAAACAGTACTGGATAATGACAACAGCATTATTATTTAAATTTACAAGTTTCTTAAGGTTTAATCCTTTATTAGTTGTGCCCTTCTAAAAGAGGGGGCATTTTGCTAGGCTTTTAATTGATAATTTGTTTATTTAGAAAAGACATATCCAATTTTTCCCCAATGTTGACTGCTCTATGGGGCGTTCTGGCCCATTTATCAATCCTCACTTCATCATTATAACATAGTTACAAAGAATTACATAGATATACAACACTGAAACAGGCTATTCAGCCCAAACACACCTTCCCTGCCGGTTATCAATGCTCCAGTGTGAAAAATAAATATGACAAACCGCCACCCACCAGACTGGTTTAAGGGTCTGCAGAGGATGGGATCAGGAGGTGCAATGTGAGGATGGGTTTGGGGTGGAGGTGCGTTGACAGGGTGAGGCTTAAGATGGACTTGTGGTGCCAGGATGGGGTGCGATGTCAGGGTGGGTTTTGGAGTGGGGGTGCGGTGTCAGGGTGGGGTTTGGAGTGGGGGTGCGGTGTCAGGGTGGGGTTTGGAGTGGGGGTGCGGTGTCAGGGTGGGTTTTGGAGTGGGGGTGCGGTGTCAGGGTGGGGTTTGGAGTGGGGGTGCGGTGTCAGGGTGGGGTTTGGAGTGGGGGTGCGGTGTCAGGGTGGGGTTTGGAGTGGGGGTGCGGTGTCAGGGTGGGGTTTGGAGTGGGGGTGCGGTGTCAGGGTGGGGTTTGGAGTGGGGGTGCGGTGTCAGGGTGGGGTTTGGAGTGGGGGTGCGGTGTCAGGGTGGGGTTTGGAGTGGGGGTGCGGTGTCAGGGTGGGGTTTGGAGTGGGGGTGCGGTGTCAGGGTGGGGTTTGGAGTGGGGGTGCGGTGTCAGGGTGGGGTTTGGAGTGGGGGTGCGGTGTCAGGGTGGGGTTTGGAGTGGGGGTGCGGTGTCAGGGTGGGGTTTGGAGTGGGGGTGCGGTGTCAGGGTGGGGTTTGGAGTGGGGGTGCGGTGTCAGGGTGGGGTTTGGAGTGGGGGTGCGGTGTCAGGGTGGGGTTTGGAGTGGGGGTGCGGTGTCAGGGTGGGGTTTGGAGTGGGGGTGCGGTGTCAGGGTGGGGTTTGGAGTGGGGGTCCGGTGTCAGGGTGGGGTTTGGGGTGGGGGTGCGGTGTCAGGGTGGGGTTTGGAGTGGGGGTGCGGTGTCAGGGTGGGGTTTGGAGTGGGGGTCCGGTGTCAGGGTGGGGTTTGGAGTGGGGGTGCGGTGTCAGGCTGGGGCCGGTCGGGGCCGAGCTCCGGGTCCGGGGCCGAGCTCCGGGTCCGGGTCCGGGGCCGAGCTCCGGGTCCGGGTCCGAGCTCCGGGTCCGGGTCCGGGGCCGAGCTCCGGGTCCGGGGCCGCCTTTGGGCCGATCCCGGAGCTCCGTCCGCCGGGACTCTCGCTCCCTTACCCGGCCGCTGGTACAGCAACATGCTGGTCAGGTTGTCGAGCAGCTCCAGGATCTGATGTTCCGCCAGGTACTCGGCCGCCTCCCGCTCCAGAGGAGACGCCATGCCGGCTGAACGACGCGGTTACCATGGTAACCGGGCCGGCCCAGTCCGGGCGGAAGCTCCGCCTGATCGAGGAGGGATGGGGGGAGGGGCCGCTTCTCATTTCCGCTCAGCCTCGTCTAATTTACATAAAGCAGCAGCTGGGAGGAAAGATCCCGATACCTGGGTTTGGGGGGGGGGGTGTACCACCCCACCCCGGAAAGTAATTGAGTGAAATGAAAATGGGCGCGAAACCTGCCCTGGGCGGGAGCGCACAACAGGCCGGATCGCATCAGCCGCTCGGTGTTACACTAGGCCCCATTTTCAGCTCATTGGGCTGAGTAGCACCAAGGAGGCTGCCTGCCCTCAGAATGGCTTAGGGCAATGAGACATCCGGGCTGCGCCCCACACTTCAATGGCATTTGCCCGGGCATGTTGTGCCATGCATGTGCCAGAAACATCCCAAACAACCACATCCTCATGTCCATCAAACGTCCTGAATTTCAACCTATGATTTTGAAACTTAGGCTGCTCAGGTTCACTGCAAACACTCACTACATTTTGTAGTATTCAGCTGCAAAAGGGAACTTGCAGCTAGGAAGTTAGAATAGCTTCCGCTATTGCAAATTCTTTTCAAGTACTGTGGGGTGTAGATGTTGTGGTGAGTTGCCACCTGATCACACAAACGCTGCAACAAGTATATGGCAGCACCTGTGGATCTGCAACATGTCAGGGAGATAGATAGACTGACAGGGGAATCTCTGTACAGGAACGCCTTCCCTCCAGGGGTACTGTCTGCGAGTGCCTGATCAGACTCCGGCACCCTAACGATGACATCCCTTTCACCACCATTGTTCCACTATACCCCACCTCCCCGTTCATCGGCAAGTCCCGTCACACCTTTCTCTTCACCAAAATCCTGAAATAAAAACCACCAAAAAATCTTGCCATAACATCTTTATCCAACACCACATCCAATTCCCTCAGTGCCTGTCTTGCAAGTGCCCTTGTGCTCCAATTCTACCCCAGTGGGTGCAGTATGGCAGGTGGAAGGCTGCTAACTTTCACTGGGGACTGGTGATTTTCAAGGACACCCTTGAGCAGCTCTGGACTAAAGGCCTGGCTTTGAATTCACCTCCTTGGAATAGACAGTAGCAGACTGGCTTGGCTAGCTGAAAGGCAGCAGCAAGAGCACTGGTAGAGTAGCAGTGGTGGGGGCGAATTGTGACCGCCAACGCCGAGCCGAAAAACAAGTCTGAACAAATTTTTAGCCCATTGACTAACGAAATGTCGGATGTCGCATATAATGCGTGGGCCATACAATAACAACCATTCATTTTTACCCCAAAGTTTTAAGATTGCTAGGGCCATTTGGTGACTAATATGTCGGCGCATTTGAAATGTTTAGACTTCGCGATGCCATTCCAACTTTACACATTGTAAACATTTTAACGTTCGCCGCTGTTGGAATCTCAAAATCCGGGCCAAACAAGTCGAAAGATGTTTGAACAAACAACACTCCACCCAGCCCTTGCCAAGTCACTACCATATTATAAATGTATAGATGGTTCAGTTATCATGAGGACTTTAGTTCCAGACCTTTTGTATGTAAGACTGCCTTTACCACTGACAAACTTGGTCCACATGTCAGTGGTAAAGGCAGTCATAATGTACAAGAATGCTCCACTCCGGTTAATTAACGTGTACGCCCCGTCACAAGTGGCCGAGCGGCTGGAGGTTTTTCAGCAGCTCCCACTGCTGCTGGCGACCTCCAGGCCGGTCATTCTGGGCGGTGACTTCAACTGCATCATCGATGCGACTGGACGATCCAGCAGGGCCGACAGCAGATTGGACGCTACGTCCAGATCCCTGATGGAAACAGTTAAGGATGCCAAGCTGCACGACGTCTTCAGCAACCCTGCAGACGGAGCGCAGCGTAGATACACCTGGTCGCGGCCAGACGGGTCCATTCGTTCCAGGATAGACTTCCTGTTTGTGTCCCGTGCATTCACAGTCAGATCCACCGAGGTCAAGCCGGTGTTCTCTGACCACTGCCTCCTTCCGTTCCAGAGTCCGCTCCGTGGAGCAGGATGAGACGTGCTCACGTTTCTTCTTCCAAAAGGTACACAGAGAGCGCTCTGTGATCAGCAGCCTGAAGGAAGAAGACGGCTCAGTAAAGTCATCACGGTCCGACATTCTGAGGATCAGCAAATCCTTTTATGCCGGTCTGTATGACGTGAAGCCCACGGACAGCACGGCCTCCCAGTCCTTCCTGTCCTCTATCACGGAGGTCTTAGACCACAGTACGCGGGAGAGCCTAGACAAACCGCTAACTCCTGACGAACTGACTAATGCCCTCGAGTCCTTCGAGAAGAGTAAAACCCCCGGAAGCGACGGCCTGCCGGCGGAGTTGTATTCGGCTCTGTGGGACTTGATCGGCCCAGACCTGCTAGAAGTGTACGAGAGTATGCTCCTGGCCGGCAGCATGTCAGAATCCATGAGGAAAGGCATCATCACCCTGATCTACAAGCACAAGGGGGAAAGGGAGGAAATTAGAAATTGGCGACCCATTTCACTGTTGAATGTGGACTATAAGATTCTGTCCAAGGTCATCGCCAACCGGGTCAAATCCGCTCTGGAATTGGTGATTCACCCTGACCAGACCTGCTCTGTGCCAGGCAGGAAGATCTCTGACAGCCTGGCGCTGCTCAGGGATACGATTGCCTATGTACAGGACAGGGGTGTGGATACCTGCCTCATCAGCTTGGATCAGGAGAAGGCCTTTGACAGAATATCGCACACCTACATGGGGGATGTGCTCTCCAAAATGGGGTTTGGGGAGGGAATTCGAAATTGGATCCAACTGCTCTACACTAACATCAGTAGCGCAGTCTCAATCAATGGGTGGGAAACAGATAGCTTTCCGATTAAATCTGGAGTCAGGCAGGGCTGTCCTCTCTCGCCTGTCCTTTTCGTGTGCTGCATAGAACCCTTTGCCGAGTCCATCAGGAAGGATCCGGGCATAAGAGGAGTGACGATCCCAGGCAGTGGAGGCACTCAGGTAAAAGCCTCCCTGTACATGGACGACGTCGCCGTCTTCTGCTCGGATCCGCTGTCGGTGCGCAGACTGATGCACGTCTGCGACCAGTTCGAACTGGCCTCGGGAGCCAAGGTAAATCGTGGGAAGAGCGAGGCCATGTTCTTTGGGAACTGGGCTGACCGATCCTTTGTCCCCTTCACTGTCAGGGCTGACGGCCTGAAGGTGCTGGGGATATGGTTCGGAGGGACCGGGGCATGCGTTAGAAACTGGAAGGAGCGAGTGGCTATGGTGAAAAGGAAACTGGGCATGTGGGAGCGACGCTCCCTCTCCATTGCGGGTAAGAACCTGGTCATCAGGTGTGAGGTACTCTCGCTGTTGCTGTACATGGCGCAGGTCTGGCCCATTCCACGCTCCTGCGCGATGGCGATCACTCGAGCCGTCTTCCGCTTTATCTGGAGGTCGAAAATGGATCGTGTCTGCAGGGACACGATGTACAAGCCTCTAGATAAAGGGGGAAAAAACGTGCCCAACATCGCCCTCATACTGATGGCCACCTTTGTGTGCGGCTGCATCAAGCGGTGCGTAGACCCTCAGTACGCAAACACCAAGTGTCACTACGTGCTGAGGTTCTACCTGTCCCCGGTGTTGCGAAGGATGGGTCTGGCCACGCTGCCGCGGAACGCTCCAAGTAGTTGGACCGTGCCGTACCACCTGTCCCTGGTGGAAAAATTTATGCAGAAAAACACCTTTGACCACAAGTCCATCAGGCAGTGGTCAGCACGTAACGTCCTAGAGGCCCTGAGGGATAAGGAGAGGGTGGACCCTGTGGGATGGTTCCCCGAGCAGACTGTCAAAGTCATTTGGCAGAATGCCTCATCGCCAGAACTTTCCAACAAGCACCAAGACGTAGCTTGGCTGGTGGTGAGAAAGGCCCTCCCCGTCAGATCCTTCCTACACGCCAGGAGTCTCACCCCCTCTGCACGATGCCCTCGAGGTGGCTGTGGTGGGGAAGAGACCGTTGTTCACCTCCTTGTGGATTGTGCCTTTGCAAAGAAAGTCTGGAGAGAGATGCAGTGGTTGCTGTCGAGGTTCATCCCGAGCAGTTCTGTGACACAGGACTCTGTGCTCTACGGGCTGTTCCCAGGGACACACACCGAGACAAACATCAACTGCAGCTGGAGGATCATCAACTCGGTGAAAGACGCGCTTTGGTCTGCCCGAAACGTGTTGGTCTTCCAGCACAAAGAGTTGTCCCCGACCGATTGTTGCGGACTGGCACAATCCAAAGTCCAGGACTACATGCTGAGGGACGCACTAAAGCTTGGGGCAGCTGCCGCAAAGGCGCAATGGGGAAGGGTCGCTGTCTAAGACCTTTCTACCACAGCGCACCGAGAGACTGGGAACTGTTTAGAGCCCCTCGGGCTGTACAGATCAAAATGAAAGGCTGTAAATGACTGTAATATTGTTTGTACTGATGCACCTGGTGATACATTTTGTAAAAGTTTAACCTGGATTGTACCCTTGTAATGTTGTTTTTGAAATGGTTTTGAATGTGATTGAAGATTTTTTATGAATAAAGTATATTTTTACAAAAAAAAAAAAAAAAAGTTTGGTTGGGTCGCTGTCTAAGACCTTTCTACCACAGCGCACCGAGAGACTGGGAACTGTTTAGAGCCCCTCGGGCTGTACAGATCAAAATGAAAGGCTGTAAATGATTGTAATATTGTTTGTACTGATGCACCTGGTGATACATTTTGTAAAAGTTTAACCTGGATTGTACCCTTGTAATGGTGTTTTTGAAATGGTTTGGAATGTGATTGAAGATATTTTATGAATAAAGTATATTTTTGCAAAAAAAAAGTTTGGTTGTTGTTGGCCTCTTCCTTGAGCGTTGGCGAGTCAGGATAGTATTCACTCTGCTGCCACCAGCTCCACACTGGACTCACCTTTTCTAGTCCGCTCTCACCGTCTCTCTTCTTTCCAGGCTGCAACAGAACTCCCCGCCTTCCAGATTGCTCTGAGGTTTTCCTCCCTCCAGGAGTTATTCTGAGGATTCCAAGTCGACCTCTCGCCACCGATCCGGGTTTCACTCCTCTCTTGCTGCCACGTTCGCCTCACAATAGGTATTTCGTGTCAGCTCGTGTCTTGATTCCTATGCTTAGCTCTGGTATCTCCCGCTGTCTTATATCCCTGCACTCTGCTTGTGGTCTCTCCTGATTAAATGCTTCTTAAAGCATACTTCTTTATTTTAGTCACAGTACCAATTCCCCTTAGCCGTCCTTGGTGCTTCTTTTATATCTTTGCTCACATTTACTTTTTCCACACTCGTTTTCCCACTCTCCGGGCCCTTCCTTGTATTTTTTTTCACACATCTTTCTGCACTCCACTTTCCCGTCTCCTTCTAGATCTCCAGTTCCCCTGCTCTCCTACTTGTGCTCCAAAGATGTACCCCAGCAAGCTCCGCCCTCAGTTACTTGGTACCGGAGAAGCATCTTCCTCCCCTGCCGGGATTCTTCATGTTGCCCCATTGGCTGCTCAGAATCAATATTACACAGTGGCTAAGGAGGTAACCTATTCAGCTTTCACCTCCCGTTCTGTTGATATAAAAAAAAATCAAGCTCATCTGAAAGCCATTAAACATATGGAATTGTGTTTGTTTGTTTAAAGACAGTTTTAAAGTATTCATAGAATTTTTTAGGTATACTTATTTTTAAAAATTGAGAAGCCAAGGTAAGTGGCCAAATGTGTAGAAAAACCCAAAGCTGCTACTTTAAAAGAAGTTCTCTCTCCTGTCTTTTCCTGTTTCAGTCACCTTTGCCTACCTTTCATTTAGTAACATAAGATGATTTGAGTTGCAATTGCAGTCTTCTCTAACCACTGCTGATTTGACTGCACAATTGTTAAACAGGAGACAGCATTCAAGTGTTGTACAGTACCTAAAAACCCACCCATCAAGGTGCATTTATACAAAAGCTTCAATACAATTGTCAGTGAGCCTTGTGGAGGAGGAGGCTGATTCGCACCACTTGAGTTTGACACCGTAATAACGGAAAGCTGATGAGACCAGTTAAGTGTGAAAGATCACCATCTATTTTTATTGTATAATCAATGGTTGTTGACCATATGACTGAAATTGGTTCTCTGATACTAAAATCCTTTTATCCCAAAACGCAGAAGAGACCTGGGGGCAGTCTGCAGAATAACGCCGACAACAGCTGCAGAAAATGTTTGTGCCATCTTTGCCTTTTAAGAACTGAAAGGCTTAAAAAGTCCCCCAGCCTGATTCCAATGCTCTGAGTTCACTTGTAAAGAAACTGGACCTCCTGATACCACAGGCACGAGTATCTGACTTCAAAACCTGCTAGATATTCTTCTCATCAAAGGAATCCTGCAGGAATCTTGGTATCTGACCTTAACTACCTGAACTTATTGGAACTACAATTTAAGAGAGGAAAAAAGCTTCCTCCTTCATTGGACTCTCCAAGACACTTGAACTGTCAACTATTCTTTTGGTTTAACACTTGTAGAAGTGCACTATCTTCTTTAATTGTATCTATCTGGAGTGTGTGGTGTGTGACTGACATAGTGTTTAGATCTCTCAGCCTATGGTATCAGGAGGTCCAGTTTCTTTACAAGTGAACTCAGAGCTTTGGAATCAGGCTGGGGGGCTTTTTAAGCCTCTCGGTTCTTAAAAGGCAAAGATGGCACAAACTCTTTCTGCAGCTGTTATCGGCAGGCAGGATCACACCTGGTTTAGAAAGTGCTCAGGAGTTCTTTGTGTTACAAACAGAGGTGGAGAGAGAAACTGAAACTCCCAATTCACTTCCCTTTATTCCACAATTATGTGGTTTATTTTTGAAAAGGTAGATCTGTGGGTAATTTAAAAGAATCAGCAGCAGATTTTCGGGAGTTTAAATAAAGAGGGTTGTTTATTCACACATACATCCTAAAAGATCTAAACGCTATGTCAGTCACACAGCACACACTCCAGATAGATACAATTAAAGATAGTGCACTTCTACAAGTGTTAAACCAAAAGAATAGTTGACAGTTCAAGTGTCTTTGAGAGTCCAATGAAGGAGGAAGCTTTTTTCCTCTCTTGAATTGTAGTTCCAATAAGTTCAGGTAGCTGAGGTCAGATATCAGGATTCCTTTGATGAGAAGAATGTCCAGCAGGTCTTGAAGTCAGACACTCGTGCCTGTGGTATCAGGAGGTCCAGTTTCTTTACAAGTGAACTCGAGTTTTGGAATCAGGCCGGGAAGCTTTCTTTACTTGTCCCACCCCCCTTAAACCAGCTTATATTTCACCTCTCTTCTATTTTTCCTTAGTTCTGTTGAAGAGTCATACGGACTCGAAACATTAACTGTGTTCCTCTCTGCAGATGCTATCAGACCTGCTGAGTTTTTAGTATCAGAGAACCAGTTTCAGTCACATGGTCAACAGCTATAGATATACAATAGAAAGTAGATGGTGATCTTTCACACCTAACTGGCCTCGTCAGCTTTCCGTTGTTACATTGCAAACATAGAGACAGAGATTAGGAGTCCTTTGCCACTGTGTTTTGGAGTAAGCTTCAAACAATGGCAGGCATGAATTCCACAAAAGAGTGCTGTCAAGGCATGTTCACTTAAGGGGGAGACCCCCCACCCATTATGATTCAATTTGGAACTTTCCAGAAGCTTGACAGTTGGTGTTAAATTTACAAAGGTCACCTGACCACCTTGGCAGCTATCTTAAGAGTTCATCAATGTCCATTTTGAAATAAATAAAGGCAGTTCAGAAGCTTCCACACGAGCACAGTCCATCATTAAAGTTATGAATATAACATGCCTTTTACAGGGCATGATACTTGTAAAGCTGTTTTAAATGAGTTGTGACTACAGACTTTTCTACTTGTGATTGTTACATTTTTAAGGCTGGGAATGGTGATCTGTACATACAGGGAGCACTCCTGGATTTGAAAGCCAAATCACAGACAGGCAAAGACAGTCATCTGCGAACACATAAAGCAGCAATTTGTGAGCAGTATTTGCAATATAAGTACATCCTCAAGCATCGCTTTTCTGAATTAGTGGAAATAAATGGTTCTCTTTTCTGTAAACACTGAAAAATTCCACTTAATCTTAATAGAGCGCTGATTTTCTAGGATTGTTTCAGAAGTAATTTCTTCTTTAGTCTTTTTTGTGAGCCAGTGAGTAAAGTGCTCCATCCACTGGTCTGACTCGGAACTGGAGACATTTGAGTAGTCCATAGGTCAATGGTGGCTGACTGAAGCATAAACATTAATAGGAAAGGACTTTGGCACTTGATTTAAATAAAATGGAAGGGAATGTGAAGAAACAGCAAGTCTTTAGCAGAAAACAATAATTTAAACATAATTAACCCCTCAGAACAACAAAAGTTCTTCCGTAACTCAAAATAGAAAATGCCAGGAATGCTCAGCAGGTCTAGCAGCATCTGTGGCGAGAGAAGCCAAGTTAACATGTCAGGTTGATGACATGTCATCAGGAGCACTTTGTTTGCTGTATAGGTGTTATCAATTGAAAGAGATTATTAATGCTTCCTATTATTTAGCGATGAACAGTTGTATCTCAGGAAGTACCTACAGAACAACTTGATGACGTGTTAAAAAACTAAAACAAAATTACAAATTTGAAAGTCCTTATTTGTAAAAAGAGTGGTATAGAGCAGAAAGTTCTTGAAAAAATATGACTTTTACACTCAAGGACATCAGATGCTATACCAATCTGATTTAGTTAATCATCTATAACAGACCTTTGGTAAATTATAAATCTAGTGTTTCACTGCATTATGTACACTTGTACAACGTGCTATAACCTGCCTCACTTTCAGGCCGTTTATTGTTTCTCAAGCAGCACTATAGCAACGTTCATGAAAATTAACAAATTGAAAGAAAAAACCTGTAAATGCTGGAAATCTGAAATAAAAACACAATGGTGTTTAAATAAATGGTCATTAAATAATAGGAAGCAGTAATAATCTCTATCAATTGCTAACACCTATACAGCAAAGAAAGAGCTCTTGGTGAAATGTCATTGGCTGGGTTTCTCTTGCCACAGATTCTGCCAGATCTGCTGAGCATTCCCAGTTAGTTCTAGTTATTAAAGAGCTTTTGTTGCTCTGAGGGGTAATTATACTTAAATTGTTGTTTTTTGTTAAAGGCTTGCTGTTTCTTCACATTCCCTGAAGTTCTGAAGTCCTTTCCTACTAATGGTTATACTACAGTTCAGCCACCATCTGAAATAAAACACAAGAGTTGGAAATGCATGGGATTTCTCCTAGTATCCGTGAAGGAAAAAATAGTTTAATTTTTTGGGGTGGGCCCTTAGTAAGAATTGAAAATAAGTAAGCCCTTCAATAGAATTGAACAAAATGAGAGAGAAAATGGACATCAAAAAATACATGTATTTAGGTATTCAAGCCATAGGCCTGAATTTCATGTTCCCCCACTGGCAGGTTTTTAGGTTGGGGGGGGGGGGGGGAAGAGTGTGAAATTGAAGGAACAGGATTCCCTCCATGTTCCTGCCCGCCCCAACCACACAGCAATTTTATGCTGCGACGGGCAAGGCCTCGGCTGGGAAGCCCACCCTTCCCTCAGATGAGGCCCTTCAGTGGCTAATCATTGGCCATTTAAGGGCCGTTTCCTGCCCAGCCTCAGCTTTTAAGCTGGCAGAAGGATTGTGTGGGGGAAGACCAAAAATCAACGGACTTAGACCTTGTGGGGGCGAAAGGTGGGGGGTCCCTCTATCAGAAGCCCCCTTCTGAAGTCGGCGCCCCTGGACTGCCCTCCCCCCACCGGCCTGTCCCTTGAGACCCCGATCGCACCTCTCCGCTCCGCCCCGCCCCGGCTTTCCCTACCCTCCACCTTTGCCCCCCCGCCCCCCGGGACTCTTTAAACTGGCTTCCGGTGCCCAGACTTAGTCGCAGGGTCTTTGTTCAATTCCTCTTCAGTTCACTGCAGCTCTTGTCGCTACAGGGATTGGAAGCTGCCGGCAAATCAGATTCTTCCGGAGTGAGGGGCGGCAGTCCCGCCTGCAGCCACCTGAAGCTCATTCGAGCGGGAAATGGCTGCGGGGCACTCAGAGTCAGCGGGAAATGAGACCCCATCATCCAAAAAATTCAAGCCATAATTTCTCTTTCACCCTCTCCCTTTCTTTTGTTTAATCTAATTAAAGGGCTCACTTTTCTGACGGTCAATGATCACAACATAATCTGTCTTTCCTTTCAAAAGATGCTGATAAACCTGCTCTACATTTCCAGTATGTTTTATTTTTATTTACAACGATGGAAGTCAACCTGTGTCACTTCTGTGCATCATCCAGTTTTTAAAGAGCAGTAAGTCTCCTGTCTGACACTAGGGCACTTAAAGTAAAAAAAGTAACGTGTGCAGACTGAGAATGATTTCAGTAATCAGCATCATGGTATATTTTGTAGCAATAATTTGATTGGTAAAACTGCCTTGTTTGAACGATCCTCTCTCCAGAAGGAAATGGTTGCCAAGTGGAGCTCCTATAAGACTCTGCTATTGTGTCAGGAAATATCTCCAGCGGTTTCTCAATCTCCAGTTCCATGACAATTTTACCGCTTGCAGTCTCTTTATTCTCTGGCTGTTGTTAAAAAATTGTATAGTCCTTTCTGAGGCTTTCATTAATATTCATTAAACATACCATAGGTTGAAAGGTGTTTCTAATTAAAAACTGTACTAGAGATCTGACCTCATACCCAAACATGCCCAACCCCATACTCAGTGCTGAGAACATTTGGTAAAATTTTAAAAGGTGTCCTGGTAATTCATAACTATCGTTAAACAAGCCTGTTCTTTATAAATTCCTTCACATTTTAGTGGCAAAAACCAACCTTCACTCCTGCCCACAACCATTTTGTCTCCAGACCACCTGTTGACAGCTATTCTACTGTAGCCTTAACACTTTTGACTCTGTAAGCGTTTTATGATTGCATGGAAAATCTATATAATCAGATTTTTTTTTAAAACCTCTCATTAAACATTTCACTAATATATTGCTCTTACCACTGAACGTCCTCATTCTGTGGAAATCTCAAGAGAACATGAAAGGGACAAGCTCCCCACAATTTACAAGGTGTCTCTGGCTGGCATTAGGGCTCAAGTGTTGATTTAGTGCCCTCACTATATTGCAGAGCAGCTTCTGCTTGGAGTGGTTCTGCAACAAGCCAGAGTTGTCTTAGCTGGAATAGATGCTTTATTTTCATGACAGGTGGGTTTTAGAGTTTAATGAATTAACAAATAAATGATGGGAAAGGCCCATGCAAGTCAGCAATGCTAGAAATGCAATTCCCACAAGCAATGTTACTTTCAGTGGCAGTGTCGATATATAAGATGATTACAAAAGGTGCATTGACACTATAATTTCAAATGAGAAACGGAAGTAATCGGATTTGCATAGCTACTGCAATGAAATATGCTACAACAGCAGAGAGGAACAGTGAAGTGCGGGCAGTGGATGTGGTAGTGGGGGGGCGCGGGTAACGGGAGAAGTTTCTATAAGTGGTCTTAAGCATTATTAGGATACTGATGAGAGTGGAGAAATCAGTCATGATGCCATTCCTTTTCATTGTTCTTACTGAAGGTGTGCACTGGATGAATACAGAATTGAGCCTGATTCCGAAGCTCAAACAGACTGATGACACTGCCAAAGGTTCATGTCTGAATAATGGCTGTATGAGTTACGGCTGAGGTCATCTTACTCCCTGGAGTCTGCCAACACCATTCTGAGCCACCCTATCATTATCACTATGATCAGTGTTTTATCCTAATTAAAACTGGAATTACATGTCAACAATACCCTGCAACAGAGATTTCTTCATTCAGATCTGAACAGGAGGCTTTTCTTTCTTGCTACACCACTTGAGAAAACAGACGTAGGCCACTCTGCAATAATTTTGACAAAACTGACGAGGAAAATCAGGGTAAAGTCTACCCTGAGTCTACCAGGATAGTCTTCCATCGCATCATCGCTGCGAAGGAAGGCAAACATCATTACATTACAAGAGGTTAAACATCACTTCCATATTTAGGGCGGTCAAATCCAAGTTACGGTCAAGGCTGAGATTTGAATTAGTAAGGGTATAAGTTCAAATGAAATAGAAAATCTGAAGTATTCCATCACTCCTAACATGTGCCTTATAGATAGCGGACAGGCTTTGGAGAGTCAGGAGCTGAGTTACTCGCTACAGGATTCCTACCCTCTGATCTGCTCTTGTAGCCACAGTATTTATGTGGCTAGTCCAGTTCAGTTTCTGGTCATTGCCTGGCATTTGTGTAGTGCGAATGTTTCTTGCCACTCGTCAGCCCAAGCCTGGATATTGTCCAGGTCTTGCTGCATTTGGACATGAACCACTTCAGTATCTGAGGAGTCTTGAATGGTGCTGAACATTGTGCAATCATCAGCGAACATCCCCACCTCTGACCTTATGATGGAAGGAAGGTCATAGATGAAGCAGATGAAGATGGTTGGGCTTAGGACACTACCCTGAGGAACTCCTGCAGTGATGTCCTGGAGCTGAGATGACTGACCTCCAACAGCCATAACCATCTTCCTTTATGTGGAGCGTTTTACCCCTGATTCCCAATGACTCCAGTTTTGCTAGGGCTCACATGTGCCAGTCAATGACCATCTTCAACAAGAGAGAGCCTAACCATCGCCCCTTGACATTCAATGGCATTACCATTACTGAATCCCCCTCTGTCAACATCCTGGAGGTTACCGTTGACCAGAAACTGAACTGGACCAGACATTTAAATACTGTGGCTACAAGAGCAGGTCAGAGGCTCAGAATTTTGCAGAGAGTAACTCACTTCCTGACTCCTCAAAGCCTGACCACCATCTACAAGGCACAAGTCAGAGGTGTGATGGAATACTCTAGACTTGCCTGGATGAGTGCGGCTCTAATAACACTCAAGAAGCTCAACACCATCCAGGACAAGGCTGCCAATCAAGTGGGCTGCTTATTCACCATCTTCAACATCCAGTCCCTCCACCACTGACGCACAGTGGCAGCAGTGTGTACCATCTACAAGATGCACTGCAATAACTCACCAAGGTGCCTTCGACATCATCTTCCAAACCCGTGACCTCTACCACCTAGGACAAGGGTAGCAAATACATGGGAACCACCTGCAAGTCACACAGCTTCATTACTTGGAACTATATCGCCGTTCCTTCACTGTTGTTGGTTCAAAATCTTGGAACTCCTTCCCGAACATCACTGTGCGTGTTCCTACAACACATGGACTGCAGCAGTTCAAGAAGAGAGCTCACTACCATCTTCTCAAGGGCCATTAGGGATGGGCAATAAATGCTGGCCTAGCCTGTGACACCCACATCCCATGAAAGATTAAAAACAAAGTATGACCCTGAGCTTCCAGGCACCTGTCCTTTTCATTCTCCAACTTGCTCCCACTCTGACCTTGGCCTGGTACAGTGTTCCAATGAAGCTCAATGCAAGCTTGAGGAACTGCATCTCACCTTTTGACTCTGGCATTTTACAGCCTTCTAGACTCAACATTGAGTTCAATAATGGTAGATCATAACTTCTGTCCTCATTTTGTTTAATTTTTCTTTGCTGGTTTGATTTTTTTCTCTTTTGTTTCGCTCTTATTTCCTTTCCTCTGCATTCTGGCGGCAGCTATTCGGGATCCTACCATTTACACCTCATCTAGACACACACTTGCCCCATTACCATTTCCTTTGGTCTTGCACCATGAATACTTTTATCAGTTACTCTTTCCTGTCTTCCACACCAGAGTGGGGATGTTCGCTGATGATTGCACAATGATCAGCACCATTCGGGACTCTTCAGATACTGAAGCAATCCATGTCCAAATGCAACAAGACCTGGACAATACCCAGGCTTGGCCTGAAAAATAACAAGTAACATTTGTGCCACGCAAGTGCCAGGCAATGACCATCTCCAACAAGAGAGAATTAACCATCGCCTCTTGAAGTGCAATGGCATTACCATCGCTGAATCCCCCACTAGCATCATCCTGGGGGTTACCATTGACCAGAAACTGAGCTGGATCAGACATATAAATACTGTGGCTACAAGAGCAGGTCAGAGGCTAGGAATCCTGCGGCGAGTAACTCATCTCCTGACTCCGCAAAGCCTGTCCACCATCTACAAGACACAAGTTAGGAATGTGATGGAATACTTCCAACTTGCCTGGATGAGTGCAGCTCCAACAACACTCAAGAAGCTCAACACCATCCAGGACAAAGCAGCCGCTTGATTGGCACCCCATCCACAAACATTCACTCCCTCCACCACCGATGCACAGTGGCAGCAGTGTGTACCGTCTACAAGATCCACTGCAGCAACTCACCAAAGCTCTTTACTCAGCGCCTTCCAAACCCATGACCACTACCATCTAGAAGATCAAGGGCAGCAGATTCATGGGAACACCCACCTGAAAGCTCCCCTCCAAGTCACTAACCATACTGACTTGGAAATATATCACCGTTCCTTCACTGTCACTGGGTCAAAATCCTGGAACTCCTCACCTAACAGCGCTGTGGCTACACCTACAACATAGACTGCAGCAAGAAGACAGCTCACCACCACCTTCTCAAGAGCAATTAGCGATGGGCAATAAATGTTAACCCAGCCAGTGATGGCCACATCCCATGAAAGAATGAATGGCGGTGTTACCATGCATCTGCTGCCCTTGCCCTACCAAGTGGTAGAGATTATGGGTTTGAAAGGTGCTGTTGAGGGAACCTTGGTGAGCTGAAGATGGTTGGGCATACCCTGAGGAACTCCTGCAGCAATGTCCTGGGACTGAGATGATTGACCTCCAACAACTGCAATCATCATCCTTTGTGCTAGGTATGACTCCAACCAATGGAGAATTTTCCTGCTGATTCCCATTAACTCCAGTTCTGCTGTGGCTCCTTGATGCCACATTTGGTCAAATGCTGCCTTGCTGTCAAGGGCAGTCACTCCTCACCTCTTGAGTTCAGCTCTTTTGTCCATGTTTGGACTAAGGCTGTAATGAGGTCAGGAGCTGAGTGGCCCTGGCAGAATCCAAATTGAGCATCAGTGAGCAGATTATTGCTGAGCAAGTGCCACTTGATAGCACTGTCCACTACTCGTTCTTTCATTTTGCTGAGTAGAATAGACTGATGGGATGGAGGGGGTGCGGGAGTGGGGTAATTGGCTGGGTTGATTTGTCCGACTTTTTGTGAACAGGCCATATCTGAGCAATTTTCCAAATGGCTGGGTAGATGCCAGTGTTGTAGTTGTACTGGAATAGCTTGGCTAGGGGCGCAGTTAATTCTGGAGCACAAGTCTTCAGTACTATTGCCAAAATGTTGTCAGGGCCCATTGTCTTTGCACTATCAGCCATCAGCCATTGCCCTCAGCCATTTCCTGATTTCACATGGACTGAAGACTGGCATCTGTGATGCTGGAGACCTCAGGAGGAGGCCTAGATGGATTATCTACTCGGCCCTTCTGGCTGAAGATTGTTGCAAATGCTTCAGCCTCGTCTTTTGCATTGATGTGTTGGGCTCCCTGATCTTGAGGCTGAATGTGATTTATGGAGCCTCCTTCTCCTGTTGTTTAATTGTCCACCACCATTCACGACTGGATGTGGCAGGTCTGCAGAGCTTAGATCTGATCAGTTTATTGTGAGATCGCTTAGCTCTGTCATTTGCATGCTACTTCTGCTGTTTGACATGTAAGTAGTCCTGTGCTTTGGCTTCTGCAAGTTGACACTTCATTTTTAAGTATGACTGGTGCTGCTCCTACCATTCTCACCTGCATGCTCCATTAAACCCTCATTAAATCAACATTAAAAGGCTGATTCCCCCGGCTTGATGGTAGAATGGGGGATATGCTGGGCCACGAGGTTACAGATTGTGTTCGAGTACAATTCTGCTGCTGCTGATGGCCAACAGCATCTCTTGAATGCCCAGTTTTGAGTTGCTAGATCTGTTTGAAATCTACCCTATTTCGCACGAGGGTAGTGACACACAACACGATGATGGATACCCTCAATGTGAAGACAGGATCTCGTCTCCATAAGGACTATGCGGTGGTCGCTTCTACTGATACTGTCATGGACAGATGCCTCTGTGGCAGGTAGATTGGTGAGGATGAGGTCAATTGTATTTTTCCCTCTTGTTGGCTCCTTCACCACCTGACACAGAGGTAGTCTAGCAGCTGTTTGATCCTCTGGATTGCTGGTAAAGAACAAATGGACACTTAATTCTGCAACTGCAAGGTTGCAAAGAGTGTAAAGTAACTTCTTATTGTAGCATGAAGTAAAACCACCACAGTAATACATTGCCATAACTCAGGTGACACAAGTTTGAATGCCATGCTTCTGAAGTGAGGCTGTGAGCTCCATTGGTGGAAGGCTTCCCTAGAATTGGCTGTGGTGGTGGGCTGGGGATTCAGCTCCCGACTGCTGTTGCACATCTCCCAGTGGCTGTCTCAGAGCAGCATTGATAGACAAGGAGGACTGCCTTCTTAGCTATGGGTAGTGCACACACTACAGGAGGATAATGTTTTGACACAGAATCATAGGGCAGAATTTTACATCCCTCGGGTGGGCATAAAATAGCACACGGCGAAGTCGGGCGAGCATTCTGACGTCATTGCGCACTCGCGTGATATTTCGGTCGGCGGGTGCACAGGCCCACCAACAGTTAAGAGGCCTATTAAGGCCATTAAAATATTAATTATGAGAGATTTTTTTGCTGCCCGTCCAACCTTACAGTTGGTGGGCTGGTGAATTGGCCAGGTGGCCTTTGCATTTTTGAGGAACCCTCATCTACGGGCAGGATGAGGTTTCCGACATTAATGAAAAAAGAATTAAAATGTTTTGACAATTTTTATGATGTATATGTTTATGAGTGAGTCCTATTGTGGGGACATTTTTTTCAGCATTTCCGAATTTTTACTTTTGATTTTAAAATTCTTCAGCTCCCTGAGGCAGCTCTCCGCCTTCAGGGAGCTTTCATTGCTCCTCCACGCCTGCGCAGACTTCAGCGCTCACTCTCCTCCTGCCCCAGCCCTAGCAGCGCTGAGCCTTTCAGCACGCATTTCACACGGTCGATAGCTGATCGTGGGTGGCAGACCATTTCCTGGCCGGTCCCGGGCCCGCCCGATGACACGAAAATCCTGCCCATAGAATGACACAGCAGAGGAGGAAGCCATTCAGCCCATCATGCCTGTGATAGCTCTTTGGCAGAGCTATCCAATTAGTTCCACACCCCTGCTCTTTCTCCATATCTCTGTAATTTGTTTCCTTTTAAGGATTTGTAGAATTCCCTTTTGAAAGTTACGATTGAATCTGCTTCCAGCACCCTTTCAGGCAGCATGTTCCAGTTAACAATAACTTGTTGAATATTCTTTTCCTCTCATTTTGCCTCCAGTATTTTTTGCTAATCACCTTAAACCTGTGACTTCTGGTTACTGACCCATGTAATTCCTGTCACATAAGACCGTGTAAATTACTTTTCCCAGCACTGGAAGCAAGAAACCTGCTGCCCTCACCAAGGAGGTGTGGTTGGAAGTAGCTGAGGTGGTGAGTAGTAAGTCAATTGTGCCTTGGTCTTGGCCTTGGATGCAGTGCAGGAAGCAGTTTAATGACCTCACTAGGTCAGGAAAAGTGAATACATTTGTTGATTCACTCTCACTTTGTCTTGCTAAGCATTATCAATCACATCACTCCTCACACCTACACTGCTTTCAGCAGCAACCAGCCTTCACACTTATGCCCTTCATCACTTCCCCATTTATCAATTCACTGTTGTCACTCATCCCAATCCTTATGCAGTGCGATGTGCCTGTCTGATAATCACCTTCATTGAATGCACTGTATCCATTGGGAGAATATGTGCCCTTCACTCACTCACAGGCCTATTTTTTCACTTGTAGAATAGAGTGCAAAATGCAAGGAAGAGGGAGATGACTGGAGATGGACCACCACAAATTGCCCTGCTCGCAGATGCGGAAGATGATGCCCTGGAGATAAGTGGCCCATTTGCATCCCTCTAAATCAGAAATGGAGAAAAGGAAAACTGCAAAGAGCTGGTGACTGAATTACAATTATCACTGACAATTATAATCACAATTATATTCTGACATATTTCGTCAATGACTGAATTATGAGAAAACAGAGTATGAACTGTGAAGATCATAACTTTGCCATGACTACATTGTATCTTTTATTTTGTTCTTCAGGGCCTCCCAAGTACAGCAAATGTCACAAATAATGCAAGAGGATGATTCCTCAAAGGACCTCATTCCTTCTGAAGGTTCAAAATCACAGAACATACAGCCATGCACCAGTGCAAATAATTGCACTTCAGTGGGTCCACTAAAGACAGTTTGTTGGGATTTCGCCTAGTGATTCACATCTGATAAGTGAGCATGAGCAGCCAGTGGTGGCAGGGACAACTATGGAGAGTCTGCATCATGCAGCACAATTTGCTCCAAGCTTTCTCAGCTGCACTCAGATACTGAACCCCAGGGTCTATCATTGTGAAGGAGAATGCTAAAGATGCAACAGAAACTTAGCCAGGCGCTGTCAGATATGCCAAACACACTGCATAATAGCCAAAAGGATGGGGGAGTCCAACTCAATCACTAATGGATTGGTGGTGCGGTGAATTAGAAGAATGTCTGCCACCTTCATGGATCCTTCAAACAAGGCTCTCAAATGAGTTGATGCATACAATTAGCATGGCTATGCACACTTTGCAGGCTAACATATGTGCTGCTTTAAACAGGTTATCAGGTACTTTATCCGTGACTCTACAACACATCACTGATCTTCACCAGGTTGGTCTGCAACAGTGTGATAGGAGTGATGATGGCAAAAGGGAACATGGAAGTGAAATCTCCACTCAAAAGTGCTTCTACTTCTCGGTATGAGGGGCTGGGGGTAGTAGTGGGTGTTTGTTCTGGTAGTGAGAGCAGGCCAGAAGATTTCATTTCTGAATGTTTTCCTGTGTGTGTTCTCACTAGCTGAACCTTTGAGCTATTAGGGCAGCTTTAGCATCCTTGACAGCAATATACGTTACTGATAGAAACCGTAGAAAAGTTACAGCACAAAAGGAGGCCATTTGGCCCATCTTATCCATACCAGACTGAGGACACCCAGGTGCCCTTTCTAATCCCACCTTCCTGCACCCGGCCCATAGCCCTGCAGCTTACAGCACTTAAGGTGTAGATCTGGGTACTTTTTAAAAGAGTTTAGAGTTTCTGCCTCTACCACCAACTTGGGCAGCGAATTCCAGACATCCACTACCCTCTGCGTAAAAAAGTTCTTCCTCATGTCCCCCCTACACTTTCTGCCACTTATCTTGAATCTATGTTCCCTGGTTCGAGAATTCTCCACCAAGGGAAACAATTTTATCCTGTCCACTCTATCTATTCCCCTCATAATTTTGTACACCTCAATCAAGTCACCTCTCAGCCTCTTTGTTCTAAGGAAAATAACCCCAACCTATCCAATCTCTCCTCGTAGCTACACTTTTCTAACCCTGGCAACATTCTTGTAAACCTCCTCTGCACTCTCTCCAGAGCTATTATATCCTTCCTGTAATGTGGTGACCAGAACTGCACACACTACTGCAGTTGTAGCCTCACCAGTGTTTTACACAATTCCAACATTATATCCTTACTTTTATATTCTATACCTCTGCCAATGAAGGAGAGCATTCCATATGCCTTCTTTACAACCTTGTCTACTTTAACTGCTGCCTTCAGGGACCTGTGTACTTGTACGCCAAGATCTCTCACTTCATCTACCCTTCTTAGTATATTCCCTTTTATTGTGTAATCCCTGTAACTGTTTGACCTCCCTAAATGTATGAGCTCACATTTCTCTATGTTAAAATCTACCTGCCACTTTACCGTCCACTCCACAAACCCAGCTATATCATTTTGGAGATTTTGGCTATCCTCTACACTATCCACTACTCGGCCAATCTTTGTGTCATCTGCAAATTTCCCAATCGTGCCCCCCACATTCACGTCCAAATTGTTAATATATAACACAAACAGCAAGGGTCCCAACACCGAGCCCTGTGGAACACCACTTGAGACAACTTTCCATTCGCAAGGGCATCCATCGACCATTGCCCTTTGTTTCCTGTTACAAAGCCAACCTTTTATCCAGTTTGCCACATTACCCTGAATCCCATGGGCTTTTACTTTCCTGACCAATCTACCATGTGGGACCTTGTCAAATGCCTTGCTAAAATCCATGTACACAACATCCACTATACTACCTTCATCAACCCTTCTTATTACTTCCTCAAAGAATTCAATCGAATTTGTGAGGCAAGACCTTCCTTTAACAAATCCATGTTGACCATCCCTGACTAGTCCATGCCTTTCCACATGAAAATTAATCCTATCTCTCAGGATTGATTCTACTAATTTGCTCACCACCGATGTAAGACTAACTGGCCTATAATTGTTTGGCATTTCCTTTGATCCCTTTTTAAACAATGGAACTACGTTTGCATTTCTCCAGTCCTCCGGTACCTCCCCTGTATCTAGTGAAGATTGGAAAATCATCCTCAGAGCATCTGCTATCTCCTCCCTGACTTCCTTCAGCAGCCTTGGAAACAATCCATCTGGCACTGGTGACTTATCAGCTTTCAAGAATTTTAACCCTTCGAGTACTTCCTCTCTCTTTATGACTATCCCGTCCAATTCCCGCAGTGTTCCTCCTGGACTACTATATCTACATCCACCCTTTCCTTTGTAAACACGGAGACAAAATATTCATTCAAAGCCATTCCCACAGCCTCTGAATCTACACACAAGTTTCCATCTTCATTCTGATAGGTCCCGCTTTTTACTTAACTAACCTTTTAGCATTAATGTATTGGTAAAACATCTTCGGGTTATCTTTAACTTTACTTGCTAATCTTTTTTCACGCCCTCTCTTTGATTTCCTTATTCCCTTTTTTACTTCATCCCTGCACTTCCTATATTTGTCTAGGCTATCTGAAGTGCTTAGTTCTTTGTGCCTATCATACACTTTCTTTTTCTGTTTGATCTTCCCCTGTATTCCTCTAGACAACCAGGGGGGTCTAGATTTGGCAGTACTACTCTTTATTTTTGTAGGGGACATGTCTACTTTGTACAATTAGGATCTCGCTTTTTAGTACTTCCCACTGGTTTTCCACTGTTTTATCCTCCAGCAGTGCTGTCCAGTCCACCTCAGCCAAGTCCCTTCTCATTTCTGCAAAATTTGCCTTCCCCCAGTTCAAGACTTTTACTTTTGCCTTATCTGTGTCCTTTTCCATGGTAATGCAAAATCTAACTGAATTGTGATCACTGTCCCCGATATGGTTGCCAACTGTCACTTCACCCACTTGCCCTTCTTCGTTCCCCAAGACTAGGTCTAGAATTGCATCTTCTCTCATTGGGTTTATCACTAATTGGTTGAAAAAATTTTCCTGGACACAGTGCATGAATTTTTCTCCCTCAGTGCCCCTTATATTGTTTGAATCCCTGTTGATATTATGATAGTTGAAGTCTCCTACTATTATTGCCCTCTTGTTCTTACAAGCAGAAATTTGCCTACATATTTGTTCTTCTATCTCCCTTTCACTATTTGGGGGTCTGTAGTATATTCCCAGTAGTGTGACTGCCCCTTTTTTTTATTTCTAAGCTCAATTCATAAAGTCTCGTTTGTTGACCCATTTAGTATATCATCCCTTCTCACAACTGGAATTGATTCTTTAACCATTAGTGCTACCCCCACCCCCCTCCTTCTTTATCTCCAACTCTATCTTGTTTGAAAACTCTATAACCAGGGATATTAAACTGCCAATAAATACCAGTTCTCAGGCATTCCTTAGTCCAGAGGACACGGAAGAGCCCTATTTTGTTGGTATTGGTTACAACTGTGTGGCTCCAGGGAAGTGTTTCATTCCTGTGGATACCGCCCAGGAGGAGAAATGTCTGTGACCGCATTGGTATTGCTGTTCACCAGGAAAGTGATAATTACCTAGTTCATTTGTAAAGTTAAAACAACTTGGTCCAGTATCCATTTGCAGTTAGGTCAATGATTTTACAGAGTATTTGCAGCACAAGAATAGCTATTTAGCCCAACAGGTCCACGCTGGTGTTTGCTCCATTCTGAGCTTCCTCCCATCCCTCTTCATCTAGCCTTATCAACATATCATTCTATTCCTTTTTCCTGTTTATCTAAGTTTATCTAAGTTCCTTGAATGCATCTACATTATTTTCATCTCAACTACTCCCTGTGGTGGTGAGTTCTACGTTCTAACCTGGGTAAAGAGTTTCTCCTGAATTCCATGTTGGATTTATTATTGACCATCTTATATCAATGGCATTTAGTTCTGATCCAGCCTGCAAGTGGAACTATCTTCTCTACACTTATCCTGTCACACCCTTTCATAATTCTAAAGACTTCTATCGGTCATGCCTCAGACTTCTCTTTTAAAAAGTGCTCCATCCTGTTCAACCTTGCCTGTTAGTTACAATTTCTCAATTCTGGTATTATTCTAATAAGTCTTTTCTGCACCTTCTTCAGTGCCTCTATATTAATTTTATAATTTGGAGAGCAGAACTGCTCACAGTACTCCTAGGGTGGTCTAACCAAAGTTCTAACCAAGTTCAACATAGAATTGAAAAGCAGAAGCAGCTATCTCCCTCGACATGAACCCCAATGGTGTGTTTGCTTTTTCAGAACTGCTTCTCTTTCTGTGATTTGGGTATCTGTACCCACATAGCTTATGATCTCTGTTCCTCCTTCCCATTTAGATGCTTATTTTCTAAGGTGGATGTGGTCTTTCATTCTTCCTGCCAGAAGTTGCTACCTCAGACTTATCTATATTGAAGGGTGGAATTTCAGTTGGAATCCATGTGAAATAAGTCAGAGCTGGAGTCAGTTACTGGGAAGGAGATGTGGCTGTAAAAGCAAGTTTTAGTAGATACCTTTTTTTATTCATTCATGGGATGTGGGCATTGCTGGATGGGCCAGCATTTATTGTCCATCCCTAATTGCCCTTGAGAACTGAGTGGCTTACTAGGCCATTTAAGAGTCAACCACATTGCTTGGGTCTGGAGTCACATGTGGGCCAGCAGATTTCTTTCTGTAAAGGATATTAGTGAACCAGATGGGTTGTACGACAATCGACAATGGTTTCATGGTCATCATTAGACTTTTAATTGCATATTTTTTATTGAATTCAAATTTCACCACCTGCTGTGGTGGGATTCAAACCCAGGGTGATGCTCTGGGGCTCCGGGTATCTGGATTACTAGTCCAGTGACAATACCACTACGCCGCCATCTCCCCAACCTGGTCAAAGGGAAATAGAAAGCATTGAAGGTGTATATGGTAAAAGAGAAAAACTGAAATCTTGACAGAGAGAAGAGCAGAATGTCTTCAGGGTGGACGTTTCTGGAGGAGACATGGAAGTGAATTAGGGTGAGATGGTGATGTAGTTGTAATGTCACTGGACTAGTAATCCAGAGGTCCAGGCTAATGCTCTGGGGACATGGGTTCAAATCCCACTACGGCAGCCGGTGAAATTTAAATTCAATTAATAAACCTGGAAATCTGGAATATAAAGCTGGTCTCAGTAATGATGAAACCAACACTGATTGTTGTAAAAATCCATCTGGTTCACTCGGGAAGAAAATCTGCCATCCTTATCCAGTATGGCCTACAGCTATTAGTAAAGATGTTATAGCAGGGCACTTAGAAAAATTCAAGGCAATCAGGCTGAGTCAACATGGTTTTGTGAAAGGGAAATCAGGTTTAACCAATGTATTAGAATTCTTTGAAGATGTAACATGTGCTGTGGATAAAGGAGAACCAGTGGATGTACTGTACTTAGATTTCCAGAAGGCAATTGAGAAGGTGCCACATGAAAGGTTATCTTGGAAAATAAAAGCTCCTGGTGTAGGGGGTAACATATTGGCATGGATAGAAGCTTGGCTAGCTAACAGGAAACAAAGAGTAGGCATAAATGGGTCATTTTCTGGTTAGCAAGATGTAACAAGTGGTGTGCCACAAGTATCAGTGCTGGGGCCTCAATGTTTTACAATTTATTTAAATGACTTGGATGAAGGGATGGAAGGTATGGTTGCTAAATTTGCTGATGACACAAAGATAGGTTGGAAAGTAAGTTTTGAAGAGGACATAAAGGAAGCTACAAAGTGATATAGATAGTTTAAGTGAGTGGGCAAAGATCTGGAAAATGGAGTATAATGTGAGAAAATGTGAAATTGTTCATTTTGGCAGGAAGAATAAAAAAGGAGCATATTATCTAAATGTTGAGAGATTGAACAGCTCTGGGATGCAGAGGGATCTGGGTGTCCTAGTGCATGAATCACAAAATGTTAGTATGCACGTACAGCAAGTAGTGAGGAAAGTCAATAGAATGTTATCATTTATTGCAGGGGGTATTGAATACAAAAGTAGGGAAGTTATGCAGGGCATTGGTGTGACGACATCTGGAGTCTCGTGTACAATATTGGTCACCTTATTTAAGAAAGAACGTAAGTGCTTTGGAAGCAGTTCAGATAAGGTTTACTAGACTAATACCTGGAATGGGCGGTTGTCTTATGAGGAAAAGTTGGACAGGCTAGGCTTGTATCTGCTGGAATTGAGAAGAGCGATTTGCTTGAAACATATAAGATCCTGAGGGGTCTTGACAGGGTGGATGTGGAAAGGATGTTTCCTTTTGTGGGAACTAGGGGTCATTGTTTAAAAATAAGGGTTCATCCATTTAAGACAGAGGTGCGGAGAAATTCTTTCTCTCAGAGGGTTGCCTGTGGAACTCTCTTCCTCAAAAGGCAGTGGCAGCAGAGTCTTTGAATATTTTTAAGGCAGAGGTAGATAGATTCTTGATAAACAAGGGGGTGATAGGTTATCTGGGGTAGACGGGAATGTAGAGTTGAGGTTTCAATTAGATCAGCCATGATCTTATTGAATGAAGGAGCAGGCTCGAGGGGTCGAGTGGCTTACTCCTGCTCCTAATTCTTATGTTAGTATATACTTGTGACTCCAGACCCACAGCAATGTGGTTGGCTTTGAAATGCTCTAGTAAGCCACACAGTTCAAGGACAATTAGAGATGGGCAACAAATTCTGGCCTTGCCAGTTACGTCCACATCCTATGAAAGAATAAAGATAGAAAAAGCACTTATACAAAAGCAAAATACAGTGGATGCTGGAAGTCTAAAATAACAACAGAAAATACTGGAAATGCTCAGCAGGTTAGGCAGTTTCTGTGGAGAGAAAGAGTTTATTTTTCAGGTTGATGACATTTCAGAATTCATGATTATATTTCATCGACCTGCAATGTTAACAATGTTTCTCTCTCCACAGTGAAGGTCTGATCAGTGTGCTGTTCAGCAGCCCTCTGAGTAAGTGAAGAGTCAGGAGGTGAAAGTGGGGTAGATATATCTGAATGCAGTCTGCTGCTAAGGTTTTTAAAAATGAACTTACCTTGTTGGTTGCACCAGGAACTGCATTTTAGAAGGGTTTTTTTCCTCAGCGTCTTCTGAAGCTTGGCCTAGTATCTGATGTACTTGGAAAAAGGGGAGGATGATAATGATTAGCAGCGCAGCAGATAGGGTAAGCGTAGCAGATGCCAAGTCTGAGGAGCAATATTTTTGGTTGACATGGTTAGTCATCACTCTCCATTGCTGCTGCATTTTTTGCCTGGGCACCCAGAACCCACCATTTGGGAAGAGGACCTTCTTTGCTGTTTACTTGCTCCACCACACCATCCAAAAGTCTGGTGGCCTTGGCTGCAGTCACCTTTTGAGCATAATTGGAAATACCCACTCCAATGTCCATCATCCAGATATGCACCATCCCTTTTATAAGGTATGTTGCTTTTAAATAGCAGCAGCTCAGCTAGATTTCCTGGCCTACCAATGGGAGTATGAATGTTGCTGGCAGATCACCGTCAATATTAAAATTAGGTTCCTGATCAACATCATCAGGTGGGCATAGTGACAGCCACTTCAAACTCACTCGCATAATCTTTGCAGGTGAACAGAACAGTATTGAAATATGTGTGCACAACTGAAGTGTAAATTCTGAATGCACATTTCAGTTTAAATGTTTGCTGCTGCTGACATCACACGATCCCATTTAAGTAAACGAGACATTGTAAAAAAAAATTGAAAGAAAGCCACTGCATGATTTGCATTTTCAGTTTTATTTTGCAAGGAACAGAGGGCTTGGTGCATCATTACCAACGTTCATTGTTCACATGCAAAATTATACAAGTACTTAACAGTGCACTGTTCATTTTTTCTGTTCACGACCCTACCTGAAACACTTCGGTTCAGTGGTTGTCAAAACTGAAAGCCGCTTTGCTAGATTTACTTTAATAAATATAAACAGACCAGCTACATAATGAAATAGTGTTTAAAGAGGAAATTGCTTCATGAAATAAGTGTTGTTTACACACTTCCTCCTCTATTATTCTCATGAAAAGAGCCTTTTATAATGAAGTTCCATCCCCTGTACTTTCCCTCACTCCATCCTGAAAGTCAGTTTAGAAACAGATCAGCACTTAATTTCACAACTCCATTGAGGACAAATCACTTTGCAAATTTCTAATGCTACAAAGGCAATATGTTTATTTTTACCAAAGAAGCCAGTAATTGTTAAGAAAGTACTTTTTAAAAAAGATTATAATTTATGTTTGTTTCTGCTATTGACCTGCCTCTTCCTTTGTGTTAGATGGAGTTGAAGCTGCTTGGACAAAACATACATTGGAAAATTAAGTATTGTGTGTTGTGAAGGTGCATGCATATCCCAACAACTACTGAAATTAATTTGCCAAATAATTCCTAGGTTTCCAACTGAGCAAAGTTTATGTCTAGCAGGATAGAATTGAGAAGTAGCGAAGCTGTGTTAAACTTGTATAAAAACTTGGTTCGATCACTAATACAAAAGCAAAATACCATTAATGCTGGAAATCTGAAATGAAAACATAATGCAGGTAATACTCAGGTCTGGCGGCATCTGTGGAGAGAGAAACAGTGAATGTTTCAGGTCTGTGACCTTCTGTCAGAAAGGTTAGATCGCACTTAGAATACTGTGGACAGTTCTGGCCACCATATTATAAAAGGGATATTGAGGCACTGGAAAGGGTGCAAAAAAATTACAAGGATGGTAACATAAATGTGAGGTTATACCCACCAGACTGGGTCTCTTTTCTTCTGAAAAGAGAAGGCTGAGGGATGACCTAACAGAGGACTTAAATTATGAAAGATTTTGATAGGGTATCGGTGAGGAAGAACAATACCAGTGGCCATCAATACAAAATAATCACCAAGAAACCCAACAGGGAATTCAGAAGAAACTTTAGAGAGTGGTGTGAATGTGAAACATCCTACCACAGGAAGTGTTTGAGGTGAATAGTATAGATGTATTTCAGTGGAGGCAGGATAAGTATATGAAGGAGAAGAGAATAGAGGGTTACGCTGATAGTTAGATGAGGAAGGATGGAAGGAGGCTCAAATGGTGCATAAACACTAGCATAGACTAGTTGGGTTGAATGGCCTGTTTCAGCGCTGGATATTCTATATATTACTGGATGGCGGTCCCCTCCTTATATTCTTCTTTTCCTCAATTTTCTCATCTAAATTTGCATTGTGAGCACTTTCACCCTTCTTCACCTGCATCACACCTCTATCATCCTGGGCACCCTTGCTGGTGAGTACTGAAGGACGCCTCTAGACCTAGCTAAAATACCTTCAGCATGCTCTAAGATACACCTTACTCTACCTCTGTGCTGAACAACTTACCTTCGATGAATTTCAATCTTCTAAATTTTCTTTGCATCCCATCCTCAATTTCTCTTTTCCCTTGATTCAAAATCACACTCCATATACCTATCTCTATCCAAACTCTCAGCCAATCCATTTATCTTGCTACCTTGAGTAGACTTGCTAATTTTGAGACCTTTCTCTTCAACAAAGTTATTAATGATCACTTGCTTCCTTTAATTATCCATGTTTCCATGCCTGCTTCTCTTTGCAATCACCTGCCGCTCCTGGAGAAAAAGCTTTCTTTCCAACACCCTCTCAAACTCTCAATTTTTCTCTCACCTCAACATACCCTCTTAACATGACTTGCTCAAAAGCACTATTGTCCTTCAATCCAATTTCCAACCTGCCCTCATAAAAATAATCAATTGCATCCTTTGTAACTGCGGATACAGTGTGCTATCCTTTGTTGTCCTTGTTGACCTCACTGAAATGTTTAACTTGCTCTTTCTCTACCATCTCTTCTCTGTTTCTCATCTCTCAGTCCACTATCATTACACAGTTCCACTCTTATGCCTTCCAACAGTCAGCAACATTCCTGTAATGGATTCATTGGACACATCTGGTGGGGCCCAAAAATCGATCCTTGGTCCCCTTTTCCTTGTCTACATGTTGGCCCTTGGTAACATCATTCAAAAGCATGAAATTAACTGTCACCTGTATGCCTTCCCACATCTATAACATCCAATTTCACCATCTCCTTCACCACTCATGGTTCCTTAACTAGTGAACTGTCCAACTGCTTAGATAATAAGTCAGTGATGATCAAAAATTTCCTTCAACACTGGCAAAAATGAAGTCATTGTATTCCATTCCCACCTAAAATGATCCCTTCGTTACCTTGCTTTCTAATTTCTGTCATATCCATAAGATATTGATTCACAACCATGGTCTCCTGTTTTGATGCCAAACTGAGTTTCAAACTCCTTATTCTTGTCACACAAAGACCATTAATTTCCACTTTTACAGCTTTGCTCACCTCTGCCTCCAAATTCACTTTTACTGAAATGCCTAATGTTTTCTTCATCTCCAAATTCGGATTACTCCAGTGCCCTCCCTAGTTCTAATCCTTACGATTTGCAATTTGGTTGAAATCACTCGGGCATTTTACCTAACCATCACCGTGCTAACATTTCCTCAAAATCTCTCTTCCATCTTGTTTTTAGTCACCACCCCAATCCATCCTCCCTGCATTTCTTACTCTTTTTATAACCTTTGCCAAGCATTTTGTGACATTTTATCACTTTAATATGCTACATAAGTGTAATTTGTTATTCAACTCCAGAAGTCTATTGTTTATGTTTCAGCAATTATGAGGAAATAGTACGGGTCAAATTAGGTGTTAGTATGGCATGCAATAACTCTTCAATAATGTCTTTGATCTTGAGTGATGGAACACTTGTTTGGAGACAGAGATTATATAAAACATGTGTTTTATTCTTTAATCTCTTGTTCACTTCATTTTGTGGAATTGACACTTGGCCTCTGTGGGCTAAACACAGGAATCATGCCAACTACAGAGTTTCACTTTGAGAAGTCTTATTGCATAAATTGTAGGGAATAGGTTCATGTAAAAGACATTTTAACTCATTGTTGATTGATTCAATCTTCATTATTTTCAAATATTGTGCTATTAGTGGCTTGCTTTTTCTTTCTCCTTTAATGCAATATCAAACATGTAAATAAATCTACCTGTTACAACTTGAATGCATTTATTTCACAGAGTGGTTAAAAAACACTTCATGGAGTACATGTGGGAATATGGCTGGTATCCTATATGCTCATCAGTGCATCCATCACAGCTAAGGGTAGTTATTCCCATTGAACATTACTCCGCTCCTGGCATTCATAAGGATGCAGAGAGATTTAGTCTGTGAATGGAAATAGCTTTTTTCTGTATTTTTGGAAAACCTAAACTGTTAACAGCTTAGTATGTGAAATTTTGTACTATGTCCACTTGAGTTATGAAAAAATATCCAGAAGTAAAATTAATTTATAGATTCCATCCTTCTGGAGAAAGTATTCGGAGCTTGATTGAACTTAGGTAATTACAGGCTTATCATGGATGAGTTTAGCAATTTGAAGTAGCTAATTAAGATTACTATACAAGAAATGTAATGGTATCAATCTGCTAAATTAACCAGATATCTCTGACCTCTAACCACTCAAGTAGTTTGTTGCATGTACACTTAGTCCTAAAATCATGTTGTTTATAAATTTACCAGATATGTCTGCTCACTAGAAATATCACTGGAAACATGACAGTGCTCACCTAGTTTTGTCTTCATCTTCTAGTTTAGCCATTACTTGTTCCCATTTGATGCTAGTAAGTAATTATGTAGATTTATTTATATAAGTTCCAGCTCATTCAGAACAGAGCACACTGCAGGAATCAACTCTACGGCAGTAGATGTTACTTAAACATGTAATTTCTCATGCCAAGAGAAGATACGACATTTAGCAGGACATCATGAATTGGTCCAAGCATTGACCTATCCATGTTGTTAGGAACTAGAGATTGTTTAAGTAAGTTATATTTGTTTTTGTAGGTGATAGGATTAAGATTTAAGTTTGAGGTTTAGCTTTAAGTTTAATGTATATTTTCTATTTGTGGGTGAAAGGTGAAACCTGGGATCTAGTTTCATTTTAAGAGTGGAGACAGCAGGTCTAAGGCTTTGTTTGTGTGCCTGCATTCTCTTGAGATTTTACGACTCTTGAAGGGAAGGCAAAACAAAGGTAGAAAGTAACTACTGTTGCCTAGCAAAAGGAGACCCCACAGTGACAGAAAAGTAGTTTCAGTTCAGTTTGGTTGCAGTTGGTGTGTGCTCCAAGGTTGAAAGGAGTTGCCAGCAGAAGCAGCATAAGAGAACAGATAGCAAGTCCCAAACTAAAGTTGAAGCCAGCTGCCTGGAGAGGCTGGACACAGCAGAGGGAACTGTAGAGGATGCAAGTTCCCCCAAAGAACAGACGGAGGAAGGCCTCGAGAACACCTTCTAGTAAAAGGGAAGAACAGAAATCTGGAAAAGGTCCTGTTAAGTAAAGAGTGAGGAGCTGCAGGAAGCAGACTTAAAGCAAAAATGGCTTGTGAGAAGCCAGAAGGTCCAAGGAGACAGCTGAAGGTCTGTAACCCTTTACTATGGGCATGTGAAGCACTGGTGATCTGTTGGCATGGCTGAGCCAGTGAGAATGCGTGTGGAAGAAAACTTGAAAGCACATGGGAGTGGAACATCAGAAGGAGAGTTCGAAACCCTGGAGGTGGACCCTTGTGGAAGGCGTCTGAAATTGTCGGTTTGGGAGAAGATTCCAAAGTGAGTTCTTGGAGACTGGAGATTGGAAACCCTTGTGTGAAAGATGGGGTTCAGTGAGACCAGTTGGTTCACGGTGTGACAAGCATCTGGGGGGAGTTGATGAGAGATCCATGGCATCTGTCACTTGGGTTCAGAGTGTGGTGTGCCTAACCACAGATCACCTATTGGTTTACATGGACTGTGTACTTACCCGTAACATGAGAGTATAAGACAGCTTTTGTAACTTATCCTTATGAATCTGTATATATCAGTAAAGGTATATTTGTGGGTGAAGCAGTAATGTAAACTTAGTTCATCTTTTCTTGTTTATTAAATGTTTTATTCTTTTGTTAAAAGTTCATCAGCTGACTCCTATGACTGTTCAGTAGCCACTCTCCACATAACTAAACAAAGAAATAAAAATTAGGATCTATCAAGCCGCCCTGGGATCTGACTTGTCCAGCAGTAACATCAGCTGGGATTATAACAACGTGTAATACGAAGTTAAAACAATCCATGAACGAAGAGTGAATTTTAGAGATCCTTTCAGTCTCATCTATTCATAAGGGCCTAAAATTTGCACATTTCAAAGAAAGGCACATAAGTTAAATAAAATGTAGATACCGTCTAGAAAGATGGTATCCAGACCATGTTACTCTTGTACTAAATCTTCATCTACATACATGATGGTGTGAACTGGCAGGAGTTGTTTGATAAAGTTGATCTATTTTATTGGAATCTTTTTATTGTTCATTGGATCGATTAGGATTAAAGGATTTCCCTGACCACAGTATAGTATATCAGAAAAGTGCTGATTTATACAGAAGACAGTAAATCAGTATGAATGCATTGCAGAATGTAATTGGTTAAAAAAAACCCATTAATTCTACAGAATTTTCTTTAAAATTTGTACTCATTTTGAAGAATGTAATTGAGACTAGTCACTAGATTAGAGATAGTCATGCTGTTAACGAACCATTAGCCAGAACATGTAGCACGAGACCGATGAAATAATTTCCCGCTGGTATAATATTGTAAAGTGGACTACTTAATCACAGTGGAATGTAACTCGGCCCTTGGAGATGATTTATTGCCAATGAGTTAACTAACTGAAGTATTTTAAGTTTCAAAAAGGCTTGCCTTTCCCTTTAAAGCTTTCTAAATAGAAACAATTTACATTTAATTTGATATCCAATGAATGTCACAATAGCAGATCATTCCCAGGATCTATACTGTAATTGGAATTGTATCCCACCCTGACCATACCAATTCAGTCATCTAAGTTAGCAGATTTAAGCATACAGTTAAGTTCTAGTCATATGTTTTCAATTAGTCTCAGTTGCCAAAACACTAAGCCGAAGTGTGATAAACACAATGGTAGAAAACCAACTATCAGGTTCAGCTGATGCAGGGTATAGATGTGACTGATAGAATTATCAGAAATGGGGCAATTGAAGACCTGTTGCAGCGATGGAGCTGCTTCTTGCTAAAGTAAAGTTGAAGTATGTCCCAGGAGTCATTGTACAGTGGGTTTTAGTCTAGCACCTGCTTACAGTGTTGTGGAGCTGATAGGCCTGGGTTATACTGCCAACGCCACTTCACTCTTTGGCCAGGTCAAGATTAGCTCTGCTTACATGTATACATTAAACTTGGCTCATTGGTATCTGTATGCCAATTAAGATTTAACATTAAAACATTAACCACAGTCATCTTTATTAATATTTAAAAGTTCTAAAATTATGTTTAAAAATATAATTGGACAAACCTGGGAACACAAGCTTGGTGTCGTGCTCAACAAAGATGTCTTGGAGATGCTGTGCGAGACCAGTTCCTGGAAATGGTATCAAAATATCTGACTAAATCTGATTTTTACACCTAAATCCCATGGCACTATTTGTACTGATGGAAAAGAGAAACCACTTTTCATTAACTCAAATTGTTGACTCAATTATCATGTAGCTAACTTATAAACATTTTCTCGTATTGATTGAAAAAACGAAAACAATTGGAGGGAGTCTACAAATTGGATTAAAGATACAACAGGAAAGTGCACTTCTTACAAACATATAAATTATTTTTTATTTACAAAGCCTGTTACAAAACAAAACAAAAAAAAATACATCCCTCACTAGAGAATATCTCCAAGCTGGGTGTTGAACCATGGCAGTATCAATCAGAAACAAGGTTTGTTCAATTTATTTTCTCTGTATGCCATCAAATTAACTATTTACAGCTATTCTAGACACCATTCTGTTAACAATACCACAAAGATGAAGGTAGGCATGGAATGAATGCAATGACACTGCTGGGTTGGGTTGGGGTGGGGGGGAAGGCGGTGCTGTGAAGTGAGAGGAAGAGATGGAAAAGAAAAGTGCACAAAGCAAAGTGAAAATACGTAGTGTTATTAAATCCATTTACAGAAAGAGAACGGTTACAGTATGGCACGCAGGATGATTTTTACATGCTTTCTTTATCACTGGATGGGGGAATAAATTGAAATCTGCAGTAGGAAAGCACAATGAGGCAGGTGCAAATTCTTGTCTGTGCAACAGCAGTATTAACACACCCATGACTGACCAGCAATGCAAAACCCACAGAGTTTTGTCAAAATGCCATGGGTCAACAGTGTAACAAAAAATAAGGTGTAAATAGAAAAACTTTCTTTTCCCAAGAATTCACTGAGATTCAGCAATAATATAATAATGCTGTATAAACTATTTTCTACAAAGTTTTTGATCAGCTTTATATACAATTGTTACATCAATACAAAAGAAGGCATACAGTAATCTGCTGTCTTTTTATGGCTGACAGGCTTATGCATTGCGTCCATGATTTGTACTGGTACAATATACAATACCAAAACCCACAATGTGGGCAACCGCTGATACTTTTTTTATAGTTACCAAGCTGTTCCCTTCAGTCACGGACTTCTTTTGCATCTCACTGCCCAGTAGCAGTTTATGACGAGCACAGCCAGTTTCAGAAGGAAAGCTTGTATTCATGACAGACTTCAGCTTTTGTTTTAATATATATATAAAAAATTATTCTAATTATTGGGAATTTATTTCCCACCCCCTGTAGTTTTATAACAACCCACAATAAATTAGAAAAATTAAAATACTTATAAGCTCCTAAGCTAACCATGACAAACATTTGTGCAAAAATAACAACAGATATGTACACAATCTTCAGTCTAACAAAATGTACATAGCAAAAGTTCAATCCAAATTTATTTAAAAAATATATAAACACACAATTTCCGACTTTCCTAAATTCTATTTCTGAACCTATCCTGGTCAGTTAGAGCATTAATAAAATGACAAATCATAAATTAATGAAAATTAACACTAACAAAGGAACAATCTCTCAACTGGGTGGATGATGATTAGCTTAAGAAAAATATTTATCTGTGCTGCAACTTCATTTTAACAGTCTCTGCACACCAGCTTTAGTTTATTTCACAGAATGTCCTCTTTCAACTTCGATCCATTATTAAAAACCATAAAATCCATCCCTATTACAGGAACATCCTTGTCTTCCTTTAATCCCTGCCTGTTCTTTTCTCATTGGGAAGGATCCATCACAAATAAGTGCACTTTTAACACTGAATAATAAGACATTATTAACACTTCCTTGACCTTTGCTCTCTACTTAATCTCTCATCAGTCCCTCTGCAACGACACATGACATTATTGAGCTAGAAAACTCCACCTTTTTGAAACATCCCTTGAAACAAAGCTGGTGGCAATCAAGTTTCCATTACTCTCCTAACTTAAAAGGGTACTTTCTCAAGATTCCACCTGTGCCAATGAATGAATATATTTTGCCTTCCACAGAGAAAGACTGTATTTAAAAAACCTATATTTTTGTTTTCTGGTAGCTGGGTCTCTTCAGGGATGGAATTACAAATGCAACACTAAAGTGTGAGTGCTGGTACAACAAAAGTTAGACATTTTCCTTCAATGCCTCACACTGCGCAAGACCTGCCATGTCACAAAACAACATTTTATGTTAGGATATATCATTTATATAAAATCTATAGGGATACAAATTTTAATCAGGTTGGATTCTATAAATCCTGCCAATTGTCAAGAATTTAAAAAAATGTCCAGGTAAAAAATAGATTTTGATAACTTTTATCTTTGCGCATTTGCCAAGTTGCTTTAGATCATGATTAACATTTCTGATTATAACTATCCCCATAGGAGGTGGAGGGGTGGGGGGGGAAGAAAATCATGATTATCCCGGCTTTTCTAGAATTTGTTATATTGCGTTACTGGGCATCTCTAAACCACCACCAAAGGGAACAAGTGAAATAGGGCTCTCTTTCATAAAACAAAGGAATGATCGGTAAGTCACAACACGTTCATTCACCATTGCTAAAAGAATGGGGGAAAAGGCCGCTAGGAGGTATTGGCTGAGAGGGAGGGTTCTTCACGTCTTCAGAGCAGAGGTTTTCGTCTTATCGATGCAGTCCATTGTGCAGTTAAAGGTGAGTACCAGTGCCAATTGTAACCACTGTCTTGGACTAATACCCCATAAAATCAGTTTTCACTGATGAACTTTTGGCTGCAAAGAGAGAAATAGAATTAAACTCCGGTATAAACAGAAAGCAAAAACACTGAGTTTGTTAAATACAGTAATAGCAGGTTTAAATGGAGATATTGACAAAAATAAGTAATCTAGTCACTTTAATATGACTATTTAACAATATATTCTTGAGATGGTGACTCTGGGTGTAAGGTGGAATTTAGGGATGTTTTCTTCAGAAATTCAGAAGCTTATATTAAAATAAGAATTTGGTCCACTTCACCACACAACAGCATCTTAAATAAGAAAAGAAACAAAGTTCAATCAATACACACATTTTTTCTCTCCCCTTAAAAAAATGGAAAGTTTGGACAGAGAAGAGATGGAACCAAGATTAAGATTAAACAACAATTGATTAGGCAGAGAATTTATTTGGTCTCAGAAGATCAATGAGTAGCATTGATAATTGATACACAACTATCTGAATATGAGTTCACCCAATCTATGACAGCAAACCACTAACTATAGGATCTGTACAGAAAATGACATTCAGTAATATGAATAGGATTTTGCAAGTCAAATCATAAGACTACAAGCCATTTTTGTAGAGACTGGAATCAACAGGAATTTTCAAATTAGCACAGGCTCATGTGCACATTATAAGAGTTAACAGCTTTTAATTTGTTAGTGCCACAAATATCTCCATTGTCTCTCCCTCTATCTCCCACATTTCTGTTACTGGTCTAATGATACTACCTCTCCTGAGATGCCTCAGCCAGTGGATGTGCCTGTAATGCTCATCATTGCCAGTGCTTCACTGACCTGTTAAGGAAGTGTGCTTGACCAACACCAACCATAATTGCATATGTATATTTTGCATCTTTAATGCATAATATCACACTGTGTAGAGGAGAAATGGAGTAGACACCAACATGATAATCCTCAAACCTGCCCTCCCCTGAAATTATAGAAAGCCAAAGTTGTGGGGAATGACGGAATACCAATAAGTCAAGACTGAAATTCAAGTACCTAAAACAAGGCTAGCTCTAGAGTAGGAAAATTCATTGTTCGCTTTTCTTGAGTTCAAACCAGAGATAGTGGGCTGGAATTTTATTCCAGAGTCCCAATCCTGATGGCAGGAGTAATTCAGGCCTGGAACCTGGGGACGACAGCAGTGGGATCCTGGAAGTGATTTTGCAGGAGGCCCGCCAGCAGTGAAAGATTGCAAGCCACACTGTCAGGGGTGAGAGCTGCCAATGTAGGCAGGAGAAAGAGAACACACTTCAAGATGGAGGTGCCTTTGAAGTCCTTTTTACAAGTTAATAAATACAAAGAGGCTACAACTGCCAGGCTGTAATCCTTCAGGGGTAACCCTTCCACTGGACACCAGCTGTGGCCCAATGGTTATTGCAAATGCAGGGTTGGATGGGGATTTTCTTTGCGGATGGTACACTGGTCTCCCAGTCTTCCGCCGGGAGGCCGTCTCCATCCCTTGGTTGCTTTTGGGCCTTGGGGCGGGGGTTGAGTGGGGGAGACGGGGGACGCACCAATTGTAAAATTCCAGTCAGCATCAGCAGAGTGGTCTAAATAGGCCCTTTAGGTGGCCTTAATTGGTTAACCACAACTTGCAGGCAGGTGGCTGTCAACACTCACCTCCCCCAATCCAGACGGTTCCAAAATGGCCTGGAAGCAGGAACACGCCAGTAAACCGGTAGTGGGAAATTGCTGGCCTGCTCACCTCCAGCCCCACTTCCTCAGCCAAATGAAAATTCAGCCCAATTCTGTTTATACCAATGACTGCAGCTACTGTTCATTCAATAATCGCACAATACTAAGAATCCGATTAATTAAAGATACTCTTACTCACAACTTGAGCTTTCTCCCAACTGTTGATCCAGCTGGATAATAGCTACAAGCTTCATTTACAATTTAATCCACTTAGATGTTCAGAATTATGGTGGTTTCTTTTTTAAAAGTACGTACTTAAAAGCTGTTAGTTCAAATATTTTTTCTGGGACTTCATTCTAGCAGAGAAGTATAAGTTTTGCAGTCGATACAAATATTATCATCACAAATGCTAATCTGTTAATTGTTCATCTATCGACTTTGATCAGCCAAAGCAAATGCTGCACTCCCAAGCTCTTTAGGCAATCGTATGCTCTTTTATTATTTTAGCATAAAATAGCATTTTTCCTGATAAATGGGTTTTAAAAGTACTACAGAATTCTTCACTGGGACTGTCAATCCTTGACCAGCAGTGTGTAAGAAAACATGGAAAATCAGTTATACACTTAACAGGACTGAACTGGACTGCATAGTTCCATCGCTGTGTTCTAATCCTTCTTCCTTCCGGGGAGCCAAAGAAAGTTTTAAAGAATTAAAGGGATTAAGGTTCTCTTGAGGAAATCTCTACCATCTACCAGCTTCTTGGTTTTTGAAGAAAGAGGTTATGTCACATTGGAATTTGAAGCTTTTTCTTTCAGTTTTGTGTCCTAGGTATCTTTCTCTCCCAGTGTGATTTGAAGGAAGTATCAGTATGGTCTTTGTCAATTTGTTAAAATGTCAATATACTCCATACTTATGCTACTTACCATAAAGATGTACAAGTAACTTGGTACCAGTTAAAATATGTGCTGTTTTATTACTGGACAGGAATTTTGGAGTAAACATAAATCTGTGGGAGCCACCTGAGCTTTATTGAAGGGCTACACTCAGAATCCAATTAAAAAACAAACCTGCCATCTTAAGATCACAAAAATATACTGCACGTCCACTGGAGCCATTAGTACTGGTGTAAATACAGTGATACCTACTTGTCTATTACCATGTACAGGGTTTGTTGCAGTTGAAGGACTGGACTGTGATAAAGATATGCTGCTACTTTTCCCAATCTGCATAAAAGAAATGAGAAAGTTAAAAAAAAAATTCAAGTCAAAGATAATTTACCACTTGGTGAGAGTATAAAATTTTCCACCCTGGAAATTAAGATTAATTTCTAATGACATTACAGATGCAAGAATGTGAACACATATTTCTTTTCAAAAGAATGACAAGTGTCAATGCTGGCTGCAGTTAAATAACGCAACAAAATAATTATTTGCACATTGCTGAAAAGAGCCAAAGCTCTTTGCCTTGCACTCATCAGGACAAACAAAAGAGTGCCAAATTTCAAATGATCACAACCATTTATACTACAGGAGGAAAGGGTGCCGACTGGTTGGCAAGTCAACTCTGATTGGCCAAGACGTTGCCATGGAGCAAGTAACAGGGAGCTATCGGCTCCCCAAGCTCCTTGTTAATTCAAAAGAGGTGTAAGGCTTTAACATATTCCTTTTGCTTGCAGAGAACGGGTTCCTGCATATGAATGTCACTTCTTGTAAGCATAAATGAGCCATGTTACAAGGTTGATTGATTTTCTTAAATTGATTGTTAGTGTAGCTATTAGCACACTCAGGATTATTTTGAGTGCTGCCCATTGTAGAATCACAGCTAACAGCAGATGTTTTGTTTTGAGTTTTACAAGCACTAGTGGTAGAGTACGGTTTGTACTCTGTATATTACGAACAACCAAAGGAGCACGCTGTTTGATTCAATCTGGAGGAGCTAGAATTTGCAGTCGCTTAAGGATTTCCTTACATTCCTTAATACATTCCATCCAGCGCTCAAATTTACTTTTGAGATGGAGCAGTCTAACATGTGCTCCCTTTCCTCAATGTGCTTGTTGAGAAATCCACAAATAGGTTCTCCATTACTATCTATCACAAGCTTAATTTCGCTGGGCTGACAGCGAATCGTTGGGACATATGGTCTATGTACCTGGCATCACATTGGCATTGAAATTCATCTATGATGTTGCTCAATTGTGTGCTAACCAGGTGTCTTTTTGGACTGACAGCAGCATCCTGTTAATGGAAAATACCACTAGTGTAATAGCAGTGTGAAAATGTTTCCTTAACCTGTTGTTCAAATTTTTGAGATACTTTGCCTTTCCAGGGTAATTTGAGGTAGTCTGGGCACTTTGAAGGTCTGAAAATGGCAGTCTTTGGCCCATTTGCAAGCTTGTGCAATACACAGTGAACAATGATCTGATCAGAATAGCCACAGCCCACAGAATAACTTTGACATGCTTTATTTCTGTATTAAGCTTTCAGAAGGCTAGGGCCCTATTTACGGTATTGCTCATAAGGCAAATCTTATAGCGAGTGGAGCTACATGAATCCCAACATGTATATTGCCCAGCGAAATTAGGCTTGTGATAGATAGTAATGGAGAACCTATTTGTGGATTTCTCAACAAGCACATTGAGGAAAGGGAGCACATGTTAGACTGCTCCATCTCAAAAGTAAATTTGAGCGCTGGATGGAACGTATTAAGGAATGTAAGGAAATCCTTAAGCGACTGCAAATTCTAGCTCCTCCTGATTGGTGGCGAGGGCTGGGAGCAGGTCTAGAACCAGGGACCATAGTCTCAAAATAAGGGGTAGGCCATTTAGGACTGAGATGAGGAGGTTTTTTTCGCTGAGGGTGGCGGAGACACAGGATAAAAGAGCGTGAGGAGAGCGGTGGAGACACAGGATAAAAGAGCGTGAGGAGAGCGGTGGAGACACAGGATAAAAGAGCGCGAGGAGAACGGCGGAGACACAGGATAAAAGAGCGCGAGGAGAGCAGCGGAGACAGAGGATAAAAGAGCGCGAGGAGAGCGGCGGAGACACAGGATAAAAGAGTATGAGAACAGTGGAGACACAGAATGAAAGAGCACGAGGAGAGCGGTGGAGACACAGGATAAAAGAGCGCGAGGAGAGCGGCGGAGATACAGGATAAAAGAGTATGAGAACAGTGGAGACACAGAATGAAAGAGCACGAGGAGAGCGGTGGAGACACGGTAAAAGAGTGCGAGGAGAGTGGCGGAGACACAGGATAAAAGAGCGCGAGGAGAGCGGCAGAGACACAGGATAAAAGAGCGCGAGGGGAGCGGAGGGGACACAGGATAAAAGAGCGCGAGGAGAGCGGTGGAGACACAGGATAAAAGAACGCGAAGACATACCTTGTAGTTAAGAAGCATATAACCCTAGTTGTCAGTGGTACTAGCATTCAATAAACACAGTAAAATGTAACATACATAGGAAGAAAGTAATTAAAGTAAATTAAATATCATAAGTGAGAATGGCAGGACAGGTGTTATGTTGAGCTGTGAAATATGGGAGCTTCTGGATGCCAAGTTGATCCATGACAAAACACATCTGCAGGAAGTGTAAGCAGCTTGAAGAATTCTGGATCAGGAAGGCAAAATGCAGACACTGCACAACATAAGGGAGGGGAGAAATACCTGGATACTTTGTTCAAGAAGAAAGGCACACCTCTTGGAAGTGGGTCATCTGTTTTGGTCAGTATTGAGGGACAGGAGAATATGACTGTCAGTGAGGCAGGTCATGGGACCGAGCAGACAGTAGTGGAGGAACCGCAGACTTTGCAATTGTCAAACAGGTCTCTGGTGCTCACAACCTGTGTGGATGAAAGCGAAGTCTGCAATGTGGATGAGCTGACTGGCTATGACACTGTGGTACAGGAAGCCATTCAAGTGGGGGGAGCAAAAAGGAATGTAGTGGTAATAGGGGACAGTATAGTGAGAGAGATTGACATTGTTCTCTGCAGCAAAGAGCGAGAGTCCAGACGGTTATGTTGCCTGCCCGGTGCCAGGGTTCGGGACATCTGCTCAGGGCTGGAGAGGAACTTGCAGTGGGAGGCGGAGGATCCAGTTGTTGTGGTCTATATAGATACCAATGACATAGGTAGAACTAGGAAAGAGGTTCCGCAAAGTCAGCATGAGGAGCTAGGTAACAAATTAAAAAGCAGAACCTCAAAGGCAATAATCTCTGGATTATTATCTGAGCCACATGCAAATCGGCATAGGTCAAATAAGATTAGAGATACGAATGCGTGGCTCAAAGACTGGTGTGGGGGGAATGGGTTCTGGTTTGTGGGGCACTGGCATCAGTACTGGGGAGAGTGGGGGCTGTACCGTTGGGACGGTTTACACCTGAACCATGCTGGGATGAGTGTCCTCGTAAATTGAATAACTAGGGAAGTAGAGAGGGCTTTAAACTAAACAAGAGGGGTGAGGGATCAAGTTTGGGTAGAGGTAACAATACAAGATGTAGAGTCAAGACAGTAGAGCAAAATAGTAAAATGAGAAATGAGAGTCAGAGAATGGCAGGAAGGGACAGGGAGAGAAAAAACCTATGAATACATCAACAGTGAAGACTAGATGTTACAAAGGTAACAAAAAGACAAAGCTGAAGGCTCTCTGTCTGAATGCACGTAGCATTCATAACAAAGTAAATGAATTGATGGCCCTCATTGAAGTAAATAAATACAATCTGATAGCAATTACGGAGTTGTGGCCGCCGGAAGACAAAGATTGGGTCCTTAATATTGAAGGTTACGTGACATTTAAGAAGAATAGGAAGCTAGGTAAAGGTAGAGGGGTAGCACTGTTAACCAAAGAGGGCATTGGTGCAATAGTTAGAGATGACCTTGGTTCAGGAGATCAGGATGTAGAATCGGTTTGGATGGAGATGAGGAATAGTAGGGGGAAAAAGTAGTTAGTGGAAGTAGTCTACAGGCCCCCTAACAGCAACCACAGTGTAGGACAAAGTATTGAAGAGAAAATATTGTGTGCTTGTGATAAAGGGATAGCAATAATCATGGGTGATTTTAATCTACACATAAACTGGAAAAAGCAGATTGGCAATAGTAGCTTGGATGAGGAGTTCTTAGAATGCTTTCAAGATAGTTTCTTAGAGCAGCATGTTCTGGAACCAACCAGAGAGCAGGTTATATTAGACTTGGTATTGTGTAACGTGACAGGATTTATGAATTACCTCAGAGTAAAGGCACCCCTAGGTAGCAGCAACCACAATATGATTGAATTTTACATCCAGTTTGAAAGGGAGAAGAGCAGGTCTAAGATTAGTATCTTAAACTTAAATAAGGGCAACTATGTGGGGATGAAAGCTGAGCTAGCTAAAGTGAACTGGGAAACTAGGCTAGAGGATAGATTAATACAGAAGCAGTGGCAGACATTTAAGGGGATATTTCAGAGTATTCAGAATAAGTACATTCCCACTATAAAGAAAAATTATAAGGGGAGGACCCACCATCCGTGGTTGAATAAAGAAGTTATGGAGAGCATCAAACTTAAGGAAAAAGCGTACAACTCCGCAAAGATGAGTGGCGGGGCAGATGATTGGACAGAATATAAAGAATGGCAAAGAAACACTAAAAGGCTAATCAGGAGAAAAAGAAATTAGAGTATGAGAAGAAGTTAGCTAGAAATGTCAGAAAGCCGAGAATATGTATAAGTGGATCTCTTTCTGATAGCAAGAGTTTCTACAGGTACTTAAAAAGGAAAGGAGTAAGTAAAGTGAGTGTTGGTCCTCTCGAGAGTGACAGTGGGGAGTTAACAGTAGATAATAAGGAAATGGCGGAAGAAATGAACAAATATTTTGCTTCTATGTCCATTATAGAGGATAAAAAAAACATTCCAGTAATAGTTGCAAATCAGGAGGTGAACGGGAGAGAGGAACTTGGTGAAATTGAAATCACTAGGGAAATGGTACTGAGCAAATTGATGGAGCTGCAGGCTGGCAAGACTCTAGGTCCCAATGGACTACATCCTAGGATCTTAAAAGAGGTGGCGAATGGAGTAGTTGATGCGCTGGTGTTAATTTTCCAAAATTTGCTAGATTCTGGAAAAGTTCCATCAGATTGGAAAGTAGCAAATATAATCCCTCTATTCAAGAAGGGAGGGAAGCAGAAAACAGGAAACTATAGGTCAGTTTGCTTGATGTCTGTCATGGGAAAGTTATTAGAATCAATCACTAAGGAGGTTATAGCTGGGCAGTTAGAAGACCTCAAGGCAATAGAGAAGAGTCAGCATGATTTTGTGAAAGGAAATTCATGTTTAACCAATTTATTGGAGTTTTTTGAAGGAGTAACATGCGCAGTGGATAAAGGGGAGCCTGTAGATGTACTGTACTTGGATTTCCAGCAGGCATTTGCTAAGGTGCCACGTCAAAGATTATTAAGGAAAATAAAAGCGCATGGCATAGAGGGTAACATATTAGCATGGGTAGAAGATTGGCTGACTGTCAGAAAGCAGAGAGTATGCATAAATGGGTCTTTTTCTGATTGGCAGGATGTGACGAGTGGAGTTCCACAGGGGTCTGTACTGGGGCCTCAACTTTTTATGATTTACATCAATGACTTAGGTGAGGGGAGTGAAGACATGGTAGCTAAATTTGCAGATGACACAAAGATAGGTAGGAAAGTATGTTGTGAAGAGGACATGAGGAGGTTGCAGATGGATATAGACAGGTTGAGTGAGTGAGCAAACATCTGGCAAATGGAGTTTAATGTGGGAAAATGTGAAGTTGTTCACTTTGGCAGGAAGAACAAAAAAGCAGAGTATTACTTAAATGGAGAACGGCTACACAATTCTGAGGTGCAGAGGGAACTAGGTGTTCTAGTACATGAATCACAAATGGTTAGTATGCAGGTACAGCAAGTATTTAAGGCTAATGGAATGCTATCCTTTATTACGAGAGGGATTGAACATAAAAGTAAGGATGTTATGCTTCAGTTATACAGGGCATTGGTGAGACCTCACCTCAAATACTGTGTATTGGTCTCCTTATTTAAGGAAGGATGTAAATGCATTGGAGGCAGTTCAAAGGAGGTTTACTATTTTGATACATGGAATGAGTGGGCTGTCTTATGAGGAAAGGTTGGTCAGACTGGGCTTGTTTCCACTGGAGTTTAGAAGAGTGAGGGGTGCTTTGATTGAAGTATACAAGATTCTGAACGGTCTTGACAAGGCAGACGTCAAAAGGATGTTTCCTCTTGTGGGTGAGTCCAGAACTAGGGGGGCACCGTTTTAAAATTAGGGGTTGCCCTTTTAGGACAGAGGTGAGGTGAAATTTTTTTTCTCAGAGGGTTGCGCAACTTTGGAATTCTCTGCCTCAGAAGGTGGTGGAGGCGGGGTCATTGAATATTTTTAAGGCAGAGGTAGATAGATTCATTTTAGGCAAGGGAATCAAAGGCTATCGGGGGTAGATGGGAATGTGGAAATCGAAACACAAGATCATCAGCCATGATCTTATTGAATGGCAGAGCAGGCTCAAGGGGCTGAATGGTCTACTCCTGTTCCTATTTCTTATGTTCTTATGTAGAGGGCTGTGGAGGCTCAGTCATTGAGTACATTCAAGGCAGAGATCCACAGATTTTTAGCTATTAAAAGCATCAAGGGATATGGGGATGGTGCGGGAAAATAGCATTGAGGTAGATCATCAGCCATGATCCAGTTGAATGTTGAAGCAGGCTAGAGGGGCCAAATAGCCTCTCCTGCTCCTATGTTCAAATATCGCGATTGCATCATCTACGTATTGGAAATATGCACTGGGTAGGAGATTAGGCGTCATTCCATCAAATATGAACATATGAAATAGGAGAATAAGTAGACCATTCAGCTCCTTGAGCCTGATCCGCCATTCATTAAGACCATGGCTGATGTTTGTATTTTGAGTTCTACATTCCCATCTATCCCCGATAACCTCTGATTCCCTTGCTTAACAAGAATCTATTTACCTCTGCCTTAAAAATATTCAGTGACCCTGCTTCCACTGCCTTCTGAGGCAGAGAGTTCCAAAGTCAGATGAACCTCAGAGAAAAAAAAATTCTCATCTGTCCTATAAGGGTGACCCCTAATTTTAAAATAGTGCCCACTAGTTCTGGACTCACCCACAAGAAACATCTTTTCCACGTCCACCTTGTCAAGAACATTCAGGATCTTATATGCTTTAATGAAGTCACCCCTCACTCTTCTAAACTCCAGTGGAAACAAGCCCAGCCTGTCCAACTTATCCTCATAAGACAACCCACTCATTCCAGGTATCAACTGAGTAAACCTCCTCTGAACCGCCTCCAGCCCATTTACATCCTTCCTTAAACAAGGAGACCAAAACTGCACACAGTATTCGAGATGCGGTCTCAACAATGTCCTGTATAACTGAAGCATAACATCCTTACTTTTATGTTCAATTCCTCTCGCAATAAAGGATAGCATTCCATTAACCTTCTTGACTACATGCTGTACCTGCATACTTTCGTGACTCATGTACTAGTACACCTAGTTCCCTTTGCACCTCAGAATTCTGCAGTCGTTCTCTGTTTAAGTAACACTCTGCTTTTTCATTCTTCCTGCCAAAGTGAACAACCTCACATTTTCCCACATTATACTCCTTTTGCCAGATTTTTGCCCACTCACAACTTAACTATATCCGTCTGCAAACTCCTTATGTATTCTTCACAACATACTTTCCTACCTATCTTTGTGTCATCTGCAAATTTAGCTACCATGCCTTCGCTCTCCTCATCTAAGTCTTTGATATAAATTGTAAAAATTTGAGGCCCCAGCACAGACCCCTGCAGAACTCCACTAGTCACATCCTGCCAATCAGAGAAAGACCCATTTATGCATACTCTGTTTTCTGCCAGCCAATCCTGCATCCAGGCTAATTTGTTACCACCTACACCATGAGCTTTTATTTTTCGCAATAACCTTTGATGCAGCACCTTATCAAATGCCTTCAGGAAATCCAAGTACAGTACGTCTACAGGCTCCCCTTTATCCACAGCACATTTCACACTTTCAAATAACTCTGATAAATTGGTTAAACATGATTTCCCTTTCAAAAAACCATGCTGACTCTTCCTTGTGTTTTCCTAAGTGCTCAGCTATAACCTCTTTAATGATTGATTCTAACACTTTCCCCATGACATCAAGCTAACTGGTCTATAATTCCCTGTTTTCTACCTCCCTTCTTGAATAGGAGGGTTATATTTGCTACTTTATAGTCTGATGGAACCTTTCCAGAATATAGGGAATTTTGGAAAATTACACCAACGCATCTACTACCTCATTAGCCATCTCTTTTAAGGCCCGAGGATGAAATTCACCTGGACCCAGAGACTTGTCAGCCCGCAGCTCCATCAGTTTGCTCATTAGTGATTCCTTATTGATTGAAATTTCACCAAGTTCCTCCCTCCCCTCCACCTCCTGATTTACAGCTATTAGTGGAATGTTTTTTATATCCTCTATAGTGAACACAGAAGCAAAATATTGTTCATTTCACCCTCTATTTATTTATTATCTACTATTATTCTCACTCTTAGAGGACTAACACTCACTTTACCGACTCTTTTCCTGTTTAAAAAAGGCGTTTCTGGTGGAAACCAATGAAAACATTAGCAAATGTTAGAGGGGATCCCATGGCTACACAATCTGTTTGGGCATACATGGTGCCGTTAAAACTGAATTCAACTTTGCGAGTTTCTAAGTTCAATTAATACAAATTCAGAAATTCACGGTGCATCTATATTGCTGTCATATAGCAACACGGCGCAAATGTCAATGGCTTCCTTCAGTGACATGTTCGTAAATAAGCTCGCAATGTAAAACGAACATATAGACAAGGCTTTGCTATCAATACGTAGGTCTCGTATAGTTTTCGCAAAGCTGAAGGAATCTTTCACAGCGTTATGTGGAAAACACCTTAGAACTGGCTGTAGTAATTCACTCAACCATTTGACCACTTCATCTACACAGTACTGGTCATTGATTAAATAGGCTGCAATGGTACATCACTTTTTTGCGCTTCAGTAGCCCATACATGCATGGATGCAGTGAGTCAAGAGGTCGAATCCTATAATATGTCACAAGGCAGCTTGTTACTCTTACACAACTCTTAGCAAATGCTTTTGTAAATTGCTTTCGAGCAAAACTGTGCAGTGATGGTTCGCGACAGCTCCAATAAATGCAAATTTGGAATTGTCATTGAGAACAGTATGCATTTTGTCAAAATAATCGCGGTTGTTTAGAATGACTACTCCGGTTTCTTGATCAGGCTTACAAATATGTATGTCTGGGTTGGCCCTGAGGCCTTGCAAAGCCACCAGATATTTGTGCTTCATGTAAAAAATCATTAAGTATTCCACTATATACATGTGCTAGATCAGCAAGATGCGTTTTCAAGGATTCTTCATGTGTCTTCGCTGAATGCTGATTTGTAGCTGAGTAAATTGGGCCTACATTGTATAGAATAATGATAGGTGATCTCATTGAAATATACAAGATTCTGAAGGGACTGGAGAAGGTAGATGCTGAAGCACCGTTTCCCCGTGGGAAATCTAGAAAGAAGGGGCACAATCTCAGGATAAAGGGCCGATAATTTAGGATTGAAATGGAGAGAAATTTCTTCACTCAAGGGCTGTGAATTTTTGGAATTCTCTGCTTCAGAGGGTTGTGGATGCTCCATCGTTGAGTATTTTTCAAGCTGAGATAGACTTTTGGTCTCTCAGAAAAGCAAAGTTTATGGGGATCAGCCGGGAAGTGGAGTTGAGATAGAAAATCAGCCATGATTGTACTGAATGGCGGAACAGGCTTGAGAGGCCATACGATCTACTTCTACTCCTATATCTTATGTGGAAGTTTTATAGATTATAAGCCCATGGAACTAATGGCATGTTAATAAGCGATTTTCAAATTTGCTTGGCAACAAAAATCAGCGGATGATGAGGTGGAAACATTTTGCTTCAGAGGCTTTGGCCTATGGAGTTCTGTGATGATCTCTTTCTGGCATTGTGCTGTGTGGCCAGAGAAGTTCTATAAAATCTATGGAATTTTTATCATGGAATGGAGAGAATGACACTCCAGACATCTGTTGCTAATTTTTCACAACCAGAGAAATTGTGCAGCAGTAACTATGACCATTATAATATCAGTTACATCTCATTTGACAAAGCTTCACTTTTTCAATGGTTTTTACAGTGAGAATAGTGCATACAAAGTTAAGGTGCATGTCAAATCAATGATTCTGTTGCATCTAGGAAGACTGCAACAAGACGCCCAGTGGAGGTGCAAGGTATCACTGACAGCAACTTTTGGCCTTCATGTTTACCTGCGCAAGTGTAGACACCAGAAGTTCTTGTCAGTTTTACACCATAATGACAGCGAATATTGATAGTTTTGCCATCATATAACTGCAAATTCCAGGCCCTTACCTCTATTGACACTATCAAATCCTTTAATCACCTTAAACAGCTCAGTTAGATCACCCCTGAACATTCTATATTCAAAGGAATTACAACCAGTCAGTTGGTAGTACAGATCTTGAGTATTGCTGAAAAAAGAGAAGCTTTTTGTCTTGCACTCATGAGAACAGATTCACAAGAATACCAATTGTAAAAGGAACAACAATTTATACTGCATGAGAAGAGAGTGCTGACTGGTTGGCAAGTAGACTCTGATTGGTAGAGGCGTTGGCATTGAGAATGCACCAGGGAATAGTTAACTGCCCAGCTTTTGCTTAAATTCAAACCAGGCAGGTTGACTCTGATTGATAAAGGCATTGCCATGGGGAATGAACCAGGGAATGGCTGTCCCCCAAGCTTTTGTTTAGTTGAAATGCGTGGACGTGTTCCTTCTGTCTGCAAAGGACATGGCTGCGTATGTGAAAAATGTAGCTTCTAGCACACATAAATGAGCCCAAATGATAATCTTAAATTGGTTGTCGGTGTAATTCTTAGCACAATCAGGAAGGATTGTTTAGCAAGTGCTGTCCAATCACAGAATCACATCTAATGTTGGGCACTATGTTTTGAACTTTGCAAGCATGGGCTGGTTGGGCACTGGTAGTACTTTGCCTGTTGTAAACAGCTGAAGGGATGTGCTGTTTGATATGATCTGCCAGTCGTTGGGACGTATGGCCTACCTGGCATCACACTTGTATTCAAATTCATATATTCATTTGTGAGATAGGCAGAACATCTTTTTAGCTTGACAGCAGCTTCCTGTTATTGGAGATTACCACTTGTGTTGCTACTGCACAGTAGCAGTGTGAAACGGCTAGCTTCACCTGATGTTCAAATTTTTGAAGCATCTTACTCTTCCATTCATCAGTTTGCATGATATACAGCGAGAAATAATCTGATCGGGGTAGCCGTTAGCTCGCAAGATGGCTCTGATGCACACTATTTCAGCATCAAGCTTGCACAGTTACCGATAAGGCCAATCTTATAGCACATGGAACCGTAGGAATCTCAATGCCTATACTGACCAATGAAGGTAGGCTTGTGATAGACAGCAGTGGAGAACCCATTGGCAGATTTTTCAACTAGCACATCGAGGAAAGGGAGCTTGTTTGACTGCTCCATTTCAAAGGTGAATTTCCTCAAAGGGAATGAGAATCCTAGTTTAGGCAACCTGCATTAACAACTTAACCTCTTGAGGCCCAGTATCAAGCACAAAGATGTATTAAAGGTGTTTAGTTATAAGTTGGAAAATAGTATTTTACTCCTGCACAAATCTTCACTAAAGTTACCTACCTCCATGTTAGCCATGGCTCAGTTGCGAGTATTCTCACCTCCATGTCAGAATGTTGTGGGTTCAAGTCCCACTTTAGAAATGTGAACAAGTAATGTAGACTATTAATTCAGTACAATATTGAGGAAGAAAAATATATTTTTAAAAATTATAATTATTGGAAAAAGGGGGATTGGAAAGGGGGTGGGGATGGAGGAAAGAGTTCATGATTCACAACCAAACTGGAGGAACAGCACCTCATCTTCCGACTAGGCACTTTGCAGCCTTCCGGACTTAACATTGAGTTCCACAACTTCAGATCATGAACTCTCTCCTCCATCCCCACCCCCATTCCGATCCCCCTTTTTCCAATAATTTATAATTTAAAAAAATATATTTTTTTCTTTTCCCGCCTATTTATTTTTAAATGTATTTCCATGCATTGTTTTATCTCTATCTTTTAGCCTATTTCGATCCCTTCCCCCCCCACCCCACCCCACTAGGGCTATCTATCACTTGCTCGTCCTGCTTTCTACCCTTAATGTCATCATTAGCACATTCCTTAGCTAATATCACTACCGTCAACACCCCTTTGTCCTTTTGTCTATGACATCTTTGGCAATCTCTTCTTTGCCTCCACCTATCACTGGCCCTCTATCCAGCTCTACCTGTCCCACCCCCCTCAACCAGCTTATATTTCACCTCATTTCTATATTTCTTAGTTCTGATGAAGAGTCATACGGACTAGAAACGTTAACTGTATTCCTCTCCGCAGATGCTGTCAGACCTGCTGAGTTTTTCCAGTTATTTTTCCTTCTGTTGGGCTCTTTTTTCCGCCATCTGCTCGTTTTTTTTAACCCTCTGCTTTTTCCCACGCCCTTCCTGACCGCTTCTCTCCAGACACTCCAGTCAGCAGTGAGGACTTCCCATGCATCAACTCTGATCCCAGTCAACTTGAGGTCTTGCTTGCAGACAGGGTGACCTCTTGGTCTTGTGCTAATAGCAAGCTTGCCATAAAGCATGTCTTTGGGGATGCGATCATCATTCATTTGGCTCACATGCCCAGTCAACATAGTTGCCAGTGATTCAAGAAGCAAACACTCAAGCACCTGGTGTACTTCCACATTCTGCATTCTTGCCAGGAGATGCCCAATATTTGTTTGAAGCAGCAGAGGCGGAAGCAGGTCAGCCTCTTTTCTTGCCTCGCGTAAGTTGTTCATGCTTCACTACTGTAAAGGAGGGTGCTGAGAACACAAGAGTGAATACACTTCAAAAAGTACTGCACTGGCTGTAAAGCACCTTGAGATGTCTGCTGGTCGTCAAAAGCACCATATAAATGCAAGCCTTTCTTTTTACTTACAAAATGCTTCCTAATCTCTCAATGCATTGTATAAAGCTATCTGCAAAGAGTTATTTAATGGAATTGATTAGCAGAGACAAACTGCTTTCGGCTCGAGTTAGCCAGAATAACAGAGTAAGAAAGGGGAAAACACAATACTATACGGTAGAGGTATAAGTGGTACCAGCAAATTTAATTGATAATATTTAGATTGTTTATATATGGACCACAGAGTTTCTGGTTAGCTACTTTAAAGTATTTTTGAATAATCTTGCAATAACAAACTCACAATTGTTGATCCCTCAGTGTGAGTCACACCAATGAGTCCGCGCTGGCAGAGTCAGAACCAGAACAACAAAAATGGTTAAAAGACTCCAGAAATTTGAATCAGGCATTTTAAACCTAGATACCTAAGAATAGTTTGAGATTGTAATCTAATCCTAAATCTTAGGCAATTATCATCCATTCAAGTTTCAGTCCTGTGCTTTATGACGTCCTCAATTAGATTGGACCTGTCATCAACTATATAAAACATACACACTTATACAAGAGATATCACCAAAATACCAATCGATGCCAAAGAACCTGGCAGGTGAAACTGCTAACCTTTGGTTACACATTGCAGTCAGCACCAATTTATAATCTAAACTTCATAACTACCAGATCAAAGCAGCTACCATTCTTTTATCACAAGTAAGTCTTTAGATCAGTATATTCAGGGACCAATTTTATATCTTTCCACTATCCCCTATCAGAGATATTTATCATTACAGTGCAGAAGGAGGCCATTCGGCCCATCGTGTTTGCACCGGATCTCCGAATGAATATTATGACTCAGTGCTAATCTCCTGCCTTTTCCTCGTAACCCTGCACAATGTTTCTACTTAAATAATGATCTAATGCTCTCTTGAATGCCTCGATTGAATCTGCCTCGACCACACTTTCAGACAGTGCATTCCAGACCTGAACCACTGGCTGTGTGAAAAAGTTTTTTCTCACAGCGCATTTGCTTCTTTTGCAAATCACTTTAAATTTGTGCCCTCTCGTTCTCGATCCTTTATGAGCAGGAACAGTTTCTCCCTATCTACTCTGTCCAGCCGCCTTATGCTTTTGAATACCTCTATCAAATCTCCTCTTAGCCTTCTCCTCTCCAAGGAGGACAGTTCCAACTTCTCCAATTTATCTTCAAAACTGAAATTTCTCATCACTGGAACCAGTTCCGTAAACCTCTTTTGTGAACAGCATTAAATCCTGTCTAATACTTGTAATGTCATAGAAGTCTACAGCACAGAAAAATGCCCTTCGGCCCATCAAGTCTGTGCCGGTCAACCAAGTACCTAACTATTCTAATCCCATTTTTCAGCACTACGCCCATAGCCTTGTGTGCCATGGCATCGCAAGTGCACATCCAAATACTTCTTAAATGTTATGAGGGTTTCTGCCTCTACCACCCTTTCAGGCAGTGAGTTCCAGATTCCTACCACCCTCTGGGTGAAAAAATTCTTTCTCACATCCCCTCTAAACCTCCAGCCCCTTACCTTAAATCTATGCCCTCTGGTTACTGATCCCTTCACCAAGAAGAAAAGTTCCTTCCTGTCTACCCTATCGATGCCCCTCAATTTTATACACCTCAATCATGTCCCCCCTTAATCTCCTCTGCTCCAGGGAAAATAACCCCAGTCTATCCAAAACAAAAACAAAAATACCTGGAAAAACTCAGCAGGTCTGGCAGCATCCACGGAGAGGAGCACAGTTAATGTTTCGAGTCCGAATGACCCTTCAAGAGTTTTTTGCTTTTATCCCAGTCTACCCAATCTCTCCTCATAACTAAAACTCTCCAGCCCAACATCCTTGTTAATCTCCTCTGCACTCTCTCCAGTGCAATCACATCCTTCCTGTAATGTGGATTCCAGAACTGCACGCAATACTCTAGCTGTGGCCTAACCAGCGTTTAATACAGTTCAAGCATAACCTCCCTGCTCTGAAATTCTATGTCTTGGTTAATAAAGCAAGTATCCCACGTGCCTTCTTGACCACCTTATTTACCTGTCCCGCTACCTTAAGGGACTGGTGGACATGCATACCAAGGTCCCTCTGTTCCTTGATACTTCCCAGGGTCCTACCATTCATTGTGTATTCCTGTGCCTTGTTTGTCCTGCCCAAGTGCATTGCCTCACACTTATCCGGATTAAATTCTATTTGTCACTGATCAGCCCGTCTATATCCTCCTGTAAACTAAGGCTATCCTCCTCACTATTTACCACCACAACAATTTTCGTGTCATCCGCGAACTTACTGGTCACACCTCCTACATTCAAGTCTAAATCGTTTATATATACCACAAACAGCAAGGGACCCAACACTGATTCCTGTGGAACCCCACTGGACACAGGCATCCAGTCACAAAAACAGCCCTGGACCATTACCCTCTGCTTCCTGCCACTCAGTCAATTCTGGATCCAATGTGCCAAACTGCCTTGGATCCCATGGGCTCTTACCTTCGTTATCAGTCTCCCATGCTGGACCTTATCAAAAGCCTTGCTGAAGTCCAAGTAGACTACGTCAAATGCATTGCCCTCATTTACACACCTGGTCACCTCTTTGAAAAATTCAATCAAATTGGTCGGGCATGACCTCCCCTTAACAAAACCATGCTGACTGTCCTTGATCAATCCCTGCCTCTCCAAGTGTAGATTAATTCTGTGCCTCAGAATTGCTTCCAATAGTTTCCCCACCACTGAGGTTAGACTGACTGGCCTGTACTTCCCTGGTTTATCCCTTCCTCCCTTCTTGAATAATGGTACTACAGTGGCTATCCTCCAGTACTCTGGCATCTTTCCTGTGGCCAGAGAGGTATTGAAAATTATTGCCAGTGCCCCTGCTATCTCCTCCCTTGTCTCGCTCAACAGCCTGGGATACATTTCATCCGGGCCTGGAGATTTATCTACTTTTAAGCCTGCCAGGCCACTTAGAACCTCCTCCCTTTCTATGCTAATTTCTTTAATTATATCACAGTCCTTCTGCCTGATTTCCATACCCACGTCGTCCCTCTCATCTGTGAACACCGACACAAAGTATTCATTTAGAACCCTATCTACGTCTTCTGGCTCCACACACAAATTACCACTACGGTCCTTAATGGGCCCTGACTCTTTCCCTAGTTATCCTCTTACTCTTAATGTACTTGTAAAATAACTTTGGATTTTCCTTTATTTTACCTGCCAATGTTTCTTCATGCCCCCTTTTTGCTCTCCTAATTTCCTTTTTAAGTTCCCCCCTACACATTCTATACTCCTCTAGGGCTTTCGTTGTTTTGAGCCCTCAGTATCTGCCATAAGCCTCCCTTTTCCTTTTTATCCAATCCTGTATATCCCTTGACATCCAGGGTTCCTTGCATTTGTTGGTCCCACCCTTTGTCTTTGCTGGAATATGTTGGCCCTGTACTCTCCCTATTTCCTTCTTGAATGCGTCCCACTGCTTTGATGCAGATTTACCTAAAAGGAGCTGCTCCCAGTCCACTCTGGCCAAATCATATCTGATCTTATCAAATCACCTTCCCCCAATTTAGAACTCTGATTTCTGGCCCATCCTTGTCCTTTTTCATAACAACCTTGAATCTAATAGATTTATGATCACTATCTGCAAAATGCTCCCCCACTGATACCTCTACCACTTGCCCAGCTTCATTCTCTAAAATTAAGTCCACGACCACTTGTAGGACCTTCTACGTACTGGCTTAAAAAGCTCTCCTGGATGCATTTTAAGAATTCCGCTCCCTCTAAACCTATCACACTCTGACTAACCCAGTTAATGTTGGGGAAGTTGAAATCCCCCACTATTACTATTATTATTACACTTCTCTGAAATTTGCCTACATAGCTGCTCTTCTATTCCTCTGACTGTTTGGGGGCCTATGGTACACTCCTAGAAATGTGATTGCTCCTTTTTTGTTCTTAAGTTTGACCCACATGGCTTCATTTGAAGAGCTCTCTAAGATGTCATCCTTCCTTACTGCTGTAATTGATTCCTTGATCAATATTGCGATACCCCCTCCTCTTTTACCTCCTTCCCTGTCTAGCCTGAAGACCCTATATCCTGGAATATTGAGCTGCCAATCCTGCTCCTCTGTCAATCATGTCTCTGTGACAGCAATGACATCATACTTCCATGCGTTAATTAGTGCTCTCAACTCACCTGCCTTATTTGTCAGACTCCTCGCATTAAAATAAATACCATTCAACCTTGCCAAACTCTCTTGTGCCTTAACTGGCCTCTAATTTCTATGCCTTCCAGACTCACTTGCTCTCTCTTCTAATTTTGGCTGTGCATCTCCCCCTGCTGAACCTCCTCTCAGGATCCCATCCCCCTGCCAAGTTAGTTTAAACCCTCCCTAACAGCGCTAGCAAACCTCCCCGCAAGGATGTTGGTCTCATTCCAGTTCAGCTGCAACCCATCCGCCTTGTACAGGTCCCACCGCTCCCAGAAAAGGTCCCAATATCCCAGAAATCTAAAGCCCTCCCTCCTGCACCATCTCTCCAGCCACACATTCATCTGCACTAACCTCCTATTTCTATACTCACTAGCGCGTGGCACCAGAAGTAATCCAGAGAATACTATCTTTGAGGTCCTGTTTTTTAATCTGCTTCCTAGCTCCCTAAATTCTGCTTGCAGGACCTCATTCCCCTTTCTACCTATGTCGTTGGTACCAATATGTACCACGATCGCTGTCTGTTTGCCCTCCCCTTTAGAATGCCCTGCAGCTGTTCAGTGACGTCCTTGACCCTGGCATCAGGGAGGCAACATACCATCCTGGAGTCACGTCTACGGCTGCAGAAACACCTGTCTGTTCCCCTTACTATCGAGTCTCCTAACACTATTGCTCTTCCCCTCTTTATCCTCCCCCACTGTGCAGCTGAGCCACTCACAATGCCATGAGCGTGGCTGCACTCCCCAGAGGAACCGTCACTCTCACTGTTTTCCAACACAAAAACGGTTCCCGAGCGAGATGCACCCTAGGGATTTCCTGATTACCTGCCTGACACCTTTTTTCTGACTGCACTTCCGTAAGCTGTGGGTGACAATGTCTAAAAACACGAAACTCTCAGCCTCGCTGATGCACCTCAGTGCCTCCAGTTGCCGCTCAAGCTCCGAAACTCAGAGCTCAAACAGCTGCAGCTGGTGGGACTTCCTGCACACGTGGTCGGTCAGAGCACAAGCAGCGTCTAGGGCTTCCCACATGTTGCAGGCAGTACATAACATGGGACTGAGCTGCCCTGCCATGCCTCTAGTTGAAAAAAAACCCTTTTAAGTTAAATACAGCAAAAGAAAGTTAAATTATTTATGTACTTTAAATAAAAACTAGAACTCTTACCTTTCGTTAGCTTAATCTATTTTAAACTGGAGAAAAAAACTGGAGAAAAACACTTACCCGCTAACTCACCAATGAGCTCTCACCTTTGATGTGGGATTAAATTAATGGTAAATTTTGCCGTAATAAATTAAAATGGTGAAGTTAACACTGTAAATTATTAGATAATCTTAGTGAATCTGTGGGTCACTATATATTTTGATTGAAAATTACACAGGTATTTAGCATTTACAGTACCAAATAATAAAACTATAGTTCACAAACACTAGTTCTTAAATAAATCCTGAGTACAAAGTGCTGGAAATTTCAATTGGAACAGAATAGTGCATAAAAATTGTAATTAACAAGTGAATATGAGCAATGGTAAATCCAAAGTTTTTCACATCATAACCTCCTGAAGCTACTAGTTTTAAGCTTGGAGACACTTATTTGTGACAGAACAGATGCAAATCTCATGCTGAGGTAAGGAGGTTTAGGAGGAGAACACGTTTTCGAGGTTCATCTCCTAAATCTGCACACTTTTTCGCAAAATAAAATAAAAGCTTATAGAAATGCCACAACTACCTGAAAAGGCTAGATGTCAGAACTTAGCCAAGAGGCTTCACACAAAGACTAAGGCTGGGACTCTCCTTATTCCCACGTTAAATGACAAACCGTTTTCACTTGCTATTTTGAGTGAAAAATGGCGAGCTCAGAGCACAGTGTCTAACAGAGCAAGTGATTGATATTTTGGCTCTGTTAATATCATTCACTTGTTCCGTTTAGACACTAAGTTCTTAACTTGTCCCTCTCAAAAGCCAGACTATTATTTGATGTCAAAACTTTCCTTCCTTGAGGGATAACCAATCAACCAATTATTGTCTCCGAAAGAAATAGTCAGGAGGAATAGGAGGCCCAAGAACTGCACTTGCCCTGACTAGATAAGAATTTCCTTTGGGAAAAAAACCTGACATTTCTATAGTTCATTTCATAACCTTGGGATGTCCCAAAGTGGTTTACAGGCAATTAAGTATTTTCAAACTGTAGTCACTGTGATAATGTAGGAAATGTGCATGCAGCAAGGCCTCACAGACAGCAATGTGATTAGGACCAGATTATATGTTCAGTGATGTTGGTTAAGGGTTAAATATTCATCAGGACATTGGGAAGAACTGTCCTGCTCTTCTTTAAAGTACTCTAATGAGATCTTTTACATCCACCTGAGAGACTAGCTCCAACAATGCAGCACTCCTTCAACAGTGCTTTGACATATTAGCCTGGATATGTGCTCAGGTTTCTGGAGTAGTCTGGAATGCATGACCTTCTGACTTACAAAGGTTTGTTTTACTTTGGAGTGAGCCTGGTAGAAAAAATCCAGATTATCTAGTGCACAATATTACTATTTTACCTTGACTTGTAATCCAGCTTTTTGTCCCAAGAAAGAGATTGAGAAAAGATATAAGCATTCACAACCTACTTTCCCCAAAGGTGCTAACTGGTGGTTGTCATCGGGCAGCTGCAAGGCTGAGCAGGTTGGGCCAATACATATTGGAGTTTAGAAGAATGAGCGGTGATCTCATTGAAACATAAAATTCTGAGAGGGCTTGATGGAGCTGGTGCTGAGAGGTTGTTTACCTTCATGGGGGAATCTAGAATAGGCAGCACACCTTCAGAAGGAGGGGGCTTCCATTTAAGATGGAGACGAGGAAGAGTTTCTTTTCTCAGATGGTTGTTAATCTTTGGAATTCACTTTCATAAAGAGCAATGGAGGATGGGTCATTGAACAAGTTCAAGGCTGAGTTAGACACATTTTTGATTTACAAGGGAGTCCAAGGACTATGGAGGACAGGCAGGAAACATTGAACGGGGGAGCTGGCTCAAAGGTCATATTGGCCTACTCGAGCTCCTATTTCTTGAGCTCTTTTGTAGGACATTTGAACTTCAGTCCATATTCTACAAGATGTTTCTGGATATGGTGCTTGAGGTATTCAACTGAGATGAGTTCTGGCACTAAAGACAGGAACTGAAAGTAGTTCATGGTAGAGTACTATATACGGTGTGTAAAAAGTGGAAGTCAGGTGCAGGATAGATAATTCAAGGACTAATTTCTGTTGCTAAACTGATACTCTCCTATTTTAAGGTCTGAATAAAAACATTGCTTTAAAGTCAGAATAATCTTACCCACAATGACAAGACACAGGAAATGATAGCAGACAGGCCCCTACAAACATTTCTCAAAAACTAACAGGCAAATACCAGAAGGAAGAAAAATGCACTTGTTTTATAATTTTAGCCAAATAATGCATCTTGGTATTTTTCGGTTCAAATGGACTTGTGCCTCTGCTCGTTAGCCTGCTTGCAAAGCTCTACTGATGGCCACCTTCGGCTGACCACCCAGAAGTGCTGGACTAACCTGCCTAATTTTCCTTTCCCTCCTTGAAGAGAAACCCAAGCCTTTAACTCATCATCTCTGCAGTCAGTATGGCTCCAGATTTAGAACTGGGCAGAGTGGGAGATCACAATAGACATTAACAAGCCAAAGCTTAGAATTACCATAATATAAAAGCAAAATACTGCGGATGCTGGAAATCTGAAACAAAAACAGAAAATGCTGGAAAATCTCAGCAGGTCTGGCAACATCTGTGGAGAGAGAAACAGAGTTAACGTTTCGAGTCCTTATGACCCTTCTTCAGATCTGGAGTAGTAGAAATGTGATGAAGTTTATATTGTTGAAGTGGGGGGTGGTGGAGCAGGTGAAGCTGGATAGAAGGCCAGCGATAGGTGGGGACAAAGGAGAGATTGACAAAGATGTCATGAACAAAAAGACAAAAGGATAGAATTACCATTTTGCCAAGGCCACTGTTAAAATACAGCCACTTATTGTTAAAGAGGATTAACAACATTAGTAAATTTGTATTATTAAATATGACGGAACTGCCTTTATGCAAAAAGACCTGAGTAAGCAGGAATTCAAATAAATGGAAATATACTCCCCATTACTATAATTAGCAAATGGTAGACAGGAGACAAGACTCAAACTGGTTTCAAAAGGTAATTCAAGTAAACAGATTTGTTACTGAGGAAAAACCTCCCTTTAATTGCTTTATCATTTAAAAGGTTGTTTTCAAGTTTAAGACAGTGAAGTGCTTCCAATTTTTAAAAAAGTTAACATGTACTGCCTGACCAGTTGAGGATTTCTATTACTGTCATGTTTTACATTGTTCATTTTACGCTAGTTCCTTATGTTGCACAATTACTAAATAGAGACACAGATTAAAAAAAAAATTGGTGAAATTGCTGCCCAAGAAACACAAGATCAATGGCTCAGTACAACAAACAAAAAGCTTGAAGTAGCAATGGGATTCCAGTTATGTGACATTATTTATAATATCAATGTTGATCTTAATTTTCCCAAGGCCTTGTTAGTTTTAAGCTGCTTTGTACAAAATAACCTACATCTGATGACCCACTTCAGTTATGTGTAGAGACTGGAGAAGCCGAGGTTTTTCTCCTCTGAGCAAAGGAGGTTAAGAAAAGAATTGATGGGGGTCTTCAAAATAATGAATGGTTTTGATAGAGTAAATAAAGAGAAACTGTTTCCAGTAGCAGAAGGGTCGCGAACCAGAAGACACAGATATAAGGTGCTTAGCAAAAGAACCTGATACAACTAAACAAAAATTAGGCAATGAGTTGTTGTGATCTGGAATGCACTGTCTGATAGAGTAGGGGAAACAAATGAAATATTTGCCCAAACCTTCCTGGGAATTGTTCGGAAGTTTCAACTTCCAAGGGCAATTCCCTTGCTCCCCAGGACCCTCCGCAAATGTCTCAGACTCTGAGTTAAGAGTCAGAGACTTTGAGCCGTTCTAATGTACTTACCTGGATAGTTACCCAGGAAATGTCAGACAGATTAAAACATGGTCTGACATTTGGGTAACTACACAACTGATCCACCTCACTCACACCAACCACCCAGCTACCCCATGACCCCGACTACTTCCCTGACCATCCAACTACCATTCCGACCAGACCCAACCACCCCCTCCTGAACAGACCAGGCAATTTGCTGGACCACCATTCCCCCAACCAGACCCAACTACCTCCCCTGGCCCGACCATCCGACTACCTCTGCCCCCGACCCGACCAGATTACCCCCAACCCGACCAGACTACCCCCAACCCAACCTGACTACCCACCCCCCCACCGCCACCTCACTCACCCTACCCATTGGCCTAATTACCTCACCCACCTACTTATTCATCCACTCATCCATTCACTAATATTCAAACTGGACATTTAAACTTCCATTCGGCAGCTGGTGCCGCAATAAGTGGGTGTGTGCTGTCTTGCCTTCGACTCTAGTCTGCTTTGATAGCTCACCGAGGGACACTGCACTCCACATTTCTGGAAAAGCCGGGCTTGGAAGGTCCCAGAAGAAATTTGGAGCCACATTGAGTTGGAGGAATTTTTGAGCGGAGCGCCAACCTGATGATTGCTGCTCTTCAGAAGATCTGGGTCATAATTTTCAAAAGAGAATTGGATATAACCTTGACGGAACACAAATTAGAGGAGTATGCGGAAAGAGTGGGCGAGTGGGACCAATTGGGTATCTCTAACAAAGCAACAGCACAGGTAAAACAGGCTGAATCATTGAATAGTTACAGCAAAGGAGACAGCCATTCAGCACATTGTGTCCATGCTGGCTCTCTGCAAGAGTAACTCAGCTAGTCCCTTTCTGCTGTCTTTTCCCCTTAGCCCTACAAATATTGTCTCTTCAGATAAGTATCCAATTCTCTTTTGAAGACCTTGATCGAATCTGCCTCCACCACACTCTCAGGCAGTGCATTCCAGATTCTAACCAATTTCTTCATTAAAAAAAGCCTTTTTTCATTTTGCTGTTGCTTCTTCTGCCCATCACCTTACTTTTGTCCATCAGCTTACATCAGTGTGCTCTGGTTTGGGATCCTTCTGCCAACAGGAACAGGTTTTCCCTACCTACTCTGTCCAGACCTCTCATGACTTTAAATAGCTCTATCAAATCTCTTCTTAATCTTCTCTGTTGCAAGGAAAACACCCCAGCTTCTCCAATCTATTCATAACTGAAGTCCCTCATTCCCAGAACCAGTCTTATGAATCTTTTCCGTACCCTCTCTAGTTGAGGCTGAACCAGTGTTTTATACATGATTTATCATACCTTCCTTGTTTTTGTACTCTATGCCCCTATTGATAAAGCCCAGAAACCGGTATGCTTTATTAACCACTTTCTCAACCTGCTCTGCCATCCTCAATGATTTATGCACTTATGTCCCTGGGTCCTTCTGCTTCTGCACCCCCTATAAATTGTACCCTTTATTTTATATTGCCTCTCCTCATTCTTCCTACCAAATTTAATCACTTCATACTTCTCTGCATTAAACTTCATCTGCCACGTTTGCCCATTGCACCAACATGTCTATGTCCTCTTGAAGTCTATCACTATCTTCCTCACACTTCTGATTTTGTGTCATCCACCATTTTTGAAATTGTGCCCTATATACCCAAGTTTAGGTGACTAATATATATCAGGAAAAACAGGGATCCTAATGTTGACCCTGGGGAACCCCACTATTTGCCTTCCACCAGTCCAACAAAACAACCATTCATTACTACGGTTTCCTGGCACTCAGCCAACTTTTTTGCCATTGCTGCTACTGTCCCTTTTATTCCATGGGCTTTAACTTTTCTGACAAGCCTATTATGTGACATTTCATCAAATGCCTTTTGGAAGTCCATGTGGACCACATCAACTGTATTACCCTCAGCAAACCCCTCTGTTACCTCGTCAAAAAACTCAAGCAATTAGTTAAATACAATTTGCCCTTAATAAATCCTTACTGATTTTCTTCATCCACATTTGTCCAAGTGACTGTTAGTGTTATCCAGAATTGTTGTTTCCAAAAGCTTCCCCACTGCCAAGGTTAAACTGACAGGCCTGTAATTGCTACGCTTATTTTCTCACCTTTTTTCGAACATTCTTGCAATTCTCCACTCTTCTGGCACCACCCCTGTATCTAAGGAGAGATTGGACGTTTATGGCCAGTGCCCCTGCAATTTCCTCCCTTATATCCCTCAGATTCCTCAGATGCATCTCATCTGGTCCTGGTGGCTTATCAGTTTTAAGTACAGCCAGCTTATCCAATATCTCTATCAGTTTTTAGCCCATCCAGTATCTTACCTACCACCTCATTCACCATGACTTGGGCAGCACCTTCTCTCTTGGCAAAGGCAGATGCAGAGTACTCAATTAATACTGGCCTTCTTCTGTACTTTATCATTCTGTTGGATTCTGAAACAGTACTGACAGGCAGCAATTTCAAGCTACTATGCTTAAGAGTTCTAATAAAAACCAAAACTAGACACTCTCACCACACATACAAAAAAACTGTGACTGCATTAGCAATTAGTTTTATCATAAAGAAAAGCTAATTGCAACATAAGGATCCTACAAAATGGAATTATGAACCCAGTAGATTTACTGTAAAAACCAGCGAAATGGCCAACAGCATTATAGAAATGAATACGATGGAAACCAGATATTTTAAAATATTCATATCTCTAAATTAAATCTGAAGTAAAATACATTTTTAAGAGAACCTAATTATTATGGGTAATAATTTCAAATAAAACTAATTACTCATTCACATTTTCCCATTCATAATCCAATCTCTTGTTCTACTAGACTCCTGTAATAGAACCAGGATAAATATTTTCTGTTGCCAGTGGAAACACTTCATTGACATCACATAGGTGAAGAGTAGGGAACTGTCTGCTAGTCATGCAGTTACACAATGTTGGCTTGATTACAAGTTGAACTTTACATTTTTACAACTGTCTGGCCAAGTTTTTCAGTGAACTGTATAACCCATCTAGTTTACAGTAACTGCTGTAAAAGTGCATCAACCAAAGGATCCAAATCGTGTTCAAGTCTACAATTCCATAAACACTGACCTCCTGAATTCCATTATGCCACCAACTGGGGTTGTGGAAGGCAAGGATAGAAGGAAGGAAGGATCTACCACCACAGGAGGCAGCCATTCAGAAGGAAGAGGAGTTCCCCCTGATGAAATGGTCAATATATATCCCTCAATTAACATCATTAAAAAGACAGATTATCTGGTCATTATCACTGCTATTGTGGGAGCTTGCTGTGTGCAAATTGGCTGCCACATTTCCTATGTTACAACAGTGACAACTGTGACTGCACTTCAAAAGTACTTCATTGGTTGTAGAGTGCTTTGAGACGTCTGGTGGTTGTGAAAGGCACTAGATGAATGCAAGTCTTTTTTTAAATTCTCTTATTTGAGGTTGACCTATTTTACAGGGCTCTCTATCAATTACCTAACTGGAAGTGTCTTAAAAGGTCCTGAGAAGAAGCTACCGTCAAATATAGAACTGGCTTTAAACCAAATGCCCCATGAAATTCAAAAGGGCCACAGAATCCTTCTCTATTATCTTTGAATAGTTTTAGTAAGAACTATGAACCTTTATAACTCACCAAACTATCTCAACAGTAACAACTGTGAAAATGAAGACAGGGGCTGCATTATATCAAGGGTGTCCAAAGTCTAGCTCACAATCTGATTCACAAGGTCCAGACAACTTAGTTCAGTTTGCATGTACATTTCTTTGTAGCACAATAGTTAAATTTGAATTTTATAATCTTGAAGATTTGGAAAATTATTTTCTCAGTACTGCTCTCTCATTGGTGACTAAATGCTAAATCAGAATACCAAGATCTGTTGGTATTTCTAGTTTGAAAGATATGCAAATTCTGGGTACATTAGCATAACGGTGATGTTACTGAACTAGAGGCCTGGGATACAGGAGCTTAAATCCCACCATGGCAGTTTAGGAAGTGAAATTCAGTTAATTAAATAAATCTGGAATAGAAAGATAGCATCAGTAATGGTGATCAAGAAACTACCAGACTATCATAAAAAGCCCATTTAGTTCACCAACTTCTATTAGGGAAGGAAATCTGCTGTCCTTACCAGACTCAGTCTGGCCTACACGTGACACCAGACTCACAGAAATGTGGATTGTCTCAACTGCCCTCTGAAATGCCCTAGCAAGCTACTCAGTTGCACTCTAGAAGGTAGCTTATCATCACTTTAAGGGCAATTAGGAATGGGCAATAAATGCTGGTCTTACCACATCCATAGGCATTCTTCAACCAATTAGGTACTTTTGTAGTGACATCACTGTTGCAATTTAAGTAATATGGCAGTCAATTTGTGCATAAGATCACACAAACAGCAATGAGATAAATGGTCAGATAACGTGTCGTTTTTATTGATGCACCTAAGTACTGCAAGAGGCAAAATCCTTAACAGTTCCAGATTAGCCAGAGTTTTCAGAAAGAAAGTTACAGAAATCAGAGTCCTTACCTGGCGAGAGACAGAATTGTTTGTAGATTCTGAGACTGAAGATATAATGTTGGCAGCACTTCGTTTGTGAACACTGTTCATACCAGGCATTTTGGTTATTTTACTGGATTTACTGCTGGAACTAGAGTTTTTACGCTTTTTCCCTTCTGACTTGTCAAAAGGAAGGGGCAGCGAAGACATAGCATTGTGTGCTGCTAGTGCATGGTCCCCTGGGTGGTGCACCAGGGAAGAAACAGAGAGAGTAGGGTCAATACTGCTCACCACCATGCTCATGTGTTTAATAGAATCTGTCGAGCTGCCAGGCAAAGAAGTCCGTCCTGAGGGGTCTATTTTGGCACTGAGTGCGTTGGTTCCATTGTTCGTATTGTGCACAGACATTACGCTGTAGGAAGATGTTGCAGGAAATGAGTTCAATGTGGTGCCGGGGTTCAGCACACAGTTCCTTTTGTGCGACCCTGAAAACGATGAAGTCGAAGATGAGGTCTGTAGCGACGATGAAAATGGAGAGGAGGCAGGAGGTGGTGCCGGTGGTTTCTTCCTCTTATTACATGAGCCCTTGTCACCGTGTGAAGATAGGTCCTTAACTTTGGAGGATCTGCTGGTTTTTGTTTTCGGTGGTTTACTGAGAGACGGGGAAGGTATGACAACAGGTACCGGTGATAATAACGATGGGGCCTTGAACCCAGAGTCCATCAGATTAAATGCAGTTGCTGCCTGTGGAAAGGCAGCAGTGTATGACATGATGGAATTGGTGTCCACTGTAGTCACAAATCCTGCTGACGACAACACTGGGGCTGTCATTACGCAAGACGGAGTGATTGGTGAGCTTGAAGGAAGATAAACTGCAGAAGGGCTGCTCAAAGGCTGTAGCACTGGTGCTGAGAAAGCTGTGGTAATAGGTGCTGCAGGAGATGGCATAGGGCTGTCTGCGGCAGGAGGGATTTTCCTAAAATTGTTTGTGAAGGAAAAAAAACCAGAAGATTTACATTTAATATTCCACTTGTGATATCTACACTTATAAAGATAAACCAACAATTCTGACATAAAAGACAGAGAAATCAAATTTTAATTTCACTTGTTTCACTGCGTGGCATTGGTCATTTGGTTAAGCACTTCTGGGGGATGGGAAGGTTTTCTCTGTTTGTAATTTGTTGCAAAATCAGGAATGCTTTTATCAAAGTCATGCTTATAATTTTGCAATATACAGCAAACAGAGGACATCTGTCCCCCAGGGCAACATAACCTTGCAGCTGATACTATTTTCTGGGGGCCACCTGTCTTGAGCCCAATTGAAGACACCTTGATGGGCTCAGTGGAGCAGCACTCTTCAAAGATAGGTCTGGATTTCAGTAAAACACCGTGCAAGATACAAGGAGTTGAGGATTAACATCCAGATTATTTGCTACAGGCTGTTCAATTGGTCTTTAAGTGCTTGTCCAGGACCAATAGAGACAGGTTTACATCTGATAAAGGTTGACAACCCTCTTTGCCTGTCAGCACATGATGACTTTTACCTTTTCTCTGTTGGCTTAAACGACCTAGGGAAAAACTGAAAGTCTCATGTCAGAACTTGAGAGCCCAGCCCTGATAGCCACATTCTACCAGCAGCTCAACAGGAAAGTGTTTGTTAACGGAGTTGAAGATGAATCCACAGATCCACTTAGGTTGTTCTTCTGATGGAAGAAGCACAGGTGTGGGGTTGAGATCAAAGAAATTAAAGATCAGAAAGAAAAACAAACATTTGAACTTGAATGATTTGTACAGTTCTAGTCACTACTGAAAACAGCAAACATTAATGTAATGTTATGCTTGTGTGCAATTAATCATTCTTTATTAAAAGATCAGGAGGAGTATTATTTATATTAGGTCAAGATATACTTCAATAATATCTAAGTGTACTCTCTGACTTTCTGAATTCTCGAATTCTCATATAGTTAGTATTCCTCCATCTCAACCCTCCTTCCAATCTATTCTCACTTCTTCCGTAAAAACCGTCTTTCTTCTTTGTCTTACAAGGTAAGATACAGATGTGAAAAGCCTTTGGGCCAGCTTAGTTCATCACTCAATGATCTTATAGCCCTACAGTCTCCCCATCACAGCATCCAATTTCTTAATTGATTCCAGGGCTTTTTTTCCCTCCACTACCCTTCCAAGATTTCCATTCCATATATTGGGCATTGTTGTGTGAAGAATTTCGTGACATTAGTCCTAAATTTGCTTTTAATTATAGTTTGAACCAATGTCCTTTCATCCTTAGGTTATCTTAGTCACTCCCTTTTAAGACAGGATAATACAAGCCTCTGCAATCTATCTTTATAACCCAGTCTAATGGCATTAACATGAGCCTTGTGGCTCTTTTCTCAGCTGCTTCTAGTTGCCATCAACCAGATGCATTGTGCAGTCCAGTATATGAACTCCTGCCTGCCTGGCTGCAATGCCACAATTCAGTAGCAGGAAGGTAACATTACATGGGCATGATGGACAAAAAGGATATTTTCCTTCCACTGAGACTGAAGTACCACAACCAATGATTTAACTGAGAATTGATAAGACACATTCCAGTTCAACAGACAACTGACCCAGTGACTTGGAAACAAATTTCCATTAGAATAGGAACCAGCCTCGTTACTAGTAGATTATTCAGCCATCCATATAGAAAGTTAGATGAAATGTGCACTTGCAGCCAGGTGAGGTGAAAACACACCTGATACTCTGGCATTCATGTGTGTAACCAAGATCAGGTTTTAGTACAGTATTTGTCAACACGCTCATTAGGTGTTTATCAGGGACTAAAATAAAACCTTCACGTTCAAAACTGTTCTCATGTTAACCTCATGAACTAGGGTGAATATTGGACTCACTTCCACATCTGTGAATTTAGGTGTTTTTCTACCATTGAATTAAGTGCCAGTCGAAAACGGTCCCATCGTCTGTCAAAGACATAGAAACCTCTGCCCATCAAGCGACTCCCAAAAGTGCAATACTACAAAACAATGCAAAGCAATTATTTTAAACCACATATTTTGAGATTAAAAAACATGAAACTCAAGTGTTAAAAACAAATATGAGACACTGAAGTAAAATGTACAACATACGCCTAGTGGCCTTGGGTGATGCCCAGAATAATGACAGTCCAGTTTTTCTGATTCCTCTGCACCATCCATTTCTCCTTCATCACTGGATAATCGACTTGCTAAATCTCCAATTATGGGCAATGGTAGCTCCAATACTGTTGCACTGCTAGATGTAGTGCCCATACTATTTATGCTGCTGGTAGATGAAACCCTGTTGAAAGCAAAGGACAAACATTCAATTAATTTGAGACTGTATTTCAGATCTTCAGTACTGATTTTTTGATGTTGGGTCAGATAACAGAAAATAAAAAGAACACAGAATTACACAGAAATTGCAACACAGAAACAGACCTTATGGCCCAATCTTGGTGATATTTATTCTCCATCTGAACAGTAGTCTCAATTCCACATACACACTTTGTTTCCATATCCCTTTCTTCACTTTTCCTATCAACCCATCTGAGCTATTTTTAAATGTTCACATGGTCGCTACTTTAATCACTGGCTCAGGTCAGTGACCACAAGCTCGTAAATCCCCTCATTCTAGACTTCTCAATCACTGTAAAAGTTATTTCTAACTACTCTGCCCCATTCCATCATAATTTTCAACATTTTTATCAAACCATCCTGGAATCTCCTTTATTCTAACCAATGTAGCCCCAAGTTTTTAAATCTTTCTTGTACCTCCTCATACGAGGCAGCATTCTACTGAATCTGTGCAATAGCCTCACTAATGCTTCAATATCCTTCCTGTAGTGTCACAGCCTAAAACTGCACATAATACTCCAATTGTGGTCTTGTTAAAGTTGAAAGTTTATATATTATAATCTCTACTTTTACGTTCTGTACTTTTTGCCATAAAACAACTGCTCAATAGATCATGTGACATCATTAAATCATCTTCAAACAATTTATATTTATTTAACATCTACTACCACCGTAACAGCAATCAGACAACTCAGTATAAGTTGGGCATTGAACCAGAGACCTGACTTATTGCTGTGGCTTCAGTACTCCATCCTTTAACCAGCAAATCAACGGAGTGGGGAAAGCCCAATTTTTATACACAATACCACAACATAAACTCCACTAGAACGCAAATGTACAAACAAATGTATCTCAATTACTTATCTAGGATTTTTGGCAAAATGGCCTTCATTTGAGATTTTTATTAATATTGCTACAAGATATTTATATAAATGACATAGATGACTATGTGGGAGGTGGAATTAGTAATGTTGCGGATGACACAAAGATTGGCCGGGTGGTTAACAGTGAGATTGAGTGTCTTGGGCGACAGGAAGATATAGACGAGATGGTCAAATGGGCAGATAAGTGGCAGATGGAATTTAACCCTGAAAAGTGAGAGGTGATACACTTTGGAAGGAGTAATTTGACAAGGAAGTATTCAATGAATGGCATGACACTAAGAAGTTCTGAGGAACAAAGGGACCTTGGCGTGTGTGTCCATAGATCTCTGAAGGTGGAGGGGCATGTTAGTGGGGTGGTGAAAAAGGCATATGGGACACTTGCCTTTATCAATTGAGGCATAGGTTACAAAAGAAGGGAGATCATGTTGGAGTTGTATAGAACCTTGGTGAGGCCACAGCTGGAGTACTGTGTGCAGTTCTGATCGCCACATTATAGGGAGGATGTGATTGCACTGGAGGGGATGCAGAGGAGATTCACCAGGATGTTGCCAGGGATGAAACATTTAAGTTTTGAAGAGAGTTTGGATAGACTTGGGTTGTTTTCGTTAGAGCAGAGAAGACCGAGGGGCGGCCTGATCGAGGTGTACAAGGTTATGATGGTCATGGACAGGGTGGATAGGGAGCAGCTGTTCCCCTTAGTTGAAGGGTCAGTCATGAGAGGACATAAGTTCAAGGTGAGGGGCAGGAGGTTTAGGGGGGATGTGAGGAAAAACTTTTTTACCCAGAGGGTGGTGATGGTCTGGAATGCGCTGCCTGGGAGGGTGGTGGAGGCGGGTTGCCTCACATCCTTTAAAAAGTACCTGGATGAGCACTTGGCATGTCATAACATTCAAGGCTATGGGCCAAGTGCTGGTAAATGGGATTAGTAGGTAGGTCAGGTGTTTCTCACGTGTCGGTGCAGACTCGATGGGCCGAAGGGCTTCTTCTGCACTGTGTGATTCTGTGATTTTGAAACATCACACATTAAAGGGCAGAGATGGAACTGAAGTGAACAAAATGATGCACAAGTCACATCTTCGTTAAAACTTCATAGTTAAAATTAAATGACAGACAGATTGCTTACCAAGGAGTTATCATTTTTCAAATTAAGTTCTCGTCCACATCCCATGAATACATTTCTAGATACCTGTCCATTTAAGAGAACATTGCATCATCCCATCATGTGACCTTCTCTTCTGCTCTGTTGTCTCACTTTCATTTCTTCCCTCACCTGCACCAATTTACTAAGCTCCTTTCAATGATATGGGCCAAATAAGAGTACTTGTCAATCTAATAAATCTATTTTAGATTACTGTGAATAGATGAATACTCCCAATTATCAAATAGTTTCATGAAGGTAGAATTCTCTTAACAAGATTTGGCTTTTGCAAAAAAAGTAATTAAATTAAGGAAGTACACAGTTTTTGTTTTATGAACACAGAGGGTGCATTACAGAGCAAAGGTTACACACCAGAAATTCCTCTTCAATTCAGATCCCTGCTGAAAATGAAACTGGTAAACTCTATTTGAAGAAGGATTATTACACAGTGAAAAAGTATTTCATCTGCTTTGTTCCCTTGTATACAATGGATAATTTCTCAAGAGAAAGCAAAAGAAGATTTTTGGTAATGTTAGCAATGATTTCATTATGAGCATCCAAAATGAGCAGAAATGCATCAGAATGGAACAGGTACATTTTTTATTAACTTCTACAGTCGGAATTCAGCTATTCAACAGGCCTTTGCTCCTGTTCTCTACTCCTGTAGAATTCTTTCACCCTTCCACAGCAAGTATAATCATTTTTGCAATCAACAGCATAAGGACAAATTTCATATTTCTTGGTCAGGCTGGGGTCCTTTTCAGGGCCTTGGTTGAGTCATCATAGGCCTCAAACTAACCATTTCTAGAATAACAGAGAGGCAGCAACCCTACTATCTCCACAAAAGTACACTTAACAGGCTGCCCTGTTAAATAGATAGAAAACATCTCTAACCAAACTGTGCCCAGAGAATAACTCACCTATCCTGAGTTAACTGACAACCCACAATATGAAACATTTAAGAGCATATTGGTGTGCATTTTAGACACAGATGGATGGGCTAACTATTCCATGATAGTCATAGCTTCCTTTTATGAAAGTCCTGAATGCAAAGTATCAACAATAGTTTCTACCCTACTAACAGGTAGGGTCTTCCTGCAATTTACATAAAATCTAAAGCCAATATAAAGAAAGTAACTCTCAGCATGTACTTGGGCGCACTTAAAACAGACAGAATACTGTACAGTAATTCTCTCCCATGAGCAGAAGAGGCAGGAAGGCGTGAATGATTTGGTGCTCTCTTAGCTATACAGGAATCCATACAGGTTCTCTCATGAGTTTTTCAATTTAAGGATTATTCCCGTGATATGCTGGATCAACTAGTCAATGTACATTTTATTCATGTACAAATGATACATTGCGCCAAACCATTATTTGGAATCTTTTGAAGTTATTGTTGTAAAAGATTGGTATACATAATAATTTGTAGAAATTGGCTTCCAAATAAGATACTCATTTTGTTACTTATTTCAATAGTTTAATTGGCTAAACCCTCCAAGATTGCTTACCTGGAATCAGAGCAAGGAGTCAGTAAGAAACTGGCAATTTCATTATACAGTAATACAGTTGTAAATTACATTTTCTTCTGCAAATGTCTCATACCACTCTGTATGTACAGGGCAGAATTTTAGCTGAGTTCATTATATCTTTTAGACATTATCAGGAAAAAAAAAAGTATTTCTGTTGATGTGGTGCATGCAGCACAAGACAATGAATTACCACTGTTTCTTTTTTCTGTCCAACTGGCAATGAAATCGCACAATTCCCCCTCTCCCTGATTAGACTATCTCGCTTAATTATGGTTGTTTTTCTGGGACTTTTACGTGACATTTGAATCTATTCAGTGCACAAATTCCAGGACAGGTTCATGTCGATGGGTGAATGTGCGCTCCAGTTTCCTTTGAAATTCAGAATGCCATTGTAAGCAGAAGCACATACAAATGATACAGGATGCAGCTTGCAATCACTGGATAAACTTGTTGAGTGGTTAAGTTAACTCTCAGAACAGAGTTGACAATTGTAAACAGCAAAATCACGTTACAACTCACCTAGAAAGGGCAGTATTCAGCAGTCTCAATTTTGCTGGCGATGTAACTTTAGGCTCCAAACCAGTGTTAGTTAAAGATCCTGTAACCTGCTCCTGTGTAGGCATAGACTGGCTCTGATGAGTTTCCTTTGACACTAGTAGGTGTTCCTTGTCTTTTACAGTTTCCTTCTCCCTTGAGCGAGCTTTATGTTCAGCAAGAAGAATGTCAAATTGTTTCCTTCGCCCTGGCACAGCTCTCCGATGATTAAGTGAATGAGTCTGTGCAAAGACCAGAATAAAAAATATGAAAGGCTTACCAGATACAATATCTTGGGTGAAATGATGCTTACAATTATGAAGTAGTTTAACAGGATTAGCTTAGTTGTAAATATTGTGCCTTATGTATTGTTGAAATGGTTCAAAGCACTTCAAACATTTTTGATGTGAAATGGCTGTTGCTTTGTTAATAAAGATTTCAAACTCAAATTCGAAGTATATGCTATAACTTTAATATACACATGCATTTTTACATGTTCAATAACTACCTATAAAATATACTTCGTTTTGAAAATTCCAATGCAAGTATCAACAAATAAGTCAGCCAATCATTTTGAGTAAAAGGAATACCTTGCACGTGAGTGATCTTGTACATGGTTTCTTTGTCTCAGGATCCATGACACCACAATGTCTGTTGGGGTCAAATTCCCTCTCTGTTGAAATTAAAATAAATTGAATTCTGTTACAATGACTATTGATCATGGCCAGACAAATGGGGTTTTTCCCACAATATCTATACCCAAGCTGATTGTGAGCACAAAAAAAGCAGAAATATATAATGTTCCAGCTGAGGCAAAATGCTCAGTGTTCAAGTTTATTAATATTCTGCTTAATATAAAGTATTGTTGAGCCTACAAATTAAGATTTGACATACATCAGGCAAGTTCATCAACTGTCAAGTGCTCCACTTAAAACTTGTAAACAGCTTATATTATTTGTTCAACCTTTTTTAACGGTTCGCTTTTTGTGCAGTCATGAACCAGTAGCCGGGACAGCTGGTTCAGGAATTGAAGCTCCTTCACTTTCCAGCAACAATGCGTTAATGTGGACACATCATATAGCTGGACTCCATGTTGGCAGGATCACATCGATGCCCAGTGGAATATATCTCCACGCACAGCTCAGTTGAAAAGCAACGATCAAATCCATCATGCATGAAGCAGGCACATCAGAGCATGCAGAACTGAAAACAGTCATCAGAAATACAAGGTGATCTCATCACACCTGCATTTGTAAATATAAAATTATGCATTTTATGCTTACAATAGCATAGAATCATACAGCACAGAAGGAGGCCATACAGCCCATCATATCTGTGCCAGTTCATTGAAAGATCTGTCCAATCAGACCCACACCCATTCAAATGTTTCCTTTTCGAGTTTATATTCAATTTCATTTTGAATATTACTATTGAATCTTCTTCCACCACCCTGTTGGGCAATACATTCCAAATCATAACTTACATAACCCTTGCCTCTGGCTATCTTAAATGTCTACCTCCTGGTTCTGATCCCAAACAGTTTATTCTTATTTACTCTATCAAAACACTTCATAATTTCAAACATCTTTAATTAATTATTTCCTTAAATTTCTTTGCTTGAACAATGATCCCCAAATCTCCACATAACTAAAGTCTCTCATCCCTGGTGCCATTCTAGTAAATCTCTTCTGTACCCTCTCCAGGATCTTGACATCCTTCCTAAAGTGTGGTGCCCAGAATTAGGCACAATACTCCAACTGAGGCCCAACCATTGATTAGCATCATTTCCTTGATTTTGTATGATATGCCTTTATTTATAAATCTCAGGAACCTGAATGCTTTTTCAACAGCTTTACAAATTGACCTTCTTTCTTCAAAGGTATTTGTTTGTTTTTGCTCACCCGCAGCACAAATAAAAATCCAAAGGAAATATAAAAAGTATCAGATATCATTCACAAAATAAATGTAATTTCCTAATTATTTAAACCAAAAGCTTCAAATTTTGAGATTTTAAAAATATCATTATCTTATCCTAAGTAGTCCAGCAGTATATGTCGCAAAGTAATTCCACCATTGCCCTTCACACTACCTTTTAATCCACATTTATTGCTTATGATGCACATTGATTCTGCAGCAGCAACTCACAGCTGTAACTTTTCCCACATTCACTTCCTGAAAAAGTTTCACATTACAAAATCCTTGTGTAGGATGCCTACACATGAAATGACACTAGCGATGGGCTGCAGAACGGCCACTTGCTTCACACTTCCAACTTACGTTTGCTTTTTCGCTTGTAGACCATGATGTCACATAATAGAAGAGGTCCAACTGGACTGGAAGAGGCCTATTAAAAGATCAAGTTGGTGACTGCATTTGAAGGTGCCATCTTGAAGATCAATGGGCCGGAATGCATAGAGGAAGTACAGAAGGGTAAAGTTGAAGGTTGCCCCCAAACTCTGGATCATTACTATCTTTCTTGTGTTCTTCCATCTCACTCTACTCATGCTTTCATTGTTCCAAAGGCATACACGCAAGGTCAGGCTGCATAGTGTGTTCTCAATGTCATGCAGTAAGTAAACTATGTTGCTTTTTACATAGATGTTTCACAGGTAAAAGTGACAGGTCATAGTCCCTTCTAAGAATGGAAGCACCCTGTAACCATCACTCTTTCCGATACAAGCATTAGCCCTAGAGGTATATCCATGCTGAGGGTTTTAAACAGTGAGTTACTAGAAGGTGTGCTGGCTGAATAATTATAATGAGGAGCTAAAAGCAGGGATGGCAAAGAAAAGAACTTCCATCTTTCATGTCAACGTATCATAACCAATTAAGTACATTTGAAGTACACTGTTATGATGCAGAGACAGAAAGCAGCCAATTTACACACTCCCACAAACAGCAGGGAGATAAATGACCAGAAAATTTGTTTCAGTGGTGTTCGTTCAGAATAAATATTGACCAGAATATTTGAGGGAACAGCCCTGCTCTTCTTCAAATAGTGGCTTGGGATCTGAGAGGGCAGAAGGGCTTCGACTAAACATCTCATTGGAAAGACAGTAACCCCAAAAGTGTAGTACTCCCTCAGTACTGCACTGAATTGTCAGCCGAAATTATCTGCTGCAGTCTCTGCAGCGGGACTTGACCTTTGGTTTCAGGGACCAGAATGTTAACACTGAGCGAAGCCTGACATTTTGGAAAGAGTAGAGCTGACAGGTCAGTGGGTCAGCTTGAATCCTTTCTCAACTGATCGGCCCATGATTTCTGGCTTCAAGATACAAGTTTTAAAAAAAGGATGATATTGGAGCTCTAACTGCTTTCTTCACTCATTTGAGGATTTGTCATGTGCTTGTGCAGTCGGAGGGCAAGTGTGGAGGCTAGTAACCACATTTATGCAATTATGCAAGACAGATTCACATCACTACTGTCAACCCATGGAACACACTGCAACACTAGGGAGCTCTCCAGCATTGCCTCTAGTTACAGGGTTATGAAACCAGTTGAAGTGTCCTGTGAGAAGTTTGTTAGAATATATATTAACCTGATATGTCAATATAAAATTATTATATATATCAACCTGATATTTTCATTGTTTCTCTTTCTACAAATGTCACCTGACCTGAGTATTTCCAGCATTTTCTGTTTTCATTTCAAATTTCCAGTAGCCATAATATTTTGCTTTGGTGTGGCATCTGCTTGTTGGCATTTATCATTTTTAATCTTACACTCATCAGGTCAATTCACGGGAATACCAAATTATAAAGGGAACAACAATTCATACTATATGAGAAGAAAGTGCTGATTGGTTGGCAAGTGGACTCTGATTGGTAGAGGCATTGCCATGGAGAATGCACAATTTTATAGAATGCCAAAAAGACGCTCATCACACAAGTGAGTAATGTGGAATGTGAATTTCAGTGCCAGTGTAATGCTAGGTATGTAGGCCGCACATCCCAAAGACTGGTGGATCACTTCAAACAGCACGTCCCTTCCGCTGTTTGCAATGGGCAAGGTAGAGACCATACCCAACCAGCCCATGCTTGCAATACTCAAAACACAGTGTCTAACATTAGGTCTGATTTTGCGATTGGACACCATTTGCTAAATCAGTGTGCTACGAATTATGCTGACAATCAATTTAAGATTGTCAATCGGGCTCACAGGGTGGCGGATGTGTCTGTATTGGAAGCTACATATATTAATACATAGGGAGGGCCCTGTTCTTTGCAGACAGAAAGAACATGTACACACGTTGCACCTGTTTCAGCTAAACAAAACAAGTGACAGTCATTTGCTGGTTCATTCTTCAGGGCAATGCATTGACCAATCAGAGTTAAATTGCCTGGATTAAATTTTCAAAGAATTGCCATGGAGAAAACAACATCAGCTGGTGTATTCTCCATGGCAATGCCTCTACCATTCAGAATTCTCTTCTCATATAGTATAAATTGCTGTTCCCTTTACATTTGGTAATTTGGTATTCTTGCAAACGGTCCTGATGAGTGCAAGATGAAAAGCTTCAACAAAAATTTCAGCAATACTCATTTTTAATCTATTAAAACAACTAGCCAGAAAGAGATGTAAATTACAGTAGCTTTAAAGTATATGTATCACCTGTAACAATAAACAGAGATATTATAGTTTTCATTTATTCTGGATTTTTGATCATGGTTCGGCAATTGCACTCTGCAACTCAATCCATCTACACATTGAATAAGATAAATAAATTATCAAGGTTTTCAGAGCTATATCAGAAAGCTTGAAGCCTGCCATCTCCCCTGTTGTACTATTAGGCACTCTTCTTTCAGGTTAGAAACCTTTCCTCAGCCATTTTTAGCACCTGCTCCACTCAAAATACAGGCTGGAGAGGTGCATGCTGGCTTTAAGCAGCACAGCCTAGCTTGGACTCATGCTAGCCTCTCACAATTTTGCAGCCCTGCTCTGGCATACAGCCAATTCAACAGCACACTTAACACTGCGTACATACTTCAGTCACATAAATGAGCAGGCAGTACAAAGTCTGTGTGCTGCCTGTATTGGGCATGGATTAATCATGCATTGCGATCCCCACACATGTTTTTAGGCCTTAATGTATTGCGTGACCAGTATCTAATACTTTATGGTGTTGTATAATCTCTTCAGACTTCAATTGTAAATATCTCTTGTCATAAACCCCAACATTGGTCATTGTATCATTGTTTTATATGGCAAACAATCAGAGGTCTGTTGTTTTGAATTATAACACTTATTGGGGCGCTACTGGTGCAAATCATACCTAAATCTTAAGTGCTGTGCAGCAGCGTTCATACCAATGTGTCATTGCACTGAAATTTCCTTTGTTAATTCGCCCATATTATTATCCACAGGTACTTGTGCAGACCAAGTGTAAGGAACATACTAGGTGAAGCCAGAAAATTGCATGAAAGGGTGGAACAACAATTCTGAAAGGCTCAAAATGGCATTTCAATCCATTAGCAGCCACTGCCAAGGGTGAAAGTGATTGAGTTGTGACAAAAAGAAAGCTCATGGGCAGATATAAGGCACAATTGACTGGTTCAATCGTTGGCAGTACAAACGCTATGTTGAATGTTGGTAGCGTCTATGGAGTAAATGGCAAGGTTCTGCACCTGCCTTACTGTCCCAGATCACTCTTCACACTATGTCTGAAAATTCGATTGGTGACGACTTGTTAAACTCAGCCCACTAGGCTTCGTAATGATCAGCACAACAAACCTCTGGATTCCCAGTTACATTATGTTGGAGGTTACGCCTCTTCTTACTTTTCCTATAGACTGGAATTGGCACACACACAGCTTGTTAAGTAGAAGTAATCAACTCCTCTACATTTAGTGCAGGAGCTGAGTCTGTTGTAAATGTGAACCAAGGTATCTGATGCTGGAGTCAACTTCATGTTCTGAATCTGTCAAACAGGAAAAAAAAATGCCTCTTCCAAGTTTTGCAATCCCATTCATGGTGTCCTGGTATATGGCCAGAGGCTAACAAATGGCTCCTTTGGAATTTAGTCTCACTTAAAACCTCGCATCACTAGCATAGTCAACACAAAACTGTTGCTCTACTGATCAAAATATTAAGACATTTTATTACTTTGAAACAGGAACTGAAAGTTCAACTTTGTAACTTAAAGACTGTTATGGTCATTCTTGGTTTTCACAGAATCACACAGTGCAGAAGAGGCCCTTCGGCCCATCGAGTCTGCACCGACCCGTGAGAAACACCTGGCCTACCTACCTAATCCCATTTACCAGCATTTGGCCCATAGCCTTGAATGTTATACAAAACAAAAACAGAAATACCTGGAAAAACTCAGCAGGTCTGGCAGCATCGGCGGAGAAGAGCAAAGTTGACGTTTCGAGTCCTCATGACCCTTCAACAGAACTAAGTAGAAATAGGAAAGGGGTGAAATATAAGCTGGTTTAAGGAGGGGGGGGGTTGTTGTTGGGACAAGCAAGCAGTGATAGGAGGAGATAACCAAAATATGTCACAGACAAAATAACAAAGAGGTGTTGAAGGTGGTGATATTATCTAAAAGAATGTGCTAATTAAGAGTGGAGAGCAGGACAAACAAGATAGCTCTAGTGGGGGTGGGGTGAAATAAACGATGGGTGGAATACATTTAAAAATAATGGAAATAGGTGGGAAAAGAAAAATCTATATAAATTATTGGAAAAAACAAAAGGGAGGGGGAAGAAACGGAAAGGGGGTGGGGATGGAGGCGGGAGTTCAAGATCTAAAGTTGTTGAAGTCAATATTCAGTCCGGAAGGCTGTAACGTGCCTAGTCGGAAGATGAAGTGCTGTTCCTCCAGTTTGCGTTGAGCTTCACTGGAACAATGCAGCAAGCCAAGGACAGACATGTGGGCAAGAGAGCAGGGTGGAATGTTAAAATGGCAAGCGACAGGGAGGTCTGGGTAATGCTTGCGGACAGACCGAAGGTGTTCTGCAAAGCGGTCACCCAGTCTGCATTTGGTCTCTCCAATGTAGAGGAAACCGCATTGGCAGCAACGAATGCAGTAGACTAAGTTGGGGGAAATGCAAGTGATATGCTGCTTCACTTGAAAGGAGTGTTTGGGCCCTTGGATGGTGAGGAGAGAGGAAGTGAAGGGGCAGGTGTTGCATATTTTGCGTTTGCATGGGGAGGTGCTGTAGGTGGGGGTTGAGGAGTAGGGGGTGATGGAGGAGTGGACCAGGGTGTCACGGAGGGAACGATCCCTATGGAATGCCGCCATGGGGGGGGTGAAGGGAAGATGTGTTTGGTGGTGGCATCATGCTGGAGTTGGCGGAAATGGCGGAGGATGATCCTTTGAATGCGGAGGCTGGTGGGGTGATAAGTGAGGACAAGGGGGACCCTATCATGTTTCTGGGAGGGAGGAGAAGGCATGAGGGCGGATGCGCGGGAGGTGGGCCGGACACGGTTGAGGGCTCTGTCAACTACCGTGGGTGGAAAACCTCGGTTAAGGAAGAAGGAGGACATGTCAGAGGAACTGTTTTTGAAGGTAGCATCATCAGAACAGATGCGACGGAGGCAAAGGAACTGAGAGAATGGGATGGAGTCCTTACAGGATGCGGGGTGTGAGGAGCTGTAGTGGGAGTCGGTAGGCTTGTAATGGATATTGGTGGACAGTCTATCACCAGAAATTGAGACAGAGAGGTCAAGGAAGGGAAGTGTCAGAGATGGACCATGTGAAAATGATGGAGGGGTGGAGATTGGAAGCAAAATTAATACATTTTTCCAGGTCCCGACGAGAGCATGAAGCAGCACCGAAGTAATCATCGATGTACCGGAGAAAGAGTTGTGAGAGGGGGCTGGAGTAGGACTGGAACAAGGAATGTTCCACATACCCCATAAAGAGACAGGCATAGCTGGGGCCCATGTCTCTTTATGGGATATGTGGAACATTCCTTGTTCCAGTCCTACTCCGGCCCCCTTCCACAACGCTTTCTCCGGTACATCGATGATTACTTCGGTGCTGCTTCATGCTCTCGTCGGGACCTGGAAAAATGTATTAATTTTGCTTCCAATCTCCACCCCTCCATTATTTTCACATGGTCCATCTCTGACACTTCCCTTCCCTTCCTTGACCTCTCTGTCTCAATTTCTGGTGATAGACTGTCCACCAATATCCATTACAAGCCTACCGACTCCCACAGCTACCTCGACTACAGCTCCTCACACCCCGCTTCCCGTAAGGACTCCATCCCATTCTCTCAGTTCCTTTGCCTCCGTCGCATCTGTTCTGATGATGCTACCTTCAAAAACAGTTCCTCTGACATGTCCTCCTTCTTCTTTAACCGAGGTTTTCCACCCACGGTAGTTGACAGAGCCCTCAACCGTGTCCGGCCCATCTCCCGCACATCCGCCCTCATGCCTTCTCCTCCCTCCCAGAAACATGATAGGTTCCCCCTTGTCCTCACTTATCACCCCTCCAGCCTCCGCATTCAAAGGATCATCCTCCGCCATTTCTGCCAACTCTAGCATGATGCCACCACCAAACACATCTTTCCTTCACCCCCTCTGGTGGCATTCCATAGGGATCGTTCCCTCCATGACACCCTGGTCCACTCCTCCATCACCCCCTACTCCTCAACCCCCACCTACGGCACTACCCCTTGCAAACGCAACATATGCAATACCTGCCCCTTCATTTCCTCTCTCCTCACCGTCCAAGGGCCCAAACACTCCTTTCAAGTGGAGCAGCATTTCACCCAACTTAGTCTACTGCATTCATTGCTGCCAATGCGGTTTCTTCTACATTGGAGAGACCAAATGCAGACTGGGTGACCGCTTTGCAGAACACCTTCGATCTGTCCGCAAGCATTACCCAATCTCCCTGTCACTTGCCATTTTAACACTCAACCCTGCTCTCATGCCCACATGTCTGTCCTTGGCTTGCTGCATTGTTCCAGTGAAGCTCAACGCAAACTGGAGGAACAGCACCTCATCTTCCGACTAGGCACTTTACAGCCTTCCGGACTGATTATTGAGTTCAACAACTTTAGATCTTGAACTCCCTCCTCCATCCCCAACCCCTTTCCGTTTCTTCCCCCTCCCTTTTGTTTTTTCCAATAAGTTATATAGATTTTTCTTTTCCCACCTATTTCCATTATTTTTTAATGTATTCCACCCATCGTTTATTTCACCCCGCCCCCACTAGAGCTACCTTGCTTGTCCTGCTCTCCACTCTTAATTAGCACATTCTTTTAGATAACATCACCACCTTCAACACCTCTTTGTTATTTTGTCTGTGACATCTTTTGGTTATCTCCTCCTATCACTGCTTGCTTGTCCCAACAACCCTCCCCCTCCCCTTAAACCAGCTTATATTTCACCCCTTTCCTATTTCTACTTAGTTCTGTTGAAGGGTCGTGAGGACTCGAAACGTCAACTTTGCTCTTCTCCGCCGATGCTGCCAGACCTGCTGAGTTTTTCCAGGTATTTCTATTTTTGTTTTGGATTTCCAGCATCCTCAGTTTTTTGTTTCTATTTTTAGCCTTGAATGTTATGACATGCCAAGTGCTCATCCAGGTACTTTTTAAAGAATGTGAGGCAACCTGCCTCCACCACCCTCCCAGCGCATTCTAAACCGTCACCACCCTCTGGGTAAAAATGTTTTTCCTCACATCCCCCCTAAACCTCCTGTCCCACACCTTGAACTTGTGTCCCCACGCGACTGACCCTTCAACTAAGGGGAAGTGCTGCTCCCTATCTACCCTGTCCATGACCCTCATAATCTTGTACACCTCGATCAGGCCGACCCTCAGTCTTCTCTGCTCCAACTAAAAGAACCCAAGTCTATCCAACCTCTCTTCAAAACTTAAATGTTTCATCCCTGGCAACATCCTGGTGAGTCTCCTCTGCACCCCCTCCAGTGCAATCACATCCTTCCTATAATGTGGCGACCAGAACTGCACACAGTACTCCAGCTGTGGCCTTACCAAGGTTCTATACAACTCCAACATGACCTCCCCACTTTTGTAATCTATGCCTCGATTGATAAAGGCAAGTGTCCCATATGCCTTTTTCACCACTCCACTAACATGCCCCTCCGCCTTCAGAGATCTATGGACGCACACGCCAAGGTCCCTTTGTTCCTCAGAACTTCCCAGTGTCATGCTGTTCATTCCTTGTCGAATTACTCATTCCAAAGTGTATCACCTCACACTTTTCAGGGTTAAATTCCATCTGCCACTTATCTGTCCATTTGACCATCCCGTTTATATCTTCCTGTAGCCCAAGACACTCAACCTCACGGTTAACCATCCAGCCAATCTTTGTGTCATCCGCAAACTTACTAATCCTACCCCACACATAGTCATCTATGTCGTTTATATAACTGACAAATAATAGGGGACCCAGCACACATCCCTGTGGTATGCCACTGGACACTGGCTTCCAGTCACTAAAGCAGCCTTCTGCCATCACCTTCTGTCTCCTACAACTAAGCCAATTTTGAATCCACCTTATCAAATTACCCTGTATCCCATGTGCATTTGCCTTCTTTATAAGTCTCCCAGTCTCCCATGTGGGACCTTGTCAAAGGCTTTGCTGAAATCCATATAAACTACATCAACTGCACTACCCTCATCTACACACCTGGTCACCACCTCAAAAAATTCAATCAAATTTGTTAGGCATGACCTCCTTCTGACAAAGCCATGCTGACTATCCCTGATCGAACCTTGGCTCTTCAGAATTTTCTCCAATAGTTTCCTTACCACTGATGTGAGACTCACTGGTCTATAGTTCCCTGGCTTATCTCTACAACCCTTTTTAAATAGCAGAACCACATTAGCTGTTCTCCAGTCCTCTGACACCTCTCCCGTGGCCAGAGAGGAATTAAAAATTTCGGTCAGAGCCCCTGCGATCTCCTCCCTTCCCTCCCTCAGCAGTCTGGGACACAAATCATCTGGGCCTGGATATTTGTCCACTTTTAAGCCTGCCAACACCTCCAATACCTTGTCACTCCCTATATCAATTTGCTCAAGAACCTCGCAGTCCCTCTCCCCGAGTTCCATAACTTCATCCTCATTCTCTTGGGTGAAGACGGATGTGAAGTATTCGTTCAAAACTCTACCTGTGTCCTCTGGCTCCACCTACAGATTGCCCCCTTGGTCCCTAATGGGCCCTACTCTTTCCCTGGTTATCCTCTTCCCATTGATATACTTATAGAATATGTTGGGATTTTCCTTACTTTTACCAGCCAGAGCTTTCTCATATTTTTCTCTTATTTTGTTTAAATTTACTTCTTAATAAATCTGATTTATAGTTTATAGACTGCGATATATGGTCTGTCAATGTTATTTGATAATGCATCAGAGAAAACAGGAGTGTAAAGCGGCAATCAATATGAATTCCAGTGTATATCCCATTGGTAAATGAGTTCATTGATCACCCTCAGTTCAAAGGGAATGTAGGAATAAACGTGGAAGTCGATATTCTGTTGGGCATGAGAAAAAGTTTATGGAATTAGTTTAATTGAAATAACATTTTTAAAGTTTTGACTTTACAATATAATCTCATCATATGCAAATTCACCCGAATAGTTTGACTTTTGATTTGTAATTAGCTTTTTAAATACTTTTTTGGGATGTTGGCGTTACTGGCAAGGCCAACATTTATTGCCCATCTCTAATTGCTCTTGAGAAGGTGGTGGTGAGCTGCTGCTTTGAACTGCTGCAGTCCATGGGGTGTAGGTGCACCCAAAGTGCTGGTAGAGACAGAGTTCTAGGACTTTGCTGTTCCTTTATCATCACTGAGTCAATATATTTCCAAATCAGGATGCTATGTGAATTAGAAAAAGATTTTGCCATTTTTACCCTCAGAATATGCATTACATCACATTTCTCAGTAATGAATATCCTTGTGCTTCTTAACCTTAAATGGCTGCAGACTTTTTTGATTGATATCTGCTTCTAGGACAACTTTTTGTCAAATAAAAAACTTCAAAGAAACATCAATGTCGGACAAGACTGAACACTGGAAGCGCAGGAACTTTCAAGTACACTTGGTAAAGCTGCTCAGTCTAATCTATAACTGTCAAGAACTACCCTCCACTGCCTATAATTTAGCCAATTATTAATCAGGGTTGCACGCTTCATCTTGGGTTGCATGAGCTTTTGCATTAGTTTTGCATAAACTTTACAGGAACCTAATTAAATATTTAAGTAAGGATTGCATTACCATGAGAACAGAGAGTTACATGTCTATGAATTTCCCAAAGTTCTCTTGGGCATACCTTACATTTCAAAACCACCAGCAGTTTGTAATAATCATCCTTATCTAATTTAATATTGCTGAATAGCTTCATTTTTGATCGAACCTAATATGTATGTCAGGCAACTAGTTGAATCGAAAAGAAGAATCCCAAGAATCTCAATATAACTGTTACTTAACACTTGGGAATTCTGCGACAGAACTAATAAGTATTGGATTCCAACCTCAATAGGGGAGGCAGTAGTGATATTGTCACTGGACTAGTAATCCAGAGACCAAGGATAATGCTCTGGGGACCCAGGTTCAAATCCTACCACGGCAGATGGTGAAATCTGAATTCAATAAAACATCTGGAATTAAAAGTCTAATGAGGACCATGTAGCCATTGTCAGTTGTCATAAAAGCCCATCACTAATGTCCTTTAGGGAAGGAAATCTGCCATCTTTATCTGGTCTGGCTTACATGTGACTCCAGCAATGTGGCTGACTCTGAAATGACCGAGCAAGCCACTTGGTTCATGGGCAATTAGGAATGGGCAATAAATGCTGGTCTAGCCAGCGCCCACCCCACCCCTCCCTCTATATCTTATAACTTGAATAGTATGGAAAATTCACCCTTTGTAAATTCATTAAAAACTCAGTTGCCTATAACTTGCATCAAGTCCCGTTCACTCATCACCCCTGTGCTTGCTGCCCAACATTGGTTTCTGGTCTGGCAAAGCCTTGATTTTAAAATTTTCATCCTTTTTTTCAAATCCCTGCATAGCATCATCCCTCGTTATCTCTAACTTCCTCCAGACTGACAACCCTCCAAGATCTCCATCCTCCTCCAATTCTGGCCTCTCGAATAGCTCTGATTTTCATCACTCCAGCATTGGCAGCCGGATCAGCTGCCTAGGTCCTAAGCTTTGGGATTTTCTCCCTAAACCTCTCCACTTCTCTCTCCTCCATTAAAATGCTCTTTAAACCTAAGATAAAAGCAAAAAACTGCGGATGCTGGAAATCCAAAACAAAAACAAAAATACCTGGAAAAACTCAGCAGGTCTGGCAGCATCTGCGGAGAGGAACACAGTTAATGTTTCGAGTCCGAATGACCCTTCAACAGAACTAAGTAAAAATAGAAGAGAGGTGAAATATTAGTTGGTTTAAGGGTGGGTGGGACAGGTAGAGCTGGATAGAGGGCCAGTGATAGGTGGAGATAACCAAAAGATGTTACAGACAAAAGGACAAAGAGGTGTTGAAGGTGGTGATATTATCTAAGGAATGTGATAATTAAGGGTAGAAAGCAGGACAAGCAAGGTACAGATAGCCCTAGTGGGGGTGGGGTGGGGTGAAGGAATCAAACAAGCATTACCCAGACCTCCCTGTCGCTTGCCATTTCAATACTCCACCCTGCTCTCATGCCCACATGTCCGTCCTTGGCTTGCTGCATTGTTCCAGTGAAGCTCAACGCAAACTGGAGGAACAGCACCTCATCTTCCGACTAGGCACTTTACAGCCTTCCGGACTGAATATTGAGTTCAACAATTTTAGATCATGAACTCTCTCCTCCATCCCCAGCCCCTTTCCGATCCCCCCCTTTTTTTCTTTTCCAATAATTTATATAGATTTTTCTTTTCCCACCTATTTCCATTATTTTTAAATGTATTTCCTTTCCATTGTTTTATCTCTACCTTTAGCCTTTTTTGATTCCTTCACCCCACCCCACCCCCACTAGGGCTATCTTTACCTTGCTTGTCCTGCTTTCTACCCTTAATTATCACATTCCTTAGATAATATCACCACCTTCAACACCTCTTTGTCCTTTTGTCTGTGACATCTTTTGGTTATCTCCACCTATCACTGGCCCTCTATCTAGCTCTACCTGCCCCACCCACCCTTAAACCAGCTTATATTTCACCTCTCTTCTATTTTTACTTAGTTCTGTTGAAGGGTCATTCGGACTCGAAATGTTAACTGTGTTCCTCTCCGCAGATGCTGCCAGACCTGCTGAGTTTTTCCAGGTATTTTTGTTTTTGTTTTGCTCTTTAAACCTACCTGTTTTAACAAAGCTATTGGCCACCTTACGTGCTTGATGCCAAAATTTGTTTGATAACACTCCTGAAGTGCCTTGCAATGATTTACTACAGTAAAGAGATCATATAAATGCCTTTGGGTTCCACGGTTACAGAATTAGTCTTTTTTTTATTATAAGCCAAGTGGCTGAAGCAATGTCACTGCACTGAATTAGGCTACAACTTATTCATTTATTCACAGAATGCTGAGAAAGCTATTTTCACTGCTCACTGCATTTCTTCAATTCTGTACTATTAGACTAAATATTAGATATATACTGAAAATGATGCTTAGAACTACTTTTGTGACCATATAGGAGTATACTTCGAAAGCTGGAAAGGATATTTAAACACTGTGGGCTCAATCTTACCGCTTTAATCCTTCCAAGGCAACGGAAGCATTTTCTAGCACCGAGCTCCCTGCACAAGACACCCAGCAGTTGCTTTTTGAGGGCAAACCAATTACCAGCCCACCTCTGGTCTCTGCAACCAGGGAGTGGAGGGCAGGGTGATGTGTTCATTATGTCTAGGGACAGTCTTCTAATTACAGGGATCACGGCATGTTTCAGGAAAACTCACCAGCAATTGGATTTTTCATCATGCAACTACAGGAATGGAGAGGAGACCGGGGAACATTGTTCTACCCTAAGGCCTCTTACTCTTATCTGGAGGTCCTGCTGCGGGATCTGAGGGGCTGCAGTGTGGTGAGCTCTCCCAAGGACATGAAGAAGAGGGCAATTTCTCCAACCAAGCAGTTCATAGATGAAAGTAGCTGAGGAAGTTAGCAGCAAGAACGTGCTCCCCCCAAGCTGCAGGCAGTGCGAGAGGATCCAGGACCTCAGCACGGCATGACAGGCAAGTGGCGGTACCAAAACTGCAACTGCGATTTGCCCAACATTCTCCTGCATAGTATGCCTCAGGTCAACACACAGCTTCATTCATTCCTCACTGCAGTCTCCTCACATCCCAATCTGAACAGTCAACACTCAGCCTATCATCCTTTCAAATTTATGCCTCAAACTCACCTCCACAAATAGTATACTTCCCTTCCCCACACACATGCCATTACAAACATACACATCTCTCTGCTTTCTTTCCTTGCTAATTGGTGAGAAGCAAAAACCTAGGGATTGTCCCTCCAGTGATAAGCACATCATTGGCCACTAGCAGTATCACCCACTGGTCCATTAGGAAGGAGGTCTCGTTTCAAGAGGCTGCAGATGTCAGTAGAAGGCTAAGGCAGCAAGTCACTGAGGCACTGGTGCTCAGACATGTTGAAAGGGTTGATCCTCTGGTTGTGGACCGAGTTGAGGTCTCACCTTCTTCGAGCCGAATCTTCTCTGTCATTTGGAGCTGAGAAGGCAGCTGGTGCTGCTGCTGATGTCGTCCCACTGCAATTGGCAGTGGTGTGGCCTCAGCTCTTGACCCTCAGGTGGAAGGTGGAACTGCATAAGCTGTTCCCATGCATCAAGGAGGCTGGCAGCAGGGAAGTGCCACTGAAGGTGAGCAAAGTGCTAGAGAGGTGAAATGCCTTCCAAGAAGGTGGCAATCACCTGTCAAGCAGTTAAAGCACTTTCTGAGAGAAGTAATGCTTTGAATTGCAGTCCCTTATTGGCCATGCCTGGAGTTCTTCAGTGTAACTGATCAAAACCTTCCTAGCTTGTCATTTCACTGACTAGGCTCTTCCCACTGTGACCCTCTTCCCACTTCCCTTGTTGACCCTGGCGAGTTGCTGGCAGGTCAGGAAACAGGTTCCATCCCGGAGTCGAGGACAACCTTGTAATCAGCTTAACAACCTTAACAAGCCCATAATTCTTACCCCACAGATCCAAAAGGGTTGTCAGCACAACTTCAAATGCTGCCCTGGGGAAAGCTGAAAGAGGGCAAGATCACATTGGAATCCTAATCAGATATTACCTTCTGGAACTTTCCCACCCTTCTTATCTTTAAACCCACCTCCAAATGCCTGGGAAAATCCTGCCCTATATTTCTCAGGGATAACTGTGGCCCTCATCTTGCATCATGACACAGAAGTCGATCTTTCATAGAAATAAATAAAAATTGGGATATTCTGTTTCTATGTGGGATTTATTCCTGGAACTTCAGCTGAAATGAAGGTGAATTTGAGTTATCAAGTGACAAATACGCACATCTCCATTATGGCTTTTGATTTTTGATACATTAATTATCACTTTACTGGGCAATGAAATCAATATTTGCTGCTACCTGAAAATAAAGGCAGTTTATTCCCTTGTGGCCCAATCACACAAGTGGTGTACAAGTGTCAACTACCATTTTACAACTGCCTCATGCTGAATATTGTTCGATTCAGAACTCCAATTCAGTCAGGACAGACTTTATGCAGAATTTTCCAATGCCTTGCATTATGCTTATACATATACTCCTGATAAGCAGATTAAAGATCACAGAAAATTGGCCTTGTCCTTAAGTAGAATGTTTTGCTTTTTTTTCATGGAAATGGACTGGCTCATCCTATAATCTTCCCAATTGTCTTGCTGTAAAGTTCCTGCACAAGGCTTTAAGTATCCAGTGTCCTTGCTATCCAAGTAGGTTCAGGGTGTAAATTTTCCCCAACAAATGTGTACACTGTGATTTCTAGCAGTCCTATATATGACAGGATATATGACAGGCTGTTTGCAATTTGCCTCAAAGATCATATCGTATGAACCAAAATGCTTTCCATGGATAATTATGTCAAGCACAACACATGATGCTTAGTAACTGACTTACATCTAGCCTGAATGGTTCTATCCGCAAAATCTATACTCCTAATTTACTGGAACGATAGTGGGACATGACTTTGAGTCCAATATTATACGTTATATTGAAATGCAGGAAGCCAATGAGACCTTCAAGTATGAACAAAAGCTTTATTGTTTCATTGAAAATTATAACTACTTGTCCAGTTAAGTCAGCAGTGCCGCTTTGGGCAGGTGGACAACGTAACAAACTAGAGACTGAAGGTTCACGAGTTCAAGTTCTGGGGCTGTCTGACATGCAGATATGTCTGCCTCAACAACAATGAGTACCATGAGCTTCTCGTCCAGTATGTCTGGAAAGTACAGAAAGGTGCAACGTTTGGAAACTTTCCGAGTTTTGATGTCTGGAAAGAGATCCAAAAACACCCCACCCCACCCTCCGCCCGCCCCACCTCGTGTGGGGGTTGGGGGAAAGAGAGGGGAAAATTAGCCATGGTTTCCATCCATTACAATCCACTGGTCCCAAGTGGAATGCGTCTGTATAAACATCAGTTGAGGACAAATTCAGGTTCAGATATGTCTGTCTCAACTACAATGAGTTCCATGAGTTTCTCCTGTACCAGACACAATGTTCCAATTTTCCTTGAATTGGCAGAATTGCTGTTATAAAAACAGAAAATACTGGAAATATGCAGTAGGTCAAGGAACACCTGTAGAAAGAGAAACAGAGTTAACGTTTCAGGTCGATGAACTTCCATCAAGGTCAGTGACCTGAAATGCTAACTCTGTTCCTCTTTCCACAATTACTGCCTGACCTACTGGGCATTTCCAACAATTTCTATTTTCATTTCAGATTTCCAGATCTGCATTATTTCCCTTTAGAATTGGTGTTATTCCACTTAAATATTTGGCTTGCTTTATTTATTTTTAAAAAAGGACTTACAATAAAACAATATCTTGCATTGTTTTCTGCAAGATGGAATAGCAGAAGAGCCAGTTATAATGTATCTATAGTAATGTGCTGAATCAGTTATTAAGCTGCTAATTATGCCCTCAATGGCTGAGATCTACAAAACTTCGTTCGCATGCCACTTGTGTTTGTTGCTCTGATGGCTTGGCTGACAGCGCACCTAAAGACCATGCATTTATTCAGTTCTTCAACCCTTCAGTTAACTTCATCAGAAGAAAAACTGAGCGAGCAGTGATTATTATATGTGCAGAATCCTAGCGGCAATTTTAAAAAACAACCAGAGTGTTAAGATTATTAAAACAAATTTTATACTTCAACAGGCATTAAAATTGTGTACCAGCCAATTTCCTTCTCTCCCAATCCAAAGATGCAAAAAGGATATCAGGCAGTCATGGATCTGACCTCAAAATGAATCCATGCCTTTCAGAGCGGCCAGAGAAAATGGGAGGTTTTTTTTGTTTGTTTGTGTGTGTGTGTGGGGGGGGGGAGAGAGAAGAAGAGGAAAAAAATACAGAATTGCAATGGCAGTAAGTGCCTCGTTGTCAATTGTGGACTTTGGCTGAGTTTCAGCAAGCAACCATTGGGCCAACAACACAAGTTTGCAAACAATCAAAAGCTAATACACTGGCAGCAAATAAGAACGTGGAGGCTGTAAACTAAAGGCAAGCTGGGGAATATGCAGCTGTACTAAATCAAGTTATTTTATTAAATCAATTGGAATACTTACTGTTCTAACTTTCATTTTGAAAAAAGGAGGAAAAATGGACCATTTTTTCAGATCAGTGCAAATTTTTAGAATGGAAATACTGCCTATACTTCATGAAACAAAATGTAAACACATCAAATCACTTATGCTGTCGGTTATGTCAGTGATTTATGTTTATCTGTTTACTGGTCATATTCTGAATCAGCAAAGCTATATTACTGCTGTTATAGAGTCGGTTTTCCAGGTGACTTTTCTTGGTGGAAACATTGAACTTTATTTACAAGACAGGAGCAGCAGCTACTTGTGTGCATCTAACTCTATAACTAAAGAAGAACTCTCCCCTAGAGGTTCCCTCATGCGGCTAACTCATTGGTTTACACAGATCATGTGATTTTACAACACAGGATTATTCTTAAAGCTAATTACCACATTCCTCTCGCTTTAAGTTTTCTGTACATTTTGTATTTACAAGGATATTTATCTCATGACATTACAATATTTACACAAGTCATGAAATTAGAAGCTCAGTCTTTCAGGTGATTTCCTGATCCGTGTGGAATGTCGTAGCTCCATGACTTCTGATCCTTTTGCAGGAACCACATTCTCTGGAACCGCGTTAACATTAGGTACCTTATTAGGCACAGGCAGTTCAGTGTCTTCCACTCCAACAGAGACATCAGGCATGTCTATCCTTGGTTGAGCAACTTCAAAAGGAACCACAGGTTCAGCAATGGTTACATTTTGTTGGGGTATCTCCCTCATTCTTAATGATCCACATGCCTATGGGTGATCCGGCCCTCCAATTCCACATGGTCCGGTCACAGAGCTTACTTTACCAGGTAACCACTTTGGTCGTCCACCAAAATTCCTTACATATACGGCTTCTCCAACAGTAAATTGTCACTCATGACCATGCAAATCATGAGTTGCTTTTTGGTTCCCTTGACTTTTCTCCACCTTCCCCTCCAAATTGGAAAGTATCAGGTTTAGTCTTGTTTGAAGACAGTGCCTCATCAGTAACCCTGCAGGTGTTGCACCTGTCGTAGCGTGGGGGGTTGTTCTGTCGTGAAATGGGAAACCAGCAAGTTTAGTTTCCAACGATTCACCTGTTAGCTTTTTCATTCCCACCTTTTATTGTCTATTCGGGATCTTCTTTTTTGTCGTCTTCTTTCTACCATAGAGTTTAGTCTCGGCCTTCTTTTTGACTTCACTGGTGGCCAGACTTCTCTCAGGTGAAATCTCAACTTGTCTTAGTTCGGTAGTTGAGCCATGATTTCATTATCTACTCGCATCTTGGAAAGTTCCAAGACTTTTCCATCAAGGCCTTCTTAGCTTAATTCAGCTGATTCTTCAGTTTTTCTGTCTCCTTCTTGTATCTGTTGGCTTCCTCCTAGAATCTTGAACATTGTTGCATCTTCTCTGCCAATTGGTTCTTCAGTCTGTTCAGAGCGTTGTTAAATTCTTCCTGCTTCTCTTCATAATTTTCCAGAGGTACAAACTTTGGCCTGAGGGATCCTTGTAGTGTGCGAAGGTCTTTCAACAGGTTTTCCTTTTCTTTGTGAAACTAACTCGCTTCATCTTGAATTCTGTCATTCAGCAGAGTCTCCTTGAATTTCTTCTGTTGTTCTTCCATGTCATTGTTTAAGACAGTCTTTATTTCTTCAGGTTGTTGAATGGCCGCACAATCCTTTGCATCCAGTTGCAGTCCTTGGACTCTCCAGGCTCTTTCTGAAGTACACGGCTTGTTCCTTTTCCAACTCAGGAACTCTTCCTACTTCCTTTTGAAGTCTCACTGGCTAATCAAGATTAATTTCCCTCAACCAATTTCAACCTAAAAGGCTTGGTCCTCTACCTTCTAATACCATCACTGGTAATTGTGCTGTTTGGTGTCTGTAATAAACAGGTACTATAGTGTTACCTTTTACCTTTCTTCACCTGTGTACATTTTCAACTTGGCAGAGATTTGTTCCAAATTTAATTGTTGAGCACCTTTATTTAAATACCTGAAAGTGCATTCTCCTACTACAGTGGTAGAAGCACCAGTGTCTACATCCATTTATAAGGGTTTACCATTCACTTGCAATGTGTCAGGAATTGATTCTGTCTTCCCAACTTTCACGCCGAATAAGGAATAAATGTCAGAATTGGTTGTTTCTGGCTCTTCCACACTATATACTTCATTGGACTTCGTTTGTTGCCTGGAAGCCTGTTTTAATCTTGCTTTGCAATGTTTCAATATGTGCCCACTTCTGTGGCAGAAATAACATTCCACCTTTTTAAATTAACAATCGTTAGGATTATGGTTGTTTCCACATCGATAAAAATTAGTTTTCAAATTTGCTGCTAAGCTGCTTCCTCTAAATTTTCAGTTCGTGGGGGCTGTTTCCTGCTTCACGGCGGAGTCCCAGCTTTTTGCGCCACTTTCAGCTGACTGTTCCTGCCCAACCAGGAAAATGGCACCATCTTGCACACCTTGAATCGCTTGTGAATCCCTTGTAGTACTTTCCATTACATGCGCTATTTCTAACGCTTTCTTAAAATCAAAATCCACTTCAGCCAGCAATCTTTGCTGAATAGCATCCTCTTACGTGTCACAGACCAAACAATCACTGAGCATATCATTCAGGGTTTCACTGAAATCACACCATTCCATTGGCTGTTTCAATTTTGCCACGTAGGTAGTAATGGTCTCCGCTGGGGCTCTATTCCGTGGATTGAACCTGAACATCTGCATTGTGACTGAAGGCTTGGGTTGAAAATGTCGCTTAACGAGATCTACTAATTCACTGAAGGTCTTCGAATCAGGGGCACTGGGGACAATCAAGCTTCGAATTAAACTGTAGGCCTTGCTCCCACAAATACTCAGGAGAATCACTCTCCCCTTTTCCTTCCCCGTGATTTTGTTGGCTCGAAAGTAGAGCTCAAGATGGTCTATATATTGAGAGCAGTTGTCTGTGGCTGGTTCAAAGGGATCGATTCTGCCAAGCTGTGGCATCTTGGATGAGTATATCTTCCTTTCTTTTTAATTATCTCAGATACTCACAATCGCTGGGTGAGGGGACAGCACCAGATCTGATTTATGCTCATCGCCAGTTTGTTAGAGAGTTGATTTTCCAGGCAACTTTTCTTGGTGGAAACATTGAACTTTATTTACAAGACAGCAGTAGCAGCTACGTTTGTGCATCTAACTCTACAACTAAAGAAGAACTCTCCCCTAGAGGTTCCCCCGCGTTGCTAACTCATTGGTTTACACAGATCATGTGATCTTAGAACACAGGATTATTTTTAAAGCTACAGCCCTGCGATTATCAGAACCATAATTACTACAACTGTATAACGCAGTGTCCTAGAGCAGTCAAGGTCAGAATCTATTTGGTTAAATCTAAGAAACAACACCATCACACTACTGGGTATATTCAATAGGCCACCAACCAGTGGGAAAGGTATAGAGGAACAAATTTGCAAGGAAATTACAGAGAGGTGCAAGAATAGAGGATTTTCATGATCCTAATATAGACTAGGAGAGAAATAATGTAAAAAGCAGAGAGGGGGCAGACTTTCTAAGTGCACTCAGGAAAACTTTCTCGATCAGTATGTTTCTAGCCCAATGAAAAAGGAAGCATCCCTGGATCTGTTTCTGGGGAATGAGGTGAAGTGGATCAAGTGTCAGCAGGGGAGCATTTAGGGGACAGTGATCACTGTATCATAAAATTTAGGTTGGTTATGGGAAAGGACAAGGAAAACTCATTCATTTTTCCAGAACCGCTTCATCCAATTCAGGGTTGCGGGGGGTGGGAGCCTGTCTCGATAGACAATGAACACTAGGCGGGGTACACCCAGGATGGGATGCCAGTCCATCACAGGGCACAAACTCACATGCCCACACAGACATACACACTGGGGGACCAGTTTATTGTAGCCAATCCACCTAACCAGCACATCTTTGGACGATGGGAGGAAACCAAAGCACCCGGTGGAAACCCACGCAGACATGGGGAGAATGTGCGAACTCCACACAGACAGACACCCAAGGTCAGGATTGAACCTGGGTCCCTGGAGCTGTGAGGCAGAAGCACTAACCACTGTGCCACCCTGCTGCCCAGCTGTATCGTTAGTGCCCTGGCCAATATTTATCCCTCAACCAACAAAGAGCAGAATAAAATAATTAACGGGGGAGGGCCAGCTTCAATAGGGTGGGAACTGATCTGGCTCAGGTAATCTAAGGTTGGCAGGCAAAATGGTAATGCAACAATGGTGTGCCTTTGAAGAGAAGATAGTTTGGGTATAGTCTAGGTACATTACCTTGAAGGGGATAAAATAGGACAACCAAAGCAAGAGCTCCCTGGGTGACAAAAGATATAGAGAGTAAGATGAAGCAAGAAAAAAAGGGATGCATATGACAGATGTCAGGTGGATAATAAAATTGAGAACCAGGTTGAATATGGAAGTTCAGAGGGGAAGTGAAAAAAAACAAGAGAAGCAAAGAGAGAATATGAGAAAAGACTAGCAGTTAACATAAAGGGGAATCATAAACGCTTCTATAGGCATAAAAGGGTGGTAAAAAGAGGAGTGGGGCTGATTAAGGACTAAAAAAGGGATATACGCATGGAGGCAGAGGATATGGCTGAGGTACTAAATGAGTACTTTGCACCTGTCTTTACCAAGGAAGAAGATGCTGCCAAAGTCATAATAAAAGAGGATGCAGTTGAGATATTGCATGGGCTAAAAATTGATAAACAGGACATACTGGATAGGCTGGCTGCACATAAAATTGATCAGTCACTTGGACAAGATGAGATGAGGCCATAATCTTCCAATTCTCCTTAGATACAGGGATGGAGAAGGTTTGCAGTGGAGTTCCCCACGGGTCGGTATTGGGACCCTTGCTTTTCCAGATATATATTAATGATCTAGATCTTGGTGTGCAGGGGACAATTTCAAATTTTGCAGATGATCTGAAACTTGGGAGTGTTATAAATTGCGAGGAAGACAGTGTAGAACTTCAAAAGGACATAGACAAGTTGGTGGGGTGGGCAGATAGGTGGCAAATGAACTTCAATGTGGAGAAGTGTGAGGTGATGCATTTTGGTAAGAAGAACATGGACAGACAAAATAAAATAAGGAGTGAAATTTTGAAGGGGGTGCAGGAACAGAAAGACTTGGGTGTCTATATGCATAGATCATTGAAGGTGGCAGGACAGGTGGAGAGAGCAGTTAATAAAGCATATAATATTCTGGTCTTTATTAACAGGGGCATAGAGTACAACAGCAAGGAGGTTATGCTGAATTTATATAAGACACTCATCAGACCTCAGCTGGAGTATTGTGTACATTTCTGGGCACCACACTATAAGAAGGGTATGAACACATTGGAGAGACTGTAGAAGAGGTTTATAAGCATGGCTCCAGGGATGAGAAACTTCAGTTATGAAGATAGATTGGAGAGGTTGGGCAGAACAAAACTAAGAGGAGATTTGATAGCGATGTTCAAAATCATGAGGGGGCTAGACAGAGTAGATAGGGGGAAGCTGTTCCCACTCGTAAGAGGATCAAGAACAAGACGGCACAGATTTAAAGTTATTTGCAAAAGAAGCAAATGTGACATGAGAGAAAACTTTTTCACAGAACAAGTGGTTCGGGTCTGGAATGCACTGCCTGGGAGTGTGGTGGAGGCAGGTTCAATCGAGACATTCAAGAGGGCATTAGATGATTATTTGAATAGAAATAATGCACAGGGGTACAGGGAAAAAGACAGGGAAATGGCACTAGCTCATAATGTTCATTTGGAAAGCCAGTGCAGACACGATGGGCAGAATGGCCTCCTTCTCTGCTGCTAAATTGTGTGATTCTGTGGTGTCAGAGGACTGGAGAACAGCAAATGTTACACCCTTGCTCAAAAAAGGGTGCAAGGATAGGCCCAGCAACTACAGGGCTCTCAATTTAACCTTGCTGGTTGGAAAACCTTTAGAAATGATCATCTGGGACAAAATTAACAGTCACATGGACAAACATCGATTAATTAAGGAAAGTCAGCATGGATTTGTCATGGCCAAATCATGTTTAACTAACTTGATTGAGTTCTTTGATGAGGTAATGTAGAGGGCTGATGAGGGTAGGATAATGTGGTTGATGTGGTGCACATAGACTTTCAAAGGACATTTGATAAAGTGCCACATAACAAACTTGAAACCAAAGTTAAAGACCATGGAATAAAGGGGACAGTAGCAGCATGGATACAAAGTTGGCTGAATGACAGGAAACAGAGAATAGTGATAAATGGTTGTTTCTCAGACAGGAGGAAGGTGAATAGTGGGGGTTGGTGTTAGGACCACTGAATTTCTTAATCTATATTAATAACTTACTTAAGTTTAAAAGTTGTGGATTGACACAAAACTTGGAAGTATTGTGAACTGTGAGGTGGATAGTGAAGAGGACATAGACTGGTGGAATGGGCAGGCACATGGCAGATGAAATTTAATGCAGAGAAGTGTGAAATGATTCATTTTGGTAGGAAGAACAAGGAGTGGCAATATAAAAGAAAGGATACTATTCTAAAGATGGTGCAGGAACAATGAGGGTTATGGGTGTATGTCCACAGGTTGAGAGAGCGGTTATTAAGGCATACAGGATCCTGATCTTTATAAATAGGTGCACAGAGCACGAAAGCAAGGAGGTTATGATGATCCTTTATAAAACACTGTGTGGGGCTCAACTGGAGTATCGTGAGCAGTTCTGGGCATCATCCTTTATGAAGGATGTGAAGGCATTAGAGAGGGTGCAGAAAAGATTCACAAGAATGATTCCAGGAATGCGGGACTTCAATTGGGTGGATAGATTAGAGAAGCTGGGGCAGTTCTCCTTCAAGAAGGGATTAAAAGGAGATCTGATACAGGAGTTCAAAATCATGAGGGGTCTGGACAGACTAAATGAGGAAAAACAGTTCCCTTTTGTGGATGATTTAAGGTGATTGACAAAAGAAGAAACAGTGATACGAGAAGAACTTTTTATGCAGCAAATAGTTAGGATCTGGAATGCACTACCTGAGAGTATGGTGGAGACATATTTAATATAAGGTTTTCAAAAGAAAATTGAATCATTATTTGAGGGAAAAGAATTTGCAGGGCTACAGGGAAAAGATGGGACTAGATAAAGATGTTGAAGAAGGTGATAGATCGGCAATAAGGAGGAAGTGTAGCAACCTCAAGCCACAGAAATGCAAATAGCTAGAGAATCCAATGCTTTTCAAAATAATCAAACAAGCACCACCAATTATTATGGCTGTGTTTCTCACAGCTACTTTAGAAGGTGGAATTTATGTTAATACTCAGTGATTAATAGAGCTTCTTGGCATATATGGTTCAGTGTGACATCACATGGGGCATGTCAAACCACCTACTGTCAAAATATTTAGTCAAATTAATCTCAAGTGTACATGCACTAAACCTTTCTGAAAAAAAATGCCTAACTTTGATAGCACTTCATTTAATTCAAAACCAGCATCAGAGATCTATCGCTGCATACTGATCTGTATACTATTACGATGCGTCAAGTGGACCTAAATATTACTCTGATGTAGTAGGTTAACAGGATCAGGTAGGTTTCATGTGTATTGAAAAGTCTAGTCCAGGGTCGGCAACTTGTGGCTCATTAGGGATTCGTGTGCAACTCCTGACCTTGATCAATCAAACCCATTTTTTTTCATTATCAATTTTCGGAAAACACCTGTGTTTCTAAGTTAAATCAAATATCAGATATCTAAAATTTGCCTCAGCAATGGATATTTTAACAGATAGCAGCTAGAACTTGTGAAATATTTAATCACAAAAGTATGAAATTCTTTCAAAGGTTGCTTGGGTTACACGTCATAACAAATTACAGCTGCACTGTGTTGCCACGCAAAATGGTGCCATGCACCATCGCGATAATGGCTAATGTATTGCCCGCTAGCCAATCATGCAAATCACTCACAGATGGGGACATGTACATCAACAAAGGAACTAACTGTGGCCCTCTGAGGCGATTTTGTGAGGAAGTTTGCAGTATTCATCAGTAGTACTGGTTGTGAGACACACTGCTGTAACCATCGGTGTTGCTTGCTGTGTCATTTAAGTACAAATGATGTCCAAAATCCAGCCGTTCGCAAACCCGAATTGTCTGAAAACCAGACATTTTTCTCTCGGGAGATCTGGATGCCTCTCCCTGAATAGGGTAAACCAGGGAATGAAGAGGCCATTTTCGGCCTGATCCAAAGGACAGAATTTGCAAGAGTTTTGCACACATAGGACCCGAGTCCATTGCGATGCTTTAAAATCTGCGTCCGCCAGCCTTCCCTGTTCTCCGGCCACAAAGTTGCCTGTTCCCTCAGTGGGAGATAGTCAGGGATTCTCTCTGCATATTCTATTGCAACATTTCTGGCTGCTTTCAGGGGAGAGAATCAGAAATCAGTCATTTATCTCAGTCCCCGTGAAGCCTGTGTGAAGGAGTTAGTTAGTTAATCCAAAACCCCAGAAAATCCAAAATTTGGCACGGTCTCGATCCTGAGGGTGCCGGATTTTGGACATCATACCTGTAGTACTATTAAGGTTGACAGACACTTCTTTTTTACTTATTAGCATTTGAATTTAATTTGAAAAAATTGGCATCATTAAAGGAGCTGAAATGGCCCCAAAAGATATAAATCGAATATGAAAATTGAGAATTTCAAAACGAACAGATTTATTTATTCGCTGTGTCTCCTACCAACAGGAACATGGCCACCTGCGCAATGCTCCACGCAGATGTCACTCTACTGCGCCCAGCCTGCCAATTATTCTATAAAAGTGTGCCCAAAACATTGGCTTTGTAGGCAGGAAATGTATGCAGGTCTTAAGATTTTTAATATTTTATAACTACAGATGAATGGCAGAAAAATGATTGAAAAATCATATTTCCACTAACAACGTTCAACCAGCAAAATTCCCAAAAAAAGGCAAGAAAAATATTGCTGATGCTGCAACTCGGAAACAGAAAACTCTGGAGGCTGCCTGAGTGTCTCCAAGATTTTCTGTTCATAGGTTTGCTGCTTTAAATTTTCAACTTTATTTCTGCATTAAAATGGTGCAAAAGAATTTCAGTCTAGCAGTGTCAAGTATATGAAATCCTGTTCTGCTGCCAGTCTGATACAATGGGCCAGTCTTAAAGATGGCCACCCCAATTAATCACAGCTGCATGAGTCTGTATGACAGTAAATATAGCAGAGGAACACTAGAGCTATGCATGAATGGCATTGGCAGAAAACGCAGCCTAGTTTATTCATATTCACCTGAATTTGCAACTCATTTGCAATGAGAAATTCGACAACAAAAAGATCAAATCTTGACAGGCATTTTACTAAAAAACACTACCTTAGCCGAAAAGTATCTGTCTTGTGTTTCATTATTATTGGCACTTGAGTAACAGCATTGTGGCTCTTGAAATGAATTTGAAAAATGGTTCTTGTTATTAAGGTTGCCGAGCCCTGGTCTAGTCCTTCTCATTACATTTAGCACTTGGAGAAGAGTTTACTGTCCAGCAAACTTAACATTTTTATAGACTCTACAAAGACAAGAAGGACAACTATTATATTCATCATGATATCTACTGTATTCTGTACACTGTATAATCCTGAGTAATCTGCATTCTAGATTACTGAATTTTTCACACAAAGGAAATAAAGGTCAGAAAATGAGAACAATGTATTCTTTGGAGAATAACTTTCAATCTTAACATCAATATTGGATAAAAGGTTGCATCCACTGAGAGATTTACATGGAAATGATCATGTCAACTCCAGAAGGTATGTACATCGAGGAACAAACTTTGAGGAAAAAGAAAAGTAGTTTCTAACCAAATTGGGATTTAACCGTAACACAGTACAGGCTAGCAAAGTAGTGGATTTAAGTAGATCCTGAAAGTAACTTTCCTTTGAATGTTTCCATTTTAGGTATTAAGGGCAGGAAACGAAAGAGTGCTCTGTGAAATTTAGCCTATCGCCATGCAAATGTATCAACCGAGTGCTTTCTCGCTCTGTATTTATACTGCATCAATATTAATGTCAGCAATTATATATTCTCCCAATAGTTGAGAGTTTGAATAATCAGCTGGATTCAAAAATACCACAGTAAGTTTTGTTGGACAGTAGCCTGGTTCCTCCTCTGAAGTTTCAAGACCAATTGGAATTGTTCATGTTATCTAGGACATGGCACTCAACTACAGCTGAATTTTAAAATCTAATCACAATACATAGAGTTTAAGGGAGGACCACTGTAGAAGAGTGCTTCTTTTTGTCACACCATTGTGAAACTTGTCGTTAGTTATTCAATTGTAATTTTGGGGCTTTCCAAAACCATTCTGACACATTTTCAGTCAAACCTCAGATTAGCATGCTGTCATTTTTGGAAATATTCGTATTTGAGAAAATATAGAATGCAAGACCTTTCACAGCTACAGATGTCCGATATGGTGAATACTTTTGAGTTTGATTCTGGATCGATGACTGAACTGTAGCTTAATGCCAAAGTATTCCCCAGCACCAAAAACCTTCAGATTTATTTGGAGTGACAATAAGGGCGGATAACAGTCAGCAGGGGGGAAAAAAATTCTCTCTCTGTACTCAGAGATTAGGGAAATTAATGGTCAAGACAGTAGAACAACAACCTGTGAACACAGCTCTATATCGATCTAATGAACGTATATTAAAGTGCACATACTATTCATATTAATTACCATTCTATAGAACAACCAGCCTATTGTGAATTTGCAGAACAATGTCAAAGTAAGCTGTTTATACAAACATTTTAAGAAGAAATTGAAATAGCTAAAATAATGATTTCAAACTTTTTGCATACTTTGGTTGATTTGAGGGTGTATAGCAAAGGATATATGACTGCAAAAGAGTAAACACCATTGATGGCCAAGAGAAACGGCACCCCAGGTTATGTAGTATGCATCAGCTGCTTTCTGGAGCTTGAAGAGTGAACAACTCTGATGTTCAAGAAAAGGCATGGAATGAAATCAGCTTTGTGTTGGGCTGGAACACATCTGATGTGGCTGCAGGTCATTGAGAGATGTTGGCAGGACTTTGGACTCAGCACCAGCTGCAGCATTTGAAGGAGTGAAAGAAGGGAAGTGAGGTTGACCGAGGGAAGATTTGTGGATTTGTAAAGTGGACTGAATGAATAGGAGCTTCCTAACGTTACGTGAATATGAATACAATGTAATGGAAGACCTTTTATTAGGTGTGGGAATGAAGGCCCAGTCACATTTTTTTTTAAACCGATGAACTCAATTCATCTTTGGAAAATTCATATATATTTCCACTAATATTAAGCATTAAGAGTACTTGCTGCATGAAGTAAATTTCCAGGCACATTTGTCCCATAATTTTTATTTCCTCTTTTTCCTTTCATCTGGTTTCCCTATCACTTGTGTCTGTAAATTCTGGGATGTAAACTACTGCCAGGCCTGCACTGGCCATCATCAATATCCGGGCTCCAGGACATGCCCAAGTAACCAAAGGTTAGATTCCCCCTCCCTCTGAGAAGACACCTGGGCCAGAATTTTCCCTTTGACGGGCGGGTGGGCAGCTGATTGCCGCCGCCAAAACGGGCCTCGCCGCTATTTTCCGCGGGCGGGCAAGGCTCGCCCAGCGGGTTAGCGACTCTGGTGGAGAACGTGAAAATAGTTGCGGGGGCGGGGCTCTTCAGGCCGCCAGTTCCAATGGGGAACCGGCAGCCTGCATAAAGAGTGGCCAGGCAGCCTGCTTGAGGCAGTGCACCATGGCCACTTGGGGAGAGAGGGAGGCAGCTGTGGTTCCACAGCAGCATGAGCAGGAGGAGGGGGACAGGCTGCAGGAGAGGCCAGCGGGGGGCGGGGGGGCATTGTGCCCCTCGATTCTCCGATGCATGCCTTGCTGTCCTCCTCCAAGGGGTTTCCAGCCGTCGGGATGTGTTGTATCTGGATGATGGGAGGAGGAGGAGGGCCCCCTATGTCACCAGCCAGGCGTGGGAGGAGGTTGGTGACGCTGTCAGCACCCATGATGATGTGCGGCGCACAGGCACCCAGTGCTGCAAGAGATTCAATGATTTGCTGCGCTCTGGAAGGGTGAGTACCATGTTGGCCTTGGCCATTTGACCCAGAAGCTGGCCTTAGCCTTTGAGCCCGCCCGCGCCCCCTCATCTTGCTGTCGTTACTGCATTGGGCATTTGGCGCACGTTGGGTGGGCAAACGGGTACTGACCATGCTGACATAAGCCTCAGTGGTTGAGGAGAAGATGGGTTCTCCCACAGCATATGTTGGTGTTTATCACATTTGAGTAGTCTGGGGACAACCTGCAGGGGAGGCAGCTAGACACATACTCAGAACTCCAACACATGTCATATTGATGGTGATGGGGCGGTGCAAGGGGTGCCTCAAAGTGTTGTGGCCAAGTGCCAACTGCTAGCATCGGCGCCGCACCTAGTTGTGCCTCTTTGCCATGGGCGCTAAGAGCCGTGTGATATTCAAAGTGATGGACGCCGAATCTTTCCAAGGTGGCCGTTGGGGGAGGGGGTTGGGACCAGCTGTACTATCTTCTGGGGACTGGTCACCAGTATTGTGGACAGGAGCCGCTGGAGGCCTCAGATGGGCCACTGTGGTTGGGGTGTGGCGTGCGCGTGCAGAGTACATGAGCGATCAGCCCCAATAAATCCTCTTCTCTGTTCTGCAGGCACAAAGTCAACACAATCAGCAGGAGCACCAGATGACTGGAATTGGGCAATCCCTGCTCCAGCACCTCACAACATTTGAAGAGCAGGCCATGGAGCTGGGGAGGAGGCAGGAGGCCAGGGCGGCGAGGCTGGGGTCCAGCGGCCAGGTATTTGAGGTCCACAGAGTGAATGGGAATTCACTCTGTTTGCCCACCATCCAAACAACTGATGGTTGCTGCAATTGTTAATGCTGTAACACTGCTCATTCACAGACTGAGACATTCTGAAGTGTGGGTCATACACAAAGGTCCCTCATCCCCTTGAGGATTCGTGTCTCCACCACCTTCCAAAGTCACCTTCTCCCGTTTGTGACCACTATCACCATGGCCTAACATGCCATGGCATCGCTGCTGCACAGCCAAAGACTTATTGCATCTTAGGAGTTTGGGACCTCCAACACCCTTTCAGCCAGTGCGCCCCACATTACTCTGTCCAAAAGGTCCTCAGCACCTCAGCTGTGAACCTCATGGCACTCAACTTAAATAAATGCCACCACGTTACTCATCCCTGCGCCAAGGGGAAATGTTGCCTTCTGCCCACCCGGTCTATGTCCCTCCTAACGGTGTGAAGGTCAATAATGTGACCTCTCAATCTCCTGTGATCCACAGCAAATGTTGCAAGTGTTTGCGATGTTTCCTCAGCAGCGCAACTATCCAGGCCAGCATGCATCCAGGTCAGGTACCTCTGCACCCTCCCCACTCCAATGGTACATAACATGCCATGTGACATTCCTGAGGCCATCTGACCAGCCTGTCTGTATGCACGTCTAATAGTTGGGCTTCCTCTTGACTCTTTTCCACCCCACCAATATTTGTCTCCTTAGGGTCTTGAAGGGTGAGCGACTTATGAGGCTTGGGGAGAAAGGGATGAAGGTTTAACTGACTGTACGCTAACTGATGCACTGTCCTTGTTAACAAAAACAAAATTACTTGGAAAAACTCAGCAGGTCTGGCAGCATCGGCGGAGAAGAAAAGAGTTGACGTTTCGAGTCCTCACGACCCTTCAACAGAACTGAGTATAGTTAGGAGAGGGGTGAAATATAAGCTGGTTTAAGGTGGGGGGGTGGGGAGAGAGAAGTTGAGGTGGGGGGGGGTGGTTGTAGGGCCAAGCAAGCAGTGATAGGAGCAGATAATCAAAAGATGTCACAGACAAAAGGATCAAGGAGGTGTAAAAGGTGGTGATATTATCTAAGAAAATGTGCTAATTAAGAATGGATGGCAGGACACTCAAGGTACAGCTCTAGTGGGGGTGGGGTGGAAAGACTGACAAGGTATTAGTTGTAGATTTAAAAATAATGGAAATAGGTGGGAAAAGAAAAATCTATATAAATTATTGAAAAAACAAAAGAGAGGGGGAAGAAACGGGGTGGGGATGGGGGGAGGGAGTTTAAGATCTAAAGTTGTTGAATTCAATATTCAGCCCGGAAGGCTGTAAAGTGCCTAGTCGGAAGATGAGGTGCTGTTCCTCCAGTTTGCGTTGGGCTTCACTGGAACAATGCAGCAAGCCAAGGACAGACATGTGGGCAAGAGAGCAGGGTGGTGTGTTAAAATGGCAAACGACAGGGAGGTTTGGGTCTTTCTTGCGGACAGACCGCAGGTGTTCTGCAAAGCGGTCGCCCAGCTTGCGTTTGGTCTCTCCAATGTAGAGGAGACCGCATTGGGAGCAACGAATGCAGTAGATTAAGTTAGGGGAAATGCAAGTGAAATGCTGCTTCACTTGAAAGGAGTGTTTGGGCCCTTGGACGGTGAGGAGAGAGGAAGTGAAGGGGCAGGTGTTGCATCTTCTGCATGGGCATGGGGAGGTGCCATAGGTGGGGCTTGAGGAGTAAGGGGTGATGGAGGAGTGGACCAGGGTGTCCCGGAGGGAACGATCCCTACGGAATGCCACCAGGGGGAGCGAAGGGAAGATGTGTTTGGTGGTGGCATCATGCTGGAGTTGGCGGAAATGGCGGAGGATGATCCTCCTTGTTGTTAATTTCAGCATCACCACCACATGGCCACGCCCACAGACACCAGAGCTCCCCCTCCACGCCTGAGGCCCAAGACGTGCAACTTGTGGCACATCATTTCAGCCAGCCAGGCATCAGCACAGACACAAACACCTCGGTGGGGAATTTACCATCGGCTAGTGTCCCGGGTCACAGTGGAGAGAGCACTTCACAATCGCTGGAGGAGATGGTTGGGGCAGAGAGTGCCGATGGCGCCAGTAGCCGGAGGGCTGCAGGGGACGAGACACATGCTGAGTCCGGCACTGATGATGTGCCTCTGGAGTTGTCACCAATGTAGCAGCTGTAGGACAAGCGGCAGGAAGCGCGTTTGCATCTGGCAAGGTTGCATGAGGATATGCTTCAGTTGGTCTCTGCGATAGAGGAGTGCAGGCATAGTGCACGTGAAGGCATGAACCTCAGGGCAGAGCTTCAGGCTTCCTCCAATGAGAGATTGGCGACTCTCATGGAGAGGAGGTTCGATCGGATGGAAAATCTTCTGATTGGGTTACGCTCTGACCTGCAAGCCCTCGCAGCGGTACTGGCCACGGGTGGTCATTCCCAATGTGGAAGATGTTGTGGGCACCAAGCGTCGGCACTCGGTGCCCATACATCTGCGGTGAGCAGGGAGGTCAAATGGGACCTCACGTCGGCGCAGCAGCTGCTTGTCATCGCTGCGAGCTTCTCTCAGAACGCTCCTGATGAGGGCAGCAGCTCCTCCGCCCCTCTGCCAGTCAACGTTGCTTCCATTGAGGCTGTGACAACTGGGGAGGTGCCAGTTCTGGCACTGGCCATTCCGCCCCCAGGCAGGGCCATCACAGGCTCCATGGGCCAGAGGATGCCCGCTAAGGTCATCGACGCCAACAGGACAGCAGAGTCAGCAGGCTGTCTCACGAGCCACTCCGACCGATGGGGCAGCACCTAGACGTAGCACCCAAAAACGAAAGCATAAGGCACGTTAGGCACTCCACGGGTATGTCACTGGTGATTTTGTGTTGGCCTTAGAATAGAGAAAAAAATTCTTATGTTTGCAATGGAGAAGTCACTGTTATATTTTGGACATAATAAAGTCCACTTTTCTGACCATGGCTGAGGGTGTATCCATTGTGCTGCATTTGTATGTTTCACAGACATATCAGTGTTTGTGTGGACATAGATGTTTCTGTACTAAGCCCTTAGTTGCAGCTGATAAGACCATAAGACATAGGAGCAGAAATTAGGCCATTCGGCCCAGCGAGTCTGCTCCGCCATTCAATCATGGCTGATAAGTTTCTCAACCCCATTCTCCCACCTTCTCCCCATAACCTTTGATCCCCTTACCAATCAAGAACCTATCTATCTCGGTCTTAAATACACTCAATGACCTGGCCTCCACAGCCTTCTGTGGCAATGAATTCCATAGATTCACCACTCTCTGGCTAAAGAAGTTTCTCCTCATCTCTGTTCTAAAAGGTCTTCCCTTTACTCTGAGGCTGTGCCCTCGGGTCCTAGTCTCTCCTACTAATGGAAACATCTTCCCCACGTCCACTCTATCCAGGCCTTTCAGTATTCTGTAAGTTTCAATCAGATCCTCCCTCAACCTTCTAAACTCCATCGAGTATAGACACAGGGTCCTCAAAAGTTCCTCATATGTTAAGCCTTTCATTCCTGGGATCGTTCTCGTGAACCTCCTCTGGACCCTTTCCAGGGCCAGAACATCCTTCCTGAGATACGGGGCCCAAAATTGCTCACAATATTCGAAATGTGGTCTGACCAGAGCCTTATAAAGCCTCAGCAGCACATCCCTGCTTTTATATTCTAGTCCTCTCGAAATAAATGCCAACATTGCATTTGCCTTCCTAACTACTGACTCAACCTGCAAGTTAACCTTAAGAGAATCCTGGACTAGGACTCCTAAGTCCCTTTGCACTCCAGATTTCTGAATTCTCTCCCCATTTAGAAAATAGTCTGGTGGAAGATGTAGCACCTAAATGCCACGTGTGGAAGCGCCAGGCAATGCTGTTCCTGCTGATCCATGTGTGTGGAGCTAGCTGAAGGTTTGTTGGATTAAATTGTCCCAGGTGTCCCTGCCTCCTTGGTGTAGTAGCGGGTCGGCGTGCAGCCCCTCATCATCGTCCTGTGCTTCCTCATCCTCTGAGCCACTGCTGGATTCATCATGTGTAGCCTCATCCAGGGCGTCAGGGTCTTCATCGTCAACTGCATTCCCTCTTTCCAGCACAAGATTGTGCAGAGTGCAGCATGCTACCACTATCACAGAGACGCGATCTGGGGGGTACTGGAGTGCGCCCCCTGAGTGGTCCAGGCAACGGAAGCGCATCTTGAGAAGACTGATGGCTCTCTCCACCACAGCCCTTGTGGTGCCGTGGCTCCTATTGTACCGCTGCTCAGCTTCTGTTCTTGGATGGCGAAGAGGCATCATGAGCCACCTTCTGAGGGGATAGCCCATGTCACCCAGCAGCCACCCATCCAGCCGAGCCAGAGCCACTGAAGAGCCCCGGCACCTGGGAGTGTCTGAGGATGTAGGCGTCGTGGGAGCTGTCTGGGTACCTTGCACAAACTTGCAGAATCTGCATCCTGTGATCACACACTATCTGCACGTTCATGGAGTGGAAGCCCTTCCTGTTGACAAAGGCACCGGGCTCACCTGCTGGCGCCTTGATGGCCACATGTGTACAGTCTATTGCACCCTGGACGCGGGGGAAGCCAACAATGGCCGTGAAGCCTCTGGCTTGCTGTGTCTGACTTGCCTGGTCGCAGCGGAAGTGGATGAAGGTCAACACCCGTCTGAACAGAGCGTCTGTAACCTGCTTGACACAAGTGTGGGCAGCTGACTGGGAGACACCGCAAAGATCACCCACCGAGCCCTGGAAGGAGCCAGAGGCATAGAAGTGGAGGGCAACTGTGACCTTCAGAGCCGCTGGCATGGGGTGTCCACCCACACAGTTAGGGGAGATCTCAGAGCCAATCACCTGACAGATATAGTTGACTGTCTCCCTTGACAGTCAGAGCCTCCTTCGGCACTGCACCTCAGAAAATATTGAGGTAGCTGCTTCTCCGCCTGTATACACTGGCAACAGGATAGTGGCGTCTTCTGCGGCCCCTTCAACCTTGGACAACCTCTTGGCCCTGTGCCCCTTGTGCCTGCGCCTGGCCTCCCAAAGCTGGGTCCCCTGGATTGTACACTCCTGGCCTCCTTCTTATTCTATCTCTCCCTTCCTCCTCAGAGGAGTTGCCTCCAGTGGAGATGTCAGAACCCATACCCCAAGGCTAAATGGAGGCCCCCGGAAAGCTGCAGGCCTGAGAAAGATTATTGTCTGCAGACTGGTTTCAAAAAGTTCTTGGAAATTGATGTGAACTGCTAACAATCAAACACGCAACTTTAAAACACTTTCTGCAATCAAAACTTCATGGAAAACATGAACAACCCCTCTGATATCCCGCCAGTGCATGAAGTTCGCATGGGCCCCTCAAAATCCCGGACAATTGGCAATTTAAGGGCCTTAACGAGGCCTTTAATTAATGGCGGGTGAGTGTCCTGCTGCTGTGCGCGCCCACCGACCGAAATATCGCGATGCTGCGCGCTGACGTCGGGACGCTCACACGAAGTCAGCGCGTGACATTTTAAGCGCAGACGTGCAGGCTCCGCCACCCGCATGTCAGCCAGAAATTCTGCCCCTGGTGTCTGTTCAGCACTTCCCAAAGTAACACGACAGACATCCAACGCCTCAACAAGAAACTTTGTCTCTTTCTTTCAGGTGCTAAGGAACGCAAGCTCCAGCAACTCATCGATATCAACACCCATCCAGGACCCTCCACCCCTGCCTGTCCCTCTGTCCCCATCCCGTCTTCCAATCCCAGCCCCGGCCGTGTATGCACCATACCCTCTGACCTTCCACTCTCCGATGCTGAACGTTCAGTGCTCAGCAAAGGACTTAGTTTCATACCCTTACGCCCTCATCTCAATGAATTTCGGGCTCGGCATGATGCTGAACTCTTCTTCCGCCGCCTTCGTCTCCGTGCTCACTTCTTTGGGCAGGAGTCTCTCCCTGTTCAACGGATCCTTTTACTCACCTCCAATATTCTCCCTCCACCTGGACCCCTCCCTCTGGATTCTTACCTTCTCTTGATCTTTTCATTGAGAACTGTTGCCGTGACATTACTCGTCTCAATTTCTCTGCTCCTCTCACCCACTCTAACCTGTCTCTCTCTGAACTTGCTGCACTCCGTTCCCTCAGGTCCAACCCTGACATTGTCATCAAACCTGCTGACAAGGGTGGTGCTGTTGTTGTCTGGCGCACTGACCTCTATCTCGCAGAGGCTGAGTGTCAACTCGCAGACACTTCCTCCAACTCCCCTTGGACCATGACCCCACCACTGAACATCAAGCCATTGTTTCCAGAACTGTTACTGACCTCATCTCCTCTGGAGATCTTCCTTCCACAGCTTCCAACCTGATAGTCTCCCAACCTCGGATGGTCCGCTTCTAGCTCCTACCCAAAATCCACAAACAGGACTGTCCCGGCAGACCGATCGTGTCAGCCTGTTCCTGCCCCACAGAACTCATTTCTTGATATCTTGACTCCATTCTCTCACCCCTTGTCCAGTCCTTTCCCACCGACATCCGTGATTCCTCTGACACCCTACATCATATCAACAATTTCCAGTTCCCTGGCCCCAACCACCTCCTCTTCACCTTGGACATCCAATCCACCGGGATGTCTGATGGCTCTCCGCTTCTTCCTCGAATAGAGGCCCGAACAATCCCCATCCACCGCTACTCTCCTCTGTCTGACTTGTTCTCACACTGAACAATTTCTCCTTAAACTCCTCTCACTTCCTCCAAATAAAAGGTATGGCTGTGGGTACCCGCATGGGTCCCAGTTATGCCTGTCTCTTTATGGGGTATGTGGAACATTCCTTGTTCCAGTCCTACTCTGGCCCCCCTCCCACAACTCTTTCTCCGGTACATCGATGATTACTTCGGTGCTGCTTCATGCTCTCGTCTGGACCTGGAAAAATTTATTAATTTTGCTTCCAATTTCCACCCCTCCATCATTTTCACATGGTCCATCTCTGACACTTCCCTTCCCTTCCTTGACCTCTCTGTCTCAATTTCTAGTGATAGACAGTCCACCAATATCCATTACAAGCCTACCGACTCCCACAGCTACCTCGACTACAGCTCCTCACACCCCGCTTCCTGTAAGGACTCCATCCCATTCTCTCAGTTCCTTCGCCTCCGTCGCATCTCTTCTGATGATGCCACTTTCAAAAACAGTTCCTCTGACATGTCTTCCTTCTTCCTTATCGGAGGTTTTCCACCCATGGTAGTTGACAGGGCCCTCAACCGTGTCCGGCCCATCTCCCGCGCATCCGCCCTCACACCTTCCTCTCCCTCCCAGAAACATGATAGGGTCCCCCTTGTCCTCACTTATCACTCCATCAGCCTCCGCATTCAAAGGATCATCCTCCGCCAACTCCAGCATGATGCCACCACCAAACACGTCTTCTCTTCACCCCTCCGGGGGCATTCCGCAGGGATCGTTCCCTCTGGGACACCCTGGTCCACACCTCCATCACCCCCTACACCTGAACCCCCTCCCACAGCACCTTCCCATGCAACCGCAGAAGGTGCAACACCTGCCACTTTACTTCCCCTCTCCTCACCGTCCAAGGGCCCAAACACTCCTTTCAAGTAAAGCAGCATTTCACTGGCACTTCCCTCAATTTAGTCTACTGCATTCGTTGCTCCCAATGAGGTTTCCTCTACATTGGAGAGACCAAACGCAGACTCGGTGACCGCTTTGCAGAACACCTTCGGTCTGTCCACAAGCATTACCCAGACCTCCCTGTCGCTTGCCATTTCAACACCCCGCCCTGCTCTCATGCCCACATGTCTGTCCTTGGCCTGCTGCATTGTTCCAGTGAAGCTAAACGCAAACTGGAGGAACAGCACCTCATCTTCCGACGAGGCACTTTACAGCCTTCCGGACTGAATATTGAGTTCAACAATTTTAGATCATGAACTCTCTCCTCCATCCCCACCCCCTTTCCAACCCCCCCCACTTTTTTTCCCCAATAATTTATATAGATTTTTCTTTTCCCACCTATTTCCATTATTTTTAAATGTATTTCCATCCATTGTTTTATCTCTGCCTTTTAGCCTATTTCGCCTCCTTCACCCCACCCCAACCCACCCCACCCCACCCCCACTAGGGCTATCTGTACCTTGCTTGTCCTGCTTTTTACCCTTAATTATCACATTCCTTAGATAATATTATCACCTTCACACCTCTTTGTCCTTTTGCCTGTGACATCTTTTGGTTATCTCCACCCATCACTGGCCCTCTATATTTCACCTCTCTTCTATTTTTACTTAGTTCTGTTGAAGAGTCATACGGACTCGAAACGTTAACTGTGTTCCTCTCCGCAGATGCTGCTGGACCTGCTGAGTTTTTCCAGGTATTTTTGTTTTTGTTATAGACGTAAGGAACTGACTGAAGTGGAGGATCAAACATAGATCATGTTGCTTTATGACCCTATGCATTCACTGTGCTACATGAATCCCCTTTGAATAAATTTAGTTGCTGAAAATTTCTTGAAAATATAGGGTCATTAAGATTTACTACAAATGAATACTGCAGTCAGTATGAGATTCATGAAGCAGCTCAAGCTTTATAATGCAATTTCCCTAGCCTGACTGCAGTTTAAAATACAAGGTCTGAACATGAATGAACTGTAAGTAAATTAGAACTAATGACGATATGATAAAATGATGGGCTTGATAGCTGAACAGAAAATGCATCATACTTCTCACATTCCCCAGCTATTTAACAATACTATCCGACAATCTCAATTATTTAAAACACATGATGGAAAAGTGATGAATAAGCAAACAAGAAAAAATTTGGATTTTACTCCAAAATACAAGAGGTAGTCAAATAAAGGCATCTTGTAGCATTAGGAAGATGCATTCAATACATCTGAAAAACTTCTGAGGTCATTAATTTTTACAAGTATTAATTTGCTCAGCTTGCCACTGGCACCCTGTATGAAACAGAATCTCAGATTTTATTAACTGTTATATTCAAAGATTCAAATTCTAACAATTAATTTTTCAAATCCCCATTTTATCATAAGAAACATAAGAAATAAGGAACAGGAGTAGGCCATTCAGTCCCTCAAGCCTGCTCTGCCATTCAATAAGATCATGGCTGATCTGCTTGTGTTTCAAATTCCACATTCCCATCTACCCCCAATAACCTTTGATTCCCTTGTCTAACAAGAATCTGTTACCTCTGCCTTAAAAATATTCAATGACCCCGCCTCCACCACCTTCTGAGGCAGAGAGTTCCAAAGTTGCACAACCCTCAGAGAAAAAACTTCTCCTCATCTGTCCTAAAAGGTCGACTCTTAATTTTAAAACAGAATCCTTTAGTTCTGGATTCACCCACAAGAGGAAACATCCTTTCCACGTCCACCTTGTCAAGACTGTTCAGGATCTTGTATGCTTCAATCAAATCACCCCTCACTCTTCTAAACTCCAGTGGAAACAAGCCCAGTCTGTCCAATCTTTCCTCATAAGACAACCCCCTCATTCCAGGTATCATTCTAGTAAACCTCCTTTGAACCGCCTCCAACACATTTACATCCTTCCTTGAATAAGGAAACCAAACCTGCACACATTATTCAAGATGCAGCCTCACCAATGTCCTGTATAATTGAAGCATAACATCCTTACTTTTATCCCTACCTGCTCCTCACTTGATTCCCTAATTCTCCAAATCTAATCCTTCAAATCTTAAAAAAAAAGTTGAAAGAAGGGCAATGATTCCTCTTACATATAGCCTTCTATTAAAAAAATCTTTCCAATGCCATCATTACAAGCAGCATTGCAATGAACCAATCTGAAGACTTTGTTTGAAAATTCTTAAAAATTCTGATCTGCCGGATTGGTGTGAAATTACTATTAATTATTATTTGCCGAGTCATAGAATCACAGTACAGGAGGCTATTCAGCATGTTGTGCCTGTACCAGTTCTTTTGAGAGAGTTATCCAATTAGTCCCACTCTCCCACTCTATCCCCATAGCCCTGCAAATTTTTCATTTTAAGGATACAGTACACTGAATTATTGAATAATGTAAATTAGGGATACCTAAGGGACTTGCATCAGGTGCCTTTTATTTTCAAAATCATTATATGTACATTCTGAAAGCTAAATATTCCAGGGTTTGCTGCATCTCATTCAGCATTCCTTCATTTTTTCCACCCTTACTTGGGATCGTGCAGAATTCCGGAGGCTTGCCAGCAGGATAAAATTTTAGTTCATTTTCTGTTTGTTGGGTTTCCTCGCTCATTGCAGTCTAATGGTCCTTTTCCATTGAGGGAGGAGGGATTCCCTAACCCTACGATCTGCTTTTGTTGGCAGCTTTCATAGGGCGAGGTGGCTGATGTAGGATCACAGTGCCTGTCAGATTCCAACCAAACTATGGGGGAGATTGATGTCCTGCAAATTGCTAAGAACCCCAGTTCTGTGTGCTACAGCTGCTGATATCTGAAGTGATAGGCGGTGGAAAGTCGCTCATCAACACCTGACATACTGTTGGGGTATGGTATCCAACTCTGGCTGAAGACATTCCCTGAAGTTTAATCTTCTGATATGTTGACCACATGACATCTGATCATGTGACATCAGATCACATGTCACTGACTCACATGACTTCTATAAATGTAATTGGACACCTTTAAAGATACACCTCCCTGTAGTTGAGATTTTTTGTGTGTGGTTTTATGCCAACAGCTGTTATGAGATATTCCAAGAACCAGGAAAACATCTGGCAGCAGCTAAAGAGGGTAAGCGGGAAAAAGGGGGAACAATTTGCTCCATCTCCCATCCCAAGACTCAATGTGTCCATTTTGACCCCCCATCCCCCAAACATGAGCCCCTTGCAATTTCAGTGAGAGTGCCCTGCATCCCCATGATTTCGGGACCCCTAATTATCAATTCTTTCTTTGCAAGCAGTCATGCAGAGAGAGAGGGTGTGTCTGTGTGTGTGCATTGGTGGTTTCTCTGTCATTGTGCATGCTGGGTAAATAAATCTCCATTACACAAAAGATCCCCTGCCTGTATGTTTGGTATTTTATGTTATAAATGGGTTGTGTGCATTGAAGGCTATTTGTAATTCATAAATTGCAACCGCCTGCGGTTTCAAGGGATAGTTATTATCTCTATTATAAGCTATTTGGGGTGATCAATAAGTGTCTGTTTTTTTACAGGTGTCTTTTTTTGTGGGGTGTCCATTTGTACAGGTTTCATTGTATACTCTATTTCTCTTTGAAGTTGTTGGTGAATATACCACTCTTTCAGACAGTGATATATTCACCATTCCAGATTACAACAGATTCTAACTTGTTGCGTAATTTTATTTCTTCATTCCTACCCTGGTTCTTTTGCCAGTTATCTTAAATCTGCATCCCCTTGCTCCTGACCCCGCTGGTTTCTCCCTATTTACTCAATCAGAACCCCTCACAATTTTGAATATCACTATTAAATCTCCTCTTGACATTATGTGCTCTCAGGTGAACAATCCCAGTTTCCCTAGTCTCTGATACCATTCTGTTAAATCTCCTGTGCACCCTCTCCAAGCCTTGGCAGCTTTCCTGAAGTGTGGTGCCCAGAATTGGATACACTACTCCAGCTGAGACTAAACCAGTGATTTGTAAAGTTTTATCATAATTTCTTTGCTTTTGTATTCTATGTCTCTACTTATAAAGCCAAGGGTCCCCCATGCATTTTTGTTTCCAAAGCAGCCTTACTAACTTCTTCTACAGCCTTCAAGGGTTTGTGGATGCAAATTCTCCAGGTTTCTCTCTTCCTACAACCCTTGCAAAATTGTACCATTTAATTTATATTACCTTTCCTCACGCTTCCTGCCAAAATGTATTGCTTCACCTTTTTAAGCATTAAATTTAATCTGCCAAGTGTCTGCCCATTTCACCTGAAGACTGCTAATGTCCTCAAGCTTATTACATTTCAAAGTTTTGTGTCATCTGAAAACTTAGAAATTATGCCTCATATGCCTAAGTCCAGGTTATGTGCATCAAAAAGAGCTGTGTCCCTAATACCGATCACTGGGCAACACCACTCTACTTCCCCCAATCTGAAAAACAACTTTTCATCATTACTCCTGTTAGCTGTCTCTTGGTCAATTTTGTATCCATGTTGTTACGGTTAATCACTGGCATTTCCTTTCCTGAGAATATTGATTCTTGCTGACATATAGATTCATAGGTAAGAGGAATACATCAGTACATTATCCAAGTAGCCAGCCTTCATACCAGGACCTAGGCAGTCAGTGTTGACATGTTGTTTGACTATGGAGGGCAGTGCAGCTGAACCAACTGTGTCCTCACTGAACATCCAGACACAAGCACATTTCAGAGGAGCCCCTGGATACAGATCACGGCAGGATCTCTGGATAATTTTATTCCCTCCCTAGCCTGTGGACAGCAAGGCTTATTGTGCAACCCTATATTCTCCAAAACCCAAAGCATTTCATCCCAGCACATGTACACTGTACACCAATTCTGGTTTCTTTAAAACGCAAGTATTTTAAATGGGACTAACTTCCAAAAAAAACCATATTTTTTAAAGTTCTAACCTTTCCCCTCCCCCGGAAGCCCAGATGATTAAATACATAAGCTTTAGATTAAGCTCACTGAGATGACCAGGTTGTAATGAATAACTTCTTTCAAGCTTAAGTGATTTTTTTGCTTTAAATCTTAACTTCAACATGAATATATCAGCGAACAACAATCCAGCTACCTAACACCTCACAGGTATTGCTCTGCCGAGTTACTGTAGATTTCCTTTTCATTATTAATATGAACAATGACAAATATTTAACTGTAGTACAGGAGAAAGTAGGTGGCAATGCTCACCAGAAAGTCTTTTGTGAGACTTATTACTGCTTTTAGTGCCATTTTGGTGTTTCTTGTCTATCGCAGGAGATACTATTGCTTTCCCATTCAGAATCTTCTCAGGTGAAGGTGGCACAGGCTTTGATGTTGTTGATGTCAAAGCAGATTTAACCAAAGCTGCAGAAGATGTGGAAGATGAAGAGGCAGAGGAGGTGGTAGAGGTGGTAGTGGTGGTGGAACTCATTTTAACATTGGCACCATCTGCTTTCACCAGGTTAGGGATCTTCTCAAGGCTGACTACTGGGACAGGAACGCTGCAAGAAAAAGTCCCATTAATTAGAATTGGTTCATGCTACAGTCTCGTGTTAACCATTTCACCAGCACAAACAGAAAGTTAAATTTAGAGTTGAGCAATCTACTCCAGACACTATTTGCCCAATATTTCTGATACTATGGCTGCATTCATTTTTAAACTAAATGATACATTTTTGCACCTTGATATTTTGTGGATGAAATGGATGCATCAAGAGTTTTAGCAAAACGAAGAGTAGGGAATGAAATCATCTCCAATTTAGTAATAAGCAATAAAATAAATCAGAGACAATCTCAGAAGTACCCATGCTTTTGTAGTTCCAACTCCTTCCACACAAGGCTGAAATAGTGAAAGGGCTAAAAGGACAGTATATGTTTTTTGGTGCTGTTAAGTTTCACCCCAAAAACTTAATTGAAACAACAATTAACAAACTATTAATTATTTTTACGCATAGCCGAGTTGAGTTAAATATTTCAAGACATTTTAAGAATAGCAGCATATCAAAGTGATCAAGATTGATAGAATATTCAAATTGCACTGTTATAAATAAATTATGTCCATCCTCCCCAATAGCTCAACTGGTCAGTTCACGTTGTATTATGATACTGAGCAGTATTGGTGAGGCAATCTTTGTTGAAAGAACCAAACCCTGCCAAGGTGCAGTGGACCCTCAACATTCCTGGGCTGGTGCACAGAAGTGGTGACAAAAATGACTAGTTAGGGTTTCCATTGCCGATTTTAGTAATTCCTGTTACAGCTATACATTACTGAATCCAGCTCAGCTGTAATGGTTTCCATGGCGCAACCTCCTCTTCACACTCTTTGTCCAGTCTTATTCCAGAGGAATGATCAGTGGAGTGAGCTACAAGAGCACTGTCTCCACCATCAAAACAAAGAGGAGTAAAGGAGATGGACATGAAATAAACAGATCTTGTGGCAAAAGTCAGTTTTCTAAAAATAATGCCTTTCAACTTTCAGAATTACCAATCAGCATCTTAGCAAGGCAGTAAAATGAGTTAACACAGAACTGGAGGCACGCAGTCAGATTGTGTTGCAAGCTGAATTAATTATGTGAAATTCCTACAATGGCTGGTCACTGAAAATTCAGCATTCTAAAGGATAGCAGACACCACTGAACTTCTTAACAATTGCAGTGAAGAGGCTGACACTTTTCTCCCTTAAATTAGCTTAAAACAAACATAAGCATGCAATAAACATATTACATTATCTGGTAGTCAGGGCACTGAAAAAGCTTGCCCCAATGTTTAAATGGAAATGTTGGAACCTGCAATATTCAGTGTGTACTGAGGTTGGGAGGGGAGCAGAATAAAATCTGACTGCTGGCTCTAAGTTAAACAATATGATAATGAGTCTGGTGTGATTGAACTTACTGATGTCAACTTAAAGTCTGCCCTAGACTACAGCTAACATCGAAACAACTATTTGTGCACAGATACACAAAACGCAGTTGCCGTGACTTTTCCAAATACAGACCTTCTCTGACATTAGAGAAAGGTCCATAAAGGCCATCAACATCAAAACTGGACAATGGATCTGTAGAGAAGGGCCCACCTGCAGCCTGAGAAAAGGGTGCCCAATGGCAACCAGCATCATTTACCTTTGCCTCAGCACTGTAGGAATCCATTTTGTGAGGAGCAGCTCCAAATGCACCATTGATGTTATTGGCAAAGCTTTAGCAAAAGACAGTGCCACAATATAATTGCCACAAAACAGCGAGTTTTAGACCAGCAGGGCTCTGGGGACAAAGCTGCTTGTTACTAGACTGGGGAATGATGGTTATGTAGGTGGAACTAAGAGGAGACGACCAGATCGAAATATGTCCCTAGGTCATATCTACATTCCATCAAAACCAGACCTAATCAAAGATTCAAGAAAAACTGTTAGATCAAAATAAACAGACAAATAGAATAAAAGAGAAAAAATAAAATTTTGATGAAATATTCATTTAAATATCTATCATTTTGCAGATTCGGAATGTGAAAAGAAAGACTTGCATTTATATGGCACATTTCACAAGCACTGCATGTCTTAAAGTGTTTAACAGTCAATGAAGTACTTTTGAAGTATAGTCACTGTTGTAATGTAGAAATGTGGCTGCCAATCTGTGCATAGCAAATTCTTACAAAAAGCAATATGTTAATAAAATAATCTGGTTTTTGTGATGATGCTTAAGGGATAAACATTGGCCAGGACACTGGGGTTAACTCCACTGCTCTTCTTCAAAATAGTGACATGGGATCTTTTACATCCACCTGAGCAGGCAGATGGGACCTCGTTTAACATCTCAGCCATACTGGACTGTCAGCCTTGATATTTGTGTTCAAGCGCTGTAGGAATGGAACCCAGAACCCTGTGTTGAACCCAGAGCCCTGTGACTCAAAGGCAAGAGTGCGACCAACTGAGTCATGGCTGGCAGAATACGAGGTGAAGTATTTGTCACTCCAGCAAATTAAAATGCACTGAAGAAACCTTGGAACTCCCTATCTATGAACATTGCAAGAACTTCACCACACCAAATGCACCAGTTCAAGGCCAACGAGGGATAGACAATAAATGCCAACCTTGCCAGTGATATCCATATTGCCAGAATTAATTTAAAAAAACACTTTCACTGCTGGCTGTTCTCTTAATGAGCTCATCTGTATTGGTGTGGCCCCAGGTCAAACGCACTAGTTTCTTATCTTCGACTTCACTAGGACCATTTGATGCTATTACTCTCACCCCACTCGGATGTAGATCCCTGTTTGATATATCCCTAACCACCCTGGTTGAGCCCCTGAAATCTTCACCACGCTAGTTTCTCTCCTGTACTACTCCCATCTGTGACCATCAATAATAGTAACACAGGTTAATAAGGCCATAAAAAGAAGCAAACAAAGCACTGGGCTTGAATTCCAGAGCGAGATAATTGAAGAGCAGAGAGATTATATTAACTTGTGCAGAATCTTGGTTAGACCACACTTGGAGTGCTGTGAACGGTTCTGGTCTCCATATTATAAAAAAGATATAGAGGCACTGGTGAATGTGAAAATTAGATGTACTTAAATGATACTAGAACTAAAGAGGTCATACCTATCAGGGAACATTGAACCAGCTGGGGCTCCTTTCACTAGGAAAGAGAAAATTGAGGGATGCCCCAATGAAGATCTTTAAGATTATGAAATGATTTCATAGGGCAGACATAGACATATTTCCACTCGTGCGGAGACCAGAATTAGGACCCATAAATATAAAATAGTCACTAATAAATCCAGTAGGTAATTCAAGAGAAACTTCTTTATCCAGTGAGTGGTTAGAATGCAGAACTCACTACCACAAGGAATAATTCAGGTGATAAGCAGAGATGCATTTAAAGGGGCTTGAAAAACACATGAGGAGAAAGAAATTGAGGGGTAGGTTGATGGGGCTAGATGAAGGAGGACTGGGGGAGGTTAGTGTGAATCATACAACAGCATGGACCTGTTAAGGCCTAATGACATGTTTCTGTGCTGTTAATATGTTATTCTATGTAGTTGACGCCCAATATCCAATTCCCATGCTGCTCCTGTTCTCTCATTCCCCTCCTCCCATTTCATTTCTCCTGCTTTGTCTACCCCTCCCTTCTGCTCTTCTTCCCCCTCTTTCCTCCCTTGGTTCAAATGTGCACTTTTGCTTTTCCTACTTGACCTTTAAAAAGAAAAATCCTATGTCAACTAGCCCTCGTCACTACGAATCCAAAATGACTATCATCCACAATTTCTATTTCAGTAACTCACACCTCTAATGTCCAAAATAAGGGTGAACAAAATAAAATTGAATTGAAGAAATTATATATTTCACAATAACACAATTTACTTGTTTTTGAAAGCCTCTGCCTCTCCCAAAACCTAGAGGAGAGCATGAGGTGATTGCAAGTGTGCCTTATTTTAGTTTAATCTTTATCAGATAAATACCACACTAAGTTATCTCAGTTTTGTCTAAACAGTCTTTAGGTATTGCTTGATTATACCACCATATTCTTACCGCAATGGGTTCAGGGAAATTCAGCCTTTTACACTGGTGTGATTGTACAGGCAAAGACAGAGATCCAGTTGTTTGTTTGTTGTCTATTAGTGTAATAAATCTTGGAAAATTATTCATAAAAAGTAGTTGCTAGTGGCTTACAACTAAGAAGAAAATTAACAAATATCAGATGAGGCTAAAGACCTAGATAAATTTCCCACTAATAGTAATATGGGGGAGAATTTTTCCCATGGCGGGCGGGCTAGGCAGGAGCGGAGCCGATTGGCGCCTGCGATCAGCTGTGCACCACCATTTTATGGAGCTGGGGAGATTGAATGGTTGTGAAAACTTTTTAATAAATAAAGTGCAAATTAATTTAAGCATGTCCCCTCATGTGACAGTGTCACATGAGCTGGGCCATGTTTGTGAAGTAAAATTTATTTATTTTATGAAACCTTCAGGAAACTTCATCCCGTCCGTGGATGAGGTTTCCTGAAAAACACGAAGGCCATTTTGGCTCTTTGCCTGCCCGCCAACCTGAAGGTTATTGGGCAGCATTGTCAACAAGTTAAATTACTTTTTTAATGGCCTTAATAGGCCCCTGACAGTTTGGCAGGCGCGCAGCTGCCTCTGGTGCGCGCCCGCTGAACGAAATGATGCACGCCCAAAGTCATCACGCGTCGGCATGTCGGGCCCACCCCCGCACGCCAACCAGAAGATTCAGCCCATGTAAAATAGATTTTCATCAAAAGGAACTAATACAGTCTTAACTTCGTCAAAAAGAACTGAATAAGTATCTGGGGTACAGAGAGATAGAGACGGAAAGAGGGGTAACTAAATACATCATGGAACACAACAGTTCTTGTGCTGCTAGAACAAAGGACATGTAATTGGTGGAAAGTGATCAGTCAGGGTTGAAGCGTGAAGATGTGGGAATCGATGGATTGATTTTCTGGAGTCATGAGATAAGTTATGCAAAAAATTCCTACAGGAGATTAAGTAAGGTACAGTTATAATATATGGGAGTAAACTTTTTCAGGCAAATAGCGTTTATCCCTTTGATGTCATTTTAGATTTGTAACTACTTTTACTGACTGTGTGTCCAAAAAAAATCTAATAAGTGTGGACTTTCATCCCTAATGGATAACAAGATGTCCACCACTACCACTACTTTGTTCACATTGTAAGATTACGCTTTACTTCGAAACCGTAGCACATATGCTGACAAAAGTATCGGTTGAAAGGTTTTCAATCAAGTTTGTTGTCCTAGTTTAGATGATACAGGCAAGGGAATATGGTACACTAAAGTTTATGAAATTATACAAATTACAGCACAAGGAGGGCCATTGGCCCGTCATACCTGTGCTGGTGCTAGCTCTTCAACCAGAGCTATATCCCTGCTCTTTGCCCATATCCTTTACAGAATGGGGTTAGGATTAGAAACAGGAAACAGCAAAACTTGAGTCACAGCCTCTGGAGAATAAAACAAATGCAAACAAGGCAGGAAAATGACAACTTGAACATAAACAGATCACTAGTTCAGCCCCTATTTACCTATTATACACTAAATTTTACATGCAGGACATGCTTCACAGAAAACTCGTTTAAGTACCTGCAGTACCTGTTCTCCTGTAGGTGATGCTGTGATAGGAATTTTCAATGTTAAATATGGCACATTGTGTGCCACACAAAAGTTCCTATTTCGTAATTAGCTACTGTTTTCAGTAACTGAAGGTGAAGCTATTAGGGGAAATGCAAGGAGAGGGATGGAGGAGGAGAAAAGAGTAAAACATGTGACTGGAAGAGTGAATGGGAAGGGATGGACACTTTTTCCCCCAATCCTCACCCCAAATGCCATTAATGGTTTCTTTCCTTGCTAGATCACCCACCATCTTACACCTGAAAGAAAAGAAGACAAGACAGAAAGATCATCAAAAGGACATATTTAGGAAAGAGAAGCAGCAAAGAGAGAAGAGAGACATAGGAGCAGAAGAGGAAAAACTAAGAAAATCAGCAACACGAGACTTCAGAGACAGAGATTCTCTGACAACCATATGATCTTCACCACCTGGCTGGTAAAATAGTAGAGCAGCGCACCATCCTTTATCGAACCTGCCTAACTCACTTCATTGATTTAATAAGGACAGGAAGGCAGTAGCCCCCTGGGGGCGGGGGCATTCACCCTGCAAGATTACTGCCTAGATGATGACTGCCAAAATCTGTCCTCCTCTGTGCAGCAGTACAGAAGATTGATGAGATAACATTAAAAATGCTACGTCTTTTCTTGCACATAACGCATTTCAGAAATCAAAACTTTGTTTCGGAGGAATAACAATCTAGAAGCCTAGGTTTCACCTCGTTTGTCTTTTGCTTTGACAGGTTCGCCACCTGGAAGTCAGTCTGATTGACAAGCTTGGCTTCCAGCCAGGTGGGGAAGACTCTGGAGCAGGTAGGTCCAATTAACAATCGAGGGAGAAAGAGCGGGTCCAATCCCCAACCTGGGGTCTTTGTATAAGAGAGGGTGAGGTTTCTTATCGGTCTGGGAGGAAGCACTCCTGCTGTTCCTAACTCTTAAACTGTGCTGTAGAGAGGCATTCCTTCTTCCTGAAGCTGTCTTTGCCTCCTTTTAGCTACTGGGTTTACCAAGGTCTAGGAAACCAGCCCTGCTACTGATGAACCTTCAAAGCAGGTTAAATCAGAGGCTGCAAGCCTCATTAAAATACTTCAATTTCCAACCCGCCTCCTTGAGGTGTGTCAGCTGCCCACCCCTTGTCCTAACTGCATTAAACTTGGGAGTGGGCTGGTTGGAGGCAAGTCGGGGTTGGGTTTGAGAATTTGAATATCTAACCTGACTGCAATCCACTGTATTTCTGTTATTAAAGTTCAGCACACTGTTTTTGAAATAAATGATTATTTTTATTCAATACTATATTTGTACTCTAACCAAGAAGGAAGCACAGAATGATCCTTCAAACACTATGTTAATGCTTAAAGATCGGCTTAGTGTTGCAAATATCTACTGCATACGTTTTAGAATATAACTTTTAGTTTTGGGAATTAAAGTTTTAACTAGAAAAATGGAGGCACTTGACTGAGAAACTGATAAACAACCCAGAAGTAAATGCAATTCTAACAAGGTTGAAGGTAATTACAGTTAAAAGCTAACTTGAGTTTATCTTGCAAGGTCAGAGTTGATGGTGAAAAATTCGAACAATGAATGACCCACCTTGAAGCATGTAATGGACCAAGGGAGTCTGGAGAGAGGGCAATTACATCCATTAGAAATATATATTATTCCTTTGGGTTGCAGAATCAAAGAGCTGTGTTGAAGATAAAATAATTTGTTTGCATTTTTGTTTGAACCATCCCAAAGCATGCCACGTTGCCAGAGATAACGATTCAGGGTGCAACCTTGGTCAGAAGGTTCTTTTGTTTAATTTATTTGTGTGTGTTTGGTGATAGGAGCAATTAGTTCAGTTGGGGGAAAAGACAGAGGCAGTTGCAGATGTGGCCTTGTGTAGGCTACAGCTCAGAGTGGGGAAAGCCAAAGAAAATGCATGCACCTAGGCCTGCACTTCAAGCAGTGAAGATACTAACTTTATTTTTCCTTGCAAGGAATATGGGTGGGGGTTCTATCTCAGTTTGGATTTTAAGAGGGGAAAAGCAGCTGGAGATTTGCCTAGTTTGAAACTAAAGGAAGAAATCTACAGTGGACCTCGCAGAGTTTTATGACAGAAAGCAGGCTTGAATAGTTAGCTTGGAAGGAGCTGTACAGAAGCCGTGGAAGCAGACTGGGAAAAGCAGTCTGTCCAAAGCCAGGATAGGGAGCTAGAGAGTCCACAGTCGCGAGGTTTGTAAAGGAAATTGGAGGGTCACTTAGCCAAAAGCTAATGGAAGGATCTGCATAAATCTGGGAAAAAGCTGGAATACTGAGGAGAATGAAAGTAATTCCGGAAGACTGTGGCATACCTTTGGGTTGCTATCTAGAAATGTGAATAAGCCTTCAAGATTTTGTAAGTTAAGGGAATTCTTGGGGGGAAAGCAGAACTGAGTTTAAGTCTTTATAAACTATAGTGTTAAGATAAGCAATTCCTTTGTTTAATTCATTTTGATATACAATATAGTTTGTTTTTATTTAAAAGCTTGAAATCTTATGGCATAATTCTGTCAGTTAATTAACTAAAGCTCTCAAATCAGATTACAGATTCCCGTTTTAGCTAACAAGTTTTCTAATGTTATAATCCCGTTAGGAACTGTTAAAGTTTAAAAAAGAAATCTAAACACCCAGCATTTTTTTTATTCTTTCATGGGATATGGGTGCTGCTGGCTAGGCCGACATTTACTGCAGGCTATGTGTTGAAGGTACATCCACAGTGCTGTTTGGAAGGGAGTTTTAATCTAAGCACCTTCTCTTGATATTCGCTGAATCTCCCACTATTGTGACGATCCCAGCTGATGTTAATAATGGACAAGTCAGGTTCCAGAGTGAAACCTGGCTTCATTGATCCTGTGCTTTTTTTTAGAAACTGTGGAGAAAAGTTAATGAACAAATTCACAGGAGTTTACTGATGAACTTTGAACATAAAGAATAAAACATTTATTAAACAAGGAAAAAAAAAGAGCTATATTACACCAGATAAAAAGGTTGGAGGGATCTCAATACAAACACAAGAAAACGATTCATACTCACACCATTCCTTTTACCCTAGCAATACCCTTACAGACGCTAAACTCAGTGAAGATTTACAATATCTTAACACCAAGGCTTCTTGCTTGGGCCTCCAGCTGATATCTCTCCCTGAGACACCCAAAACTGCACTCTAAATGCACTATTACTTCAACTACAAGACCAGGACGAGAAAGAAGGTCAATGGGATTAATTTGGAATTACTGAAGCAAAGTGTTAGCAGAGACACGACAGGCCAATTGGCTTCTTCTGTACTGTAAACTTCAGTAGTGCTATGGAAGAAAATGCACACAATGAGGATGGCACCTATTTTGGAGAGGGAGAACCAAACATCTGAGCTGCTCGCCAACATTTAGCAGAACCAAAGCATCTGGTCTTAGTTTAATCAGGTGGCTGATATGGAACTCCTGGTTTCACAGGGCAGGGTGGGGAGGTGGTAGAATCCGGAAGTTCCAAAAGGAAGACTTTCAGCAAGTTAAACAAGTAGGTACAGGGCTCTTCGACAGAGCAATGACTTTAAAAAAAATTGTTCTCAGCATTTTTGTGTTGTTGGCATTTATTGCCCATGCTTAATCACCCTGAGAGATGGTGGTGAACTGCCTTCTAGAACCACTGCAGTCCATGTAGTATAGGTACACCCAGTGTTGGAAGGTGCCAGGCAGAAGAGCCAACTTGCTTGTTACAAAGACCCAAGAAGAGCAGTACAGGGGCAATAGAAGAGAATGAGCTGAGCCATCAGCCCTATGCAACTGAGAATGAGCTGAGCCATCAGCCCTATGCATACTTGTCAACGCAGTCCTACAGAAGGTAACTGAACTTACTAAGTCAAGATGGCATCATCTGTCAGGTTGACAGCCTGCTCCAATGCCCACATATGCACCGGGTACTTAAAGGGTTGATATTTATTCCACTTAATGTTTTAAATACATGTACTTTCAATGTTCAATGGCTGAATGTGCAACAGCACCCCATTGAATCGGAGTTAGAAACCTGGTATTTCTTTAATAAATTATGAGCAAGTTTAATTCTGCAAAAATGCATTTACTTCTAAAAACAAAATTGCACCATGTCAATGCAGTAATGGTCATGAACCGTCCTCCCAGAAACCTCACAATCATATTTTCATGGTCGAATCCAGGCTGGCCAAACTCTAGTAAGCTTGGAAATGATCGGGCCCTTAAAGTATTACCATATCCTAAACGTGCTGTGTTGCAGGAAAACAAGATGAGTGAATCGTTTAGCAATTATGCTCACAATACTCACTTCAGTTACCAAAACACTACAGTGCTACCTTTGGACATAATCCAACACATGCTGATTACTAAAGCAAAACTGCACAAAATTCATGTATATTATGAAATAAGGAAAATGTCACTGGCCTAAAACACTGATTTCGTAACTGTAGTAGTAAAGCAGGAAAATCAAACAGATTACAAAATGTTTTACCTTATATTTATCATTACCCTTGACATAGTGATTTGTAATGGATAAAATATAATTATATTAGTGACTTTGAGAGTTTTCACACTTAAGTCAGGAATAAACACAAGTGCGTACGAAGTTATACCTGAATGAGATCAAATGATTAATGGATAACAGTAATTTTGAGATGAAGCAGAGATTCTATAATCTGGTGCTCAGTAATTCTAGGTGACAGTCATCCTCTCTTCTTGTCTGAGATCTAAACAGAGTGAAATTATTTTGCTCCTCTTATCTCCTTCCATAATCATTACTAGTCTTTCTGAAATGTCCTTTACTACATCATCCATGATCATGTGACAAAATCTATTACACATTTTGTTTGTTTTGTGGTACATCCTTGACTACCCAGGGAATGTAACACAACATTGCTCCAGGGCATTTCATGCTAGACAAAATTCTACGGTGGTCCAAGGGAAAATTACAAGCACCAGAATTCTGGTGGGACTTGTTAGTGTTATGGTTACATATTAGGAAAGAATTTCAATCTCACCAATGGGAAAATTTCCACTGTGAACAATTTAGTCATTTTGAACTAAGAGATTGGTCACTTAGCAATGGCAGTGCAATCATTCCACCTAATAAGTAACCTAATAGAAAGGCCCCTCCTTGCCAAAGTTGTATTACCAATGGTCAATGATAACACTATGGTCTAATGTGTTTCACTGTTTTAACTGCAAGAGAGGCATAGGCAAACATACCAGAGACACACAGCATTGCAATAGCACCAAAAATCATGAGATAATTTTGGTGAGAGGACCGGGGAGGTTTGGGGGTGCAGGGTGGAGGGTGGGGAAGGCAAGTTAACAATTCAATTAGGATTACAGGTTTTGTTTGTTTTGTGGTACATCCTTGGCTACCTAGGGAATGTAACACAATACTAGAAGTTGCTCCAGGACAAGACGGGGGTTGGAAATGATATTTAGCAGTCCAGACAGTGTGCTCTAGATGTTCTAGTATCTCCTGGATGATGGAGTAAAGAACCTTTCAGAAAGACTGGTAATGATTATGGAAGGAGATAAGAGGAGCCATGCAGAGGGGTCAACAATATAAGAAAGAAAAGGCTTGAAGTCCTACAAAAGATGTTCAGGAGGTTAGAAAGCACTGTTAGGAAAGGAACTTCAAGGGTTGTAATGTTTGGGTTATATTCCCAGCCATGTGCTAGAATAGGGAAGGATAAAACGATTAGGAAGATTGGTATTTGGCTAAAGCAATAAGCTGGGAAGACGGTAGTTATTCCAGAAAAGTAAGCTACATCTGAACAGGAAGGGAGGTAATGAAATATTGAAGTGCAGGCTCATTTGAACTAGAGAGGAAGGCAACAGGGAAAATAAAAACCTTCAAAGGGAGCAAGAGAATGTAGATGTAGATGAAGCAAAAATAAAAGGAACAAAAATTTAGCAAAAGAAACATGCAGAGGGAATAATAGGATCAGAAGGAGAATATTAAAATCAACCAGTTAGAAGCAGGCAAAATGAGGCTTGTTATAAAACTCTGGTGAAAGGAATGGCATTAAATATGAAAAGACAAAGAAGGTGGTCAGGTACTGCACTGCTCAAGTATGTGGGAAATAAACTGGGGAATTAAATGCAATGTTATAACAGAGAAATATAGATACAACAGCAGTAACAGATGTCTCACTGCAAACTGAGCGGCAGTGGACAATAAAAATATTGGATTATATTTTTAGGAGGGAATAAAAAGTTAAGAAGAAAGGGTAATGGTAAAACTGAAGAAGAAATACATGTTGTATAAAGGATTGGTGTACAAGAAAAAAGTCAATATAGTAAGTCAGAGGTAAAAAAATAAAGGGGCTGTTTCTTTAATGGGGTTGTACTACAGAGCCACTAATTATGGGAGGGAAATGGTCAAGGAAATCTGTAGGCAGATCAGGGAGATTACATTATATAGAATGTACAGCATAGAAACAGTCCATTCAGCCCAAATACTCCATGCTGGTGTTCATGCTCCACACAAGCCATCCCCCACCCCTCTTCAACTCATTCTATCTATACCCTTCTAATCCTTTCTCCTTCATGTACTTATCTAGCTTCCCTGTAAATGCATAGCTTTTACGAGCCTCAACTACACTAGGCAGCAGTGAGTTCCAAATTCTAATCATTCTCTGAGTAAAGAATTTTTTCTCGAGTTCCTTATTGGATCTTTCAGTGATTGTTTTATATTTATGACCTTTACTTTTGGAATCCTCCAGAAGTGGAAATATCTTCTCTATGCCCACCCCATTAGACCCTTTCAATTTTGAAGGCCTAGGTTATGTCACCCCTCTCAGCTTTTGCTTTTCTAGAGCAAAATGTCCCAGCCTGTTCAGCCATTCTTGATAGTTAATAAAATGCATGGGATTAACAAAATTACTGTTGTGGGAGATTTTAATTATCTATTCATTGACTGGGACAGGGAGGGAGTAAATGCAAAAGAATTCTTGAAATGTGTGTAAGCTTCTTTAAGCAGTATGTTCACATGCATATAAGGAGAAAAGGATCACTAGATCTCGTTACAAGTAACCAAAAAGATGAGTTGAATATAGGTGTGCATCTCAGCAACATGAAATAAGGCTGAAATAGAAAGTGAACTTAAAAACAAGGATGCTGGATTGGAATAGGGTAGATTTCCGAAAGATGAAGAGTAAGCTAGGGTTGGAAAGAGAAAATTTTACATTAGACTGGAGAACAATAATAGAAATGTGTTTAAAAAACAAAAGACTGCAAGATTGCAAAATAAATGCAATGGGAAGCAGTGGCGTAGTGCTGATGTCACTCGACTAGTAAGGGTTCAAATCCCACCATGGTGGAATTTAAATTCAATAAATCTGCATTTAAAAAAGCTAGTCTCAGTAATGCTGACCATAAAACCATTGTCTACTGTCATTAAAAACCCATCTAGTTCACTAATGTCCTTTAGGGAAGGAAATCTACTATTCTTATCTGGTCTGACCTACATATGACTCCAGCCACACAACAAAGTGGTTGACTTTTAAACGGCCTAGCACTCAGTTGTATCAAACCGCTACAGAAAAGAATACGGAATGAAACCGATGGAACAACCAGCATCGACCCAGCACGAAATGACAACAGCACATCTAGCCCTGTCGATCCTGCAAAGTCCTCCTTGCTAACATCTGGGGGCTTGTGCCAAAGTTGGGAGAACTGTCTCACAGACTAGTCAAGCAATCATGGAATAATACCTTAGATAATAACCCAGACACCACCATCACCATCCCTGGGTATGTCCTGTCCCATAGGCATGACAGATCCAGCAGACATGGCAGCACAGTGGTAAACAATCAGTAGGGAGCTGCCCTGGATGTCTTCAACATTGACTCTGGACCCCATGAAGTCTCATGGCATCAGGTCAAACATGGGCAAGGAAACTTCCAGCTGGTTACCAACTATTGCCTCCCCTCAGCTGATGAATCAGTGCTCCTCCATGTTGAACACCAATTGGAAGCAACACTGAAGGTGGAAAGAACACAGAATGGACTCTGGGTGCAGGACTTCAACGTCCATCACCAAGAGTGGCTCGGTAGCACCACTGCTGACTGAGCTGGCCTAGAACTAAAGGACATAGCTGCTAGACTGGGTTTGTGGCAGGTGGGGAGGGAACCAAGAAGCAAAAACCTACCTGACTTTGTCCTAACCAATCTTTCTGTCGCAGGCGCAGCTGTCCATGACAGTGCTGATAGGAAGTCCTGCCTTTACATTGAGGATACCCTCCATTTTCTTGTGTGGCACTACTACCGTGCTAAATGGGATAGATTTCAAACAGATCTAGCAACTCAAAACTGGGCATCCATGAGGCGCTTTGGGCCATCAGCAGAAGCAGAATCATATTCAACCACCATCTGTAACCTCATGGCCCGGCATATCCCCCACTCTACCATTACCATCAAGGCGGGGTTCAACCTTAGTTCAATGAAGAGTGCAGGAGGGCATGCGAGAAGCAGCAACAGACATACCTAAAAATGAGGTGTCAACCTGGTGAATCTACAACACAGGACTACTTGCATGCCAAACGGCAGAAGCAGCATGCGACAGAGCTAAGCGATCCCACAACCAACAGATCAGATCAAAGCTCTGCAGTCCTGCCACATCCAATGGTGAATGGTGGTGGGCAAGTAAACAACTAACAGGAAGAGCAGGTTCAACAAATATCCCCATCCTCAGTGATGGGGGAGCCCAACACATCAGTACAAAAAACAAGGTTGAAACACTTGCCACCATCTTCAGCCAGAAGTACCAGGTGGACAATCCATCTCAACCTCTTCCTGAGGTCCCCAGCATCACAGATGCCAGTCTTCAGCCAATTCGATACACTACATGTGATATCAAGAAATGGCTGAAGGCACTGGATACTGCAAAGGCTTTGGGCCCTGACAATTTTCCAGCAATTGTACTGAAGACTAGTGCTCCAAAATAGTTGTGCCCCTAGCCAAGCTGTCCCAGTTCAGCTGAAACACTGGCATATCCCTGGCAATGTGGGAAAACAGGAAAAAAAAACAGGACAAATCCAACCTGGCCAATTAGCATTCCATCAGTCTATTCTTGATCATCAGCAAAGTGATGGAAGGTGATGTCGATTGGCACTTACTCAGCAGCAACCTACTCACTGATGCTTAGTTTGGGTTCCGCCAGGGTCACCTAGCTCCTGACCTCATTACAGCCTTGGTCCAAACATGGAGAGGTGAGGTGAGAGTGCCTGCTCTTGGCATCAAGGCAGCATTTGACTGAGTGTGGCATTAAGGAACCCTAACAAAACTGGAGTCATTGGGAATAAGAGGGAAAAGCATCCCACTGGTTGGAGTCATACCTATCTCAAAGTAAGATGGTTGTGGTTGGTGGAGGTCAATCTCAGCCCTGCATCACTGCAGGAGTTCCTCAGGGTAGTGTCCTAGGCCCAGCCATCTTCAGCTGCTTGATCAATGACCTTCCCTCTATTATAAGATCAGAGCTGGGGATGTTCACTGATGATTATGCAATGTTCAGCACCATTCATGCCTTTTGGGATACTGATGCAGTCAGTGTCCATACACACCAAGACTTGGGCAAGTAGCATTCGGGCTACACAAGTGCCAGGCAATGACCATCTCCAACAAGAGAGAATTTAACAATCTCCCCTTGACATTCAATGGCACTACCATAGCTGAATCCCCCTTTATCAACATCCTGGGTGTTACCATTGACCAGAAGCTGAACTGGACCAGCCATATGAATACCAAGGCTACAACAGGAGGTCAGAGGCTGGGAATTCTGCAGAGGGTAACCTTCTCCTGACTCCCCAAAGCCTTTCCACCATCTACAAGGCAAACGTCAGGAGTGTGATGGAATACTCTCCACTTTCCTGGATGAGTGCAGCTCCAACAGCACTTAAGAAACTTGACACCATCCAGAACAAAGCAGCCCGCTTGATTGGTGCCCTATCCACACAAATACATAGTGGCAGCCATGTGTACCATCTACAAAATGCACTGGAACAACTCACCAAGACTCCTTTGACAGCACATTCCAAATCTGCAACCTCTGCCATCTCGAAGGACAAGGTTAGCTCAATGTATTGGAACACCACCACCTGCAAGTTCCCTTCAAACCACACGTCATCCTGACTTGGAATCATATCATCATTCCTTCATTACTGTTGGTCAAAATCCTGAACTCCCTTCCTAACAGCACTGTGGGTGTATATACAGCACGTGGACTGTAGCGGCTCAAGAAGTTGGCTCACCAGCACCTTCTGAAGGGCAATTAGGGAGGGGCAATAAATGCTGGCCTAGTCAGTGACGCCCATACCCCATGAAAGAATAAAAAATTCCATTAACAAAAATTGTCAAATTTCAGAAAGCTGTGAGTAAATGAAGTTTGAAACAAAGCTAAAGTTGAAGAGGAAGGGTTATGATGGGTTTAGGTATAATAAAAGTAAGAATATGAGAAAATAAGGAATGAGATCCAGGAAGGGATAAGGAAAACAAGGAGGTAGCATGAGGATAGAATTTCAAAAGAGATTCTTAAAAACAGTGAACATATAGTACAAATATATCAGTAAAGAAAATCTGTTCCATGTAACTAGGGACATTCAGAGGGAAGGATATTGAGTTAAAACTACAGAAGTTAGTTAAGATAAAAGAAGGCATGACTGGAAACTTCCAAAGATCCTTAGGGAAATAGGGAAAGAAATACAGAGATTCCTTAAATTCCTAGGAATTAGATTTCATGATTCTATCATTCTATTCAATGGACTGGAGGACTAGACAGTAATCAATGTAATGGCTATTTTCAGAGACAAAGGTAGCCAAGGTCATTAGAGGCCAGTTGGTTTAATATCTGTGGTAGGAAAAAATTCTGCAATCATGATTTTAAGATGAAATTATTAAATATTCAACTGAATAGAAAATAATTTGAAGCAGCTAATAAGATTTCAGAAAGGGAGATTATGCTTGTCGAACTTATAAGAGTTATTTGAGGCAGTGAAAGTCATGATGGATGGTAGGGGAAATGTAGTGGATTTGGTGTAAATGGATTTCTGGAAAGCCTTTGAGAAGGTACCACATAAAAAATTTACCTTAGAACATCAATGGATAAGAAATTAGAAGAACAATAAGAAATTGAATTTAAAACTGGTAAGAAGGAACAATGCTAAGGGTTGGAGTCAAGAACAGATTGTCAGTGGTTGGAAATGGGTCTATTTCATAGGGTTCAGTTCTGTTTTGTTCACTGCATACATTAAATGATTTGGTTATAGAGCTAGTAGCTGTATCCAAATTTGCAGATGTTACTGAATAGGAGGCATCGTTAGTAATTCTGAGGACCGAACAAAGTTGTAAGGACAGACTCATAATATGTTGAACAGGTAAAAAGAACGACGGATAGAATTTAATTGTCAGTTGGTATATTCTGATGCTCTTTATGATGGAAAACTGGGTGATGTGGAAGAAGAGGGAATTGGGGGCTCAGGTTCACAAGACATTAAAAGCAGTACCTCGAGTGGATAAGGGCATAAAAAGTATAATGGAAAACTGAATTGTATGGCAAGGGATATAGAACATAAAAGACAAGAAGTAATTATCAATCCACATAAAATCTTTGGAAGACCATAAAGGAAATAGCAAATGCCGTTTTGGACCCCAGACAACAGTAATGATGTTGGGACAACAGGTGGTACAATGCAGATTCACTAGGATGCTGCCTAGTATGAGCAAATACAAAGAAACATTTGGAAAAATTGTGGCTGTTCTCATGAGAACAGTGGTTATGGGAGAATTTGATAAAGATGCCTAAAATTATGAAAAATTGATCAGAAGAGACAGAAAGAAACTGTTTCCTGTGAATGAGTAGTGTAGAGCAAAGGGACATAGATATCAGGTTAAATATGTTATTTTAGTTCAGATCAGGAGAAACATTTTCTTTTACATACAGGGTTGTGAGGCAATGGAACGTACTTAATGGTTCAGGTAGAGACTATTTCAACAATTAAGAATAAGTTAGATAGATGATTAAAGGAAAGGAGAATACAAGGACCTAGGAACAGGGTGACCAAATCGGCTTAGAACTATTGATCATGTGGAGGATAAATGGCTGCATTTGCTGTCAACGCTGTGCATGCGCAGTTGTATGCTGATGACAGGCCTGGGTTAACAGCTGCCATATTTATAGGGGCCAATGTGCAGCAAGGTGCATGCATGGTCATCACTGGCAGCAGGAAGGCAGAATGTGGTGAATTTCTATCCTGGACTGACAGTGATGGATTTTGGAAACTCCTTTTACTCCGTTAGAAGAGAAAGATTTGCAGATGACAAACTAGAATCTTTTCCTCGTGGGATGTTTTACTGCAGTCATGTTGGTCAGTGTTTCTAAACTTGGCCTCACTCTCCAAGTAATGCAAGTGGATTGTAGGTTGCCTCATCTATATTGCCTCATCGAACACTCACAGAAACCTACAATCCACTTACATGACTGGGATAGTGAGACAGAGTTTAGAAACACTCTCAAACATGACTGCAGTAAAATATTCCACAAGGAAAGGATTTTAGCGTCCTGTCTGCAAATCCTTCCCTCCCCCTTCTGTCACTCGAGTTCTAGGCTGGAGGCTCCAGCAGCGACTTCATTGGATTTCCGCGTATGTGCGGACCAGTGCTTATGTGCAAATGGGCATCAGTGGTCGTCTTGCGTGGCCATATTGCATTGGCAGGAGACAGAGTGAGGAGAAACACAAACACCGACTGCTTGTTGTAATTTCTAGGTAAATCTATATGGTGAGGATGCCGGGTAATTTCCTCACATTTTTCATTTCCAAATCTCAGTTGTGTTGCTGTGGCAAAGCACCAAGAAGAAGTCAAAGTAGAAGGTGGTGGGAGGGAAGGAGAGTGTGTGGGGATGGGGGCAGTGTAAAGCAACGAAGAAGTGATGGAGACGGTCACCAACAGGCTGCTATCAATGCTTGTGAACAGTCAGTTGAAGAATGGTATGGTTGGGGATGTTGGAGCAGCTCACCTATCCTTCCTTTAGACCACAGGAGGAGCATGTTCTAGTGAGACCACAAGGGAATAAAGAGGATGATATGCCTTTAAAAAATAAAGAAAAATTAAACTTTTTTTCATGCAAAGCGAAAGATAGAGAAAGAAAATATTTTTCAGTCTCCTACACTTTTTTAAACCTGCCTCCTGTCCTCATGGAATATTCATGAATTGAAAGGCTCTATCAGCCCAGAAAGCACAAGTTTTATCCAAGTTGAACAGAGGCTACAGTCAGGCTTGGAAACACCACAAAGCACCAGGCAGCTCCACTGAAGATTACAGCCTATACCAGACTGAACAGAGGCTGTTGCCTTCGTATAATGCAGCTCCTGCTGAATTTGTAGCAGTCACTGCACAGATTGTAAAAGCTCAACTGAAGCTGCATCAAAAGAAATTGCTCTCATTTACTAATGCTAACAAACCAATTATGCAACAATCAATGGTGATGAGTTGATGTACTCTTTGAGGCCGTCTGAGGTTTTACACAGGCCTTGTAACCAATGATTATTCTGCAATGGCAATAAGCAGTTAAACAATCATAATTAATGATAAGCGTAGAGGACAAACCCCTCACTCAAGAGTGCTTTCTTCATCTTTGACTGGGCACTCACCTGTTCTGTTGAAGAGTCATACGGACTCGAAACGTTAACTGTGTTCCTCTCCGCAGGTGCTGCCAGATATGCTGAGTTTTTCCAGGTATTTTTATCTTTGTTTTGGATTTCCAGCATCTGCAGTTTTTTGCTTTTAACTCACTTGAAGGACCTGAATTTGATTTTGAACTGTACTTGTAAACTGATTCGCGTTCTGCTAGCTCTATGCTAGAGAAAAAGTGGAGTGAAATGTTGGCAAAAAAAGGCCTACTGTATAAAGACAGAAAAGACGCTGCTAGAGAATCAAGAAACCATACAAATGGTAGCTGCGGACAAACTCAATATGTCACCCTTCTGCTGGGAGGGAATGTGTGGCAGTGACAGTTTCCAGGAAGGGAATGAAGTTTAGCAACCTATTTATGATACTGACCTGTTTACAGTCAGCACTGCTCTTGGTGTATTAATTTTCACAGCTCTTACATTGCAGGACAGATTCTGCAACTCAGAATCACTGGAGGACATTTGGGCCCACCGCGTCTGCACCCGCTCTCTCAATGACCAATTTACCGAGTGCCATTCCCCCGCCTTCTCTCCATAACACTGCACATTCTTCCTGTTCAGAAACAGTCTTAATTCCGTTTTGAATGCTTCGATTGAGCCTGTCTCCACCACACTTTCATGCGGTGCATTGCAGACAACTATTCGCTGTGTGAATGGTTTTCGTGTTGCTTTTGCTTCTTTTGTCAATTTGTCTCTCTCCCTTCCCACTAGCTATCTCTCTCTGTCCCGACCCACTGTCAGTCTGTCTGTCTCTCTCCCTTCCCACTATCTATCTCTCTCTTTTTTCCCACTGTCTGTCTCTCTCCCTTCCCACTGTCTGTCTC